>NC_141564.1:22929960-24302460 GCF_036417535.1 Chlamydotis macqueenii | reverse complement strand
TTGCTGGCTTCACGTCAAGCATTACAGTCACAAATCGCAGTGTGTTACTCTCCGTTATGTTCATATTCATGAGAAAATAACACAAGCCATCAAATTCCTGTAATTTAGGTAGCAGCTCTTCTGGATTCAGAACATCAGGTTGTGCTCTGTGGTCAAAGTCTCTTATCCAAATATCAAAAGCAGATACGAGGTTATTTTCTTAACTGACTGTTTCAGGATGAATTGAACAGCCCCCGTGACACCTTCTACGGGAACGATCCCCAAATGCAGGGACCTGGAAGGCTGTCGCATCAGCTCTGGTACACATCTGATTTAATTCCAGCTCCCGTGGCTGTGTCCTGACCAGCCCTGGACTTGGATATTCGGAGCTACAGAGAAGTTGAATATTTTCTCTGTTACACAGCAGATCCTCCAGCTCAGCTCTGCCCATGCAGCAAGACAAGCTGCAGACCTGGAGGGACTCCGCTAGACCAGATTTTTTGCTCTTCTCCATCCCCATGGTATTTTTAAGAGGCAATTTATGGCAAATAATGTTTTCAACAAATACTTTTTGGTCATCCCAGCTGAATGTCACTTTTATTTGACTTTCCTGCACCGAGTGCCCAATGCAAATTGCTTCAATTTTTAAAAATAACTGGAATGTGTTGGTATCAGCTGCTTTATGGCCTGACCCTGAATATAGGGTTTATATCAGGGGGAGTAAATGGAGCACTATATCCTCCTGAAAGGTCTCGTGAGATTATTAACAGGGAACCACTGGTCAGAGAGCATTTCTAAATTGCTCATTACATAATTATTATAATGTGCATAATGCCCCATATGCAGTAAACATTCAACTGAAATGGCTCTGAATTTGAGAATAGCCATATAATAAGTTAAAACCCCCTTATTTTACATAATAGAATTGAAAATATTAATAATTTAAACAATATATAGTGTATGTGTAAGTGTATACACTTATACTTATGAAAAATATATATATGTAGCATTTACCAGCTGTGTATTTAAACACTTAACCTTTCCATCTAGGACAATTTAAGTGTTACAAGGCGTTGTATTAATTTTTAACATTTTAATTTCAATTCGTCATTCAAACATTTGTATTGCAGTGTATTCATATTATTAATAGCAGTGAAACCACCATCAAGCTTGACTTAATCCTCGGGACAATATGAGATTAGTATTTTCAGCAAATCTAAAAAGAAATATACAAACTCTTTATTTGTGTGTGGCTTCTTACCAAAATTTCCTGGTTTAGCTAAAGAAAACCCAAAAAGTTCATCAACTGATAGTATGAAAAAGCTTGCACTTCTTTTATAAAATGTTTCTCTTAGTGTGCCTATCACTGGAGTTGGGAGAAGCTTTAAAAGGTATAACCATGCTAGTTTTTCTCAGAAAACCTCAAGAAAAAGAAAAAGGAAGGAAGGACGCCCCGTCCACAGAGGTGAGCTCCTTGTGCCAGAGCAGTGAAGACATTTGAAAACTTCACCCCCAGGGTGGTGAGATACCACTCACTTTTCACAGGCCAGACCACGCTCCCACCGCCTTGCCAGATATTGCCATCCAGCTGTTAATTCGTAGGCTCCAAGGAAAAAAAAAATCCAATTAACTGTGCATGTGCATCAGCTTCATTAGAACGAGCACAGCCAAATGTGACATGGTTTTTGTCTTTTACGTTAATGAAATTGTAATTTCAGGGCCATCAATGTCTCTTTAGCACAAGAGCTGCTCCTGTTCAACAGAGATACTCCACCCCCATCCACTCACTCGTACACGTTGTACCAAGAGAAGTCCTTTGGATGAAGCACGTGCATTGCTTGGAAACCCTTTGTCATGACACTACAGGCAAACGTGAGCTGGTTCTTTATCATTTCCTTCCAACACAAGTTAGTGGTGGTTTTTCTGTCAGTTGGTGTAAGTGGGCACGTCTTTCTGGCAGTGAGAACGTTGCCTTTGAAATGCAATCGTCTCATGGAAGAAGGTTGAGGCGAAGGGAGGAGATCATGTATTGAAGCTGATATCCACTGCTGATATCCATCAGCTGCAACGTGTGACAGGATGAAGGACAACCACACCTTGACATCTCCCAAAAGGCAAAAAATGCGAGCATCCCTACTGCATTTTTAGTCTGTGAGAAACAGAAATATTTCTAAAAATCCACTATTTATGTAGCATGTGCTGTAACAAAGCTATTATTGAAACCTGTAGCTTCTGTCCTCTTCCCAGGGAGCCGTGGTATCAGTGTGATACCCCAGGAGTTAACCCTGCAGCCTGGAGACCTGGGTTCTGGCCCAAAAGCATCCTGGAAACACCGGTATTTCGTTATTATTTCCATTGGGGTGTTGAGTCAGAGTCTGTTTAAAGTAAGTCACCCTCTGGCTATTACAGGACACTCCTCCGAAAATGTCCTCCAGCTACTTGTCTGGCAAGGATGTAATTTACAGAGCTGTCACCTCGATAGTGCTCATTGCGTTACGGTTGCTAGAAAGAAAGCTCCCAGCTATTTCTAGGTTGTGCTTCGTGTGTTGTATTATTGAAGGAGCCTTCCACTTTCCGAGCATGAGCGCGGTAGTTAGAGCTGAATACTGCACATCGCTACAGCCACGTAGCCGTATTCGTAACACAGAGGTAAACTACTTAATGGTGCAGGAGAGCACAGCGAGGTCTGATATACTTGCTGATAAGAAATAGGAAGGAAAAGGAGTGAAATGAAAACCCAATTTGGGTTTTTTTCTGTTTTCTCTCTATTTAAGACCAAAAGCAGATCTCTCGTGGCAGGGAATACAGAGGTCAGGTGGGAATTCACCCAAAAAAAACCCCACCTTGGCCTTAAAACCTAACCATGCCACATTTCAAGAGCACATTCTCCTTTGGGTTGTCTGCATGGGCTCGGTGCACAAGGGCAAACACAGCGGGTGCTGGGCCGGCTGATGAATTAATAATAATTGGATATTAAATGCTTCTGTACTGTGAGGTATTGAAGGTCGTGCTACCTGTCATTGGAAATGTAATTTCCTCTTGATTTGCAGTGGAATTATGGACCTGGCCTCCATCAGTCCCGTCGCTGGCTGGCCCATGGCCTTGTGCTCAGGCTAATTTGAGGAGCTGGAGCAGGGCTCAGGCTCATATGGCACCTTCACTGCGTGGCGATAAATAACCGCAACATCAACCACTCCTTATCAGGATAGAGAAATATTTGATTTTCTTTAAACCAGTCAGGGTTATCTGCTAGTACCTGCAAAGCTGTCATCTGGAGGGGATGTGCTGGGCATACGGGGAAAAACTCTTCAGTGGAGCCTGTTGTGGCAGGACAAGGGGTAATGGTTTTAAAACAGAGGGAGGTAGGTTCAGAGTAGATATTACGAAAAAAATTTTTTACAGTGATGGTGGTGGAGCACTGGCCTAGGTTGCCCGGCGAGGCGGTGAATCCCCTGTTCCTGGAAACATTCCAGGCCAGGTTGGACGGGGTTCTGAGCAACCTGATCTGGTTGGAGATGTCCCTGCTTCTTGCAGGGGGGTTGCACTGGGTGGCCTTGAAAGACACCTTCCAACCCAAACTGTTCTATTCTGTTGTTTTCTCTGTATCTGCTGCTCTCACTCGTGTTTGTTCATCTTGTAGGAGTGTGCCAGCCAAAGATGGAGAGATCTGCACAACCACCATTGGCCTGTAAGTGCAGTTGCTGTATGTTCTGAAGTTTCCCAAGTCCTTTGCATGCCAAGGTGAGAGCAGCTGGAAGGCCAAAGTTTTTGTTTGATGACAACTCCTAATTACACAGCTAGGCGAGACAGTTTTATGAAGTTCATTAACCTGTTACTTGACCTTGATTTAATCTCCAGGCTCTGTTTTTGGTCTGCAACGATGAACTCAAAGGCCGGTTTTGCTCTGGTAAATGAAGCTGTACCCGTGCTGCGGCCCGTGCCAGGGGCAGGAGACGCAGGTTTTTAAAAATCAGACCTAATCTTTCTGGAGTCTATTCAGAGCCCACAGCAAGAAACTTCCAGTTTGTTAAGGAATTAAAAAAAGCAAGACGTGCAATTCTTTTTCCTTTTATTCATCCATCTCTGCAGAGTTGCAGATGCAAGATGGGTACTGGCTCAGTGCAAGGAGGTTCCTCACCCAGTGTCCTGCCTCTAGCCATGCTCAGCACCAGTTTTGGACTGGGACATCTGAAGGGCAGTGTTTTCCATCCACCCTCCTCATTTCCAGACTGTTGGGTCTTAACTGCCTGCCCGGGCTACCCACAGCAACATGCTACTCATAATGTAAGTCTGGTATTTCAACAATAGGAAAAAGTTAGCTGAAAATTTTAATATACAAATTTATTACTTTTCACAAGTGCTGTTTTCTTTGGATTTTTTTTTTTTTTTTTAAGAATGCCTAGGACAGCAGCCAATAAAGTTTGGAAAAAGGACATTGAAAGCAGAACATTGTGGCTTTCAGGGAAGATGCTGTGCATTCCATGAGAATTTTCTGGTGCAATGAGCAGCAGGATTATGTCAAATCTCTGGGTGTTGTTACACTATTTTACGAGTAATTTTTTTAAGTGTGTGAAAGTCATACAAGTAGCATGTTTGTTGCTGCTCACTTAATTCTGTTGAGAACTACTTCACTACTCAGCATGGCTTGTGGACTTTAGGAGACTTCCTGCAGCAGGAGATGCTTCACAGCACGTGGATGGATCTGACCCAAAGAGAAGCATTGCATGAAGAGCTACTATCGGCCTGAAAAAAAATGCCCCTGAGTTCAGCATGGAGCTGCTTTGGTCTCCAGCTGTGGGACAGTGATGCTGCATAGGTATTTCAGAAGTGAGTGGTGGGGGGGCTGTGCTCGGCTGCGCGTGCTTGTGCAAACTGCAGGAGGGAATGCTCATTTCCTGGACTCTTTGGAAGAGACACAGCAGGTAACATCTACCTAAGGTGGCCAATGTGTGTTTGAAGCCATGATTTCTCCATCTGTGTGAGTTCCTTATGAATTATTATCCTGGGGACTCAGTAAAAGCCTTCCCCCGGGGCTGAAACACAGGTAATTCAGTTGATGTGCTGAGCATCTCAGAGACAAGACAACGGAACAATGAGGTTCCTCAAATAAAACTAATAAGAAAAAAGATGTTGAAAATAAGCTCTTGGAAGCTTTTGGCTGTACCTAGTGTTTCACAAGTCAGTCAGGTAGGTGCAAAGGAGGACGTAACGTGACAGGGAATGGTGTGAAGGCTTGGGAACCCACACCTCCCCTCACTGTGGCTGTGGGACATGTCCTTGTGTCTGCTTAGGCAGCTAGTCATTGCTAGCTCTGGAGAAACAGTGTAGTTTGTTCCTTCAGACAAAAATATTTGTGAAATGGTAAATTTAGTCCTAAATGATAATTTTCTCTGGATTACCAGTTTTCTTATTACTTTACAGGGAGGCTTCAGTAAATTCAGCCCTATAATTAACACTGATCCACCTCAGAGATGGGGGCTACTTAGTTGTTTTAGTACAAAATTTTAAAGCAGAGTGGAATCCTTTAAATTAATTTTAAGCACAGTCACTCAAGATTACTATTGCCTGACAGCAGTTTATTCCCACCAAATTTAATTGTAAACATACTTTACCAATCTGTTTAGATGATATGCTGCACTCTTGGGATACAAAGAGTCTTTAACATGAATTACTATTATAGTAAACATAAACATTTCCTTCAGTGAAATAAACACCAATGTTCATTAGTTAACCTTGAAACTTCAGGTTTAATTTTATAACTTTAGACCAAAACATTGGAGAACACAAATGTCTGGCTAAAGTCATACAAAAAAATTCCTTTAAAATTACTTTTGCAAGTACCTTAGTATTTTATATAGCAACAACTTGAAACATCATTTCATCTTAAATCAGTAATCTGAAAACATTTACTTTTACTTTGCCTGGCCTTAAATACTTCTCCATAGTAGCGACTTACATAAGCAAAATTAAGATGAAGTTAAATATAGACAGAATTATGGCCCCAAATCCATGCAGGTAACACCAACTTTTTTTTTTTTTTTTTTTTTTTTTTTTTCCTCCCCCTGACAAAAATGTGGCACACATGAGGTCGGCAAGAATTTCTACTCTCAGAAAACAAGAATTTTACTCTTAGTTTTGAAAGATGAAGCTACATGGAAGTGCTGTACTGTTTAAAAGACAGATTTTTGCATCACATAGTTAGCCTTCAGCAACACTGAAAGATGGCTGCTTCATACACCTAATACCTAGTATGAGCTGACTGTATCTAGTATGTTTTTACAGTAAAAAAAGTATTCTAAGATGTCAAAGAGGCACTTTGAATATAAAAAAAAAATTGAAAGATACTTTTAAAATAATGAGAAAATTCAGTGCTATGGCCAATGTTGTTTTACAGGCCTTTCAGCTCCATTGCAGGATGTAGTCTTGGCCTAATTCAAGCTGCAGCCTGGTGATTGTCAGGAGCTGTGAAAAAAAAAAAACAGACAAAATGAACAATTAGTAACTCTGCCCTCAAGCTCCACTGCTTTGTCTGTGTTCAACAGAGAACAGGGTGGCTGCTCATTCTCTTTGGTTGCAAGAATTTATTCTTCCTTTTGTGTTTGTAGCTCTGTAAACATAGTTTAATCAACATAGGTTTGGGATGCCTGATCGTGAGGGTCTGATTCTTTCCCTTTATTCAGAGCCTTGTTTAGAACTCACGTTCCTTTTATTTTAATAAATAAATAAATAAATAAATAAAAAGGCAGAAAAACTTAGAATATACCGTAATTCAACTGTGCATATGTATTTGCTTTTTTTTTTTCCCATCAGAAAAGTCAACAGCAGAATGAAACACTTCCATTTTACATTTTTAACTCATCTTTTTGGTTATGTACAAAACTTGTATAGCTCTGACTTCCCATGAAAGAGAGAAAGAACGAAGACTTAACAGAATACAGAATTTCAGAGGAAGGTGAGTAAGCTCCCAGTAACAGCAGAGGTTAGGCAGTTTTCCTCTACCAGAAAACTGGCAAGACTGAACACCTCAGCAGTTCTGTGAATATTTGAAAGATGCTCCATAGGAGTGCAGTACAATTATACACATTTTTTTTTTTCAGCTGCCTTTAGGAGTGCTCGACATGATTTTTCAGGGAGGCAGGAGATTCCCTGGACAGGCATGACCCATGCAGGTGGAAACCCCGGTGCTCTGAAGTTGGTGGAAGGTATGGTGACAACTTTAGAAGTGGGATTTGATTTGTACGTGTAGGAGCGCTGTGCTGTGATGCCTACAGCTGAAACGTGCCATGATGGAGTAAGAAAGTGGGGTAGGCAAACAGGGCTGGGAAATGAAAATCTTGTCAGACAAGACTGACAACAGTGGGGTCATGTCGAGACTGTGAAAGTACTTGTAGTTGCTTTTCCTTCCTTCAAATCTCAGAGGTTGCCAGTAAGCTATTAGGAGGAGTGGAAACTAACCACAAAACAAAATCCACCACTTTTCCGCTGTCAGAAGCAGTTTGGGTTCTCAACAGTAATTTCTGTGCTTAAAAGCTCTACCACACTTATTGCACAATATTTGCTATATATTAAGTGTAATCATTACCTGATGGTAGCTTACGTATCTTGCTGAAATATGTTTTAAATACGGTATTACAGATGAATCTCCAAAAGTTTAAAAGCATATATGCAGTTGTGAAGGTGGCATTACCTTCTATATGGTATCTCACCTTCTTGGTGTTATTGTAGTCCACAGTGTGAGGCGATGCGATTGTCCCGCCATTCTGCAATACGGTCACCTGCGTAACGTTGGTGGGCACCCCCAGAACTTTAATGTCAGTAAACATTAAGTTGTTTGGATCAGTGTAACCATGATGCAAAACCCTGATATCTAAAACATTCTGAAAGGAAAAGGAAAAAAAAAATAATCAGACTGGTACAAGTCCACTTGAGCTTTTCAGTTGCTTTCCTCTCTTTCCAATTTATTATTTTTTTTTTTTTAATAGCTGTATGTTGTTATTTATTTTCCAAATGCTGACGGCTCCAGTTTTTGTCACATTGTTAATCTGGCTAGATGCCAGGCTCTGCTGTGCCTTTAATTGCCACTCATTGATAGATGCGAGATGGGAAGACACCCCTGACATGGGTAGCAAGTGCTGCACTGAGAAACCCCTTCTCCGCTGCCACAGGGACATGCCTCTTCTCCTGCCTTCTTGAGGCCTGATCCAGGCTCTACTTCTCCTGCTTTACACCTTCCCAGAATAGCTCCTCCAGCCCCATCATCTCCTTTAGCGCTCCCAGGTCCCCCCTCATTTCCAGTTGCTGTGATTTTCAGGAGAGGATGGGCACGTGGGTTCTTTAGGGTGCACCCAGGTCCCATAGGTCTCCAGAGTCAAGCAGCCCAGAGCTGGTGCTTGCTGGTTCACAGCCCAAGTGTGACCCCACGCAAATGTGCTAGCATACAATTCTGCGTATTTAGCACAGAGGGTATTACTTTCAGTGTGAGCATTTTTCATTGTTTGTTGAGTCAAGACCTCTTTAATTAGGTTTCTCCTTACCAACTTTTCATAAGAGCAAGAAAAGGTGCATTTATTTTATAATCTTGCAATGGCAAATACTGAATATTAGCAAAACAAACTTCTCTTCCTTAGCAATTAAAATTCAATTATTTGACAAAGAAAGAATTAAATGAAAAGAAAGAACAGTGTGGATAAAATTAGGAGACATTCTGGCACCCTGGAAAACTAATGAAATAACAAAGTGTATTTTCTATTACAATAGAAAAAGCATTTATTCTAATCCAAAAGTCCATATAATTACAGTCTAATTTAATTCCAGACAGTCAACTTGTTATGATAAAAATTGAAACCTGACATCCTAGAAATGCCAGTACTTAAAATAAACACTCCTCTCCATTGCCTTTGTTACCCAGGCATGCATGCCAGAGTTCCTGTGTTGAAGAATAAAGAGAAAAACCAATCCTGAACTGAGGCAGTAACTTCACACCAGCCAGTGATTGCTTTTGTGGTTCCCACTGACTCCGTGTCCTGCTGCTTTCTCCCAGAACTAAGACTGCACACAATAAATACATTCTGTGGTGAATACAAGCAAATTCATGACTAACAAACACAGATGCCCTCCTTCTGGCCCTGTGACCTTTTCTTTTTTCTTAGAGCAGTGACATAGCTTGAAAAAGGTAGAGAACAGCATGGAGGTCCCGAACTTGCAAAATGAGCAATTTTAGGTGCCCATCCTTGAGAAGAAATGCAAATTCTTTGTTTGGCAGAGGTATTACTTTGTAGCGATAAGCCAAGGTCAAAGTCTTGTGCCCTTAAAGCTTCCTGTCTGCAACCTCCAGCTTCCTTCTCAGCAGCAAGGGCTGGCTTTCCTGGCACAGCTGTTCTAACCCATCTACATGCTCCAGATATTCTGCACTGATATGTGCTTTCACTTTATAGAAATCATTTATGAAATAAACCTGTGCTTTCAGAATTATATCAGAAACCACAATGCCATAGGTGTACACCCTATTTAACAAGACACTGCAATGGGTAATTTCAGAATCATTCTTAAATTTGTTCTTAACACAATTTAATCACATTACTTGCAGTCTATTTCAACATGAGCACAAATTAATGTTAGGGTGGGATATCCAGACATGATGAAGTCCCAAATTAAAATACCTGTAGTTAAAAATAAAATATAATAATAATCACCTAAAGTGATTATTCAGAAACTGTGAGATAACATTACATACCTGATTAGCGGTAAATGACGTTAGCAGATACGCACCATCTTCATATGCGTCTGTTAAAAAAAAAGGAATAAAATCAAATATATTCGCCATTCACCTTAGTTAATACGTTACTAAAATTTCAGTTCAAGAACTTTGTCCATATACTATGCATAAATGTACAGTGGTGTTTATCTGTACATAAAGAAAAGTTATTTGTGTCCAGAAGACACATGCTTCTAGACATACAATACTTATAGGACTGTGTGTTATTTAAATGAGGTCAAAATAAGAACATTTTAGAGGTAGGATACAAAAGAAGGCAAACAAATGGCATTAAGAAGATCAAGGGTGTTAAGATCAGCAAGAGAAAAATGTTTATTACTTGAAGAAGGCATGGGAGTCGTCTCCCACATCCACCTCTATTCACTGTACACTTACACAGGACTATGATAGATGTTGATGCTTCTTTAAAATCACTGTTGTATATTTTATCAATCCTGTTATTCAGCACTAAATTCACTCAAAGTAGTCCTGATAGTCATCTCTCCCTAGTTCTTATCTTTGGGTTTTGTTTTGTCTGTTTTCATTTGGGCTTTGAATATCAACAAGGGTGGAGTCTCCACAGCCTCTCTGGACAACCTGTTGCAGTGTTTTACCATCCTTGCAGCAAAAAAAGGATTTTACAAAGGCAAAAAGCATCATACATACCAATGCGAACCCCATCATCCCAATAAAGCTCTCCTTCTGCAAACAAAGCGTCATTCAAAGCGACAGTGAGTCCCATCGGGTTTTTTCGGCTATAGAAAAGAGAATAATGTTTCCTGAAGTTCCCCATGTTTCGTATCACATTTCATATTTATCAAATGTTACAATTGTAAAAGAAATATTGTATGCCACTCAGTTGGTCTTCCATAGTCCTCTTCCTAAGGCTTTACCATTAAAGGAGACCAGTAGGAGGAAACAAAGAAGAAAAACCAGCCATAAAGCTCCAGTGCTATCATACATGTAGCTTCTCTGAGGACTGGTAGTATTTATATGTAGTTGTACAAAAGTAAATGTTAAATTTTCAGTTAATCCTACCTGTAAAAAGTTGTATTAGCAGGTCTTTGCCAAGGAAGTATGTATCCGCCTCGGATATGCAGGTTGATATGTTCCAAAGGAGCTGGTAAAACTTGGAATTGTCCCTTAAAACCAATATCTTCATCCTATTATGGAAACATAAAAAAGCCTTCTACTGAATTGCCCCTACTTTACAGTTGTTTTGGGTTTTTTTTTTGTGTGTGTGTGTGTGTGTGTTGTTTGTTTTTTGTGTGTGTGTGTGTTTTATTTATTTGTTTTGTTTGTTTGGGTTGTTTTTTTTTTTTACAATGAAATTACCATATTTTGCTAGACAGATTAATTAGGAGTTGTTACTGCAGGAGTAACTACATACTGCTTTTAAGAGAAATTCTGAATTTCTCTACCTAGAAAAGACTGGGTTGACCATAGGTGACAGCAGCTGAACCAAAGGGGTCAGTCAGGTGAAATACAAACTTGTGATTAACTAAGTGATTTTTGATGCCTGCTCTTCCTATTACCAAATCTTTTCTTGTTTTCTGTGAAAGGTGATATGGCTAAACCTGTTTTGTCTTTCTCCATTCCAGCATTCCTTACAAAGCTATTATATATAACATTTGAGGATTAAAAAAGTCAACAGAAGGACTTCAAATTAAAGGTATTGTTTCATATTTTAATTTAGCCTAACGTAGGCATTTTATCACACATTATTTTACTGTAATCAAGCATTTTTTTTTAATCAGCTAAGATGTTATGTTGCAAAGAACTGATACCGAATATAAGTTTGTAAAAGGGAGAGAGAGGGTTCACATCTCACCACTGCTCTCAGTACACCCTGCCGCTATCTGAACAGCACTGTGAAGAAGACATAGAAAATGTAATTTTTAAAATTACTTACTGTGTAGTAATCATACCAGCGGGCATTGGGTAAGTAAGCACTCACTGATACAGCATTCTGGAATTAAACATACATGTTTTAGGTACCTTGAATCAAAAAGTGACGTTTTGCTAAAGTGACTTAAAGTGCTTAAAAACATACCTGTTGCATCACAGGGCTGATGAGCAGTGCAGGTCCCCAGAGGAACTGCTCATATATTTCCCAGGTTTTTTTGTCTTCCACAAACCTGCAAGTTAACAGAATAATGATCAGACATTGGGTGCTGAGCTTTTCCAAAGGGTTCCTTCTTTAAGACACTTTTGTGAGTCATTGGACCTACTATTCCTAGTATCTCCTATTTCCTCTTCTTTATTCTAGTATTAATAATTCATAGATCAATTAATGCTTGCCATGAATGCACAAAGATCCTAATGTGAAAATCATTAGAGGAATGCAAACTGTTAGCTGTCTTTTTTTGCTGTTTCATTTGCTTTTCAGTATATTTAGATGACAAAACTCAGAAGACCCATTGTGCTTGGCCAGTATTAGCAATAGTAAGATTAGGTAGCAGACAGAGTGGGAACCAGTTTTTAATTTGTGCCACTTATTTCTTAGAAAAAAAGCAAGTCAATACATGCAAACAACTGTGTGTTCCTCAGCCACAACATGCATGTAGAGAATAGACCACATCTTTTAATCGAAGGAGTTAAAGCTTTTGCAGGTACTGCCTCTCCTGACCAGGAACAAAGGCGGCTTTGTGTGTCTAACAAAATTTTTAAAATCGCTATATCAGCTTGGACACACACACAAAAAGCCTTTTTTTTCCCTGCAAAATTCTTGTGATTTGTAGCAGAATTCCCTCTTTTAAATTAAAGTTTTTGTCCAGCTCTTTTTGCAACATTTCTTTTTTTTTTGATTCTATGTATGCCTAGCATCAGATAAAACATTTTTGTTGCTTGCTCCTAAAGAGGTTAAGGGTGAGTTTAACATTTAAATATTACTCCTAGAGAAGCAAATGTTGAATTTTGCATAGTGAAAAATGGAAAACTAGTGCTGTTCAAGTGCTACTTGGTATTGAAAGCTCATATTCTCAATCCTGTGTTTTAAAAAAAAAAATAAAAGTTGCAAAAGTTGCAAATTTTGTTCTTAGGAGGATTGTAACTACAGAGCTTTTAGTGGAAATTCCTGAAAAGAATAGCAAAGGAGTTGCACGTACTCATGGAGCATGGGCCGGATGACAGTGCTGCCGTGGGCATGGGCATCATACATTAATGTGTAGAGGTACGGTAACAGGGTGTATCTTATATTCAGCACATTCCTAGAGATCTCCTCAAATGTTGAGTTCCAGGAAACAGGATCTTGTCTCTGAAAGAGAAGAGAGCGTTGGTAGTCAAGCTGGATTGTTTTGTTCCGAAAAGCTAAAAAGAAAAAAAATTAAAAAAATGCTAATATTTATAAGACACTTGTCATTTAGCACCTCTTTTCTCTTCTTTTATGTTTCTCTCCAGAATTCCTATACCTATTACTATTAGTAATTACCAGATGTGCATCAAAATCCACATAGCAACACAAAGCCAAGGAAATTTCTCTGCCAATCTGGAGCACCTGCATTTATTTACTCTTCAGTTAAGGACTAAGTGACACTACAAACAGTAAGTATCACTGTCAAAAAACGTTTAATGCAAAGTGTCCCAAAGGCGTGACACATCCCTGTGTACATAATTTATTATCCCTCCTCTGCAGGGCAGCACTCGGGACTTGCAAGAAGAGGCCGAAGCTCTAATGACTAATGTCAGGGAGCACTTCCCATCTTTATTAAATGTACTGAACAATACCTTGGCAAATTGGGTAAGACTGGAAGCAACGTGATAACCCTGAATCTGCATTTTTAAAGGCTTTAAAAGTCCTATTGAAAGGTGTGCCGCTGCAAGATTAAGCACACGGGTTTTGAAAAGGAGCCTTTAATCCATTAGATATATGCCATATAAACAGCTCTGCTCTGCTAGACCTGAAGCTTTAACTGGAATACAAGTGCTGTTTTCGTTTTTTAAATTTTTCCAGTTATCTTGTTTTACAGCTTTCTACAATATAGTCCTTAGCCAGCACAGACTTACACTGAGGCAATTATTTCCCTTTACTCTTAGAAGAAATACAATATCTGATGGCTGAAAATGTGCAAAGTACAGAAATTGCCGAGTCTTACTCCAGAATCCTATTACGCTGTTCCATTTTCCCATTTGTTGGATAATTATGGACAATTGGGGCTGAGAACACCAAGGTCACATTTGCTCCTTTCAGTGCGTTTGCCACAAAAGCACTCTATTTTGGTCTTGCTGGTGTACTGTGTTTAAATAAAAACAGCACACAGGGCAAAACACGTAGGGGTTTGATTCAGTCAAAGCCAAGTTAGGATACGTTTCCTTCGCGTGCTCCAAATCCCAGAGCAGCCCTTCTGTAGGCATTAAACCTCCCAGGTGAGGGGGAGGCTTCCAGCAGAGCTAGCATATAAAGACGACAATTTTTATTTCATAAAGAGCCAGACATGTTCTTTTCTGGTCCATTTTGCTTGGAATGTACTTTTTTTGAGCCAGGCCAGCTTCTGTGATGCTCTGGCTGGTCTCCAAGTTTACATTGCAAAGGCCCAGCATTAACAACAATATAAAAATTGCAGCTCACCCTTGTTCCTTTCTGATTGTGATTCCTTGAATACGGGTAAAATGCGCCCAGCTCCATCCAGCGAACACACATCTCATACTCTGAGTCTCTAAAGAAGCCACAGATATCGGCACCTGTCTGAAAGTTTAAAAATGATTGATTGGAATAGTATAAATTCTTGTGTAGCACCAAGATTATTAAATGTAGGGTAATAATGCATTAGCTTACATAAGATATTCCAAAGAGACTGAACTCCATCATACCTGAAAGGAAAAAGAAGTCAACGTTACTAGCTGGGTTTTTTTTCCCCGCTTTGGTATGCTAATGGTTACACAGATAATCCATACTGTAATGCTGAATGACAAGAAGATAAAAAAAAAACAAACCACCACACACAAACTCCACAGTTTCTCAAATGTGTTATATTTTTCTGCTACAGAAAGAGATGGGAGCTGGCTGATCAGGAGCAAACTAAGAAATGAGTAGCAGGACACAGAGCGTGAAGGTGGCCGGTCTCCAGGGAATAAAAGGGCTCCCAGCACTCAGTGCAGAACTAAAGATGAAGAAGTTAAAAAAGGCATTGACTCACCTTCTGGTTGCTGAACTAAAGGGCTTATTTTGGCTTAACCCACATGGCTACTAAAAGCAAGTAGATGAAGGAAAAGACATAACTGCACACAGTAAATTGAATACAGCTCCCTTTCCTTCTACATACCAATAATAGATTTAGTCAGCTGATCCCAAGCAGCAGTGTTATCACCGAGCCAGTGTCCTGCCCATCTTCCACTACTGGGATATGTGGAACGGGTGATAACGATCCCACGCTCCTTGGTGGCATTCTGCAAACCGCTGATATTGGAAATAGACAAAAAAAAAAAAACAACAAACCCTTAATTAAATGAGAAATGTTAGATTAATATTACGTAGATCCTCTATGAAAATAAACATAAGCATTAATATTTTCATAGCGAAGGGCAGCGTTTGCTACATCCAATCCAGATGTGCTTTTTACAGCAGTTCACTATGATTCACATATACACAGAAACTCAGCAGCGTCAGCTAACTTGTAGCCAGAAAGAGAACTGGCAAAACAAGGAGGTGCTAAAACACAGAATTCCAGCTCAGGCTAATTAATGTGTGGGAAAATACAAATGTAGCCCAGCCTGCACATTTTCTAAAGGCTTTGTAATGTGGTCCGGGGCACATAATACCTTTTTTTAAGTACCTAAAAAATTTGCAGCAACAGTGGAAAATAATTTAACAGAACTCATACCAAAACGATCCAAAGGGGAAAAAATAGAGGTGCCAGGAATATTGGATTCTAGTTGCCAAAAAGGTGTTGGAACAAAAAAAAAGTAAGTAATGGATCTGTCATCACTTCAGAAACACCAAGGTGACATGATATCAATATGAAATGACCAACATAAGTTTGTCTAAAAGCAAACATATTAAATCAGAGGTTTTCTGCCAATGTGTGTGACTACTTTGACATTAGTTGACCTCTTGGTCTGATCACATCTGGCTTCCTCAGAAGAGATTTTGACCAGAGATTAGTAACCTTTGGAGGATGATGGGACTTACTTCTCTTTCTCAAATTACAGGCAAAAACCTACAGAGCAGGAAACATTCAAGTGCTTGGGTTTAGTAGATAGAAGGAAACAGCAGCAGCTGAAGACTCTCATGGACTTTTCAAGATGCTTGGGTGCTAAAACCCAGTGGCCTTGCTCGGGATTGCTGCTGCTGGATGAGGAGAGGGCAGCTTGCCAATGGCTGAGGATAAGAGTTCCGCAGGCCTCCGAGGTGGGGGTGTGAATGAGCCAGAAGGAGAACTGGTTCATCAATTAACAGCATTACCTCAAATAATTAAAAAAACCCAATAATCTTAAATAAAGTCTTGGCCATTTCCACAAAGTACCTGGCAAGGTAACACAGTAAGCTGTATAAAGGGAAAAAAAAAAAAAAAAAAAGAATAGCTGAGTTGAATGGAATTTATGCTGCCTAGTTGTTCTGCCAAGGACATGAGTACCTTTCGCTGAAGCACATGCCATTGGTCTGTGCTATGTGAGTGGCATGGATGCATTGCTGCTCCAATTTCCTAGAATTCCTCTGCAGCTGTGCACACATTCTGTGAGTCATTACAGCAAAAACACTAAACCACAATGCTAGTTAGAAAGCTACACTGATTAAACTGCACTGCTCTCCATGATAGCTCCACAATAATTGCCTAAACAGCTGCTTCAATAAGGCACTATTTATTTATTTTTCTACAGGATTTGCAGCTTTAGTGACATTATAATTACAGCAAAAACACACAAGTCCCTTCAATTACCATAGTAATTAAACATAACTAATGTGCTGCAATTATTTCTTCCAAGACAAACAGTAAGTTTTCTAGTACCTTCTCTTTCTTTGTAATGTATATCAAACGGTTTCAGCCTCTGCTTGGTTTACCCCAGTTCAGCAACGCTTTGGAAATTGCAGGTAAAACGTCAAATGTAAGGAAAGCATAGGTCTCGCGTAGAACTGCTCAGGGATGAGCATGGCCCGAGTGATTTGCTAACCTGAGGTGCCAGCTCTCTGCTCCAGGACTGAGCCACAGCTGTATCCAGTAACAGAAATTACTCATGTCACAAAGCCCAAATGTACCTCCAATGGTTACTATACTCACTAGTAAGGGGTCTAAAATTGCATCAAGTTACACTACAAATTGCTGTTCACTTAAGTTACAGGCTTTTGTGAGTTTTGTGTGCAAATGATCCTCTTGTTTGGATGGTTTAGTCTTAGAATAAGTTATTCCTACACCATGTCTTCAGTTGCACAATTACTCCTTCAGTTAGGACCAAAGAATAAATTGGGAACTGAGAGACATAGAACATCATCTATAAATTGCAAGGGAGAATATCTGTATAAGCTGTGTAATTTATCACAGTCATTTCTGTTACGATATCTCTCAAAATAGAAAGAAATATTTCACTACCTTTCAGTTTGTACTTAATACACAGCAACGACGGTAACGTTCCTCTTCATGTTAGATTACTGCCTACTTACGCTGCCCCAGTCGCATGGATTTGGCTGACAGCAGAGGTATCAGCCCTTCCTTCCTGTCCTGTCAGCAGTTTTGCTCCTGCCTTGAGTGGCACGCTGCCAGATACAACATCCTCTCAGTCAGAAATTCAAGCAGCCTTGATATTTTCTTTCTTTATGGTAATAGCAAAGTTACCAAGGTCTTTAAGGTTGTAAAGACCTATAAAGAAACACTGTTCCTTGCTTACTCGTTGAATTGGAAATGAAACAGCACAGACAGATTATCATTAGATCTGGCGTTATCTAACGGAGGCTGGGGTGCTATTCAGAAAGGAACCGATAACGACGTTTGTCTTGAAACAGAGAAAATAAATTCTGGAAAGTAAAGCCCTTGTGCACACAGTTTGCATTTTAAAAGTCACTGTTTCCCCTTTTCACTACTACTCAGTTTGTTTTAAATAGAAAACATAATGAAGCTCCTCTTAAATTAACATTGTTAAAAAATGATGTTCATTTTCCTTCACTAGATGTGTAGGTAAGGCGATGAGAGTATCAACCCTAGGAGTGAAACACGCAATCCTAGCAAAATCTAGAAACAAAACCTATTTTATACTTTAATTACAGTAATTATTGGTTAATTACTGTCCCCAACAGCTGATCAAAATCCTGAGCCTTCTTCTCCTTTCTGTCTTGTGAATGAATACCTGAGCGGTGTCTTTGGATTGACTGCTCTCATTCACAATGCAGAGCAGCGCCCTGGGACGGCCTTGGCGGCTGTCGCATAATAGAAATCTCTGCTGAAAAGGCAACGTGTTGTGTTTGAATGTGTCAGGACAAGGAAATGCTCGACGGCAAGTAATTACATCCAAATTAACCTATGCGAGAAATAGCACCATGGCCAATAGCACCATCTTATTTCATAACGCGGGACAGCAATTGTACAATATCATAACATTTATACAGCTGAAATTCTTTTAGAGCTGCTATGCCAAGAACTGCTCCCCAGCTAGGTGAGCAATGAGTTTCTTTAGTATCAGACTTGGGTAAACTGTCTTTAAAACATAACATACCTTGAGAATCGTGTCTGCTCAGGGTCAGTGATTTTAAAGCTGCTAAACTCAAAACAAAGACTTTGCCTGCTTGTCCTGTGACAGTCAGCGATGCAGCTGCAGGTGCAGACATGCCTGAGTGGGTGTGGGTTTTGTTTCCCAGCTAGCTCCAGTTGCAGGAGGTATTTATCGCAGTGAAACCATAGAAGCACAGCTTCAGCTCAGCCCTCTGCAGACCCACCTCACCTTCTCCTGCACCTCCTCTCCAGCATCTCAGGTTCCTGTCACTCTGCTTGCAGCATTGGTGAGACCACTGCGCTAGCTGAGCAGTAATGAGACTGAAATAATAGCAACTGCAAGAGCTATAGTGCTGCTGCTCAAACTTTTGAGCATCAGAACTTAACTTTTTACTTCTAGGTGAACTGAAGATATTCGAATGAAAAGAAAGATTTCTCAAGGACATTAAATAAACTGATGAAAGTTCGGGTCATAAGAACATAGACACAGAATAGTCATCTGCAACATATTTTGGAAACAAAACAAAAAGTATGCATATTTCACTTACTCTAGGGTAGGTTTTGTTTGTGACCATCCATAAAGACTGTGGACATCGTAGTGTCTAACTGGGGTACCATCTGGAAGATATTGTTGACCTTCCATGCATGGAGTATTGACAATTAATCCTTCTGACCGGCGTCCCAAATCTAACGGAAAGCAAACAAACAAAAATATTTTTAATAATGAATATTTAATCATTATTTGAGTTACTTTTTCTCACTTTTTATAATCTCTTTGGCATTTACTCTCTTTTAGGCATGTATACTGCCATTTATTTACTTATAATTATAAAAATAGCATTTCCAAAATGGAATATTTCTAATATTCCTACGTAGGCATTTGGGTCTGTAGGTGTGTAATAGCTCAATTGCAGATGCTCTTACTGAAGAGGGTCAAAGAGTAAACAGAGTATATCCAAGTTGAGAAGATATTGCAGAAGTCTGTAAACTCTCATTTCACCCATATAAACAGAAAAGTGGATGCAGCAGGGGATACGGTCTGTGCCTGAATATTAACGTCCTGACAATCCCTGAGAAACTATTCATGATAACTGATGACAACAGTAAGCAACAGGAGTATGCTAATAAACCACTAATAAATAATTACTAATTAGTACTACTCCACACCAGTGCTTAAGTAAAGCCAAGCTAAGAAAGCTAAGCATTTCAAGTATTTGGCTGTATAGATACACGGTAATGAGGGGAGATACAAGGATATTTTCTAAATTTTTAATTAATTGCATTATTCATCTGAGAAAACTCCAAAACAGAGAACTACATTCTCTATTATGCCTAAAGCAAAGCACCTAGATATAAAATGGGTATCAAAATCTATATGCGTGCAAGTAGCTGAAAATAGCTTTATTTTAAAGACGTGCCATGCAATTACTGCTCTCACTGAAATAGATGGGGTTGAAGAGTGCCCATAATCTCAGAAATAAAGGGCCACTTTCAGTGAGGAGTTGTGATTTTATATACCTAACTTTAGGCAATTGCATCACATATACTATATAAGAAATTATGTAGTAACCAGAATGACCTAAAACTCAGACTTACGAGGTATATATGGTGGCATATTTAGAAGGTCATTTCTACAGCCGCCAATGGCACCATTCATAAAAGCTGCTGGTTCATTCATGTCCTAAAATCAGAGGAAAACCTTGATTGCATTTGCTTCAAACCTACAAACCACATTAAATTCTAAAAGATAAACAAGAAGCATTGTAGAAGTCCTCAGGCACCCTTGCAGGCAATTTAACGCCAGATGCCCTCTAAACTTCAACACTACGTACACTATGAAATGTGGTGTGCTCTGCTAGTGTCTGGCAGAGAAAAAAACATCCAGAAATCAAAGACATTTCTACACTTACAATCCACAGGCCATCAAATTTGATGCTTCTCGAGGAGTTGGTGGGATTGTTGTAGAACTCCAGGATTTCTCTCTTCCACCACTCCACTGTGGAATTGCGGAAGAAGTCTGGGAAAGCAGCATGTGCTCCATAGAGCTGTAAAAATAGTAGGAAAACAAAACAGATACAGGACTGAAAGCATCCCGCTGTTAAAATATTGGAATTTGTTTAAAAAAAAAAATAGAAACTTGGCTTATAAAAAATTTACTTGTCTACTAATATTTTGGCTCTGCTAGGAAGGCTAGCCAGTTTCTGCGCTTTATTCCTCCCACTAGATTTATCAGCTAGTTTGCTGCAATTTTCCTCAATTAATGTGCTACTCTGTCTATATTTGAGTCCATACCAACTCACATCAACATTTACCTGTATTTGGGTTTGCTCAGGCAATGACTCATTGACTTCTACATTGGGAAGAAATGGCCAGACCTAATAGGACAAAGAACATTTTAAATTAATCAAACCACACTGGATATAAACTAAGTAGAAGTCTAGGCTGACACGTTGCTCACTTGGCTACAGCACGCCTCTGCTGTCAACTTTGTAGGAACAGTACCTTGGAATATATAATGTCATTGGTGTTGGGCCATTTTATGAAGACATCATCCTCCACACCTCTTGAGAAGGGAGGATAATTGGTTTCATTTCCAGAGATGGTTGGATCCTACAATTAAAAACACATTTACACTTACGCTCAAAAAATAAGTAAGTTTAGAAACTCAATGGTCTACATTTTGCAATGATATATCAAAATTTAAAAGCAGTATTCAAAACTGACCAGGATAATGATAAATCTCATTCCTTCTTCTTTTATTTTGTTAATCAGAGCTGGTAAACCAGCAAAGCGTGGGCCAATAGTGAAGTCCAGTTGCCTTTCCATATGGTCAATATCTACATATTGGACATCCTGCAATTCACAAAAACAATTAATGTAAAATGATTTTTTTTCATTTTTCACAAATACATACTCATTGAAAATCTGCCAAAATAAATAAATACTGAATTTTTGAACTGTACAACTGGAAGCAGCAGTAACTGTAAGTTCAAGCTATTAAATGAATATTACACAACTTAGCAGCAAGTAAGTGCAATACAAAATAAACCTTTCACTACTGCACCTAGTCTGTGGGTAGAAATTAATACATGATAGGGAATAAAGTCCTGGGTTTGTAAATCTGTGTATGTACACAGAAACTGCACATATGTTACCATATCTATAAGGAAACAAAGGAAACAGTTGCTCTGTATTGGAATAGTGATGATAATTACATTTAAAATGAAGAGTCATACTAAATTTACAGTATAATTTTGTTAGATCTATATGCTATTCCAATTTCCCAACAAGTGACTTGACACAGAGCAATATACCATTGAAATGATGCTGCTTCACTTTCTTTCCTGCTTGTTTTTCTTGTTGATCACTTCTCCTTCATAAACCAGCATGGCAAGTGCCCATAACTGACTAAGGTATGTGAGTGTTTCTTTGGTAGTAATGATAATGAAAATAAAACAGCCTGACGCCTACATGTAACATGGCCCAGAGTGTGCAGAGATGTTCAGCTCTGGTATGAAACATAGTCTGTTCTACTTTGCCATGATGGTTGGGTTTTGATTTTGTGTTTAAATGGTCTTAGTTAATACTCTGAAGTCAAAAGTTCAGGCATGAGCTCAAATGTTAACTGCTACCAGCGTACAAAGGGAATCCCAGCTGTCTTCATGCCCTCCACCAGCTCCGCGATTTCCGAGTCATTCCTGTATCCATAGCGGCACAACTGGAATCCCAAAGACCAGTAGGGTGGCATGACTGGTCGTCCAATCAGCTAAAAAATAAGAAAGAATATTTATGGTGAGTAGGTCAAAACGAAACAAACCAATTAAACAAGGAAAACCCAGCATTAGTTTGTAATAGAGTAGGAATCCTACTGCAGTGTACTGCTGAACAACAAGTTCTGGTGTTGGGCCCAAAACCATGTAGAAGTCAAGAATTCCTCCAATGGTGCGGTATGTCAGGGCAGGGGTCGGCTGGAATGTCACATCTGGAAATGGAGGAAGTGAAATGAGAAAAGGATGCCTGGATTTGCCACTATTGCAAAACAGTGACCATAAAAATAAAACACATTGAGAAAATGAAGGTTTTCTTACCCATTGCATTGCTGTTAAGCAAGAGAACCCCGTGGGCATTACCCTCTTCTTCAAGAGCCATGTAAAATGGCTGATAACCATAGGAGTTCAACTTGTACTGCAAACAAAATAAAATACATTTTACTGGAGGAACATCACACGCATTCACTTATTTACATTCATTAATAAATTTAATAAAAGACAAGACACACAACTGCCAAACATACAACAAATAAACTCCAAAATTATATACTTAAACCCTACATACCTACAAAACATACCTACAGAAGATGACTTCCAACTTCCCAATTTGAGACAGTCTTGTTCAAACTGACCAGGTGGGAAGGAAAGCATTGGAAAGCGTCACTGCCTTTAAAGCTTGCTCATGAGGAAATGCTTCCCCAGGACAAACTTTGCCTTCTTTTCAAACAGTAGCAGGTGTCTAGATAATCAGGATGTACTGGTGACATTCTGTTATCTTTAATTTACTCAAAAATATATTGAAACCTGAACTGGAAATTAGAGTTGTAATTATCCACAAGGATTTCATTGGTCATTCCATGCAAAGTGCAAACATTTGTGCTATCTCATAGGAAATAACACAAGTGTACACATTTCTGTTTTATCTCTATAAGTACTAATTTCATCCCAAAGTAGTAGGATTTGTCCTGACTCATGTCTAGCTTTCAGAATAATCAGCCGAGAAGAATTCAAAAAGGAAGAGTGTGCTATTATTTCTAAGCTGTTTGTTGCCTTCCAATATCTGACTCAGGGCCTGAGCTTAGCACATTGGCCTTGCTAGTCACAAAGAATAGGTTTAGAGAAGATCGTTGCTTTTGAGACACCGTTCAAATCATGAGCCATGATAAATACAATCAAAGCCAATAGGTGTGTCCAGTACCAGCAGACATCCACTGGACTTTAAAGTCCTGCTGAACACCTCCACGCATTCGTCTCACTGCTCCAAAAGCCACATTTGCTTCTACTTACGGTTGGAGCCTGGTCCCTTGTGAACATTCCCCAGGTGTGCCAGCTCATGTTACGTCGAAACATGGTGTGCTCGGTTTCCCCAAATCCATATATGTACTCGGACGCTAAGCGGGTAGAAATCTGAATGAACATGTCGCTAAACGTGAAGGTGGGCAGCTGTGAATCCCAGCTAAAATGGAGAGAGGAAAATGAAAACAAGAACATAGCATCTTCAGTGCTGTGTTTAGCTGGCAGACACTTCTTTTAGGCTACTCTTTCTCTGAAAATCTCACTCTTCAGTAACGGTGGAATAAAACTTAAAGCGCAGGAAGTGCCGATGTCTAAGAATTTGATACACAGCTTAGAAACACAAAGAACCCTGTGTCTCTCAGAGAGATATATACTATGCACAGGCATCGTACACAGCAAGTTGCATTGTATTTTGACAATTTAGTGAGAAAATAATATTTTCCTCCCAGATTGATCCTTGATGCAACATGGAATATAGTAAATAAGGCGCTTTTTACAGTTCACTGGACTTTTTGTGCAGATTACACTGAAACTGTATTAATAGGTCTCATTTGTTGTAAAATAGCATCTTTACAGTCAGAAACCAAACTGCAGCCTGATGGTGCTCTGCCAGAGAATTACATAATTCCAGGAGGCTGAATTGCAGTTTGAATGATTACTCTGGTTGGCAAAAAGGAACTCAGCTTGTAATTATGCTTGGAGTACTTTAAAAAATAACATAATAATGGGGTTTTTTTTAAATAAAAAACATTACACACACAACGGTTATTATTGTTCTCTATTTTCTAGCTCTCAATTAAGCTTAATCAAGGAAAGAAGTGAAGCTCCTGTTAGAATTATTAGCTGTCATGTTACCAAAATCCATCTGCAAGTTAGTGGAGACACTAACTAATTTTTTTTTTTTTCCTAATTATTCCCCAAAACTGAACCAAATGATCATTTGTTAATGATGAGTGCTGTGGTCACCTAAGATAAATTTTAAGAAGTGTAGAAAGTCGTCGCGCATCCCAGAGACTTGGAAACTACACAAGAAACAGCCTTTGGAGTTGTCTGCGTTCTGCACTTCAACATATTGTACGTGACTTTTAGCAAGTGTCAGGCTATGAAGTGACAGGGGAAAAACTTTAAATGATTATGAGAAAACAATAGGATATTGCTGAGGGCACCTTCTCTATCCTCGCTGTGGTCAGTACTCTCATCCAATGCAAGGGTGAAGCTATCTCCCCCGGGTACAGCATCTGGCCTTCGGCAGACAGAACCATTTCATGGGAAGGATTCAAAAGTCAGTCTGTGTTTGTTTTGTTTAGTGAGGGGGGGGGGGGCTATGGTGGCAGCTTCTGCAAGAAGCTTCTAGAAGTTTCTCCTTTGTCCAGTGCACTTGGCTGGGCCCAGGGTGGACCTGCTGCTGGCCAAGGCCGAGCCAGTTGGTAGCAGAATGTTCCCTGAAAACGTCTCTGTGACAACGTATTTAAGAAGGGGATTTAAAAAAAAAAAAAAAAAGGAGATGATTTGAAGCAGCTGAGCGGGGGCAAAGAGGGGGAGGCACAAGCCTTGTGGGCCTTGTGGCCCTCATCCTCTGGCCTCCCGCCGGGCGGCCGACTGGGCCCGACTCAGCCCAGCCTGGCTGCAAGAAGTGGAGAGGAGATGAGATGTGAAGAGAACCTGAGAGGCGTCTGCCTGAAGCAATTGTGAAGAATTTCTTGCAAGAGGAATGGCTGCAGACACCAAGGTCAGTTCAGAAGGAGGGGGAGGAGTAATGCAGCTCCTAGCCAAGATTCCCCTGCAACCTGTGGTGATGACCATGGTGGAGCAGGTTGTCCCCCTGCAGCCCATGGAGGTCCACGGAGGGGCAGAGATCCACCTGCAGCCCGTGGAGGACCCCACACTGGAGCAGGTGGAGGCCTGAAGGAGGCTGTGGCCTGTGGAGGGCCCACTGGGACAGCCGTTCTGGAGGGACTGCACCCCGCGGAAGAGATGACCCTCGCTGCAGCAGCTGACGAATGACTGTGGCCCGTGGGAGGGACCCCACGCTGGAGCGGGGGAGGAATGTGAGGAGTTCTTCCCCCGAGAAAGAAGGAACAGCATAAAGCGATGTGTGATGAACTGACCGTAACTGCCATTCCCTCTTCCCCCCCTGTGCTGCTCAGGGGGGGAAGGTAGCAGAGATTAATGTTAAGCCTGGGAAGGGTGGGGGGAAGTTATCTTGTTCTCTTTTTCATTATCCTGCTTTGGTTTTAATAATAAATAGTTTTCCCCAAGTTGAGTCTGTTTTGCCCGTAATGGTAACTTTAAGGATTTTCTCCCTGTCCTTATCTCAAACCTTGAGCCATTTTTCTCATGTTATCTCTCCCTATTCCCTCAGAAGGTGGCGGGGGTGAGAGACAGACTGCATAGTCTGGTCCCGATTGGGGCTGAACTACAACACAATCTTAAGGTGTTTGAAACAGAGTGCACAATAAAATGGTTTGGCTTGAAAAGAGCTAACAAAACCAAGTGAAATAAAGTAAAATGACTATGGCTTACATGACTGCTCCTGTGCTTTTGCGCCGAACCTTTATACCAAATGGCTTTTGATGAACTGATACTTCATAAAGTCTTTCCGTGTCTGTGCTTGTTGGGGAGCTCGGGAGATTTAGTGGTACCGGAACCTCATATCGTGCGTTTTGATAATCATATATCTATGAAGAAAAAAAATCAATTAATTTCAATGAATGACTTTTCTGAAATCTTAGCTATAGTGATAGAAATCTGAATTAGTTAAAATAAATTCAGAAAATTGTTGAAAACACTTGCTGAGATGAGTATTTTCTTTCAAGATGTATTCTTTAACCAATTATTTCACAGAACTTGGTTTGGGAAAAAAAGAAAAAACAAACCAAACCAACCTTAAAAATTTATTTTGGATCAGGAATGGCTTGTCTAATCATTTCTATATAAGAATTTAAAATATATACCTCTATTTAAATTATAGGTGTATATATATGTATGGTAAATATCTTTCTGATTAATCTTTTGGCCAACTATGAGATTCCTTTTAAAGGTCTCTGTATTCTGAAAGCTGACTGAAGTTAGGTTTTGATGCCGGACCATTTTAAGATATTACACTTATTTCAGGATTATTAAATGCACTGTGATAAATTATAGTCTAACCAATAGTGTATCAAAAAATTTACAATAGAAGTAGAATGATTAATGGAAGAATAAACTGTGTAGTCATGATAACACTTACAGATAAATTTACTTGTGTACTAATAAAATGTCTTTAGTTCCAGAGTTTCTGGTTGACATTACACATATACATTGACAATATACCTTTGATTCATATAATTTCATTGTAAAACAGAGCACAGAATTACAGGACAAAAAGGATGTGAGCTAAGAGCAATAACAACTACTTGGTTAGAAGCAGAAACATATTTAGGCAAGGGTACAACAGTCTAAGTAATATAAAATTTGCTAGAAAAAGTCCTTATAATTTCCATGAATAAGACTATTTTTAACAATGGGACATTACATACTCATAGAAATTCTGGAACGACATTACCTTAAATTGCAGCATGTTGTTGAGATGATATTTCACCTCCAAGCGTAGTGTACTAATTGGTGCAGTGAAATTCTCATTAGCTCTGGTGTTGGCTCTGTTTAAGATGAGGTTGGCTGCCAAACCTGATGAGGTGTATTCAACTGTATCTACAGAGTACGCGTTGTCGGAGCTGTAATAGCAGGGTGGAATATCTGAATTTGATGTTACCTGCTGCAAACAGAAGTAAGTTTCAGGTTAGTGTGTTGCAGTGGCCTGCTGCATTTTTTGTTAGTTATTAGCATGGACTCCAAAGCTCCCATTTTTATCAGATAGATGTCAAATGTAGAATTTTGGGAGGAACTTAATGCAGCTTGTGAACAATAATTGATCTCTATGCTAAATCAGGTTCAGTCAAACAATTCAATCAAGGCTGTACAAATAGTACACTCAGGAAATTGAATCCTCGCACAATAAAGGTGGATTTAACTTCCCTATACCTGGGATCTTCAGCTCAATCCCACAATATGGCTTGGTCTTGGCCTGTTGAAATTCCTAAAGCTTATTCCCTTGTAATCCCATTGCTCTCTGGTCTCTGTCTGCCTTCAAGGGGGTGTGCCCAAAACTTATTAGTTATTCAGGTGACGGAAGACGAGACATTTCCATTGGCTTTAGTCACACAAATTATCCTTAAAATATCCACAGTGAATTACATTCTACTTATCTAAGATCTCCTGACAGCAAGATCAAAATTACTTTTCAGTTTCCTGCTTCAGTTGAACATAAACACTCAGACTAGGTATTCCGAGGTTAGGGGAGCCGATGTAGGTTAATGCATTCGCCTTCCACCTTTGGATATGTACCATCAGTCCTGCCTGCGTGTTCACATGAAACTATGCCTGCTCCGCACATCTTAATTGCTAATAAATATTCATCTGTCATCATCAAATTCAAAGCACCTTTCAACTTGAGCATGTGTTCAAAAGATACTTATAGTCCATAACAGGACCAGACTTTGATTTCACATGAAAGGCATTTCCAAATGTCCAAAATTACAAAAAATATTCCTAACAGTGCAAAAAACTTCGGTCTTCATGCATAGGATGTAAGTCCAAGCTGTAAAATTTAGATTTAGAGGAGCATGGAGTAATTTAGTCGGAGGGACCCTCTGAAGTTCAACTATGCCAAAGCACTCTGCTCCCATATGCTGCGAGATATTAATAAATAAAACAATGTGGTGAAGAACTGCATGTTGGGGATTACGATTTAGATATATCTCCTTGACATGGATATAAACAATTAAGTTCCCATATGAACCAAAGTTTCCAGGACATTCAAGGATTTCTTCTCAAACTGTGATCCAGAAGAATTGATGTGACTTAAGCTGTGCTTCAGTGACTATGAAGGTGAGACAAAAGTTGCTGTGGCAGTGAAGCGTAAGAGGTAGCTGAAGATGCAGATCTCAAGTCTATTCTATTTTTTCATAAGTCTAATATTATTTCTCTCTATCTTTCAGAAAATACCCTATTTTTCCTCAATTTTCTTATATACTTTGGAAGAGCTTGCACAGTTGCCAACTACCTTCGTTTTAATGAAGTAAATAAAATCTGCTAGTACAGGCCTGCTGTGTCTTTGCCCCCATTTTATTTAAATCTGACAAATCTGCCAAGACTCCTTTTGCACTGAACAACTATAAAGAGAAAGCTATGATTCTGAAAACATTTCTGTCTCATTAGTTTATAGGAATAATTTTTTTGCTTACTTGCCAGACACAGCCAAGTTGTTCACATTTTTCTTGTGTTGGATCAGGACTGGGATAACAATTAAACCTTTCATTGACATTAATTTGTTGAGTCCATTCTACTGTGTAAGATTTTCCCAGTTCAAGCTGAAGTCCTGTTATATGAGCAACCTATAAATATTAAACAACAAACAGTTATTAAATCCCACAAAACATCCATCTTTCCTTCAGCCAGCAGAGATGCCAGCCCTCAGGAACAATACATTTTGCTGTGTAACAACTCACAAAAACCCCTGTCCTGTAACATTTGATACAGCCTCAACTTTTACAAACACACATAACTGATATTCTTGGAGACAAAATCTGAAAAATTAAGAATCTAAAAATACTGAGTCAATCCCACAGCTTCCTTGGAAGGAAACGGGAATAAAGATAAGGGCACAGCTCCTTCACATTTTGAAATATGAATGAAAGAGGTAAGAAAATGTTATAACATTTTTATTTTTATTCAGTACCTGAGATTACATAACAAGTAATTCAGGTGCATGTAATAATTAAAAAGAGTGTAAAATGCAGATTCAGAGCAATGTCAGCACTATCCTTAGTGTGGGAAAGCACTTCTGTGAAAGCTTCCCACTATCAGCAGCGCAGCCAGTTGCTTTGCATGTAAATACACCTTGTTGCTGCTTTCCTATGTTCACCCTGTGAAAAACTCTTTAGAAAAGGTTAGAAGGAGGTTTAAACAGTGTGCTTGATTTTGTTTTAAACCTCGGTGCATAAATACTCATCTAAAACATAAATATTTCTTACCCTCCTCCAATATCAATCTGAGTTGAATATAATGGTACTTTTGTTCCATAATACACAATGTACTCTGTTGAAAGGATATTAGTACTGCATATTGTCCTTTGCAATATGTAAAATAAAGGTGATGTAATTTCAAAGATGTTTATTTCCCATTTGCCTGTTACTGTTTTACCTTTTCTGAAGGATAATAGGTGATATTATGCATGGAATTTTCCACAACATTGTTCTGAGAGATGGTGACTGTCGTTACTTCCTGGGCTGCTCCCAATATCTTGATTTCTTCAAATTTCAAGTTGTTTGGATCAACAAAATTGCTATTTATAGCATTCATTTGTAGAACATTCTGAAAAATAATATAGTGATCATAATCTTAGAAAAAAAAAATACTGAAAATCCTCCTGATTTAATTTTTTTTTTTTTCGAATTAGGTCTTCATACTGTAGCATAAAGTAAGCCAATTCCTTTTTCCTAATGTATTAATTATTTCCCTGCTTGTTGTTATCGCAATAATGCTTTTCTACCATGTATAAAATATGCTTCATAGTTGTGTTTCGGCTTCCTTTTTTTGCTTGTTTCAGAGACAATAAAAGCCTGACACGTGTCCGTGACAGGGCAGCTAATCAGTAGTTGACCATGGTCTTGCCAGGATCTAATAAGTGAAGGTTCACGTTCATTTTTTTCTGATATAAAAATACCCATTCCTACTCAATTACATTAGTTATTATTAGATTAAGAGTCCAAAGAGCAGGCCTCTACCATGGCTGTCACATAGGCCAACATATAACTCTCTTATTACTCTCCACATGAAAGTTTATGTTAATTTTTAATTCAACATCATTACAGTCAATTCATTATTTGGCTACAAGAGTTTCAAACTCCAATAGTAACTGAGGTTTATTATCTACAAATGATTATACAATTACACATGAATTTAAAAAATAACTAATGCCTGTGCTTCCACTTTCTATTCGTCTGCTTCCACCCTCATGTTTGTATGCATTCTCTCTCAGTTGTTACCCTGCTGTTTCACGATGGAAAGAATACCTTTAGCAGATACTATTATCATTGTACAAAAAAGATGGTATCGTTTTACTTGAGATCCTTTTCATACAATATCTCTGGTCAATATTGAATAGAAACACTGTCTGGACTTCACTCTGACATAAATTAAGCCTGCCAAGGCAGTTTCAGTTTAAAAAAAAATTTAAAAGTTAAAACTTGGTTGTGAAGTAGATTCTGTGGGTTCAGACAAGGTGTAGATCTTCCTCTCATTCTTGGGAAATATTCAGCTACATGTGTAGATCTTCCTCTCATTCTTGGGAAATATTCAGCTACATTTTTACAGTATATAAAGATTTTTTTTTTCAAATTTCCAGGATTTTGAGAATGATAAACACTACATTCACCCTCTTTCTGACTCTGTTTTAACTGACATTGATACTTTATAGTTCTCTTGCTCAATAAATATAGCTGCTGAGTTTAATATGTGAAACAAAATGGGAGTTCTTTAGATACTTATATTAACTGGGAGAAGAAAAGACAAAGCAGGGTTGGATGGGGCTCTGAGCAACCTGATCTGGTTGGAGATGTCCCTGCTCCTTGCAGGGGGGTTGGACTGGATGGCCTTCAAAGGTCGCTTCCAACCCAAACTATTCTATGATTCTATATCAGATTTTCATCCCAGTTCAATTACAGTATTTTGAACATGACTTCTCTTTGACTTTGTCAAATATTTTGCGTCTTAGTAAATCTTATAGGAGAGTAAGGACGGAGAAGGTACCCTTTGAAGGTACTATTGATTAAAATAAATAAAGATAATTTAAAATAAAATACTTACATTGGAAACTGAAAACTCGTAGTAAATGTAGGCATTACTCTCAACTGTACCTAAAAGGTAAAGAAAGAACTTACTCTTGCAGTGCAGAAAGGAATGGCATTAAAAACACGACTGTGCCAGTGCTAAAGACCAATAAATTGCTAATTATTATCTTTACTGCATTCAGAAACTGCACTCAGCAACTCACATATTTATTAATGTTTCTCTGAGGAACTGAAATTTGTCTTTTTCTTTTTCCTTAGACCAGTCTCCAAAGAGATCTAATTTTCCAAATTTTTCCAAAAATTCATTGAAATCAGCTTTTTTAAAAGGTTCTAATTTTAATTTGACTATTATCGCTTCTTAGCTTCTCTTAAATGTAGAAGTATGGCTCAAAGTTATTCCTCTAAAATACCCTAAGTAAGCACTTTTCATGCAAAAGTTAACCATAATATTACTAATCTGCCACAGAACCATAAGAGAGGAAATAACACATGATGGGGAAAAAGAAAAAAAAATCAAGTCAATGTGTCATTTTTTTTCCAGGTACGAAAAGAGAAATACTGTCATTGCAAGCAAATTGTAAACAATTTCCCTGAAAAGACTGCAACCTGTAAGTTTTGGGCAGGAAATAAAATCATAAAATGTTTTATTGTTTTGTTCTTTAACAGCAGTGAGTACAGTAATAGCTTCATTATTTTAGGCGTTGACAATGTAGTACATATAGGTGTCATATCGGCAACCACCCAAGGCCTTCGATATTTACAGCAGCAATAATCAGCCAAATCACAGCTCTGTTTCTTGAAAGCATCCTAAACTTCCACAAAATTAAAAAAAAGTTTTTCTGAGAGATACATTTGATACACTTAAAATAACAAAAGGGAATTATACACGTTGGAAATGTAGAGGACGGTGTAGCTATGCAATTAGGAAAAGGGGACGCAATTTTGAACCTCAAGAGCTGCTTGCTGTCATGGAAGTTGAGCCAGAGCCCTGGGCCCTTCACAAGCAAAACAAATAGATTATGATTAAAGATAAAGGTTGCTTTTAGCAACTGGAGGATAAACCAGAGAAACTGGACCACTTGAGTATCTAGAAGAAGGTGGTTAGGTATATCAGAAGCCAGAGGTAAGAATGCGCCTGTGGGTGGACAGTGGTGAGGTAAATTCACATGGGAAAAGCTCTGTCATCTCCTGAACATCTAAAGATCTCTCCTGGAAACACGCATGCATAGTTAGACATCTTGTGTATAAATGCCTCCATGAATCACTGTCTGAAGCATCTCAATCTAATTTTCAGAATTATAAGTGAAGCATGCACATAATACTGTAGCATTAATTATTTTTACGTCAATGGTAATATTACTCCAATTTCATTCTTATCTGTACATTCTTACCGTTGCAGATTTTCCTATTTTCTAACCTACATTTTATTCCAATGTAGCCAAAGCAGGTTTACCCTGAGCAAGTATCAGTAGTGTGTTACAAGAATGTCTTATTCTTACTCCGTGAAATCAGCAGGAAGATTCACACTATTAAGCATTAATGCCTTGTTAACCATACTTATTTCACTGTTGATAACTGCTCACCTGTAGATTCTCCATCATCCCAGAACAAGTCCCCGGAAGCTGCATTGTTGTCATCCAGGGCAATTATAAGTCCCATTGGATTCTTGCGGCTGTGGAAAAAGAGGCTTTCTGTCTGAAGTGTATAACAAATATCTAAACAGCCTTAATACATTCTTCATAGACATAAGGAAAACTTTTTTTACACCAAGGGTGGTGGAACACAGAGACAGGTTGCCCAGAGATGTGGTGGATGTCCCATCCCTGGAAATGTTCAAGGCCAGGTTGGCCGGGGCTCTGAGCAAACTGATCTGGTTGGAGATGTCCCTGCTTCTTGCAGGGGTTTGGACTGGGTGGCCTTGAAAGGTCTCTAACCACTCAAACTATTCTGTGATTCTATGATTCATGTTCACGTTAAGAATGTGACACTCAACAGGTTTGCAATACTTTCAGAATTGTCTTAGATATTAGTCTTTGTCTTTAATTTTCATTTAAATGGATAAAAATACATGGCAAGTTTACAAAATACTATGCAGATAAACCTGTAATTAATCACTGAAGTGAATGTAAATAGTTGTGGAAGTGAGGTATGGCTCACAGTTGTTCCCATATTTCAAGGTGAAAAATGCTAAATACAATAGACTACTACTGATTTGAAACTCCTCAGCCCGGTCTTGAAAAAAAAAAAGGACATAAAAGCATTTGGTTTTGAAGCATACCTTGCGACTGTTGTGTTAGCTGGTTGTTGAGTAGGGTAAACATAGCCTCCTCTCAAATGAAGCCCCAGTTTGTCTGCTGGCAGGTACATATTGGTCCATTGTTTTCTCATTGAGATTTTTTCCCCCTTATTGGCAGGGAAGTAAAAAAGAATGGGTACGTTGCATTACTCACTGCTGTGAAAATTTTCTTAAGTCTCAACTTTCATCTTAATGCTTCCTTTTAGAAAAGGCTTAAGTTATGTAAATATCTATGTGGGAACGAGCACATAAGCATAAAACAGCTGCATATCAATATGACCTATATGTCATAAATCAACTCATAAATCAAGACCTCTCACTATTTAGTTTTTGCTCAGTCAATGCAGAGAGCGAGCCCTGTAGGGACTCTGACATGAATATGGGAATCTGACTGAGCAATGTCCTTTTTCACCCATTGAAAATATCATCACAGCCCTGGGAAACTTATTTGCAGAAATGAGATGAGTAAACAAGAATTGCAGACTCTTGTGTATTATAATTAGAATTATTCTATATTATTTTATTTCAAACGTAGTTTTTGCTAAAGTTTCTGCTCAGTCCGTCTCCTGTACTATATTCCACACCTCTGTGTCCTTTCTTGAAGCATTGATTCATGCGCTTACCTCACCACCCCTCATCCCTTCTCTCTCCAGTTCCTGAGGGATTTACTTTAGGTGTCCATCACCAAAGCAAGGCTGACAATCTTATTTCATCACATAGCGATTTAGAAAATCTCTGCGTAGTATCTTCTACATCTACTTACCGTATCGTACTCATACCATACTGCATCAGGAATATATGCTTGAATTACATTCACACCCTGAAAGATGAACAAAGAAATCACTTTCATGTTTGAAGGCAACTTAATCTACTAAACTATATTTTCCAATAAAACTGAAGTTCACATTGAGAAAATAATCAATACTTCTTCTCTTTGCTGTTTTCTTTAATGGTTTTTATGACGATGTCCAGAAAGGAAGACAGCAGTCTAAGAACAATTTCTGCAAAGTCGCTGGGAGGCAAGTGTATCACAACTCTACAATGCAGCAGCTCATTGCATGCAACCCAACATCACAGTGCTTCAAATCCAGTGGCTCAGATCAGAGCCACAAGTATCTCTGTATCTTCTTTATTTTCACATTTTTCTGGGCTGGCATCTTTCAGGTTCTTGCTTTCATGATTTAACAAATGTTTTGGTTTTCACCATATCCTATGTGTTACTGGCATTAACAATCATTATTTACCAGATTCTGCCACAGTAAGCCATGATCTATTATTGATGCATCTCAGATAAGTTGAAACGCAGCAAGAGAAGCTAATTCTGAATGAAACGCAGAGATGATACAAAGAATCAGAATATCTGACCAGATGACTTTGACTCCCTACAGAACTGGAAATTAGGAGTGGGATTTAATAGCACAAAGTGCAAGATTTTCCATTTCAGCAGTGATACAAAAATGCTGTGGCCTCTCTCACAGGAAGCCATAAATGAAAAGCAGGGGAGGAGAAAAAAAGAAGCAAAATCTAGGCTTGTTAGGAACCTATCAACAAGTAACGTGATGTACCCATGAAAAAATAAATACAATCTAAGAATCTAGCAAAAAAAACCCCACCTTTGCACTGGAGACAGAGCTGTGTTAATGCTAACAAGCAAGGCCCTCTGCAATCTCTTTGCTAATAGAGTTTACAGGTCTGGTCAACACAGAAGAGTTCAGACTAGAATAGGACCTGAGCAAACTTCTTGGGATCCTCAGGGAAATGGCAGAGTCTATTTTTACAGTTCAGCTTGTTCAGCATATAAAAAGAGGGAGAGTGTGATTTCAGCAGGCAATACATATATAGCAGAGGAGCTATAACCTTTAAGCTGAATAACAGAATTGTCACAAGACTGGACAACAAAGGCTCAGAACTGGAAGGTGGATTCTAATCAGAGCAATAAAGGAATGACAGGAATAGTGTAACTTGGGGATTTTATGCTGCTGTCCTCTGCCAGAGAAAAGAGCTGGAACTGGTGACTCAACGTGTCCCTCTGCCCCATAAAGTGGTTATGTGATAAACAGCAAAACAGCCAAACCTACCGGGTCAAGTACAGGGGAAATAAGCAGCCCAGGACCCCACAGGAACTGCCGATCGACACTCCATGTCACTTCATCAGAGTAGAACCTGGGCAAGTGGAAAGGATATATCAGTAACTGCTTTTTTATGAACTATATCATCATCATCAATCCCAATATTTCAAGGTACTGTTTGTCTGGAATCACAACTGAAGAGTGTCAGATCAAAACTGACTTTTTTTTTTTTTTTTTTTAAACTGAGGCAATCTGAAGTGTAGAAGGTAAGGTCTTACCAGTTTAGTTAGTGTTCTCAACACATGCGTGAAAGTGTAGGGATGTGTGCGTTCTTGACAAAGCTTATTCAAGAATTTCCAGGAAAGTAAAGCTATATTCTGATATGTGTATGTATGATGGTGGAGAATAATTTGATTAGCTGACAATAACATCTCACAGCAACTCGTAAGAGTGACTGACAATAATATATGCGTATATGCAGAAATTACAGATGGCTTCTGATTACTCTTCTGATTACTCTAAAATGGTATTTCATGAATTAAGAAGTTGTCTATATATATATATTCCTATGTGCATTTTCACAGACTCCATCAGTGTTTAGACAGTCCCTAACAACACTAAATGTGTCTAATTTTTTCATTCCTCATAAAGCTTTCAGAAAGGCTGATGAGTAAACTTACTCATGCAAAACCGGCCGTACAACTGTGTCTCCTTGAGTATGAGCTTTGTAAAAGAGTGTATACAGGTAGGGCAGCAACGTGTAGCGAATGTTCAAGTAATACTTGGAGGTGTTCACCAAGACAGAATCAGATCCAAACACAGCTGGATCCTGAGGCTGAAACAAATATCAGATTATAATTATTATTTTCATCATGCAGAAAACACTCTACCAAACATGTGAAAAGTGGCTGTTGTTTCAGAGAGCATGAAATTCAATGGTGCACATCTGCATGGCGTTTGCCTTCTCGGTGGTGTGACCTGAGGTACTACTCCTTTGGGCTCTCCGTGTTTTGCACTGCACATCCCTCCTTTCTCATCTGCAAGGAGAGCACATCAGTGTTAGCCCGGGTTTCATCCTGGCATGCAGTCAGGTGCATGCTAAAGGGCTCCCAGGAGTCAGTCTGATGGCTCACAGAGCAGTGAGTGCTTGCCCTTGGTGGTAAACACAACCAACGGTAATGAAACTCTTGCCAGATAAGTGTAGTCTCAAGTATATGCACTTAACCTTTACGAAGCTAAAACTATCAGATCTAAGATTCCACAGAGAGAGCTTCTGCTGTTTACAAACTGGTTAGCTACATAATCATTAGTGATAGTAACGATTCCTAGTGATACTATTAAAGGGCATGTGATAGTGTAACACAAATCATTTTGTAAGAGAAAGCACAACTTACCATGAATCCTTCACTATTGTGATTCCTGGAAAATGGGTAAAAGGCTCCTACTTGCATCCATCGTCTGCAAAGTTCTTCTGTGGTGTTGTCAAAGAAACCACAAATATCCGCTCCAATCTTTAAATAAAACCAGAATGTGTTGGATGTACAGTACGCTACATCTCTTTTCTCCACACAAAACTTCTATTTCCCAGAGATACATTATTTCAACGTTAATTGCTGGACTGAGTAATCAAGCCATTCAACACATTTCTACCTTTCTTCTTTCAGATTCAACTATGTTGTACAAAAAATTAAACTGAATACTAGTTAACATTGCCCATCATTCTATTTCTTCCAAACCTTTATCTTTCTGTTTGGTGCTCGTATGCATAACATTAGGATAAAAGCTCAAGAGTCATACAAATTTACATCATGGAAAGGAATTTGAGTATTTCCCTTACAAATTGATGTCTCTGTTTCATTTGAAATAAGGAAAACACCAAAGTGTTTCACACTGATCATCGGTATTTAAAAATTACTAGAAGTAACAGGTAGGTTGGGATATATAAGATAATAGGTTTGTTCCCCACATTTATCTCACCATACATACATTTATCTCACCATACACATAGCCATAGTAATTAAAATAAGTGGCCTAAACCAAAAATCAATAATTGGAAAAAAAACATTAAAACCAGATTGCTACAGGGTATTAATTTGAAGCTGAAAATGTAAGACGGTTATCTAGACAGCATTTGATCAGATAATCTGTTATCACATAGGGAGAGTTACTGTTTACCCATATGTTTTGAAAGTTTGCCAAAAATTAATGTCATACATAAGGAATTCCAAAGAGGTTAAATTCCAGCATTCCAGGTATTGCCCATTTCAAATGATCCCATGTTGCTGCATTATCTCCCAGCCAGTGTCCTGTGTGCTTTCCCGATCCAACAAAAGTAGACCTCGAAATAATGAAGCTTCGTTTTCCCGGAAACACTGTCTCAATGGCTCTTAAAAGGAAATGAGACTGGAATTACACAAAGGAAAAAAGACAACTCAAACATTAACAGTTCTATAAAAAGCAGATTTAGTGACCAATGTACATTAATTATTAATCCCAGGGATACGAACTCCTTTACAGTTAACCAGGTGTCTTTTAGTGAAGTTCAAGCCATTCATTTAAAATAATCTTTAAAATAAGCTTTGACAATGAAAGCATGGCTTTTACAACTTTAGTTAGTAGGTTTTGCCTTAGCTGCATTGGCTTAAATAGAATACAGTATTTTCCAGGAACTGGGTTCCTTTAGAAGTGAAATCTCTTGCTGTTTTGGAAAATACAGGCCATGTACTGTTCTGAAACCTTTCTGTAAAAATTTTAGGATGCATTCCTTACTTCTGTGTTGATATGGCCATGGAATATCCATAAAGACTGTGAACATCATAATGGCTCCCCCATTTCTGCACTGCATCCATGCAAAGCGTCTTGGAAAACATGAGCTTATCAAGAATACCTTCAATAAAGGAATACAAATATCACTCTTAAAGCACATTTTGATTCTGATTCCAATCTTTTCTTTAATGCACATTCATTACATTCAAGCCCTTTTTTGTTACTAATGTTTGCACTAAGGCCAGTATTACTACTACAAAAACAAAATGCTCCTCTTGGCTGCTGGTTGGATTCATCTTGGCTCTGTGACCTTTTCTACTCTTGAGCTTTGCACCCATGCTAGGAATAACTGATAACTATGCCTAAATTTCTGCATCATTTATCTGACAACACATTGTCAATGGTTACTTAAACCTACTAAATACAAACTACGAACGTCATTTTAGTTCTGCTTAAATCGTGAAAACTACTGATAGTGGAAGAAGATCATGGTATTATCAGACATAATTAAGGCAATGACAATATTGAGTAATAATTTGAAAAGGAAAAAAAAAGCCAGTTATATAAACCACACCTCCAACGAAGGCCAAAGTATACTGATATTTGCTATCAGTAGTGGTGTTCAAACCCCACCCATAAGAACTACGCTAAAATAACTTTGCATCCTTGCAGCCAATTGCACAGTAATTCATAAACTTTTTGATATTTTGCATTCTGATTAAAGTAGACAGACTTACTGGGAGTGAAAGGAGGATAGTTTAAGTCATTCTGCGCACAACCGGTACTGGAGCCTTGAACAAAGTTGGATACTTCATTCATATCCTGAAAAGACAAGATGCAGAATGTACTAGTTTCCTCAAGTATGTTTGCTTAATGAAGTCTTATGTTCTATTCTCTTATCCTTTAAGGAATAATTACTTAGAACTAGTACCATACAATTAGGCAAGAACAATATAACTCAGATACTGACCTGGTCCATTCATGTATTAATATAGGTCTCAGTGTTGGACAGACTTCTATATGCAGGTGAGCATCACGTCACAAGAGCTGCACCTTATCCCTCCACAGAAAGAAACTACAAGAGGTGCTCATGTATACATTGTCCCTACCAAAGACCAGCTCCACACATCTGTCAGGGAAATGCCGTTGATATGGAGCATGTGTTTGGAGAGAAATGCAGAACGAGCAAATGTGCATTGTGACTTTCTGTCAAAATGCACAAGGTGACTAGATATTCTTAAATGTCCCTTTTATAATACTTTCCAACCCATTATACTTTCAAACTTTGCTGTCTTCTTCCGTGAATATTTTATTTGGCAGTACTGTAAGCGCATTTCTATGTGCGTTCCTGAACGTGCTGCAGGAAAAGCATACATGGAAGAAGAGAGCAAATTCATCATGGAGGCACTGTAGTCTAGGGATCAATTTGCTTCGTTCAAATTATTTTCTCTCTGTAAGAGAGCCGTGCAGTCTTACACTTTATAGCTTGACTTGATGGAACCACAGAGTCAGCAAAAATAAGGAAGAAAAATTCATTCTATCACACAGCAGCTGAAGGACTGTATTTTGCCATAGAGGTTAATTTAAAATTGTTACAGCTTTTAAAAATGCATGGCAAAATGTTCAGTAGATTCTTGGGTTTTTTTTCCCAATATATATATTTATTTTTAAGCAAAAGGAAGAAGTAAAACCACAAAAAGAATAAAGGGATGAAGGACACATTCACTAAGCAGATATGTAGGTTACCAAATATTGCCATTCTGAGTACAGGAGTGTGCTAGCATTTGCCTTTAGCAATGGTTCATCAATTGAAGCATTTTTAAATGTCACTGGACATCCCAAAAGCATATCATACACAAAACTCATCATTTCAATGCCACTATTAATGATTCAAATTAAAATTTAAAATTCATATTTAAATTTAAAATTCAACACTAGAAGACATTCACATGCTGCACTGATTTTCAAATTCAATGCGAATTGAATTTGATAAATATCTATCCCTGCCTATTTTTAAAAAGAAAAATGAAAGTTCTGAATGACTTACAATCCAGATCCCATCATATGGCACTGTGTTGTAAAACAGTCTGCATTCTTCCACCCACCAGCTAGTGCACTCTGGGTTGGTGAAGTCTGGGAACACAGTTTCCCCCGGCCACACCTGCAATATTAAAAAGGAAATAATGAATTAAAATTTTAATGATATTAAAAAGAATTCACCAGCAAACCGTTGACTCACGTTCAGCTGTTAGTTAGCCTTGGAGGGCAGTGCTACGATAGCACTCTGGTGAAGACTTTTGAAGGACAAACTGATAGAGTGACAATATCTTGCATGCGGAAAGAAGGCAGAAAGAGTATGCGTTTCTTAACTCTGGAGTTTTCAATTACTTTTAAGTCATACAAGGAACAATACAAAACAGAATACTTTATCAATAGAAGTGAAAATTATAAGTTGAAAAGGTAATGTGGAAGCCGGCTCTTCAGTCACTACTGAAAATAACTAGGAGCTGGCTGATTATTTGTCCCTCGAGCCTTTAAGCTACCTTAGTTTTCCTTTTTGTTTGATGTAAAAAAAAAAATGCAAAAAAAAAAAAATCAGGAAAGTTTGAGAAGTATCATATCCTAAATGAGACCTTATAAACTTAGTTCTCACTAGCAGATAATTTTACTGAAAGAAGCAATGTAGAAACTGAGAGTTTAAAAGGAGTCCTCTGACCTAAATTAAACTATAACAGTGACAACAGACAACAAATTAATAAACACACAATTACCTCCCCAATTAATGCTGTTACTCCATCTGATGCATTAACCCAGACTTTTTTGCTCTCTCCCCTGACGTAGCTTCCATATGGATTATTGTCAACTAGATTTTGTGTGCTAATAGCAGGATCCTAAAAAAAAAAAAAAAAGAAAAGAAAAGAAAAAGTAACTAAGATACACTCGATTAATTATTGTAGACTACTAAAATGTTAGGCAATAAATGTAATAGTTACATAGAATAAGTAAAGAATAAAAATAAATAGTTATAAAGACAGTATTTACAAGGGAAAAATAAATAGTTAAATGCTTACCAATATGATAATATATTTTTGTCCATAGTCATGCATATAAGCTGCAAAATTAGGGAGATCTTGAAACTTCACTTTGTCATAAGTAAAATCTTTCTTTTCCTCCATATAGTCAATATCAGTGATCTGAGCATCCTGAAAAAGAAGGGAGTTCAGCTTTACCATGAGAAGTGATATGTAAAGATTTTGTGTATTAGTCCAACACAATTTCTTCTGACCATTCCCATGTGTCCCATAGTGATTTACTGTTGGGATTTTACTGCAGCCTGGCAGGAAGTATGCTGTCAGCACCACTTACAAACAATGTGCATCTCTTCTCAAACTTACAGCTCTAATTAATGGTATCTTTTGTGCCTAAGACCACCTGCATTTAACTTTAACACAATTTAAATGAATGTGTATATTGGCATCCTTTCTAAGAGCCCCTGGACATGTGGCTATTTTATTCTTGAAGCTGCCTGACTTCAAGAGCTATCTCCTCAAATTCAAACATTTCTTCCTCAACTTTTAGCTCAACACTAGGGTATTTCTGTTCTATTTAAGCCATCAGGCTAACGTAATCTGAAATCTAATTCTAAAAGTTAATTGTACTTTACCTTTGGCTATCAATTAAGAATAATATATGATTCTGTAATTGTCCACAGGACAATTAATAAAAAAAAAACAATCATGGATTAGGTAACATGAGAAGATAAGCAGATATAGTTGAAAAGTATAACTGAAAAAGTATTACAATAAAGTGCTCAAATATAATTTACTGTAATTAAGCCCCACCATGTCCCACATTCTGATAATGAGTGTACCATTAAAATTAATAAAAAACTTTGACATCGGAAGTCTATATATTAGAAATTTACTAATTTAAACTCATGTGAAATGAACCCATTGTGGAACACCATGGTCAGGATCTCGGAGTCATTTCTCCTGGAGACCTCTGCCTTTATAGGGCTGCTGCCCTCCTCAAACCCCATACTTACATAAGGGAGTCCAATTGCCCTGTTCCTCTCCACAACTCTCTTCACCTCATCCAGAGACCCGTAATTCCAGCGGCTGAGCTGGAAGCCCAGGCTCCAGTAGGAGGGCAACAGCGGCAGTCCCACAAGCTGCAAGTTGAGAGCAGAAATCCCATGTACTGTCAGTGGACACTGCATGTGTCACCTCAGTATCCCTTTCCCTAGATCCATACTCCTCAAATCCATTTTAAAAATACACACTAAGCTTGAATGCGTGAAATGCGTAGCCCACTCCCAAATGTAGTATTTTTCTATGATTTTTTTTTTTAATTTTAAGAAATACAAATATTTTGGGACTATACTTATTCTTTAAGATGTCACCGAAACATAAGTGGATCTCAAGAAATACAAAAGATATCAGTGGTATCTTATAACCATAAAATCATGGCATACCTCTAAGCACATAATCTACCCTATAACGTTGCCATATGAACAGGAATTTTTCCTTTAACAAGAGTGAGCCCCAGCAAGGAAGTGTAAGTTATTCCCTATAGACCCTCTCTAGCTCCAATAACCACTGTGTAAATCAGTCGGGCCGCACAGACTGATGAATTTAGCAGCTACAAACTCATGCCTTGAGCTGCTGCATGGTCTCTGCTCCAGCGTCTACAGCAAAAGTAGTGTTTAAGTTTCAGCTGCATATAACAGGCCAGCTAAAAACATCTACACCCACGCTTAACCCCAGCCAGCTGTCACTAATGACAGCAGTCACATTAAGGACCTACTAACAGCTATTCTTAGTTAAAAATATACTGCGTCATATTTTGAGTTAAATGTTAACATAATGAAGACGTACTGTCATACAAAGCAGAAAAAAAAAAAAAAACCCACCAACCTCCACCAAAAAAAACCCAAGCACTTAAAAAAAATCTGTTCAATGTATAGTCTGTGTAGCTAAAGATACCTTCAGGTACTCCTGGACTACTTGCTCTGGAGTGTTCCCCAGTAAGATGTAGAAATCAAGGATCCCACCAATGGTTCTGTAGGTCACTGCTGGAGCAGGCTGCAGCACAAACTCTGCCAAACAAGAGTGCACAGAAACAATTCTATATACCAGCTAATTCTAAAATGACTTTGTAATTTTCTAATTGATCATTAGGAAATTTACTTAAGAAAGAAAACACAAAACAAAAATACTTAAGAAACCCAAAACCATTGAAATTGCAATGAAGGGGAAATATATTCAGATTACTCTTTTAAATATCCATATTTCCATTCCTTCCCATCCTACAGAGAAAAGAATCAGAAGAAATTCAGTTCCTTAACCTTTTATCTTTAAAATTTTGGTACAACTTCCCAGCCACAAGAGATGTGAAGAGCTCTCTAAAGCACACATATATGCATCCTTATCTAAAGAGACTAAAGGGCATCTGCTTTCAAGTATGGCTCACTACAAATTGAGGCTCTGATTTCAGTGAGCGCACATCTGCAGAGAGCAGCACAAGCTTCAGACAGGCTTCTGACCCTCAGGTTTCCAGCGCAATCTTAATGTTAACTGTGCTTATGTTGCGTACGCTAAACACTACAGTTTTGATCCCAGTCCTACAGACAGTTTACAGAGATATTTAACTTCAATGCTCAGAGCTACAGAGGAAGACTTCTTACCCATGGCATTGCTGTTCATTAGGAAAACACCAAAGGAGGCTCCAGTGCTGTCCTCCAAACACAGGAAGAAAGTCTGAACTCCATATAAGTTATGCATTTCCTTAAAGGATAGAAAGAAAAATTAAGCTCATTAAAATCTAATAACAGTATCTGTTCTGGGATATTTCAAACTGTCTCCCAGGTAGAACTTGAAACTTCTCAAAATATAGCAAACAACAAAAATAAATATCCTGACACTTTCCTACAGTTCTGGTTTCTATTTCCTGACATTCTTCTCCTTTATGAGAACATTGTCAGTTAAAATAAAAGTTTACTCAAATATATAGACAACATAAGCAAGCAGATATGATGGATCTTCAGGCAAGTCTGCATATATTGCAGTACTATATCTGGGTAATATGTATGCACATCAAGCAAAAAAAAACACAGAACTTGAAAGGTGCTTTCATCACCTTTCACCATACATTAGATTTTACATCTAATCTATATTTCTATTGATCCTGCAAGGTAATCGTTTCTATGTCTAATCTATGAAAATAAGAGGGCACTTTACTTATTTTTCATTTCCTTCCTAATGTTCTTTTTTCCATTACTATAAGCAACAAAAGCCTTAGAAATGATAACTGTTGTTTTCATAGTTGTGCTTCTTCCCCTGCAAAAGAAAACTCAGAACAAATTAATGAGAAACAGAACTTGAGCAATTTAAAATTAGCCTAACTTGATTCTGTTCACTGTTAGTTTAATTAATTACAGACAGTGGTCTCACTTTCTAGTTTCTGTTAGTACAGCTCCTATTTCAGTAAAACACTGAAATTCTCTCTCGAAGTAAAGCAAATGGACTGTTGCTTTATGAAACCAAAGGAATAGGGACAAATAGTCTTTCAATTATTGAAAAATGAGTGCCCCCGAAATAATTTCACAAAGAGCCAATCATACAAACTATGGAAAGAGATGACTGATGTATTTTATCGTGTAAAGAGACAGCTGTTAAAGAGAACTCTTCCATCGTTTCCTAAGACAGAAGGATGTCAACTGAAGAAGCATGTGTTGTTTGTACTGAATGCTGCACACAGCAATGCATTATCATATACTGTTATTTATTTTGTTTATCAGTAAAAAGTGAAGACTCTCATGTATTAATGTTTATCAACTGTTTTTCAACTGTACATCAACGCAAAAATAAAAATATTTTTAAAAAGCTATTCCTCAGGGAACTTTCATCAGTACTACCTAGCTTTTAGTAATAACACACAATGCCTGAAAAGTCTTCAGGAAAAAACTCAATGGATATTATTAATGCATCTACAGCATAATAGGTTTGGATTCCAGAAATCATTTGCAAAGAATAAAACCAGTCCTTACTCCAGAGGGGCCAATATCCCTGCTGAACATGGGCCAGGTTTTCCAGTTCACATCGTGCCGGTACTGCTTGTGCACATGCTCTCCCACACCATAAATGTTGCTGCTGGGTAGTTTGATCGACAGCTGTAAAAACTGGTCAGCATACTGCAGTGGTCCTATGGTAGTATCAAAGCTGGGGAAACAAGTTTAAAAAAAAAAATTATTTCAGCAAGAATTGCTGGAATAATTGCTTCTCCTCTATTTCGTTAGAGCTAGACAGCAGGTTCAGGTCTCCACCCAGGGCTCCAAAGGAGAGGGAGGCGCGATGGTGTGAGGCTGGAGCAGAGTCGCCCTTGCACAGATGATGAGATGAGTGGTGCAGTCTTCCCCCAAAAGCAGAGAAAATGACTGACCTCAAGGTGGCAAACTACTTCAGTATGTCTTAACACTAAAAACTATTTCAAAGGAATATGCTTTTACCTACTCACTTTATGTAGTATTAATTAGAAACTCTTTTTACAATTGTATTTCTGTGTGATATTTGTGACATTTAACAAACATGATATTGATACAGAGGAGAGCAATGTAACTTTCTCTTGACTTTATGCAAACACACCCACTGTAATTTTAAGGGACTTTATCACTTGAGATGTATTAGTATATTATAGCTACACTTAGCACTATGAGTATGTCATTATCACGAAAAACTTTTCTGCAAAAAGAGGTCCTTAAACTCTTAACTACACAATGCATTAGCAATTACAAACACTGCACAAACAAGAGACAAAAAACGGGAGTTTGGGCTTGCTACAATTTTAATCTTTTTTTAATCAATTTTTCTTTTGTTGAAAGTTAAAAATACTAACACTTGAGAGAAGCTTCATAGGTCAAATCCTCATCTCATGTATATCTGTCCATTTTTAATGATTCCAAGAACTATCCTGCCCATCTGATCACAAACTGTATGGAATCTGATCACAAACTGTATGCAAATTACCTTTTCTGGGGAGGAGAAGTTTGCATTTCCAATGAAACTATGGTAATCTTTCAAGGTGTCTTGCAAATGATGATGGGAAGGGGTCAGTCAGAACTCCAACTCTTTTGGGGCCTCAAGTATAACAAATGATGATGGGAGTTGGTAGGCTTTCCAACTATCTAATTAGGATTAAAGTTATAATCTAACTAAGTAATTAGGGTTTTTGTAATGAACTGCAATTACACACTGGTCAGAGGCTTCCCTTTTGATTATTTAAGAGCTGGGGGAAAGCACTCATGTTATGTAAACGTGTTTATCATGGATTTCTCTCTGAGGTGCTGCCCTTATCCCATGCAAACCACACCTTGAGATACTAAAGCTCAGAGTCAAGCATCACTGTGATTCTTTTCTGTAGAGATAGCAAATGCGACCACCTTTGCCAAGTTAAACAAAAGCCAAAGGAAAATACAGGAGATCTCCCAGAGTTCTGTTTCAACATGGTTCTGTTGGACTACATTCCTTATTCCCCCCTCCATACACCTGTTTAATCACTCACGCACTACTGAGTACCAGGTCCATCTTTTGTGCTCTCTGTAATTGCAAATCAATCATTACAGAGGACTCTAAGCAAGAAAACAATACTAAGAGTACAAAAGCAATTGCTAATTAATTACAGTTGAAGCAGTTGCAATCCAGCTGGCCTAGAGCTCTGACAGGTAATCATTCTTGGACTGACTTAATAAGCATGTTCATCCCAACACTTCCCCCTTCTAGGGGGTCTTAAAGCCATGCCATTGGGTTTGCAGGTTTGTTTTATTTATTTATTTTTAGAGCCTAAATGGGATGAAAGCATTCAATATACAAACCTGTCAAATATTTTACTTACAGTATTACATGACCAGATTATCAGTGGCTTGCACCAACTGTTGTTGGGTGTCATAGGTCTAAAGGGCAACCTGGTTTTGGTGATTCACGGCTTCGGCATGATTGCAAAACATAAGATAAAAGATGGAAGGGTGTTCCCATTTGATTTGAAGAACTGGCAAGGAGAACTTCAGATAGTGTGAATTCCCCAAGCTGACGGAACAAAGTAGCTGTAAAGATTTCCTTAGTATTGCAGGAAAGAGAACAGAGACTCAGACCAAAAACTTTTTTAGACAGAGCTCTCCATATCACATAATTTCTTTCCAAAGGCCTTACAGAAGTCCTCACAGAACATCCAACAGTCAAAAGAAGAGAAATAGTAGACTACATGTCCAAGAGGGCACCTCATGTCATCTTGGACATACACTGCTTGTGTGGTAACATGGGCTTTCAGAGAAAATCAATGACATCTGTGTTATTCAGAAAAAGCACCAAATTACTTACAGAACTCTACCGTTGCTCACTCTTGTCACGACGATGCCAAAGGGGTTCTGCTTCACTTCCACTCTGTAGTTTAAATTGGAGGCTGCAGATCCAGTGAAAGATTGCACATGCTCATGAGGGACTTCGAATCTTTGGTTTTTAGGATCAGTGATCTGCATGTATTTAAACAACAGAAGTGTTGGGCCTTTAAAAACTACTCTAATTCAAACATTTTCCAGCGTTAACACATAGTTCTGACTTAGACTCTTCCCACCCCTGTTCCAATCTCCTCTTCTGCCTTCATTGTTATTCACTTCCAACTTTCATCATGCATTTTCAGCCATTTCCCTCATAATACTTGACCCTACATTTCCCTGACTCAGCACGAACCCACCACAAGAGGAAGGTCTCCCACAGAAGAAACCCTGCTCAGCCCCAGAATCCATCGTTACCCCACATTCACAGCACAGATTGTTGAGTTTTCCCTAAAAGACAGAAATCATTGGAAGAGCTGATGTCTGTCAGAATGATTGAGAGATGTCACCGGCCATAAATAAAAAGTAAGTAAATACATTCATCCCCAAAATATTCCTATAAGGAAAAAAAAAGGTAGATAATATAAAAGCTGAGCTTTTCAAAGGTCTCCATATTTTTTAATGCAGAAATCCTTTCGTTAACCTGATGCATTGCAACAGCAGAGAGCACAAAGAAAGGAGGAGCAGAGAGGACAAAGAAAGGAGGAGCTGAGCACTTCAGTAGGAGTCACGATAGCTCACAGAGGGATTAATCCAGCAACAGGCATCCTAAAATCTTGCACAGAACACGAATCTTAAAGCAGCATAGAAAAGTACTAACCTTGAACCGGAAGCGATTTGGTGTCTGATACTCTCCTGTGAGGAGGACAGTGTTGATATCATTTCCGAAGAGGGAAGGTGATGGCAGCCTTCTTAATGTAGTCTCGAATCCTTGGGAAAAGACACATGTTGCAATGTTGTGTTGAATCGGACATTGGCACACGCATAAATTCGGGAGCTCAGCCTGCAGCTTACCTGCCTGAGTCGATCTTGTCGCCCCATCCACTTTGTACCCATGATTTGAAGAGAAAAAACACCAGGGCACATTGACATCACTCTGGGGACTCCAGCAGCAGCCGCGCAGCGTGCAGGTGCTCTGAATCAAGGACATGAGGAGCACAAATTAAACCGTTAAAATGCAGATGGAGTGTATTTTACCCCAAACACCAAGAACCATAATAACATCTGCAATCAGATCAACTCCTTCCCTGAAAATCTATCTGGTGACTTCAACAGCACAGAATACAGTAAATAGAAATTATTTTCTTCTGGATTCAGAGTAGAGACTTGCTAATTAGACATTCATTCTTTCTTAAAACCACAGGATCCACAGGCAAAATGAACATCTAAAAAGAATTATTGAAACACTTGAGCTGTGTCAGACACAGTATAGTCTCACCAAAAGTCACACACCAGAGTGGGTAAAAGTTTTAATTGACTTACACCTGGTAAACATCTTGTTAAACATCTACATATGCATAATTCACCATAATGAACAATATCTACATTTGAGTGTGATTTTCCAGTATCAGAAATGTTCAGATTGCTTCTGCAAAACCTCAAATTGAGATAAATCACCTTTTTTTTTTTTTCCAAAACACCCAAACAAATAAACCTAATGTTTAAAGCAGTATTTCAGTGTAGTGGCACCAACCTTTACACTCCCTTTCAGCAATCTAATCAGCTACAGTACCTTTGCTTTGCTGTTAGGAATTATCTTACTCATGGGCTGTTTGCGTGAGTTTTGTGTTTGAAGATAAGATTTGGGTAATATATCACTCAGTTTCCACACTTTTTCTCTCATTAAAGACCCAACTCATTACTCAGGGCAAAGGGCAGCAGTAACTCTAAGAGCTTCACTGAGGGCTAAGGGAAGTGTCCACAAGTGACCTCAGGCACCCAAATCCAACATGCAGGTCTTTTAGATCTTCCCCTCCTCCTCCCCACTACCAGAAGCTGTTTCTGCCTTCATCTGATTGTGCTTAGATGTTTTTTGGTGTTTGTGCCATGCTTATTTAAAATATTCTCCAGCTTGAAAGAGGTGGAGATGGTAAAAAATCTCTGTTGCTGCTGCCCTTGGTATCACTTGGTTTTGGGTTAGAGAGCCCAGCCTGGTTGGTGCAGGTCAAATGCTCTTCTCAGCCTGCAAAATCATCCAAGAAAAAACCCAGATTCACCAGATAGATAAATGTTTGTCTCACTGTCACAGACTCATCACATCAGAAAACATGTATGCTGTCATTTCGTTAGGTTTCAAGCAAAAAAAAAAAAAACCACAGCTGGAGGAGAGATACGATGACTCAGTTTCCCCCACATCAATCCACGAATCAATACATTTTCTAAAGTTGTGAAAAACCCATGCTCACTTTCCACCTTCCCAGCTCCCACCACAACATCTCCCTGTTTCCCATTTTATAAACTATTTCAGAGTAAATGAGAAGTACTACCAATCCCCTCCGCAACTGCCAAGATCACAGCTTTGCTCCCTTGCTTAGTTTACGTCATTTCCTTCATACAAATGGGCATATCTTAAATTCGTAAGAACAGAGTTGCTGCCTCCATCCTCTTATCCCTTCCTAGACATCCCTTCCTAACCCCTGCAACACAGAATAGCTTGAACAGCAGATTTTCCTAAAGCCTGGTAGTTCAAGCGTCTGCCTTCCCAACTTCACGAGCATGCTCTTCTTTTTCCCCGGCTACTCCTAATGAATACTTGTTGACCATTTTCAGCAGTTCCTTTACAGTCCAGTGATTCTCTTCCAGCTACTCCAGTGGATTTGGAAGCTACAGCTTTGTATTTTCACAGCACATTGAGCTTGCCACATACGGAATAAAATACAGAAGTTCAAGATAGGTTACGCCTGACACAGAGAAAGGAGCAGAGTTCATCCAAAGACACCGGAGAGGCTGTTACAAAAGCTATCACTTAGTGTAAATAAAGATGTGAGCTGATCACAGCCTCTCAGCTATAAAACCGGCATAATAGATACCAATACCCAATAAAGCCAAAGATAAAGTCAAAGCTTAATTATAAATAATCCTGGATACAAGGAAACAGTTTACGCTGGGGTACAGTATGAGATGGCTTCTGAACATTGAACTGAGCACTAAGGATTAAAAGAATAGTTTGACTATGGGCTGAACTAAAATGTTTCCCTTTTGTGCACCCAAACAAACCTCTGCCAGCAGGATATTTTGGGGAAAAAAAAAAAAACAACAAACAAACACACAAACCAAACCAAAAGCAGCAATACACCCAAGCTTTCAGATGTATCAGTCCAATAACGGACGACAGTAGCTCTCCTCGTGGTAGTTCACTTTTTAGTAGTGCATTCTTCTTTTCTAACCAGACTTCATGGCAGTTTTTCCACAGCAGTGAATAGTTAATAAATATCTACTTTCTTTCAGCGTGTCTATCTTCGTCAACCTTGTGATCAGTTAATAAATATCTATTGGCTTTCCATACTTCTATCTTCTGCAATCCTACTCATGTTCTGGCTCTGTCTAGGACATCTTCAGTGAACAAAGAAACCAAGACAGACACTAACCTCCTATACGAGCTTAGGAAAATCATGATTTTCCCAGCTGCTCTTCATTCTGAAAACCACTACTGGAAACCACTACAGAAGAGTTACGTTATTCTAAGCAGGTACCTGTAGCTTTACAGCTCGGCTGGTTGCTGTATTAGAAAGACAACCAAAGTGCTTCCAGGAAAAAATACATACAGGAAGGAGCTAACACGCTGGGGTGGGACCCCGGCTCATGCCAGGCATGCACCTAACAGCTTTCTTCAGGGCACAGGTTAAAGGTGAGATTTATCTCTAATCCAATGTGAATTTTATCTCTATATCCTACGTCATATTTATCTCTAATCCTGTGAAATCTGCTGCCTGGTCTTCACTAAGGAAAGAACAGATTCAGGAATCAGTTATTTAACCTCTAATTCCAGAGCTGCTACCCCAATGTTCAAATCTGCATCTGGCTCTAATTTTCTGCCAATATCTATAATTTGATTATTTTTAATTTTTTTTTCTTATCAATGACAGTAAAAAGCAACGGCAGATTTGCAATAAGGCTTACAGTTGCAAGCAGAGCCAAACTATTTCCCTCACTGTATGATTAGTGCAGCATTTAATGTGGGGTGACTGGTTCAAAGGTAGTAATTAAAGATTAAAGGGATCTGCATGACTGCTCCTACCATGGTGCACTTGCTCCTGCGGGGGTGAAGGAACCGAAAGAGTAGAGGAACAGGCTGGGATCTGAGCCTTTACTAGCCTGTTTGCCCCCAGGACTTATTGAGCTATCTATCATAACAAAACCTGTGACAAGGCAGAAGCTTTAACAACTGTCAGTTCTGGAATTTGGCTGGGAATTTCCTCAGAAATTGAGATAGCTCGTTATTCACTGTTTATACCTGTGTGAATGACATAAACATCACACATCATAATATATTCACTATTATTTCTTGTAAGCTACGCCCCCCAAGCCCAAGAAAGACACCAGGCATCAACCAGCCACCATCAGAAAAAGAGAACATCTGTCATAAAGATGAAAAATAATAATGATAATTAAAAAAATCATAATAGCCTTTCAAGACCAACCACTACAAACATGTTCTTAATGTGAGAACACTGAAAAATTAACACGATACTTTTCACTGAGAATCTTAACACCTAGATTCTTAAGTCAAAAGCTCATTTCTAAACTATGCTCTCCCATTCAAGAGACACCACAACCGAGACACTGAGATTCAAATTGGTTCTGAAAGGAAACTGTGACCATGTCTCTTACATTATAAAGGTCTAGTGCATCTTTACCTGCTATTTCGGAACTATTATAAATGCTCGTACTTGACCATCAGACCATCAGACAAAAAGAGTGGCTTTTTCTATCTGCTTGATGTCTGACTAATTTTGTTTCCACCCATCCCAAAATTGAACTGCTGGAGAGTACTTCAGCAGTGGTCTTCAACCTTTGACAGCAAATAGTTACAGCGGCTAGAAAAATCAGACCTTCTGATCATGGGCTGCAACGGGTTATACAGGAGTTACGCTTCCCTGCAACGTGTTCAGACAATCACAGATTTTAAAAAAAACCCAACTGATATAGCAGTGAAAAGTTAAATTTTTGTAATTAAGTATTAGGCTTTATGGGGTAAAGTATATTGTACGATTTCTTTTCTAGAATGTTTTCAGACCTTTGTTGCTATTTGATCCGGGATGCAGTCAATTCTCTCTGCTATCGATATGTCCGGACATTTCGCCGTAAATTCTGTTAGGGAAATAAATTAATGGGTTATTACCAGGATCTCCAAAACGTATACTCTAACTATTAATATAGATTAAAATGAGTGTAAACTATTGCTAGTGTGATTTATCTTACCTTTGAAAAATTGCTGATACAGGGATTTTTTTTAAGTTTTTGAACATTTGAGTGACATTGATAATTTTATTTCTTAAAGTAGACATTAATCCAGTTTTCAGTAAGTCCTGTAGCTCGGTACATATTGTTTCTTGTGGAAATATGTGCTAAATTAAAATTAGAAGGACTTTTCCTTTTCTTAAATGGTATTGTGCTGTTGCTGTCTTTGGTGCTCCTTCCTCTGAAATACTGTTCTCCCACAGGAGCTTGAATCAGAGCATCAGGTAAAGGCACCTTAAAGCTCCATCAAGTTGCTCCAACAGATTTCAGCTTTGTTGGACTGAATTTAAGGTGACCTCTTGGCAAACTTAGCTGACAAAAGGGTACACGACTGCTGGTTTCTTTTTTATTTTACGTATTTTGGAAAGCTAGCTATGTTTAGAATGAAAATGACAAAGCATAGAAATGTTGTCTCAGGCTGAGCTGTGCACAAATACACAGACGCGCCTGTTTGCATTATCTGTAATACATGCACTTGTACTTTTTGCCTGGGGAGACTCGTACTCATCTTGTTACTGAAACAGGCAGAAATTATGCAGATATTTGTCTGTATGGACAGCTTTACTAAAACACCAAAGCTTGTTTGCTTCAGTCTCCATGTGTAAATGGGATTACTCACACTAAATGGAACTGTATGTAAAGCAAGGAGCTCCGTACCACATCCCTGTAAGATAAGCGGTTTCTAAAGGATCAATGCATTAGCAGGAATTTCATGTTCTAGGTTTTAATGTTAATTATAATAATAACAACAGGTTTTAATGTTAGAATGTATATTCCACATAATTTGACTGCTCCCATACAGTCTCCCTGATCTCTTTTCTTTTTTTTCAGTGCTGTCTTTTTTTTTATATTGAAAAATCTTGAAATCATACCAGTTCTATGTTTATAAAAAAAAGTCCAGTCTTCGGAGCAAGTAATAAAATTTATTCATGACAATAAATTCTGAGTCACGCTATTTATTATGTTCATGGCAGGTAACTTTACTCATGTTATCTGTAGGAAGGATTGACCATGATCAACCTTTGGGTAATGATAAGAACATAACAGTATAACTGAAAGTCAGTACTTTACAGAGCCTTTTTTTTTTTTACAGAGCCTTTTTTTTTTTTTCATCAGGTGAATGTCCACATTCTTTGAAAGTCTGAATCCAACAGTGACAGAAATTATGCCAATGATTAGTTCCTGAAGCTCTGTGGCATTTACAACAGTCTCACCAAGCAGAGAAGAGCAGTTCCCACCCAGGGTTTTGGCTCTGGTCCTACAGCAGCAATGGGAAGTACTTACTTGTAGATTTGACTCCAGATTGTCCTGATGCTAAAAGCCCAATGAGGACACAGGCTATGATCACCACCAGGCAGAAGAGGACGATCAGGGTGACTTCCAGCCCACTGAACTTCCTCTTGCCCATCTAGACCCACAGAAACACCGTTGGTATAAGGAAAACAGAGGTAACAGCTTTGAAATCTCTATCAGTTACAACACTAATTTAATAAATTAGCAAAATCTATAAACGATTCAAATTTTAAACCGTGTCCTGGGGCTTAAATAACACACTCCTTAAGGACTGTGCACAATAAATCTCCAATTCAAGATAATTCACACAGCACAGATTACTGCATTATTGCACTAGTGGGCAATCACAGAGAAATGCATTTTGTTCCCTGCAAACCACTTTACACACAAAACACAATTTGTTCCTGAGACTAATTGCGGAGTTTCTTAAATGTTACTGAAATTCCTGAAACAGAAAACAAACAAAATCCCCTTTCCTTTTCTTTTATTTTTTCCCCCAAGTTTTCTTGAAACATGCTTGACAAAACCTCTGATGAGCTCTGGTAGCATGCTCCTGACACTTGGGAAAGGCAAGACATAGGTAACAGGATGAGATACTTATTTGTAAAGCAGGAGAATATATCATGTGTATAAACCCATGGGATTTCACAGGGGCTGCAGTTCAGTGAAAGCAGAAGAAACTGCCATGAGAGGTACGCTGGCTGCTGCTGAAATCACAACTGAACCGAGGGAGAGCACGTTGGTGGAGTCAGTGCCTTAAAAAGCTGTGTAAAAGTAGGGTTTTGCCCCAGAATTGCTTTCTTGTGAGGCCCAGCGGAGCAAGGTGTGCTGCGCCAAGGGGGCTGTGCTGGCTGCAGAGCCCATGAGAAGAACAACACCGTACCATTAACGGTGAACTGCACACCAGCAGTAAAACTAATTTAAACCAAATCTCCAGCATCCAGATCAATAGATATTGGCAGCTGCTACTGCATTTAACTTTTGGTTAAGAACATTTAACCTTACAAATCAGCCTTAAATACAGACAAATTGGTTCTTTTCAGTTAAAGCAAGAGAGTGCAGGAATACATGCAAGTTGCATTTTCATATCGAAACACGTTCATACGTTTTAGTGCTAATCCAAAGGAACAAAAAATTTGTTCAGAAGCAGCTTTTGCTTTTGTGAAATAACAGTTCAAGTCTATTGTATATTCTTGCCTGCCATTTCTATAACCTATCACCCTACCTGCACCCTCATTCATGGAAATCCCACAGCCACAGGAATAAATGAAGAGTAAAAGCAACACTGGTCCATCAACAGTAAAGAGTAAAGCTAGTGCTTAGATAACCAAGTGCTTTTCAGTGTGTTGATCAATAAAGAAGCTTTTATAAACTACATAGTGCTATTCATGTTTTCTCCATTAATATAAAAATTTATAGCAATTTTTACTGTTATTATTATTATTACTCCCCCAGGCAATAACTGTATTTAAAGTTTGCAACTACACTGTATGTTGAAAAGCATACATCTTACGGCCTGTTCTTTACAATGAGGAACTCGTACTCCAGCAATTCCTCTCCTGACTTCCCTTTAACATTGCCTGAATACATTGACTAGGAGTCCTAAAAAGTAATGTTCATTTTTCTGAAAACTAGAATTTTATCCAAGTTTTTGTCATCAAGCCCCACCCTCCCCTGCCCCCTCTAACTATAACGTTGCATTTCAGTTCTTTCCTTCTCATGGTCTCCCCCGGGACCTGAGACTTTGGAAATAAGGCTTTATGATTTATAAATATAAGTTCTGTTGTGTGATGTGTGCTCAGCAGTGAAATAAAGGTCTCCAGAAACTCAGATGCAATGGAAGCAATGACATACCTTAAAGACTCTCTGCTTCCTTCATCTGCTGCTCTTGATTGTAAAGCTCAATATCAAAACCAATGCTTTATGCTTTGCTGTTATCAGTTCATTGCATTGTTTGCTAACCAATCTACCAATGGCAGGCACATACAGAATTACAGGCAGATTGTAGAAACTCTTTGGAGTAAACATAGTTACTGTGATTATTGCAGCCAAGGAACGGCTGGTTAATTAATAATATTTTGGTTCAATATGACGCACCAGGTTCTGCAAATGAGAGAAAAGCAGTAATAAAATGCCAATAAGCTTATCCACGTTGCATGACTAAAGAGTTTTTATTCTCTTCTTATTCCATATCTTTGTCAGTGTAACCTTAATGGAACTTTCACATTATTTGTCTATCATTTCTGCTTTAAGCACAATAAGAAGCCATTAAATGTTCCCAAATGAGGAAAAGAGCTATCAAAATAGTTGCAAGAAAGAATTGAATTTATAGCCATTAAATTTTTTTTAGGACTGAACTATGAAGTATTAATTTTAATATTAATATAAACAGATTTCATGGAATACTACACTAAATGTTAAAAGCAGAAGAAAGAGTTGAAAGACTAAGATGGAAAACAGTTTATAGGGAAGAAGAAGCTTCAATCATAATCTTAACATGAAACCTTCACACATAACTGGGTTTTGGCTTTCTGTCACATCAGGTAGATAGAACCTTAATATTAAATCTTTATTTTCCAAAGGAAATGTTTCAATTAATACTATGGAAATATTTACAAGTTATTTTTCAGTAACGTAGAAGTGTCCGAGAAGTGATACTTGCCTTCTTTGAACTGTTCACAAATTTATTCAATTCCCTGAATATCTCACCTCCCACTGTGAAGTGCAGGAATGAGATGTGTCCTCTCCGAGCACAAAGAGAGCTGCCCTTTTTTCCTTAGTCAGCACTTAAAAGAAAGAAAATCAATCATACACAGAGAGCACTAAGACTCTCCTGTAAACACAAATCAATGCCACCACTCTCAATGACTGTTTTTTGAAATGCAGCCTGTTATTTAGCTATCTCACCCTCTCCACTTCTTTGCAGCATCATGCATGTCCACACGCATGCAAGTAAGCTCTAGAAATGTAATTCTAACATCCCTCTCCATATTGCTAATATGCTGCTTTATAAGTGCATATTGAGAAATAATGTTTCACATGGATTATGAAGATATCAATGGTTTGGGAGGCCTTGTTTGATGTATATCTATTTTCCAAGGTTTGTATCTTCATTTAACGGTTGCAGGAAAGTACTCTGTCCAACAAAGCATACGGGCATGTGTTTCATTTAAACATGTCTGCAAACACCCTGCCATCAATATAACCATTTGCTTAAGTGCTTTCCTGAATTCACAGTGCTACAAACTTGTGCTATCAATCACCTGGAGAACATTTTCTATGCAACTCCAGAGCGTAAAAGCACTGAACAAAAAGGTCTCACAATAGGGTTAACCAGCAGGTTTCCCAGCTCAGTATATTTATGTTCTTTAGTCTACAAAGGATATCAGCAACAGGGCTTCCAGGTCAAGATGTGATATTGAACTACAAGAAGCAGGAATGGGGAAAGCTCTTCAGCTGGGGACACTGAGAGACTATAAAGGCAACCGAGAACTCCATTAAATCAAGAGCTGGAACAGCATGGTCTCTACTGCGTCCTGCTTTGGTTTCCAGGAATTAAGAGCTGGTTCACTTCTGACAGCTGGTAAGCAGAATTACTAGAAGCCCAGGAGTATAGGCTAGACTGTAGAGAATAGTGTAGGAAAGGAAGCTAGGTGATTAAATGGCTACATTCTAACAGTACCTAAAGAGAGGCATTTATCTCTTAGTTTTTAACAGGTCCATTTTTAATTAAATCACATGCAACATAAAAAAATTGTTAGCTGGTCATAGTTAGCTCCCTGGTTGAGTTCAGACAGTTCTGCTAATAATTGAGTTTTCAGCTAAGGGACCATATTAGGAAAAAGAAATAGCTTACACTTTTTCTACAGTTTCACGAGATTTCTTTTTTCACTGCTTCGGTATCAAACATTTACAGTTTGGAGCCCTTAACTGCTGCAAGAAGCAGATCACAGATTACCAATTTAATCAGGAACATAATCATTAACCCTCATAGAAGGACATCTATCACAGATCCAACAGGAGCACGCTCCTGTACTCCCCACATGCAATGTTCGCATGGCTGAAACCACTCTGCAACCCCAGTTCAGCAAACTGGGAGCTCTTCAGTGCAGCTGTCCTCATATTCCAGGAAGGAGGGTGGCTGAGCAGTTTTTAAAGGCAGCAATGGGAAACTCTGTGCTCAAAGACTCATCCCTCAAGCCTGGAAAAAATAAACTCTCTTGATTTACCTTCTGCACATGACAAGGCAGCTGCGAACCAAGGTCTCCTCCTTCTCTGAAATACTAGATGCAGTCCTTGTTGCTTCAGAAGGAGGAGATATCAGTCCTTATCACCTTTCCTTGTAGCTAATCACAACCAACTTTTCAGTGCAAAGAGCCATAGGTCTACACTGCACTCCCAGGTCAGCTACTCGTTAGCTGACGGCCAGCTGCCAATCATCATGCACTCATTATCTGCTTGCTTCTGCTTGCATGATTTTTTTTTATATGGGTAATAAAGATGAAAATAGTTCTGTAGATACTTCTAGAATCTCTTTTGAAAGGCACTGTTGTGAAAGCAAGATAATGGCCTTACCAAGGCACAATCTGAGACAAAACCAGGCAAAGATGGGAATGCTTCAGTGAGAACTGCAAGAATGTTCTGCTTTAACAACCTGCCTTCTTTGAACTGTTTGATCTGTTCAGATCTGAACAGATTTGCATTACTCTGGTGTGAACAGAATATTGCAGGGCCTTAACAAAACATATATGCCACTATGAGGTCACATTAAGTGAATTAAGGTTTGATTAGTGACGTGTGGAGCTTTTTATCTAGAGAAGAGGAGAGAGTCCAGCCTCTCCGAGGAGTCACTGGATTGTTATCCCAGGGAGCCTCACAGCCCCTGAAGTTTCTGGCTGCTATGCCCTGCTGAACAAATGTTTTACGGTCTGTGACCTGAGGTGCTGATCCCCAGTCACCTGTTCTGGTAGGAGCACCCCATGGCTCCCCGCACTTGGGCTCCTCTCCCACCTATGGGGACAGGGGGACCATGCACAAGTCCCTCCCTGGCAGTTGTGCTACAGTTTATATCTAAATATATCTGCATAGATCTGAACATCACAGATCCTGCATACATTGAGTAATAACTTACTTTTCCTGAGGCAAAACAAATATTACATAATTTGGTCAAACCAACATTTTGGTGAGAGTCTCAGATGCTGTGTGATACAATTGAACAGGTTGTTGGCAGGACACCCAATCTGCTCCGGCTGTAACACTGCTGCCGTAAGTTGGTTTATACTGGTGATTAATTTGGTCCCAGGAATTTCAGGCCATGCTGGCAAACTAATGAGGCAGATGCATGCGAGCAGAAAACTGGTCCAAATTCAGCACAGTTCTTAGAGGGCTCTTGGGAAACCCTTGGTAAGATTCCACCATCAAATAACAAGCAGATAGCAAGGATGCTACTCCTGCCCCCAAAATCTTCCTCTTTGACACTGAAATCACAGAGGACTTGTTCCAGTGTTCAACTGTTTAAAAAAAAAAAAACAAAACAACAAACTAAACAAAAAACAAACAAACAAACCTTTCAAAAACAGAAGCATAGCTCCTCTTCATACTGAAAAAACTCAGGTTTTAGAAACTTTATTTGAACAATCTCAGCCCATAGAGAGAGCTATGAGAAAATATAACTACACTTTTCCCATTCTTATATTCATCTGGAGAGAAGACTGGGTGCTTTTGAGGTTATTTCTCTATTTTACATAAACAGTGAATAAAAAAAAACCAAAGTGTTGAAGCAGAGGCTGGAGACTAGAACTCCTTAATTTGTAAGGAATATTTTAGCCTTTCAGCTGAAGTCATTGCACGTTCTCTCTGGCTTGATTAGTATGAGTTATTAAACTACCCTGGCATTAATAAACAGGAGCAAAGTAAAATTTAGGTTGGTATCTCTTCCCTTTTATTTTTTATAGATTGTACCTTATTTTCTTTATCATACGAGTCAATGGAAACCCGAATAAAGTCGTCAGACCTTTGTAGAACAACACCAAGCAACACAAGGTGCGATGAGTTTGGTGGAATTCAATGTGAAGAAGGTTCTGCACACACCTTAACCAGTTCTTTAGCACTTTCCAAGATTGCAGCGCACACCTGGAATGAGCAATGCCGTTCATAGAACAGCTTTGTCTGCTGGACCACCACCCTCTGGGGCTCTACCAGTGCCTTTGAGCTCAGTTAGGAGATGGACTGCAAGGACACCATCTTCAGAAAGTTCTTTAACATCTATAACAACGTTAATGCTTGCCAAACCATAGACTTTTTTTTCCTCTTTTAAGTGTCAATAACCAGTGTTCAGAACTCAGCTTTGAAGACCAGTGTGACACAGCTTTTTTAATGGACATTTTTAGACAGAAGCGTTACCAGAGCTCCCTGGGAAATTTTTATCACAGCTCCAAATCTGAGTGTGAAGGGGCACTGTTGTTCAGCTTTGTCACGTGTTATAGGCTGCTGAAGAGGATATAGAAGATTCCTATGTTTAGGAAAAAAAAAACAACAAACAACACAACTGTGAATCAATTTTAAGGAGAAACTGAGCAAGAAAACTCCTCATGAAAAAATTAAGAATAAACAATACATACATGCCCTGGAGTTTCCTTCACCAAACTGAGATTAATGCAAATCTGGCCAAGCAAGACAAAGAACTGGGAAAGCCTGACAAAGTCATTGCAAACACATTTTCCCCCAAAAAAGGCTCTGGAGAGAATGAATTTGAATTCATTCAAAGTCGTCTCATTTTCCCAAAGCACCTCACGATTCACTATCAGATATGTGAGCCTGGTCTCAGACAAAAGTAGTTTTCATTTTATAGCAATTGACAGCCAAAATATTTTGATTTTGTTTACTAACCAGATACAGAAATGACATTGATTGAAAATGAATTTCAAATATGTTCTTCTTTTCCATGACAACAAAATTATTCAAAGTATGTGCAATTCTTCTAAAAGAAATGCAATTACGCATTTTATAAACTCTGTCTTTGTGTAGATAAATAGGTTTCTGTGTCTCTAAACTATGGGCCTTTATCCTCATTTGAATAACACTTTTGAGCTAACAGCAGAAGTAATGAATGTAGTCTAAAATTGAATCCCAGGGTTATTTATGAATTTTTATGAGGTCAAGTCAGAGTGCAGTACAAGCCACGATAGTGATTACAAAGATAAGAATTCCAGCTGAACGTACGCTGAATAGAAAGAAGAAGAAATTTTGCAGCTCTTAGAGCAAATAAGGAAATTATTGTGAATCTCTAAAATATAGCAATTATTGCTGAAAGTCTTACTGTAGTTAGTGCAGTACACGTTTCTCAGGTGATTCAGTTGTTAAGGCCTGAAATCAGAGCAAAAATATTATAACAAAACTTCTAAAAAAACCCCAGACCTCTCGTGCTTTTTCTGTAGTTAATGAACACAAAAAGCAGAAACTGAGAAGGCGTCTGATATAGAAAGAACAAGCGTCATGATGGTTTGAACCGTAATCATGAATATAAATCACTTGATTATGTCTGTAAATTAATAACTGCTGTTCTTCAAGATAGCAAATGGTAGGTCTTAGTAGAGCCCAATTGCCAATATTTATTATCTATGCTTTCAGTTGAGAAATGAATTACAAGATTGCTTGAAAAAAAAAAAAATAATTTGCCATTCATGCATCAAGATGTGAGAATATGAAAATGTGTTTGACAGTGTTACTTGATCAAAATCTATTGTCTACTTTTTTTATTTTTTAAACCATAATGAGGTAGTATTAGGGATATTAAAGAATGTAAAGTGTCCTACCAGCGAGTGACTTGAACCTGTCATTTCTAGCTGACAATGTTAACTTTAATATAGACTTCACTGCCTATAAACGAAGGGGAGAAAAGGAGAATTAATATTTGCTTCCAGCTAATTGCTAGGTCCTGACAGCACATGAAGTTCAAAAGTATTCCACTGGTAACTCTCAGCTACATCCCCACAGCTCTGCTCTGCCATCTCAAGGATGCTCCAAAGGAGACAGCATTGTCCATGCCATTAAGGAAGCATTAAGGGCTCCTGCAGCACATTCACTGTTTGCAGGCCTATAAGGTCCAACAGCTTGGTCTCTGTGCCACCATGCTTAAGCTTCTTCGTGTCTCGCCTCCTTCACCTCGACCTTCTTAAGAGTCAGACAGTTTCTTTAGCAGAGACCCTGGTCTTTCCTGCTCTGCTTTGGGCAATGTGCAGAGCATGGAAAGGTATTCTTGATATTCAGTTTGATGAAAACACTTAACACAGCAAAGCTGAAAAAAAAAAAAAAACAAGTTTAATTTATTAGTACTTATTCCTCCTCAAATATCTGAATTCACACTTTGAGTCAGCTAGTTAAAGTCTTCGTTCTCTCAAGTTATTCAGCCTTACGTGACTTTTTTTGGTTGCTGTTCCTTCCTATCTGAATGTACCAGCAGAAAGGAATCTTCACTTCTGCTAGCAGATCTAGAGCCATCAGAAATGTTTTCTGAACATGGACATGTCAAGGTTAACATTCAAATTACAGTTCATTGCTTTGCGTAAAAAAAAAGTGCATTGCTTCATGTGAAACTTAATAGTCCTTCCATCTTTTGTGTCTGTACAAGAGAGGGAAAACTGTCTCTTAAACCTTCCAAGGCATGTCATTAATTTTTTACCTTCTAGAAATCAATAAATTCACGTATGTACTTAACCAAAGCACATACTGTCTAATAATTCAACCATAGGCAAAAGAGAGTCTTGGATTTAAGAATCCAAATCTCTGTCTGTATTTAGGCTGTCAAAATGCACACTAACACAAAATAAATCCTTATACAACTGCCTGCTTGTACCAGTTTGGCGACACATATGCACAGACCACCAGGAAGCCCAACACTCTGCCAGCTACAAAGATTCTTGAGTCATACATCAGGCAGATCCAAAATAGCGAAAGATATATACAGATATATTTTCTAATGTTATTTAAAAAAAAAACCCAAGCAAACAATTGGGGACTGTAACTTTCTTGGCTTGTGAAGTTGCAAATTCACTTTTTTTATGTTTTTTTTTTTGCAACCAGGAAAGACAGAAACTTTAATTATTCTTTTCAAATGAAGGTTAATATCTCCACTTCACTAGAAGAATTAAAAAAAAAATCTTAAGATTTTAAGGTGAAATTATGGATCTGCAATACTAACATTAACCTAAAAGCAATAAAAACCTCCAGTTAGTAAATAACACTCAAAACACACCTTGCTTAGTCCTAACTTCATTGTCCACAATTCCTAGCTTATTACATTTTTTTTTTAGGTCATTGTTGAACAAAAGCTGAAATGACAGATTGTCTCCCAGCTTTTGGAGTGAGGAAAAGATAATTCTGCAAGTAGCTGCTTAATGAAATCACTGGTTTGACCCTTTGCATTTTTTTTTCAGAGCTTGTCTGCTGCCTGTCTCTATGACTTTCCTCGTCCTTGCTGCAAATGGTCCTCCAGCCAGCGCCTGTGCTTCTTGCTGCTACTGAGCAGGAAACAAAGCAAAGCCACCATTATCATATACTGGTTCCTCGCCAGCTTTTTACTTATTTAGACATTTTATTACAGTTTATTATTCAGCTTTGCATTTTTTTCCAACTAAAATAATAGATATTCACTGTAAGAAAGCAAAAGGATTAAAGGCTTGGGAGCTTTTTTTTAAAAAAAAGGATCAGTATTTAATATTAAGATATTTGTAATAATAACTGAAATACGTGAATAACATCACAGCCAAGAATCTAATTCTCTTACGCCTGCATTTCTAATATGGTAATTTAGTAACCACTCAGCGGGCAGGCTGGCCTGCATAGGTGACACGAGGGCTTGTGCAGGCAGCGTGGATCAGCTCGTGCTTACACCATTCGAGACGTGGGAAACCTCAAAGTTCGAAGACATTTGATCTCCATTAGCATAGTCCCCTCCGTGTCATTTAACCTACACGGTGACCGCTAAACTGGAGCCTTGCACCTAGCAGTGATGTTTGCATCGCTACAGTGAAGGATTAAAATCCTGAAATGTTAAATAATCCCCTTAGAGGATTTTGTTTTACACACACACGCCTTGAAAATCCTTAAAGATTCTGATCATACTGGTCTCAATGTTTTCTCTCTAAACACAACAGCTGGAGCTTTTTTAAAAAAACACACACCACCTGATATTTTTACAGTCACTTCTAATCTCAACTGGGAGTCTGAATGAAAAGATCAAACAGTTCCAGACTTTGAACAAAGCTTTGAGGGATGGCGACGCTGCAAGTGTTGCTGTGCAGGTCACACCTTCCACAAGCAGTGATGCAGAGGGAGTTGTATTTACACCCAGTGCAGGGAAACCCCACCCTTCCTCCTGTGCAAATCTGTATGCGTGGACTCATTTTGTTTAACTAATTTTTTTTCTACTCACTGAGGATCTGGTGTGCTTAGTAGGTTACTCCTCATTTTCCCTCTTCCGTATGCCCAGATTAGAACGTGTGATCCTTTTCCCCAGCCCAGTGGAAGCTCCATACACGTACGCTGATCCTGTCTTGAGCGCTGAGCGAGTTCAGAGATAGAAGCAGCAGACAATACAAAGGCACACAGTGTGGAGTGTTTGCTGGGCTGCCGTTCTCTGTCAATGATGTTTATTTCTTGACACTCTGGTCACATCATGGGTACGGCAAGCACCACAGAAACCCAATCAAGGTACAGTAGCTGAAAATTATTAGAAGCAGCTCCAAAATCAGCAGATACAGTTTTTATGTGTTCAGGGAAAACACGAACATCCCTTTCCTCTACAGCTTGAGGTGTGAACACCACCATTCATTAAACAGAATACTTATTTATCTTGCAGCTCATTTGAGGTTCTTTAATATCACTGTCACTGCAAGGCTCAGCACCATAAATTCTTGCATTGTTCTGTCCCATTAATAGAAGTTGTTTTTTACCGTGTCCTTAAGATGTGTTTACGCTCTCCACATGACAAATCTCCCAGCACATCACCTTGTGGCTGCTTTATTTCCATCTAAGATGCTCTCTCATACAATCTCCTCTCCTTTAAACACCACCACGAAATCATGAGTCCAAACTACATTATTTGCATAGCACAACATTTTAACACTGAATTCCTTTTACTCAAGCACTTGCCATTACTTAATATAATCAAAGAGGGAGGAAATTATCTTAGTGACTCAGTCTCCGGTAGAAAGCTACTAGGACCAGGCAATGCTGTCCTCTTTGATGGCTGCTGGGAGAGCAAAGCTCCCAGTCCAGCCTGCAGCTAAATGATTTTGCAACTTGCGTGATCCTGTGGTGCACCAGAGGGTCTGGACAAAGTCATCATCTGCAGAGAATCGGACACTTATGTGTCCCACAAGATCAGCAGTAGACAATGGCTCTTGAAAGACAAAAGGGCAGGGGAGACACGGAGAGAGAATGTAACAACAGGAGCATGGAGCCAGCCAAACTGAGGGAAAAAATTTGATCCCATTGTTTTTGTAGTCTAGAATTGGTGTCTCAACAGGATGCAAAAGTGGTCATGGAGCATAATGATAATGGCTTTCCTGAGAGCAACTTTTATGATAGGTGCTTAGGTGAGTCCCGTAAGGAGCCAAGGTTGCTAAACTGCCAGCAGAAGAAAGGAATGTCTGCAGCGTCCTTGGACGAACAGTAAAGCTGTGGGTTATGCTAGGGCCAAGATGAGCTGGCAATTACTTTCATAGTGACCACCATACAAGGAGCATCCTAAGAAACACCCGTAAAATTACCAAAACAACAGCAGTAGCTCTGCAGGTCCTTGGTAAACAGTTGTCCTTACAGTCAATGTTGAACTGTGTTATTAAGGAAGTATTGATAAAGAAGCAATCTTTGACAAAGTCTACAGATTTACCACTGCATCACTCTAGGAAAACTGTGCTCCCAGGGAGGAATAGCTTGACTACCAGCGTGACCTTGTACCCTCTATAAAGTTTACTAAAGTTGAATAAAAAATTTCATTTCAGTTGATAATACACTTTTGTCAACATATGTAATTAACCCAAACTAATTTTAAAATTAATAAAGAAATCGGGAAATTAAAGCAAATGAAGTCGTTACTATAGTAATATGAAACTTTGCATAACAGTCCTAATTTATCATGAAGGGAATATGAAAGCTAATTAATTCAGTACACTACATCTTTTCACAAAGGAGTAAGTTTACCTAAATTTAGTCTGAGAAGTCTTTTTTTGGTAACCCTTATTGAAATCCTATTTTCTGCAACGAAGGCCTCCTCAGCTGGTAAATTTTACCAGAAAGATTTTCAAAAATTAGGAATGCAATATGATATTTTTCTCCCTGAAGCATCACCAAGAAGATCTCCCAATGCTAATGTGTTTATATTTTGTCATATCTAGTAGTTTCATGGCATTACTGTGTCAAAAGAAGGATGAAAAGAAAAGTAACGTTGTCTTTAAAAAAATAAGTGTAGTATTTTAAAATAGGTATGGGGTTATGTGTAGTGTAGGATGAATCAAGCCTTCGGTAAATTTTTTCAACATCTTTTTATATATGAAGGAAAAAAAAAAGTAAGCTTCAGAATACATGTGGTCACTTTCCATATAATTTGTAGTCCTTCTCCATCTGGTTCAAATTCTGTAGAGCACTATTACCCAAAGTTGTATTCCAGTAATATTTATCTCAAATCAAACACCTGACTGTAACACAGGACACTTCATTGTGCTACAATAACTTTGCCATTGCCTTACATGACTTTGTCAGACACAAGCCAAAGGAGAACAGAGATCTCCAAGTGAAACTATTTTAAGAAAGGAAAGACTACTCTCACAGGAAACTACTACTTAGAGTAATTGTGTTAATTCTGAATTCTGTAAGATCATGCTTTTAAAAGACAGATCATATCTATTGAAAATGCCTCTACCTGTTAAATAATTTGTAGATTATTTAAAATCTACACAACTAAAATAAAAAATATTGTACAAGGGCATATAAAAGTGCACCTACTTTATTAACAGCGTAATAACAAATTATGGTAGAATAAATACAAGCTCTCCAAATATAATCTATAAATTTATTTTTTTTTAAAATCCATGAAATCCAGAAATTCTTCAAAATCTTTCCAAAGGTACTAATTTCAGAGTTGTGCTTGTAAGGATCACTCTATCCTCCCGAGGGATCCAGGGAAATCTTCCATTTAGTTTATCAGAAAGAAGAATAATCTCCTTTGCTTACTAAACTTTCCTCTCCCAGGAACCCCACTACTGAGACCTGCAGATAGTGCTGCACCTCGGTCTGACTTTCTTTTCTCCCCACATTTCCTACTGGGGTGCTCCTCCACCTCTACCTCCTTCCCTTTTATTCCAGTTCAATGATCACTACCAAAATCCTTACAGTCTCATTGCTGTAAACACCAGCTTGTGTCTAGACTCGCTCAATTATAAAAGACTAGAAGGTCAGGAAGGCATCCTCTCTGTAGCCTTACTGATATTTCACCTGGAAAGGACACGTAGAAGTGAGATTGTAGGTGGATAAAAACTCCTCTTAACTACACAGTCATGGTGGGATCACAGTGTAGTTATAACAGGAATGCATGTCCAGTAGTGATGGAGGGATACGTGTTACAGACTGTTAGATCTAAATATTAAATAAGGACCTTGTTAAATGAAAGATTTTTCTGTGTGCAGCTGGTGGCACATGTCCAGAGGAAGTGGAAAGCCGTCTCAATGGCAAAATAATAAGAAATATGCCCAAACTGGTGTGAAACTATTGAGAGAAAAGTTGTTTCCTTGTGGGTGAATATATCTCATCACTGCCTAGGTAATGAGTGAAATTAGAATGGGGTAAATTCTCAAAACTGAAAGGCTAGCAACTTGTGCAACACATTAGAAAAAGGTAAAACTATCTCAGGAATGATATATATAGGGTTTGTGGAGACACTCTTGCAACCATCAGATAAATTACTCTAGATCATTTGAACCAAGTTCTCTTTAGAAAGTGCAAGATATTACAGTATCCTTTGCTTGAACAGTGCCGTTACTCAAAAAGCTTATTTTCATGCCAGATATCACACTGCTCCCAATGAAATATTATGCTAATATCTGAAGAGACATGTTTCCGTAAAACGGTCCTAGAATCTTCCCTATGTTCCTAGAGAGCTTTATTTCAGGAAACATATGACTCCATACTCATTTTTTTTTTTGTTTGGACTGCTATCTATACTCAGCAGAACTTTCTAAATATTCTGGCAGTGCATCAGGTTACAATGATTAAAAAAAATAAAATAATGAAGATTAAACATGAATAAGTTGCTATGTAATTTAGTCTATTTATAGCTTTATCAAAACCAAGCATTTCCAAAATTTTTATTCATTCAATTAATGTGTATTCAATAGCAGAATTTTATGTGTCTTCAGAGGTTTGACTATATAATATGAAGTTTCTCCGGTTTGGCACACAAAAAAAGACAAAATGTTTGGCTTTGCTTATGTATGAAAAATAAACAAAAGCAAGAATTACTTTCCAAATTAGAAGTAAACCACTCAAGATTATCCAAGTTGATCATCCATGCCCGATGGTAGCCAACAGAAGATGGGCTCTGGAAAAAAAAGAAATTTTGGGCAGAATTATGGCCCCAAATCCATATATCTTTTTTTACAAGATCTGGCATGCGTGAAGTCAGCCAGAAACTTTACTCTGAGAAAACACAAGTTTTACATTCAGTTCTGTTTTGAAAGATGAAGTTACACGGAAGTGTCATCTGGTTTAAAATGTAGATTTTGTATCACATGGAGAACTTGCAACCTTCAATAATACTGAAATGTGACTCTGTACACAGAGGGTAACAGGCTGTATCTTATATTCAGTACGCTCCTCAAATGCTGAGTTCCAGGAAACAGGATCTTGTCTCTGAAAGAGAAGAGAGCGTTGGTAGTCAAGCTGGATTGTTTTGTTCCGAAAAGCTAAAAAAAAATAAATTAAAAAATGCTAATATTTATAAGACACTTGTCATTTAGCACCTCTTTTCTCTTCTTTTATGTTTCTCTCCAGAATTCCTATACCTATTACTATTAGTAATTACCAGATGTGCATCAAAATCCACATAGCAATACAAAGCCAAGGAAATCTCTCTGCCAATCTGGAGCACCTGCATTTATTTACTCTTCAGTTAAGGACTAAGTGACACTACAAACAGTAAGTATCACTGTCAGCCCTAAGAGGATAACTAGAAAGCGGGAAGGTGAGAAAAACCTGGGGTGGGGGGGGAAGTACTGTAAAAAATATTTAATACAAAGTGTCCCAAAGGCGTGACACATCTCTAACATAATTTATTCTCCTTCCTCTCTGCAGGGCAGCACTCGGGACTTGCAAGAAGAGGCCGAAGCTCTAATGACTGATGTCAGGGAGCACTTCCCATCTTTATTAAATGTACTGAACAATACCTTGGCAAATTGGGTAAGACTGGAAGCAACGTGATAACCCTGAATCTGCATTTTTAAAGGCTTTAAAAGTCCTATTGAAAGGTGTGCCGCTGCAAGATTAAGCACACGGGTTTTGAAAAGGAGCCTTTAATCCATTAGATATATGCCATATAAATAGCTCTGCTCTGCTAGACCTGAAGCTTTAACTGGAATACAAGTGCTGTTTCCATTTTTTAATTTTTTCCAGTTATCTTGTTTTACAGCTTTCTACAATATAGTCCTTAGCCAGCACAGACTTACACTGAGGCAATTATTTCCCTTTACTCTTAGAAGAAATACAATATCTGATGGCTGAAAATGTGCAAAGTACAGAAATTGCCGAGTCTTACTCCAGAATCCTATTACGCTGTTCCATTTTCCCATTTGTTGGATAATTATGGACAATTGGGGCTGAGAACACCAAGGTCACATTTGCTCCTTTCAGTGCGTTTGCCACAAAAGCACTCTATTTTGGTCTTGCTGGTGTACTGTGTTTAAATAAAAACAGCACACAGGGCAAAACACGTAGGGGTTTGATTCAGTCAAAGCCAAGTTAGGATACGTTTCCTTCGCGTGCTCCAAATCCCAGAGCAGCCCTTCTGTAGGCATTAAACCTCCCAGGTGAGGGGGAGGCTTCTAGAAGAGCTAGCATATAAAGAACGACAATTTTTACTTGATAAAGAGCCAGACATGTTCTTTTCTGGTCCATTTTGCTTGGAATGTACTTTGTTTTTGAGCCAGGACTGCTTCTGTGATGCTCTGGCTGGTCTCTGCATGTCATTTGCAAAGGCCCAGCATTAACAACAATATAAAAATTGCAGTTCACCCTTGTTCCTTTCTGATTGTGATTCCTTGAATATGGGTAAAATGCGCCCAGCTCCATCCAGCGAACACACATCTCATACTCCGAGTCTCTGAAGAAGCCACAGATATCGGCTCCTCTCTGAAAGTTTAAAAATGATTGATTGGAATAGTATAAATTCTTGTGTAGCATCAAGATAATTAAACGTAGGGTAATAACTCAATAGCTTACATAAGATACTCCCAAAGAGACTGAACACCAACATAACTGTAAAGGGAAAATATTTCGTTACATTTTCTCTGCTTTGGTATGCTAAGGGTTACATAGATAACATAATCAACAATAACCCCATTCCTCAAATAATTTTTTGAAAATTCATTTTCTTAAATAAAGCCTTGGTCATTGCAAGTACCTGGAAAGATAATACAGTAAGCTGTATGGGAAAAAAAATAAAATAAAATAAGATAGCTGAGTAGAATGGAATTTACGCTTTGTAGATGTTCCCCCAAGGATATAAGTACCTTTCTCTGCAGCACATGCCATTGGTCTGTGCTATGTGAGTGGCATGGATGCATTGCTGCTCCAATTTCCTAGAATTCCTCTGCAGCTGTGCACACATTCTGTGAGTCATTACAGCAAAAACACTAAACCACAATGCTAGTTAGAAAGCTACACTGATTAAACTGCACTGCTCTCCATGATAGCTCCACAATAATTGCCTAAACAGCTGCTTCAATAAGGCACTATTTATTTATTTTTCTACAGGATTTGCAGCTTTAGTGACACTATAATTACAGCAAAAACACACAAGTCACTTCAATTACCATAGTAATTAAACTTAACTAATGTGCTGCAATTATTTCTTCCAAGACTAACAGTAAGTTTTCTAGTACCTTCTCTTTCTTTGTAATGTATATCAAACGTTTTCAGCCTCTGCTTGGTTTACCCCAGTTCAGCAACGCTTTGGAAATTGCAGGTAAAACGTCAAATGTAAGGAAAGCATAGGTCTCGCGTAGAACTGCTCAGGGATGAGCATGGCCCGAGTGATTTGCTAACCTGAGGTGCCAGCTCTCTGCTCCAGGACTGAGCCACAGCTGTATTCAGTAACAGCAATTACTCATGTCACAAAGCCCAAATTTACCTCAAAGGGTTACTGTACTCACTAGTAAGGATTTGGCTTTCACATCTATGCAAAAGTCTCATTATGAAATAACAGCATTAGGCCAATATCCAAAACCTCCCTCTGTCCAATGGATGGAGAACTGAAATTGCACCAAGTTACACTACAAATTGCTGTTCACTTAAGTTACAGGCTTTTGTGAGTTTTGTGTGCAAATGATCCTCTTGTTTGGATGGTTTAGTCTTAGAATAAGTTATTCCTACACCATGTCTTCAGTTGCACAATTACTCCTTCAGTTAGGACCAAAGAATAAATTGGGAACTGAGAGACATAGAACATCATCTATAAATTGCAAGTGGAGAATATCTGTATAAGCTGTGTAATTTATCACAGTCATTTCTGTTACGATATCTCTCAAAATAGAAAGAAATATTTCACTACCTTTCAGTTTGTACTTAATACACAGCAACGACGGTAACGTTCCTCTTCGTGTTAGATTACTGCCTACTTACGCTGCCCCAGCCCCATGGATTTGGCTGACAGCAGAGGTATCAGCCCTTCCTTCCTGTCCTGTCAGCAGTTTTGCTCCTGCCTTGAGTGGCACGCTGCCAGATACAACATCCTCTCAGTCAGAAATTCAAGCAGCCTTGATATTTTCTTTCCTTACGGTAATATCAAAGTTACCAAGGTCTTTAAGGTCGTTAAGACCTATAAAGAAACACTGTTCCTTGCTTACTCGTTGAATTGGAAATGAAACAGCACAGACAGATTATCATTAGATCTGGCATTATCTAACGGAGGCTGGGGTGCTATTCAGAAAGGAACCAATAACGACGTTTGTCTTGAAACTGAGAAAATAAATTCTGGAAAGTATGCACACAGTTTGCATTTTAAAAGTCACTGTTTCCCCTTTTCACTACTACTCAGTTTGTTTTAAATAGAGAACATAACGAAGCTCCTCTTAAATTAACATTGTTAAAAAAACGATGTTCATTTTCCCTCACTAGATGTGTAGCGTAAGGCGACAAGAATATCAGGCAGTCCTAGCAAAACCCAGAAACAAAAACTATTTTATATTTTAATTACAGTAATTATTGGGTAATTACTGTTCCCAACAGCTGATCAAAATGCTCAGACCTGTTTTCCCTTCTGCCTTGTGTCTTTGGATTGACTGCTCTCATTCACAATGCAGAGCAGCGCCCTGGGACGGCCTTGGCGGCTGTCGCATAATAGAAATCTCTGCTGAAAAGGCAACGTGTTGTGTTTGAATGTGTCAGGACAAGGAAATGCTCGACGGCAAGTAATTACATCCAAATTAACCTACGCGAGAAATAGCACCATGGCCATCTTATTTCATAATGCAGGGAAAAACTCTTCAGTACAGTCTGTTGCAATACGACAAGGGGTAATGGTTTTAAAATAGAAGGAGGTAGATTCAGATTAGATATTAGGAAGAAATTTTTTACGAGGGGGGTGGAACACTGGCCCAGGTTGCCCAGAGAGGTGATGCATGCCCCATCCCCGGAAACATGCAAGGCCAGGTTGGATGAGGCTCTGAGCAACCTGATCTGGTTGGAGATGTCCCTGCTTCTTGCAGGGGGGTTGGACTAGATGACCGTTGAAGGTCCCTTCCAACTCTAACTATTCTATGATTCTATGATTACTAAATACTTGGTAATTAGTACTACTTCACACCAGTACTTAAATAAAGCCAACCTAAGAAATCTGAGTATTTAAAGTATTTTACTCTATTGAGAAATGCTACTGAGAGGATAATAGAGGGATATACTCAAAACTCATTAGATATTCAGGGAACATGAGACCAGACATTTCCATTGGCTTTAGTCACACAAATTATCCTTAAAATATCTACTGAGATTTACATCCTATTTATCTAAGATCTCCTGACAGCAAGATCAAAATTACTTTCAGTTTCCTGCTTCAGTTGAACATAAACACTCAGACTAGGTATTCCGAGGTTAGGGGAGCCGATGTAGGTTAATGCATTCGCCTTCCACCTCTGGGTATGTACCATCAACCCTGCCTACTTGTTCACATGAAACTATGCCTGCTCCGCACATCTTAATTGCTAATGAGTATTTATTAATCTGTCATCATCAAATTCAAAGTGCCTTTCAACTCTAGCAAGTGTTTAAAACATACTCAAACAGGACCAGCGTTCAATTTCACATGAAAAGACTTTTCCAAATGTCCAAAATTACAAAATATATTCCTAATAGTGCCACAAAATCAAGACAGTTCGTTAATGACTTCAGCTTTTGCTGGTTCAAGAGTAGCTACCAGAGAATTATGGTCTTCATGCTTAGGACGTAAGTCTTTTTCAGGCCAAAGACAAGGTCATGATTTAGCCACGTTAAGCATTCAGTACAATTTCCATGTGAAAGTTTTCTGTTTTGTTCTTACCATTTTTTCTTTGAGGAACTGACAGTTCTCTTATACTTGTTTTTTCCTGAGGCCAGTCTCCTGGCCAAACTCCTTCAATTTTCTGAAGTTTTCAAAAAATTTGTTAATAAAAACTTTTCTAAAACATACTAATTTTTATTTTCCTGTTATTCCTTCTTATCTTCTCTTAAATATAGGTATATGGCTCAAAGTAAATCCTTTCAAATACCCTCAATAAGGGCTTTTCATGCAAAAATTACAATAATATTAATAATCTATGCCATGGAACCATAAGAGAGGAAATAACACACCAATGAGAAAAAGAAATACAAAAGTTGAGTCAAGTAATCTGGCAGGTTTTCTCCCCACCCCCATTTACCAAAACAAAAATACTGTCATCACAAGCAAATTGTAAATGGTTTCCCTGAAAAGACTGCAACCTGGAAGTTTTGGGCAGGATATAAAAACATAAAATGTTCTATGGTTTTGTTTCTCAAGAGAAGCGAGTACAATAGCAGCTTCGTTATTTTAGGCCATGACAAAGGAGTACATATAGCTGTCACCCTTACATATAGCAACCACCCAAGGCCTTCAATATTTATGACAGCAATAATCAGCCAAATCACAGCTCTATTTCTTGAAAACATCTCAAACTTCCCCAAAATTTGAAAAAATAGGGGCTTGAAGTTTTTTCTGAGATACATGCTCGGTATACTTAAGACAACAAAAGGGAGAAACACAGGTTGAATACAAGAAGTTTTCTATTTTCTACTGTTTTCACAAGCAATTTAAATAATTCCAAAGAGTTAATAACAGCACTAGTGTTTCATCTTCTACCTATTCTTAGCGTTGAACGCTGATTATGTGCATTCTTGCACCCATTGAAACTAATTTGGATATATACCAGAATATATATCTGGTGTATATCCAAATTAGATCTTGACAGCATGGTTTGACAGTCAGCATGCTAATGTACACAACCTTTACATATTTGAGGCTGCAGTGAAACTTGAATAAGAAAAAAATAAATTAATAATAGTCACAGTTTTCCACTTAAAAGTGATGAAAAACTATTGACATACGATCAAGTATCAGTAGTATGTTACAACAATGTCTTATTCTTACTCAATTAAATCAGTAGGAAGATTCACACTATTAAGCATTAATGCCTTGTTAACCATACTTATTTCACTGTTGATAACTGCTCACCTGTAGATTCTCCCTCATCCCAGAACAAGTCCCCGGAAGATGCATTGTTGTCATACAGGGCAATTATAAATCCCGTGGGACTCCTGTGGCTGTGGAAAGAGAGGCTTTCTGTCTGAAGTGTGTAACAAATATCTAAACAGTCTTAATACATCCTTCCTGTTCATTTTAAGACATGACACAAATCAAGATCTCTCACTATTTATTTTTGGCTCAGTCAATGCAGAGAGCAAGCCCTGTTGGGACTCTGATGTGAATATGGGAATCTGACTGAGCAATGTCCTTTTTCACCCATTGAAAATATCATCACAGCCCTGGGAAATTTATTTGCAGAAATGAGATGAGTAAACAAGAATTGCAGACTCTTGTGTATTATAATTAGAATTATTCTATTTTATTACATTTCAAACATGGTCTTCGCTAAAGTTTCCACTTAATCTGTCTTCCTATCTCCTGCGTCATATTCCACAGGACTCCACAGGAACTGCCTATCAACACTCCATGTCACTTCATCAGAGTAGAACCTGGGCAAGTGGAAAGGATATAGCAGTAACTGCTTTTTTACGAACTATATCATCATCATCAATCCCAATATTTCAAGGTACTGTTTGTCTAGAATCACAACTGAAGAGTGTCAGATCAAAACTGACTTTTTTTTTTTTTAAACTGAGGCAATCTGAAGTGTAGAAGGTAAGGTCTTACCACTTTAGTTAGTGTTCTCAACACATGCGTGAAAGTGTAGGGATGTGTGTGTTCTTGACAAAGCTTATTCAAGAATTTCCAGGAAAGTAAAGCTATATTCTGATATGTGTATGTATGATGGTGGAGAATAATTTGATTAGCTGACAATAACATCTCACAGCAACTCATAAGAGTGACTGACAATAATATATGCGTATATGCAGAAATTACAGATGGCTTCTGATTACTCTTCTGATTACTCTAAAATGGTATTTCATGAATTAAGAAGTTGTCTATATATATATATTCCTATGTGCATTTTCACAGACTCCATCAGTGTTTAGACAGTCCCTAACAACACTAAATGTGTAATTTTTTCATTCCTTATAAAACTTTCAGAAAGGGTGATGAGTAAACTTACTCATGCAAAACCGGCCGTACAACTGTGTCTCCTTGAGTATGAGCTTTGTAAAAGAGTGTATACAGGTAGGGCAGCAACGTGTAGCGAATGTTCAAGTAATACTCGGAGGTGTTCACCAAGACAGAATCAGATCCAAACACAGCCAGATCCTGAAACAAAAGTATCAGATGATTATTTTCATCATGCAGAAAACACTCTACCAAACACGTGAAAAGTGGCTGCTGTTTCAGAGAGCATGAAATTCAATGGCGCATATCTTCATGGTGTTTGCTTTCTGAGTGGTGTGATCTGAGGTCCTGCTTCTCCAGGCTCACTGTGTTTTGCACTGCACATCCCTTCTTGCTCATTTTCAGTGACCAAATTATTCAACACATTTGTACTTCTTTTTTTTGTTTCAAATTCAAGTGACTACTATCTAACACTGTGCATAATTTCATTTCTTCCAAACCTTTACTTTCCTGTTTGGTGCTAATAGGCATACATTAGAAAAAAAAAGATCAGTCATATAGATTTAAATAATGGAAAGGAATTTGGCTATTTTCCTTATAAATAGATGCCTCTGCTTCATTTGAAATGATAAGAAAAACACCAAAGTGTTTCACCTCAATCACTACGTTTTAAAAATTACTAGAAGCAACAGGTAGCTTGGGATATATAAGATAATATGTTTCTTACCCACATTCATCTCACCATACACACACAGCCCTAGTAATCAAAATAAGTGGCCTAAACCAAAAATCAACGAGAAAAAGGTGTTTTTCTGAAGAGGATTAATTTAGAAGTAAAATCTCTTGCTGTTTTGGAAAACGCAGACCGTGTACCGTTCAGAAACCTTTTTGTAAAGATTTTAAGGTACGTTCCTTACTGTTGTGTTGATATGGCCATAGAATATTCATAAAGACTGTGGACATCATAATATTTCCCCAACTTCTGCACTGCATCCATACAAAACAACTTGGAAAACATGAGCTTATCAAGAATAGCTTCAATAAAAAAAATAATACAAATATCACTTTTAAAGCACACTTTGATTCTGACTACTTCCAGTCTTTTCTTTAATGTGCATTCATTGCATTCAAGCCCTTTTTTCTCTTTAATGCTTGCACTCAGGCCAGTATTACTACTACAAAAACAAAATGCTCCTCTTGACTGCTGGTTTGATTCATCTTTGCTCTGTGATCTTTTCTGCTCTTGAGCTTTGTATACTTCATGACAACACACAAAGAGCAAAATAATGCATCCATTACTGCTAACACCTCCATAAATGCAGCTTTGTAAGGGAGTGGAATTTAGTACACCAATGGATAATGTCTAAATTTGTTTAGTGCATAAAATTGTCAACTCACTGATTAACTCAACCTACTGCACAGTCTCTAGACCGCTCTCAGACCCTCAGGTTTCCATTGCCATCTTCCAGTTAACTGTGAGCTACTGACTGCTTATACTGTGTATACAAAATACTACTAAATGCTTACAGTAATGACTGCCATCAGATATCTGGAGACAACTTTCTTTAAAATCCTACGGTATTGTTAAAAAAAAAAAAAAAAAAAGAGGCATCTACATTAGCTCAGTTTTGATCCCAGTCCTACAGAGGGTTTACAGAGATATTTAACTTCAATGCTCAGAGCTACAGAGGAAGACTTCTTACCCATGGCATTGCTGTTCATTAGGAAAACACCAAAGGAGGCTCCAGTGCTGTCCTCCAAACACAGGAAGAAAGTTTGAACTCCATATAAATTGATGCATTTCCTTAAAGGATAAAAAGGAAAAAGTAAGCTCATCTAATAACAGTATCTGTTCTGGGATATTTCAAACTATATCCCAGGCAGAACTTGAAACTTCTCAAAATATAGCAAACAACAAAAATAAATAGCCTGATGCTTTCCTACAGTTCTGGTTTCTATTTCCTGGATTCTTCTCCCTTATGAGAACATTTTCCATTAAAATAAAATCTCCCCCAGATATATAGATAACATAAACAAGCAGATATGATGGAACTTTGGGCAAGTCTGTATATATTGCAGTACTATTTCTGGGTAATATATATGCACATCAAACAAACAATAGAACTGGAAGGATGTTTTCATCACCTTTCACCATTGATTAGATTTTACATCTAACCTATATTTCTACTAATCCTGCAAGGCAGACATTTTTACATCTATGAAAATAAGAGAGCGCTTCACTTCTTTTTTATTTCCTTCCTAATGGGTTTTTTTTCCATTATTATTAGCAACAAAAGCCTTAGAAATTATAACCGTTGTTTTCATAGTTGTGCTTCTTCCCCTGCAAAAGAAAACTCAGAACAAATTAATGAGAAACAGAACTTGAGCGATTTGAAATTAGCCTAACTTGATTCTGTTCATTGTTAGTTTAACTTAATGAGTCAACACTCAATAGAGCCATCAGGTAGGAACATCTTCAAAACTCAACATACTAATTATTAAGAAGAGGCAATTTATAAGATGAATATTTAGTAGAGATAGAAAACAAATGGTTTTTTTTCTATAATAGAGCTTGTTTATAGTGAGACAAATGTGAGTTAATTCAGATTTTGGTCCTGAAAACAAAAAAGTGATCTTCACGATATTTCACCAGGCCAAATCATACTCTGCATTGCCTTCTCTAGTAATTATATCTTGACAATGCATAATTAGTTTCTCCTGTCAAATTCCCCCACAGCTATCAAATTTTCAAAGAAAATAAAAAATGCACTCAAAATACAGAAAAGGTAGAAGACTCAAAGAACAAGAAATAGAAGTGGTGGTGGGGGAATATGTGTGTTTATTTCAGTGCCACATAGGGCTGCTAATATATAATTAGAGTTGTCGTAACTCCAGCTGGATCTAGACAAGAAGCAGGAGGCTCAGGTCCTGTTCAGCCCCCGCATGTCCCACCAGCAGAGCCAGGAACAGCCATGCTGCCAGAGGAGGAGGCTGAGGAGCAGCTATTTTTATGCTTGCCCTACAGGTGAGTTCCAATGTTCCCACTTCACCAAGAGCTTCCTCTCTGCAACCTCTCCTTGCTAGTATATGAGGAATGACAGACAGGTACCACAAATACAGGAGGGACAGGTTAAGGAGATACAAATCTCCATGACTCACTTGCAAAAGTATTTACCTGCATCTTTAGATGCCTAATTAATTTTAACAACGTAGCTCGCAATGATGTCCAACACTAACATTGTCCACCCCAGTGAGCTCAATCAGACAGTCCTCACATCAACCCAACGTTGAGATCCTTTCTCAGAAAAAAAGTCCCAGGGAAGGTGTCTCAAGGTAAGCGGTATGGATTCCCAATTATTAATTACATACAGTGGCCTCTCCCCCTAGTTTCTGTTAGTACAGCTCCTATTTCAGCAAAACACTGAAGTGCTCTCTCAAAATAAAGCAAATGGACTGTTGCTTTATGAAGCTGAGGTAATAGTGACAAATGGTGTTTATTTAAGGCTCATTAGCTAGTAATAAATTACTTGAGGAACTCCAATAAAAAAAAAAACCCCAAAACCTAAATATATTTATGTTAACAAGTACTCCTTCATTCACACTCTACACTGATTTCTTCCTCCAAAATGTCCATGTATTAGACATGTAGGGTTTTAAGTGTTTTTTTTTCATAGCATTAGCTCAAGTGAGTGCTTACAAGATTTAGCAAATATTTCTCTAGTCAAAGCAAAAGATATTCATGAACACAGCAATAAGATTTGATTGTTTGCATCCCCAGACTACAGAAAAGACTGTCTCTGGGAATATAAAGTCAGAAAAAAAAGCAACAAGCAGAAAACAAGCATCATCGGCACCTCACCTGATTTTAACCCACATACGCTCAGTGTATCTCTGTTAGCAAATCACTGCCATGAGGAACTGACAGAGCAACCCTGGGTACCTGTGTGTGCCACTGTTAAGAGAACTTGGATCAAAGCCTGAGGAAGTCTCCGTGCAGATGTGAGACTCCTAATTGCCAAAAAATGGGTGCCTCAGAAACCGTTTGGAAATGGTTATACAAACTATAGAAACAAATAACTGCTGACTGATGTATTTTATCGTGTAAAGAGACAGCTGTTAAAGAGAACTCTTCCATCGTTTCCTAAGACAGAAGGATGTCAACTGAAGAAGCATGTGTCATTTGTACTGAATGCTGCACACAGCAATGCATCCTCATATACTGTTATTTATTTTGTTTATCAGTAGAAAGCAAAGACTCTCAGGCATTAATGTTTATCAACTGTTTTTCAACTATATGTCAACACAAAAAGCAGAAATCAGGGAACTTTCATCAGTACTACCTAGCTTTTAGTAATAACACACAATGCCTGAAAAGTCTTTGGGGAAAAACTCAATGGATATTATTAATGCATCCACAGCATAATAGGTTTGGATTCCAGAAATCATTTGCAAAGAATAAAACCAGTCCTTACTCCAGAGGGTCCAATACCCCTGCTGAACATAGGCCAGGTTTTCCAGTTCACATCATGATATTTGTGACATTTAACAAATATGATAGTCCTATAGAGGAGAGTAAAGTAACTTTCTCTTGACTTTATGCAAACACACCCACTGTAATTTTAAGGGACTTTATCACTTGAGATGTATTAGTATATTATAGCTACACTTAGCACTATGAGTATGTCATTATCACTAAAAACTTTTCTGCAAAAAGAGGTCCTTAAACTCTTTACTACACAATGCATTAGCAATTACAAACACTGCACAAACAAGAGACAAAAAACGGGAGTTTGGGCTTGCTACAATTTTAATCTGCTCCTTCAATTTTTCTTTTGTTGAAAGTTAAAAATACTAACACTTGAGAGAAGTCTCAGATGTCAAATCCTCATGTCACGTATTTCTGTCCATTTTTAACAATTCCAAGGACTATCTTGCCCATCTGCTCACAAACTATATTGAAAGTAGCTTCTTTGGGGGGAGAAGCTTGTATTTCCAATGAAACTATGGTAATCTTTCAAGGTGTCTTGCAAATGATGATGGGAAGGGGTCAGTCAGAACTCCAACTCTTTTGGGGGGCTCAAGTGTAACAAATGATGATGGGAGTTGGTAGGCTTTCCAACTATCTAATTAGGATTATAGTTATAATCTAACTATCTAATCAGGATTTTTGTAGTGAACTGCAATAACACAATGGTCTCTACTCTTCCTTTTCCAAAGAGGCTTCCCTTTTGATTATTTAAGAGCTGGGGGAAAGCACTCATGTTATGGAAACAAGTTTATCACGGATTTCTCTCTGAGGTGCTGCCCTTATCCCATGCAAACCACACCTTGAGATACTAAAGCTCAGAGTCAAGCATCACTGTGAGTCTTTTCTGTAGAGACAGCAAATGCGACCACCTTTGCCAAGTTAAACAAAAGCCAAAGGAAAATACAGGAGATCTCCCAGAGTTCTGTTTCAACACGGTTCTGTTGGACTACATTCCTTATTCCCCCCTCCATACACCTGTTTAATCAGTCACGCACTACTGAGTACCAGGTCCATCTTTTGTGCTCTCTATAATTGCAAATCAATCATTACAGAGGACTCTAAGCAAGAAAACAATACTAAGAGTACAAAAGCAATTGCTAATTAATTACAGTTGAAGCAGTTGCAATCCAGCTGGCCTAGAGCTCTGACAGGTAATCATTCTTGGACTGACTTAATAAGCATGTTCATCCCAACACTTCCCCCTTCTAGGGGGTCTTAAAGCCATGCCGTTGGGTTTGCAGGTTTGTTTTATTTTTAGAACCTAAATGGGATGAAAATATTCAATATGATGCTAATATTCAAGCTTGTCAAATATTTTACTTACACTATCACATGACCAGATTATCAGTGGCTTGCACCAGCTGCTCTTGGGTATCACAGATCTAAAGGGCAACCTGGTTTTGGTGATTCAGGACTTCAGCATGATTGCAAGACATAAGATAAAAGATGCAATGAAGAGTGTTCCCATGTCACTGAAGCACTGGCAAGGAGAACTTCAGTTAATAAAAATCCCCTGAATTGATGTAACAAAGTACCATTGCTCACTCTGCTCACCACGATGCCAAAGGGGTTCTGCTTCACATCCACTTTGTAGTTTAAATTGGAGACCAGGGATCCACTGAAGGATCACACATGTTCATGGTGGACTGCAAATCTTTCTGGCTTAAGTTCAGTGATCTGCACACATTTAAAGAACAGAACTGTTGAAAGTCTAAAAACTAATGTCTAATTCAAGTATTTTCCAGCGTTAACATGTAGTTCTGACTTAGGATATTCCCAGCTCTGTAGCTCAATACACATTGCTTCTTGTGGAAATATATGCCAAATTAAAATTGGAAGGACTTTACTTTTCTTAAATGTTGCTGTGCTTCTGCTCTCACAGCTGTTCCTTCCCTTGCAATACTGTTCTTCCACAGGAGCTTGAATCAGAGCATCAGGTAAAGGCACCTTAAAGCTCCATCAAGTTGCTCCAACAGATTTCAGCTTTGTTGGATTGAATTTAAGGTGACCTCTTGGCAACTTTTGCTGACAAAAGGGTACCTGATGGTTGTTTTCAGTATCTACTAGCACCGAAAGTTACATTATATATGTTTTGGAACACTATATGCTTTGTGGTTCTCATTCCAAATATAGAAATCTTGTCTCAGACTGAGAGGTACACAAATACACAGATTTGCCTGTTTGCGTTATCTCCAATATCCGCTCTTGGGCTTTTTGCTCACGGAGACTCATACTCATCTTGAGACTGAATTAGGCAGAAAATATGCAGATATTAGTCTGCATGAGCAGTTTTACTAAAGCACTGAAGTGTTTGTTGTGTATGAGCAATCATTTTTATTTTACTGCAGTTTTCACCTCCAAGTCTTTTGCTTCAAAATGGGATTACTCAGACTAAGTGGAACCTTATGTAAAGCAAGGTGCTCTAGATCACATCCGTGTAAGACATGTTTTCTAATGTAGCAATATAGGTTTTTATGGTTACAGGCTTTTTGTTAAAAAGATACTTGACAAAACCTCTGATGAGCTCTGGTAGCATGCTCCTGACACTTGGGAAAGGCAAGACATAGGTAACAGGATGAGATACTTATTTGTAAAGCAGGAGAATATATCATGCATATAAACCCATGGGATTTCACAGGGGCTGCAGTTCAGTGAAAGCAGAAGAAACTGCCATGAGAGGTACGCTGGCTGCTGCTGAAATCACAACTGAACTGAGGGAGAGCACGTTGGTGGAGTCAGTGCCTTAAAAAGCTGTGTAAAAGTAGGGTTTTGCCCCAGAATTGCTTTCTTGTGAGGCCCAGCGGAGCAAGGTGTGCTGCGCCAAGGGGGCTGTGCTGGCTGCAGAGCCCATGAGAAGAACAACACCGTACCATTAACGGTGAACTGCACACCAGCAGTAAAACTAATTTAAACCAAATCTCCAGCATCCAGATCAATAGATATTGGCAGCTGCTACTGCATTAACTCTGGTTAAGAACATTTAACCTTACAAATCAGCCTTAAATACAGAGAAATTGGTTCTTTTTAGTTAAAGCAAGAAAGCACAGGAATACATGTGCATTGCATTTGCATATCCAAACACATGTACATGATTGTATTGGCTTTATGTAGCAAGGTGTTTGCAGCAGGAGGATGCAGTGGCATCTTCTGCGACAAGAGACCAGGGGCTGCCCCATGTCAGGCAGAGCCAGTTCCAGCCAGCTCCACAATGGACCCACTGCTGGCCACAAAAGGGGCCAACAGCTATGCTGGTCCTTCAAGAAAGAACAAAAGGACTGCTGCACTGCAGCTGTGAGAGAGGTGTGTGTGGGGAAAAAAAAAAGTGGGAGAAGCAGCTCTGCAGACATTAAATTCAGTGAAGTATATTCTATCAACCCTAGTTGCACTCCTACTCATGGAAATCCCACAGCAACAGGAATGAACGAAGGGTAGAAGCAATACAGACCTACCAACAGCCCCCAAAAGAGTAAAGCTAGTACTTAGAGAAAAGTGCTTTTCAGTGTGGTGATTAATAAAGAAGCTTTTATGAATAGCATAGTGCTATTCATATTTTCTCAATTAATATAGAAGTTTGTAGCCATTTCAAATATTCTGTTTATTTTAACTCCTCCAAAGAATATTGTATTTAAAGTCTGCAACTATGTTGTATACTGAAAAGCATACATCTTAAGGCCTGCTCTTTATGATGAGGAAATCACACCCCAACAGTTCCTCTCCTGAGTTTCCTTTAACATTGCCTGAATACATGTCAACAAGGAGCCTTAAGATGTAACTTGGATGCAATGGAAGCAATGACATACCTTAAAGACTCTGCTTCCTTCATCTGCTGCTCTTGATTGTAAAGCTCAACACCAAAACCAATGCTTTATGCTTTGCTCTTTCCAGTTCACTGCATTGTCTGCTAACCCATCTACCAATGGCAGGCACATACAGAATTACAGGCTAGTTGTTGTCCCAGAGACTGAGGTGAGGCTGACTGGCCTGTAGTTTCCTGCTTCTTTCCTTCTTGCCTTTTTGTTGAAAAGGGGGACAGTAGCTTTTCTCCAGTCTTTGGGCACTTCTCCACAGCGAGAGCGCCATTTTGTTGATTTTGTGATCCCTTTCTGCCACATCACCCCAGGCCACGGCCCGGTGGCCCAGCCTGTCTGTCACTCCCTCGCAGCGCTGCTGGCCGCTCGCTCCCTCCCCATCACCCTTAGTTTAAAGCCGCCCTCTTGGCAAACCGCTCTGTGGCACATCTCCACCAAACCCAGGACAGTTAACGGCGGCGTGAGCCCAGCCGAGGCCTCTGGCTGCACAAACGGCTGGGCTCAGGCCTGGCTCCTCTGCAGACCTCTCCCCAGCCCCGGCTAAAGGGGTGCCTGACGCCCACCCCCGATAAGGGGGCAGCTGTAAGAAGTCAATAAATGTTCTCAAATGGGGAAAAGACCTACTGAAATAGTTGGAAGACCATGAAATTTATGAGAAAGGAATGAACAATAAGTCTTTTTCATATTTATAGAAACAGATTCCATGATATTGTAACAATAAATGTCAAAAAGTAGAAGAAAAATATGAAAGATTACCATGGAAAAGAGTTTATAGGGAAGAAGTTTCAGGAATAACTGTAAGATGATATCTTAATACATAACTGGGTTTTGTCTTTTCCTCATAACAGATCCAATCCTCAAAATAAATCTTTATTGTCCAAAGTAAAGGTATGGAATAACTATACATGCCATCTCCCTACATAGTGACCTCTAAACTGTAGCCTTGAACCTTTGGTAGTGTGTGTATGGCTACAAAGGATTAAAATCCTGAAATGTTGAATAATCCCCTTAGACGCTTCTATTTTACACACACATTCTTCACAAATCCCTAAAGATTCTGATCATATCGGTTCAAGATTTTCTTTTTAAACACAATAGCTGCAAGCTTTTTTTTCAAAAAAAAAAAAAAAAACCCAGCTGATATTTTTAGTCACTCACTGTGGTAGCTGTATTTACACCCAGTGCAGGGAAACCCCACCCTTCCTCCTGTGCAAATCTGTATGCGTGGACTCATTTTGTTTAGCTGATTTTTTTTCTACTCACTGAGGATCTGGTGTGTTGAGTAGAAGTTTACTCCTCATTTTCCCCTCTTCCAGATGCCCAGATTAGAAAGCATGGTCCTTTTCCCACTGGAGCTAATTGGAACTTCCTCTGGAAGCTCCGTACGTATGCTGATCCTGCCTTGAGTCCTAAGTTCAGAGACAGAAACAGCAAACAATACAAAGGCACACAGTGTGGAGTGTCTGCTGGGCTGCCGTTCTCTGTCGATGATGCTTATTTCTTGACACTCTGGTCACGTCATGGGTACGGCAAGCACCACAAAAACACCAATCAAGGTACAGTAGCTGAAAATTATTAGAAGCAGCTCCAAAATCAGCAGATACAGTTTTCACATGTTCAAGGAAAACACAAACATCCCTTTCCTCTACAGCTTGAGGTGTGAACACCATCATTCATTAAACAGAATACTTATTTATCTTGCAGCTCATTTGAGGTTCTTTAATATCACTGTCACTGCAAGGCTCAGCACCATAAATTCTTGCATTGTTCTGTCCCATTAATAGAAGTTGTTTTTTACCTTGTCCTTAAGATGCATTTACGCTCTCCACATGACAAATCTCCCAGCACATCACCTTGTGGCTGCTTTATTTCCATCTAAGATGCTCTCTCATACAATCTCCTCTCCTTTAAACACCACCACGAAATCATGAGTCCAAACTACATTATTTGCACAGCACAACATTTTAACACTGAATTCCTTGAACTCAAGCTCTTGCCATTACTTAATATAATCAAAGAGGGAGGAAATTATCTTAGTGACTCAGTCTCCGGTAGAAAGCTACTAGGACCAGGCAATGCTCTCCTCTTTGATGGCTGCTGGGAGAGCAAAGCTCCCAGTCCAGCCTGCAGCTAAATGATTTTGCAACTTGCGTGATCCCATGGTGCACAGGAGAGTCTGGACAAAGTCATCATCTGCAGAGAATCGGACACTTACGTGTCCCACAAGATCAGCAGTAGACAATGGCTCTTGAAAGAGAAAAGGGCAGGGGAGACACGGAGAGAGAACTGAAAGGCAGAAGCAGAGGGACCAGCCAAGCCAAGGACAGATCTTGATGCCAAGCAAGAAAAACATCAAACCACATTAGAGACTGCAGTATAGGATAAGTGGAAAATATCTGGAAATACATGTGATGAAAATTGAAATAAAAAGTTATATTACCATGTTTAAGATGGTGAAAATGAAGTTTGCAGTTGTAAACTGTCTTTTTGTGCATAAAATGCAAATCTGAGGTGAAAAATTATTCACATTTTTATCTTTTAAATATTGTGTGCTGCTTCTTCTTTCAGTTTGAAAGGCTTTACAGAACAAGGTGGAAGGAATAGTTATGTCACCATTTGTTTGCTACTCTAAAGGAAAAAAATGTTTCTGCTTACAATAGCTGCAAGAAGAGGTAGTTTCTGTTTTTATTTTATTCCCCTTCAGAGCCTAAGCTAAATACATTCAAACATTGTCTGACAAGCCTGAAAATACAGGGAGCACTGTCTCGGCATCAAAAAACTCTTCCCCCCCACCATCCCCACCACTACGAGGAAAGCAAAGGAGCCCAGATAACACTGCTGTGGGCACATAAAGAAAAGGGAGCCTGGTCAGCATGGTATTAGTCTGTAAGAGAACCCTTCTGGGCCCATGTTTATAATAACTTTGCCTTACAGCAAAGCACCCCTTCTTTTCTCTCTCTCTTTTTTTTTTTTTTTTTTTTTTTACATAAAGGCAAAAGGAGCCAAGGTTGCTAAACTGCCAGCAGAAGAAGAAAGGAATGTCTGCAGCATCCTTGGGCGAACAGGAAAACTATGGGTGATTCTAGAGCCAAGATGAGTTGGCAATTACTTTTGTAGTGACCACCATACAAGAAGCATCCTAAGCAATCCACATTAAACTACCAAAACAACAGCAGCATCTCGGTGGGAACTTAGTTATCCTTACAGTTAATACGGTTTCTTTATCAATACCTCCTTAAAAACATCACTCAATCTTTTATTAACTCTACAGATTTATCAACTCATCACTCACATTCGCAGAAAACTTTGCTCCAAGGAAGGAATAGCTTTACTACTGTTGCAACCTTGTTGTGGAAACACTCTTGCTGCCATCAGATAAACTACTCTTAAACATAGGAACCAAGATCCCTCTAGAAAATGGAGGATATTACAGTATCCTTTGTTTCAACTGTGGTGTTACTCAAAAAGTTTGGTTTTGTGCTAGATACCACACTGTTCCCAAAGAAATATTATGCTAATATCTGAAGAGACATACTTCTGTAAAGTGGTTCTAGAATGTTGCCTAAACTCCTTAAGGGCTATATTTCAAGAAATGTATGACTATATATTCATTTTTTTTCCTTTGAACTGCTATCTGTTTTCAGCAGAACTTCCAAAATATCCTAGAAGCCCTCCAGGTTACAATTTCTTTTTTTTTTTTTTTTAAATCACAATAATTAAGAATTAGTAAATCACCATTTAAATTAGCCTATTTATAGCTTTATCAAAAGCAAACATTGAACAAATTTTCATTCATTCAATTCACACCGAAACTGATAGTAAGCCAGTGAGACGTAACCCTTGAACCAAGCCTTGAATAGAAATCCTCAGATGTCCGCCTTCCCAACTGTAACACACAAAAAAATAAAGGAGTCTTAAAGCATGTGTTCATGAGAATGAACACCCTTACATGTACTTGCTGCAAAAGGACAGTAGCTGGGGGGTGGTGGTGGGGGGGAAGACTCCTCTATATTGTTTGAAGCTGTGATTAAGTTGCAAATTTTGCAGAAATGGTGTAAAATCAACTGGCTTTTGAAAGAAAAAGGTATCAACAGTGTATTTACCCAAGGACATTGGCTATTTTAAGTACACTTCATTGTAGAAGTCCATTTTCTGTATTTGTCTGCTATTTCTGCACTTTCTGATCTGCTACTTTTACTTTCATGGATTGGATCCACAATATCAGTTACTTTGTCTCCTCATTATTACTAAAAAGAGGATGAGGTGTGTGCCGACACTTCTAGCTACGTGATATTTTCTGTGGGGGCCATGTCCTGCTTTGGACCTCAGTGGAAACAGTCATGAAAAAGATGAGATCTTGCTTTGGTTCTGTGCAAATATATTCCTGTCCTCACTTGAAAAACAAATATTATTTCATTGGTGTTTATGCATTACTCAGAATAAGAGAGCAATTGCAATCTTTTTGCATGAAAAAGAAGAGCCAAACACAACACGTTGTCCGCTTCAAGTCACACTTTCAAGTCCATAGATAGATAGAAGAAAAAAGTTGCAGTATTTGAAAATGAAACTTCTGTGACAGCAAACCATACGCTGTTTTATTCAGTCCTCATGTTTTTTAAGATACCACACTTGGTGTAGAAGCTACAGCCACTGGTTATGCCTGTGCATGTTAGTAACACAGAAATACATCAACAATTTTACATCTTTACCTCTTAGCAGTGCGCCAGGAAGCTAAAAGGAAAAGCTTTCAAAGCTTCCTGTCTTTCTTCACTGCAGACAGCATCTTGAGGAAAAACACAACCGGTGATGAGCGTGAGTCAGATAAAGATTGCAAGCTGTTAATTCCTATGCTGTAAACTTACAATTTATAGACCCAAATTGTCAAATTCAGGTACATATGAATATACGACCAAACAAGCCCCACACTGTACTTTCCTGGTGATCACCTAGCAGTGAACACAGCTGGTTTTGGGAGTGTTTTGTTAAATAAAGTACCTAGAATGGCAGAATTCTTTCCCATACAACAGCAGTCTTCATCTATTACCTATGGGACAGCACTGAAGTCACCAGCACTATTAGGACCCTTAACACCACACTGAAGGTCACACTGGAACACCTCATAACTCCACAGTAATCTCCAGTGGCTGCAGCTGCCTCCACATGGAAGGGTGGACATTGCTAGCTGACTCAGCAAGGGCCACTGCAGGGAGGACCCAATCACGCATTTCCATCACCCAGCAGCTGAAATAAATCACTGGAAGGAACAACATAGCCCATTGAATGCTGTTCCCCAAAACTGCAGCACATGAGTAATAATTCAACAGCATTCATGCAGCTCCCCTCTAAACGTCCACAAAAGTCTTCTAATTTATCACCTTGTAAAGTTACAGTGTGCCACAGGTAGAGAACTCAAAACTGAACGTCAACATCTAGGTCCTACAGCAGCAAGAAACATCTTGGGTTGAACAACTCACATGAGCCCACTGACTGCCTTCCCCTTTAGTACCTTCTTCTTTCAGTAGAAACCTGGAGCTCAAGGACCTCACACCAGCTCACCTGCTGCTCAAAAGGCAACACGGAGCATGCTCCATTGGTGGGTATTTATGTGCCTGCTGATTGGCTGGCCAGGCAAAATGCAATCTGATTTTCCAGGAACCAGGTGCGTTTCAATTTGCTGGTGACCTGCAGCTTTTGAAGCCCAGACACAAGATCTGGAGTTTTGGTTGTTATCAAGCCAAGCTTGTGGTTTTGAGGAACCATATAGCCAGCTTTGCTCACCCCAGAAGAGGCAGACACATATCCAGCACCTACAGAGGTTTAAGCACAGCTGTGTGATTTGCTATCCAGAAGCAATGGGGAGAAAGATTTAGGGATGCCTTCCAACCCTCTAAGAAGGAATGTGGGTAGCCATGAAATAAGGTGAAATAAGGAATAAGGATTAAAAAAAGACTTGTGTTATAGAGATTGTGAAAGGAAGCTTAAAAAGAGAAAAAAAAAAGTCAATTATGCAGTATATCTTTCACCTCTAATGTGTGTTGTTTAAACAAGGAACAGGAGGAATGACAAGGAAATATTTAATGAAAAAAATTCATCTGATATAGTTATTTACATGGTTGGCATTTGAAAAGATTAATGGGAGGAAATTTTCCTTCCATTCTTATGTAATTCCTGACTCATTTTTGTCACTTGTTTCGCTCAGGACTGCAAGTCAAGAACGAGAAGCTGCATCCCCCAGCAGCTGGCAATGTAATCACAAATGGGATTATTTCTTAGGCACTCTGGTGACCTGTGCTTATATCCCCTCTTCCTGGAAAGATGATAAGGTAAGTGGTTCCTGTCACCTCTGCTGCCACTCGTCCATGGTGCCCTTGCTCACACACGGTACTCCTGATACCACATGAGGTTTCCTGATTTTTGGAGCTGCTGTCACTCCTTTCCGTGGCCAAAGGCTTACTGCTGCAGCTTAGTCTGTACAGAAACAACCTGGTGTCAGAAACGTTGCGGTGTGATGCCAGACTAAATGAGACATGTCACCGACCTCCTCTTTGTCATCGTCCCTACCTCTTGCACAAAGAGGGCTTGGCCTTGTCTCTAGATTTGCTATTTGCTCCAGGTAAGGATTCAGATATTTCTCATACCTTCAGCTCCCGCTGTTCCTATTGGAGCTTTCTGGTGTCTAAAGGCTTTTCAGAAAGCTGCTTTTCACACGCCCAGGGAGCAGCCACGCTTTGTAGCATCACACCTGCAGGCACGGCTCTTGCTCTGGAGTTGAGTGACCTGACCCTGAACTGATGACATTGATGGATCTTTTCTTTTTCTTTTGTTGCTGTTTTCTCATCCCTTGCTTCCTTCCACAATAAAAGGAGCAAGTGAAAAATTGGCTTCCTCAGGGTAAGGTGAAATCAGCACTTTGAATTTACTGGTGGCTTGCTCAGCTGAAAGCCGCCAGTGTTCATGGCTCTTGGAGAAGTGCTGGTAGCCTGCCGGCACCCCTCCCGAAATGGGCTGCTGGGGGAAACTGCACAAGCAAATCAGTTCAAAGGGGAATGATAACACTTCAAAACATTTGAATACTCAATTGTTTGTCTTGAAACTACCTTAATTAAAAAAAAAAAACAACAAACTAAAACCGAACTCCTTACTGCTATTTTGCAGTAGCCCAGCAGGCTGAGATTTGGCATCTGCATGTGACAGAAAGTGCAGCAGAGGGACCAGATGCCTGAACCTTGCCTGGGGAAGGCTGGGGTGAAAATACAGGAACAGTTCAGGGGCTGTCTGTAATCTCTTCAATATCTATTAGGGATGTTTGCCCCTGCCAGAACGAATAAATTAATTGATTCAAAATGTATATAGTTGGATCTAGTATTAGTAAAAATGTATATAGTTGGATCTAGTATTAGTAAAAAATACATGTTTCTGAAAGGGTTAAGTTCTTGCTTCCTCTTCAAACATATACAATATCTTCTGATTAAAAAGGAAAAAGAAGAAATGTACTGAAATGTTTGCAACTAGAGTCTTGGAAGAATCAATCAGCTCCTGTCCAAAGTCAGGAGGACCTCTACCATGTGTCCTTCCTACACAGCAGGTCCAAGTGCAGCAAAAGCTTTATAAAGCCAGGAAGCCCTTCAGAGGACAGCAACCCTGACTGAGACACTGGAAATGCAGTTTTTGGAGAATTTCACTGCCTGTCTTGATGTTTTACAGTTCCCTGTCCAGATTCAGATCTTCAGTCTGAAGTTGTGGCCTTGAAACTATAGAAACATTTTAGGCTCAGTGCTTCTTTGTGTGTTTTTGGGGTACCCAAAAAGTTATCACTCCAACTGGAAAAGCCCCATACAGACCCCAGTCTCAATCCATCTGTACTTGCACAAACTCCACCACTGAAGTGTTTTACTAAGCGACATATTTGATGTTTGTGCTTTAGAATTTCATTTCCCTTAATTTTTGTGGTTGTGTGGTACTTACACAAAAGTCAAAGAAAATGACACTTTGTACTTACATACAGAATATGCTTTTTTAAGCATATAATTAAACTCAAGATATTTCCTACAAGTGCATTGAAATCCATGTGCCCAAGCTCAAGGCTAGATCCCAGTCATACTTTCAGTTTATGTTAAAACCACTTTTAATTAAAAATCTGTTTTCTATTATATTCTATGCATGTTTCTCTTACATGAAAAATGGAGCTTTTGGGGTGCCATTTGCTTAAGACTGGAAAGGGACAAAAATAATGTGAACATAAACAGTACCCAAATAATTCCAATCTGAAGACTGAAGAAAAGGGGTTTCTGGTATTGTAACTGCTGTGCACTTTTGATTCGCCAGCTATAAGGAACAATTCATTCACGTCCTTTGGGAAAAATGCAGTTGGAAAATTTCACGTGTTCCTGACCTTTGTTTCATAATAAAATAAGCCTCTGCCTCACACACTCTATACGAAGTCTCCATCAAAAGAAAAGGGAACGATCTGGAGACATGGAGGTGAGCTCTGCTGAAAACCTGAGGTTTTTATGTACACTAATACTATCTTAGAAAAGACATCACCAGTAGAAGATCAAGCATACGCTTTTCTCAGTATAATTTTCAATTGTGGGATTAGATTTCCTTCTAACTCATACCTATTTATGGCTAAACGTAGTTGAACACATGCTTATTTCCATGGAAAAACGTTAAACAACAATACAAGGGTGTAAATGTAGTGAGCATTCAATGTCACAAAAGCTTGTTTGTAAACCAAGATCCCACGGTGGGAATTTTCTCCTGACAGTTCAGTGCTTTGCATCAAAGTCACATCTTCTGAAAATTAACATCAAAGTAATTCAGCTCGTCGTGGTGGTGTTTCAGTCTGCTGCATCTCTGTAAATTAAAACTGAATAACAGATATGAATGTTATATTGACGGTGTCACAATTATATTATAAAATGCATGATCCAAAGTAGAGAAATGTTTAAGGAGATGCAAAAGATGTCTGTCTTAAAAATACAAGAAGTTGGGTTTACTTTCCTGTTATGATACTACCATAAGAACAGCATTTTAAGGAAAGCAGAGTCCACAGTCTGGTCCTGAGGACAATAACATAGCCTTCATCAGTACTAAACAGTATTTTCTTTAGTGCCCAGTCAGGGACATCATGAAACAGTGACAATTTTATAAGAAAATGAGAAGAATTTGGCTCTCCCTGGTCATTTTTAAAAGATTTTGATCCATCTGGAGAAGAGTTCAAGTCCCATGGATGTTTTGAAGTCCTGAGGACACCTTCAAAATGATCGCAATATATGTGTTCTATATATACTTACAGTTATGTATATATACATAAAATTGTTAGGGATTTTTATAGATAGTTTACATATAAAAATGAGTGAATTTTGAGAGGTGGCTAACTTTTTATTTGATTGAAAATTGCCTCAGTGCTTCTGAAATGGTCTGGGGTTTGTGTGGTTTCTTTTCCTGACATACCACGTGATCTTTACGTATTTGGTCAGGGTCGTTTCAAAAGTCCATCAATTAACAAGTCCAAGAGATATCCACTGATACCAGTGGAGATTCTCATGTAGCAAGATACTACTGACTCAATCTTGACCTCACAGTAACAGCCTTGATTAGGCCATTTTGTAATCTTGAACTTACTTTATGACTTGAAAATCAATATAAAACTGTAAACAGAAGCATGACTCATGTTACACGCATGTTCTCCAAAGGATGCCTAGCCAGTATTTTTAAGTGCTTGCTATCTTATTCTTCTATTTCCTGGAGATATTTAGAGAAATCATTAGAACTAGGAAGATGCAAAGCTACTACTTTTATGAATAATGTAAGAAATTGTGATATCCAACAACTTGTACAGATTATTAGAGCATCCAAATGCTCCAAAAGTATTCTATAGGTTTTCCATTAATACTATTTTCCTGAAAGCTTTAATATTCTGGATTTTCAGCCAAGCAAGTTCTCTCAAACTATTACTATAAACAGATTAAAAAAAATAAGAAATGTGTAAACTTTTAATGAACTAAGGTTTAATTTTTTCTTCTTATGTCTATGCATTTTTCTGTTGAATACATGCTTTGCATTCCAGTATTTTCTTTATTCTAGTCACTGAAATATAACCTTCATGATCAATACAGTACCGGTCTTTTAATCACTCTGACTCCTTACTTGCCCTCATTAGAAATTCTAAGCACGCACAAACCCACATCATCTACTGAGGTTTTCCAACCCTGCAGATGGGAAATTCTATTGAATAATACCAGATACTATTACAAAAGAGACAAAACCAACTGAAACCTGACCTTTAGGATTGCAAGCTTTAAAAACATAGCTAGTAATTTTGAGCATTTTTTGCCTACACAACTTTTGTGAATTTTTATTTTTCCATCAGTAACAGGCACGATCTGGCACAATATGATAAAACGATAAGCAAGTTCATCAGGAAATAATTTCAGTGATTATTCTGAATGTTGCAAACTGCTTTACTGGCTGTAAGGAAACTTATTTCATCGAAAGGATTCTTGTTACATCCTGTTCCTACGAATTGCTTTGCTGGGGCTTTGTGTGTCCGCAGGGATGTGCCCACACAAAATCATGTGAGGAACCGTGCCCTAGAAAAGCAATAGTCTAAAGAATGTCTTCCTGCTTATAACCCTCCTGTTAAGTGGTTATCGTTTCTCAAATAAACACAAAAACAGGAAATGTATCTCATCTTTGTTTCTCTTTTTAAGGACTGCTCTGTAATCTTCAGTTCAAATTTGCTTGTATAAAATATTTAAAATAAAACATGATTATCCATCATACCTTCTAGCCTAATTTCATTCAGCATTTACTGATGATGCAAGCTGACACTCACAGTAACTGAGGACTAAGTTTAGCCTCCAAACATGCACGTTGCATGCAATTTTATCAGTATTCTCTGCAGACACGTATTTGCCTTGACTTAGAGGAGTATAATCTGTTCAGTCTGGCTGAGATGTACGCGCAGTTTCTACGACACCGGAACAAAGAAGATGATCTGTGGCAGCACCTCCAGGCCCCGGTGCAGATCTGTCTGCTGCCCGCTTGCCGTGCTCCCCTAATCCCTGGCACTGCAGGTGCCCTAGCCCCAGCCCTACCTTCTCTTTGGCACAGAGAGAACATCCTGCTTCCCAGACACAGCCCATGGGGTACCTCACAGGTGGGAAAGCTCGTGCAGAACCCTTGGCCCAAATACAAATTTCACCCAAGGTGGGAGGGAATCATTTTGACATTGATTTAATTTTAGGCTGAAGAAAAAGGAACTACGAGGACAGACTGAGAGAGTTAGGGCTGTTCAGCCTGGAGAAGAGGAGGCTCCACGGAGACCTTACAGCAGCCTTCCAGTGCCTAAATGGGGGCTACAGGAAAGACGGGGAGAAACTCTTCAGTAGGACCTGTTGTGATAGGATGAGGGGTAATGGTTTTAAAACAGAGGGAGGTGGATTCAGACTGGACACAAGGAAGAAGTTCTTTACAGTGAGGGTGGTGGAACACTGGCCCAGGTTGCCCAGAGAGGTGGTGGATGCCCCATCCCTGGAAACATTCAAGGCCAGGTTGGATGAGGCTCTGAGCAACCTGATCTGGTTGGAGATGTCCCTGCTCCTTGCAGGGGGGTTGGACTGGATAGCCTTTAAGGGTCCCTTCCAACCTAAACCATTCTATGATTCTATGATTTTTCGTCTCTGATTATTGCACTTGAACATAAAGCAGACATTATTTCAAACCCCTAAAGACAGGCTAAGTTATTAATCAGATCCAAAACATTCCTCCCTTTTAAATTTCTTCTCACTTCAGCTGACAGCACACTGTTTTAAATAGAAACCCCCATCCTCTTCCTCACCATCTTCATCAGTGAACATTTCCCAGCATTTCTGCAGAGCCGCCATGGCCACAGTGTAACTGGCCCCGGTGTAACTGGCCCCAGCTTGAGCTTCTCCCTCTGCGCTCTCCATTTCCATACCCCTGCTCTTTGGTGGTACTCGGGCCCACAGTATTTCTGTATTCGGCTCTGGGGGACCAGCGTGTCTCCCTTAGGGCAGACGTGACTAATTCCCAGATTTTATGTTATGCTTTCCATACACTGATCTGTGCTTTAAAACAGGTGTTAATGCCGTTCCCTAGATGAGGAGAGAGAGACATGCAAAAGCTACAGGATTTTTTCCAAGCAGCTGATGTAGGCTGAGACCTAAATCTCCAAAATCCAAGTACACCACCCCAGATTGGGCCAAGCTGCTGTCTTACTCTTTTCCTTCTTGCAATACACCTTTATTCTTATTTTCAGACTTAAAGCAAAGTGATGAGCTATTGACTACAAGAAAGCCAGTGGGTGAGACAGTAAATAAATCTTCCATGCCATAGTGCTGCCTCTGAAATGAGAAACTGAAGATGACGCATCTCTCATTACTTTGTGTTGTTTCTTATTTAATTTATGAATCTCCATTGCATGTGTTTTGAGTCATAAATGCGATCTGCATCTGTATTTGACATAAAGGCGTGCGAAGGACAGTTCCCAGTAACGCTGTGGGTCGTTTACGTGCAGAGTTACAGTAAATAACATTGAATATGAAATATGTAGTGACATAACAAACACAACAGTAGGCTGAGGTTACTTGTACTGAGGATGCTGAGACTACTGGCAGTGAGGTGCACTGATAAGCAGCTACATCAAGGGCTGGAGACCAGGGTTCACAGGTTCTTTGCAGACTCCCATTTTTTTTTTGCTATTGCTAAAAAGGCACTTAAGGTAAAACACTACAATAAAATTGTTTTGATACTTCTGTTACAAAAAAATTCTAAGACCTCTGCCTAGATAAAATAATATCTGGTCTTCACTCCATTAAAGCTACCCAGAAGCAGCTCCAGGTAATCCAAGCCAATCAATCCAATGGAAACGTGGACGTACCTCATACACCGGTAAATACGAACACTGTGTCTCCGACCAGGGCAATTTTTCACCAGATTCAGAAACTGGTCTCTGCATTCTCTTTAACTGTCTCCTTAAACTCAAGCAGGAGCACTAAGCAAGAGCCTGATGTTTTCTTTTGGGCTGTACTTGTGTATCGAGCTATGTGGGATACCAGCCACTGCAGGATTAAACACTCTCTCCTTTGGGAATCTCCTCTTTATAGAGCTGTGCCAGTGCCCAGCAATGGTAGCATTTATTTCCCACAAACCATGTGTTTAAAAGCTCAGCTGAAAGTGAAAGTACCTGCATGTGACTTCTCCAGTGCCGCTTACAATATTTATCAGTACTGGATAAAGGTATTGCCCAGCTCTCCGCCGGTGCTAACCTTTCGGCAAGTGCACAAATCTAGAGTTTGTGTATTTTGGGATCTCATTGCAAATATTTAGCTCGGTGTGTAATATATTATAAACACTTCTCAACACAGACAGCAAAACTGTATATTTCCACTATGTCCCCATGGTACAGAGGTAAGCATTCTGCAGAGAGATAAACTACAAATGCAATATCAAAGGATTTGTCTAAATCCACACTGCAAATCAGTATCAAGGGCTGGGAGGAAGGCAGGAGGTCCCAGCTCATCGCTTACTTGACCAGCTCAATAGCAAGCACTCGTCCATCTTTTTTTTTAATGCAATTGCGGAAAAAAAACATAGCAGCAATTTTTTATCTTGTCTATAATTGCTATTCTGGTAACAGCATGCACCAGGAAAGGAATATGATCTACAACAGGTAACATCTCTCCTTGATACACCCAGCCCGAGTCATCCCTATTTCAGTTGTAATAGGTGACCAAATTAGAGACAACTTCTGCTCATGGTTTTCAAAGCTGACCGTAATGACTTGTGATGATATACCACATTTTGTAAGATCTTTAGAAGATGGATAAAAAGAAATGTGTACCAAGTTACTCATCAAAAAATCTAGTTGTCCCCCGGTCCCCGCCAAGCAGTTATATTTAAAAATCTTGGCTTCTGATCTTAGTTTTATGCTGTCAGCCTATTCCTTTGGCCTTCTTTGCAAAGGGTGTGGTAATAACCTAGAGGCATCAAATCCAATCTATGCACATCACTTTGAATGTGTTTTTTATTTTCTCTGCCGTCCTCCAAAATGAGGCCATCAACCAGGTTCATTACTGAAGATATACTACATCTCTTCTAAGTTTAAAAAAAAAAACCCCATAAAATTAATAGAAATAGATTAATGCATTTTTTTCAGAACTCCTCTCTAGTAGCAGTTTCTTTTCTCCTGCCCTTCCTGAGCCTGTATTTAATCAATTTGAGTACTTTTGTCAATTTAAATATTTTTTTTCTTCAAAAACCAACCTGTATTGATGCAAAAAGTAATTGATAGTCTCCTCTGAAAAGTGTGGTTGGGGATTTTGGATGTATCCTCTCTCCCAAAAACAATAAACTGTAATCTTCTCTTCTTGCTCTGCTATGCGCATGTCCAAGCCACTGTGAGGGTTCTGGAGCAGAGAGTACACACTAATTTTTTTTTTTTTAATTGCATAAATGAGAGAATAGTCTTCAAGAGCCTGACTTGAACCCCACTTTTCTACTCAAGATGTGTCGCAGAAGTACCTTGGTCTTTTTCATTCCATTTTAAAAAAAAAAAAATGTTTTCTAGGGTGTTTACTCAAAAAAAAAAGGAATAGAAGATTTGTTGGTATTTTTCAAAAATACCTGATTTGGGCCACTCAGCTTAAGAAGCGATGAAGACACCTAGCGATTTTGGATTTTTAACAAGCTAGGAATTAAATGAAACTAGCCACCAGCCACCATGGGCCACCAGTTGGCTTTCAGCCTTCAGTTACTCACCAGTCAGTCGAGCAGAAGAGAACTTCAAAGTCTTAAAATATCACTAACTTCTCCTTGACAAAATTAGATGCTGCCTCCTGACAAACATACATTACTTGTTTATCACCAAAATCTGAATCCTAGTGTTTAAATTTCTTGTAATCCAGTCACTGGGCGCATTGAGGTGATGCTGACCAACCCCAGAGAGCTCTTCTTCTCTTTGGACTGGTTCCAGCTACCGCCTGCAATGACTCCACATTTTACCAGTATCTCCTGCTTTCAGAACTCAACAAATCATCCGATATAACCAGGGCTGTGTCTTCACTGCTCTCCTCATGCCTGTCTGCCCAGACTCCGCTGTATATTGTTTAATCAGTGACTGTCATCCTCGGTCCAGCTTCATGTTCCCAGTGCCAGGCTCCTCTATTGATTTATGCTTGCGGCACTTTCATTTACTGGATTTAAGGATGTTTGTGATGTTTACACCGTAATAAACTAAGGATATACAGATATAAATTTCTAAACTAATGTTGTGGTTGATTTAGTGGGGGCCTGATCCTCTGAAGTCATTAAGAACATGGGAAAATGTCCAGTGACTTCCTCACATGTCACATCACAGTCATGGATGTATTTTTTTCCCCTCTTTATCTGATGGAAATTTCACTTTACAAATGTAGATTGCATCTTAAGCTCAGCAGTTCCATTTCAAGATAACCAGTGAATTTACACCTCTATCAAATGCGTTCTGTTCCCGGGAGCGACACGCCACAGCAACCAGTGAGCACTTGGGTCAAAGTCCGTCACAGCGAACAGTAACCAGCTGTGGGTGGTCTGGGATATTGTTTAAATGGGCAGTGTCACGATATTTAGATAAAACAAAACAAACCCATCTATGCTCCATCAGAAGCAATATTCTTCAAGCACGCTCACAAAAGCCAACAATTTCAAACACTGAGAATATTTTCTGCATGAGAAATACGATGCCGAGGGATTCATTTCACGGTGAGTGGGACAAGTGTTTATTCAGGCACTGGACATGGATATCTGCTACGAATCCATGGGCCCGTGAATTGGCTTTCTAAGCTTTTGTGAGCTTAGGTTATTAAAAAAAAAATGCAGTGTTATTTAAGACTGTCACTGCAGAAATTAATACTGCTATTTTTGCATGAGGGATAACGGGGAGTTATTCTATCAGATATGGTAACGGCCATGGCTTTTAAGGAGGATACATTTGAAGTTAAGATTGCCTTTACTAGTACGTACCTGTAAATAAACACATCCAGCCGATTCACATGTGAGCACTGGCTCCTTATCACCTGCAAATAATGCCAGCGCTAATGTATGGATCCTCACGGAAATGTGCTGCACTTTAAACCTTTAAGCATTATCATGCTCACACAATATCGGATTCAAATGTTACATTACAGACCTAGAAGGTGATATCCAGTTTGAGAGGTACCAGACTTACTGGGCATCAGCTACATAGCTCTGGAGTTTGGGACTTCCTGAATATTTGGGTTTTCTTTACTTACTACAGAGTTGAAAATTGAAAATTGGAAACTAGTCCAAAACGCAAGCAACTTTTCATCTGGAAGGTTTCAGGATTGCAACCTTTTTTTTTTTTTTTTTCAGACGTCTATTCCTCTCCAGCAGCGCATTTCCCTGTTTGGGGTCTCTCCGCCCAGCCCACCACGGCACCGGGAAACTTGGAAACCATTTTGCAGAGAATTGCAATTTTCAGTTTTTCTTGTTCCCTGATATAGCCGCGAAAAGAAAGAGGCAAATGTAAAGAGATCCACCCACTCCAGGCACATTAATTATAAGTGCTGAAAATCAGCTAATAATAAAGGTAAGAGAGAAATTCAGTGCATTAACAGCTTAACAATGTTCATTCTCTCAACATTTGCCCACACCTGCAAGTGTGTTCAGCACATGCTTTGCCTTCGCAGTGGCTGATTTGAGCATACCAAGACCATGACTTTGCCAGCAAGTGTTCATCTATATATATATACATATATATATATAATGCTGCCATACCTGTCCCATGCACCTACAGATTTTCAGCCTGTATGCACATTTTATATTTCACGCAGAAATAAACAGACGAAAACCTGTTTGTATGCACTCCTTCAAGGACCATTCTATTATTCAGGACTATAGATGCTGCACAAAACCTTAAAAAAAAAAAATAGGTCATTGAGACTATTCTCCTTGTATTGCAGGAGTGGTAAAGAAAGGATCTATAAAAGAGTCAAACTTCAGAAAAATAATCTTATTTCTAGTGTTAACCAGTCCCAGCAGCCAAGGACCTGCCCACACACAGATGAGTGCTATCCTGCCAACTAAAGAAACATGTTTGGACTTTTTCCCCCCCTTCTCTCCATGATCAGTTATTCAATTTTACTGTTACTTCATTAATTTGGATACACATAGTGTAACTTTGGGGTTTAGTGTTGCACATCACTGGAAAAGCAAAGTAAATGCAATTTTCTTGAGGTTCTACTATCCCCACTCTTTTCTTTTCTCAAATCATTACTTTTAGTAATGACAAGGTGGCCAGCAACAAAGATTATTAACTCCATCCTAGTTTGCATCTGGAATAATGTAATAATAGGAGTAAATTGCCTGATATTCATTCAAAAGGATTACGCATTCGCAAACCCCTGTTGATTACGCCACGCTTCTTGGCAACAGAAGCCCAGTTTTGCGACTTCAAGCCCTTTGCCAGCAATACGTCTGTCATTCCTTCCTTCACCACTTCATTCCTGTATTTATAATCCATCCTGTATTTCTTCCTTAAAGTAGTCAGTTACTGAAATTCTGGAACATGTATATCTTATATTAGAAAAATTAATACATACAGACAAAAGTTTTGAGCACAGATAACAAAACCTTCACGCATCTGGGTGTTTTTTACCCCATAGTACCAGCAAGATTAAAGATACAATTTTTCCCCACAAACAAAATTTCCACGAACCAAAGCACACAAAAGTTAGCAATTTTTTTTTTTTTAATAAGAGGGAAAAAATTGCTCTACTTCTATTAGTAGAAGATTTTGTTTAAAAAAATCTTATTTTCTAAATTAGTATTCTTTTCAGAATTCTTCTCTATGCCTCAGAAAAGGAGTTTTCTTAGGCTGAAAAATGTGTTTTCTGAAGATGAAAACAATATTGAAAAGATTTTGGTTTGCAGCAACATTCAAGGAGTTACATTTTTTTTTCAGCTACCAAATAATCATAAAAAAATCAGTTTGAGGATTTTGCTTTCCAATTAAAAGCAGACATTTTTCAGTAGAAAACTTCTGAAGATGAAAAATCTTCAGCAACTAAATTAGTATCTTAACTGTTCAGAACTTAATCCTTTTCCATCAGGGCCTGACACTGTCCCCTGAATATCCAAAGTCATCAGTGATTTATTATTTTGATAAGTTAATAATTACTTTGATAATAATAATTTTACTTCTTGTTTGTTTAATTTCTACATAGTTCTTAAAATGCTTTCACTACAGAAAAAAATACTAGTAACATGCTTCTTCCATTTTCATATGCATGCAATGTCCCATTAAATAGAGAATCTGAACATTTAATAACCCACATTATACTCATAATATTTTTATGAGATAAGAAATTTTTGCTGTCTTCCCCATGGAGATAGGAAACTGGGAACAGAAGCTTAGTTTCAGCTGAATTCTAATTAATTTTAAATATCTAAATGTTTAGCTACAACACAATCACCCAGAGCTCCAGGTAAGATTAACGGGTGGGATAGACTTCTCCTTGGGAATGTTCTGCTCTGCCTGACACAAACCTCTTAAGATTCCTTTCCTTTTGCATATGCTACTTGGGGAACAAATGGCATCTCATTAAAGGAGGATGAGTCTGTACCAAAACGATTTGCAGAGGCAGGAGGAGGAAAAATAAAGACTTTGTCAGCAGAAAAATTGGTAGGTGTCTCATATTCCAGACAATCCTTGACCTGGGTGGTCAGCACCAGCTTATTTACTAATCAAATACACTATATAAAGGCTTTATCATTATTATTACTGTGTAAATGTGTTTTAAAGGTCAGAAGATACTATTTTCTTTTATTGGATTTTACCACATACGTAGCAATAAAGCAGTGAGATTTCAGATCCCCATTTGGGAGAGCACTTATTACCCGCGTACCCATAAGCTTAGGTCGCTGCTGTCGTCGAGTTAAGCTTTGCTGATTTGGGACGGTGCTTCAGACCAACGGCTGCTGCTCTCCAGGATTTCCCAGCTGCTGTAAACATGACCTCCGTGGACAGGGAGTGCAAAATTCAGGGAAAGGCTGAACAGCAAGGGACTGCCTCACGCCTCGGGAGAGACACCACAGAGGAATAAGCAGACGTTCCCATCGAAAAGCCGGCAACAGTCGTAACAAGAGCATCTCTGGGCTCTGTCCTGGCCATAAAACTGCCACGGCTTCCCCGACAGCTGCTGTCTCTGCTCATTGCCTCCCTTTATAACCACCACAACTGCAGCTTCACGAGCTTGGTCATTGCATCCAAGGAGCCACATCTAACATTATGCCTTTTTTTTTTTTTCCTGTTCTTTTTTTTTGTTAACATCAGTATTCAGCTCCGAAGCTGCTCAGTCATTAAGTGTTTTACTACAGATAAGTATTCTTTGGAACTGGCCTTTGAGCCATCTTGTTTTCACATGAATTGTAGGACCCTGATTCCTGTAAATTCACAGGGTATTCTAGTGGAGTGCCGCTGTCCTTTTCACCTAACAATTACTTTAAGGATTGGTTTAAGCAGGATTTTGTTAAGGGAGAATTTCTTAGGGAACTTGTGTGTGTCTATTTTTTTTTTTTCAACGTACAAGACGGGAGCAGGTTTTAGGTGGGTGTAGAAGCTCGTGCAGTAGTTGGAGAGGAGCCTGGGGAACTCTTGTCCTTGTGAGTTAACAGCCCATCCTCAAGCCAAGTGACACAGGCGCTGCCACCGATCATCACATAGCAATGGCTCCAGCTCTTTGTATTCCCAGAGGAAGAAAACCCCCATCTGGGTGAAGAGGGGGAAGATTGCCACATACAGGGTCAAGCTCCTCACCAGCACAGAGCAGCCCAAGCACTTTGCTGGGCTGATGCCAGCTCACATTAGCTGAGAAGCTGGGCTTATTCGTCTCCATTTTTAAACTTATTTAACAAAATACTAATGGCTGCATGGAAAGCCCTCCAGAGAAACTGCTAGACCAGCAGGTATGAAACATCTTTGGATCATCTCCCCAGTGCAGGGCTATGAGCACTCCTCTGCTGAGACCAACGGAGCTGCAGTGATTTACGCCAGCAGAGCCTTAGGCACCTACATGCTTTCGGTCATGTCATTTATTTGGATGTCCACCTACAGCAACAACATGCTTTTGTATGTCTGATCCTCAAACCACACCGTTCCTTTCCTAAATGTAAAGTGGCATGGCAAAATTCAACTATATAGAAGGCAGGGCTGGTTTATTATTTCTTTAGAGCAATAGTGCAAGTAGCCCAGGTTCATTATAGATTAAATTCATCCTGAGAGGAAGAGATTGTGGCAGAGTATGAGGAGATTTGCAGACTTCATCATTCCCTTCCCTGCCTTCAGTTTGTGGGCTTCTTGTGTGAAGGGCTGCTTCCCTAAGGATATGGGCATCTAGGCATCTTCTTTAACAAGTGACATCAGAAAAAGTTATTTTCCCAAAGTCTCCAGATGCTCAGCAAAGCAGCGGCCCTCTGAGCTTTCTGACACACAGTCCTCAAATTCTGATGCTTCTTGCTGAAAAAAAAAAAATTAGTCATTTGAAGATGATGTTCCTGTGTGTGCCCCAGAGACACTGTATTCAAGTGGTTAGCCTGACATTAGGCCTGCATGAGTTAATTAAAAAAATAATATTTTTTTTTCTGCTTCCCTTCCGGTTGTCTTCATTCAGGGAAATGTGCTGAAATCAAAAAACCAGCAAAAGGATTGCTTTAACTAGAAGATGGTATATGAATTCAGCACATTTTCTGCATTAAAATATGACATTTGTATGGAAATGACCTATTTTCTTCAACAGGCAGCTATGTATCACAGAAAGTTTCACTGTAACATTTATGCAAAAGAGATTGGAAAGCACTTTCCTGGAAGGTGCTTATTTCCTCCAGATGAAGTAATAAGGCAAAGCGCAATCAAGAAGCTTAAAAGGAGTATTTCACTCAAAATCACACATTTTAAGCCACTGGGCATTTGTTTTGATTCTCGTGATTATTTTGTGTTTGTTTGTCTTCTGCCTTAAAGGAAGCAAAGGACTTGGAAAGAAATAATCCATTCTCCCCCTTCTCTAATCCCATTACAGCTTGCAAACGATGGCAGATTGGCAGCATGACAGATCCACGCTGCTCTAAGAACCATGAAAGCCTAGGCCTCTTCGGTGTCGGAGGCAGAAAGACATTTCTTTGCAGCGGCGCCAACCCCGAGCACGTTGTGCCTGTCCTCGCACGCGGCCAGAGCGGGACATGGGCTCTGCCACACGGGAGCCAAAAATCATCATGACAAATCCACGTTACCCCGACCTACGCTGGTCCCAGCACGACACACGCGGCAATTCAGCGACCAGCAACCATTCAGGGCAGGCGGCTTAGGGGATGCTGACGGAGATCATTACTTTGCAGCTTTTCCTTTGAACTGCACTGTATTTGCTGAGTTATTCCAGGGGCTGAGCCGGTTCCAGCTCAAACCAGGGGCAAAACTCACAGTAACGATCAGCAGCACAAAATCAAAACCCTTGCCAATAGCCAGCAACTGCATGAAGGTCTTATCAACAGAAAGATGCTCTAATCATAGAATACATAACTAGTAAATCATTTTTAGGCTCGCTTTTATTACAAAATTACAGTTTTAGTTAATAATTGCACAACTACAAGATTGTTTTAATGTCAGCGCGTAATGAAACACTCTGATCTGATTCAACCCCGCTGAAGCCAAGTGCAAAGTTCACCCTGATATGAATGGGTTTCCAGCCGAGAAATTCTTTGAGCTCATCATGAATTAAGGTATAGCTTGTTCTGATGACAAAGTGAAATTATTTGAAATCAATAATAGCATAAGAGACACATCCTGAACTAGACATTCACTGGGCTAAGATTCTTGATTTACAGCCTAACATCCTAACCCTAAATGGAAATCCATACATCACTGAGTCAAAGCAATCAGACTTCAGATAACTTACGCTAGAGCACGAGATGCATCTTTTTTTCCCCTCTGTTCAGAAGCCATTAGCATTAGCTGGGACGTTAACAGCAACCAGAATAATTACTAGTGCAGCTATTTCACCATCAAAACTCCGTGAACAGAACAGAACAGAGATTTCCCAAGCACAGCCAACAGCCACCTCCCTCTGCCTTTCAAACCAGCCCTGAATCATTTTGGCCCCCGTTTTATTTCACAAATGTCGAACAGCTGCGGAGCAGCTAACGACTTACTCAGAGTTCTCTGGAATAGTAAAAACCTTCCAGGCTTGTGCTCAACCATGAAGCAACGCTCCTTTCTACACAGAAAAGAAAAGTTAAGAGCTTTGTGCCCATTATTAATGGAAGCAGCTTTTTGTTGGGGTTTAAAGAAAAAGACGCACTGTTGAAATGTTATTTCCCATAGTTGCATGAGTATTTATATAGAGAAATATAAATTTATATAAATGTATCCATATCTATAGTTACACATATACATCATAGGCATATACATACATACATATATACACACAGTGCTATATACACATACACAGATTTGTATATACATATATATAAATATATATATACACACAAATGCACACACAGCTTGCTTCTTTTTAGCTAGCTACGGTTATAAATTCTCCCTCCCCCACAGAGCCCAGACGATCTGAGTTGCCTCTGCTGAACTCCCCACGGTTGCCTTTCCATCCCGAATTAAATATAACTCTCATTACTCTGCCATGCTGGTTCCTGAGAAACTTGGCAACCTTTCTGAATGACTTGAGATGCAGCAATTTCTCCTGCATTGCCTCTACTGACCTGTCCTAGGAGATGCAATATGCTGCTAAGATTAAGCGTCCAAAATGCTAATACGTCTGAGAAGTGCCTCGCTGACCTACATTGAGGATGTAGGTCTGAATGTATCTATTTTTAGCTTTATAACCAAAATGCCCGTATTTTTAAGAACAGTCCAAAGCAAGCCATATACCTGAATCTCCCAGAACTTTCCAAAAATAAACTTCTACACTTCAACATGCTAGCATATACACATATATATAGACACTGTATATATGTGTATCCTGTACATACTTAGTGTCAGCATTTCCATTACACACATCAGCCGCCCTGTTCCAGCAGAAATAACGACACCGGAGGCAGTTGCTACCGCTTTGAGTGAGCAGCAACTAATTTTAGGTTGTTGCAAATCTTCATCCCTGATGCATACCTGTTGGAGATCCATCTTATCAGTGTTTTGTGCTCTGAAGGCTCTAACAGACTTTGGCTGGCTTGCAGGGGCTGGCAAAGCACAAGGCATGTCGTGCCGTCACGGCTAACCTCGGGAGGCTGCTTACAAAGCTGACTGACAGGTAGGCAATCCAGGCGATACATCTTACAGAACGAAGTCTTGAGGTGCAAAACACCACTCTACAGAAAAACCCGACGGAGACAACCAAGTTTTCAGTCGGTCTCCATGTCATGCACATGTTCGATGTGCAAGCCCAGGTGTTAAAACTTATTGTCAGCCAAATGAATATAAAAAAATGGGATTCTGTGAGATATTTGTTACCTGCTCTAACAAGAGAGGTTTCAATAAGAATTGCATGTTGTTACTGACTGTCTCTAACCCAGCGAGACGCTTGACTTTCAGGCACTGTTTGCATTGTTAGCCTTGGCACAGTTCCCGCTTGTCACCATTTAACCCATCTCCCAGCGATGCCAATGCCGTTCCTTCCATCAGCATCACTGGCTGCGTACCACGGCCCCTCATTGCTCACAGGAGTAACATACGTATATTTTTATATAGATACATATAAATCAGTTACATCCACATTTCTTCGTCGGTTTAAAACCAAAGGGAAGAATTAAAGACAGACTGAACGATGACTGACTTTGCCTTTAGTTACTCTCAGTGAGGGCTGCAGAACAAGAAGCCAATAGCTATGACGTGTCCTTTCTTTGAAGAAAACACTAACATAAACTGGATCTAAAAAATACCTTTACTTGCCATATTTCTTTGCTTGCCAATACTATCCACTTTCCAAAGCAGCCAGGTTTTTGGGTCACTGCAAGAAAACATAACAGAAGTGATGCCACAAGAAATGACGCTCTCTAATTATGAAGAATGCATTAGCTATACACGTTTTTCAGCAGTGCTTTTATGAAAACTGATCAGATGTGCCCTTGCGTGGCAGTTTAACAGCACCAGAGAAACTCTGCAAGGGTTTTGTAAAAAACACAGAATCTATTCATAGAAACATAGAATCTTAAAGGTTGGAAAAGACCTCCAAGATCATCAAGTTCAACCATCAACCTACCACCACCGCCTAACACACCACATTACCGGTGTCCAGTTTTTTTAAAGGTAATTTTTCACGAAAACACTACAGGATGATTCTTCTAAGCGCTCAGCACTCCCCTACTCCCAGTGCCAGGGGAGGTCCAGTGGTGCAGTACCCCAGGTACCCGGTTGCTCAGGGTGAGAGCTAACGGTGAAGCAGATTTGCTGGCTGCATCTGACCCTGTAATCTCACTAACGGGAATTTCTTACATCTTTCTTTGAGTTAGACCGTCCTGGGTCTAATAATGCCTACGCTCTTTTGAGCATAGCTCCTTCATTCTGCAAAGAAAAAAAAACAGAAATAATTAAATCTGAAAGTCCTATTAAAAGGACTTTGATGAGAATTTTCACACTGTAATGTTGTCCTCTCTCCAGTCACACTCTGAGTAAAATCAAATCAAACAATCACAAAATAACAACAACAAAACCCCACAAAAAAACACATTAATTAGCCTTGATTTGCAAAGCCAAAACCTCCAAAGTTCAATGACAGGCTTTGGTTCAAGGATTATTCAGACAATGGACACTATGTGTATATATATACACACAAACATATAATAACTTAGAGACCAAGTACAAAACTAAAGGTTTACGTAGCTTTCTAGAAAACTCATCTCAGTTTAGGACAGCTACTGTTGTGACAGACTGACTTCATTTTAAACCAGTACAGTCTGAAAAAATATTAACAAATACATTCCCACCACTCTTTAACATGTAAACCAGCTACTCTCTGCAGAAAAGCAACGTAAAGCTCAGGAAAGCAAGAAAAAAAAAACATTTTTTTCCCATAATCAGTATAATAACGCCACTTTAACATTCGGGGAAAGTCATTCACTTCAGGTAAGATGGTCCCTGTAGGATAAAGACTCCCAAATCTTTCTTTTCTCTTTGTTTGTTTAGAATTACTGTTACAGAAGCCCCCACCAGCAACGGTGCCAGGTGCCACCAACAGCAGAAGGGATGACAGTGCCATCAGGAGCAGCAGCATGTCTCAGGTCTATGCCAGTCCAATAGCGATTTATCACAACTCAGGAACCCCTACTTGAAATTATTTAAGTTCTACTGCAAAATCTCATCGCTACAGAGAACCTCCCTTACTGGCACAGTGCTACAACACGCCAAATTGCGATGCCACATGCCATGGACAGGAATTATTCCTCCACAGTTCACGGTACTTGTTTGAATTCCCAAATACGGAGAGATTCGACCCTTGGCTAACCTAAAATATTTCTTCAGAATTCATAGAACAGGATATTCTGGAGAGATTCAGAAAATTCTAGTAGAAAAATAAAGATGTTAGAAAAAGTAAATGGACATTAAAGATTCAGCAGATGACATATGACTGAACTATTAATATTTCAGATTGTGCTATGCCCTCTATTATTATCTATTCTTTTTAAGGCACCCAACGTCTTGGTATTGCATATACATACATCTTCATAACTTCTCAAAATAACCCCACGCTTAAGATTAACATCCTTAACATTCAAAAATACAAAGACTGATGCAACATTCACTACAGAGAGACTACCCGGTACGACTGTGGGACAGGGAATTCCTATAGCAAAAACAGTGGCTCCGTTCCTTCAAGTTTTCTCCTGTGATATTTCCACAAAAATGAGCCATCTGACACTGTTCTGAAAACCACCACAGTATTGACTGATTCAAGAGAGAAAATGCCACCACAGGGGAGCGTTTCCACGCACTTTCACAGTGATCAAAGCTAACCTACAAGTTTCACCCCGGTAGCGACGTGTAGGAAAGCAAACTCCTCCAACAACCCAAACAAAAATGAAAATGAAAATAGAAGTACGTAATTTTAGAAGTAGGAAACCATAAGGGTCTAGCAAAAGATATTTTTTTAAAAAAAGGATATAAAACGCAGTTGTCCGTGCCTGTTAATATTCTTGCTTTTAGAGAAAAGAGATAATACTAATAAGGTATTTCCCAATAATTTGCAATTGCTACATTAATAATCTTCTTGGCTAGCTGGCTACCGATGACATTAGGTCTAAACTCTGGTACCAATTTCCACGTTTCTTGAATCTGGTGAGACACACTTATATTTGTCTTTATGCAAATGCTCTTATTTTAAAATAAAAAGCTCTAAAGATTGCTTGGTTCATTTGTGAATTAGGTCAATCAGAAAAATTACTAAATTGATAGCAAAACCATTTTCCCTATACTGTTCCTCATTTTATTCTGAAATAGTCACGCAGAGTACTTGTTTCAAATTCTTGAAGCCACTTAATAGATGTTGTAATTTTCTGAGATCAGACTTTACTCTTCAGTCGAGTCTGTTGACTAAAACTGAGCCGTGATGTGGTATTTCATCACTGCCTTCAAGCGAGCAGAATTAAGCTTCTGGTTCATACCCACACAAGGGTTTGTTCCAAGCACATTCCACTTCTTCCACTAGCTCGAACAGGCTTCAAATTGGGGCACAGCTACACTTGCCAGAATAAACCAGAAAGTTTTCAAGAAGTGGGAAAAACTATGTATTTCCACTCACATCAGCATTACAAAGTATTAAAAATAGCGTATTTTTGTACAAAGAGCTGTTGTTAGTATGAAGAAGTCGTGAAACTACATATTGGGTGAATTTACTCCACGTTTCTCCCATGGAAACAACTGCGTTGTACTGTATAACCCATACATAAATTCACTGCGAAACTCAGTTATGAGGAACTCAGATTTAGAATCAAGTCTTGGAAAACTCACAAAATAGGAATATGCAACGCGCAGCAGCCTGATTTCCAAGTGTATGTAAATCCACGTTGTAAAAGCAAATGCCTTTGGAAGAAGTGCAATTCTGGAACGAGTTCACACCTAAGCGGCTGGAGCACTGCCAGAAGTCATACTCTTTGGTAGAGTAATGCAGATAAGCAGTGAACTTCCAAGTTTACGGCCAAATTCTACACGCTGGTTTCACATGCACATTTCTGTTCTACCTACGGCCGGTTCATCACGTCTGAGTCGCATGAACAGCTCATGCGAAGTAGGTACTTGGACAAAGAAGAAGTAGCATAGCACTCATGAGTAACTGCTTGCGCACATCGGTACTTCAGAAACGTAGAGCATTGCATATTGATCTTTTGTAGAGACCATTCTGTCCTGTTGCTGTAAATGTTTACAGCACAGAGCACAAGTTGACCATAACTGCACATTTCTAGCTTAAAACCGGATCAGCTGTCATGACATGCTCAAAAGTGGATTTGTCTGAAAAGGTCTCTGACAAAATTTTGAGCTACCACAGCTTAACTCAAGGCCACCAAGTCTTGTAATAAATGATCTGGTTGTAATATTGGCCTAACTAGAGCAGTACGGATCCTGGCTTCCCGCGACAGGCATTCAGAGATGGATCGCTTTCCAGAAGCCAGATTATTATTCACACCATAAAAATTAACATCTTTCTCTCACTATTCAAATGGTCAGGAGATCCATGAAGCAATTTCCAAATCTCAAACAAATATGATGGTGACATCAGTGACAACATCCAGGAAACACAAAACAGCATTGAAAATCAAGCACCATTACTATCCTTTCTATTTTTCTATTTTCATTATTGGCTACGACTGGGACTTACCTGGCCTTTTTTTTTCTTTTCCACCTGTAGGAAGAATTTCAGTACAGTCAATGAGTGAATACAACAAACACCTGATGAAAGATTTACTGCCAGGCTCTGAGCACCACCACAAGCTGAACTGCTGAAGCCCACACCAGCTGCTTGTTGCGCAATAATGAAATAAGCTAAAAAAATAATTATTTATTTAAAATATTATCCCATCAAACAGCTCCAGTGTAAATGCAGATCATTTGACTTTATTTGATTCCTTCCCAATATTATGAATGCTACTGATAATACTGCTGATAATGATATAATTATCATTAATACTTCCTATTAACTGGGAGTAACGCAGGTTGAAGCATGTAAAAAGTCACCCGTCACAGATCAGAGCTGATGGATCCACTTTTGTTTCCTGCAGTGGAAAGTAACGCTGCCACCCACTCAGCCTCAGCTCGACACAACGGAACAGCAAAATCGGAGTCATCATAACACACATTAGATATCACAGTTAAATATTGTCAACACTTCCAGAGCGAATCGTCCCCAAATGATTCCAGTACATGCGGAAAAGGAAGTTTCCTACACAAGGAAAGAAAAATAACTCAATGTAAGCCAAAAATTATCTCTTTTAATACAAAATTCCATTCTCATAGAACAAATGTATTTCCACTGAATAAATAGATTTCCTCACCATTCGTGGGCAAGATAACTACCTGTAGTTATGTTGAAATTCTCTTGCCTTTCTGCAGCTTCAATAAAATATAAACATCGTTTGCAACGGGCTTTGCTATGTTTGGACACAAGTATGAACACTCGGGGGCTTGGTGGCATCGCCAAGTGTACACAGCACAACTCTTACGAGGGGCTGTACTTTAACCTGGTTTATGTATCTCCACGTATGACTTGCATGTAGTCTTATCAATGTAATTATTACGATTATCACAATCTGGCCTTTGCACTTTGACGTTTATGACTTTTAACACCTGCATGCTCTTCTACTATCCATTAAAAAAAAAAAAAACCAAACCAAAACCCAAAACAAATGAGCAAAGCCCAATGGATTAGAGCTGAAAGCAGTAGTAATAAAACACTATCAACTCAACGGAGGAATCCGGGAATGTCAAACGCCTAACATTTTTACTAATATTATGGAGCTGATGCTACATTTACAGACATTTGGAGTCGTCCCTCCATCTGAAAACACATACAGCTGCTACCAAGGCTCAGGAAATTCCTCCTGTCGCACCCAGATGCCTCCCCAAGACAGACTGACGAAAGAAAAGCCTGCAGTAAGCATACTCGCTGAAGCTATAAATAGCAACACTTGGGGTGAAAACAAGTATTCACGGTTTTATCTCAATTAAATCGCATTGCGCTGGGTGAAACCAAGCTGTGGCCCGAGAGGAAGGCGGGAGAGCCGGGCCTGAGGTGGCACCAGGCCGTGTGCTGCAGCAGAAAGGGGACAGAGACCCTTGGTCCCAGAGGCACCGCCCTGGGGGACACTTTTTTAATGCAGTGGTGGAAAAAATAATTGCGGTTCACCTGGATAAATGACCGTTACGGCCGTTTCGTTAAGACAAATTATATTTATAGATATATTTGTATAAAACTCTGTATGGGAAGGTCTTTAGGGTAGCGCCTCGGTGACATAGGCATCCCCCTCGCGGCCCCGCCTGACCCAGTATAAGGCGCCCGGGGGGTACATTCAGCGGGTCCCGGGCCGGGAGCGGGGCCAGGCCGGGGCCGTGCCGTGAGCGCCCGTTCCCCCCGCCCCGCGCTCCCGCCCCGCCGCGCCGCGGCCGCCAGCGCTGGAGCTGCGGCGCCACCTGGCGGCCGCACGGAGCCGATCGCCGCCGCGGGGGCCCGGACACCAAACGTGGGGCGCGGGGGGGACAGGACACCAACCGGGACAAGATACCAACCGGGACAAGATACCAACCGGGACAAGATACCAACCGGGACCTTCCCGGGAAGGGAAATCCGATCTCTTTGGTCTCGCTCCGATTTCAGCGTGGAGCAAACGGCCGCACAGGGGAGGGCCGGATGACTGAAACCATTGGGATTTTTTTTTTATTTTTTTTTTTTCAAATCACTTCACCCTTTTCCAAAATTGAAATGCGCTTTAATTTCCTATCCCCACCCCCCCGTCTGACTGCTCACTTCACATTTACTGCGGCTGCAAGAAACGGCACTGGAGGACGTGGTCTTAATTTTGCGGCCTATTTTTAAATAGACGGGAACTGCCATAAGTACAGCGCAACGTGGGAATACAGATTGTAAATCGGATTTTTTTAAAAGGTCTCGGGTGGTATCTTGGCAAAAGAAGCTGTACAGGGTTGTTTTTTTTTTTTCTTCGTTAACATCACAGTGCATTGAACCGTTATTAATAAAATAGCTTTCAAGGGTAAGGTGGGAAAAGGAAATCTCAGTAGGGGGAAGCTGAAGTTCCAGGTTCAAGCTTTGTATTCCTATATATATATATATGGGGGGATATATATATATATATGCATTTTTTTCAAAACGTTTTATTAGGAAAGCTATACCAGACGCATCACTGTACAATGATTAAACATTACCTTTACAATTTATATTCACTTGAAATTACAGAATAAATATATGCACATTGTTGTACCTTTGTGTGTGTGCGTGTGTGTGTGTGCGTGTATGAGAGAAAACATTAAAAGTGCTTCCTACAAAGCTGTTAGTGATAGGTGCCCAGTAGCTTTTTTTTTTTTTTCCTTTTTTTTTTTTTTTTCTGTATAATTGCATGTCGCTTTTATTAGGAAAGTGCGGATGTCCTCCCAGAAACCATGGCGTCATGCCGAAGTGTCACTGAGCATCCCCTAGGTATGTGCGCCACGTTGTGACATCCTTTGGGCTGCTCGGCTCCAGGTGGCTTCCCCCCGCCACTCTCCCCCTCCTTCCCCTCCGCCTCCCGCTCCCCCCCCCCAGCCCGCGGGATTCCCCTCCGCGGCCAGCGGAACCCCGCGCTGCGCGGCGGCGGGCGCTGCGCGGAGGGGCCGGGCTGGCGGCGGGGGCGAGTGCGAGGGAAGGAGAGAGACAAGAGTGAGACATTCGAGCAAGACCCCCCCCCTCCCTTCCCTCTTGCAGTTTCCAGGCATGCAGCAAACTGCGCTCGTTTGCTTCTTTGCATTTTTTTTTTAAATAAATGTACAGAATCTGTGCCATGATGGGCAAGAAGAAAGCAAGCTACAAAAAATGCCATCTTCCCTCCCCTCCAAGGGAAAATAGAAAGGAAGTTTACTGCAACGGAAAAAAATAAAAAAAAAAGAAGGAAAAAAAAAGAAAATGAAAGAAAAAAAAAAGACGCACATAGAATTTACTTAATCAGGATCAATACAAAGATCCCCGATAATAATAATAATAATAATAATAATATACCTTAGACATGGCACAGTCAAAGTCTCAGTTTCAGTATAAAAAAATAATGATTGATTAACATCTGCTGGCAAAAGTCTGCGAAGGCACTTGGTCGAGTAACGCTGCGGGAGCGGCCCTGCCCCGCAGCGCGCACATCTGGCGGGGGGGGCGGGGGGGGCACAGCTGCATTCCCCCCCTCCTCCCCCTCCTCTCCCACGCGGCGGGGCCAGGGCGGGGTGGGGGGGGGGGGGCGGTCAGAACCGATAGGTGGTCTTCTCCAGAACTTCGAGGTAATCCGGCTTGGTGTGGAGTTTGGCCCTTAACTCGAGGTATTCGCTGGCGGGGGTCGGGTGGTCCGGGAAGCCCTTGCCGGCGGCGAAGAGGAGGGTTTCCTTCAGCCTGGCGTCCTGCTGCAGGTCCGGGTATTGCATGCCGGGGGGGTGGACGTGCAGTTCCTTCAGCTTGGGCACCGTGCCGTACAGGCAGTCCACGAAACCCACGGCGCAAGGCGGCAGGCGGTCGCGGTCCCGCGGGGCAACCCCCGCCGCCGCCGCCGCCACCGCCGTCCCCCCCGCGCCGCCCGCCGCCATCCCGCCGCCGCCCGTGGGGTGTTGCGGGTGAACGGCCACGATGGTGTTGAGCTGGGAGCTGGAGACGGCCAGGCTCCACTCCTGCTCCTTCTCCAGCAAGGTGCGGTAGTGGGTACCCGGTTCCGGGGGGGCGGCGTGGGGGAAGCGCTCCCCGCCGCCCCGCAGCAGCTCCGCCGCCTCCCCGCCACCTCCTCCTCCTCCTCTTCCTCCCGCCTCCTCGTCCTCCTCCTCCTCCCGCGGTTTGTAGATGGGGTTGTTGCACATCTGGGTCACCGGGTGCGGGATGTAATCGTAGACGTGACCGGCCGGCACCACCTTCTCCGGGGATCGCTCCAAACCCACCCCTCCGCCTCCTCCTCCGCCGCCTCCTCCTCCGCTGCCTCCGCCGCCGCTCTCCTGGAAGATCCGCGGGCCGCGCAACGGGACTGCGCCCACCTCGGCCGCCTCTCCCCGCGGGGCACCGCGGAAGGGCAGCTTCCGTCTCCGCCGGCGCAAGACGAAAGCGAAAAGCCCGGCGGCCACCAAAACGGCGGAGAAGAAGAGGACCAGGAGGCTGAGGATGAGGACGGAGAGCGGCACGGCGGAGGAGGAGGAAGAGGAGGAGGAGGAGGCCGGCGGCAGCTCGTAGGCGGCGGCACCGGTAGCGGCGGGGGGCGGCGGGGCGGGGGCCGAGGGGGCGGCGGGGCGCAGGGCGGCGGGGCAGAGGGCGGCCAGCTCCAGGGTGCGTAGGTCGCGGCGGGCCAGGGGTTCGGGGCTGGAGCACAGCACCTCGCCCACCACGCTGACGGAGCTGAGGGCCTCCAGCCACTGCTTCAGCGGCACCAGCTCGCAGGTGCAGTCCCAGGGGTTGAGTTTCAGGTCGATCTGGACGATGGCGTGAAGATGCTCCAACACCCCGGCCACCGGTAACGCCAAGAAGTGGTTGTTGCGTAGGTTGAGGCGGGCCAGGGAGGTGCCGGCGAAGGCGTCGGTGGGCAGGGTGCGGAGCAGGTTGTCGTTGAGGAAAAGCAGCTTCAGGTTGGGCATGAGGCTGAAGGCCGCCGGCTGGATTTCCCTGATCAGGTTGTACTCGAAGTACAGGTAATGCAAACTCTGCAGGCCCCGGAACATGCCCGGGGTGAGCCGCTCGATGTCGTTGCCATTCAGGTACAGGCTCTTGAGATTCGGCAGGTTGATAAAAGCCCCGTCCTGCACGTAGGAGATCCGGTTGTTCCCCAGGTGTAAGAGATCCAAGGAGGAAAAATTCCAGAAATCGGAGCGGTAGATTTTCTGGATCAAATTCCCGCTCAAGTACAGCTTCTTGGCGTTCAAGGGCCTGGGCAGGAGCTCGGAGATGTTGTGAAACCCCCGCTCCTTGCAGTTGACCGTCAGGCCCAGGTCGTTGATGTGCAAACTGCAAGAGCAGCCGGTTGGGCAGATGATGGGGATGGGGGGCCGGGTCTGGTAGGCAGCCACCGGCGGTTGGTTCGGCCCGGGATACAGGCCGCGGGACGTCGGGGGAGGACGGGGCGCCCTGGGCTGTTTGGTGGGTTTGGGCTGCTTGTTGGATGTTTTGTACTCAACAGAGGAAGCGGTGAAATGGAAGGAGGACAGCATGGAGGAAGGCTTCGTAGGCCACGCGTTCTCCTTGCTGGACGACAGCTGAGGGATGCCCAGGCTGGCTTCCACCTCAGAATCGGACAGCATGGGGCAGAGCTTACTCCTTTTGATTTCCCGCAGGTCCTTCCCATGGAAGTGGAAGGGGGTCTCGCAGGTGATGTCCCCCACCAGGGCGGTGTAGGGGATGCGCTCCAGCCAGCTCTTCAGCTGCACGATCTCACACGTGCAGTTCCACGGGTTCTCCTCCAGCTGGATCTCCATCAGGCTCCTGCCAATATGGTCCAACATCCCGCGGTAGGAAAGGACTTTCAGGCGGTTCCCCCGCAAGTCCAAGTGGGTTAAGGACACAGACTTAAATAAGTTGGTGGGAAGCATGGGGATAAGATTGTCATTTAGGATAAGGACCCTCAATTTACTTAGGTTGCGAAATGCCCCACTTTCAATCCGTTTGATGACATTGTAATCTGCCTGCAGATATTCCAGACTTTCCAAACCCAGGAAAGTGTCATTCCGGAAAATGTCCAATTTGTTTTCGTGCAAATACAACCTCTTCAAAACTCGGAGCCCGTTAAAAGCCCCGGTCTGAATGTCCTGCAGTGCATTGTTCCCAAGGTTAATAGACACAGCATTGTTCAAGTGAAGAAAACTGTTGGTGTACAATTTCCTCATGGAATTCCTCTGCAGATAAAGTTTAAAAGGTCTCGACCACGACTCTGTTATCTGACTAATATTTATAAATCCTTTGTTGTCGCAATGTATATGGAAAAGGCTCTCCTTCACTTCACAGTAACATGGATCAAAGCAGGGCTCATCCAGTTCCTCCGAGTCCTCTATCAAGGGAATTGGTGTAGTCCATGCTAGAGCAATTGTGCTTAGAAGAATTATCCACAACATCCTTCCTTTAGGAATCGTCTCTGCCGTGGAAGGTTTCATTATTTGTTGATGTTTACCAAACTGCAACGGGAAGAAAAACGCAGATGTCAGTATTCCTGCCCTGCCCCGCTCCTTTCACCGAACCCCTACCTGCTGGGCTTGCCTTAGGCTCCTGGAAAGTTCAGCGATTGTTGGGCAGGCGTTCACGACCGACTCTGGGGGCGTCGGATGGGTGAGCCTTGCCCTGGTTTGCACTTAAGAGATGTTAGAAGGTTCAATCACGCGATACCGGCCTCCCTGGTCCCCCCCCCATTTGGTAAATGCCACCTATAAGGAGGACAGCGCATGCAGACCACACAGCAACATGAGCACACAGGCTGAACGTGTTGCGTCTTTACATGTTTTCCGCCGTAGGACCGGGGTTTAGAACGACGCGTATTTCATACTCATTTGCGATTTTGGCTTTGTAGCCATCACAGCATTGACTATGGGGGTGGGGGGTGGGGGGGAAGACCAGTGGGCAGATTTCTCCAGTGTCGCACTACACCTTTCAGACATGCAAACTCCCAAAGTTATTGAATCTCGGTCCTTGAACCTCTCTCCCTCCCGGCTCAATGTATTCCATACGGAAATTCAAAGGAATGTGCAAGGTTTGCTGATGTCCCTGGCAAAACAGCTCCCTTCAGAAATCCCCACTGTGTCATTAAACTACTAAACGGTTAACAACCCCGATCGAGAAGAAAATCTTCCCCCTTCAAACGCGCCCATGAATTAACGCAAGCGGTATATTATCAGATAAATACATACCACATATTAGTCATTTTAGCTGATTAAAGCATTTAGAGATGATTAATCTTTCTAAAGCACATGCCCATGCGATCAGCCGATCTAAAGGGAAGTGACAGCTAAAGAGGCACCCAGGACTGAAACGCTCAGCCCGCCCCAGATTAGGGTATTTTGTGCCCCCAGGACCGAGCAGGAGAGCCGGTTAAAAAGCTGAAAGTGGAAGGAAAAAAAAAACAACAAAACCTTGACACTTACCAGCCGACAAATTATCTATCCTACTATACACGTTTCCGAATGAAGACACCATTCTTCTCCAATCAGATGAAAATAATTCTGCACTAATGAGATGCAGCTCCTTCAACATATGGTTTCTCCCTTCCTTGTACCAGATATTTTAAATGTACGGGCACAGAGAAATGCTAAGGATGGTAATAATAACGGCGGTGATGCAGCCTTCCTTGAATCACTGAAATGCCCATTAGAATTATTCGGAGCGAGCGTTGCTTTTAGTCTCAATCTTTCAACAGAAAAGGTCCTTTTTGCCTTCCTCGTGTAAGAACTAGAAGATTTTGCCCCCCATCCACAAACTTAAGAGCAGAAAGATGCATTTAGGGGAGAGAAATGCCCGAGGAACAGAAATCCTTAGGATCAACTTGCAAATGAAACCCTCCCCTGTGGGAAAGAGGAGATGGTTGAAAGCATGAAACGAGAAATACCCTCTGCAATTAAAACCAGCATCTAATTGGGAAGAAGGGAGAGAGATGAGAGCTATATTGCAGTATCAGTCTCTCTGTCTCCTTTGCAAAATATTAGCCACTTAAGTTCTTTCTCTTCTGCAAGGGCTGTAATAAAAAAAAAAAATAAAGAGGATTATTATGTCTTCTTTTTGGAAGAGGGGGTGTCTTTGACCCTAGGCGGAAACAAAAGGATCCAGAAAGGTTGTACTTACCGGTTTGCAGGAGAGATTTTAGCACATCGTTACCAAAAAAAAAAAAAAAAATGGGAAGGGGGAAAAAAAAGCTCGAGTTTAAAAATTGCTGGTTTCTCTCTGTCTCTCCCTCTCTGTGTCTCTCTCTCTCTACTCCTGCTGAAGCTGAGGCAAAAGAGAAAAAAAAAAAAAAAAAGAAGCAGGGAAAAAAAAAAAAAAAAAGAAGCAAGCCTGAGACGTGCTGGGAATGCAATGAGCCCCTCAATGATCTTCTTTAGGATGCAGAGCTGCTGTTTGGCTCGCTGGATGGAGGAGGGAGGAGAGGGGCTGCTGCGGGCTCCGGCGCTGCCGCCGCCTTCCCCGGGCCCCGGCAGCCGGAGCGGGAGGGCTGGGGGGGGGGTGCGGGGAGGGGGGGCGCTCCGCTCCCGCTCCCGGTGCGTGTGTGTGCGGTGGTGTTGTTGCCCTGGATCAGGCTTCTCCACGTCATGAAAATGAGCTTTAAGAAGGGGAACAAATGAAGGGGGCGCGCTTGGCACCAGGTCGGGGGCGCGCATTTGGGAAGCCCTGACTATACATTTTTTTTTTCCTCCCTTGCCTTTTTTTTTTTTTTTTTTAAAGAGGAAAGGAGGGGGCTGGCGGGCGGAGAGGAAGGGAAGTGGGAAACGAGCGGGTGGGGGAGGAAAAAAAAAAAAAAGGAGAATCAGAGAGGAAAAAAAGCCGCCGGGATGGGTCACAATTTGCACACCCTCCCCTTTCTTAAAAAAAAAAAAAAGGAAAAAAAAGGAAAAAAGCCCAACTCTGGAGGAAATCAAAGATGCTCTGACTGCAAGCGGCTGAGGAGCGGGGGCTGCAGCCTGCCGGGGCCCGGGGAGGGGCAGCGCTGTCCCGGCCCGGCCGCCCCGGCTCCCCCCTCCTCTCCCTCCCTCCTCCTCTTTTTCCTCTTCCTCCTCTCCCTCTTCTCCCTCCGTCTTTTCCTCCCCTCCCGTCCCGGTGCCGCGGCTCCTGCCTCGCAGCCTTCTCCAGCATCCAGCAGCCTCCCTCCCGCCGAGGAGGCAACGCCAAAAAAAAAAACAACCCCAAAACAAAAAAAAAAAAAAAACCCAAACCCTCGTGGGAGGGGGAGAGACCCGGCACCTTTCGCACCCTTCCACCCGCCGCGGCTACCACCGCGGAGTGTGCGCGGAGGCGGAGGGGCCGCTCCCGCGGAGGCAGGTAACGGGGCTGCGCGGAAGGGGGAGGGGGGCCGGGCAGTGACCCGCGGAAGATCCGCGGAGAGGGGTGGGGAGGTTTGCGCGGCTTCGCCCGGGGCTGGAAGTTGGCGGGCGAGATGCGAGGGGGTCGGAGGGGAGGTTGGAGGGGTGCGGGCAGGGCAGGGAGGTGGCCCCCGCGATGCATCGTCCACCCGGGCGCAGCCACGCGCGTATCTCCACGCACACGCGTTATCACCCCCCCGCCCCCAACCCCGCAGCGCCCCTCCCCCGCTCTCGCCCAAACTCTCCCCAACACCCCCCGGGGGCACCTCAGCCGGGAGACTTAACTGGAACCGCAGCTCGGTAGCCAAAAGTTGGCCAGCATCGGCAGCGGGTGCGGGAGGCAGAGCCCGGGGGCTCCGCGCTCTCTCGCCGCCCCCCGGCTCCCTCCGCGGGCAGGGGCGCTGCCTGCGCGCCCGCGGACACGCACCATCCTTCCCCAGCCTCCTCCAGCCCTGCAATATGGACGGCACAGCTCCCCTTCTAATTAAATTGCCGCATCATTCATTTTCTGACGCGGGAGCGACATGGGGTACCGGCGGGCAGCCTGCGCTTGACCCCCACCCCCTTTAAAAAAGAGGGGAGGGGGCGGAGAAAAAGGGTGAAAAGGGGGAAATCACAGCAGTTCGGTCTTGCACAGCGGCTTTTTTTTTTTTTTCCTTCCCCCCTCCTTTCCCCTTCCCCAGGGCTTTTTGCATTCTAGTTTGGCAGACGGGCTGGGGCAGGGCCGGTTGCGGGTCCCACGCACAACCCCTCCCGCCCCGTCCCGGGACGCTGCCCTCGCCCCCCTGCTCGGCTGCCGCACGGGGGACACCCGCGGGGTGCGGAAAGGGTGCGGGAGGGGTGCAGCATCCCCTTACCCCCCCCCCCCGCCCATCTTTCGTGTGTCCTACAATTTCCCAGTGGGATGAGGAGGAGACCTCAGCTGGCCCGGTTTGCCCGGGGTGAAAGACCCCCGGTCCCCTTTTCCCCTCAGCCGGGAGACAGAAATCACCCACGGCCGCAGCCCCTCGCCTCCCTCCAGCCCAAGTAGCCCTCAGCCCTTCTTCCTCCGCTCCTTTTTGTCCACACAACCTGCTGGGAACGGGGTCAGCGCGGGCGGGATTGGCAAATTTGACTGACGGCACCGAGATTAGGACGTCACTGGGTTATTAATCGTAATTATTCTCACTGGCAAGGCGGCGATCTCCTTGCAAAAGCCCTGTCCTGGGACGGGGGGAGCTGGCGGGAACCGCAGGGTCGGTGAAGGTGGGAGGCTGGCAGGTGCCCTCTTTCCAGCCCCAAAACGCGCCTTTTCCCTCCCGAAAACGAGGGAGAAGGAAACAGAGGATAACTTCTGTGACAAATCAGAAAAGGATACTCGAACAATTACCGTGCCTTTCCGAAAGTATCCTTACAGCCTCACATTTCCACTGGAGGCGACCGTTCCCCCCGCCGCAGTCGTCACAACGCAGTCATTTAGCGCTTGGTTCAGCCTGCAGAGTAAACCGGCCCCTTCCTTTCCGACTGAAGTGGCAGTGGTGGGGAGAAAGAGGAGAAAGAGGGAATTTTCTACCGAAGCCCGACCTGCCCGTCCAGAAATATTCTGATCTTTAGCAGTCTCTTCTGGCCAGAGCCATCTGTGGTAAGGGCAAAAAGCAATAAATAGTGCAAGGGCAAGGGAAACTCTCTTGTAATTATTGTAGATGGGAGCTGCGTCCTGGCTCTCCGCATTTTCGCAAAGCTAGGGAGTAGTTCGGAGGTTCCGGCTCCGCGTGCTGAAAGGTTTTAGATCCAGCCAGCGCCTGGATTCCAGCTGCGTTTCTGCCCAAAAGCCCCCGGCACAGCCAGCTCCCGTTGCGCACCTGCACCCAGGGCAAGCATCGGGGCATCGCCTCCGGCCGCCATTTGTGAGGGGCGTGGGTGAACGTGTTGGAACCCAGAGCACTGGGAGGGGGAGAGGAGAGGCACCAGCGGGCTGCCACGCCGCTTCGTTCCGTGACGCAAAACCCACATGGCGCTTTGCTTGGGAGAGCTGCCAGGAGAGGGGTCCGGGGAGAGACACCGGCCTGCCCTCGGCAGAGCGCGGGGCGAGACCCGCGGGGCAGCCGGCCTTTGGGGGCCTCGTCGGCATTAAGGTGGAAATCCTGGAATTATCCGGAAAGGCCGGAGCGCTGGGCTGCTGAAAATACAGTGCCGTAGCTCAAGAGCGGCCCTGGGCAGAAACGCTCGTAGCTGCGAAGGCTGTTGAGGGGCAGGCGTCTGGTAACGCCGCTCGTCTGCCTGGGCTGGGCTCAAAGCTGAGCCTTGCAGAGCAAGGGCTTAAAATTCCTTCACTGGTCTGATGACCTCTCTCATGTCCCCATGAGATTTCCATTTGCCTGGTGTGTTCAGATAAATATATTTAAAACTGAGATTTTTCCCTCTTCTTTTTTTTTTTTTAATAGAACTTTTCAAGTATTCTTGGTTTTGTGTATTATAAATTGTTCAGATGGAGAAATTTTAGTGGTTTTGAAAATGTTGATGGGGAAAATCAGACTAGAGAATCTGCTCTGCATAGAAGTTAGTGAAGCAGTTTATGAGGCTTAACTTTTCTTTGTCTCTTTCTGTGGCTTAGTTCATTTATCAAACAGACAGAGGAACAAAATTATCGGGTGGAATTTACCTACAGTCCTTCTTTGGAAGAGATTATTTCTGTTAAAATCTGTGCCACGCTGTTCCAGTGCTGGTTTAGGGCCCGCAGCCTCTCTGGCTGTTGTATCAACAGCTCAGGCTCATTCCAAGGGGATCCAAATTTAATGGGGAGGGCTGTCCTGTCCCCCTCGAGTCAAGACAAAGGTTTTCGTTGAGCGCCAGAGGATGAGATTTGAGAACTCAGGCCAAGGCTCAGTCCTGCTTTTGGCTTTGGGGGGAGCTGCAGGAGGTCCCTTTTCCGGGGACCTTTTCTCCATGCAGCCCGGCTATTTGTCACACGCCGTGTGTAAGTACAGACACGGATTATCTGAGCTGCGTAAGGATTGGTGTATACGCATGAAATGGAGGAAACGTAAAGAATTTTGAACTAGGCTTTTCCAGCTGGAATCCTTTGGGCTCTCCAGCTGGAGAGCTTCTTATGTTGAACGGATGCTCCCGGCCGCAATTTTTACTGTTAGTCTCCTCATCCTCAGTTATCTGTGATCCCATGGAAAGCTGTTGGTTTTTCCCAGGGTGGTTATATCCTCCACAAACATTGCATTATTTTTAGATGAAGTTATGAAATAACAATGCGCCAAATGATATTACCATGGACTACTCCTCATGTAAAAGTCCTCAGCTCCTTCAGGCTCAACAGGACACCAAAGCCATGCAGAAACCCCGGCCATGCCCTCAGTAACGAGCTGTACGTAATTGGTTTTTACTCATGGGATTTTTTTTTTCAGCCGAGAAATTTTGCCCAGTGTTTGATGATATGTGTAAATATTAAAAAGAAAGGAGGAAAGAACTAATGGGTAGTATTAAAATAGAACAGCAAATACCAGCAAATCGTGAGTGCAGTATTTTTAATGGATTGTTATTAAAAATGAAAGAGAAAAGTAGGCAAAATAAAAGGGAGTTTTTAATGGACAAAATTGACAGTTCTCTTATTCTCACCTATTCCTGACATTTCAAGATCCGTTTTTTATCGAATGATTCAACAGCCTTAAATATTTCTTTCTAGTAAATCAGGCACAGCTAGAGCTATTTTTCCCACCTCAGGCACGTAAGCCCACGTTTTTTTTCTAAAGGTGCTGATATTTATTATAGCCGGTGTCAAAAAACTTCGCACTCCGCTTATATATGAGCTTCTCTTTGGCCTTTATTAGAATGATCTACAGCCATGGTTAGGCATGCACAACTTCCTTTGACAGCAGCCAGGATTTCATGCGTGGATCAAAGGTAGAATAATTCCCTTAGGGCGATCTGTTCCCATCTGAACTGCGGAGTTATGAGCTCTGCTCCAGCGCAGAGAGGGGCTTCTTCGGCTCTTCCCATAGTTCACGTAGACAATTCTGCAGCCGTTCAGCCCCATCCTCCATCACGACAACATATTGCATCCTTTCTAAGATATTTTTTTTTTCAGTGGAAAGACTTATTTTTGCCTGGTAGTGCAAGTGCAGGTCCTGATGTCCTAAACGAGGCTGAACACGGAGCACGCAAAGGAAAAACATGAATTTGGAACTGTGTTTTCTAAATCTCTCCATCCATTGCCCAAAGATCCCAGTGGCACGACGCCAACCTTCATTGCTCCCATGAGAAAAATCTTAGATAATGCAAAAAGAGTGCTTGGATTTTCTTAGCTGGAACATTTGTGGCAGAATAATGGTTGTGGTTTATTTTTACACATACACCTTCTGCGTGTAAATATTTTCTTCTGCGATTTCTAGTTTGCCTCACTCGGTTTTCTTTTCACCTTGCGGGCTAATCTTCTGAGCATCCCGGTTCCTTCATTTTGTCTGGGCACAGGAAAATGGAGATTACCCTACAGCACGCGCTGTAAGCAACAGCATGGCTTTCCAGGGCATCTGGATTTAGAGTCGCCAGAATTAGAAACACGAGCCTGACGGGATCACGCTAGGGCAATTCCCCAGTACTGGGCCATAAAGCCAATCAATTTAAAATATAATAGAAGCTCTATTACTGCACTGAATTCTGTGTGAAGGAAGGCACTTACTGCTCATTTGGAAGGAAAAGCTCATGTTCTAAATTGCTTTTTAGATCAGTCTCGATCCTACTTTTAGTGATGTCAATGGTGACACTTCCGCCCAGCCCAGTGGTGCCAGAATTTTCCGTTTACTGTTAACCGCTTCTCCTCTTCCCCCTCTCTTCGCTTTCCTGAGCTCCCTGTCAGCACCGCTCCTTGCTGTTCCTGTTTGAGGACAGTTCAGGCATGGAGATAGACCTTATCGTTCAGCTCAGAGGCAGCGAGATGGATAGTCGTTTTAATCTCTTAGAAAAAGTAGTTCAACGGTCGCAGAAGAGATGGTGAGAGTGATGTCTTCTCTGCTCTTGCGAGCCTTCCCCTCCTTTCTCTGTGCTGCTGATGACACCAGTCTTACAGTAGCCCCTAGTTATGAAGAAGAAAGAGGTGATCTTTCATCCTAAATGCGCTCTGCTATGAAGTTCAAGATGAGCTGACTCAGTCCCATCTCCGTTGCCTGTAATGGAAGTTGAGCGCTTATGTATGTCTGTAAAAACGGCGAAAGAGAATTGGGTCTTAAACTCGTGCATCTTTTCTACCATGTAATGCTGTAATACCTGGGTTTCTGGTGCATGACTCATTAACACATTAGCATGCACTTAAGATATTATTTTTTATTATGCTAAAATTATTGAATGGCGGGAGACAGAATCAGCTGAAGTACCCGAGCATTTCTTCCTCAGCCTTTCGGCTCCAAACCGACCTCTGGAGGAGCGTCGCTCTCCGTCTTTGCCACCAGCCAGGGACGGAGGCGGCTCTCCTCCTGACTTAGACTATGGAAATTGCTGTTGAGAATTGAGTGGTGTGGCTATTCCTTACACGCAGTCGTGCCCCGTTTCCTTCTCTAGCATCATTTTGTACCAGAGGGGAAAAGCTCAGGAAAATAGCTGGCTTTCATTTTTCAAATACTGAGGTAGATCTTATCTGTTGAGTCTTTTTGCCATTTTGTGTAATACCAAATTTCTTTTACAAGGAACAGTGGGAACCACCGTTTTTGATCACTACATCCGGATAGTCATTACGTGTAGATGTATGAAAAGGATCAGAGGTCTAGAAAGTAAGGCCTGGGAGGAAGGAGTAAATTAGGACTGTTCTAAATGGTGGAGTAGAAGGAACAGGATAATACTTTTAAATTACACAAAAATATGCTGAAAAATAAAGGGAATCCTTTGTTCTCTACAAAGAGCATCATAGACAGAACAAGAAATTGGTCTTAATTTATAGCTAGAAAGCTTTATATTGAATATTAGGAAGACATTTCTGATGGTAAGGATGGCAAAGACCGACTAAGGAGGTTGCAGAGCCTCTGGCATAAGAGGCAGGTGAGGTTCCGTGTCAGGACTGTTGGAGGGCAATTCTAGTGGCCCAGAGATGGATTAGGCGATCCCCTGAGCATCCTCCAAACCTTACAGTTCTGTAATTGTTCACATTGAGGGTCAAATTGTTTGTAATCCTGTACTATACCCCTTAAAATATGTATGTCCTCATTAAATACAGTAGGAAAATTTAATAAAAAACAGATTTGGAACCGGATTCCAATAGAAACCATGACAAGAATGAAGGTTTCTAGATCAACAGTATATGCATAGCTAAGCTGTACACTGAGTGCCATATATCCAAGCTCTGAACTCGTGCAGTTGGCTAAAATCTTAATCTTGAAATTCTATATATACATATGTATACACAAACACAGACAGGCATGCATTCATACATCCTTGGATGATTTTATGTTTCTGCAATTTTTCAAGGTTCTTGTGTTTAGGGCTTTCATTTTCTGTTCATTTGCTATCTTTCTGTACCATCCATCTACCTCCCGTTGGCTAGCTAGCTAGAAATACCAGCTTCTTGGGTAGTCACATGCCAGAAACTGGAATTTTAGGAAAAATCTTGATATAAGCAGATTTACAAAAAGCTCTGAGAGTTGGGATTCCTGAATATAGACAAAAATCTTAGGTATTAGTGTAAGGAGGACAGTATCATGTTGTAATGTAAAATCCGTAACCCTACTCAGCATTTCCTAATTACTTTTGTAATATTAAATGTCAGCTGTTTCAAAGAGTGCAAGGAAGGCTTTCTTTTAGCTGTTGATTTAACTAGGCTTAAAATCCAATGAATAAATTGTACGTAGTTCATCAGCTTGTGGGGTGCACAGTGCCCACACACCAAATAATCAGCTACACATCCCACTGTGAACGGTTTATGGCCAAAAGACGGAAGGAACACCACTGTGGAACTGTCAAAATAAAACATGTAAGGGGCTCATAAATGAAACGAACGGATATTGGTTTAAAATCAAGCCCATAAATATGTGTCACACCTGTCCTCTGGGTGGTCAGCAGCAATCAAGCTGTTATATTCTGAACATATTTTCAAGCTGATGCTGTCTGATTTGTCCTTCCTTCCTTGCTGAGCGATATCACGGAATAAAGTGAAAGACCCAAGTGATACCGTGCCGTTGCAAAGGCTGCAGCCAAGGTGACGTTAATATATCAAGCTAAATATGCAATGGATCCAGGAAAATTCGAGGCTAATTATGTTTTACTGTGTTAACCCTTCTAGAAAAAAAAAAATCCATGAACGTAGGTTTACAGGAACTGTTTTCACCACCCAGCAAGCTTCTGCACTTTCTCAGAGAGGTTACCGTGAATGTGGAAATAGCCTAACATAAGGATTAATAATAATAATAATTTACACTGTGGGAGCGCCAAGGATTCCCTCCGTGCAAGGTACTGTATGAGCAAAACACAACATGGAAAAGCATCAACCAGTGCCCAATGTGTGCGGACGTACTTGTGGTTATTCCTCTTTGTACTCACAACTCTGTCTCAGTGTGTGATAAATGCAGCGAAATTCTTAGGATAGCTCTCCCAAAGGTTACTAACTGTAACAGGTGGCTTCCATTGTTTTTCTAAATAAACCATAAAGGCAGAGCCACCATTTGTCACCTCTCTACATGAGGTCCCAAATAATCACCAAACCAGTCCCAAGTGTGTGTCCCATCCTTCTGACCCCGGCATTTCCTTCAGCCGCTGCTTCGGGGAGCCCGCGGGCTGAGGGCCTTCCTTTGCTTCTTAGCACAAAATATTTTTGTTTCTGTTCTCGCTTGTTTAATTTTTAAAGACAGCATTATTAAGTTGTTAAATCGCATGCTTTGAAATGTAATCTTATGTTTTACCATTTAAGTAGCTGTCATTTGGGGGAGAATCCATTCCCACTGAAGCCATTTGGGGCCGGCCTTATGTAAACGCTGTTGAAGAGTCCCTCAAACTGGAATGATTTTCCAACTTGAATACACAAGCTACACCAGCCTCTTTCTAACTCCCTGCCAGAGCGGTTTCACTGCCAAACTGCCTCACTGATGCAGTAGGATAACTCTGGACCTGGAGTGGCCACGGGTCCGACCAGGGCCAGCATCGGGCACAGGGAAGCCAGCAATTGCCCAGCGCACACAGGTAGCAAAACGGCTCCGTTCCCGGCCCTCCTTGTTCTGCGGCATCTTGGAAAAATCTGATTTTTCCTGCTGATGTAAGATATCTACGCAAGCAGAGAGCACAGGGACAGCAGAGCCACATGTCTCCTTTTGGGCTTCAGACCACCTGCCCCCTTCCACCGCTTCTCCCCGCAATCACGGGCCTCTCACTTTTGCTCCTTGTGTTGACAGCTGTTGGTAAAAATTATCCTGTAGATGTTAAAGTTTTCAGGTTGTCAAAGGGGCATCATCAATATTGTCCAGGTAGAGATGGATTTTAAATTTTTTTTTTTAAATGTAGTAGACAGAAACGTATTGTACTGTTAAACCGGATTAAAACATGAAAGCAGCAGAATGGCAAAACTGCCGAAAAACCTATGAAAACACAAGCATTGTCTGATTTTCTGGTGTGCAATGCAGATGAAAACGGCAACATTTTTTTTCAAACCATTTGCATGTCTGTAAATGACTGCAAGGCAGGGTAGAAGGAGGCCAGCTGGATTCAATTAAAGAGAAAGGTAACAGGCTTTTCCTTCTGGTTTTCATTTTTCAGTTTAGGGCAGGGTTACATTTTGAATTTCTTTACAGACTTTTTAAAAATGAGTAAAGTTCTCAGCAACGCAGCCCAAGTGTTCAAGTATGTGCTGAAGAGAACTATTAGAAAAGAAAATCTCCTTTTATAGTAATAATTAATGTTTTGTCTCGCACAGTTTTTTTTCCGAATGATCCACATAAAGCACGTTTTAGGGCAAGCTGCTTAGCAAGATTTCAGGGGACACTAATCCTCAGGACTTTTCGCTGACAACCGAAACACAACGTCACGTGGAAGCCTGATCACGGCAAACTCACCCGGAGCCCGCCTGCAACGGTGGCGCGGTGCTAAGCTGCAAAGCTCTCCGATCGTGATACCCCAGAGCAGGACGCTCTGTTTATTGAGGTTAGATGCGAGGTTTGGGGTATGCCAGAATTATTTCTGTTATTTCCAGGAGAAGAAATTGGGGCACCGGGTTAGTGACAGAGCTGCCTTCCAGCCCAGCATGAGAGAGGGGGCAAGTAGGCATCTTCAAAGCGAACCTCTTTCTCTCAGTGATTTTCACCTACCAGAGCATAATCATAGAATCGTAGAATGGTTTGGGTGGGAAGGGACCTTTAAAGGCCATTCAGTCCAACCCCCCTGCAAGGAGCAGGGACAATAATAATAATAATAACAGCATCATCAACAACAACAATAATAATAACAACCTTTCACTAGTTCTTCATAAGTCTTGAACATCATTCTATGCATCTTCCCAAACTTATTTTTATATCCTTTGCTTCGCACTTCAGGTTGCGGCAGCTCCCGGTTGTGCAACGCTGGTTGTGCTATGGCATCATTCCTGCCGTCCACGCACATACACGGCAAGGCAAGGGTGCTACAAACGGGACACAGACCTACAGGAGTGGGTGGATGATAAATAATTGTTACTTCTTTAACGCCACTTGTACCTTCTGGAGGTCCCCAGTTTGTTCCCACTCTGAATTATTGGCCTTTGCTGACGAACATAATCCTACGAGTGCTTATTCATAGACATCGTTCTTTTGTAGCAGGCGTAACATGAAGGTTAGTTAAGCCTTCCCTCTCCCCTGGTTTGGTGCATGGCCTCATTTCTCCACGCAGAGCCAGACCAGCCTTCAGCACAGCAGCGGATTTCCCAGGTACGCGGGTGACTGCTGCATTGCCCTGACGTTAGAGGAAGAGCAAGGCAGAGCCAAGCAAGTAGAGCAGCGAATTCTCTGGGTTAAGATGACAGACATTGTTCCCCCTCCTACTTAGTCAGCTATATTTATTTTTTCAGTGGATTGTCTCCTTTTCTGAGTCCCAGTGTACCCTCCAACGTCAGGGAAATGTGTTAAGAAAGCTCTGCTGCCCAGGGAAGGGCACAGTCTTAAAACTTGTGCACAGGGAATATTTGGAGCTTATAGAGAGCTGAATAGTAACCCGTATTGGTCTGAAGGAGAGTTGGAGAGAGTCTCAACTGTCTGACAGTTGTATGTCGTGCTGGGGATGGAGACTCCTTCCACTTCAAGTTTGTAGCACAGGTTTTCCCAGCAATATATTCTGACACTTTGGGGGTAGTAATGGTTTTGAATTTCTCGTGTGCTCCCAGCGAAGTCTATTGGTGGTTATTCCAGTCCAACACAACTTCATAACCTCATCTTACATGATCATGTTGTGTGGAAACGCCAAGACATCGCATTGCAGCAACTCTGCCTTGCAACCGATGGTGTCAAAATGATCAGTCCCTGGGAAGGGAGGCGTTAGATGTGTGCATTTCCATCCCGTCTTCTGCAAATTATAGCAGGTTTTTAAGTTACTGCGATACTTACAGGAAGAAAAAAGAAGTTTCCAGCCCCCTCGTCCCCTCTTGCATAACCCCAGGGACTGAATGAGAGCCCTGGCCGCTGGTGGTTTAGGGGTTGTGTCAGTTGAAGGCTCCTGGAGGTCCATATGCTAAAATGCCGTTCGTTCTTACTTTCTTCCATGAAGGTAACCTCGCTCCGTCAGAAAGCAGTCCCTCAAAGAGTCTTTGGCTAATTTTAGAAATTCAAGGCTAACTTGCCCCATTTATTGCGGGTGTAAGGAGTGAAAGAGCCTTTCTGCACCAAACCCTTTTTTTTTCTCTCTTTGTACCAGCGTGAGCGAGGAAAGAGCCTGACTTTAACAGAACAGATAAAAATAAAACTGGCGATGGACAAAGCCAATTATGTTCCCCATTGCCTAGGGATGGGCAACCTAATTTGCAGCTGACAGTGATGTGATGGACTGAACCATCCTTTTTCTGACCCAGCATTTGGAGTAATTTTTATCGTAAACCAATCATTACGACGTAGGACTCTCAGTACCGTCAGTGTCACCATGACAAATTCCCACATCAGTGTTAGTGTTGCTGCTAGGGTTTTTCCTCCCATCCTTCACTGCCTGACATGTTCTGGGAGGTGCTGGACATGATACGCCACGGCCCTGTCCTCAGCACGAGCCCTGGGCAGAGCAGCTGATGGGTTGTGTGAGAGGAACAGTGCCAAACACAACGGTACCAACACCGGGGGACATGTTTCCAATCTCTTTGCTGTAATTTTGGAAGGCATGATAAATTTATCCCTCTAGTTCAGAATATACATACAGCACGTTAATCTGGGAGTTTAGCAGTGCATGTTTTCTCCTCCATCTTCATCTAAAATCATCTCTGATTTTGCTTCTTTATGTGGTTTATAGGTCATAAAATGATTTTTTTTTCCCCTGAGGATATTGTACAAGTTTGTGTTTGACATCTGTACAATCTAGTAAGTCCTAAGCTTTAGTGTAGTATCGTTATGTTCCCTGAATAGGCACGGCTTCTGCCTAGATATTTTTGAACAGAATTTCACCTCATTAGAACCAAGTGGCATTTATTGTCACCAGAACTTCAGCAAATTCTGCTTTAAGAAGCCAAATCCCTGATGATTTTTCAGAGTTGTCGGAATTTACTTGTCTGCACTGGAAAAACCTTCCACTGGATTATGTAAGCTGTGGGTCGCAGAGATAACGGGAAATTTAGAAGAAGTGACCTGAGAGGCTACACGGAGGGTGAAGATCTGTTGCTCTTGCAGATGATGTGCCCTGCATTCCCCTCCCTAGGTCCATGAGAGCGCAGGGTAGACCTGGGAGGCTCCATCTACACTTCTTTCTCCCTGTCCCTGCCTAGCTGTGAAATCTGAGGTTTCTTCCTTTCCACTATAGGATCCAGTAAAGATTGATTAACAAATGATAGACAGACACCTGCTATTGCTAACAGGGGGAAGAAAAGCTGATATTGGATAGTTTTATCAATACCTCTGCTCCTGCCAAAGTCCTGAGCTAAAGGAGCGTTATTAAGGCTGTAACGTCAAGCACCGATGTGGTGAGACAGGCCAGGGTTGTGGTAACTGGTGCATCTTTACTTCTACTCCTTCCACGCATCCCCTTCAGCCGCACAGTCACACCGACGTAAAAGTAACTCTGTACTGAAGAGCTGTGAGGAGCAAACTGCGTATTTTCTACTCTTACGCTTTGTGCCTTATTATTTAGATTGACTGAATATTTGTCTTGACCAAATATATATATGTTGATTTTATTAGGTCAATAAATCAAAGTGAAGATGGAAAAATATATTTAGTTATTTCAGTAGAATTTGAAGGTGCCTAGCAGGGTATTTCAGTAGCAAATCTAAGCTTCAGTTATGAGAAGCTGGCTTAAATGGGTTTATATTAGGAAAACAAATACATTTTTTTTGTGCTTACTTATATAAACCCTTCTTCTTCCTTGCATGTGGCTTGATTTTAGCATCCTCTTTTAGAATACACAGATTTGGTTCAGCGGCTTTCCCCAAATGGGTGAACGGCGTGTCCCCGCCGGCAGCCTTCTGGAGGCAGCGAAGCGGAGGGGCCCTCACGCCTGGCGCTCCACGAGGAAGGAGCTCTCCAACTTCACGTCCTACCCCTGCAGTGCATCAGCAGGGATGAATGTGTGGCTCCTGGCCTTAGTTTTGGGGTGGGATTTGGTAGCGTAGCTGCTGGACAGGTGTAGGACCTGCATTGTGAGGTGAGAAGAGCTCGTGGCTTGGTTGGTGGGATCCTCCTGTGCAGGGTTGGGGTGGGTGGCTGCATAGCCCCATGTGCCAGGGAGAGAGGCCGGGATGTACGGGAGACGCGGCAGCCACATTTCTGTGATGTCTGCACGGATCTGGGGCGAGAATTGTGCCCTTGTTGCTGCAGCGCTGATGGGAAGTGCTAAGAACAGTCCTTGTAGACCTGTTTCAAGAGCAATCCTGTGAAAGGCAACAGACTGCCTCAGGCAAGACATTTAGAGGGTCTTGTGCTTCTCTTCATGCTTTTAAAGTGCATGTTCTTGCTCTCAATGAAATATTGCCTTTCCAGAATGGACTTGGGCAGGGAGACGCTGTGTGTTCCACACACCTGCTGTGTCCATGGCATTGAGCTGTAAGCGCTTGTTTAGGTCATCCTCACACAAGAAATTCATATAAATGGGAAGGTCACCATGCGTCTGGATACTGCTGCATACCTTCTTTATTTTCCACAATTCCTTTCTCGGTCAGGTTAGATTCCCTATACTCAGGTATGCATTTCCCAAGGTTGGATGATGTCTCCTTCTGATCAGCGTTGTCCACACAGATGCATCTACAGCGCTCACGGAGAACCTCGGTGCCGCGTGGAGCTGGAAATCCAGTACACCACCTGCACACATGCACAGCGGCAATCCCAGTGAATGAGGAACAGGAGGTGGGATTTGTGCTCACAAAATTGCTGACACACAATTAAATTCCGGATGTGGTTAAGGACAACCACAAATCCATGCTGCATCCCCAGGACAAGCACGGAATGACTGAGGCTTTTTATTTGGGGAACGCCATGCTGTAGGGATGCGGTTAGTTGTGTCTGAGTTTGTCACCTTGAGGCCAAAGGTCTCCTTTTAAAATGTTAGGGCATGTGGTCCGTCCTTGGGGATGATTCTGCTCTGTTGTCTCTTCCTTTCTCACATCAGTCATTGCGTTGGGGTTTGCTTTGGTCTGAATCTCTACTGAAATTCATATGGAAGCTCTTGGAGCCATGTTAAATTCATGCCGCATTTGCTGAAATTTCATTTAGGAAAAAAGAGGTAAAAGGGTCTCATAAGATGAAAATACATTTTTTTTAACTTTTTGAATTTTGAAGCAACTTTCAGTTTGAGTTTCTAACATTTTGTAGCTGTCTTCTGTCTAGATTTTAATATATCTATATACCTTAATACTATTTTCTGAAAGGGGAAAACACATTATAACTCATTTTGGGGATTATAGAAGGAGTAATTTTCTTGAAACTAGTCCTTAATATAGCTAATAGCTCTTGGCTTCACCTCAAGATGTTTAACAAGCCCATCATTAACGATGGCTAATGAAAAATTAATTAAAATTTTTTTAATCTAATACTGGATGACAAATCATTATAAATCATGCCCTTGGTTATTCATGTCAGTAACACAAATAAATGAGTCTGAAAGTTCATATATATGCATAAAACAGAACTGTAAGCAAATGTAGGATGAATTGTGTCAGTTGTCAATAGTTATTTATTCAGTGGATTTTAAAATTTCTTCTTAACATTCCCAGAATTCTCACTAATGTATGACCCTGTATATAATTTATTGAAGATTTAATAGGAAACCTTAACATTTTATATGTTCAGAGAATTCTGGCATCCGTACCAGGATTATCCACACCAACTTTTTTTTTTCTGTTTTGAATTTGCCTAAGATAACTCGATGAAGAAATGGAAGCAAGATCAATAAATTTTGTCTGAGAACTAGTTTAAGAGGAGCCACATGTCTCAAATGTGCAAGAGCAATGGGAGAAAACGCTAAGTGCTCAGAGCCTCTCAAAGACAGACCAGAAACCATTTGGTAAACCCTACAGATATTTCAGATACTAGGATTAGTTCACAAGCACTCAAATACTTCCCGTATATGACCAATAATATTCGTAGTTTCTAAGGTGATGTAGTGTCATGGTTGATACAACCATAATACTTCTTCTTGTGATGGTGTGCTCCCCTCCGCTCCCCAACCATCAGTGATAGATGTGTCTCATCGTGATGGGGGCATCTGACTCAAAGTGGATTCGGAGCAGACAAATAACAACAAAATAGCCAAAGGATGGCGAGGCACCCCCCTAACCACAGCGCTGCCCAGTGCCCGACTCAAGCCAAATTTGGAAGAAACTAACATCTGCAATTGGTGTGCAAATAGTTCATCAGTTATCTTACTCCACAAATAGTGAGCAGCCCAAGCACCCTTGGAGCTCTCCTGCATGGCGGTGGGCTGCATGCCAGGATCTCCCCTTGAGTGGGGACGCCTCTCAAGGTTACTGCTCGAGCTGAGAGGATCCTTATCACATCAGACACTCGGGAAGTGCATTGGGAATGAAAGCGCTGAAACTTTGTAATCTTAGCTAAGTGATATAAAGGACTGATTGTGCACGTATAATCCTTTAGTTGTAAACCGTTGGTCAAGCCTGGGACTAGGACTGGATCCAGCTGCACCTAGACTCCTCTCAGAGAAGAAGTTTAGATAGCAAGGGGGTCCTTTCTGAATATCATGGCTCAGTGGAAAGGTCTTCTTGACAGTTTGGTCCAACCCTGTCCACTATGCAGTAAATAATGCAATGTACCTTGCCATCGACTCTCGCTAAATCACTGTCATGTTTACCATTTACTATCAAACTTTGTCGACTCACTACTTTAGATCAATAAAACATATTGTTGCTTCAGTCTTACTCATGAAGCACTTCAATCCATCCGTGACAGTTATTACTAGCTAAATATTTCTTATGTTGTCTTAGAGCATCCCGAGTGAGATGTGCGAGGTGCAGACACCAAGGGTCCTCCAAGCGCTGGCAGTGTGGGCAGGGGAGCAGGACAGATGTGGGAAGGATGGAGCAGCTTCAGCATGGTCACAGAAGCTGCTGCTGAAAGTGACCTCCTGCCCAGAGCCCCGCGCCCCATCCATCAGCTCACACAGCTTCTCTTTGGAGGTGTGCTAGAGCTGCACACACAAAACCTTTTTTACTGATAAGAAGAGAGGATTTCCTTTAAAGTAACTCCTGCTCTGTGCGTGGTGTGCTCCCCGTCCTTTATTCAGGTGCTCTCTCAGTACTGCCCAGGCTGTACCTGCTCCTCCTCTGAGGCCACAGGACCTGACCTCTATTTCTCCTTTCTCCTTTGTTTTGTTTTTTTTTTTTTTCCTTCCCCTCCCATAAGGCAGCACTGTGCTCACTACATGTTCCCTTCAAGGCCAAGCATCAGCTCCGCTTCCACTCCCTGATTCACCTTGTGATGCCTCAGACTGCATCCCTTATCTCTCTCTCTATAAATCCGATAAAGACGCAGCTCCGTATCAGAGCCGCATCCTGCGGGTTTGCCTTCTTTCCGTGCTACGTTTGTCCTGCTGGCTGAGATGCAGTTGAGTTTTAAGATAAAAGCCATTCTCGGTGAACTTATTAAAGACCTAAAAGTTACTTATGTACATAAGTAATCACTGTAATCAAATGCAAAAAAAAATATTTTCTGCTTGTCCCTGGTACTTGGAAAAGCCCAAATTGATTTATTTTCAAATTCAGGAGTTGGTTTGCCAAATGTAAGAAAATGTAACACAGCAATTACGGGCATTCCCCAAAAGCTGCATTTATGTATTTATGAAAAAAGCTCCCATGGGTAACAGTTCATATAAAATATTTGGCTTGGAAAGGCTTTTATTTTTATAAGTTCTTTTCAGTTTTCTATTTTGAACGCTGATGTAATATTTTTCATATCATGCAATATTTCTCTGAAAGGTCACGTTCTGTAGCCAGCACCGCTGCGACTTGCAGTGCGAGACATTCAGGCAGTGAATGAACTTTCTTGGTGACACGCGTCCCTTCGTAAGAAAAGCTACTTTGCAAATGAGATCACAGCATCACATCTATTTTTTTTCTCTGAAAAACGCATTTAAACTGATTTTTTTTTTTTATTAGCTGTAATTCAGACATCCCCTAAAACGTAATTAATTTTGATCACACCATTTCTGCGATTCAAATGATGGATAACAAATGGGTTATGCGTATCCCCAACACAACGGCATTCTATCAAACACTCCGTTTATTGCATTACAGATGATATCAAGTAGTGGCAGTCATTCACATGAATAGTTCTCAAGTCTGATTGAATTTGATTCCTTATTAGAGAGAGTTCCACAGTGCAGAATGTCATACCAGTAATACAACACAGAAATTGCTTCTAGCATGTGAAACGTGCAATTATAATAAACAAATATTTAACTCACGCTATGCCCTTGGGATTGCAGTGTCAATAAAAGACTAAAAAAAAATTAATTGTTTCATTGGCCAGGAGCGTCTGAGAAGGGTCCATAGCTGAGGTGGTCTGCCAAGGATCCCTGGGTACGGAGCTGGGTTTAGGAGGAAGGTGATGGTTCTACGTATAATAAATGAAGGCTGGGATCTGTTTTATGATGAAAACATTGAACGTAAAATTAATAAGCATCCAGTCATGACAGTAATAAATAGCAACGACATTCACTTGGGGGCAATGTCAGAGGAAATATGGATGTAAAGCTTGTGGATGGAGTGACCTGCTCACACACACGTGTGCGTGGGCACACGCACGCTCACACGCGTGGTGCGAATTTCTGCAGGGAGCGCTCAGGGGCTCTCGCCTTCGGAGCTTTACTTTAGGGGTGTAAAAAAAGGGCTGTCACTGCACTTAGCCAGCCACAGAAGGTACAACTGTTGTCTGTCTGTGGCTCTGAGAAGAAAAAAGGATTTCCTTCTGACTTCTCCCTTAATATTCCTTCAAGGGCTTGGGACAATCTAGACCTGCGGAAGCCTCTGATGCAAAATTAAAATAAGAATCAAATTTTCTCTTCCTTAAGAGCCTTCTGCCTTTCACCCAGGGTTGGAACCGCTCTTTGCTTTCTTAATGACTGGTGCTGCGGCATGCCATTATTCATGAGCATTTTCAGCAGGAGACAGATGTATGAACTCTCATTTTCTATGGAAGATATCTTATGGAGCCGGCATTACCAAGCAATGATTAGATAAGATGACACCATGGGAAATTCAAGATGGAAAAAAAAAGCCGGAACGGGTACACTGCAGAGCTGAAACGCTATCAGTCCTCGTTGAAAGGGCCTTCATCTAGGACATTCAGAGGAATTCTTCAAAAGGCACCAGCTCTCTAATGAAGCTTAATAATTTTGATTTGACAATACCTAGCAGCAGAAACTGCATAGATGCTTAATAATAGTATAATCATTTTCTGCCAGCAGTTTGCTTTGCAGCAGAATTTGTATGCTTGCATTATTCCATTTAAGATAGAGATATTTATTGAAATTATATGCTTTTGTATTATATATCTCTACGTTTATCAATTATTTTTTTTTTTTTGCTGCAAGATTGCAGGAATTTAGATTAACTGACACCATGGGAAATTTAGGATGAGCCAGAGCCAATGTGCCAGTTAAAAGTGGAGCTGAGAATTCATCTGCTTCAGTTCCAGTGCTCTTTTATGGAAATCAGCTATCTCATCAGGAATCATTTATCGTCACTTGGTGAGAGTTTGTCTGTCAGGATAAACTGAGTCATTAATTGCAAACACACCAGTGAGATCTTGGAATATGTATATGATGTATATGTATGCGTGTGAAAAATGTTGAAGGAATGGCAATACAGATAATGTGAGAAACGGCAACAATGAAGAAATATTCAATATGAAAAGTAAGATGGAACGGCAGGATGAGGGCTACTGGAAAGAGATGCTCCGGAGGGGGTTAAGGTGCTGTTCAAGGGGTCTTGCCTCTTGGAAGTTCAGCTCCTCAGATTCTGCTTATTAATTTGGATCTATTTCACTGTTTTGAATGAAATGTGATAAATGAATATAAATTCAAGGAACTTCCGAAAATATGTGGCACAAATTATGAAACTGCAGAGCACTAGGGAAAAATCACTGATGGACCTTGCGCAACTCTAGCAGAAATTTGATGGTGAGGTAATCTTACAAAAAGCGTGGAATCATGCTGTCAATTAACCTGAGCAGCAATGTATGTATATATATGAAGTGTTGCATAAAAGAGGAATTTTAATATCTTATAAAAAATTGGTAACGTTATTGCAAGAAATCTCTTAATTAGCATGTCTGCCATACATCTTTTTGAACATTCACCTTAAAGAGAACTGAGGACAGCTTTAGCAACAATGTGATACAAAATAATTAGCTTGTTTTCAGGGCTTAAATAGTCATTACTTTCTTGTGAAGTCCCTAATTAAGCTAATCCTAGTTTATAATACATTAACAACCACTTTTTATGTGGAAGCTATTTCTTAGAGCATAAAAATAACTTCAAATTTTGAAATGCTCAAAATGATAGGCAAAATTGTAGAGCTTGGGACAGGAACAATACAGACTAAAAAATTATGTAAGTACTTGATTTATTCCTTGCTGCCCACGTGCAATTTGTTCTCCTGAAGTCTGCAGATACAACTGTTTAAAGGGTCTCCTGAAATGATTTTCCCTTCTCTGCTTTGAAAGCCCATGACAGCCCGTTACCATGATTTTCTTAGGAGGTCCTGTTATAACATTACCCAATTATTTCCTAAAAAGTGTAAAAGTTTTTTTTTTCCCTGACTCACACTATAATAGATGAAGGGATGATTTTCAGTTTGATGTTTCACTTCAGTCAAAGGAAAAGAACTGATAATGTGAAGTTGACACAAAACAAAGCACAAAGCCTGCACTAGAGGACAAAACGAGCTCTGACCCTCGTCCACAGAAAGAAAGAAACAATAAAAAGGTACAAAAAGATATATTTTGGGAGTGGGAGATCCGTATCTCACAGTTGGCATTTGTCCACGGTGGGCAGAATTATTGCTTTCCTCAACTTTGTGCCTTGCTTGGTCATTTACCTGTGAACAGTTGGAGGCAATATTTGGTTGCAAAGCCCTCAGGTTGTGCAGGAATGAGTCCATGTCTATGTGAGCTAATGAAATTAGCTGAGGTGGGAAAATAGGGTGCTGTGTGGGAAAATAGGGTGCTGTGTGGAAAACAAAGAATTCCCCTCCCAGCCAAAAGGAATAATTCATCGGGGGAAAAACAAAAAAAAAAAAAACCCAAAAAAACCCACCCAACCTCAAAAATTCAGCCAACTAATCCTGCAGAGAGATCAAAATGAAGCATGGAAGCCTGGATCTCCCTGTCTCTTGGATTTACAACAGGCAAGGAATTACATTTCCCATTTAAAGACAGAGCTGAACTTCCCACTTAAATAATTTGTGGAAGCTTTTGTATCAGCTTATGCTCAAAACCTGAAGTCTGGAAGAGATAACCACAGTGAGCAAGAAAGCACCTGAGATCAACTGGATACGCACTGAGCAACAAACCACGGGGTTTCTCACAGATCTATTTACCCAGGCATCTGACCGAAACACGCGGATGCTTTACCACATCATGTAATATTCTCTCTGTTCCCACTACACTTTCTCTCCTGGTACAGTATCAATAATTCATGTACTCTTCTTACATGGGCTATTTAATATGTTGTAAGAGGCAAAATATACACAGTATGTATGAGGGAAAGGCTTTTCTTGCAAAAGATATTTAACAGACCTGTAAAGCCTCGGAACACGGATAAGGCAACGCGCAAGGACATGTCTCACCCAGTCATGATAGGCAATTCCCTTTCATGCCTTTTTTTTTTTTTTTATGAGAGGTGCAAAACCAACTGCTATAAACCTGTTTTTTTTTTTTCTGAGAGAAATGTCAGTGAGTCCCCAGTTTTAACCTATACAAAATAGAGAACAAATAAAACACAATGCCACAAGGCACTGGAATATTGTGATATTGTGTTCAGAGTAATGGCAACATGTATACAACTACCTCATTTTAAAAGAAAAATTGCCTCTGGATTGTGAGTCACACCTACCGATTCCCTCCCTAAACAAGACTTTGGTAACACTGCCCAAGCCAGCCTGGCCAAGCCTCCACTCTCATCCTGCTGAAGGCTGGAACAGACCTTTTACATTAAAAAGTCCTTAATATACACATAGAATCATAGAATGGTTTGGGTTGGAAGGGACCTTCAAAGGCCATCCAGTCCAATCCCCTGCAAGGAGCAGGGACGTCTCCAACCAGATCAGGTTGCTCAGAGCCCAGCCTGGCCTTGAATGTTTCAACGTGTTCACCAGCTTACCCTTATTATTTTATGAGCAGAGCACATTTAAGTTAGAAAAGATTAAGTGGAATTAAACACAGATGCCTTTTTTTCCGAAGCCGGTTCCCAGAAGACATCTATTTTTTCATCCTTTGCTCCTAAAGACTCCTCTAGCAGTGGTAGATTTGACTGCAAATGACAAGCTGTACACAGGAACCAGGCATTTATATCCCTATCATCACTTATTAACTGTTGTTATTGTCGCTGACAGTGTAGTAATAATAATAGGGATTCTTTCAACACCTGGCTTGAAGATGTAGGAGTTTATAACATTCAAAAATATCTCAACAGAACTGACAGGTGAATGCATGTTCAGAAGCAATTTGTACCGGGAACGGCATATAAAAGCCAAGCAACTGCTGACGGGGACCTTGAAGAGTCTTTGCTAACCCTTAGGATCTGGTTTAGAACATTGAAAAGCAAGGTCATCTTCTTTTAATAAGGTATCACTGTCCCCAGCCGTAAATCACGCTCCAGTGTCAGTGCGTTGCAGTTTATAGAGGGAAATGACTAACGGGGAATTGCGTTGCAATAAGCAGTATGAGGAGAGCTGTGATTGAGTGAAAAAAAAAACAGGAAAACTGACTGTTCCCACTTTCTTGACTAATTCAAGGCATGAAGTGAATGCACTGAGATGCCAATTTCCTTCAACTTTTGTGAGATCTAAGATCCTTCTAAGAGTGGTTTGGCTACTGAAGGGCTCAGGCCTGGAGAATGGAAAATGCCTTCATCTTCCAAGATTGCTGCTTTAAAGATAACGGGATGTGAGCCTTTCAGGCACTACCTCATCCTCAGTACAAAGAATTGGATCCTGTCTCCTCATCTGTGTACTCTTCTGATGTGCAGTGGCCACATCCAAACACTAGTCCACCAGAGTCACCTACCAGGCAACACACAGAGGATCTCTCATCACATGCAGGTCAGATTTCAATGGGAAGAGATGGCTGTGAGGACCTGAACATGATTGATGTAGGCTAAAGTCATCTTAATCTTTCCAGTAAATCTACATCTACAGGAGTTCAAAAGAAGGATTTAAAAAAACAACTCCACAGCCTGATGGAAGACCACCTCCACTTCAGTTGCTCCCAGATGGTTGGAAAGTCAGTGTAGACCTGAGCAGCCCTAAGTTGCACCCGTGGTCTGGTGGGTTTGGAGGGACCTCAGCAAGACATGGTACACCAAGACATGGCCAAAGATGCAATTGTATTGGGATGGTCTGCAACCGTTGAGGTCTTCCTTCTGAAGACTGGTGAATCCACCCTCTGAGGTACCAATACCCAAGGCACTGAGTATCCATCACTAGGGCAAAACTGGCCTCCAAGCAGACGGCTCCACTGTGGCTCTGCCTCGCCAAGTCCCGGACACCTCGAAGGATGGCAATTTCACTGCTCCACTGAGTGCTGCACGCTGCACTGTACTCTTGCTAAGGAAATTTTTCCTGCTGTCCAAGGAAATAAATCTTTACACGTTCTCCAGACATAAACTAATGATTCAGAGTGATCAAAATAAAATTACTTAACTAATGTGTTATCTGAAGTCGGAAGAGGCAGGTTTCAGTTGCAGCACGACAAACCAGACAAAGGCAGAGGGGATATTATTAGCTAGGCACTGTCCCACAGGATTAGAGTTATGAGATATAATATATATAAGGACCCAAGGGTGAGATTATCTCCGGATAATACACCCTTTAGGTTTTTAAATTGCATCTAAAGCAATCAAACCTGTTACCATAGCATTCATTTTAATGCATAGATAAATTTGTAGCTCTTGTTTATATAGCTCATCCTCTGGAGGCACTAATATGATTCCCTTTAAAACTCAAGTTAATGAGAAAATAATGGAGCATTGTAGATATAAGCAAATTTTTTTTTTTTCACTGTCACTGTCATCATCTTTTATACAGCCACAGGGCTCTTTGAAAGTATAAGTTGGATTTATTTTATGTACCACAAAACCTTTAAAAATCTTTCTTTACACCAAGCTTTCTGATTCCAGCCTGAAGCCAAAAATACTTACTGTCTAAGCGTATTTATAAATCAGTATATCATCCATAAATCTTACCTTATCCCTAATAGGAAATTTAAAATTGTAACTCTTAAAACTTCACCTTGGCAACATACTTTCTTATTTTATTGGCTTTCCTGGACAGAAATGGCTGATGAGATACTGTATGTGGCCAGGGAATAGGGATTGCATATCAGTTGCGGAGTGTAGTGAGCTGTGTAATGAAGCCATGCTTGTTTACTTTCCTTTGTATACAGCACTGCAGTGAATCTCTGGGCATTTTCAAGTCTTTCGGAAATTTCTCTTTACTCCATCAGTTCTCCTAAGGCTTTTGGACCAGCTGAGGAACTTCATTTTCATGGAAGATCCTCCAGTGCAAGGACAAGGCGTTCCCAACGTCGATATCTGCAAGTCTGATAGAAGCTGTTACCAAATCTCAATAATTTATTTTTTTTTTCTGGACAGGATTGGTGATATATACATAATTTACGTAATCAAACATTTATTTTTCATACATATTAAAAAACACCTATGTGGTTTGGGTCTTCAGGCATTCCAAACTCTGTAGGGGTTAATACGAATAAAAATAACATCATTTACTGGGATTGCCCCTGGTCTCACTTGAAGACCATGGGAGTTTTGATTTGAGCAGGACAAGCTTCAGGCTTCTGTTGGTAGGAACACTTCCTTTGCAAGATTCATGTTGTCACTCTTTAGTTTTTTGTGCACTTGTCTGCTGCCTTTGGTTTCCCTTAACCTTATCTGAATTTCTAACTGCTCCCGTTAACCTTTGCCTCATGATGAGTGTGGCCATACACCAAAACATACCCCCCTCTTCCCTGCAGCTCTGCATTGTTCCTTTCGTTGGGGGATCCTTTGTGGTTGGTCTATCCGAAAAGTTAGAAAGACGTCTCTCTGGAAGGTGACCAAGGCAAAGGTTCATCTCCTTGGGGCACCAGATGCTGGTGAGCCAGCCAGGCTTTTCCAAAGGTTGGTGCGTGACAAAGAGTCGTGGGTGTTTTTTTTCTGCCTTCTGGATGTGTGGGTTGGCTGGCTGAGACCCTCACCAGCCACATCCCGAGGCTTTTGAAACCTTGTCTTGCCACAGCCTAGTATTGAGACTTGCAAGCTTCCTATTCGAATGGAAATGTAATTATTGACTTCAATAAGAAAAATGCTGCGGTGGGAAGTCGCTAATGAAGTCAGTCTAAAACCAGTGAATCAGAGAAAGTGTTGCATTGTTAGAACCACTGAGAAATATTATCTAAGTTGTCAGCAGTGGCAGGAGAAAGAAGACTGCAGAGCTTCTGTTGTGTCTTTTGATTTTTGTATTAGCACAGAAACACAATGTGACGAGGCTAACTAAGATTTAGATAATCACAGAAACAGGCTGATCATATTAAAAGGCTGGTACTGGGGATTTAATAAAGGCCAGGCTTAATTCTCCCATTCCTTAGGCTCAGGACATCTCACCAGAGCGTGAGATGCTTCCTCCAGGTTGCCTGGTCGCTGGTAACCTCTTCCACAGCCCAGTTTTCAGGAATGCCACCGAGCTGATACAGCTGGAGTCGGACTCAGCCGATCCCACTGGGATCTGGTTGGGAAAACCGTTCTGGGTTTCCTCCTGACCGATTTACTTTAAATGAGTTTATATTTCAGATTGCCTTGGGATAGGAAATATGTATGGAAAGATCTCAAGGGATTGGATTAAGTAGTTTTAATTACAATGCTGGCTTCCATGGAAAAGCATTTCTTGAGAAACATTAAACAAATATACTTTTTTTTTTTTTTTTTTTTTTTTTCAATCCTGCTTGGTGTGTAGGAATTTTCCACATCTGGAAAAGAAAAACTTTTTACATTTAATTATAGTATTTCATTAAGTCTGCGTGCTCACCGTGATCTACTGTGGGCACGTGTAGCTAACATGGTGGTGTATTTTGGGAACCTTATCCACACAACTTGCCAATAAGAGGACATGGTGAGAAAGGTCAGGGATCCAGGGAGGTTGGTTTAGGTTGTCCTCACCACCTCTCTGCAGCTGTAAAATTATTCTCCACACCGTGTTTCTAGCAGTTTGCTGAATCTAGCATTGGAGATGTCAAATGGCACCGCTTCTATTACTTCCCCTGGGAGACTATTTTAGTTTGGCTGATCCTGCTGCTGGGAATAATTTCTTTTTAATATTCAACTCCATTTCCCCTCTAATCCCGTTTATCCTACTCGTAGCCCCACGCACTGCCCCAAAGGATCCTTCCCCTCCTCAGGGTATTTACTTCGGGTACTTTTAGACCACTCTGGATGTCGTCTTATAATTATAGCTCAGCTGAGCTACACGGATTCTATATGTGTGAGCAAACAAGGAAAACATCATTAATGAATTCATTCAACTCCAAATAATTTTACTGAACTTTCACCAGCTCATCCCTATTTCACTGCATTTGGTGTTTGGTCTGTAAAACAGAAATCCAAAGCTGCAGCCCCAGGAGGGATATCCCACTGAATAGAGAGAAAGGAGTATTCCTTAATAAATTATTATTATTATTATTATTATTATTATTATTATTATTATTATTATTATTATTATTATTATTATTAAAAATCTTGCACCAGCAAATCATTTAGTTTTATTTTGAGGTTTACTTGGATAAATTTTAGCTGGGGTTGGGGTTGTCAGAGCCTGAACCAACGTCCAGTGAAGGCTCCCAGCTCATTTTAATACCTATTAGCAGACCGGGTTCTTAAATCTCAGGTCTTCGGTTCTCAAGATCCTGACTGACACAGATCAATGGATTTTATTCCAGAAAATCAGTTGAGACAGTTAATGCCCATTAAATTGGAGACAGTGGGGGCTAGACAGGTGCCAAAGTGCTTTTCTGAATTGGATATTATTTTAAAAGTATATTTTTATGGTTTGATATAAAAGTATGTATTTAACTGTGGTGTGCAAGTCAATGAGGAAGGAAGATAAATTAATGAATAATTTGCACATTTTTGAATGACTAATTTAATATTTTTCACTCTTCAGTGAAGTGGGCCTTTATTTCAAGCATAGTATATTTAAAACCCCCTTTCCTTTACAGAGAAATTAAAACCCCTCCAATCTGTGACCATAATTCTAATTCTGCAATGTAGTTGTGTGTATTTCAGAAGGTTGCGGGTGTGACCTTGAGGGATTATGGTATAAGTGGAACGAGGGAGTAGGATTTAGATTTTTTATTTTATTTTAGGCGGTAACAAGATTTTAAGTGCCTTGTGTCGTCTAATTGCCTTTCATGACCCTTCAGAGTTGCAACCAACTGGCTGAGAAAAGCTGCACTAAATAAATCGACTTGTGACTTATTAAAACTAAATTCTCAAGGATTTTCTCAAGGATAGTACCTTTGGCATCCTTTGCCCTGGAGAAACATTACCAGAAGAGCAAAACAGTAGACATCAGTCATGGAAGTGAAATCTTGACCCTTTGAAATCAGTAGGTTGGGGTCACCATTCTTTTGTAAGCAGCCTTCGCTCCCACTCCTCATCGTCCCTCTGGTGTTTTGGTTGCTTGCTCAGCACATCAGGTATGACAGTAAAACCATGTGCGATGAATGCAGCTGGAGCTGAGAGCAACTGCAGATGTGCTGCAGCAAGGAGCAACTGGTTGTCCCAGCCCTTTTGAGGTCTTGCTGTGTCTTCTTGTCCCCACTGGCCTTGTGAGAGCACCTGCAACAGTGTCTGTGTCCTTCAGGTACGATAAAACATTGCGTATTTATCAACGCTCTGCCCAACAGTGTCTTTCTATTGGAACACCTTCTCTTCTCCCACACCTTCAAGCAATTTTCAAGGACCTTTCATGCTTTTAAAACAATCAGTCCAGAAAAAAAATAAAAAAAGGATTCTTCATTCTCACACAACTGCTTTAAGAATAAGCACCTCTTTCACAGGGTGGGAAATATTTAGTTCTGGCAAAATACAGAAACTCTGTCGGCCCTGAAGTTGCCTGCCGTTGGCCGCTCAAAGTAGACCATGGTTGTTCTTCTCTTCAAGGAATAAGAAGGGTCATTCCTTCCACTTCTCAGAAAGGCCATGCTGTCCATTGGCAGCTTAAATATACATAGGACAGCTGTCTTGGATCACAGCCAGAGGTTTCCAAATATATTATTTTCTTTCTCTCAAGAATCCAGTAGTATTAAATTTAGCTTCCAGTAGGAAACTGGCTTTTTAGGTGCAAACACAGAAATAACAATCCTTTCTCTGAAAGATAACTTATTTAATACTGTAATGTCAACATCAAATACATCTGGGGTTTAAATAAAGGGTTACATAAATAATTCACTTAGCTATTAATGAAATACCTGTGATAACACTGATCTATTAATCGTACACCAAAAAGTACCTTCTGCACACAACTCTGTACACATACCAAATACCCAGAATTTCCTTGCTGAAGACGTAGAAAGCAAAGTTTTTTAAAGGAAGGATTGCAAATAATGAGGGAGCATACAGCTGACTTATATAAATACATGAGCAAATACGTGTTGATTGCTACTCCATGCTGATAAATGCGGCCTATTGAAAGCCGGGAGAAGGGAAAATGTCTGCTGGATGTTATAGCGTTGCTGAATACTAACCAGGAAAGAGATTTCAACTTTATTGTTGGGAAATCCCCAAAGCCTTCGCTGTGCTGCTTCAATAGGCAGCTGTGGCACACGTAGGACAAACAGGACGCTGCGCAACAAATTCAATCCCTAACAAAAGGGCTGGTAATGCAGACCAGCGTATCACCGGGCTAACGGTATTCCTGGTGCAAATATCTTGATATAATTGGCTGCTGAAGAAATTGCCATCGTTAGAGCTACCTGGTTTAAATAAATAAATTAAAAAAAAGCCAATAACAGGTTGTAGGAAGGTTGCTAATCTTTGGAAACAAATCTCATGCTTTAAATATCTATTTGAAAATATCCAGCAAAAGCCTGAATGAAGAGCTAGTGGACTCTGAGCTTTATATTAGATAACTGAGTAGATTAGATAACCGGCAGCCAAGCGGGGAATAGATGCATTCAGGTCACCTGACGTTATTTTCATTCAAAGTGATAATATCTGGAAAAGATCTCGACGGATATCACAACCGGATACCATAGTTATCACTGGCCAGGTGATAATACTGCACAGTAGAGTGCTAAATGATAATTGCACTTATTATAGACTTTCTACAAAGATTTCATAAATACCCCTTTTGCGGGCTTTCAGATATTTGGTGACAGTTCAGATTATAACCTTAGAAGAATGTCCAGATCAAGTGCGTTCTGTCAGTGTTAATTCAAATCATTGAAAAGTTTTTTTTAAAAAAAAAATTCAGTCGTCTGCTCTGTTTAATGACTATGATCAGTGAGAAGGAAAAACGCTCCTTTAAGTGCTCTAGTATGTGCAAAGGAGCGAGTCAAATAAATCTTTCCCTCGAAGAGGAAATCCAGCATTTCAAAATGGAATATCATGGGTGAGGAAATTCTTAGTGAGTACGCAACAGCCCTGATGTTTTCCCGGTAAATGTTTTAACATATTGGACAGTTTAAAAGTTTCAGCTGTTTGAAAGTGTTGACTGTTTGTGGGCTTGAAAACCTACTTAAAAGGGGACTGAGGAGAAGGCAGTTGTGTCAGGGAGGAGAAGCCAAAGGAGGATGTTGTGGCAGTTGGGTTTTCCATGCTCTGAAGACGCAGATCCATCTCCCTGCAGTGCCGCACATCTCCTGAGCCACCTTGAACGCGGTCACCCCCGCCGAGCTCCAGCTCTGTGTCCAGCGAAGGTAAAAGTCCTTCCCCGTCTGGAATATTTGTTATAAGGCCAAGTTCAGTCCAGGCTGTGAAGCACATCTAGGATGGCCAAGTTTCAGAAGCACCTACGATGTATCAAGTTTCTTTTTTTTTGGGAACACACATTACAAGTTCACAAGCGTGCAATAATGTCATTTCAGCAGCATTGTTTCACCTTTTTATATGAAGATTAGCAGACAAAAGCTGAAGGCACGTCTGAGCTAAGTGAGAAAGTGCTCCTTTAGCAAAGAACAGACCCACGCTTTCCGAGCTTTCTGGTTTGCTGGATCCAAATATGAGAATAATACCTACCAACACACCGAAAATAAGGGAGCAGCGAGGTGGAAATTAGTATATCCTAATGGGAAAATTATAAGAAACGCAGCTGTGCTTGCTTTCCCTACTGATCCCCAGCCTTCAAATTCCTCTAAATTAAATTGTAAAATAATGATCTCCTTTTCTGTTTTCTACTAAGCTACATAGTTAATCCCTGATACAGAAATACATAAAGAATACATATATTTAGGAAAACAATTTTTATTAAAATAGAGAAGGCCTCAAACCAAAAATGTTCCACAATTTCCAATGCACATTTGAACCCAGATCTCAATTCTCTCCCTGGGTCTGTCTTTGCCTAATCCTTTTGTTTATAACCTGATTTTTCAGGAGGAAAATCAGACTACGATTTTAACAGGAACATTCAGCTGTGGTAGCAAACACACATACCGAAATAATCTGAAACAGCCTGTCGGCTTTAGCTTTTTTAAGCTTACTATTATTTTTTTTCCTGATGATTTGAAATGGCAGCACAGTAAGAACAGCAGACAGGCCTGGAAGAGGACTGTCTCCGTTATCAACAGTAGTTGATGCCAGACTGTTAAATATAACAGAGCTTCTGAGCTCCTAAGGACTAACCCACAGAAGAAATTTTAATAACTTTAATTAAAGTCATCCAGTTATTCAGGATTTCCCTGACTTTAATAAGGTCACTGATGTCAGAGGAATGCATGTATTTTAAATTTCTCATTTTCTCAGCCAAAGTGAACATGCCATTCAAGCACATCGTCAACCTATACGGCATCGTAATTATTTTTAAATAGGAGGTGTTTATTTAAGAAGATGCAGTTGCAACTACAGGCCAACTACGCCTCTGCACTATGTGAACTGCAGCGATGTCTTTTTTTGTTTACTAGGGACTGGTTCTGACCCGATTGCAGATGGCAGGTTGTGCCATCCCATGTCTCTGTCCTCTGCTGCCCTGAAGACATGCAAATGAGTAAAAAATGCAAGGGACATCTCATTTTTATAAAAAAAACCCACTAAGTTATGTATGATATATAACTACCTTTTCTTGCAAACTGCCTTTTTTTTTAATACCCTCTTTCTCTCCTGCATCTCTTGCCACCAGGTCTAAGGGAAAACTAAGGGGAAAAAAAGAAAGACTGACAACAAAGAATTATTCTGGGACTTTGGAGAGAAACTAGGATATTTATGGATTTATTATATTCCCTGTGAGAACAAGTTTCTGAGATGTTAGTACACTGTCAAATATTTTTCAAGGTTAACAGTTTAGGGACACAATTATGTTGCAAGTTGTCTGCAAGATTAATTAAGGATATTTCAGAGATATGAGGAAAAAAATTGTTCCAGCAGCTATTAGACTGTGAGTAATCCCAACTCAAAGAGTAGTTCCCCTTCATTTCAATTCTCTTCAGAGAAAATATTCCCATGTTTAAGGCATACTCAGAAGCAGATAAAATGTACACGTTGGGGCTGAGATGCACAGTGATGGCAAGGCAATTCCAAACACTACCCATACAGTCGCTACCTGCTAGCATCCAGAGCAGGGGTGGCCCCTCCAGAAAGGTTATTTTTAAATAAATATTTCCCTGGGCCAGAAAACACCAAAAGGTCTCACAGGGGCAATGAAGGCAGATGCGAGAGCCAGGCTCACTGGAACTCCCCTCTGCATCGGCAGCCACCGGGCAGGCACCAGGAGGGCAACGGGGACCTTCTAATTCAGTACCGATAACAAAATGATGGAGCCAGTTAATAAAAAGTCAGCGATTGTTTGTGAAAATAGCTGCAAGATCTAGAGAACTGTGAATACAAGAGGTCTTAAATAAAGGAAAAAAAAAAAACCAACAACCCAGCACTTTAATCAAAGCCGTGCAACCAATACACAGATCTATCCATCTATCTATAATCTGATATTATTTTTAATCTTTTTTTTAAATCCTAGTCACTAATGAGGGATAATGCTGGATTGAGGAGGGCCAAAGAGATTTATTGATACAAACTCAGAGATGTCGCTGTAAATCAGGATAGTGAAGAAGTATGCCACTGCTGGCTTATGTTCTCTTCCTGCAACAGGACAGGGATGAATGAACAAGTGTCTGAATGAATGACTGAATAGATGAATGAATGAAAGAATGAATGCATAATCAAATAAATACATTAAAATACATTGCCAACTTGCTGGGCTCACATAGCAAGGGAGCTCTTTGGGGCTGTTGTAAAAATACAGGCAATGGTGTCCTCATTTTTATTATAAATTAAATCTGCTTTCCTCAATCCCTTTGAGTTTTTAATTTTTACCAAAGGTCAAAAGGTGCTTTGAATTTGGAAAAAAGGCAGGATTTGGTTCTCCATGCTATCAGACCTGTAGCCCCATATAACTCCCCTTCCTGATGAGGAGCACTGCGTGGCTCCTCACGCTACGGCCAGGGCAGGACCCTGGGGTCCCCAGGGCCACCACGGCACTGGCACAACAGTGCAGTTCCCCTCAAAGGAGAGACTTTTCCCTCTCTCTGCCACACCGAAGGCCCTTTCCTCCTCACTGGCCACAACCCCAGCCTTGCATTTGTGATATCTCTTTGAAACTTAGCATTAGGGTTGCAGGCCATGTATCAAGGCAGCGTCTTTTTTGGAGCAAGAAGGACAGCGTGGGGAAACCTTATGGGTACCTAGTTGACAGCTATAGGATTTTCTCCAGAAGATGCCAGGTATACAAAGAATGTTTCCAGCTTGCAGAAATCACATATCTGACTTGATGGGATCAGTTTTATTCCTTCTGAAGAGAGTATGGTCATCCAAATTTATTTATTTTTATTTTTTTCTTGCAATCAGCTCTGTTTTGAACTTTGTGATCTGATGAGCTGAAGGTCACCGGTGTTTGATTCCGCTTCCCTCTGCTCAGGAAAAACACTTCTGTAACAAGGACCTGGAGGATGAAGCTCTTCTAGCTTGAGATGAAGGTCCTCCAAATGAGAAGTACAGAGCTAGGGCTGCCAATTTAATTAGCTTTCATGCACAGATGGAAGGATTTTTGGAAGGAAAGAATATTATTCAATATGAATAAACATCTTTATTTTTTAAATAACTAAACCAGCAGTTTCATTTCCCACTGCTAACATTTCTGTCAGCCAGGTCAAGGATAACGAACCAAAATTCTAGGAAGGCTCACCCAAACCTTGGCTTTTCTTCTTGAAAATGTTCCCATTCCTAAACCCTACATTTGCAAACACAAAATCAATGGTTAAATATTTACCTTATCTGTGTCTGTGTTTCTCCAAGGAGAGATGTTTTTTACCCAGTTTTCCCTTACAACATCCTGCTGAAGTTTTTGAAGGAAAAACAAGGCTTCTAAACTTTGTTACTGGTATTTTTATTACCTGTGGGTAAACATGTTCTCTGCTGTTAATAGAGCCAATGTTTTCATTCCATAATAAGACCTTTTTCCATATGTGCCTCCATTCATGGCTTAAATGAGTTCCTTTTTCCTCAATATTTGTAAGACAATTTTTTCCTTCAAATGAAAGAAAAAGAATGAAACTACAAGAAACCAAGCCTATAAGGGAACATGGCCTCTGGACAGAATAAAATGAACTAAGTACGTGTTATAGAATGTATTGGAGATATACGAACAGCAAAGTGCACGGTACTTTAGCAGGACACAGGTTACGTATTTTAAGAAACTGCTTCCAGCAGATAAAGTAACTGCTAAAGGCAGGTGTTTATTCTGAAAACTGCAGCAATGTTTTCCTGTCATGTCACATTAAATCCTTTACGCTGCATCATGCGATGTTACACCACATCATGTTAGTACATACGGTGGAAAAACCAAAGTGGAGTAACATGATGTGACAGACAACATTTAGCAAAAATATTCACTTATTTGACTCAGATACTTGCTATCAGTTTGCATGAGGGAGCGCAGTCCCAAACGAAGCTGACAGATGGACATGAACTCACCAAGGAACAGCATCCAATGTAAACCTAAAAGTTTCTTGTCATGTACTTGGTACTCTTCCCGTTGATGGTTACTACTGTCCTCAGATCCTCTTTCTCAGCATTTTCTTCCCTACTGTAAGTAGTTTGACCAGTTGGTTGTCATTTGTTTTGACATAACTCATCACATCTTGGTATACTTGGTATAGGAGCACTGTTAAATAGTTTTTACATAAGTGAAACTGTGAACTGCACAACGAAGAGTGTCTGTGCACTGTATATTTATGTATAGAGAGGGACTATTTTAGGTAAAAATACTCTTATCCCTGAAGGCACCCATACTTTATCACGTGGCAAAGTGTTTTTGATGAACTTAAAAATATTGAGACTTCTTTACTGCTTTTGGAGGAACTATTTCATGATAATACTTCTTAAAAAAAAAAGTTTAGGAAAGACGTATATGTTCATGAAGATGAGTAATTAAATCAAGTAATCTCGTATAAGCCAGGCAGCTGTGGTGCATGCCTCACCATACATGGATTTTTCTAAGCATCAGTCTTGACCTAGATGACAACTTCCAAGACTTGGGGCAGGTCTTGGACAGCTACAGAACCATGATGTGTTTTGGTACAACCTGTCCTAGCAGAAATTAGGGTGAGAGAACCTCGTTGCAGGTATCAGAGAGTGCTTCAATGATGCTAACTGTTGTGGTTTAACCCCAGCTGGCAATTGAGCACCATGCAGATGCTCACTCACTCTCATACGGTGGAATGAGGAGAATACTCAGAAAGAAAGGAAAACTCATGGGTTGAGATAAAGACAGTTTACAAGGACAGCAAAGAAAGATATAATAATAATATATTAATAATAATACTAGAATATACAAAATGAATGATGCACAATTTCTCATTGCCCGACAACTTGACAACTGATACAGCCTGTCCCAACAAGTAATCATGGAACAGAACTGAGGGTGATCTCGGAACAATCCTGAGAGAGAAAGAGCAAGAGAGTTGCCCACTGGCCATCCCCCCTTATATACTGAGCATGCTGTCTGTGGTACAAAAAGCTTCCTCTGGCAAGTTTGGGTCAACTGTACCGGCTGTACCCCTCCCAGCTTCTTGCACTTGCACATTAGCGAAACCTGGGAAGCTGGAAAAAGTCCTTGATCTCTTAGCAACAACTCATAACATCCATGTATTATCAACTTCTTCACATACCAAATCCCATACTAAATCCAAGACACAGCAACTGCTGGGAAGAAAATTAGCTCCATCCCAGCCAAAACCAGGATACTAGTGAAGGTAGCTCAATGGCATAAGGCTTGGCTCTCGACATACAAAAATTTTGCATGTGAATTTGAAGACTATCCTTCTTCCAGTGATGGAGCCAAAGAACTAGGCCAAGCTGCCAGGTGGTTTTCTGTATCCCACCAATATGGAGCTGTAGTGGTAAGTGCATAGATGCAACTCTGGAGAAAAGAACAAGAAGATAACCAACAATTTGCAGGATTCTGAAAAGAAAGCTAAAGATGTCAACATGTAAGTTTGTATTAGGGCAGTAATTCCTAGGATTCATGGTCCTTTGCCTTCCCATCCCTTGCAGAGGGAATTTTCAAGACTCTTCTCTTTCAGTCCTTTGCTGTTCATTCTCCATTGGTAGTTTGTAACATTTGTCTGGATGCACTTTCTAAAAATAGCAATAAATACTAACAATAATGCTAATGATTGGAAGATGCACCTAAGAAATATGAGCGTCCGTTTCATGGCTGAAATGCACAAAACCTCCCCGCGTGCTCATGCAGGTATCAGCACACAGCCCAGAAGGAGCTGAGGAAAATGTTATAACTGCAAAAGAAGAAGAAAAAAGGAACAAAATGAATTGTAAGTTTATTTTGGTCTGTGCCAACTTAGCCAATGCTGTTCAGATGTATTGTATTTGAGGAACTGATTCAGCCTGGCTCACTGGAAATTTTGGAAACAGGGCTGTTTTGCATGAGCCCCCCAAACGCTCAGTGAATCCCCCGCCAACGCTTGCTCTGCGAGCAGCCAATACCGCTGTGTTTTCTGCTGATGCTGTTCACTCTTCCCAGGAAACCTCAGGAGCCTTCTTGCCTTGGGCAGTCTCATGAAGATGTGGCGATGGGCTAGGATTGTGCATCAGCAGTTTCTGCTGCCTTCTCTGTAAGCTGAGCGTGGGCTGCTGCCTCCCTGGGGATGCAGAGCCAGGAGCACCAGGAGGGGAAACCCCGGCACGGTTGGATTCCCCAAAATGCAAGGTGATAGCGGGATGGGAGGCTTCTCCCAGTGGCTGAGGAGAGCTGAGATGAAAGAACTCTCATCCAAAGGGTAGGTAACTGCTCTTGATGAAACAAAACTGAAAAAGGCCCTGAGATCCAGTGCCTGAGGAGCCCACATCCACCTTGAGAGGCTGCTAAGCACCAAGAAGCCTCCACTTGCTGCTGAAATCTCTGCAGCATTTGCGCATCCCTCTTATGCTCCATCTGGATGTGATTCTTTACCAGCCATTTACTGAAGTGCCAGAACACTTGCAGAAATTCTTCTTCTTGCTCCCGGTCACGCCAGCCTCTCCAGCAGCTTTTAAGAAAAGGTTTCTGCCTGTCTGCCTAGGCAAAGGCAGCGTACCTGGCGCTCGCTTTGAGAGCCTGTTCTGGTGCGTGAAGGTATTTTGTGAAAAGAAATCCTTTGAGCAAGTGTGCTATTCTCTCCTTACCTGATGAGAAATAATAAGAATGTGATTAAATAATTAACACTGGATGTTGCTTAACAGTTGCTAAAGGCTTACTTAATACTTTTCTGAAGGTTTTTTTTTTTTCCTAATTTAGGAACAAAACAGACATAATTGAGCATGCTATTCTGAAGCTGCAAATAACACTCTGAAGAGAATTGAAGGAAACACGTTTCTTTGATTAGAATATTTTTCTTATTAACAGGATGTTCAAAATAAAGCAAAAATATTTGATGCACAGAGCCTGTGGCAGTATCAAGTTAACACTGGCGTGCTCCTGCATTTTACCTCATGTTTACTAATCAATCAAAAAAGACTCTTGCTGGCAAGAAAGGTCACATCTTTCATCACAAAACTGAAACTTTTTGACAACAAACAATTGGAACTTCACCATTCCGTTTAAAGTGGATTTCAGCCGGGGAGTGAAAGCCCAACGCAGGAGGGTGGTGGGTATGGGATTAGATGGACAAGTTCTGTGGTCTCTAAATGCTGGGTACCACTTTGAGCAAGGAGGATGTCTCAGCTCTATCAAGATTTGATGCTATTAGCAGTATCTAAGTTCAAATTATTTGGCGAAGAGAATAAATAATGTTTGGGCAGGTATTGGTGTGAGCTTTGGCTCAGACGATAGTGTCAGGGTTCAGGTGCCGTAGGACGAGCTAGCCTACACGGCACGGAAGCAACAGCTACCCACAGAGCGTTAAACCATGTTCCTCCTCCGTATACTCTTCTCTGGTTTATTTCAGGATAGAAACAAACCCTCTGCACCTCTACCATGGCCCTCTACTTTCTATTCTTTCTCTCAACATTTTTTTAAAGATTTGAGTATTGATAAAGTGAATTTCCTCAGCAGTTGGAAAAAAAAAATACTCTATTTTTCCAGATAGAAAATACAACCCGACAGTTTCACAAGTAAAATAGTCTCTGCACACTTCCTCCTTTTTCTCTTCTCTTCCTATTTCTTCTGCTACAAGCAGAGGAGCAGCCCTGTTGTCTTTCCTCAGCTGGGTAAGGAATTGCCGTCTCTCTGGGAGCAGTTCCCACTGTGGGGGAAGTGGGTGCAGATGGGAGCTGGACCGGGGGCCGCAAGCAGATGTGGCTGGAGCACACCGCTCAGCGCTCATCTTCATCGCCTCCTTGGCTTTTCTGCAAGTTACGGTCATGCCCTTGAAAGGGCTGGGCTGAAATCAGAGAAGTGATCAGGAAATATCACTGGTTTTGTTGTTTTTCCTTCCCCTCCACTGGCTGCACAGACATCAGCCACCTCCAAGAAGTCTCCCAGGCGGTGACAATAGCAGGACGCAGACTCACCCCCGGCCAGGATTTACACCCTTGGTCTTCTGGAGAAATCGTCGGTATGAAAAGATGCACGCATTGCCTGCAGCTATAGCACATACTGCATGGCATGACACACACATAAGTGAGATTAATTTGAGTTCTGGGCATCATTAGCTCAATTAAAACTGTGATTTTTTAGTTCAGACCTACGGGCCATTGTGGAGAAGAGTAATCATAAGACAGAAACGAGTTCCCTAGTTAAAAATTAATTCCCTAGACTAAAAATATAATCAAACGATGTCTACAGTATTTTATGAAGAGCTGAGAGGATAATAAAATTTAAAGCAGTGCAACATTTGCATTTTGTTCATTTCTATCCATATTTTTTCATAGACTGCCTTTCTGTGTGCTTGTTAATCATATGCACTGCTACAGTCCTGGCATTTTAAGATCACCGTTCACATCAAGACTGAAAGGAAACTAATTACAATCCCATTCCAGGTTGGTTGTTTAAAGCTAGTACAGGGCTGACTACAGCGCGGGAGCCTTGACCTTTATTTGTAAGCATAAAAATAAGGTAAAGATGAAAGATTGCTTTTCCTCCAGCTGACAGGCTGGGATCAGGAGGCTCTCTGGAGAGGCAGAAATGTGGTAAGGCCCCGTACAGGCTCTCTCCTCTCCCGTGCCGGCAGCAGAGGCCAGTAGTGCTATGCAGAAGCTCCACTGCAGCGAGAGCTGAACAAAAGCACCACGTTATTTTGCAGAACATGCAAGGAATTAGCAGACCAGAGGAGTCATCCACCGTTTTGACCCCCATCCAGAGCTTTTGAGCGAATGGTTTGCGTTGCCCAGTGCCACGTGCCGTGCTCCTGCGATGAAGGAGACATCAACGCGTGGGGCCTACCCGTGGGCAAGAGCTGCAAGAGCTGTCACAATCTCCGCCGCCGCTCACGTTATGGCTTAATAACACCGATGGCATCTAGGTGGGTGCACTACAGCAAAATAAGGTCCCCCTAATGCAAGGAAGTACAGGTAAATCCTAATGGAACCATAGAATAATTTGGATTGGAAGGGACCTTTCAAGGCCATCCACTCCAACCCCCTGCAAGGAGCAGGGACATCTCCAACCAGATCAGGTTGCTCACAGCCCCATCCAACCTGGCCTTGAACGTTTCCAGGGATGGGGCATCCACCACCTTACTATATGTGAGGGTTATTACAGCTCTGCACAGAAATGAGTTTGTTGAAGAAAGGTACACCAGCACTGAACCGAAGCGATAATGTTCTACTTTTGTATTCAGCGCTGTATTTACCCTGCACACGCATTTCATTCGCCAGGCTTCATTTTTGAGCAGAAATCACTGTTGGAGCACTGAGGTTTGGTGGGTTTATTGTCAGTATCTGCCAGGTAATCTGTATCTCCTGGCTAGAAAAGCTCTGTTTAGGATAGTAAGCAACGAAAGGAGAGATATTCTTCTCACACTGACTCAAAAAAACCCCACAATCCATAACCCACACTAGACATACTGCAGGCAGAGGGCCCTGCCCGGTGGGTGCTGAGGACGCAGACCTCGGCCTGGGCGCTGCTGAGGACCTGCTTGCCATTCGAGCAGAGAAGCAAAGATGGTTTTGCAACACTTTCGTGGTGCATGCCGCTTCTGTCTACATTCTTCAATGCAAAAATTTATTCACGCAAATATTTACAGAAACTAGGGAAAAAAAATAAAGACTGGTGAAAGCTGCTGCAGTGAACTTCTAATTACAATCCACAAAGTGTGTATGAATAAATTTATCTATTATTTCTCTACTTCCAGCACTGCGTATACTTCCCCTCGTACAAGTACAGGCTGAAGGAAACAATATGCAGCACGAAAATGAAAACAATTTGACTTAATTATTTACACCATTACCACCCCTTTGAATTAGGCCCTCCATTTTTCTGGTATTTTGTAAAATTTAACTGGTAATTATGCTTGCTTAATTCATTTTATTTATCTACTACTACAATAAGATCAAAACAAGAAACCTACCAGAATGCAAAGTGCCAGCTACATCCCCTAATTGTAAATGTTGCTTTTAAGCTTTTTATGATAAAAGTGTAGTATTTTGTGCCATTCCATTTAAAGCGTATCTGGCTAGGCTCCAACACTATTTCAGTGTAAACAGGAAAAGCCTCGGAGGACAAGTAATCATACTTAAATGACACAAAGATCATTAAAATAATGTTCCAAAGCCACGGCAAAATTAGACTCTGCAAGACTGTTTTCTCCTCTGAAGTGTTTCACCAGATGGTGAAGAGTGCTGAAATAGTAGATCTGAAAGAGAAGGAAAAACATCTCGACAGTTTTCTCACGCCGGTGCCGCGCAGCACGCCAAGCTCTCATCCGAGCTCATCTGAAGTGGCACCTCACACCTTGGCTTCATCAAACGCTCCAGCTCAAGATAACATCGAGGTGTTCGAGCGAAGCTGAGTGCTGAATCACAGCCTGGGAAATCCCCACTTTATTCTATTAACTTTGTCAACCAGATTTATTCGGAGATGAGAACAAATAAGCGTGTCAGCATAAGTTACTGTGGTAATTTGTGAAACTCTTAATGAGATATTCTCAGAGCTCATAAAAAGGAAGAGCTATGTCATTAAATTACTGCACAATAAGTGCATTTTGATACAGGAAAAGAGTTGGGCTTTTATCAGAAATGACACCCTGCATCAGTGGTGCTGCATCGGTGAGCCGTTAGTATTTCAATACAAGGGTCTAACAGCCATCTCGGAAGTCAGTGCTTGTTCATGCAACTGGGAAAACATTTATATTTGTTAGCTGCCCTGTGGAACGGCCACAAGTGAGATGATTCTGCACCTTTGCTGGTAGGTATGTTCTCTACAGAAGGACTTTGTAAAGGTCCTTTCTGCAGGACTTGTTATGCCTTCAGATGTAATTTTTGCTAGCTTTGTCAGTAGAAATATCCATTAAATTGTAATTGCTTATTAAAAGAACATCTATTTCATTTACTTAAATATTTATAGGAAATATTCTGTCCTGGCTAGGGGTTTCTACTTTTCGGAATACTGGTGAACTCCCAGTATCCGCCAGCCATCCATCCCCTCCTCAACCTGTAACCTCTGTTAATCTGTATATTTAGAGAACCTGTAAATGAACAACGTGAACGTCCTGAAATCTTTAGTGGTTTCTGCTGACCCTTTACCAATCCTAGCTCCCTACGGACAGGCTTGTCATGTCCTAGGTGATAGCCATTAATCTGCCGGCGCTGCAAAGTCACAGTGGGGACAAGAGCTGTCCTCTGGAGGAGAGGGTTTCTCAGCAGCTGAACACAAGTGACTGGGCTGAACCATAGGGAAGAGGGTATAAATGTACTTCCAAGCTCCCTACTGTTCTGAAATGTTGGGTTTCTCAAGCATTTCCTGGGGAACGTATGTGGCAAATACAGATCCACAGGAAAAGGCATGCTTTTTCTGAAATGGAAGGTGACTTCATTCCCTATTGGCAGTCGTTCTGGTTCCGTGCTGAGCAAGGGAACAGCCTCTTATTTGCTATATGACAAATATCTTTGCACTGACTACTCGTAACATCCAAATGAGAGCCTGCATGCTGCATTCAGTATATTCCATTATACAGAGTTAGCCATAAAAATATAAAGCAAGAATTCTGCCCCTCTGCCCCTTCTGTATATCCCCATTCAATGAACTTGGGGGCTTCCAAACTGGAAAGGATGAATATAATTTTAGTAATCCAGTTTATCCGTTTGCATCCAGTTCATCTGCTCAAGCAAAAACCTTGTGCGTGGACAGTTTTCAATAGCCTGTGCTAAATGAGTGGCTGATTTTAGCCCACTTCCGTGGGGAGAGATGACCACTTCATGAGCAGACACTGCAGGTGACATTAACTCTCATCCCTACCATCCTTCTCAGGTGGTTCCATTGGCATAGGATGCAATGCGTCCCACAATCTTAAAAACTAACTGTGCTTTGAACGGCTGTGAGCTTGAACTGATCCTCAATGTTATTTTCAAGCTAAATAATCTGGGAGAGATGGGTCTCAGGGACACTTTGGGCCTCAGTTTCCCATCTGTGAAACAGTAATGCCACATTGGTAAAATATTATTGTATTTTCTCCAATATAGATGATTTTCACTTTAAAAGGGCTGTTCTAGGAATATCAGGTCTTTCTGAAACCTTGATTTAAAAAAAAAAAAAAAAAAAAAAGCTTGACAGTAGTTGGTAACCTCTTTGTCTTTAGCAAGGTGAAGGCTTTATTCTCCAGTCTGAGCTTAATTATGTTGTTGGAACTGCATCCTGGAGGTCTGAATGAAATTCTTGCTTTGTATTCAAGAAAGCCACTCTACGTTTGCATTTGCTTTGATACAAGCCGTTGTTTTCAGTACAACAGTGCCAATATGGAGTGCTTGAAACTGGTAAAGCTCCTGTTCTACATCTATTTTATATTCTATCTAAATTCTAGGCAAAATATAATTTCTTATACTTAAATACTAATGCTTTTGAGGGAGACAAAAAACGCCTGGATTGAGCAGCAGATACATCAAAATCAAATCCTTCAACGTGCCCCTAAGAAACGAGCTCCGTCTCCACCAGCCAGCAGAGGCTGCTCTGATGTTAGTGATTAATCATGGAACTTATTTTCAGTAATAAAGCACATGAAGGAAATCAAACACAAATGTTTCAATGATTAAATGATCTACGAGCCAGAGCAATATGAAACGTGCTATGTGTGAGTAGCTCGTGAAGCAGCAGTCCCTAGTCCACGTCTTCTGGACAACCTGCTGCCTATGGGGTTTTCCAATGCCGTGTTGCAGCCAGGGTGGCCAGGCAGGCTTCAGGAACAGCAGAGCATTGCCAGCACGTCACACAGCCAATCCTGCGTCCCATGAGGTGGTAAGAACTGGGATTCCTGTTTTAGCATATAAATTCTGTCACTCTGGCCCTTAAAAATCAAGATTTTTTTTCAGCAAGGAGTCCTGTTGATTTTAATTGGATACTTGAATTGAAATAAGAGAAACAGATTCTTTGCCCTTATTAACCAAGCAGGATTTTTTTTTTCTTTCCTAGTTATTAATTTCCTTAAATGTAAAGTGACATCTCTAAAATGAAAACAGTTTATTGCTTGCCAGGAGCAAAGCCTGCCTAATTTAAGAAATCCAGAATTGAAGCTTTTGAAGCATATCAGGGCATGTTTATAAAACAATTATCATTGCAAACGTTATCTCCACTCAATAGAGCCTCTTCAGGCCACCACCAAAGCCTGAAACTCCATTGCAAATCTTCCTTATCCCAAAATGTTTCATCACTTGCATAAAATCAGGTCATTCTTTGATTGCAACTTTCCTGTCTTGTCCCAGGCATTCAATACCAAACAGAACCAACCTGGAACATATTTGATACTGAAAAAAAAATTAACTTAGTGTTAAAAATTAAGTAGTAGGCTCTTTATTAATAACTGACAGCAGACAAAGGAGTGCGGTGACCTCTCCAAACAGAGCATTTAAATCTTTGCACAACATGCTCTGCTTGTGCTAGGCTGGTTTCACAAACAACAGCTGTGTAGTTCGTTAACATATGAATCCCCTTGAGGTAATTTGGAGGAGCCAAATGCGCTAAACTAAACACCTCATTAAAACAGCACTTTAAAAAAACAAAACAAAAAACCCCCAACTCCAAGCCCCAAACTAATTTCGCATTCCATTTTCGCATGTGGAGATGCTCGGTGGAGAATATTCTATTATATGGAATTCATTCATCTGTGCTGCTGGAAATAGGGGGGTTTAAAATCAGTAATATGGGTTTTTCTCTGCCAAGATGCACTTGAGACTACAGTATCTTTGAAGTGCATTCTGTCACACAGAAGCAATTAGTGGCGGACAATAATGTTTTCTTTTCTTCCCTGTTACTAAGCTGAATGCCCAGGCCACAAGATTGTCCTAAAATACACCGGACCCCATTTCTCTCCAACCTGGGGAGTGAACGAACATGACCAAAGAGCTTTTCTGTAGCGGGTCTTGGATTTGGCCATGGCAGAAGTGCACACAAGTGTCCCTGGGGCCACCACGTCCCCAAGGAGAACGTCACAGAGTTTTTCAGGAAAGTCCTCCATAACAAACACTGCTGGCACAGGAGCCTGTTGCAAGTCTAGGCAACCACGCAGAAGATGCACCGTCCGAAAGCACTGCCAGAAACATCTCCTCCCCTCGCTCCTGCAGGCTACAGAGGGCCCTGGTCAAACCTTACCACCAAGAGTAACTTCTTACAATCCTTTTTTTATTTGTCCCTGATGCTACTTGCACAATTCTGCTAGTAAAGAGTTTCATAAACTTTTTGGTGCTACTACTGAAAATCTCTTCTGGAAAACAGCTTCTCCTGCCCATGCAACGCTGCTCTGTGAAGCACTGAAGCCTGAATGGCTCCTTTGATGTGACTGTTCCAAAAACATACAGAAAGTTGCACTTAATTCAGAAAACCACATTTTCTTCCATATCTGTACCCGAATTTGCTGGTGACGGGAAGGAAGGATGCAACTCCCACATGTTTCTGATGGTCTATGAGGAATTTTTCAACAGTAAGCTACTAATCAAAAAGGTCAAGGCCCAAAACCCGCCTGCCTTCAAAAATATGTCAATTAGTCACCCCTCTTTTTTATCAATGGTTTGCCACATACATCAAGAGTACTTTTCAAAACAGATGCTCATACAATCTATTAATTCCTCAGTGAGACTGCAAGTTTCTCAAAAATTTAGATGTAGTTTCACATTTTGATAATGATCTAAAAGACAAATGACTGGGAATTTTTTTTCCTCCTGTCTTCTGAAGCAACAGCCCTCTTTCCTTCAGAAAATGACAGTTTAAGGCTGTCCTGGATGACCTTAAATCAAAGGGTGTGAATAGGTTAGAGCTATTGCATTATTATTTTTATCTTCCTCCAGAAATCTTATTTTAATGTTCCAACCACATCTATTTTATGTTTCCTATATCAGGAAAGACATCAACCTAATTAGCCGTGATAATTTGGAACTTCCAGAAGAAATATTTAACATGGATAAAAACAACATAAATTGTGCAACACTGAGGTACTTATGCATATTCCATAATTTTTATCTTCTCTTTTAAAGACTTTATTCCTGAAACTTAGGCAAGGAACCTGGTTTTTGGGAGAAAGAAAAAAAAATTAAAATCCCACACTCAAAATCTTATTTATGTTCACTTTAAAGCATAGCTTTGTAACGCGTTAGAATTTCCTCAAGGTTTTGTAAATACTCTTCTGAATTCCTCCCAGGTATTAGTATGTCATCCAAAAACCAGAAAATACTATTTATTCTCTGCAGGACTCAATCTATTCTTCTTTGAAATCCTGCAGGTAACTGGCTCCCCCCCCCCAGGGTAATCTTTCATACTTCAACAAGCACGTATGCATGAGTTCAGTCAGAATTAGTATTTTTTAAAAATTCCGATTCCTACATTGCTGCCAGGCTTTGGACAAGTGCAGTTTGGAAAACTCTATTCCCTCTGCTAGTTTTATAAGTAAATCTTGTGGTTTGAGGGTTTTTAATGGACACTCTGAGTGCAACTCATGCCCTGACTTCCACGTGTAAAATCATTTCCACTCTTCCAACCCCTGCTATTGCTTTCCCATGGTTTCCTTGCCTGTGTTCAGGACAATTATACCTTCAACAAATGTAAATGTTCTTACCACTTTTCCGTCAGCACAGTTTTTGGCTCGGTAAAGTCAACATTGACTCTTTCTTCTCTCATTGGCGTTATAATGCTACTTTCCAACTTAGCTCAAATTTTCATATATATTTTTTATAATTTAACAGCTCACATCTGTAGGGACTGAGAGCCTCCCCTCTATATGTTCCGCAATAAATGCAAACAGTGGTCCTGCCCTTACTGGGCTTAGTGCATCCCAGTTAATGAAAGAAATGCTGTGAGATAACCTCTACAACCACCTGAGCTGTGCCATTAGCATCGTTACTCACTCCCACCCTCCAACGTGGTTCAATCAACTCATTGATTTTTCAAGGCTGGCACATTTTGTAGGCTTAAATTGAGCTCAACAGCTTCTCCAGTGGCAGTTCCTTCATCTACCCAACATCCAGCAGCTTCTTCCTCAGTTCAGGAAATCATGTGCAAACAAACTGATTCCTGATTATGCTAAATCTTTTTCATAGATTTAGCATAACAACAAGCACAATTGTTTGAAGCATGCCAAAATTTCAGACTTTCTAGCTGTTTTCTGAGATGTGATTTAAATTGTTCTATCTAGGAATTTGTGATAGACACACGATGTCTTGCAGAGGCTTTATAAGGGCTTCAGAATCCATCTCACTGCCTTGCAGAGAGCCTGAGACTTTCAGCATTGCAACTGCAGCATAAATCTTTAAACTGTAGGTTACTGGCAGAAAAAAACTCCTTTGCATAGTTGTATTTTCCACAGCATTTGCCTAAAATACTGTTCAAGAACAAGAAGGTTTCAAATTCTTTCTCCTCTTTCAATTATCTGGAAAATCTGTCCTGTATGGCTTTTTATCTATGAACTTTTTTTTAAAAAAAAAAGTCCTTCTTTCATTGCTATTTTTCTGATGAATTAAAAAAAAATAAAACCCCACAAAACAGATACAGAAGAGAGTGGCAATCTTTGTGAAGAAGCAGCTTCAAAGCTGCACTCTATTTACTGGAAAGCTATCATTCTGGATCCTAATAAAAACTAGACGTTCAGCTGGGCTTGCCACACCGCTGCTAGCTTAAATCATAACTGAAGCAAAAAGAACAGATTCAGACTATGGATTTCCTCTAAAAAAAGTAAATAAACACACTTCTGAGAACAGCTTTCACCCACTCAATGTATTACCAGATTTCATTCTTCACTTCTGCATTACCCAATTAGTAGATCAGTGCAAAAATCACTAAAAAATCCTCCATTTTCATTGTGCTGTAATATAATCTCTAATATGACTCCTGTGCAGTCACTTCTGATTTAGGCCGATAAGGAAGAATGGTTTCAAGGGATACAGAAAGTGTAGTTATGCACATAAAAACCAGAACTACCCCGAGGCCAGATTTTGCAGGTGGGGAGTCCTGAAAGCCTGTTCACCAAGCTGGTCCCCCAGTACCTGGTGGACTGGGGACTGTGGTCAATAATGGCGCATAATTGTTACAGAAGTTGACATGATTTTTTGCTTCTGGACGTGATCTAGGGCCTAGAAGGCCTCATTTGTTCCCCAAAATGCACGTTTGTCACACTGCCCACGGGAACCATGCAAATTTTTTTTTTCTTCCATGGTTTTGTAGAAGTTCCTACAGCCTGGAATTCTTTTTTTTTTTTTTTGACGCTAAACCATTGCCTAAGTTTTCCATGCCCATTTTTGGGCCAAATAGCAACTTACTCTCCTTTGACGGGTAAACCTGGCTCTCAGAACCACCCTGCCTTGCCCTGAAAAATGAAATGTCATTTGAAGAATTTCCAAATTTCCATCAGTTCCTGTGTTTAACTGTGTTTCTCCCACTCTGATGCAGAAAGCATAAAAGGAGTAGACTGCCACAAAATTGATTAAGTGCAAACTCACGTGTCGCACCAGAGTTAACCATTGAGTTAACCATTGACTGTAAGTAAAACAGATCTAAAAGTCTTTTCAGAGCAGCGAGATTCTAGAGGAAGAGCTCAAATTACTTACTTTTCTATTCCCATAAAGCTACAGAGACTTTTTTTTCTCTTGTGTGTTTTGAAAAGATCACAACTTTGTCTTAGGGCCAAGTCAGTTAATAATAGCAATCTCCCACTGATATTATAACCAAACATCACTATTATTAGGAAATAATTGAGAATTAATAAATGTATTTTAAAAATAAATTACTGTGACTTTTATCTTACAGAGCTAGATTTTTCACCTTAAAAAGACTAAGAATACAAAATTTTTGGTATTTAGTAAAATTTACTGCATTATCCATAGGGCACTATTGGGTATCTGTTATTCGTGAAATAAAAGAGCTAAAAGCTTTTTAATTAAGTGAGAAACAAGTAAATTCAGCCCATAAGACAAGCAGGACATGTATGCATTTTTAAAAAAAGCAATAAATAAGGAGAGGATTAAATACTTACAAGTTGTTCAATGATGAATTAAATAATGGACCAAATACAAGCTTCCCTTGCCCTCCCTGCTCAAGATTTACACCGCTAATCAGCCAATTTTGAAATCCTTAATATACTAAAGCATTTGCCTTTAAGGCAGCAGTAATTTAAGACTGCTATCAAAATGAATGTTTTTTTCCATTAGGCAAAATAATTATGTCATATATCCTAACAGTGTCTTTGGGCTTAAATCTTTTTAGTGAAAGAAACTGTCAGTTAGTTACAATTTGATCGAAAATCTTGATCAAAAGGCACTACATATAGGAATGCAAATAAAAAGTGACTTTTCTATGTATCACAATAATTCAAGACCATCTGTAAAAATGAACATCTAAGTGACAGGTCACGTGTCGTCATCCAGGTCTGGTGCATTTTGGGGAAGACACATGAATATTTATTTCTGTATTTTGAAGCCACCATCAGTACCTGTGCAAATTTAAAGTCTGCAAATCCGTACATGGGAACTCACTCATCTATTTCACTGTGACTTTTCATGGGGTTGTGGGACTGTAATTGTGAAGACAGTAAACCTTTACAGTCTATGATTACTTGCTTGTTGATTTTGAAGGCCTCGGCGCACGTGACACATGCTTTACTGCCCCTTGCTTTTACAGAACACCGAGCGTTTCTGCTTGGGATGCACTTCAAAACCCACCCCAAGGTAAGAACTTAGGAAAACGTAAGGGGACTAATTTATTACCTGGCTGATGTTCTGGAGCATTTGAAAAAATATAAGATTTGCCTTATTTAATTGAAACTTGCACCTAGCACAAAGCCTCACCTCCTGCAATAAGATACCTCCATGAAGGGCGCCTGAGCATCCCATCATTCCCATAATCTCCATCCTTGCACAGCATTATTTTGAGCAAATACCTTGACCTTTCTGTGATTTAATATCTATTTATCTCTTCTTTAGGAGGCAGGTTTTGTGTCCCCGTAGGAAATATGCTGGCCTGTAAGGCAATCCTAGGCAAGGCTACAGGAGCATCCCATCTGTCTGCAGCCTCTCCCAACACCACGTTGAGGTGCGTAACTATTAAAATGCGTATGCGCATCTCACTTGGAGAGTGAGAGTTGACCCTTTTAATCCAGACACCTGGGCTCATTCTGCCACATTTATAAACCACCTCATGGGATTTTTTTTTTCAGTCTTAAGTAGTCAGGGGGCTGGTCTTACATCTCATCAGGAGAGGTCACCTCCAGGTGATCCTTTGGCACTTCCCTGGGTACTGGCTATTTTTTTTGGAATGAGATATCTGAATTGTACACGTGTCAACAGAAGAATCCCGAGGTGTGTGGGAGTGCTGAGGCAGAGAGTCTGAAAAGAAACAGAGCCACGGATATTTGTACAGATCTATGTACACGATGGCCAATTATTTAATAACTCTCTTGCCTTCCCATCGGATGGGGAATATGGTAAATGCAATCACTGCAAAGCACTCACAGCTGACCCACTGAGAGTCAGTGCATTCTCAAATGTCAGGGCAATAAAAAATAGTTTTATAACCCTAATAGCTGTTAGAGCTGTAATGCCTCATTCAAAGATGGCAAATCCCTCACTTTTTGCTATGCACAGCTCTGATCTTCGTCTTGCAGCCTGCACAGCTGTGCCCCATGCATGTCTGTAAGTCATGATGCACAGTCATGACTGCAGTCCCACTCTGGCTTTGCTACAGCTGCTGCAGGCCAGAATACCATGGGAGACGGATTTAACCCTTGTCACAGATCTTATTGTCCATGCAGGTGTGGTTAAAGCTAATAACTGTGTGCCTGTATATGGAATAAGGTCATATCTTCCTATTGATGCACAGGCATAAGTATCCTGAAAGCTTGTAATAAATTATTTTAGCAGAAAGGTATGCATAAAAAAACGCTTCGATTTTCTTTATCAAGTTATCAGAACTGTCCTTAGAAAAACAAACCTGTGATGTGGCCCCTCATTTAGCTACAGACTATTTTAGTGTGCTGCTGCAGGAGTGCTGTTAACTGTTTGAAGGTAAACTGGGAAGGCACCACTAGAGGTCACTCAAAATTAATTGTTACCTAATTAACACATTTTGACCCTACATTTTAGGATGTTCTACCACTTTCACACCTAAGGCATTGTGAACTTTGACTCTTCAGCTAATTCTGACAAAACTCTGAACAGCTGGAGACAGAAAGCATTCCCTCAGCCCTCTTACAACTCTTCCCAAGGCTCCCAAATCAGCTTTGCAGTTGCCTCTGTGGGCAGCAAATCATTCTTTCCTCATCAATGAACTTAATAATGTTGGCAGTGATGAACATCTAGAAGAGTTCATTTTAGAGGCATTCAACCCTCACTGTGTTCTCATACAGCTGGTCACCCACTTTGAAAATCAGACCAAAGTGAACCATACAAGCGAGGGAATATGCAGGGGAAAAAAAAAGTTCAATGTTTCCAGGGCCTTCCACAACAGCACCACCCTCACCATAAATTTTTAACCACTGCTATATAGAAGAAAAGTAGATCTTTATAACAATTGTTTGACTAACTAAAAGAGGTGAAAAGCAAAGTTTAAGTCTGATTAATGGGTATGCATTGAAATATCTCTGCATGTGTTTAATCAAAAGCAGATGTTCTATTGCAGGGCTTTTTCATGATCTGTGAAAATAATGATAGCAATTTATTTGCCAAAGACAACAGGAAAAGGGATATCTAATTAGTACATTCTGTAAGGTCAAGACTGCCAACTGCTAGTGCACATGCATACATCACCTGAAATATGTAATCAAACACACTCAAGGGACCGCGTCCCCCCATTGCTCAGCAAATGATTCATGTTCAACCAGAGTGAGGAGACTTTCATTTCAAATGCAGCTGAGTGTAGGAAAACTCTTGGGCAGCCAACCTCCCGTAAAGGATGCTCCATCAAAAATGACCTACTCTCTCTTTTCAGGTTACTGCTGATCCTGTCCCCGTCCCCATCCCCACCTCCTCCATGCAGTTTAATTGGCAAAGAGTGGATTAGCTACTCAGTTTATCTATATGTATGAAAGTGACAATCATAAAAAAATACTGCAGTTTCCTGAAAAATCATTTATAATTTCACAAGACCAGCATGTGTGCAGCTGGGGGCGGGGGGGAACCACACACATTAAAGCACTGTAAGATGAGTGAGAAATTTATCAGAGGCTCTAGTATCCTAGTTGCTTCATCAAGGTGATAAATAAATAAATAGATCATCAGCATCTGAGAAGTTGCAAGAAACATGCAGTGATGGACAAGGGGTAATAGTTTTAAACTAAAAGAGGGTAGGTTCAGAATAGATTTAAAGGAGAGATTTTTTTACACTGAGGGTGCTGGAGCACTGGCCCAGGTTGCCCAGAGAGGTGGTGGATGCCCCATCCCTGGAAACATTCCAGGCCAGGTTGGACAGGGCTCTGAGCAACCTGATCTGGTTGGAGATGTCCCTGCTCCTTGCAGGGGGGTTGGACTGGATGGCCTGGAAAGGTCCCTTCCAACCCTAACGATTCTGTGATTCTATGAAGCCAACAAAGTAAAGGAAAATAATTCTCCCTTAAAATCTGTAGGTACTGAATAATAAGAACTACTGTTTCTTGATCCAAGGCATCCTTTGTCTGCACATACTTCATATGTCCTAAAGTCATCAGCTTTCTAGCATCGGTGAAAGTTCTGTCTTGCATCATGCAACTACATCTGCCTATTTACTAAGGCAAGCTTTGACCCTTTGGTGACCACATGGCTCCCTCTGAAGCAGCACTTAATTGGACATGGTCCCTTTACTTAGTCTCCACTGCATTGTCGTGGTTCAGCCCCACTCAGCAGCTAAAATACCACACAGTCACTCACTCACTCCTGTCCCCACCCAGTGAGATGAGGAGAACCAGGAAAGGAAGAAAGGCAAAACTCATGGGTAAATATGGAGATGGAAAACAAAATGAGTAACAGAAAACACTTAAGCACACAACTTACAGCACCACAGCTCACACTGGATCCTGACACCCAGCTCCCTGCCCAGCAGCAGAACCTGCCCCCCTGCCCCATCCCCACTTTATGTACTGAGCAGGAGGTCACATGGGATGGAACAGCCCTGGGCCAATTTGGGTAAGCTGTCCCAGCTGGTGGGTAATGAGTGACCTATCCCAGCTGTGTCCCCAGCCACAGGGGCCACCAGCTCCAGGTCCCCTCTCAGCTCAGGTGAGAATTAACTCTGTCCTAGCTGGAACCAAGACAGCATCTATAAAGATTCTAACTGTATTTAAATTAGAAAAATAAGTCTTCATGCTAGGCATATAATTAATGTGTTCTTTGTTCTAAAAAAGGGCTTGATAAAGAAGATTAAGGACTATTTAACAGAACACTTGTTAAAAGCCAAGCTTATCAGAGCCTCTTCTTTGAGAGATCTCTGCTGCTGATACCCTTACTCTAGAGTGAGGAAAAGAGCCATTTAACATGGTCACCTTCTCCTGAGCTTGCACAGAAATGCTTGCTGAACTGTCATCATGCTACAAAACAATTTTTAAAAGTCAAGGAGGAATGAGGTAGTAAGCAGCCAAAGCTTTAGGCCTGAGGTGGAGAAACTGAGGAAGAGGTTTGCCTTTTTTTTTTTTTTCAAAATAGCAACTCTAATTAGGGAAAAAGCCCACACCAAAGAAGAATTAATACAAAAAGCCAACTGTTGAAGAGTCTTACCAGAGAAAATAAAAATCAGGTGGGCTCAGAGAGACTTCCATTCATCTTCAAGGAAAATTACAGCTTTTGATATGCAAATAGCTATAGAACTCTAAAAGTCTTGAATAGCAGCCACCTAAAGCTATCAGTTGCCCCAGCTGGGTCACCATCAAGCAATTTTTGCCAATTATATATCCCTTGTTCCCTGATCATTCTATTTTCCTATCCATTGTGATGCTAGCAACTATTGTAAAATACTCTCAATCGGCATAAATAACCTCCTATTCCTTTCCTTTTCAGCTCCCAAAAAAGATCTTCCAGCAGCAGAGAAAAGTTCCTAGCAAGATTTCTACCCAACTGACAAAATAATTTGCAAAGACCTCTTCTTCCCCTCTACAAACCTGACTTTTATTCTGTATGACTCATCATTACAAAGCTGATTTCCATTTTACACCATCTTCTAAATGCCAGCCACATGAGGCTCCTCCTCTCAATCCCCTGTACAGATTTAACCCAAAAATTAAGTAGGAAAAACCAAAATTTTATCTTCTTATTAACAGACATGCACAGATAGTTTTTGCCAAGTATATACTTTGGATAATGCAGTCAGTGACATTTTTTATCAGTTTTGTTTTTGGTTTTTTTTTTTAGAACTAATATAGGATTCTCACTCAATGTTAAAGTCTTCAGAGGTGTAAATTCAATTCCTATATAGTGGGTTTTAGTTGCTTTGATTTTTGCAATAATCCAGTAAAGTTTCAAACCTGGCTTCAAAATTAGCACTGAAAACTAAGGAAAATAAAGCAATTCTGTTGTATTAGTGAAATTACAAAGCAGAAGTCAGTGGGCATTACAATCAAATGTATGGGGATGAACATCTGAACTCATATGGCATAAGTTTTTTTTATTTCAAACTAATCCATAAACTACTTTTGTAATTTTCTAAAAGCATATAAAAATACAGACAATTAATTTAACAATCCAACAAAAATAATAAAAAAACCCCATAGACTGCGAATGGTAACAGATATCTGTGATACTAAAAATATCCTACCTTATTAAATTAAAACTGCTTTTACAATCTCTGTTACAGTCATATCTGGTCCCTGGGGAGGATTGTGACCAGCCCTGATCCGAGGTTTATGTCTCCTGCTCTCTCCAGTGAAGAAGTTCAAATGTACAAAGGCATTTTTTCTTTTAAAGAATTGGTTTTGATGGAAATCTCTCAATAAACCAATTAAAAAAGAGCATGTTCCCTAATTAAGCTGAAATATAACATAAGACCCACCTAGAAGTACCGCAGCTGTAGAAAATCAGTGTAACAACATTTAACACAAAAATGCAAAACCTTAAGAAGAGAAAGTGTTTGGCCAAATCTCTCAAATAGTTGGTTGCTCAGTCTTAGTCTCACATACTCCTAAGCACCAAGATGTGTGTACCCAAGAGGTCTGGTCAGGATCACTTGTGTGTGACAGAGGACAAGGGGCATTGCTGACATCCTCACTTTATCTTCTGGGTTACTCTTGAGCGAAGGCAGTAAACTAACTCTGGATGTACCATTTGCATGCTTTAGAAATGTATGTTGGCCAGGATATTTTGCCTTGTTATTTTATCATTCCATTTCTGTCACCTTATGTTTCTATTATTGCATCTCCATCTTCTCTAGCAATTAAAAGGCATAATTCTTTTCACCTTTGTTTTGATTTCTTCTGGTGCTTTCCACACATTTCCATTCCCCTGCGTTTATACCCATCACCAGCCTCTACAAAGACCTCTCCCTGGGTATGAACCACTCATCATAAAATCATTAAATACCTGCTTGCTTCACTCTGTACTTTGTTTCAGTCACTTTTACCATGGTGGGGTATGTGGCTGCATGCACAAATTCCAGCATACACAGCCACCCCCGCAGCAGAGATGCTGGAAGCGCTTGGTTTCAGTACACAGGTTTCTTTGGCCATTGCACATGGTAAATCCTGGAATCGCTGTAGCTTGGAGATTGTCCCAGGCAGGGCACACAAAGGAGACTGGGAAATCACACACTGGAATCAAAACCCCTACATTTAGTGACAAAATCTTGGCCACAGGCTCTAGCCTCTGTAGATGGGAAGAAAAGAAGCGGTCAGCTAATATTATCTGGTAATGTGAAGCTAACTACAGATAAAAAGGGCTTCCTGTGTCCAGAAAAGAAGCCGTTAGATTGGATTATACTGAACTGAGACATGAAGGATTAGTGAAGAGGCGGCCTGACAGTGCTGCTGTGCTGGTTACATGCATCCAAATACCTTCCCTGAGAACCGTATATTTGCAAATAAAAGGAGTAATTTAGAGATAAATTGTTAAGACAGAGGACAGTTACCCCGTCAGCCAGCTTGCACGCTCAACATAAATTTGTATTTGGCATTATTGGTGCCGGGAAGGTTGGCTATCAAGCCAAGCACAAGCAGGACCAGAGCAAAGCCTCCCCAGACTCGGGCAAGAGAGTTGGGTGTGTGGGTCTCTCTCAGACATCTTGCAGCGGGGTGAAGCCCTGGGCCACAAGTTAATGCTAAAGGCTAATCTGAAACCATGGGGACTATGCAGACCCAGCTAGTAATTTGTTATCTTTCAATTGAAAGTGTTGGTAGGTATGAAGATGATAATTTATGTCACCTGCAGGTGTACCATAAAGATACTCTTCTCCTTTTTCATGTTCTTTGTAAATTATCTTCCTTAATCTTTGGCACAGCTCTCTCCAGAAACCTGGAAGTCTGAATTGAAATGACAATTTGCTCCTTTCCTAGCTAATTGGAACTGGAGCACAGATACTTCACAAGAGAAAAATGATGAGCTGGCTTCCCTGCATCTGCTCGGACTCTCTCCATTTTTACGTTTATACTGTCTCGTCTGGTCTGCTAAACTGCCAGTCATCTCCTGAGGACATTTTCTCTACTTGACAGCTCATAGGACTGTCTGACTTTCCCTCATCTCCAGTGTATTGCTTTTAGGTCCTGAGGCTGAGACACACCATCTGGAAGCCGAACCTGTGGACAAGGCAGCTGCTCGGAAAGTGCCTTGTGGTTACAGGTCTTCTCATTACCACTGCGGCAGCTGTTTCTGAGCTTGGAGGAGTTTTCTCCTAACAAAGAAGCATTGCCCTCCTCACTTGGCTCTAGAAGAGCTGGTGGCTGAATTGCCTCTGGCTCACCTTAATCAGCTCCATTTACTTAAGAGTTTTACGTCACTGTGTACGAAAGCCTCACTGATGGAGGTACCACATAGCCTTCCTTTGCCCACAGACAATGATTTCACCTTATTAGTCTCAATGTCAGATTTTGGCGCTGCCTCCCGCACTGTTGAGCAAGGGCTCCTACAACTCCCAGAATGCAGCAGCTTTACAAGAAGAAAATACCAGGCAGAATAATTTCTTTTTTTTCTTTCAAATAATCCTGCAAATGTGCCTTGACTGACAAGTCTGAGGCACAGGGATTTGACGCACTTGATTTTTTTTTTTCCCCAGAGTATTTTATACTGAAACAGTGGATGCCACTGTCATTGCAGGAAGGGTTACGAGAACATTAAAAGAGTTAAGAACTTAGCTGGGCCTGAGGACATTTAAAAGCTCTCTTTTTCTGTACTGCTGTATCCTATCAGGTTTCTTTCTCCCTCTCACCAAAATACTAACTTATATAATTGACTAATTCATATAAAATTGCAAGGCAATAAATGGAACAAAAAAGCTTCTGCTCACATACCTTGTAAAGACCGACATGACATAAAAATACGTATAAGTCAAACAAGCGTCTCAAGTACCTAAAGCGACACGTAGCCCCATTCAATTCCTGCACTGCAAGCTGCTAAGCCCACGAAACGTAGTAAAAATGCAAAGCACAAAGTAAAAATGTGCCAGCCTCTTCAGAAAGCTGTGCATATCATTGGCAAGGGCTGCTTTGCATTAGTGTCTCTCAGTCCTTCGGCTGATTTGTTTCTTAGGTGTAACAGCTGCCTACAGGTTGTACCTACACAAGCGAATCGAATGTGACACAAAGCCAGAACATTGCAGTACGTTGGCTTCTTGTACTAATAAATATTTAAGGATAAAGCCTAAGTACAACTTCTTCAGCATTACATCTTTCTCTGTTGCAACTGGCAAAAAAACAGCTTGCAAATTGCTATCCATAATGGAAAATAAAACAAAAAGGATGTTGATAAGCTTATAATAATGGGTCATATTTTTTTGAATTTATTTTTATTTCTCAGTAAAATTCCACAAGCATTTTTTATTAATAATTTCCTATAGCCAAATCTGTCTCTACTTATACAGGGAATGAAGAAAAAAAAATGGCCATGGGCCACAATTCAAAGATCTTTTCATCATCAAATTTTGTCTAGGAAAGGGAAAAAGACCATATCAGCCATTCAAGACTGGAGCAACCTTTTTCCCCCCCTTCCCTTAGAGTAAAACAAGAGACTTACCCAGCTCAGCCCCCAACGATGCTTGTTAGCAAAATGTCCTGGCTCTGAACAGCAACGCCAAACTCTTTTGTAAGTTCACCTTGCAAAGTCAGTTCCACACTCGGGGATAAGCAATCACAGCTTTACCAGAAACCCTGAAAAGAATATTTTTATAGTTCACATAACAAACAGGCATGGGCAGAATACCTTTACAAAACCAGACAATGTTAATTGCTACCTGAAAATATTTGAGGTTTTTGATGAAAACTCATATGTTGTGGCACACAGCAAAGCAAACACTTCACTCATTTCCTCTCTGGATTTTGAAATTAAGCACAAAGGGAAGAAAAATTCACCCTCTATTAAATAATAAAAAAAGAGCCACATCTTTGTTCAGGACACCATTTCAAAACTCCCTATCACGCTGTGTTGGCTTTCATGGATGGACAGTCATTTGATTGAGTAGAGTAGGTCATAAATTTGGGAGTTACTTCTAGAACATCAAGTGCTTACTCCTCTTGGGGCATTTCTTGCTTGAAAATTAGGAATTCAGGACAAAAAAAAAAGCAAGTAACACCCTCTGTCCTTGATTCCACAATAAGATTTGGCTTCTGTGGATGTTTTCTGTGAGTTAGGCAAAGTCTGTGTTGTATAAGTCATTTTTTCCCTTCCTGTGAATATTCTTTCCTTTCTATCAGAAAAGTCCCACAATCAGAGAATAAAAATCCTAAAGCCAGTTTGAGTTGCTAGATTTTTCTTGATAAAGAAAAAAAAAGATAGAAGAATAAAGCAATGACTTTCACATCACTGGCTTCACCCATCTTTATTTAATGTGCCAGAAAATTTCCACCAGTTCAGTGGGAACAGGAACTATGTTTGGCCTCACTATGGGTTTTACTGTTATTATTCTGAAATATCCATTTATTTTTCTCAAATGGTGAAAGAAAATTAACAAACATAATTAGACTTTTCTATTTCTGAATGCTGGTGCGGAGTTAGCTTGGGGAAAGCTTGACAACTGATGCTATCGAGATTCTGTGGGAAAAAAACCAACATTTAAAATTCATTGTTTCAGTTTTTATGAGATATGAATTCATTCTGTTTCATTATAAACTAGAAGAGATTTTTAACCGGGATCCCAGATGTAGACTGGAGACAGAAGAAGGAACAGATTCACAATGACTATTTGGGAGCTGAGTTCTTTACATAGGATAATTAACGCAGCAGACTTAAAGAAAACAAGGAAATACAGCTAGGAAACATATTCCACACAAAATATATTCTACAAAAACATACATTCACTGTAACAGAATCCACATCCGACTTTCTAAATATTTTTGTCAGCATTCCCATTAGGCTTACTTAGCTTATATAAGTTCACCCCAAGAATTACCCTTACATTTTAGGTGGGAGCTATCTAAAACCTTAGTAAATACTATGTTCCTTCCGCACTGTGCTGCACACTGGGATGCTTGGAGCTGTCATATGTGGGGCAAATCAGAAAAGAAATAACGCAGAGCTTCAGCCTTGAACAACGCAAATGTCTCCGTTTTCTTCTGTAATGCATACAGAGTATGTCCCAGGACTTCAAGAGTGGAATTTCCTAAGTAAACATGAGATTGGATTTAATTTGATGAATCCATAAAGTGGACTTTCAATGCTGAAGGGCTGTCATTTCGGAGGGTGATTTAAGAGCTTTGAATATTGTTGTCATCCTCGGTGTTATGAAATGCATGCATCTAGCTGTGCTGTCTGAGATCCCTTCCAGCTGTTTCAAAAGAGCAGTTATCATCCGCAGGCAAGATTGTTTTGCACCACAGCATTTATTAGAAGGAAGCCTACGTAATCATTTACAGCATGTGTGGATCTTAACACTGTAGCGGAATTTTTTAGGATAGGCCGTAATATGTTCTGGCATCACAAATTTTCTTCATCATTACTCATGTTTCTCCATCTCAACAATCAAAACAAATGCAAAAGGGCTCCCAGTATGTTAGGAGCGAGCACTGTATCCGACATTTTGAATGCAGGTTAAGACAAAAAAAAGGCAAAATAATTGTTATGCTACACAACACTACTCACAGTCAATAGCCCATGAAGAAATAATTTATGTAGACATATCGACATTGCAAATTTTCAATGTCCTCTTTAAAAAGACACTATTTCTTCCAAATTTTCTTCAGATATGAATGACAGAGGTGTCTGATCCCCAAGAAAATGCAAAAGGACCTTGAAATAAAATGATGCCATAATGACTCCTCCCAAGTTTTCAGCACAATTATATGCTTATTACTTTGGAAGAGTTAGAAAACAAGCAAGCTGCAGCTTTTAATGAAGCTTTCATAGCAGCGAGAAGAACTATGAAAAAGCATTTAAAGCAGCTCATCTCCTCCTCTATTCAGGCTCTCTTTCATTTCCAGAGGCAGTTGCGATGAGAAATTGGATGCTATCCAGTCTGGATTTATAAGGAAGCAGAAAAGGAGATAATGGCGGAAGTACATGCTTTCCCCCCCATGTAAATTCAGATAATCTTTAACGTTTGATCAGATTTTGAGGAACATGAGACAAAAAAGCAGCAAATATTTCCAATCACACATTTTAAAAACTCAAAAGAGCTTTGCAGAATCTTCCTGTATCCAGAGCTGTTTCAGACTTTCCTTTTATTATTTTTTTTGGGGGGGGAGGGAGATGTAGAACATAGCCATTTAGTTAGCTTTGCTATCTGATTATAAAACCCTGACTCAGAGCATCTAAAAGTTATGCTTACAATGCACAGACATACATCCCGGTCCTTTGTACTGTCACGCTGCCACCCTAACAAGCTAGAAATATGTATGTGAGTGGAAAAGTCATTTCAGGATCAGAGGAATAGTCAGTTAACAATATATTACTGAGACTGATTTCCTTGTCAGTCCATAAAAACTAAATGTTACCCCAATGGAGACTTTTTTATTACAGGGAAGCAATTTTCTCACCCTTTTATGACACTATTTTTATTACCGGTATTATTCACAATTCTCTAATTAGAGAGCACAACATTGTTATGCTAGTTTTCACTCTTCGCTTTGGATGCACACAGGCTTTACAGATGCCATAAGAAGCTGTATTAGTGCAATAAGGCTGAATAATACTCCTTTTTCTTTTCATTTTTCCTGCACAGCTGCCAGTGGGCCACAATATTTTAATACGAGTCTGCTCTAATCCCTTGACCTCACATACGCACTTGAAAAGAAATTGTGAGGCTGAACAACTTGTTCATTTGTTTTTCTGTTTAAAAGAGCTTATCTGAAACTTTGCAATCAACGCTTATTTCAGGTTTTATTTCTAAAAGTATACATACCCATTAAGTGAAAAAAGTAAAAAATGCCAATATTCGCAAAATTGTTCAAACTCAAGTGCTGGAACACAGGAACTGACCTTACCCTTTTGTGCTCTCCAGTAGTTGACCTGGCTTTGTATGGTAACATGGAACTATCACAGGGGACTGACGAATGATGCCATTGCTTGGTCAAATTCCTTGACCAAGGGAATTTAATTTTTTTAAATTCATTGTTGCTTTGTGTTTTTGTTGTCATAATAATAATTGCTATTCACAGCAGAGTGTAAAACCTGAACCTGAAGAGAACAAAATATGGAACATTTCTAGGTTCCCAACAAGTTTCTGGACAACTGTGAAGACGTCTCATCATGCAGCAAGCTATTAATACCAGAGGGTACCAACTGCCCCAAGTCTACCTTCTCCAGACCTTGAAGACTCATAACTCTCTGGCATTTTCAGTGAGGTTGTGAATCAATTTCCTACTCAGGATTTCACTTTAAAGACCCAGTACAGCCCTAAATGTCAACTGTGTGGAAACGGTTCCTCTGTTTGGTTTTTTTTTGTTTGTTTTTGTTCTTTTTTTAATCTGAAGTCTATTTTCACTGCTCAGAAGTCAATGAAGGAGTTTTACGGCAGGTCTAGCAAAGTGCAGTTCTCCAATTACAACCTAGCTGTAAAATACACAGTAGGGTTTTTTCCTTCTTACTTCCAGGCAATGAGTTTTGGTCATGTCAGTTAAACCCACCTAAAAGGAGAAAGAAAGAGAAATGACTGTTCAGTGAACCTCAGGAGAATTATGAAGTTATACAGCCTCAGAAGGATTTTAGGCAGTTTTATATTGCCCGGTTCAGCTCACATTTATATAATCTCTCAGTGCCTGAAATGAGCTAAGCTGCTTGATAGAGAAAAGCACCTCTACTGCCTGATGTATCTAAGAAATCTGGTTTGGATATGTCTGGATGAAACAGAAAAGAGAGTTTCTAGCTGCACAGAAGATGAACTTTGCTGTAATGTAATTCATTCAAGCAAGAACTAGATAATTCTAAAAAAAATTATACGTGGAGGAGAACAAAGAATCAGTAAAGAGCCAGGAATTGTTAAAAGTTAAACACTTCCATGTGAACTACAGTTATGTCCAAATTACTGCTTGAACCTGGAGGAGGAAAGACTAGCAATCAGGAGGGTTGTGCTGCAAATATAACTGCTATTCTAGACAAAAACAGAAACGTATCCTAATTCAGTGTAATTATCCAATTGTGCCTGGATTTTGACTACGTGAGACACTCAAAAACTCTTCCAAGAATCTGGAGATATTCTGAAGCATTATGTTCTGCCAGTGAAGATTTATCTACAGTTTCACCTGATAAGATTTTTCATCTTCTCTTGAATAGCACAATTTACCACACTCAGCATGCTGTATTGCATTCATATATGTAGAGAAGAACTGGATTGATTATCTTCAGGCTTCCTGCCACTAAACTCTGCAAATTAGCTGCTCACGATTCCAGCAAATGACTGCTCTATTTTTTTCCTAGTGCTTCAGGAGAAATTGAACTGCAAAGCTTTGGCTGGAAAGCTAAGAATTTGTTTAGAAACTCCCAAAAGAAGGAAGAGATACATAGCTGCTGTTATAATTAGTAAAGTAGTGCACCATCATCTGAGATGGTTATGATGTTTCGGAGAATGCAAAGAAACTCAGCTCCGTTTCTCTTGGTATCTTTTCTGTAGAGGTAGAGCGGCTGATGTGTATCATTTCAACAGTCATATCCAGTTGTTGCAAGGGTGATGGAGGCTGGTTTGCTTCCTTCAGTCCCTGGAAAGGTCCTAGAACACATATTCCTTCAATCTGTTGTCTAATGTGGGCAAGATAAGAAGTCCTTCAGTCAGCAAGGGTTTACCAAGAGCAACCCATGCATGGCTAACCTGACTGCCCTCTGTGGTGAGATAAGAGCCTAGGTGGAGCTTTCCCAACCTCCTTCTCTGTAAACCAAGGGGGTTGGGTAGGGTTATCAGCCCATTAGAGTGGCCCAACCTTGCCTGAGAGATTCTCTGGAAAGGAAATTATGAAACTGTGGAGCCAAACTTTTCTTGGTGCTGGCAGCTGGGAAGTGGATGGACATTATAAAAACTTCCTGACTAGGCAGCACTGGAAAGGAAAAAAGGAAAAAAGAAAAGAGTGGGATCTGTATCCTAAAGTTTTCAACTTTGAGTATTCACCAACACTATTTTGTTTTGAAAGTGTATTCCACATTGAAATAGATCAGATTTTGGGTTCCCATTAAAAAAAAGCTAGGATCAAGGAACAATAACTGCAGTCAGAAAGTGTGATGGAAATTAAGCAAAAATATTTTGCCTTAGGTTATCCAGGACTGGGCAGGACAGAAAAGCCATCAGAGACATGACAAGATCAGTGAACCCATTGAAGAGGGAAGTTCTGGTTCAGTGAGCTGAAAACAGCAGGAGCCAACTTTGATAAAACCACTATCCATTGCAAGATCTCCAAGTCAAATGACCTGTTCCATTCCTAGTATTAGAATGACACAATTATACACAGACTGTATAAAACTGTGTAAAGGAACAAAGAAATTTACATTTAGATAGTGAACTATGTTTAGCACCTTATAATTGCAGCATAGACAGCAACCACATTTATTGATATTATTAATTTTATTTTTGAGCAACATCTACCCTGCAGGTCAATCTCTGAGGCAGTATCATAACCTCAGGCCTGACATTATGGGCATTAATCCTTTTCTCAAGTAGAGTATACTGGCAGAGGAGACAACAGGGGAGCAGACAGAGGAGATGGAAGAAAAGGAGAATTCACATACTAATTAGTCTCCGTCTTATCTTCTTGCTGTAGTGGCAGGTCACAGACAAGGCAAAGTGCTTTAGAAACATGCGACAAAAATGGCCTCTGTCCAAACCAGCTTACATTATATTTCCCCAAACAGAAAACAATTCCTTTTCAAAATTAGTGCACATAGCCACATCTCCCTAAGCTCAGATGAAACTCACACAATTTAGAGTGGCATAGAAATCACAGAAATACCAGCCTTCTGAAGGAAAATCACATCTTTAATGGAATGAGGACCCTTTACTTCTCTCTGCCTCACTGACTCTCAAACACTCCCTTTCAGTTGAGAGGTAACAGTTTGGCATCATATATCTGGGCCCCGTGTCCAGTCTGGGAGTTAATCTGTGTTTGATCCATTATCAGAAAGACCAGCTGCCTTTTCTCCTTGGCCAGTTACATGAGATGCATCTATTTCTGCAACTGAGGCTGAACCGCGCTCAGCGAGTAATGTATGGTGCTTGAGTAAAGTGCATGTGATATCACAATCCCGGGACTGAAGTGGTTCCCAGTAGAGGCCAAAGTGTGTGTAAGGATGGACTAAAAGTGTCTGGGAAGAACAGCTTTGTCAAACGCAGCTTGTTTCCTAGCACGGAACAAGGCTTCTGGTGTCCATGTAGGACACCAGACACGACCTCCTGTTGGTGTGACACCCACGCTCGTACTTGTCCTCTCAAAGGTCATTAGATTTGGCTGCTAGGGGGTAAAAACCAAACCAAAACAAACTAAACACAAACCACATTACTAAGGAGAAATACAGGTTTCCAACACTTCACAGTAAAAAAAGTTGTAAGCTCCTCATGAGAGTGTTTGTATTTTCCTACGTGATTTTTATAATGCTGAACTTGCATTCCCAGAGGTAACGATGGCTGTAGCACAAATAATAAATACCAACGGTTATCACCAAAAATAGATGATAAACACGGGATGTATTTTTTTTTTTTATTTTTGCATGCAGAATGAAGTGGCTTTACATTGCAAAGATACTGTGTATAGACCACTGTATAGTTATCATGTTACTAGATTAACAAGATGCTTTCATAGGTAAATTACCACTGTGTGGCACAATACTTAAATTATTTCAAATACAATATGTTTTCTTATGTAATTGTTTTTGATCTCAGTTTATCGTTATTGTACTACAAAATTATGGAGCTACAACAAGCATCTTCAATTTTTTTTTTTTTAGGAGGTTTTGCATTTTTAAATGTAAATTAAGATGAAGTCTTGAACATTTTGAACATTTCATTAAAATTATGAAAAGTTTTAAAACGTTGCTAATGGAATTATGTTTATGGAAATGAAAACATTTAAATAATTTATGGAAAATGTTTAGACTTATTTAACTGGGCAAGAAATTGTGCCAAGAGTTGCCTTAGTGTAAGTTTGGAGTAACTGTATCAACAGCCTGCCAAATTAAAACAAATTTAAACACAAAGCAAACTTGGATTGTGGCTTATTTCTGCTCACACTGGACAGGTTTGAGCCTAGCAGCTTTGGGAGAGCCCTTTTAAAGAAACAAAAGAAGTGTTATGATGTAATTATTTGTAATTATTAACATATTTCCTAACTCTTACAGATCAATTTTCTTTATATATTTAGATAAATAATTAGAAGTGGACTATGTCTATGAGTAACTGAAGGTTTTTTCCCTACTCCACAATGGCAGACTGTGCTTGTACAATATCTTTTTGCAGAAATATGTCAAAGACTCCAAGGTGTAAGGGCAGAGAATAGGACATTTGTATCTCAGAGGTGGGGCTTATTCACCCATGCAATGAGTTTTCATAGATTGAGCACTCTCAGAAATATATTTTCTTTCCACGTAGGACAGGTTACACATAGCCATAGTATTTTTGGTGGGAGAATATATAACAGAATACATTGTAGCCTTCTTAATCATTTTGTGATGCAAAGGATGCAGGACCTTGCACACAAGTATTGTATGCAAACCATCTTAGCTTGGTACTTGGGGGATAATGAGCAGGGACTCAGAGCTCTGGAAAAGTCTCTCAGCCATCCTTACACAAGTATAAATCCAGAGCAAATCCAGCCTCTAGAAATCAGAGCTAAAGCTGAAGTTAAGTCTGTCAAACCTCCATTTCTCAGGAATTTTCTTGTTCCCACCCAGAGACTGTGCTGGGTGGGGGCAGAGCATCTCGTGGTCGGGCTGTGCAGAGGCAGTGAAGCCAGCGATGTCTCTGCCTCTGCACAACACTTACCACATCTCAGATCTCAGCTCTCCACTCGGTTGTAGTACAGCTACGTGATCTTGGACAAAGCACTTTAATTTCATCTCCTCATTTTCTTTTCACCTTAACAATACACTTCCTGCCACTTAGAAGAAAGTACTTATTTCTCCAGTGAGTTTTGGCTATGGTATGGACTTTCCAACATATAAGAAATAATAATCTATCATTTTTCAGCTATAATACTTCTGCCAAAAGAAAAAAAAAAAAGCTAGTTCAAAGCTGGAAGAAGCTGCAATCCTTTAATGAGTAAAGACATCTTCCAGTCTGGAAAAAAATTGTGCTGCTGTTGCTACACCACTCAACAGATGAGGTAAAACAGGAGCAGCTACAAGGTGGTGAGAGCAGGACAGATATGACCATCCTAAAATAGGGGTGTCCTTGAGCTCCATGCATGGGAGAACTTTTGAGAGAAAACTCCCACTTCCCAGCAAAAATACAGTTTGAAATAGTGCAGGGAGAGGGAAAACACTGTGGCCAGGGCAGGCACTCTGCTGGGCTTCAGCATGCTGCTCCACAGGCTCACTTGCTTTTCTCTTGAAAAAAGTTTAGTTATGTTCAGATACTTTTTTTTTCCCTCCTCTCTGATCATCCATTTTTCTGAAGCAAGTAGCCACTTCTCCAAATACAAATTTGGCCACTGTCAGAGCCAAGTCTGATGAGCTTCTCACATGTGGACACAAGGAAAGCGAAGCCTCATGAGCTCTGTGTGAAGACCTGTGTGCATGTGACACCCAGACCTGCCCACTATATTTTGACCATTTCCCTCATTTCTGTTCATTCTCATTAATTCTAAATCCCTCTTTCTTCCTTTGTCTTTTAGATGTTATTTGTACCATTTTATCTGCGCTGTTCATTTTTTTCCCTTCCATAAAAAACAATAAAATATTAATGTGGCATAAAAAAAATGTCTGTGCTGGTAGTATCTTGAAACTATTGATGAATCCATGAATAAAATATGAACCTTTATTTTGCTTGGGTAATATCAGATTTCATATGTTTATTGTACTTCCTGTGAAGTAAGCTGGTCCAACAGAATGTTTGTTTGTATGCTTTTATTTTAGGTAGCCCTTGATTTATTAACCTTTGGAAAAGCTAGTGTCTCATGTAGTCTTACATGAAACATGAAACTTTCATTTAGATCAATTTTCTAAGTCTCTCTCATCTGAAAAAGGGAAAAGAAAAAAAATATTGCTTATTCCAGCAAAAGCATATTATTTTCATCCTTGTGCTGTTGAGCTGCATCTTTCAGTATTATCTCGGCCTAAGAAAAAGTCTTTTGACTGCAATGAGTGATGTTCACTATATAAAAAAATCACCAAATCTAGAGTATCACAACAGTACTGCTATTTTCTTTGGAAAACATTTTTCTTTAGCAATCCTAATCAACACTTTCATTCCAATTGCATACTAATTTGAAAGTTTAAGTGTGGGTTTTTTTTTTTTTTTTCAAACTATAATTATGCCTTAGTATCTTCATGCAAGCCTGATGGCAATGTAGATTTGAAGTAGTTTTTCCTGGAGATGTCTGCACTGCCTACTGTTCTTCTGGTTTACTGACAAAGGATCTGTTCATTTGGGCAGCATGTTCTTGAGATAATCTTATCAGAGATGGATTTTTTTAACATTGATTTTCTAACAACCCATTTAACAGAGGCAAAAGACAGTTTTGAGTTAAATCTGTAAAGCAGAGAAAAAGAATGCATGATGAACATCTGTCACTTCAAGGGATGACAACAAACATAGCTGCTGGCATAAACTAAGAAATCACTGCCTATTTAGGCTCTTTTAGTTGTCCCTATGGGGCATGCAGCATTTAGAGTAAAGCTCTTCCCACTCCAGAAATGCAGATGAAGATCTTGATAAACTGAACATGATGAGTTCTGTTTGGAGAAGAAAAGCTGACTGTTTTAATGGAAAGCATATTATGCATTTAGAACAATGCATAATTGTTCTAAATTATGAACAGAATAAGAAAGATGCCAGAGAATCCTTAAAAAGATTAATATAGAAACTACAACATTAATGTGCAACATTAATATATGAGGCTTTTAAAAATTCTTTCTGAAAGAGACCTTTCAAAGTTTGGTAACTGTATGTAGTATTACAACAGTTTTTAAATTCTACTTGAGGCATATTTCTTATTAAATATTTCTCAGGTAAGCTGCCTCATGGTTAATAGGACATGAAGTCCTAAAGCTCAGCAACGGCCATCCAAAGAGGAGACAAGCAAATCCACAGTTTTGGCTTAAGAGAGAAAGGCAAGGAAAAGCTGACTGTTGGGTAACATCCCCTGATAAAAATCCTCTAAACTCACAAGTCTAAGCAGAGCTTTAAGGGAAAACACAGTGTTTGGTTTACAGTACTTTTTTAGTCTGTTAATATTTATTACTGATGATTAACGACATAGTGGACAAATACCAGTCTGTGATGGCAATGCAGCATAGAGGATTTTGTTCCCTTCTTTTAAACAAAGTTCACCTGCACAACACATCCAAAGCAGAGTTTTTCCTTCCTATATTCCAGTAATTCACTTCAGTTCCTTAAAACGTATATCAGGTGATTAATAACTAGAAAAAAATAGACACTACTGATTTTCCAAGAGTGTTTCCTTCTTTAGGTGTATAGTCAGGATAGAGAAATGTGACCCACAAGTCCACGTTACCTCATCCCCCTCACAGATCTCCAGCACTGGAGGTTCTAATGTACCAAAGTATTTAAGAGCTCTCAGAAATAAATATTTTTTTTCCTCCTTCCCTGTGAAGGTACAGATAATTACTGGGTAATTACAAGTGCATTTTCAGACCCTTGAGAAAGAGTGCACAGCTGGGGAAAGAGCATCTCCTACCACCAGCTCCACCTCATAACTCTGCTGCCCACCTTCTTCTAGAGTTTATAACTGGCTGAATTCAGAAAGCACTGACAGTAACGTGGGAAATATCCAACAGGATCAAAAAAGGAAAATCCAAACAGTGTATGGGGAATGAAGATTAGCTGCAACAGCCTGAACTGTGGCACTGAGGGATTTTCATCAAATGAACATGACAAATGGCACACGCAGATACAAATCAAGACCTACCCACAGACACACTGCAAGGAAACAAGGAAGGGACTTTTTCAAAGAGACCCCTTAAACCATTCTGCCCATGACAGAAAATAAAAGATAACAATAGGACATCATGGTCCAGCCCCACACAGCAGCTAAAATACCACACAGTGGCTTGCTCACCTCCCCTTCTCCCCACCCCTCTCAGTTGGATAGGGAGGAGAATTGGGAAAGAAAGGCAAAACTCATGAGTTAGGATAAAAACAGGTTAACTGAACAGCAAAGGAAGAGAAAATGGAGATGGAAAACAAAATGAGTAACAGAAAACACTTAAGCACACAACTTACAGCACCACAGCTCACACTGGATCCTGACACCCAGCTCCCTCCCCAGCAGCAGAACCTGCCCCCCTACCCCATCCCCACTTTATGTACTGAGCAGGAGGTCACATGGGATGGAACAGCCCTGGGCTGATTTGGGTAAGCTGTCCCAGCTGGTGGGTAATGAGTGACCTATCCCAGCTGTGTCCACCAGCTCCAGTTCCTCTCCCAGCTCAGGTGAGAATTAACTCTGTCCTAGCCAGAACCAGAACACAGGACTTGTGTTACCTAAAAAATCAAGTGAATTTACTGAGCAGTAAGAAAATACATTGCAACCTATTTTCAAAGAGGAATCTTAGGTTTCCACTTTTTTTTTCCTTTTCCTTCTTTCTTTTTTTTTTTTTGTGAAATGCTCCCTAGAGGAATGATGGTCATTGTCTCCCATGGAACTCAGACAAAAGAGGCTACTTTATTGATCGCTACTCCTTCTTGCAAAGCTATAATTAAAAATAAGTATTAAAACTGGTTACAGTATGACCTGGCACTCTATAGCTGTCTGTGCACAATAAAAATCGCATCATGTTCTCCTCATCAGAAAAGCCATCACCGATCCAATTTCAAAGTTCTGCAGTGGTAATTGAAGGCTGCAGGAGGTTGTTCAGCAAAACTTCAGATTACGACTCAGCTGAGAACATGTCAGCACGCAGCTACAGCTCAGCTCCATCTTGTTCCAATTCTGGGTAGGCAGCGCTGGAGAAGAGGCCTTAATATTATGACGAGCTGAGAAGTCTACCACTCTGCATACTCCAGAACTAAGAGTACTTAAAGTACAAAGTATACATCAGGCAGTGGATTTATTTTATTTTTTATTAGCCATTACTTTTAAAAAAGGTTGTGTTCTTTTACAGCTGCTAACTTCTGCACTCTGACAGCTCGGTTTGGGTTGGGTTTTTTTTTGGCTAGGAAGAAGAATGATATCACTGCCAGGTGATCAGTCTCTGAGACTAGGAGATCATTCTCTGAGTACATAAACAGTATGAATATATGCCATAAATATATTTATAAACATGGTCAGGATAGTACATGTTTAAACAGTAAAGGTCAGGATTAAGCCCTCAGGAATCTCATTTCAGAGAAATTGAAGCCTGCACTTCTGTAACTGTTTACACCCGCTCACTCACATTTCACAGTGGAAATTGCCTCTATTACATTTTGGAGTTGTTTTTTTTTTTTTCCTTGGAATTGGAACTGGGTAATTTAAAAAATATAAGTAGTCTGCACTGAGATTCTCAGACCCTAAGACATCACTGTGCAAGGATGTTGTACTTTTGAAAGGCATCTCAGTCCTTGTGCAGTCTGTCTGAACTACCCCAGAACTTCAAATTAGGTAGCTTTTGTGCATTTTTTTTTTTTTAAAAAGAGCAAGTACCCTGTGATCTTATCTAGCTACTGATTTGTGGTAGCTGCTGATCTTATACGCTTTGGTGGTAGATGGATGATACGCGTTGTAAATTATTAAGGAAAAGAAAAGGGTAGCCTGTGAGATTACTAATCAATTTTCTAAAGAATTATCTAGCAGAAAGGCCAGTTTAAAATGGTTTCATATTTCTTTTTAATTTAAACAAAGCCATCTAAGGTGACCTGCTGGCATCTGTCTATGTTGACTTTTATGTATTTTACTGCTATTATAGCATTGCTTCTACTGCTCATCAGTGACTCTGAATGTCCCTGTAAAGTTTCCCAAGGAAAATAAAGATGCTTACTGTGGAAATTATTTCCCTCATTTTGGGACACATTACATTATTAATCTAATGCAGAATCTCTTTGCATTACTGCTTTTGAAAGAGCGAACGGCAATTTAGGCTCTCCTATGCTAGGTGCTCCACTTCTTAATGGGACATATACTGACACTCAATCTCACAAACGGAATGGAAGAGATAAAACATTTGGAAGAAAAATTATCACCAGTCTCTTTTACAGGCACAGAGCTGAGGTGTGGGAAAACTTGTTCAAGTTCATATAAAATCGGCTGTAGCACGGCCAGGTGCTGAACTTTGATGTCAGGCTCTTCATCTCAACCCCAGGAACACACACTTACATTTTCAGAGAAATAAGGATGAATCTTTTGGGAAAAGTTAGAATGAACCAAGGAGAGAAAACTATAAACTGTTAACCTGTAAATTTGAAAGTTACTGTCAATAGGAGTAACATTACAAAAATTGTTGTGTATTACTTGCATTTAAAAATATTTAATATGAAAGCTGCTTTGATTTTAGAGTGTAGAGAAAATTATCTGTCAGCTTCTCTAAAATTTGCTGTCTCTCAGACAAGAAAGGAAAAAGTCTTGAGGTTTAGAACCAGTAATTGAAGTTTGTTAATTTGCAGCTCTTCACTTTTGTCTTCAAATAATTGTAATGTAACAGCTAAAGAAGGATATGTGATAGTTCCTGCAATAATAACACTTACAATGAAATGGTTTGGTTTTGCTATTAATACTTCTGAAGAAATCTCAGCATAGCTTTCATAAAAGCTTAATGGACTTTTCTACAATCCAAGATCTGATTATCCTCTTTGTTATTTCCATCAGACACTAATAGCATTTCACATTACTTAAAAGTTGAGGATGAATTCTTTAGCTGCTTCGAATGGGAAACTTACCTGGGCTCTCAGTCCCTTGATTACACCCACAAGAATCTCATTCCTACTTTAAAAAATATAAACCATTTATGTCAGTAACAGCAAGATGCTGCATTTGTTTAAGCTGCTTCAATAAAGGTAAAATACCCCTTCAATTATTTTATTTTCTCTTTAGCTTCCAATATTCTTTCTTTCTGATAGCAATTTTTATAAGAGGAAAATCCTGGGTAGTACAAATGGTTTAAATATTTAAATACAGAGATTAAACCAGTTGCTGTAAGCTTACCTAATCTGGAAAAGCCAAGCAGTGAAATGATAAAGTGAATTAGCAAAGATACAGCAAACAGGAGAAGGGCTTGGAAAACACAGCGGTAGCGATGCCGAGCAGCAAAGCTTGGTACCACACTCCTGTTACCAAAAAGTCCGCAATGCTTGGGAAGTTTGGTTCAGTGATCGATGACACCAAAAGCTCAGGTGATTTATTCATAAAGGCTTTGCTTAGCTTTTAAGCCAGAGAGAATTTTCCCTTAGTAAGGGCTTCAGGATGAGACCCCAGCTGACAAAAGACAATAGATCAAGAAGGATGTAATAAGTTTGCGGAATGTGGAATGTCACTTACGCACATTCAAAGTCACTTCCCAGTCTTTGTCCTAGGCTGTGTGCCAAGCAAAGCAGTACCTTCATTAGGAATGAATGACAAATTTTACAAAGTAAAGATAATCTTTACACTCTAGATTTATGGAAAAGAAAACCTCGTGTGACTAGACTTTAGCTAAATATTCCAATATTTACAGAAAAGGATGTAAACCTCGACAGTGAGGTGACACAACTGACACCAGCTCTTTCTTTTCCTTTCAAACTCCAACCACATTAACAAGACTTCGCTTTTATTGGACTTCAAGCATCACTTGCAAGCCCTTGAAGATTAACAGGACTAAAAGTTTATCACAACAGGATCTTAATGAAAGATGTATGCTGTCTTCTTCAAAGATCTTGTTAACTTGTTAAGGAGCAGTTCTTGGGGCTTTTTTTTTTTTTTTTTTTTTATGTGTCTGGTGTGATATATACAGGAGAGAGAAAATGAAACACCACTTCGCAGCAAAGAAAGTGGGTTTTTCATCTTTATTTTCAGTGTTGCTCTCAAGGACAACACGTTATTAGTGGCCTTTCACTCTCCAGTGCAGCAACTTCTCAGGCTTCAGGAATTTTACCCTGTTGAGTGAAGGCAATGCATTTAATTTCTTTATTACTTTCATGTTGCTAAGATCTGTTTCGATTTTTGATAAAATAATTAACTGCTACTCAAAACTGGGGAAAGAAACTGGAAGCGTGAGAGTAACAATGAAGAGCTCCTCAAATAATGTGGGAATAGCATGAACTGATTTTTTGTTTAGCTACCAGTTCTAAAATATCAGAGGAAATAATTTTGAATTTGCTTTAACAATAGCATTTTAAAACATTTTAAACTAAAAAGTAAAACTAAAGGTTTTATTGTGAAATTAAAACCTCCACTTGTTCTGGACTTCTAAGAAGCTTGAGATTGTTTAATATTAAATTTTAAAAAAGATGAATGCACTTAATTTGGTAAAACGTTCAAATTATTAGCTTGGGCCTTTTCCCCCAAATTTTATAATTCTTTTTCTGAAAATAATTGCCATGATTTCATAAGGGCAAAATAATTTTTTACTGGCAGGAGAGGAAAAGAGTATTGGACAATTGAAGACGCAATTCCCAGCACGCCCTGTCTCTTTTGAACATCCCTGGTTTAGCACATGGCTGGCTTTGTGTGCTGTCCCCACTTTTATGCCCATACCACAGCGCAAAGTGTAAGAGACTGTGATGCAGCAACTGGCATCTGATACGCAAAGGGATAACTTTTTTGAAAACTCCAGGAGGGACAAGTCTTTCACTTCACCTAAGCAAAAAAAAATATTATCAGCGTTGTTTTCATCATGACCTACAGCTCAGTAACTGAAACATGCAAGCAGAAAAGTAGTGAGTTCAAAATTCCCTGTATTTGTACATCTCTATTTACATATAACTTGTAATATAAAGGCCACTCTGTGTGATATTGCAGCCCAAGAAAACAAGAAAGTAAAACAGTCACCTAGAAATACAATCCAGATGAAGCCACCAGCAATGATTTACTGTGCAAGTGCATCAGGCAAAATGATAAAATTTTAAAAATTCTTTCAAAGTTGTTTGTTTAACCATAGCTGTGATGGTGCCCTAAGAAACCGTGGAGATGTCAACAGCACTGCAACACGCACTAAGGTCTCACAGCAGTTGCAAGAATTTGACCATTAAATCTTCATAGTCAGATCATGGTACAGGTCACTCAGGACAAGGGAAAGCCCGTACATTTTAATGATATTTGAAGTTATGTCGTAGCAAATAGCTCTTTATTTCAGAAAGGTGTTTCAGCCAAAAGCTCGTAACTACCTTGTAAACCATCAAGTAAGTTTGGCTGCTGCATTTTTTTTCTATTCCATAGGCAAGTTCTTAATTGCTTCTATTGAAAATCTAATAATACTGGATATATTTATTGACTTACTTTTAAAAAATGTTGAAGACACTTTTGTTCTATTCTGGAGACACTTCTTCTATTGGAAAGGTACCCTTGAGCTAAAGTCCTGCAAGCCAACTTCAAGAAACTAATCGCACAGCCGGGGAAACTCAGGTATATTTTTTTTTCATCTTATAGAATCATAGAAACAGAGAATGGTTAGAGTTGGACGGGACCTTCAAAGGTCATCTAGTCCAACGCCCCTGCAAGGAGCAGGGACATCCCCGACTAGATCAGGTTGCTCAGAGCCTCATACAAGCTACTGGAATTCATTTAAGTGTCAAAATTGGTATTAAAAAAAAAAAGGATAAAAAACTGTCAAAGAATAAATAAAAGGAAAAAAGGATGTGACACTTCTATTCAATCCATCGCTAACATAACCCAGGGCTGCCTGTCCTGAAAGCAGGACTGGTGGATGTTTATTTAATCATATTTGAAAGCCTTTACTTCATGGAAAATCTATATTTTCTTCAAGCCACTCTAGCTTATAGCCATCCTCGCTGTTAGAAAAATGAAAGATTGTCCTAATAAGCTCTCTTTGTGATTATTTTATCCAGGCAACACAAAACAAAACACTTCACTCAGAAAATTATCCTCAAACTATTTTATTCTCAGCGCAATTTTTTTCGAGCCCCACTCTGCAAAGGGCATGGGCCAGATCTGGCTAGGTCCAACCTGCTGGGCATGCAGTAGATAAGAAGAAGCTCAGTCACTCAAATTTCTACCATGATCAAGCAGCAACATGAAAGAAGCCGCCACCTAGGTTTAGACTGAGGAATTAAAGCTTCTGCAGAATGGGAACAATATAACCTGGGGAGGTGGAGCAGGAGTGGGGTCAGTGGTGCTGCTTGGGACTCAAGGGTTGGCTAGCAGTCACCAGACAGCCGCTGAGCCATCAAACCGCTCCGAGCTCTCCTGCCTGTCTGCACGCTTCTCCTTTTTATAGGACAGCTGCAAATCTTGTGCAGGAAGGACCTCTGAGCCCTTCTGCTAAGGGAGGCTAATTAGTCTGCCAGGTCCTGGTATCTCCCAGGGATTGTGATCCACCACCCCGTGGGCCTGCAAGCTTATGCTGTGTTTGATGGATGGTGTTCTGTGCTCAGAAACACGCACATAAAACTTCATTTGACTTTGGATTATCCTGGTATGTTTATAACTCAAAGGGCAGCATTTATTGAAAAGTTTCATTTATTGGAATAAATTAAATCCAGACATGTAGAACATATTTAAACTTTGGAACAGCGGAGACCATTTGTAAATAGAAGCAATCAAAGCAGACAGTGTTTAGACTATAGTGGAGACATCAAGGGACAGCTTGTAAGATAATGTATTAGAATTATACAGCAATCTTGTCATCGGTGACCCAAGAGTGTTTATAAAAGTTCTCTGCTGAAACTTTCTGAACTGATGTGCTCTTCAAAATAACCTTGGCATAAAAAAAGAGCAATTGACTGTCATTAATTATGAATATGTGCAAAGAGGATATAGCTTTGTGCAAAATCAAATCGTTTAAAAACTCAAAATAAAGAATGCTGCTGTATCTGCAAATGTGTTCCTTGCGTTACCTTTTTCTTTGGGTGATTTAAGAGAATAATAATGAGGTTATTGCATACAAAAAGAAAAGGCCAAGTCCTCAGCTGTGTAAATCAGGGCTCAAATGTCAGCAGGTTACCAAAGTTTAACAACAGAACCACTGTAAATGACTGTGCGCAGTCATCTGCTGTAAATGTGATATGAAAAGCGTTATTTAAAACCTCAGTGATAGGTACAGTATGACATAAAACGCCATGTTACGACACAATGTAAGAGCTGAGCATGAGCAGCTGTTCTCAATATCAAGGAAAAAATGATTGCATAGTAATGCAGCTGTTCCTCTAATTAGTACACTCAAAGATTTTTTTTTTCCTTAATCAGAGTGTCACAGTGCTAAACATTTTCACAACAACAGCCAGAAAATAATTCGATATAGAAAATATGATGCTTAAAAATGCTAAACTGCACATGCTAATGAATTTAATAACAGAAAAAAAGGTTCTCATGCTTTGTAACAGTTAAAAGGGTGGCATGCCCATGATAGCGGACACTGTATTGCAGAACCTGGTACAAATATCATGAAAGAATAAAAGATGAAGTATATTCCTAAAATAAATAGATCTTGAGTTTTTATATTTTAAGAGTATAGTCTGATTTTGTTGAAATTATCAATATTTTGCTTGGATTCAAAAGGAAATATCAGTTGAAATTTTCTTCCAAAGAGGAATTCCAGATTTCATTGAAATTTAGTAACACCATTCTGCCTTGATATTATTTAGTAGCAAAAATTAGCAAAGCTTTATGTTCAAGAGCATAGCTGATTCTTTTGTTACTGCTATTTGTTCCTGTCCTCACTACGCACGCAATGACAATATCAACCAGATGCATGCCTGGAACAGTATCTCCTTGTGTTAGGTGGTGTATAAGCAAAACAAGCTTTTTGGGGACCTGAACTATTTACAGCTGAAAAAAACCACATTTGCCTGTGAATATTCTGTCTTAGTTATTCTCTCTCTGCTCTTCTCTTTCCCTGAGAAAGGTCTTCAGTTCCTTCACCTCCCAAAAGTTTTTGCTTTCCTCCTCTGTGTTTCTGTTCCAGCGCTTCCCTGTCATTGCTAACTCCTTCCCTTCATTGCTAACTCCTCTGCAGATTTTGGGGGCTACTTAATTTTCTCCTGTTTTGGAGCAGTCCTGACCACTCCGAAGCCACTTGCAGGCTACTGGCTTTCCCACCCCTGCTCCTTTATAGTGATTTTGACAAGGTCTGAGGCGAGGTTTATGAGTTCTGTCTGTATCCATTTAAGGTTACCATATTTAACAGCTGTTTCTCCTTATATCATACATTATGCAAGAAATTGTGTTTACCTTACAGATGCTGGCCCGCAGTTTCTGCTCTCTGATGTAGAAGTTGTGTTGGTTTTGTGTAGTGGGGTGGGCCTACAGTGGCAGCTCCTGCAAGAAGCTGCTGGAAGTTTCCCCTTTGTCCCGTGGACCCGGCCAGGTCTAGAGTGGACCCACTGCTGGCCAGGGCCAAGCCAATTGGTGACTGAGATAACACCTCTGTGATAATGTATTTAAGAAGGGGAAAATAAAAAAAAAAAGAGATGAAGCAGAAGCGAGGGGCAGAGAGGGGGAGGCGCGAGCCTCATGGGCCTCGCAGGCCTCACCCTCTGGCCTCCCGCCGGGCAGCCGACTGGGCCCGACTCGGCCCGGCCTGGCTGCAAGAAGTGCAGAGATGAGATGTGAAGAGAATCTGAGAGGCATCTGCCTAAGCAGATTGTGAAGAATTTCTTGTTAGAGGAATGGCTGCAGATGCCAAGGTCAGTGAAGAAGGAGGGGGAGCAGTAATGCAGCTCCCAGCCAGAATCCCCCTGCAGCCCGTGGTGCAGCCCATGGTGGAGCAGGTTGTCCCCCTGCAGCCCATGGAGTCCAGGGAGGAGCAGAGATCCCCCTGCAGCCCGTGGAGGACCCCACACTGGAGCAGGGGAGGAATGTGAGGAGCTGTTCCCCCGAGGAGGAAGGAGCAGCGTAAAGCGACCTGTGATGAACTGACCGTAACCCCCATTCCCTCTGCCCCTCTGTGCTGCTCGGGGTAGAGGGAAGGAGGTAGAGATAACTGAAATCAAGTTACTGAGAAGAAGGGAGGGGTAGGGTGAAGTTGTTTTTGTTCTCTCTCATTATCCTGCTTTGGTTTTATTAATAGTAATAAATAAATAGTTTTTCCCAAGTCGAATCTGTTTTGCCCGTGACGGTAAATTCAAGGATGTCTCCCTGTCGTTATCTCAAACCTCAAGCCTTTTTCCTACATTATCTCTCCTCCATTCCCTCAGAGGGTGGGGAAAGTGAGTGAGAGACTGCGTAGCTTGGTCCTGAGCGGGGCTAAACTATGACAGAGCAGAGATGGGCTAGCTTCTTCAACCCCGCTGTAATTACTTGAGGTTTTCAGCAGTGTATGAGCAGAATCAGGTGTAGAAGTCATTGATCAAACACATTTTTTCTGGTGCAAATGTTTATCATTACATTGTTCTCAGAACTATTTTCATTGTCTGTCATCTGACAAGTAAAATCTGTTTTTCTTTCCACCACAGCTTCCTGCACCAAGGCATCAGCTTTCATCCTCCGAATTGTCGTGTACTGACAGCCCTCTTCCATTTAGTAACAATGTAATAATGGCATTTAACTCCCAGCCATGATAGGAGATTCGATTTGCATTTTTTGTCATTGCTGCAACTTCACAGTCTGTTTTTAAACAGCTCACTCCATTTTGGGAATCAATAGTGCAAGATATATATGTGGCTTCTCAATTTCTCACAAAGTGGCACTTTAATATGTCCCACAGGGCCGCCAAATAACCTAGGAAAGCATACATGCATTCTCAGTCTTGGCTTGGCTTGACCTGAAATTAGTAAATCCCTTTCCTTTTCTCTCTTTCAGAAATAATGAGCTTTTTCTTTGCTTAGGATATATTTGCATACTTCCACTGACACCAGACAAGGCAATGGGGAGAGCCTGGTTTAGATCAAACACGGCAAACTTTTCTGAAAAAAAAGCTTCTTGTGAAAATATTTATATCATCGCTCCTTATAACAGGAAGATTCTCACCCAAATTCTCTTCTTTCTAGATAAAAATAAATGTGCTCAGGTACAACTGGTGGCATTAAATTAATTAGTACTATAACAGTAATTATGAATGAATTAACATCTCCTCAATATTCTTAGTAATGTGAATAACGAAATATAATTGTGTATATTGCATTGTAAGTTCACAGCTAAATCAGATCATCGATAAATAAAAGAAAACGATGCTATGGTGATCTACACAAGTTGCAGATTAGACAAAAATTGACGTCTTTGTGAAAAAGATCCATGTGACCAGGAGAGTGCAAGGTAGGAGAAGGACAGTTTCCATCCAAAATAGATGTTTTTCAAAAAAATAAACATTAATGGTATGCAGAGATGAGTATCAATGTGTGTAGCTGAGGGTTTATTAGCTGCTGACACTAGAGAATACATCGCTACTTCTGAAGTTTGTATGCAACACAAAAAATTCTTTCTAGTGACAGTTCAGAGAAACATTTTCTTAGGTTAAAATTTTACCAGACAAAATTTGAATAGGCCAGTGATAATTACAAAACACTGTTAGCCCTTGTTGTCTCCCAGTGTTTCTGTTTTCCTCTATTTCACTATCGCTATTCAGCTCTGATGTGTGTCTACTTAATGTGGGTGTTCCCAGGAATTATGGGAAATATCAAGCTTTTTTCAGCTTGTATATGTTCGTCAGCAACATATACAAAACATCTTGTTTAGGATTCCTAGCAGTTTCCAAACCGTGTTAGAATACTTACTTTTTTAAAAAAATAATAAATCAATCATATCGGCAAGAGCTTTTACAAGAGTTACAGTCAAATGTAACTCAAACTCAGGCTGTTCCTGCATGGTAACAGTTCTTCTAAATGTGTTATCGAGGTGTTGTAGGGTATGTGCCACATGTGACACAGTCAGGAAAAAATATATGATGGGAGCAACGGAGCAGATTATTCCAATGTCGTATTCTCTCACAGTAAGCCTGTAAGAGGACAGACAGATACCAGTGTGCACTTTCTGCTGACATCTCTGTGGACTCACAGGTTCTGCAGACGCGACAACATTGGAATAAGGGTTTTTTGAAAATATTTTATTGATACAATTTGTGAAACAGATGATGAGAAACTATTGTATTGCAGCTTTCAGGCATACAGGGCACAAGATTTTAATCTAAAGACTTAACAATTTTGCGACTGCATTTTACAAGTAAAAGAAGCAAGTGCCATAAGTACACTTTTTAACTTTTCTTTCTTTTTCCTCAACAATTAATAGCTTTTCTTAGTATTACTGTTGAAACTGGATTTAAGAACCTGACTCCAGATTTAAGAACCTGACTCTACTCTCACCTCATAGGCCCATTTCACTCTTTAGGCATCTCAGTGGAGATACCAATGTCCAGCTGATGGCTCATCGGCTGTCTGGAATTTGTCTGCATGTTTCTATTCACACTCAGGCAATTCTCCACCATCAAAAGGTATTAGAAAGTTCACTGTAAATTCAATCTCTGAGTAACCTAATTATTATCATTTTCCACAAGGCATTGGTCTAGGACACAGGGCAGTTGACCTGAACTCAGAGCTTTGCTATGTGTATTTTGATTCCTGCCTTTACTGCTGGCTTACTTTCTTTGTTTCATTAACGCTACAAAGTGTGGACTTTTATACATTATCTCTTTTTTTTTTTTGGTCTGGCTTCAGTTTAGGTACTAGCTCTTTAGGGCTCTACACCTCTTTGTAAGAGCACACCTAGCATAATAGGGCTCTGATATTCTTGGCACCCTGCTGCAATAATATGTAATGCTGAAATCAGCAGAAAGCCTGTCTGAGCCCACTCTGACTGTGGCAAAATTCAGAGCTAATAAAAATAGACAAATACAGCTCTAGGAAAGTTCTATTTAACATGCCAGCTATTAGTATCTGGCAGTAGATAAATATCAAATATTAATATTTTTATTAACAGAGAATTCAGAAAGTAATCTAATTAGCACCCTAATAAAGAAAAATGTTTGCCAAAGAATTAATCACACCTTGCTATAGTTCACTCCATTAGTTTTGACATCTTCATTTCAAGGAACTGCCTCTCTGCATCCTGTTCTGGGCATCATTAAGTGCAACTAATTGGGAGAAAACAGCTGTTGTTGTATCCTTTACTATGACCAAGACAGAGATGTGGTTACAAAGCTTTTTGTTATAAATATTCTCAAGACAGATTCTGGTAATTCTGGAAGTCAGCAGGCTCTAGCGAGAGAGCATCAGGAAATATGTTCTCCCCAGTACAGAGACCAGGAGGGATTTCTCCAGTCTCTGCTTTCTGCTGGCTCTAAGCCACTCCTTGAGCTTGTTCATGCCTTGTGGTCTTCACAGCAGCTGTAACGGGCTTGATGGGAGCTGGAAATAACAGTTGTAAAAAAGGCAAGATATTTTCCATGTCGCTCATGTAGACCTCAGTTGCAAACAGAAAGAACTTGCACGGTGTCGTAGTTCAGCCCCGATCGGACCAGACTACGCAGTCTCTCTCTCACTCCCCCCACACTCTGAGAGAATAGGGAGAGAAAATATAAGGAAAAACGGCTCAAGGTTTGAGATAAGGACAGGGAGAAATCCTTAAAGTTACCGTCACGGGCAAAACAGATTCAACTTGGGGAAAACTATTCATTTATTACTACAAACAGCAGGATAATGAGACAGAGAACAAGATAACCTTCATCCACCCCTCCCTCTTCCCAAGCTTAACATTATCTCTACTACCTTCTCCCTCCCCCTGAGCGGCACAGGGGGGGAAGAGGGAATGGGGGTTGCAGTCAGTTCATCATATGTTGTTTTATGCCGCTGCTTCATGGTCGGGGGAAGAACTCCTCACATTCCTCCCCTGCTCCATTGTGGGGTCCCTCCCACGGGCCACAGTCCTTTGTGGAACTGCTCCGGCGTGGGTCATCTCTTCCACGGGTGCAGTCTCTCCAGAACAGCTGTCCCAGCGGGCCCTCCATGGGCCACAGCCGCCTTCAGGCACCCACCTCCCCCGATGTGGGGTCCTTCATGGGCTCCAAGTGGATCTCTGCTCCTCCGTGGACCTCCATGGGCTGCAGGGGGACAACCTGCTCCACCATGGTCGTCACCACAGGCTGCAGGGGAATCTTGGCCAGGAGCCGCATTACTCCTCCCCCTCCTTCTTCACTGACCTTGGCGTCTGCAGCCGTTCCTCACAACAGGCTGGTAGATGTCTCTCAGGATCTCTTTTTTACATCTTATTCACTTCGCATCTCCTTTCCACTTCTTGCAGCTGGGCCGGACCAAGTTGGGCCCAGTGGGCTGCCTGGCGAGAGGCCAGAGGGTGAGGCCTGCAAGGCCCATGAGGCCTGCGCCTCCCCCTCTGCGCCTCTGCCCCCGCTCAGCTCCTTCACATCTTCTCTCCTCTCTTTTTTTTTTTCTGTTTTCCCATTCTTAAATATGTTATCGCAGAGGCGTTATCACGGGACATTCTGCTACCAATCGGCTCGGCCTTGGCCAGCAGCGGGTCCGCCCTAGGCCCGGCCGAGTCCACTGAAGAAAGGGGAAACTTCTAGCAGTTTCCTACAGAAGCTACCACCTTAGGCCCCCCCTACTAAACAAAACCACGACACACGGTCGTGTCTCAGAGAACAACACAGCAAACAACAGGAAAACAAAGTGCTGAGGTTTTTCTAGCCCATCTTGTCTAAGTTAGTGGGGTTATTTCCCAGAATAGACATGGAAGTCAATTTTCCAGGCTAGTTTTAAGACTCCCAAGTGATGAGACACCCTAGGGGATTTTTTAATGATACTTCTTTACCTGCTGTCCTGATGTTCAGCCTTCATTTTTCTTTTTTTCACTTTTCATGAAATTACCCCAGGTTATCAAATTAAGCATGTTATGTCATTTAATTGCTCTCTTCTCTGACTCTGCAGCATAAAAAGTAGGAAAAAATAGTAGCAAAAGAGAACTAACATATGTTGTAGCTGAAATAAAGCAATGGTAATAATTTATACTTCATGAAAAGAATCCCATTTGATATTTGTACATTTAATGCCACACCACATATAAATATTGATAATAGTAGAATGTAGAGCCTTCACTGTCTGCAGGCATAATTGTTTTGCCTTCACATTGCCGTATTTTACATAAAGGGAAAATCAGTTGCAGATTTTAAATTAATTGTTTGAGGTTAGCAATCCTACCTCTTGCAGACTGAGAAGTCAGAAAGGCACTGTCTACTGCCTGTCCCTGTGCCCTAAATCTCACCTTTCTCTTTGCTAAGCTATAAAATAATTCATATATATGCGCATGTGTGTCCAACACAACACATACCATGCTATAAGATGTGGTTGTGCTTTTGATTACAAAAGGAGAACAATAAAAGCTAAACACCACTAAACCCCTATGGTAAAAATGGGAGTAGGCAGTATTACATGACTATGGGTTTAAACAGAAAGAAAATGTTTGGATGAGATGACAGAGAATACCCAAGGAATTATCTACCTTGCCAGGCTATAAAATGAAATGGAAAGAAGCAGCCATAAAACACTAAGTAGGAAAGGTGGTTTCAATTCTGCACCAGTCTGTGGGGCTTTTAAGTTGCATACCTTTGCTCCATCCCTGCACAGCATGCATGCTGCCAGAGATAGAACATTATTTAAACTTCCTCTAGCCTCCCCATCCTTTAAGCATCACTGATAGGCAGTGTAACAGTAATGCTCACCTTCTGTCTCTTGCATTTTCTCTGAGTCTCTTCAGTAGCTCATATTCATGTGTTTCCAATAATGAAAGCTTTCTGCTGATAAAACTCTTACATATTTAAATGACATTTTCAAGTGAATATAGTCTTCTCTTCTAAACTTCCAGCCAAGACAAGCAAAAAAGAACCCAATTTAAAGGAAGGAGGCTATCAACCAGATGGGTAAAAATATGTTCTCTGTGTGCCTGCACTAAAATGAGAGAAGTTATAAAGCAGGATGAATTGGTCTTCTAAAACATGTTAATGTTTTCTCTTTACTGTCGTTTTTCTTTCATAATACTTGAATTTTTTTTTTTCTAGAGGAAAAAGTCAGGCTGGAAATCAAGCCTCCCTCCAACCTCAGCTGGTGAGTCCTGGGAATTGAGAGTGCAGCAGGACTGCAAAAGGTATTCTTGAGAAACTTTGTCTTCAAATGGCCAGAACCAAATCATCCTCAGAACCAGTGAAACCAGGGGCTTGGCAAAGTGATTCCCTCAGTCAGAACTTTGTGTCTACATTCAAACCTCTAAATAAAAGGTCTAATTTAGTGTCATGCTGAGTAACCAATGCCCCCTTTTGGACTTAATGAGACCATTCAATGAGATGCTTCAATGTAGCTAAGGAACATAAATTAAGGCAATCATTTTTCAAAAAGTTTGTTCAAAAGCTTTGATTGCTTCGTGGAACCAGACCTCTCTGTAAAGCTTACCCATTTTCAGGACTGTAGGAACAACACAGGAGCATGCTATCAAGTCAAAATTAACAACAGCATTTTGATGGAGAACTAAAACCACAATTCATTCTTAGCGGGAGCTGGGCCTGAACAATTTACCTTAGGAAAGCAAGTACTTCAGTGCTGTTTGGCATTTCAGACATATTCCTTGTTGGAAATGCTACGGGGAAGGAACCTGCCCCAGGGGGAGCCAGGATGCTGCTGTCAGTCCTTCATAGTCTCTCTGAGACCTGGGCTCAATACAGAAAGAACAGAGATTATTATGTGAGACACAAAGAGAAAAGATGAAATGATCAGAGTCTTCTCCAAACCATTTTTCATACAAATATGCAAGCAATAAAGGATAAAAAAAGGAGTATTGAAGACTTTTTTTTCCCCCTGAAAGTCTAAGAGTACTCCTCGTACAAGAGACTAATATTTTTTCTACATCAGAAGAATGTGGACTAACATAAATAATGTTCTTAAATCTAACCAAGCTCTGATTTATAGCTTTTCCCATATCTGTGGGTATAAGGCAAATACCCTGAAATCAGAGTGAGCACACCAAAATCAGCATCCTTGCACTGGTGTAAAACCAAAATGAATGACAGGAGAATCAGGCCAAGTGAGAAAGAAAAGAGAGGGCAAAGTACAAGCTGGCTCCAGGGAGCAGGGAGAGGAAAAGAAGCTCCAAAATAACAATGAAAAATGTTTTTTCCTCTCCTATCCATATCACTGAACACACCAAAAAAAAGCCTCCCAAGGGACCATCAGAGGAAGAGATCATTGTGGAAACTTCACAACACTTTAAAATGTATTTTATTTCATCCACATTCATCTGAGAGACTGGAAAAAGAGATAAGAGGAGGAGAGAAAATGATATGAGGGATAAAATATTAACATACACACAAAATGTCAAAAGCACAAATAATTGAATATTTGATGTTTTGACTCGTTCAAGCTTCGTGATTCCCCAAAAGCACTTCTAGGTGCATGTATTTTTGAATGAATGAATTAAATTTACATTAATATCTTTCCTTTCACTCACACAAGATCTTAAGGCATTTTACCAACTTGGGAGAGAGGAATCACCAATAATTACAAGGTAGCATGAAAAAGAGCTTCCCCATCTTTCACTCTTTCTGACATTTCACTATTTTTCATCACCTTCTCTGGAAAACAGCAGTGTGCAGGCAAAAGGTCTAATTCACCTAAGAAAAATTTAGGTGGCATGAGAGTTTCTCTGCTGGATCTCATTGCACCCGCAGGGATGAAGGTCTTTTTTTCACTGTGGCATTGGGTGTAGCATTCCTACCTTCCCATCCTTGCTGAATGTGTTTCTCATTAGAAATATTAGGAAAACATTTAACTAGAGTCCTGGAAATGCCATCACAACCTGAGAAAAGATTATTTTTCTTTTCTTTCCAAAGTATTTTTTTAAAAATTATCAATAAATAATAGTGGTTACTGAGGAAGACTGTATCTGCCTGCCTGGTAGCACAGGAAACTCCAGAGAACAAATATTAATCTAATTTAAAACTTTAATTTTATATGTGCTGTTCATTGCTACATGCTTTTTCATGTAGCAAGCTATGAAGCAATGAAATTCACTTTAATTTTCCACTTCTCTTGGATGCAATGACAAGCTTAGGCTGATTCAGCAGAGTAGAAATAATTTTGACACTTGCCGTTACCAGATGAGGTTTAATATAGGGATTCAAGCTCTCATGGGAAATCTGCAAGTGCTTGCAGATTCATAGGTTTATCCATAAATGTTTAAGAATTCGCAAGTATTAGAGGCCCATTTTCAAATAAAATAAAAAAGAAGAAGAAGAAGAAAAAACCCTTTTAAGCATTTTGGGAACTGAACATAACACGTGCAGCTAACAAAAATTCACCTCACTGATAGCAAAGCTGATCCACAGACGAAACTATTTTCTTAGATATATAACCAGTTCTCCTGTTAAGAATAACGATTACGTCTCCCTGCGAAGCCGGCAGTATATCTGTGTGCAGATATGCATCTCCCTCTCCGAACACAAAAGCAGCCTCGTTTGAAGGCTAAGTGATTAAATCCTCCCCCTACAACGTTTCCCCAGGCAGATCTATTCTGCTAAAGCTCTTGAGCAAATCCAGATTAGGGGTTTGGAGAAAAATCTGCCAAGCGGGGCTGTGTCTGGGGGAACACGTAACGTGTTGATGCCCCAGCTTTCCTCCAAAATTCGAGCTGCCACTGGCCTGCGGCCATGGGTGCTTGCAGCTCCCCTGAGATCACCAGTTTGTGGAGCATAAGTAAACAAACCAGACAGGGTTTGAGCAAATAAACCACAGAGGGGAAAAAAAAAAAAACAAGAAACCCCATTGCAGTGCTCTGTGATCCAAGTGCAAATATGCACAGCCGATTTCTTCACGGGCTGCAACTGCGCGGGTTTACTACAACTCTTCATGCTCCCCCTTCTCCCTCTATTTTTATCCCGGCTGGATACTGTTGTTTTGACAAGTTGGCTGCGGCTCAGTTCCCCAGGAGCTGGTGCCAGCATGCTGGAGCTGGGCGGGAAGGCAGCCGTGGGGACATGTCCTCCAGCCACGGAGCAGTGAGAACTGGTTGGAGATCACCAACTCTGTTGCGATGGCTGTTCAGTGGTTGAACAGCATTCAGGGACCCGCTGGATTCAACCTTCCGACTCTGCAAAGTCACCCAAGTCCCCGGGAATAACATTCCCCTCCTGGACCAGCTCTCACTCTCCCTCTTGCCCAAACTGTCTTTGCAAATGTTTCCTGCCCTACCAGAGCTTCACTCAGCTCTGGCCACATTACCATGGCATGGTATTCCTCTGCATTCCACAAACCAGTTTGAAACCACTTCTGTGAAAGCAGGCTGTATCCCTGGCCTTATAACTTGTTTTAAGCACTTGAAAACACACTGCTAGAGTCAAGCTCTGCCCTACTCAGAGTATCTGAAGGTCCTCCACGTGCTCCAGCAAGACCTCCAGACAACATTGCAATCTCAATTGCTACTCATCTGAAGATACCTGATGTGAATATACTCATCAATCTTCCTGTCTCTTTGGTCATTTTTAATGTTATTTGGCTCTATTCATTCTTACCATAGAATGGCTTCAATGAGAATGGACCTCCATCATTGCTGCGCTTTGTTTGAAAACAGCTATTTATAGAAATTTCGACACATTGCTAGTCACAGAACATAGAGATTAATATTTGGGGTGACAGTATGCGAACACATAGCAAAGGAGCAGTCATAAAATGTTCAGAAATGGCAGCAGGGAGGGTGTGCATAAGGAATGACTACTATCACCGACGCTGCAGGTGTAAAATTGATGCATAGGGAGATAAATGATTTACTTAAAACTATACTGCAAGTCTAAGGCATGGATAATTAAATCCCAGTCTCCCAGCCTCAATGTGTTAACTGCAAACGCATCTTTCTCAGCATGTAAATATTTGTAAGCAGAATTTTTCTATTTAACAACTTGATGTTTTGTATGCTAAAAGATTATACTTCCTACCTGTGAATTTCTCTCCTGGCCCCAGGGTCACAGGGTAGAGCATCTTATTATGAACAAGAAGTAGCAGGCAATACATTGGAAGCTATTGCTACTTTTATCTTCTGCAAGATTTGCTCTAGGATCTGTCATCCATGCATCAGCCTATTCTGCAGTGGGAGCAGGTGGCTGTTTCTCACAAACGTGCAATAAATGAAATTACCAAAAACTACCTAAACAAAAAATAAACACCACGAGAATTTTCATGGCGTCTCAAAAAATACCGAGGCAGGGAGGGATTTGTGATGGAAGGGGATGAGCTGGTTATACTTTAGCAGCAAATAAATTAAAGGATTAATAATTGGACAGACCACTCGGTGGATAAGGAGTTGGCTGGATGGCCGCACTCAGAGATTGGTGATCAACGGCTCAATGTCCAAGTGGAGACCGGTTACAAGTGGCGTCCCTCAGGGGTCTGTGTTGAGCCCGGCCCTGTTCAACATCTTTATCAGCGACATGGACAGTGGGATAGAGTGCACCCTCAGCAAGTTCACCGATGACACCAAGCTGTGTGGTGCTGTCGACATGCTGGAGGGGAGGGATGCCATCCAGAGGGACCTTGACAGGCTGGAGAGGTGGGCCTGTGCCAACCTCATGAAGTTCAACCAGGCCAAGTGCAAAGTCCTGCACCTGGGTTGTGGCAATCCCAGGCATAAATCCAGGCTGGGCGGAGAATGGATCAAGAGCAGCCCTGAGGAGAAGGACTTGGGAGTGCTGGTGGACGAGAGGCTCAACATGAGCCGGCAATGCGCCCTTGCGGCCCAGAAGGCCAACCGCATCCTGGGCTGCATCAAGAGGAGCGTGGCCAGCAGGTTGAGGGAGGTGATTCTCCCCCTCTACTCTGCCCTGGTGAGACCCCACCTGGAGTATTGTGTCCAGTTCTGGAGCCCCCAACACAGGAAGGACATGGACCAGTTGGAGAAGGTCCAGAGGAAGGCCATGAAGATAAGAGGGCTGGAGCACCTTTCCTATGAGGACAGGCTGAGAGAGTTGGGGCTGTTCAGCCTGGATAAGAGGAGGCTCCAGGGAGACCTTTGTTTAACCTTCAGGATGGACATTAGAATTAAAAAATTAGTAAGTAAATTAAGGCTCCTCAAAATTGTGATATTATCAACATGAAATGACACATATAGAAATGAAGTCAAAAGGTTGTTTGATTCCCTAAATGAATTAGTTCTTAATATAAAGTTTAAAACAAAGGTGGTCTTAATGCATAGAAAACCTGTTTGCAACGCTTCACAAGTAGTACAAAATATGGAGGATATTTGCCAAAGGTTAAGCCAGCAACACTGGCTCAGTGTTTTATATATCAGCTAAATTTTTATGTGTGTTTATACAGTGCTACGACGTAGACATTTAAAGCACGAAGTGCAAATCATTCCTTTTCTACCACTGATTGTTGCTATTCATCATATACATTACCCTTTCTTAAAGTGGGCAAAAAGTGTTCAAAAAATTACACAACCATTCTGAATTACTACTTTTAAATGCTCTTGAAAAGGAGAAAACCTGTTTGCTGTGTCCACAGAGAGTAGGACAAGAAGTAATGAGCTTAAATTGTAGGAAGGGGAATTCTGCTCAGGCATTACAGAATTATTCTGAAGTACGAGGAGCCTGTAAGTCTTCAGCATTGTACAAAAAGGTAGGTAAACAAGGAAGGATGTTTAGTTGATCAGGTCTTAGGGAAGAGAGATGGACTAGATGATTCTTGATTGCATGGCATTTTCTTAAATGATGCCCTTGAAGCCATTTTTTTTTTCCATCTTCCAGGTCTAATTCAAATTACTTCAAGGAAGCTGAAAGTTTTGTAGGCAGAAACTTCCACTCTCTTCAAAAAACAAACATTGAGCAACAAAAAAAAAAAAAAAGGAGAAAAACTGGTTTTTTTTAAGAACTTGACTAGATACAAAATAATGAGTTGGATTTTTTCTTTTCATATTGCTAAGGGACTCTGTTGCACTGTCTTTAAATTGTTGAAAGATTGGACTGATACAATCTGGTAAGGCTAAGTTGTCCTACTAAAAGCAGATACAATACATCAGAAATAACAACAACAAAAGCAACAAGAGTTTTTACATGGACAAAGTCCTATGTACTTTAAAAATGTGTTTTATATGCTTATTATTTTAAAAAGTTTTATTTTATTTTATAATTGAAGAATTATTGCCAATGAAGACAGTTTTGCCTTGGGTAGGGTGGCAATACGTCCAAAAGCTTCAGAGGATGATTAGTTCTGTGACATTTTTCTTTTTTTAGTGAAAGATGTGGCATCTTTGGCATCTCTTTGCTGGCCGTAGCTCATGCTCCTGAAATCTGTGGCATGAGACATTTTTGGAAAGGGATTTGAAAGAAAGCAGGATGCAGATTAGACCTAAGGCCCTTTCAATTAGTACAAGTCTTCATATTGATTTTAGGTAGTTTGTGTATTATTTAAAGATATATTTGCAAACATGTCAGGAATCATTTGAGATGGTCCCACTAAAAGCAAGGTAAAGTAAGTCCTCTCTTATGGGAAATTGTCTCCCCTTGAAAATAATAACTTATTCTGCAGATATCGCTCCTTTAAGGGATTCTCAGATACCACCTGTGACCCTTAGTGTATCCCACACAGACCTGGATCTGCATTGCAGAGCTCCCACTGGAAATTAAAATGCATCTTGCAGTTTGAAAGTGAGACCAGCAATATGAAATACCTGCCTTTTTTTTTTTTGTATATCTGTATCTGCTAAGGTAACACATTGTCTAAAATAATGTATTTTTCCACATCCAATTACTATTCCCATTTTTGTTGTTCATAAAGCAGCAAAAATGAAAGAGAGAAAAGATGAATCAACTAATATCTGATGGAGAAACTGATCTGTTAAAAAATGCTTATAGAGAACAACGAGGTCTTTAATTTGATGGTGTTCTACTTAAGAAGCAGAGAAAGAGTAAGCATGTAAGAAAAACCCAGAAAGTTAAGAAATTATGTGAGTAAAGTCTTCTAGTTTTCAAAATAAAATAAAGTAGATATATCAGTGATTTGCTTCATATAGGAACATACAGCTTTATGGTGAATTAAGAATGCTGAATACGGAAAATTACCAGGATCTTTCTGCTAAATTGTTTTAATTATTCTTGGCAAAGGAAGAATAATTCTACAAGAGTTTTTAATGATTTTTTTTAATTAATTGAAGAATTTAAATGAAGCACTTTAAACAATAGTGCACTCAATTAAGTATGCACAGTGCAACTGGGAGCTGAGCACCAGAGCTGAAAACTGTGGTAGTCCAACCCAGACGGCTTCCATACATTCCCGTGCATGCAGGAATTTTAAACATGTCATGTATTTGTGCTCATAAATTTCACTTGCATAATGCTTTGCTTGAAGGTTTCAAACCAAATTAAGTCTCTGATCCGGTGATAAATTCTTGGAAACCTCCATGCCCATTAAAGATGAGGTTTTTCAGGAGTGCCCAGCATTTGCCTTGGTCTCCTTCCATTCCAAGTGAATTACCTGTTGAATTTGATCAGAGCAGAATCAAGGCAATGCAGTGACTTCTGAAAATATCTTTAAAAAGGATGGACTGACAACAGAGCCTTGTGGTGAGGAGTGTTTTAGGTTGAGGGGACATGTATAGCATTCTGTATTTTTTCACACAGAACATACAGCTTTATTTTTCTCAATCCATTGGCGTTATGTGAACATCCATGAATTTTTAGTAAAGTTCCCTGTTTGTGCCCATTTGGAAATCAAGAAAGGATTATTTAATTTTTCCACTATTACGATATTTTTGCTTCCTGCCAAAATGACAAGACTATTAATGAAAAAATACACCATTTTCAGTGTGTAGCTGAAAACCGTCAAGATTTGAATCACATACCAGCCAGACTGGTTCATAAAATCTCACAAACCCCACTTTCCAAACCAACATAGTCCCTTTATTAGTGGTGATACAAAATGAGAGAAAAGCAATTCCTTTGCCAAAGAGCTTAAAAGCTAAATACAAGTATTCCTATGATTTCTGTGCTCCTCCAAGTAGTTTTTTTTACTATTAAAAAATAATGCTATTCAAAACCTGTAAAAAGATTTGAGAGGAGAACATTGCCTCGCAAGATGCTGCAGGGTACAGCAGGATGTAAAGTTTGAGAGAAAAAGAGGACTTTGAGATCCTAGAAAAAAGTGTTGACACAAAATGTTGGGTTCTGGATGCTTAAGGTTAAATAGAGCAGAAAATAATACAGGGAGCAGAAATAAATTTATCAGCACATGGCCTAGAATTGTAAGATAGTTACAGCTTTGGCATACTCTCTTACTTTTTGAAACAGTTTTAAAACAATTGTAGAAACTTTTATGGGGTATTTTGGCTTTGTTTTCCTAGTAATAAAAGTTTTAAAACTACTCAACACCCAGCACTGCAGGATTATGTACCTTTCCATTTCACTAGTTTTATTTTCCTCTAATCATCAGGTTTAGTAGCATCCTTCCACTGCCCCCAAAGTCTAAAAATCATAAAAATCACTGAGTTCTAAAGAAGAATTCTGGCTTCTCTGGAGCTATGCTGGCCGATGATTTGCTTTCTGTTTTCTAGCCTGCTTAATCTATGATCCACATCCGCATCGCAGTGAAGAACCCATGTGTGCCACAGTGGGGTCCATGAGAAGGACCCCATCACTCTGGCCATGGATCCATCCCAGAGCCACTGCAGCTGGGGGCTCAGCTGGGGCCCCAGGGAGGCGAAGGGCTCCTCTCTTCTCTCCCACCACTCAAGAGAGACCAAAGCAATCACACATTTCAGAGCAGGATTAGTTGGTTGTTGGGTTTGGGTTGTTTTGGATGCCAATTTTTTTTTCATTTTTCATAGAGAAACACACTTCATTAGGTCATTTTGTTTGAGAAACTTTGCTCTAACCACAATATTTGAACAAGTCAAGTATTTCAAAATCTATTCATCTCCACCTATAGAAGTAAGAAAGATAAGTAAAACTTAGGGGATGCATAAAAACCTATCTGAAATGTCTAGTCCACCATTGGATTTTTGCTTCTTTTTTAACCTTAGGGCATGCAGTATTACCTAATGGATTTTAAACTAGATATAGCTCAGTGGAGAAGGCTTTTCAATTTTATCTGCAGCAGAAGAAGTGAGTTTTCACACAGCATTTATATTCCTTGCTGAATTGGAGTCCATTTGCCTTTGATCATCATAAAGAAATATAAATCAGCTGTAGTATTCCTTTTGATTATTTACCCTTTCGCGCAGAACCCTTAGGCAGAAGAGACTTGTGTTTGCTCTTGATTAATTTGCTCTTGTATCATTTAAAGGCATGTGGTGGTGTAGATGGTTGTAGCAGAGATAAGGGGGTTTTTATGTTGAAATGGTGGACAACTCGTATCATTTGCTCTTATTAGTCGCATTTCAGGAGAGATGCAGACAGGCCATAAAACTACCAGGTTTTAAACAAATGAGGTGGGAAGTTGTGGATATGAGGGGGTTTTATAGAGCAGCTATTTCACATTTCTACTGAAAAAAAAAAACCCACTGTAATTTCTTAGCAGTGCTCACAGGCACTATTAGACCAGGAATTACTTTAAGTTAACCCACTGCACATTAATTAGAAATTGCTCTCACTAAGTTAGACTTTTCTGGAATCTTTTTGACATATGGAAAAAGATTCTTTAAAAATTAAGCTTCAAGATAAAAAAGTACAGAAACAGTTGCCTCTTTCCCTCTAATTTACAAAATCCTGTAAATCCTAGGTTTAAGGGAAAATCTTTCAAAATGAGAAATGCAGTATTGCATTATAAGGCTGAGAGAGACTTGGTCTCTTTTATGTATTATGAAACAAGGTGGATGAACGCAGATGGAGATGAGGCACGGGGGTGAGTGACGGGGTGCTGAGCACGGGGAGTACCCAGCTGTCTGGATCTCAAGTCAGAGCAAGAAGGGATTCTGTATTTCTTAAACAGGCCAAAGACAAGCAAGAGCAAGAGTTTGTGTTTCTGTCCTAGACTGATGCACATGGAGTCCCTGCTTTTGGTGCAACGAGTTGGGAAAGCCCTTTGTTTTTTCTTGGTTTAACCTAACATTACACATGACTAAATATTGAGGGGGTTTTGGCTGTTTGTTTTTGTCAGTGGCGGGGAAAGTGACCATGAATTTGGGTAAGAGCAAAGTGTAGATGACACGCACATGTCTGGGAGCTGGGAGACAAGGTCTAGTGCTACATTTCACTGCTAATACCAGCCTCAGGCACCTGGCAGGAGATTGAACATAAAACAACATTTGCTCTCATTACCATTTTTCCGCGTCCATTGTTTTACATCTTGCAGGTATACATGAATCACCAAACCTGTGCTTTTCAGGATCAGCCATCAGTGTAAACTATAAAATGCCCCATAACAAGGTTCATAGTAGTGCTTCGTTCTCAAGTCAATGCTTTAACTCCTGCAGGAAAAAAAAAAAAAGGAATTTTCATAGCTTTTTCTTAATTTCAAGCATTAAATAGAGTCATTCCAGATTACCTCTTTTGTTATCTTTTTAACATGAAAAAAGTCACCAGATGGTAAATGTGTTTCAGATGTGCTGACCACCCTTCCTGAAATACTTGGCAATGGCTGGGAATTTTATTTCTCTTAGCCACCGGTAACAGATGTATGGTAGAGAAGAAAATGAGTTAACAGGTGATGAATGGATGGAAGGATGGAAGGATGGATGGACGAATGGATGGATAGGCATGTACAAATTGTTTGAATATGATTATCACTCTGCAATTCTATATAGATCTCCTTTAATTTAGGCTAAATATCTATATTGTTGACAAAGTGTGAAATTAATTTTGCAGGTGTTGCCTTGAAATCTAAAAAGTTTTCCTATGTCTACCAGGTCTGTAGGAGTAGCAGGTGAATACTTTCAGCTGGGATGAGCTGGGTTTTTACTGTGGTATTCTGTGAAACTGTAACCTTCTACTTAACCACAGCTCAGTGTCACAAGATGCAATACCAGCAGAAATAATCAATGGCTATTACTGAGTTATTTTCAGTGAGATTAAATAATAGAATATTTTTTACCATAGTATGAAAAAATTACATATGGTTTTGCAAGCTTGGCTTTCAAAAAAGATGAGAAAACAGAGCAGTGTTAAATATATGCTGTGAAGCCACATACAAGGAATAAAAATGTTATTATTCTTGGCCACATTGTTCTCACTAAAGGCAATATTAATGGATCCAATTTTATCAAAATATAAATGTTAGTAAATGTACTGATATTGCTGACTGTCAAAAGTTACACCTGGAGTGGTTAAATACTTGAGGCTGCATTACTGTTGGCAATAAAAATATTCAAAGTGCAGGAAATTTGCACGTATTCAGAAGCATTTTATCAAGTTAATCTAGAACACTTAAGTTAAATTACTGACTTAGATGTGAAGGAGAGTGGGTAATTGATAAAGCTGAAATAAACTTAGATTTTCTAGTAAGTTAGTCCTAAAACAAATCAAAGGTCTTCAGCTGGTTCTCAAGCCATTAAAATGCACGTATTTCACTTTATAGTAATATCAGTTGTCTTTTATTTGCATGTAAATCTCTCAGATATAATTTTAAGTAGGTTTTTTTTTTAAGTGCCTTTTCTTAGACATCAATAACTGCCAGGAACACGGAATAGACAGGTAGGATTTTGACAGTTAACAGAAACACAAGGAAAAGGGTTTTTAAAAGAGTATGTTCAGCCTAGCAGGGATGTCTTGAAAGTCAATGGCAGGTGCTCTCATTGACTTTGGCAGAGCAAAGTCAGCCTGGTTACAGTCTGTTCTGGAAAACACCTCCTTGTTGTTTATCAAAAGATTATTTGAACTATCAAACACTTGAGTCTGCAGAAATACTCTGAAATCTCTTGAGAAACAGGATTTATTGTAGACAAAAACAATCATTGTTCTCCTTGCTTTTGATTATGAGAGGAAAAACTCCAAACCTGGCTTTTTTTTTTTTTTTTTTTTTTTTTTTCAGGATTTCTACACAGCTGCCTCTGGTCCTCAGGTCGTGAAGGCACCTATAAGCCCACACCCCCAGGTATGCCTGCAGCTGTAGCGGCTGGACTGACACCACAGCTGCCTGCAATGCCTGCCTTCGGCTTCATAGCAAGCCTTCAAAAACACCTGAAAGCCCGTGGAGATGTTTGGATATGAATATAAATAAAGCAACACTGTACAGGTGGCATCTATTCAAAATAGTGCATCTGTGGCACCCTGGAAGACATAGCGCTCTCGCATTTAGAAGTTAAAGGTGCTCTAAGAGTTAAAAGCACTGCAGGTATGCCTGAGGTTATGGTTCCTCACCCCAAATATTTGCAAATTAAGTAGAGAAAACTAAGGAACCTGTTATCTCATTTATTCTGCCTTTTGGCGGGTAGAGGGATGGATTTGAGACATTAATTGAAATTTTTCTAGCGTCCAGGCCAAAGACCGCCCAACACACTGGTCATTCATTCTATATGAATGTGTTAAATTGTTTAATAAAATTCAACATAAAAGTTGGGAAATATTATAGAGATTTTAAGAAAGTATTTCTGAACACGAGGCCGTTCTTTGCCAGCTGTTGTGTCTTTCGTCAGATGTCTGCCTGCACCAGCAGCAAGAACAAGACACTGCAGGGTCAGGCAGTAATGGTGGCTGTTGCTACTTTGCAATTTCTTGGTGACAGTGATAGATTTTAAAACGAATTGGTGCTTAGATTCCAGGGGAAAATTCCTCAGCAGATTACAGCACTATCAAGAGGGGTCAGAGCCAGAGCCTAATCTCTCTGACAGTGCCTTGCTACCATCTACCTCCCGCTGTTTCTTCACTCATGCCCCTGCCCCAGTCGCATGAACCAGTGTAATGCTGAAATACTGTCCCAGCTCTCTCCTATGAACATTTTAGGACAATTTTTTTTTGGTGCTTTTTCCCTATTTGTGGTGGATAGGAAAAAGAAGTAAAGAGGAATCCTATCACACATGGAGTTATTTGTCCTCACCTCACCAGCTATCTGTTATACCACAGGCCAAGATCAATGAAAAGGGCAACAGATATCTTATCTAGGCAAGACCCAAATTGTTAGAGAGGCCATCCTGTTGAAAAAAAAAAATACTGAGGAGATCCAGTCTTGCAACAGATTCACTGGCAAGATTGGCATCTAGAGACCTATATCTGGCAAAGGGGTCCTACAGACGCTAACGGATAATGTGTGATATAATGAGGAATACGGTGAATTGTTGGAAAGCTTGACTTTGTGGTACGTACATCTGGGGCACTGAGCCACAATCTGCTTACTCAGCCCCTGCCCTACATGTTCTTTTAAGTAGTGCCAGCCCATACACAACTTTCTGATACAAATGTGAGTAATGAATTGGCCATCACCAAAAATCTCCCAGACCTTAATCCAAAAAGCATCGGAAATTAACAAAGGCATCTGGAAATTAATGGACTAAGTGCACGTATTGGCTGTACCTAGGACAGAGATAAAAAAAATAAATCTGCCATCAATGAAAATGTAATATGTGCTATTGCCAAGTTATAACAGCAAAATTAGACTATTTGCTTTTATTTCTATAAAGCAGACAGCACTGATGGCTGCTACACTTAGATGTAGTTATCCATGCTATTCCACTTCACTGCAGCAAACAGATAAACAAAAAAACCCTCAAACTGAATGCTGGAGAAACTGAGATGATCCTGAGATCAGAGCTTCGCTGACACTACCTGTCCAATCACTCAACACAGAGAGCATCTGCTTTCAGGATACCTGTGCTCCACAATAATCGCAGAGACCCAAAAAGTGACTGCTGAGAGAAAATTACTCTCAAGGGCAGGGAGAAAGCATCTTTTTTTTTTGCAGCATTTTGAATTTATCATTAAATAAGACAGTCCCAAAGTTTGTGTTTTTTAACCTGTTTATGATGACTCCTGTCTACTTTGATGTGAAATGGCTATAAGCATGTGACAGAAATTACACACGGGTTGCAAAGGGAGTTAGCACCATCGAGCATCCTGTTACTGTGAAGTTGTTGTAGAATAATGCAGTGTCCTTGGGCTTCAGCTGCCAATCTACTTAATCAGATCCACTGTCATTTGCTGTCATTTCTACAAGTACTATAGGTCTAAATTAGAGGCTGGATCTCTTCACCTTGTCATTAAGGAACTGTGAAAGAGCAATGTCCATGGCAGATTGTGATTATTTTGACAAGGAGATCATATTAAACCTCTGTACTCTCCCAGAGCAAATCATACTTGATCATTATAATTGAGAGGTACATTTCGTTAGACTGATGACTTCTATCTTTGTAGGATTGCTTTTCAGCCTAGAATATTACTTGTTTCCTTCCTTCACTGCCACTAAGTACAGCACTAGCAGGCGTAGAGTTTTATCCTTTGCTATCCCTATAATCTGCTGTTATTTCTGCAAGATAGCCTTTTGAATAAGGTATTTCAATTGCAATTATTTGATTGCTTTACCAATGTTTGCATAAATAAAACAAGCCATAACAATCCAATTTGGAGCTTACGTGATTGCATTCACTTCCTTTGATCCTCGAACATTTGAAATGTGATTCCTTTCCTCAGCGCAGATACTGTCAAATAGAAGCATCTCTCAGCGTATTCAGTCTGGGCCTATCACTTTTAACAACCTTCACTTGAAAAAAAAAAAAAAATTAATAGCCTTATTCCTGGCAAAGTGATGAGTGGAACCATTTTTTGTGGCTTAAATTATTGATTGCCCTTAAGCATCTCATTTCAAACATTTTCAAAGGGGAAGCAAACAAGAATGTATTTTGCAAATAAAAATCAGTCTAATGAAAAATTCCATAAGACAAATTGATTATGATTCTTGCTTGGTTTTGATTAAGAATGTTTCAAAATTAGTTTGGAGACTATTTTTCTAGTTACATTCCTGAACTCCTTATTTACTGAACTTGGTAATGTACATATGGATGAAAAATAAAAAGAGAAAGTTGATTAGAGAATGACAGAGATTTTCTAAAAGGGGGATTTACTGAAACGGATCCTTACTTGCTAAGACTGCAGAATGTATTTATATAAGTGATTCACCATACGGATGTGGGAAAATGTTCAAATATTTGTGTATCAAGTTTCAGACTTTCATAAATGTTTGCTACAGAAAGTAACACTGACTGTAAAATATCTTTTTGCTATAGAAAGTAACACTGACTGTAAAATCTTTTGGCTTCAAATCACACATTTAATTCAGGAAACTCAAAATGAAGGAATGAACCGAATGCATAAGCTACCCGGATAGTAAGTCCCCATCATGAAACTGCATCCATGACATGACCCTTACTGCCATGTCCACGTTTAAACAGTGATTGCTAAATCCATCTACGTCACTCTATGTTTTTTTCAGACCTTGAAATTATATACCCTGCTAGGACTTGGCCCAAAAGATAGTATCAACAACAGCAGCTTGTGAGCACTGGCGTCTGCCACAAGCGATCTCTGTATGTTCACTGGCAATTCCCCATCCCACTCTTCCTGGGTAGAGAAGAAGAAGAAGAATCCTACCATGGTTGTGTAAGATTAGTGGTGCGAAATCAGTGCAGAGAGCTGGGGAAAGGCTGTTTAGTAGGGCCTGTTGCGATAGGATGAGAGGTAATGGTTTTAAAATAGAGGGGGTAGATTTAGATTAGAAATTAGGAAAAAATTTTTTACGATGCGAGTTATAGAACACTGGAACAGGTTGCCCAGAAAGGTGGTGGAGGCCCCATCCCTGGAAACGTTCAAGGCCAGGCTGGATGAGGCTCTGAGCAACCTGATCTAGTCAGGGATGTCCCTGCTCCTTGCAGGGGGGTTGGACTAGATGACCTTTGAAGGTTCCTTCCAACCCTAACCATTCTATGATTCTATGATTCTATGATTCCTGGTTAATACAGTCTGGGTTAGAGAAGCTGGAGGAAGTCCTAATGAAAAGATAGATCTTAAAAGTTTGTGTTTTAACAACATCCACTAAAAAGTGGCCTGTAGGACCGCATCCTAACTCTGAAATCTGTCTGGGCAGTTGGAATAGCAGCGCAGTGCTACCACTCTTCTCCTCCAGGGATAAAAAGAGAGCTGCCTAGAGACCCCAGGTGAAATAGAGCTTGAACAAAGGAAAGACAATGACCAAAATTGTATTTACACTGATGAACAAATTTTTAGTCATGGCAAAAACATGCCTTTTTTAGTAAAGTTATTTATTGTTGAAATCATAGAACCAGAGAATAGTTTGGTTTGGAAGGGACCTTTAAAGCCCATCCAGTCCAACCCCCCTGCAAGGAGCAGGGACATCTCCAACCAGAGCAGGTTGCTCAGAGATTGTTAGATTTACTCTTTTGTTCTGTTTCTATTTCCGTTCTCCCTTCAATAAAATGGATTGGTTTTCTCAGCATAATGAAGTTGAATGAAAAGGAAGAAAATTCATACCTGTTACTATTTTATTTGTAGTTTGAAAAGCAAGAACTTGAGGAGAAAATGCAGTATGACATACACACTGCTGCAAACACTATATGCTAATTTAGATAATTGAAAAATGCAAGACAACATAATTATCTGATATAGGTCCCAAAAATTGCTGCTACTGCAGTGTTAACTTAAAAAGTGAGTAAATGCAAGAATACCTTCTTGCCCACAGAGGTCAGGGAAGGGTACTCCCAGCTGAAAATACTGTCATTATTCATAGGGCTGCAGTTCAGCTGGTGTAAAATACGATGCACTGTCATTTAACAGGCCCACAAAAATCATAAAAATCTGTTTGAATCATGTAATCACAGGTACCTCTGGGACAGCCTCTTTGTCCTAAAGAAGAACTAAAGATATTTTGGAAAGCACATCCACTTTATGTCTTCATCTAAGGAAACAACCACAAATCAATTAGATTAGAGCAGTGACTGGGTGATACAGGAGTTAAGATTGTGCATGTCAGCATTTCTATTAGGCTGATAAGTAATCCACTGTGAAAAATCTAAACAGTAGCATAGATGGTCTCTGCAAATAAGTTGTCTTATTATTTTCTCCAAAATTTAAATCATTGGTCATTTTGAACTCATGTCAGCTTCATTTTGCTGCTGTGTGCCTGCCAGCTTCAAGAACATCCTTGGGCAGATATTAATACCTGAAATACCACGTGTGAATTTAATTTATCTGGTAAGGTTTTGAAAATGAATGCTGTTACTCCCTGTTGGTGGTAATGGAGGAGTTAAGGCTCCCAGCAATTTTGTGGAATGTAGGCTTTAAAAATTTATTAATAAAAAATGATCCAGCAAGTTTAATCATCTTGGGTTTCTTTAATGAAAAGATGTTTAAATATATAAACACATAAAGTAAATATTCAACTAAAAATGATTCACAGATGCATTTTTAAAGCTTCCGTGACAGATTTTAATATAAAGTTTAAACAAAATTGGCACAATAAAGCCTGTGGATATTGAATTCTTGGCTTTGTTATTCTTTTAAGAATATATGATATGTTCAGTAACAGAGATCTACCCATAGAGAAGTCTTGCAAAATAGAAAAGATCTTAAATAGGTCAAATTAACCTGAAAGGGAGAAAAAGGCAAAGCTACACATGCTACCAGTGGAAACCCAGAAGACTTAATAAGTCACAATGCCATTGCTTCATTGCAAAGGCTATGTGTAATGTCATTAGACATGCAGGTAAAAGGTGGAAACACTGTGTCCCAAGGTAGACTTCACACACATTTTTCCAGCTACTCACCTGGAAATCAGGCCACTCAAGGGGTTCGTTTCCTTTGTCACAGAGTCACAGAGGGCAAAGGCACATTGCTGGCTTATGGTCAGCTTCATGTCCACCAGGACCCCTAGGGCCTTCTCGGCCAAGTAGCTTTCCAGCTGATTCATCCCAGTATGTACTGGTGCATTTGTTTTTTTTTCTCTCCACAGTAGGCCCAGGGGCAAGACTTCAGGCTTCCCCTTGATGAACTTCATTAGGTTCTTGGCTTCTCCAGCATGTCCAGGTCCCACTGAAAGGCAGGACAACCATCTGTTGTGTCAGCCACTCCTCCCAGTTGTATGTCATGTGCAGACTTGCTGAGGTTGCATTCTGTTCCATTTGAGGTTGTTAGAGAAGAGGTTGAACAGTGTCTGAATGAAGAGAAGTAAATGCTATACCCTCAGCAGTAATAAACTAGATTTCTACATAAGATAAAATGCTCATTGAATGAAAATGATCGTGTATTTTTTTCCATTCCCCCCTCATTAGCAGTACAGAATGCACTCCAAGTGCACCTTGAGGAACAAAGTTAATATATTCAAATAAGGGGTTTTTTTTGCATCTTGAAAACAAGCTCTAAATATCTTTCATGATACATCCAATCTCTTTTTAAACTTTATGGCTGTATCGTGAAGGGACATTCAATTTGTTAGCCAACTACCCAAGCAAAAAAGAGTTTACATATAAATTTTTAACAATGTGTTTTGAAGTTAAATCTTAATTGCACAGTGCCTGTGCTAAACCTAAGGACTAGCTCTGTTTCTCAGTAGGCCTGTAGCACATTGACTATCAGTACCAAGAACAAAGCTGTTTCATCAAATTGTCTTTGGAAATGCCTTTTGAAACTGTAGGTATAGGTTGAAAAATAAAAATTTAATTGCTTGGCTTTCAGTTAACCCTGCACAATATTGATAATAGTATTTTATCCACGATAGTTATAATTGTTTTTTTTCAGGAAGCCACATTATAATCCCATTAAGCCACTCTGGGTGTCTATCCTAACAATAGCACGTCCTGCTGTGTCTTATTACTTAAATGTGCTTGCAATTTGCTCTCCCTGCTGACTATTCATTTGTCTTTTCTGGGCATAGATTGATAGCAACTTTTACCAAGTTGTATGTATTTTACTAAGAAGAGTGTTGATCAATATCATATGAGCTGAGACAATCAAACTCATTTTTCTGACAATACTGTTTTTTTCCAGAAAGCCAGATGAGATGTGTTGATTTGCACCACACCTTACAATCAATTACTCCATACAGATGGTTAGCGAGATAATAACCAAATGATCAAGCAATGGTAATGTTTCCCCATTTAGCAAGACTGGTTACTTTAGGAAAATTTGAGCAATCCTGGGAAGTTAAGGCGAATCCAGAATGATGGACCCTTACTGCTCATCGGAGAAAGCCAGACACGTCCAGCTTTGCTGGTTTGAGACTGTGTTAAGACACATTGACGTGCTGGGAACAAGGTGTTTGGGAATACAGCACTAAATACCACAGGTAGAGCCGACCTGCTTATTTCTGTGGCAGTCCTATATCGTAAGTAGATGTGAATGTGTTAACGTGAAAACGGGCATTAAACACATCTTCGTACTGAAATACAGTCTATATTCTTCACCGTAAAGGCATATGGAAAAGCAACCAACAGCCTCAGAAGTGCTCAAGTCAGATTTTTTTACACTATTTCAGCATTGAAATGATATTAATTTAGTCAGTTTACTTAAGATTATTCACATGAAGGGAGAAAGTAGCCAAACATGATAAAGTGTACAGAAGTGCTTCAAAGTTGCTTTCAGGCACTTCAGTTTAAACAAATTCCTCAGTAAACCGAAGACACAGAGTAACGTTCGACATCCCTCCTGAGTGGAAATCTCCTTGGGGGGAAAGCCCAAGGTCTGCAGCAATACCCCAGGGGGGCTCCCATTTAGTCCTGGGTGAGGGCGAGCAGCATGCAGGCTCTGCAAGTGTGCAAGTGCTGAATTAGCTAAAGCCAGAGATTTATTCCCCTCATGGAATATTAATTTGACTGTAACAAGGTCAGGCTAAAATGTGTACTCCTGACATCAGTGAAGAGTGCAAGAGGAGCAGCTGAGCTCATGGGAGTGGGTTTTGACACCTGGATTCTCTGATGTCTAATAAAGGGTGAGGTTATCTTTATTCTCAGCGCTGGTACTAATATCCTCCCTATCCTCCAGCTTTTGCCTTTTATGAAATTGGAAGGAATCCAATATCTCTGTGAACTCCATGTCTTTGTTAAATTTCATTATAAATACTTAATGGTTTAAAAAGGCCTTAGTACAGATAGCTGGACAGGTAAAGAGACACATGAGTGTGCAAGCTTATATATATCTCTTATGTATGTAGCTCATACATATCTAAAAATAACTTTCTCCTTGGTCATGTTAAGATCTTTTCCTACTTCTCCAGTAATATGAGAAAGAAAAAGCCTTTTTAGCGGTAAATAGAGTTAAAGATAATTTTGTCTTAGAGTCATTTTCCAAAATGACAAAGCACAAAGACTACATTTTATACAGATGAGCTACCAACAGTTTAGAAATTACATGTTTAAGTAATGAATGAATTCCCTCTAGGTTTGTTAACTCAGATGACCTGAATTAGTTATATACATATCTTGTATCCCAAGCCAGGAGTATATGTATCAAATACACAGTAGCCCATAGAAACCTATAGAAAACTGTGCAGCAAGTGGTAGAAATGAATTCCTTTTGTTACCCTGAAGCGGTACTGCTCTTCTGAGGTTGTAACCCAGCACAAACTGCATTGCTTTTAAAGCTGAAAAGACAAAAAAGCGTACGAATACCAGGATAAACAGTATCGCTTCTGAGAGTCTTCTATAGAGAAAGTAAAAGGGAAGCCATACCTAATTAACGGCACGCTATCCGAGATTTTTCTTAATATTGCAGGATCCAGGGAGCCAAGTTCCACATTAATATCTGGTTTATGATTCCCCCTGCCTTAGAATGAACCATAATTTCATTATCAATTCCAGACATCTATGTCTGAGATGTATTTTCAGTGTTTACAATGCTTTTGAAAACAGAACTAATGAACTGTGTTTTTAAGGGATTCTGTGTATTTTGTAGGCAGGCCTGTTATTAGAGATAGAAAGCAAATGGGAGCAATAAAGTTGAAATGGTGCCTGGTGTACAAATAAAAGTTGTAAGCAGCAGGTTCAATATCTTTGCATAATCGTGACTCGTCTAGCTGAGTTATCTGCAAGCAGAGAACTTGGGATGTGAAATCATGAAATGCTATTTCGAGAGAGAAAGGAAGAAGGTCTCCATGCTGGGAGCATGCCCATCACAAGCTCATGTATATATATACCCTAGTGTCAGAGGGAGACAGAGTCTCACTATGGACAAGGGATTGCATTCAGTCTGTAAGTCACCCATCAACTATATCCTCAAATTCAAAATGCATTTCAGAAAAAAAAAAAACAAAAAAACCAACAAATATTTGCAACTCTTCTAAAGAACTTCTTTCCCCTGATTTTTCCTACAAATTCTATTTCAGTCTAATTTCTTCCAGTTCTGTCTGTTTTTTTTTTTTTTACTTTTTCCTTCCTCCTTGTTTGGCTGAGCCAGCTCCTGCAGGTTGAGCTTCTCGTCTGTTGCTCTTTTTTCCAGACACATTGCCCATTTTTGATCACAGCTAATGACAGAGATGCCACTTACATTTCTATTTCTGATGACTCTCCAGTCCCTCTCTATCCACATCAGCTTTTCACATCTCACGGTCTGACATCTACATGTGTCTCTGTGATATCTCATGCTTGGAATTTCTTTGTTTCCTGGTAATAGAAGAACCTATTCTTTCCTCATCTTCTCCAGAAAATCCAAACATATCCTTTCCTACTTTAGCATTTCACTGACAATTCTTATACCATTTTCATCCTTTTGCAGATCTAACTATTTTTCAGATGCATAAATATACTGCACAGCTTTATAATAACCTATTTTCACATTTAACATACATAACAGTGTTTGGGCAGATTAGATTTTTACGGGAGTAAAATGATCTCTAGCACCCTGACGCAGAAAGTGAATGCATATTAGTGAAGAACATGTACATTCAAACCAAGCAGATAAAAGAAATCTACAGACAACCTGGTAAAATCCTGACCTCGAACTGTCTGTGACTGGTGTTTGTGCTGGTTTTGTGTGGTGGGGGAGCTACAGTGGCAGCTACAGTGGCAGCTTCTACAGTGAGAAGCTGCTGAAGTTTTCCCTTTGTCCAGTGGACTTGGCTGGGCCTAGGGTGGAACCACTGGCCAGGGCTGAGCCAATTGGTGACAGAAATAATGTCTCAGTGATAATATATTTAAGAAGGGAGAAATTAAAAAAAAAAAAGAAGAAGAAGCAGAAGTGAGGGGCAGAGAGGGTGAGGCGTGAGCCTCGTGGGCCTTGTGGCCCTCACCCTCTGGCCTCCCGCCGGGCAGCCGACTGGGCCCAAGTCGGCCCAGCCTGGCTGCAAGAAGTGGAGAGGAGAGGAGATGCGAAGAGAACTTGAGAGGCGTCTGCCTGAACCAATTGTGAAGAATTTCTTGTGAGAGGAATGGCTGCAGACGCCAAGGTCAGTGAAGAAGGAGGTGGAGCAGTAACGTGGCTCCCAGCTGTGGTGCAGCCCATGGTGGAGCAGGTTGTCCCCCTGCAGCCCATGGAGTCCAGGGAGGAGCAGAGATCCCCCTGCAGCCTGTGTGTGGGACCCCACGATGGAGCACAGGAGGAATGTCAGTTATCCTAAACGAGACATTTAAAATAGGTCAAATAATTGTAAGAGTTACACTGCTTACTAGTCATTAATTTCAGTGCTTAGTTCAAATGCAGATGTCTGCACTGTCAGTGTACAAAGTTTGGTGAGACACAGTCTTACTCAGTGGGATTCCGCTTTTACAAGCTTTTGCCTCTTTTCAGCTTATCCACTGAATTTGTGCTAATAAGCATTTGTCCTTGGCTTTATGGTAGAAATCCTTATCAAGACAGATTGCTATTTCTGCGCCCAAATAGGAAGAGAGATTGTAAGTGTAGTGGGATGCCACATAGACTTTGCAGAATAAAACCCTCTGCGTGTAACCCCTTTTTCCTCCTTCAAGTCTTATCCTAGGTCTACACTTGGACAGAGGGGTATGTAAGGCTTGTCAAACCACTCTGTGCTTCAGTCAGTTTTATTATCTTCAAAGCAGATTCAATTTTGCCTGCACAATAACACCTCTCTTTTACTGATGGAGATCTGTCTCACATTTTGGCTTAATGTATGACAGGCTGATTTTTAACTTAGCTAGAAACTGTGAACATGCTCAGAATAATGTTCTGAAACGTGGTGGGTCAATTTTTCCACTAATATATTACCTATTTCCAGAGGAAATAATTCTTCAGGTTCATATGTTTTCCCTGCTTGCTTAGCTACATAACTTCTCCCTGGTGGGCAAAGTCTTTAAAGGTCATCGTATGTGTGTATGTAATGTAAAATTGCTCCAAGATCTCACTGCTTGTTTCTCTGACATCTTTGCAGGGAGGCATTCTCCTCCAGGTGAGGCAAGGTCTCATTATCACTATAATTATTCTAAGTAAGCCAATTTTGCAATGCTTTCCCATCTGGAGCACTCTTTACTAGCTAAAGTGCAAAATCAAGTCTGAGACAGGATCATTTTATCAGACTATGGAGCAGTCTGGGAGTACTTGGGAGACTTCTCCTTGGGGTGGATAACATGAGGAATGGATCTTCTTGTGTGGCTGGGATGGGTCCTCTAAGGTTAGGAGCCTATCCACTGTCTATTATTTTGTATACCCAGGGATCTGTCTAAATAGGCAAGGAAGTATTAAAGAAATCATGGGGTCTACAAAGGGAATACAAACAGGAGAAGCTGTGCATGAAGGGTTCATTGCCAATGTCCAGGCCAGAAACACTGCCAAGGGTGAGCTAGTGATGAGTCCACACTGGGCTCACTCTACACAGAAAGAGACTTAGTCAGACTTGCAATAAGTTTTCTGGAGCTGGTGTCTATATATTTTTCTTAATCATCTTTCTTCAAAGGAGATTACGAATTAATTCTGTCGCATTGTTCCCTATCCAACTAGGTGCATCCTGACATCAAAACCAGAGGAAGGCTCCAGAACGAGACTCACTCAGCCTGCAAACACCAGCTACGTTAGAGGTAAGAGGAGAAACCAGAGAGCAGGATCTGATCCCATTTGGGTCATGAATGAATCTGGGATCCAGACACAATCCAGAGTAACTAATCACCCTGTACAGCTCCATAAGTTTATGTTGGATTTAAGCACTTAAAGACTCTTAAAATTCTTGCCCAAAGCATATTTTGAGCATATTTTCTTAATGCTTTCTTTTTCCTGTTGAGAATATTAGCATTCAGTTTGTATTGTGAGCTCTGCATTGGATAAAACCTACAAGAGAAAAAAAAAAAGAAGTTGGTGGCAAAACACTCCTTCATTTTGAAAGAACTTGCCCTGAATTTAGTGGATTTTCTGCTCACAGCTCTGCCTTGCCTCTTTTCAGAGTTGATAGGGATTGGCCTCAACCTCACAGTAGCCAGAGAAAGGCATTTTCCTTGCGGTGCCTTTAGCTAGGGAAAACCCTTGTTGGCTATCACCCCGAGCTCAAACATATAAAATCATCATAAACACTGATTTATATACTAAAACAAGCAACCAGGGACATCTGCTTTAAAGAAAGACTTTGAACCTATATGTATTTGTGATTGCATATGGTGATACAATTTCTATCACCATTTTTAAACAACAATCTGAGAGGCTTCAGAAGGCATTCCTGGACTCAGGATATTTTAAGTCCCTCCTGTCTGCATGCTGATTGGGTTATTTCCTCTGCCAGATCTTCAGGAATATGATTTTTACAGAGAGATATTTCTTGTATTAAAATTCTCAAAAAGAGGAGTAAACATCTCCTTATGTTGCTCCAAAAAAAAAAAAAAGCCTGAAAACAAAATAATCCCAAACAAAATAACCAGTTGGATTCACAGAAATACCTGAAGGAGGGGAGTAGTAACAGAAAAACAAAGATATCCAGTGTGGTAAATAATATTCTATATTATCCATGTTGTTCTCCATGCACACATCACTTAGAGTGCATTTTGACTTTGATGTTTTATTACAGATGTTTGTTTGTTATTATTGCCAGTTTCTCAGTAAATTCCTCTGTCTGTACACTTGGTCTTTATGTGATGTTGCTGGTCTAGGTCATTTACTGTCTTCATTTCAGAAAACAGTCACACACAGCGCAGAAGGGAAGTATATAGCCCTAAGACAGAAGTCTGGTAGAAGTGAAAAATAGCTTGTTAAAGTTTTTTTTCCAAAATAGACGTGTCTGACCTATTGCAGATTACAAAGGGAGCCCTAATGGAAGCTGGTTGCTGTGTTTACTTGAGGAATATGTTTGATAATGTTGTGATTATAAACATAGATACTTCAGTTTAGTTGACCTATCCTAATTTAATTATTTAACTTTCCAGAGCCTTTCCTATGCAGCCAGGCATCCTTAGCAATCAATGTCAAGGCAGACAGCTAGCACTCTCCTGATGGCCTCACCTGGCATTAAATGTGCCTCCAGGTCAAAGTGACCTCCCTGCCTCCATCCACACCTCCTGCCAAGGCAGGAGAGGAGAGTCTGGGATGCTCTGCCTGTGCTCCCCATAGCTGTTCCCGGGACGTGGGATGTGCCAGGGCTGCCCCTGCTCCACACACTGCTGAAAATTGCTCAGAGGAGAGCAGAGCAGGAGCAGAAGTTTGTGTAAATGGCAGGGTGAACTGTGACTTCCTGCGTCTGTGCAAGCTTAGGGCATGCCTGGGCTGAGGCTTCTTTGGGGAAAAGCTGGAAATGATGGGAGGGACAGACAGGGCCAGCTTTGCTGGGTGCTGCCCTAGGAGTGCTGCACCAGCCTGGCTGTGTGAGTGAGAGCCAGGGTCAACAGGTCCTTGATGAGTGCTGACACCCAAACCTACCCAGAACCGGGGCAAATCAACAGCAGAGTCCCCTCCTCTCCCAGGACTCAAACTCAGCTTCAAGATGTTCAGCTCAGCTTCTCTCTTACCATCTTCAAATGCCTGTTAAATGGGGATGATCATTATTGGTGGCAAAATTTATTTGCATGATATTTCTATTTGCAAGGTAAAGGTGGCTTTTAAGGGAATGAGACACCAGGAGAATTGGAGATTTATTTTTTTTCCACTTGATTTGAAGCTCATGTTATTTTCTATGAGGTCTTAGTGGCATCCCAACATTCTTAATCTACTGACTGCAGGTCCTTTAAAACTGAGGGGCTTAAATCTAGTCATTTAATTTAGTCCAATTTGAAAGTTCTTGTATGATCTCCTTTTAATTAATTTTTAATTCCTTTATACATTTTTAATTACATTATTAGAGTCCTTGTGTTGAAATTCACCTAGAGTGCTGCACAGAGATAATTAGTTAATGTATAATGAGAAAGCCTATTGTGTTTGGTACACTTGCGGATTACTGGAATTCAAAATATTCTGGCTTTTTAACTTTAAGATTGTACACTAAGATGGTCCAAATGAAAATTTGCATACACAGTATTAACCTGGCAAATGTGAGTGGGAAAGAACAAAAAGGCAAGCACCCACTTTTCCTGGTAGTCATAAAACGCTCATTATTAGACCTGAACCAGTAATGACACTGTATCTGAATCTTGATTAAAAAATTAATTGCTGGTTAACTGTAAAAAAAGAAAGAAAAGAATAAAGCAAAGTGGCTTTTACAGAGATGGAATGAATTGTAACACAACGAATGCACGAATCCACCAGTGTAGTACATATTCTAACAACCCAACAAACCGTCATTTCCCACTCCAGCTCCAGAGTACAGGACAATAAGCTCTGGTAATGGCAATAATACCAGGCACATTCCTATTTCAAACCGTAAGTGGTAATTTGTTCTTTATTTACATATGCAAATGAAAACAATAATGTTACATTTATGCTGTGGAATTGCAAGTGTTAGCTTTACTGTTTTTTCCCCCTGAGTTTTAGGTTGTCTCTTACTGACCAGTGGAAGACAAGCTTGGCTTCTTCTGCTTCACCCAAGAAAAATTTATTGCTTGGAAAAGCTCAATTCATTTTTAATTCTTTGCTATCCTGATGGGCATGCCTTATAACTGCACTTGAGATCGTGGTCCTGTTCTGCTGGGAATTGTGCAGACACATTGCAGATATGCTGAAGAGCTGGCAGTCAAAATAGGCAAAGTAGAGAAAGAATAGAAAGGGAAGCGGGCAAAGGGGTTGTGTAATCTGCTCAGTGGCAGAACTAGAAAATAAAAGCCAGATCCAATCAGTATTAGCTCAGAGTACTGTTCACAAGAGAGGAGTAAAGTACAAATCATGTTAGAGAATGCACTTCAGAGAAAGGCCGGAGATTGTCTTGCTGAAATGTGATATTGTGCCCAGTTAGAAATTTTAATATCACTTTGCTTCCCTGGGAAAGCAACTGATTTCACCGCAGTGTGGAGGATGTGCTGCTCCAAACCTGGGAGGGTGAAGCTGTGCTCAATTCATGGTTAGCTGCATATATAATAAATTCAAGAAGATGTACATCAGAATCTGGCCTGACAACTTGATATTTAAACAAAAAAAAAAGGAGAAAAAAAAAGAAAAAAAAAAGAAAATAATTGTATTTGGCTGTGTTTGTAAAAAAAGTCCTAAAATGCTGCAGGGATGACAGAATTTCACTCTGGGAGCAAGACAACAATATCAGAAATGGAAGACACAAAAATTTTAAAATCCCATGTAGCTGGTTATACTTATACTATACTATACTTATACTATAAGACACTTTCACAAAGTTAAAAGTAGGTGAAATCCAAACAGCAACAGAAAGGATTTTTGGAAAAGAGGATTTGGAAATTTGGACTTTTCATAAAACTATAGAAAACTGACATATTGCAGTCGGAATCTAACCACAGTGAGTTAAGGATGCAGAGATACTGCTTTAGAATTACAGTTCAAGCATTCTTTGGTCCCTCCATCTTCAGTGAGGTTTCAGTGTAGACCTAATTTTTGGTAAAGTATTAGTGATGAGGTGTGTATGAGGAAACTTAGCAATAAAGTGTCTCAGAATTGAAGACAAAGTCCTAGTTTTCCCCTGAAAAAAACCCCTTTTTGCTCATAAATTTGAGACTGCCTATTCCCTTTCTGTATGTATTTCCTTTGAATCTGGGTTTCCTATCTACTGATTTTGTTATCTAGCCAGTAAAACAGTTCTAGTGGAGAACTTAAGAGAAAGATATTCCTCCTCTCTGGTGTCAAGGAAAAGATCAAATCTGGCAGAGGAGGAATTCCCTTCTCTTCAGAGGATGTGGCTAGCTAGGATTGCAAAACTGAATCCTCCTTTGGGGAGTAAGATATTAAGGTAACCTCAGAGAATGTCTTTATTCAAGATTCAGTATTTGTTTTATGTAACAGTCAAAAAAAGGCCAAAGGTCCACTTTGAGACAAGCAGTACTTCAAGCCACTATGATTAAAGCCCAGCAGTTTATAAATCAAAAGGATAGGAGGAAATTGTGTAGGTAGAGTAAAATCTCTTTGTCTTTTGATCACACCGCCTATGGAACTCTTAATCCCATATATTTTTAGATCAAGCGAAGATTTCATTCAGCCCATGGCTGCAACGTGGAATTCACAGAAAGAAACTTAAAAGGTATCTTCACAGTTCCTCCTGTGTGGGGAGCTTGACTGATTTTCATGTTCAAGGCTCTCTGCTGGATCATCCAGCTATGATTCCAGTCACTGTGATGGACTTGCATGAGGAAAAGAAAATTAAGCCACTTTTTCTTTCTTCATTTCTCCTTGAGGTAGTTTTGCTTCAGCTGTACAGTAAAATGTCTTTTACAAGGACATTACATATTTACAGAACAGGAAAAAAACCTCATTTGGGGGGGGGGGTGAAGAAACACATTTGAGATGGAGGGAAATCTCCAGTTCCTGAAGGAGCCTATTAGTTTCTAATAGCCTTGTCCTTCTCAAGGGAGCTAATAGACGGTGCTGCTTCTGTGGCAGCTGAGAAATTTCAGGGACATTTTTCAGTTTGTGCATGACAAGTGCTGAAAGACAATAAAACCATGCTGTATTTGTTGTTGATGTAGTAATAATTACTAATAAATTTGTATTGCTGACTTGGGTCTTACTCAGAACCTTTTGATGCCTTTACAAGACTTGCTCTTACAGGTAGCTGGAAAATCGGATTGTTTTTCTTTTTTGCATATGCTCTTTATGAACGTGCCGGGTTTAGTTTTCATATTTGTGGCAAACTGAAATTTCAGAAAGTCTCCATCAGACAGGTCATCAATAAGTTATAATGATCCAACATGCTCATGGGTATGCTTGTAAAAAGTTCTAATCCAAACAACTCACATACATTGTGTGCTTAAAATATTTTAATCATTTGGTAGTAAGTTAAAATAATTTCTGTAAAAGTGTGATTATAGCTCAAATCTCTAACCAGTTTTTCCTCAAAAGACCTGTGTAAATGAAGCTTCTCTAGGCATTTCTACACAATCGGGCCACTCCTTTTATTTTGCGTATTAGTATTTCATAAAAAATGTCATTCCTGTCTTCTTAGCTGAATACATACTACGTTCTTAGATCATTCTTCACCTTATTTTGACAGTGACCTGCCTGGAGCACTGCTCTAACCTCATGTTATGTATCCCTGCCACTTACACATGGATCAGTTCCAGAGCATTACAGCTTCCCGAGCCTTGGCTCCCAACTTCAAACAACAACAGCTCAAACTTCCAACTCAGAAGTTTGTAGTTTTGGGTGCTGGCTAGAAACGATGCTGTCAGGCTGACATAAACCATCTGCTATTGTATTTACTGGTTTTTGGCTCTATATAACTCTCTGGTTTGGAGGCAAGTCGTTCAGCATAGTCCTTGAATATCAAGTCTTTGATGGAAGGGACAATATGGTCATAAGCCACCAATTTAACTGAGCTCAGAAAAAGTGCCATTAAAATAACAAAATACCTCCAGAGCCACCTGTGAGATTGTGGGCCTGTTACAGACAGGGAAGACAGCTGCATAATCTTGGTTACCAGGGACTTGGAAGGGAAATTGCTTTTGTGATGACAACAAAGACACAAGCACAGATTTCGAGCTTTATCTTTTCCATATTGAAATCTATGTCAAAGCTTCCTTAAGCAGATAAAAATGTTTCAAATGTTTATCCATTTGGTTCAAAGCTATTTCAGCTGGAGGATTTAATCAGGATACTAACATTTCTGCCAAAGAGAAGATAGCAAAAAGTTTTATCATAGTATTTTGGCATGATTGTTTCTCTTCTTGGGTGGAATCAGAAAGAAGAAACGTAAGCAAAAGGCAATAATGATGCTACTTGCAAAACTGGCTTTCTTAAAGGGGGTCTGTCTCTGCCTGGGTGTGCAAATTTTCAAAAAAATATCTGTGGATAAATGGATTATCATATCTGACCTGCCTCTAAAAGGGCAAACAATGTTCGTTTGTAACAATTATTTTTTATATATATATATCCAGGATGCCTTGATAAAGAATAGGAGTCAAGCCATGTTGCAATTTCATTCAGTTCATGAAAATACAGCAAGAGATAATCTCTCCATTGTGATGCTGTGGAGTAGCCACAGAACAGTGTCAATGGCCCAAAGGCATTATCCAAACTCCTCCATTTTTCATAAACATGAAGAAGGAGTGAAATGGTAGCCTAGGAAGTGAAAAACTTATTTTATTCGGACGAATCACTTGGCTATCAGTTTTTGCCAGACTTGACAGAAGGAAAAGGACAGCAGAGGCAAGGTGATGATTCTGGAAAATCCAAATAATAATAAAAATCCACTAGAAGTAATAGTGGTTTAAGTAATCTACTTCACCAGACTTTACAGCATGCCACTCTATAATCTCCACGAAAATAAAACATCAGTATTTTTCTGTCAACACTGCTTAATATATAGTCAGCAAAATCAGAAATAGGCCTACATAAAATAAAGTCTGGCAAAAGCACAGAGGCTGCTTTCCATCCGGCACTTTTCAAAATGTCACTGAATGACGTATTGTATTTTGCAGCAGAAACCACTGCTGTCCAAGTACTGAGATTTAAACAGACATATTTATGTGGTATTCCTGATCTTGCCCATCAGCTAATTGATCTTCTTTTTTTTTTTTAGAAGTATGTTGAAAAAATTTGGATAATATTGATGAATTTGTCATGGTGTTTTTACCACGGACTCTTCTATGCTTTAAGGAATCTTTCTAGCTAAACAAAATTTCTGGCCTGTAATAAAAGCGATGAAAGAGAATACAGGCTTTTGAACTTCCAATCCTCTCCATGTCATGAGATTATGCATGAAGCACAAAAATTATTTCAGAACCAAGCATTGTCTCTGGGTGTAATAGATGCAAAGCCAGAGCCCTTTGGCATCTACAGCACTCATCAGCATCGTGGCCGGAGACTGTAAATCCTTCCACAAAATTCTGACAAACCTGATTACGAAAAAATTGTCAAGTCTTTCCATGTCACGTGCAACCCAGCAATCAAATACGAGACTACAAGAGCTTATCTGATAAATCCTATTTCTCAACCTTATTGCTAAAGGACAAACTGACAAAACAAAACCCAGTCTTTTTTTTTTTAGTGTTTCTCTGAATTTTTAAAATATGTAGTTTATCTATATTTATCTGAAAAGAAATCATAAGTGTGACTGGGGAGAAAAAGTGAAAGGAGTAATTGTAAATATGAGATTTAAAGAAACGACTCGGCAAACAAAAAACAATCCCTTAGAAGTGGCTAAGTATAAAGTTAAGTGTTTCTGCAATTTCCACCTTATCTGTTCCTTCTTCTATCTTTTCAGCCCCATCTGTGTCTCTTCTTCAGCCTGTGGATTTGATTAAGGGCCTATGCTTAAACTCAAGCTTCAACATCATTTAGTATCATTAAATCACATATGTGATAGTGATGAGTCAAGGCAGTGTCATGTAACCAAGACCCTTGAAAACAGTGTTAAATGAATGACAAATATTCTCCTAAGTGTTGTATTTAAATAAGCTTGCTTTGGTATTGCTTATGCCTCAGCACTCGTCTTTTAGGACTGGGGCTATTGGTGGTTGAGTAACGTTTTACTAAGACAAATGTCCATGGAAACAATTTTGAAATTATCGGTGTTCAGGAAACCTTTTTGGAGATAAAAAAGGGTGATTGTCCAGGGACTTGAGGCATTTGAATACTCAGGCTAATCAGGGAGAAGGATATCGCTGCTAGAGAAAGGCAGAGATAAAGGTAAACAAACTCAAATAGTAATTTTATTCAGGATCTTCCTTATAAGTAGGAAGAATTTACATAATTTCCTATGTAAATTCTTTAATTTATGATGAGAAATATTTCATTTTTGTAAAGACACATGATACAGTTGCATTATTTCTTATTGCTAATCATCCATTAATATTTCTACCAAAGCTGAATCTTTGTCTGTTCCAAGTACACAGAGCCTCTCTTGTTTTTTGAAAGAAGGTAAGAGACAGTGCTGGAAATCTCATATCAGGAAAACATTTTCCATTCTCTAATCATGTTAGTTTTATCCCCAAACAGTCTGCTGTACGCATGAATTGGTAAATCATATTCATTTCTTACACGAGGCATAATATATTCACCACTCTACGTTCAATAGATCAACATTACAGTGATTGTTTTATTAACATTAACAGCATATCATTAATGTACAGTATCAGCAGCTTCTTTATGCTAATAATGATTAATTGTACTTCTGTTTTGGAAAACAGACTACCTCCAGTGATGTATTAGCATAACATTTGGAGCTAGCATATCTTCTGCAAAGCTTACAAACATTTTGGTATAACAGATAAGTATATGACAAAGTCAATCAGTCTTATTAATCTCTTTGCAGATTTTGTAAGACTGTTCTTTTAGAGAAGTCAATCATTATTCTTTTTTTTTTTTTTTTTTTTTTTTGCTGTTTTTCACTGAACAATCTCTGGAATGTCACCGTTTAAAATCAGCATGCTAAATCAGGATCTCTCCTAGGTATACCTCATTAACTTCACTGGAGTTGCACCATGTTTTATTTAGTCCAAACGTTTCTGAAGTTCTGAAGATTTGTGACTGCATCTTGTTTAAAGAGAAGAGTATGCAGAAATTTGTTCTGAAAATAATATATGTAATATGGAATTATTTTTAATGGGAATTTAATACTTAGTACATAATCAAGCAGGTTTCTGCCCTGGAAGAAACCCGAACACCAGAAATTTAGTTTGGATTCTGTGACATATGCTGAGAAAGTAGAAATAAGAATTATTAAATGTTCATCATAGAATTGGTCCATGAAATGGTGGGGAAAGGTTCATAAAAATTTTTCCTACTCTCAGAAGAACACTTCCATAATAATTTTATTTCCAAAATAGGTCACTCTTTGTTATCAAATAACCATTGCTCTCTTGATTTCTTTTTTTAGAGGAAAACTACAAGGCTGATATGAAACTTGGGAGATATTTTTGACTGGAACATACTTTTAAATGAGACCTACTTCTACTCCTAATTCTTTTCTACCTCTTGTACTAGTTCCTCTTGTTGAACATTCAAATTCAGGATGAGATTATGCCCTAAATTATTTCCTCTTGCTCTGGGTTGGTTGCAGAGGCCTTTTTCCCCACTCTTTTCACTCTCATCACTTTTTCAAAAGGAGGTGGGATGAAAGCGGTATATTTATGGCAGTCCTTTGTGATTTATTTTATATTTTTAAGATGTGTTGCATACTGGACCAGATACATGGGTACACACCTACAGACAAATTCAGGAACAAGAGAAGGCAAACAATGTTGACAAGTGGACAACTACATTTTATAGTGTCTTGAGGGCAGGGCTTGAAGAAAGTTATTTTTTGCCTAGCATATTCATAAGCGATATAATAAACATGCAATAAATGTTCAAAACACTGAGTAGAATGCAATGATACCTAAAAAACCCACTGTGTTTGTATGTGAAAACATCAAAAGACGCTCAGATGGAGATTACCCAGATTGTGGAAAGAGTAGTCAATTCCTCTCTAAAGGACCTGCAGGAGATGCCCAACCCATCAGTCCATGTGTGGTCCCCACACTGCAGCTACCCAAATATCTACAGGCGCTGTGACCCACTGACACTGTCCCTTCGCCCCCTTCCGGGCCACCTGCACCCCCACAGATGGAGATGTGCCTGCTCCATCGTGGGTGCTTGGAGACAGGCTCATTAGGTTTCCTGATGAGGAGGGAATTTATTACCATGGGCAGTTTGTCCCTCTTCTGCTTGCCACGGCACGACAGCATCCACTGTGAAGATGGCAACCATGGTAACTGTAGCTATATAGTTATATAGCTCACATTTCTGACAAATTGGTGGCAAAGTGCTTCCCATATCTCTTTTAAAAGTAGCAATTATAGTATCTCCTGCATTTTATCTTGTAATACAACACTTGATTTTAGAAGTTTTTAGGAAATATCAATACACAGTAGTTGCCACTTGGTGTTTTTCGGCCTCATAAACCCGGATATTATTCATTTTGTTTTGCATAACTGCATGCCAATTAATTTTCTGTTAAACAAACTTACCTATACAGGAACACACAATCCCAAACTGAGTAATACTTTTTTGCTCCTCCTTCTCATTTTCTTCCCCAAATGAGCTGCACGCACTTTAGATACCCACTCTCAAATCTCCAAAGCTGTCTAGGAGAGGTGGTCTGTATACATGAGGATACAATCCAAATTTTCTCCTAAATGCACGGAGATTGAACCATGAAGATGAATTGTTGCAACACACTCGTGTTTGAAAGGGAATCTCAGTTATATTGCCTTTAACGTACTGGGTTTAATCCTCCAGCTTTTTCAGTGCTTCCTAGTTTTGTCAGGTCAGCTTTGGAAATAGGTGACGTACCAAGATATGAGCAAGGACCTATTTTCTTAAACCTCTAGCAGCTGGAGGTGACTACACGGTATACGTATGGTAGCTCTTCTATACTTCATATAACCTATACCTGGGTCACAGTATGTATTGTGTGCAGTATTTTAGGAGTCACATGGCCCTTGAGAAAACCAAACTGGCATTACTGCCAGAACAAGTTATGGTACAGCTAAATAATGTTACAACCAAACAAAGATCATTGTGGTACAGGAAGTGGTGGGAAAAGGTTTAAAGGGAACTTTTCTTTCCCAAAGGCTCTATGTTTCTTCACCTTCCATTTTTACAATCTAAAAATCTTCTCTCTATTACCTTGACAATCTTCTTTTGAGACTTTACAGGTTATTTCTGTGTGCACATACATTTTGGTGGAGTTTCTCCTCTTTGCTTTCTTTTATGTGCATGTAAAAAATGAATAAAAGCTAGGCCATAAAATAAAAGATATTTCATTAATAAAAGCTTTTCAGATCTTGACTTTATTAACCACTAGTACCATTAGTCAAGGAAAAAAAAACAAAAAATCCTTCACAGTCAGAATTCCCAAGTAGATTCTTTTAGACAGCAAAAAAGGTTGATAAACAGCTGCCTTAAAAAAATATGGAAAGCACCAATCTACTGCTTTCATTGCCTCATGATTATGTCACTTACATTTATCTGATGAAAACAAATATTTGCTTTGTAAAATGTAAATGTAAATGTAAAATGTAAATGTAAAACAACATGATATGAAGCAAAAGTATTGGTAGCCTGGCACATAATTGAACCATTTACATCAAATAGATGGCCGTTACTGCTAACATGCCCTGTTTTCCTGTCATATTGTGTATCTTTGAGACTAACTGTGCAGTAAAGAACTGTACACAAATGCTTCATTTAGGAACTTTTGATTTGTCATGAATGCTCTATAGCTACCAAGTGAATTGCTGAGTATTAAAAACTTCTGCTGTTTCATCCAAGTATAAAAAGAATGACATGTTTTATAGGTTCAAATAATAATGTGCTTCTTCCTATAATCCTCTTTTTTTTTTAATTTAAAAGCCACTCTCACACTGAGAAATATTCATCTAAGTTTCCAGATAAATTATTTGTCAGACAAATTTTTATCATAATCTCCATTTACATATACGTGATATTTGGCACTAACATATAGGAAGACAAGAAGGCATCTTTCAACTTGTGATCCCTGCAATAAACTTCACTTGGGCAATTCCTGAGCTCACCTGAAGCCCTGCTGAGGCTGTGTAGCACAACACTCTCATAAATATTTTGCAACTCTCCTGCAAAATCAATCTTCTCCTCTTCACATCTACAAGGGAGCTCTTTAAGGGCGTAGAGGGAACTCTTAAAAATAGTCATTAAGTATTCTTAAAAGGAAAAAGGATCCCAAACATTTGATGGCTCCATGAGCCAGGGGATATGCTTCCCATGAGATGGCTAAAGTGGCAGGGTGACATCATGATTATAATTAATCAGATATAGGCATGAATGGCCGTGATATTTTGGGGACACTGTTTCTGAAGAAAATGAGCCCCAAATTATCCAGGACTCAGACTTGGACTTCAACTGGTGCTCCATCCTGGGGTGTAGGATTTCATTTTAGATGGACTGTAACGGTTATGCTGACAGTTCTCCTTGTGATGTTTGGTAATATCTTTTTCTGGTCCAGGCTGTAGGTCTGAAGTGAAGAACCATGGGAAAAATATCATGAGGAAAAGGTTTTGGTGCTGCAAAAGTGAAGATTATGAGACTCAAAAGGATGAAGAGAAATGTTTGTACCAGAACGGATAAATTAGTCTAAATACTTCAAACATCTCTGTTTCATAAACAATGATTAAATTATAGTAAGTAATGAAAATCAGTACTGTTTGATTCCTCTTGCTGGTTAGTTTTTCTTAATAGAGGACATTAGACATTTGTGATGATGCTCTCTGACCCTTTGTACCAAACATGAAGAAAAAAAAAGATGTTACAATGTTGTGCTTCAGCAGAGTTACTGAAGTTTAACACATAGATTCTAAACACCTAATTTCTCCAAACACAGGAGTTGATTTTCCACTAACTGAGATAATTTTCTAGGTCCCAGTGAAGACACTCCTTATTCATATCGCTGTGAAAAAAGAAAGTCCATAGTGTTTGCAATAAACTTTGCTTCTTGCCAGGAGACAAAGCAACCAGAATTACATTTGCAGCAGGAGTAACCATGGCCTCCATCCTATTGATTTTCTATGCTATTGCAGATCTGGAATATTGTCTGCTCCTGCCCAGCTGGAGGTGTTCTGTGCATTTCTGAAATTTAAATATTTATTGTTCTTTCAGTAACTTAAAGTTTCTCTGAGTTTTTCAACTTACTTAATCTTTAGACAATCTACGCCTATAGGAATTTTTTTAAAGCTTCCAGAAGTCAAAGTATTTTTAGAGAGGGCGCCATGTATTGATTGTTGTCAAATCTCAGTGGACTAAGACCCTATGTTATTGTCAGCATTTTTATTGCTGCCATTGCTTTTTCTTTTTTCCTTTTAATAGTTACAAGTGTCTGTAATATATTTTAGACCGCACTGTTCCACCAGCTGGAAGGCACTGAGAACTTTTCTTAAGAATCATATCTAGCTTTAAGAGACAGAAAAATGAATATATTAGCTACTTTTTTGTTTGTTTCTATCACGCATTGTCAGTCCACAAGTGAAAAAAGAGAAATGCTGTTTCTGTTTGTTTTGATGAGCAAAGAGAATAATCTCATCTTTTTTTTTTGATCTAGCTATCCCTTTGCAGACTATGAATATCTCATATATAACGTAAAAATGTTATAGAAATTGAAATGTGTGAAGGGTAGACAGAAACAAATCTATCAGGATGCATAGAAACAGGAATTCATCAGGGGAATTGGGCCGAGAACGCACACGGATAATTTGTGAATGACGAAGATTCTGCCCATCTGGAAAATTTTATGAGAAGTTCAACTTGATGCATTCTCTGAGAGGCAAAGCCCTCCTTGCTTCTGTTATCCTCACTTAGTAAATATTTACTCTCTTAAAACAACCTTGCACATAGCACAAAGACAAAAAGAGAAGCTCTGGCTCTTGGTCCCAAACTCTTTATGGTCCTGTTGGAGTCGCCAGGACGATGCAGAGCTGGTGATAACTGCAGAACACAGAACAAATAACTAAATTAAAATGCTGAGAACAATCCACCTGTCCTGCACATAGAGATGCATCTTCATGGCTAGCAAAATTTTATTTCTGTATTTGTCTTTGATAAAAAGCTTTTTATTTCTCCTGCTTTAGCTTATTCAAAAAAGAAAATCATATCAAGGCATTTTCTCCTTTTCTCACACGACATAATACTCCCTGACATTAAGCAGACCTTTTTTTCAGATACTGATAGCATATTTCTGTTCCCAAACAGACCCAGATAACCAAGGTCAGTGCCGGTGGGAGGCTTATCTGTGGTGTTTTATCTGAAAATGGGCAGTGTAACACAGGTCAAGTAAGCTGGGGCTTGAGTGAGAGAAAGGGAAAATTAACTGAAAAGCCCAACTTATAATATCTCACATAATGAACTTGTTAAACTTGCTGTTCTCTCTGATTTTAATATTCAGGAGGCTCTAACTGGCCTGAACCTGCTGTATTCAAGCTGTGGATACGGTACATCGCCCTGCAGGCATGCTAAATAATATTTTTATCTCTTCCGCTCCCCTCTTCTGGGTCAGACTGAAGTAGGGGTAGCGTCACTGGAGATGGTGTGACACTTCAGACAAGAACCTCAAGATGCCCAGATTTCCTCCTGCATTTGAGATGTGCCATTCCTGTGTCTTAGTGTCCCTTGTAAAATATACTGGGGTGGAGGGAGGGCTCTGAAGGAGTCCCCATGAGTGACGGAGCGGAGCAGGAACGCTGCAGCTGGTTTCCACTGACACATGGAAGGAGCAGAAACCACTCCAGAAAATGAGGTGTGGAGAAAAATGATCTCCACTTGAAAGGACTTTAAGAAATCATGCAGCTGCTCAGGTTACTGGGATCGGTGGGTGACAGAGAGGAGAGCTGCCTCTCAGCTCCATGTCCACGCAAGGCAAGCACTCTGGGAAACGTGCTGGGCTGTTATCCAGGTACACACATTATCAGCATCAGCAGTCTTTTCTCAGAGGATGTGTCCTCTTCTGCGGTGTTTCCTAGTGCTTAAGCAAGAGCAAGCATGGAATGACAGTTGGAACTGCACAAACTCCAAGAATGTTTCTGCATTTTACAAGCCCATTTGCTTAACTTCTTTTGGTCTGGAGTGCACCTTTCAAACCACCTCTACAAGCGCAAAACTTAACATTGTCCTTGTGCTCATCCTTTAAAATAATATACATTTTTCAGCAAAGTTCTAAGCAAGTCTTTAATAAATTCTACATACCCAGAGAGCAGTTACAGAGTAAATAATACAGACCACAGTGTGAGTGTCCTAGCTAAACTCCTAATACATAGCATGGGTCAGCAGAACAATTCTACAGGGAATTTAATGAGCACAGTTCTCCTTTCTGCATTTGTTACACACAAGCACTTCTTTGTACAAAGAACATCATTTTATTTTTTGCCTTTGCTTGTGTTATTCCTGGTGGCTACCTTTTTAGTGCTGTTTTGCCATTTCTTACAGGTTTCTCTGTACTATAATTATGCCAGTCTGCTTTCCAAGTATACTTTTTTGGTCCTGAAATAGAAAGGTTGGGACTGCAAGAAGAAAGGTAGAATAACTTTCACAGAATTATTTCAGTTACTTCAGAGACTGCACATAATATTTTTACAACTTTCCATAGATTTTCCTTCTCTCTATACTTGCACATATTTGATAGTCACTAAGACAATAAGACATCCTGAGCATCACAGTGTAGGAAAAGAAACGGCTGAGCCTGTATCAGTTATGAGGACATGGGGCAGTCTGCGTAGATATTTTACATGAGACAAGTTGTTATTGTCAAAGAGACTGGTAATATCTTGCTTGAACATTTTCAAGCTGGCTCTAGGACTGTATATGCAATGCTAGCAGTGATGGAGTAGGTACAATATTCCTACAGTAGCATAGTTCCCTGCAGACGTCAGGCTCAGAGGGAATGTCTGACTGTTTATTGCACTGGTGACGTTCTCCTGCTTTGAAGAGCTCAGCCCAGAAGCACTGACTCTCTACTTTTGTCTTTTAATGCTTTTTGACTAGCAATGAGTCTGAATTTTTTTGCAAATTTTTATCAGAAACAAAAAAAAAATTCAAAATATTTGCCAGAGATTGTTCTGCAGTCCATAATCTTGTATAATTTCAGGTTTGAAATGTGTAAACAACATAATTAGGCACCATGACAGTTGCCGTATTAGATAAAAATCCAAGAACTAAGTTTCTAAGATCCAAGCAGACTTTGGGACTGGATGGTAATAGTTAAGTATGTAAACTCCAGCTCTCGTAAGATAAACAGAAATCCACAGAGGCTGGCTGCATTGAGGATTGGTATTCAGAGATACCTACTTTAAAATATTTGTTAATCAGTATGAGAGGCCAGCTTTCTTGCATTAGGTGGAAACTCTCCCTCCAGCAAGGTTATAGAGTGGCATTATAATTTCATAATAAGATGTAGTGAGGCATAGGATGAGCACAGTCTTCCCAATGATATGTATGACTATTTGAAGCTGAAGGCATGAGGAGGTGCCTCACATTAAACGCTGGGAAATTACACAGCCCAGTTAAAATATTGACTCAGAACTTTATGCAGCAAAGTGCTTCAGCTTAAGTCCATCCTTTTTCAGCAAAATACTTATTTTTGTGGGTAGCTTTAAGCACCAGTATAAGTCACTTGATTTTAATAGGGCTCTGCAGCATAGATGCAGCTTGTTGAAACTAAAGCCAGAAAAACAGTTTAGCAAGGGCCGTACAGTTTTCCTGGCAGAGGCCAGGAGACCTTAGCTCTTACATTAGCTCCACTCTCTTGACACCCCGAAGCAGAGACGAGTTTAGCAAGGGCCGTACAGTTTTCCTGGCAGAGGCCAGGAGACCTTAGCTCTTACATTAGCTCCACTCTCTTGACACCCCGAAGCAGAGACGAGATTTTGTTCCCTGCCAGCACAGCACCTTTGCCTTTCTCCAAACCCTCGGCTCGTTTGCTGGCTGAGGGACAAGTCTGTCCCTGTGCAGGCCGTGGAGGAGATGCCTCTACCAGAGCAGCTCCACTTTGGTACATGACCCAGGGCAATGGCATTTCTGCTATTCCCTTCCGTTTCCCGCTTGCATCAACCCCAGTATAACTCTTCTGATCACTCCTCAGAGCATGGCAGACGGTAATCAGATCTCTGACTCCAGTTCCTTCCAGGCACCTGCTTGCTCAAAAACTATCAAGGGCAGCAAGCACTGCAGTAGGATTAGGATAAGAAGCTAAAACCTCACCCTGCCAGATCTGCAAGGCTGGATATGAAAGAACCAGGGTGACTTAAAGTCCAAAAATTCTGTACCACATATGATCCAGGATTGCGGTAATCCTGTTGACGGCAGCAGAAAAAAAAAAAAAAAAAAAAAAGAAGAAAAAAAGCTATGTTTCTTAAGTCTACTGTTGCACAACTGTGTTTTCCCATCTTAGTAGTCATCACAGTGTTGATGCCCTAGCAAAGCAGGTAATCCCCATAGGGTCACCAGCGAACACACTGGACTTCACAGTGTCACACGTCACTATTTGTGAGACGGGAGAAGTACGGAGGAGTGGATGTATCATCCCATGACGAGGTTTGCTACCATGCTGCCACTTCTAACACAGGTTCTGCAGGAGCAAGATGAAAATGCTGAGGTCTCTCTTGTTTTTAAAGTCCTAGTGCAGCAGCTAATCCTGTCTCATAGTATATTACTGATATTTCCCTGAAGGAGGGGGATTCACCCTTTCTAATTATAAGAAGCTGCTAGAAAATATATGAAACCAATTAGTAATAAAAGACAGATCTCAAGAGCGTTGCATCCAGATTGTCCATGGCAGATGTGAACTGGAGGCAGCTAATGGCAAAAGACTTTGGTCTCTAACTTCTCAGTTGAAATACTATGGCTGAGCTGGTGGCTGTATTATAACACTATTTACAGACACTGTGTGGAATCGCAGGCATAATAAATCCAGAGAAAGTGCTAGCGAAATTGAGAGGGAAATTCGCACTTCATTGAATTCAGTGTCAGCTTCCATTAAATTCAAAGGGACGTGAGAGTCTTCACGGGGTTACTGAGCATCTGTAAACATTTCCAAGTCTGCCCCAAGTTACAGGTTTATTTTTCAGTTCAAAGAAATTGGCCAGGCAAAGGTACGTTTATTTCTTGTTATAGAAATAGGAGAGCAAAGAAGAATGAGATGAGCGGCTTCATAAAAGAGCAAAGACATTTTTAAAATTGATCAAACTCTTATTATATTTGGAGTGCTACACAGTTGGGGATCCTCACTGGATATGGGGAACGTAATCTAATACGACTTACACCTTTTTTTTTGCGGTTCTTGGCAATAGATATTCATTCTAGTGTGACCTCAAAGACATTTAGCATCCTGATGTTTCAGGTCAGATATGCTTTATGTTGAGGCACTGAGCTAATGGGCATGTTTCACAGAATCACAGAATGTTTGAGGATGGAAGGAACCTCTGGAGATCACCTGGTCCAGCCCCCCTGCTCAACCACGGCCACCTAGAGCCAGTTGCTGAGGGCTGTAGCCAGATGGCTTTTGAATATATCCAAAGATGGAGAGTCCACAACCTCTCTGGGCAACCGGTTCCAATGCTTGGCCACTCTCACAGTAAAAAAAAAGTGTTTCCTCATGTTCCTGTGTTTCAGGTTTTTGCCCATTGCATTTTGTTTTGTCACTGTGCACCACTGGAAAGATCCTGGCTCCATCCTCTTTGCACTCTGCCTTCAGATATTTATATACCTTACTAAGAACTCACTCCAGTCTTCTCTCCTCTAGGCTAAGCAGTCCCAGCTCTATTTGGAGAATGCTTCCTCCTAATCTGTCCTCATCAAAAGGCAAAATATCAGCTATTCTCAAGGCAAGGGCCAGCAAGATTGCGGGATTTTATGTTAACGAATAAGAAAAAAAATCCCAATGCGATGAGGCTAAAGAGCTGTTGTTCAAATAAAAGTTCTTGCTTAAATAGCATGGGAAGAAAAGAAGAGAGAAAGGACATCTAAACATTTCAGTGATAAACAATATTTAAAGTCTATGCCTCTCCCAGCAGTAATAGAAGTGATCCTGTATGCTACAAAAGGGAAGTTGGCATCTCACTCTTTTCTAAATGTTCTCGTGGTGAAGGTTGTGGTCAGCAAAGCGTTGCAATATTTGGGCATGTGTGACACGCTGTTACTCGTACGGTCATTTTAGCTATAAACGCATGCTTAGTTGTTTTGGAGGTTTTGTATATGTCTGCCAAAGTAAGATCTGTATATTGAGTTCTGGTGAAAGATTTACTGACTTCTGTTCAAAGAGTAGGGGCTGGCCCAGCTGCTAAGTTAGGGTTCACTTTAAAGCCTGCAAACTTCAACTGAAAGGTTTTTGTTGACTTCAGCCACCTTTAGATGAGGTTTCTAGTGCAAAATATTGAGCCTATTTGCAGCAAAAAAAAAAAAAAAATCTTGGAGAATTAAATCAAAAGATGACCAAAAAGAAAATCATAACTTTTTCATGAAATCTTAGTTTTTAATTGCTACTCAGAGCTAAAAGGGCAAACACAAGAGCTGGGGTAAGCCCTGCTAGCCTGAAGCTTTAATAGATATAAACGACTTGGAGTGGTAAGAAAGGCAAAATTATGTTTGTTAAGAAATGGACTGCAGCAGAATTCTGTGTATAGGAGTGTTTGGTGTGTTTATCCCGTTTGGCAACCATTATGGAAAATCACCTTGTCTTTTTTTAATGATAAAACAAAATAATACAGAGGAATCCTGCAGATTTCTTAAAGTTCCATAACACTGAATAATAGTCCAGGCAACATGGAGAAGAAAAGCAGGAAATAGAAAGGAAAGGGGAAAAAATACATGAATTACTGAAAAATACCTGATGCAATTTGCTAAAGGGATACAAAAGGAAAATAGAGAGATAACTTAGTAATAGTGAAAGACATTAATTATTGACAAAGAAAAATCACCTAGGTGTTTTGGTTACGTGAATTTGGATTGAAACTGTAGATTCAAGAGTATCACAATCGGACAAACTCTGGATTCTGCTGTAGAAAACAATGTATGTGTTCCCATTATGTAGCTTGGTGGATTTTAACAATCTAAATATTGACTGGGATAAGTATTACACACACCCCAAAAAAGAGAGGCTATTTGACTAGAGGAAGTGGTACTTGGCTTTGAAGACTTTCTTGAATAATGAGTTTCTCCTTTTACGACTGTACATTTCAGGTTAGTCACAAATCCAGGTCTGAAGTTCGGTAGCTGCTTAATCTGGTTGTTGGTGATGTTGCTTCTCTGGTTGGAATACTTGATGAGTCCAAGTTCCACCAACAGAAGCAGCAAAAAGTCTTCCTTCATAATGCAGTGGTAGTGAAGAAAAACTACATTGTCAGCAGTTCTGACCACCTTTCTGATTATGTTTGGCAAATCTGAGATCTACAATCGATCAATGAACTGAGTTTCCCCATGTAGTATTGAATTATAGTGTCTCTCAGAAGCAGCTAAGATACCTGGCTAGGGGACTATAAAGTGAAGTCAAGCAGATAAGTCCCGATTCCCAAACAATGAATGAAAAGTTCCATAATTCAAACAGAAATACCCTTGGAGCAGCACACGTATTTATTGCAAACCACAATTCATTTCTTTACATTTTATTTTACAAATTCCCCATTACTTGCTTCAGTTACAGTGAAATGGCCTACTGTATTTCAAGATATTTCAAGCTGATCTTGTACTTCACTTTTGCGTGTCAAGAAATATTCAGACAATTGAACAATGAGATTACTGAAAAGCTGTTAAGTGCCTTGTGATGCAAGGATGTGTGAGGTATTTAAGAACTAATGTCAAAAATGGCAGCTTATACACTAAAAGGGAAAAAAAAGGAAGAATCAGTCAATATGATTAGACAGGACTGTATTCAACAAGCACACTTCTGTTTTGAGATTGTGAGAGAAGAATGTTATTTCTTAGGAGATTTTCCTTTGGACTGTAGAAAATACTTCTATTCTGTACCGTGTATTTTGCTCTTGCAATCCCCATAGTTTGTGAGAGTAAACTGACTGAAAAGAAGTGGATGCACAGAAATGAGAGATTTTTTTTTACACTAGAGAAGCTAAAATGAATCCTCTATATTCAAAATTGCAAAGACTATTTATACAAGAAAATATATGTTAAATTAAACATTTTTGAAGCAGAAACAAGGTCAAAAAGAAAAGTGTCGCATTAATGATAGCTATTTGGCAACTCTGGAGACATTTCTCTGGAATGAGAAGTTGTTGAGTTCACTTGAGTGGGCACACCACAAAGCCATGACTTTAAATGACTGGTAACTTTGGCCAAAGTGAGCATTTGCAACTAAGTGCCACATAAAAACTGAATAAAATTTAGAATTGTAGAGTCTGTGTTTTGCTTTGCTTTATCGATTGAGGTTTCCCAAGCCCTCAGTACTGAACTAAATCTGCTTGCTCTGAGGTTAAAAAGGTAGGTAAATATTAACGGATGAATTCCCACAACACCAATAGGCAAATTGAGACACAGGAGGTTTAGATGAGTGTGTCCTCCTTTTGCACAAAGTTTGAAGAGACCCAGCTTGCACTTCATTTCTTTCTTGTGTGAAGCAGGCAGGAAGAACCCCTGCCATCCTTTCTGAGCTTGCATGATTTTATACACAAGATTTGCAAAATGGATCATGTAAGTGAGGGGAAAAAATAAAACCAGCCAACTTTGCTGTAAAATCACAGCAGTGCACTGAACGATGTGTATGTGAGTGAGCAGCATCTGAGCTGACCCACAGCGAGTCCCAGTGGGAATACTGGGTCTGGGTCAGCCAGGAGAAGGAGGAATTACTCTGACATGAGACCACTCCTCTTTTCTCCCAGACCCTGGGTTGGCCCAATTTTCTGACCTGCCCAGAGGGAAACCATCCACCACTGATCCCCAAAGGGCAGCCAGCAGCACCAGTTTGTATCCTAGGCTGATGTGTGTTGAGTGTGAACCCCTTCATCACACTACAGTGCTGCCCATAATACTGCTACATAGCTGCCTTTAGTGCAGTATCAGAGAATGCCTGGTTGAATAAGTGACTGGTTTTAAATCTTACAGGATATCCTGGTCACAGTAAATGAATGAAATCTGCCTTTCAAACACCAAGGCTATGTACCAACTGCTAAACTTTCGCTTCCAGTCTCAGCAATGCTCCCCTCCCATAGTACCGTCATTTCTGCTCTATACAAGTTAACAGCCTGAGTTTATCTTCCTAAAATTCTACCACTCTAAAACATATTTAGGTTCCACTGAAAATCTACATCTGTCTTAGAAGGGACTAGGAAATTGGCAATAGAGAAAATGCAGTAATTCATGAGATGTGCTCATAAAGTGAGAAAAGCCTTATATCAGAAAATACTTTTAAAAATAATATATATCCAAAACATAGCAGAAACTGTGTTTTTAATAGAGTCTCCAGGATGGAAATCCAAGTAATGTTTATTAACATTTGAAAAAAATCTAGGAAATAATTGGCAATTGAAGATGGAGTGCCAAAGATTTTACCAGAGATGTGTGCCCATTTCCATCAAAATTTAAGTCAACAACAAACTATTAAGATATTTTCATTAAGTCCAAAGCACTGCAAGGAAAGTGTAAAGATAGTTTTAATTACAGCATTTTCTATCAATATATATAGTTACAGAAGTAGATATACCATACAGAAAGATGGCAAGTATTAGTGTGAAGAAAGGTGAAGAGGGTCAGAAAAAATGCTCATTCTACAGAAAATAGGGAATATGGGCACTGTAATTAATGAATCAAATTGCCAAGGAATTGCAAAGAGGATCAGAGGGCAAAAAGATAATTAGCAGATCAAAGGGTAAGAAGCCACGTGCTGAAATAAAGTGGTAGTAATACGGACAGCTAAAGAGGAATTATTGACCAATAATTGTATTGCTTTAGGCAATGTATGCTTTGCTAGAACCATTATTAACATGGTTTTTAATGGTCTGTTTTTATAGATGTGGAGTTATGAATGTCAAATGCCATGAATTCATTGTAAAGCCAGAGTGCACTAACAGTAACCTGGTTTTTAGGAGTTTGTAACAGTAATGCCAAAGGGAAATAGAAGGAATTCAGGCTGCAGTGGCTGGCTGCGTGGTCAAGGGAGCCTCCTTTGAATACAGCAATAACATGGAGTGTGATTTTCAGGGATTTGGCATAAGGCTTGTTCTTATATCAACATAAATTGTACAGTTTATTCTGGAGTGGGTGACATCCTGGGCTAAAGCCTCTGTGAATCCTCTCCATTGCGCTGAGTGAGTTTTATTCCCTCCATTATTCAAAAAGGTCAAAAGTCTGCCAACAGAAGACCATCTATTTTCATGCTACAGCACACCTGCCTCACCAGTAACGAGGGCTAGATTGAATGAGTGAAAAGCTAATGGGGATCCAGGGGTTTCCAATTTTCTCCTGAAGTACTGTCTTGCCCACAGAGTGAGACCTCTGCCTAAGTGGAGATTTCAGTCCCGTTTTCATCAGCCCACGGGGCTACAGGCATCAGGTTCTGCTAGAGCTGAAACCATGGGATGCAGTTAGCCAGAGGTTAACTGGGTGAAAAAAAGCAGGTAAGACCCTGTTTGTGCTCTATACTTAGCGATTTCAGCACAAAGCATTGTAAGAAACCTCATACTGTTGCTGTCTTACCACTGTTTGGGGTAGCTAAAGCTGTTCATCTGGCATTTTTGTGCCTAGGGACAGGAAAGAAAATTCAACAAGGTTTTCTTTATTGCTTTCTTTGCTCTGAAGTGTTGTCAAACTGCATTGCTCAGACCCAATCCAGCTTTTTCTTGGAGTAAGAATAGAGATTTGTAGGCTGAGTTTTGACTAAGATCCCTCTTTGGGACCCACAGGGGATAGTCACAGGCTTGGGAGCTCCTGTGGTGGTTGGTTGGCAATACCCCTCTCTAAAAAGGAGTTCTTTGGTATAATATTTTTAATAGTACATATGCTATCTGAGTGTGGATAAGGATGGGAACTGCTACAGTGGATCAGATTTATGGTAGAATTAAACTAACCTGTTGAGAGCCTTGAAGGGGGTGCAGAGGACCCTCAGGTGAGCTGAAGGTGTGCTGCCAGTTTTGCCAGGGGTTGGCAGAGGATAATTTTTGTTTCTGCTTCCGTTCATTAGCAAAATAATAGAAGCATGTAAAATGTAAAGTAAAGGAACTGGTGGCATTTTCAGTTAGCGACTAATGGATTTTCCTCTGCAAAGGGTAGTACATAAATACAGTTTGTCCTCAGCCTTACTCTCCTATTTGGCTTGTCATTAACAGAAATCTGAAAAAAAAAAAAAAAAGGTATGTTCTGAGGTGTGGAATTTTTTTCTTAAATAGTGATAGAGAAGATTGAAAACGTCAGTCAAAGGAGCTCTTGTGCTTCTGCTGAAGGCAACGACAAAACTTTAATTAACTGAAAGTCACCCAGTGGTCTAAAACTGAGAGTGCTGAGGTCATTCCCAAAGACAGGTGCAATTCAGAAGTTTTATTGAATGGAGGCAACCATGTGTATGTAAGTATATACCTACAGTTTTGGTTTGTAATAATCATTCCTGGAACCAGAATAATGTCTGCGGTGAGAGCTACACCATCAAACTCTTAGAGAGCAGAGAGAGGGAAGACTATAACTATCCAAATCACTGTAGCGCTGAAAACAAAACAATGAAATAGGATGAATGTCTAGATTAAAAAAAAAAAATGCTGAAAGATAACACAGCAATATCTTTCTGCAATTCTAACTCCTAATTAAAAAAAAAGTTAAATATTTTTGCTTTAAGTCAGGAAAAATGAGACATGGTTAATGTTATTTAATGACTGATGTAACTTCAGCTGGCAGTATCTGTGAAATTTGTAGCTCTGTAATTAGTGAGCGGGAAAAGTTTAATAATATTTCAGAAGTATCACTTTGGATATGTAATTCCAGCTGGTTCTCACAGTCCTAAATAAGGTCCGTGTGAATTACCTCCTAAACAATTGCTGATAAATGATCACTCACATCCCTTGCTGCTTTTTCTGGGTTAATACCCTAATTGTCTCGTATATGAGATACTAAAGGAAAATAAATCTGAAAACTCAGTTGAAATGTATCTATTTCATAAGAAATGGTGCTGCTTAGCCTGGAACAGGGAGAGGATGATGAGGTACCCTGAAGTGATTAGACACGCTGCAAGAGTGAATTTAATTTGGAAGATTGAGAGGTGTGGAGATAACTGCTTTCTGCCTACACACTTTTACCACTACTCTGTATAACTGAGGACTTATAAATACTTTATAAATTAAAGAAATTAACCACAGCACCCCAAACTACAAGAACCACCTACACCATTTGTACATTTTTCTATTAATAGTGGCTAAAACATTAGCTCCTGCAACCATGGCATATATTAAAAAGGAGCAGGATTTAAGAGAGCAGGATCTCGTATTCTTTTCCAGGCAAATATGTGGATTTGGAGGGACTAGATGCCCTCTGGTTTTAAAGCAACAATAATTTCCTGGTTATCTCCAGATCCCTGACCAGAATGACAGTATTTTCAAAAAGACAGCGATATGTGTAAAGACCAGATTCTGTAAACCCCAAAAGATCGACTCCCACAGCCTCTATCTGTGTCCTCAAGCTGCTGTGATGCTCTCAGGAAGGAAAATTTTTTCATCGTTCACTTTTGTGTAGCAGACCCTGTGCTGGAATTAAGCTTCACTTCTCCTTCTCATCTCTGCAAACTGAAATCATTATGCAGCTAAACCCCCGCTCACTCCCCCCCAGCCCAGCACTTCTGCTTGCAACATGCCTAGAAGCCTTATTTAATCTCACCTGCAATCCAATTAAAAGCCTCTCAAAAATTTACACCTGCGCTAATTGTAGATTCACATCATTGCCTGGTAGTCATTAAGTCTATGAGTTAAAGTTTTTACGAGTGCCACTAATCTAGTTTATCAACAAAATGCTGGAAGGTTTACGTGCTAAAACAAGATAATCAGTATTCATGCTTCAAGATTTCAGCAGGGGTCAGGAAGGAATTATCTTGTCTTATGAAGCATTTCAAAATGGCTAATTATGTTTGTTCATCAAATTTGGTCCTAAAACAACTGAAATCCCAGTAAAAGCTTTTGAACTTTTAACTGTGAATGACTAATTTGGCTGAGGTGTTGATTTATATCAGAAAGTCCTGTGATCATTTTACTCTTCAGTAAAGACCAAAAAGATACACTTTGAAAATACAAACCAAACAACGTGCAAGCCTCTATCTCCGTGTTTCTTGTGGAGGTTGGAACCACACCGTTGAGGGGCGATTGCTGGTGAAGCTGTATTTCTACGTATGTGTGCGCGATGGATGCATATTCTCCGAGAGACGCATGGTTCTCTCAGCTCACGGAACCCAGTCAAGGTTGTTAAACATTAACGGTGTGCACAAAGTTGCCTAATACCTCTTGTAGATCCCAAAGATACAGAATTCAAATAGTCTAAAGCTTTCTATTTTGCTAGAGATTTTTTTTTTAAATAAGTTTCTTCACCCTCGTACAGCAGCAATCATCTGGCAATGGAAAACCCACCTAGAACCTTAGTCAGAGGAGGACAAATAAAAACAGAACAATGAGAAAGAGAGAAATACTTGTAATTCAGCCAGGATTTTTTTTTTTTTTCCCTAGTGGATTCTTGCTCCCAGTCCACCCAGAGTAAATAAAGAGGCGTGTGGCATGTACTACAGATGGATCAGCTGTGGTGAACATACACAGCTGCAGATATCTGTTACACAGGTGCTTGGTGTTAGGCTCGCTGGCTAGCCAAGAGCAGTCAGAGCTTTTGGCAAAGGCCCCCAGTCCTGTGAACTGGAAGAGAAGAGGCAGCGAGAAAGTAGTCAGCTGGCACGAGCACTTTCCATAGCAGCCCCCAAGCCTGAGCCAAACCTGCGGGTCTCATTCCTCACCCCGTATTTTGAACCGCTGTCAAATTCCTAAACTTATTTTGCAGTTCAGTGGGAGGTGTTTTGGCTGGAGTTGCTGGAACAGAGACACCGGGATACTGTACACCTCTGTGTACGGTGTTAAGCCCTTTAATTGTTGATCCTTCTGGGGCAAAAGGGCTTGTGTGGGGTTTTTATGGTTTGTGGGTTTGGTTCCCCCCCCGCCCCCCTTCCTACTAACTGGGCGTGCTGCAGGTGTAACAAGTACAGCGACATTTATTACCTCCCTCTACATAGCTGCTGCTGACGTTGCAAAACTGGTGCTGAGCCAGCAGAAATGCAAGAACCCCAATCAAGCCTGAGAAGACAATGTTATGACTTTGACAGAGACAAATATGTCTCTCCACTGTTAATGTTAGGTTCAGATTAATCTGTGTGGTATTTGCATATGACATTGGGCCAAATCACTTGCTGATGATATGTTGTGATAGCAACATTAGAGTCTTACAGAGCTCATATTAAGCTTATACATCATGAAATGTATGTACGTTTTCCTGACAGTTCCATCAGTTTTTCATGATCTAAGATAATTTTCTCTCCAACACTTCACTTAAAATGGCAATTAACTAAAGGACTTTTATTCCTTGTGTTGCAAAGATACCTTTCCAACTATGAGCTGATAGAGATTTGCCTCCATCCTTGCTATTGAGAGATGCATATGCATTTTTTATTCATGAAGATCTAAATTGAGCACTTATATCTATGTGTTCATAAGGCCGTAATCTCGACTCTATAAATAGCCTGAGGCTCTATTGAAGAAAAAGGGGCCAAAAGCCAGGCTTCCACTTAAACAGAAACTTCGTTTTATCAGTATGATAAACCTGGAGGGATGGCCAGGGCTTGGGAGAGCAAGACCTGGTTGCCCATCCCAAAAACCCAAGCTATGAGTGTAAAAACTGCAATTGGAAGAAAGTCTGGAAACCCTGAGGAGGGTCTTAGTTCTGCCAGAGACAACTTTTGATGTCTGAGGGTCCCTGTTCAAAGTTCAAAAACTTCAACCTTGGTTGGTCAGCTACGCAGGCCAGGGTCCTGTAGACCAGGTACCCTGAGCATCCCAACTGCTTCAGGTTTTGATACTCCAGCAGGAACACAGGTGGGATTTCACTCAAATAATGCTTAACTTCACTGAAAGCTTATTTAACCCAAATTCCTTTAGATAAAACATAAAATGCAAAACCTGGTGGTTTTGATGAAACAAAGTTCTGCTGGGAAATTTCTGACTTCAGTCCTCTTATGATTATCTCTAAAATATATGTGATATGTCTGCAATTTAATCAGTGTGCTGTTAGCTTATAAACCTAATGACAACTGGTTTAATGCCAACATTTTTGTTGGCACTGCAGTCCATTTTATTATAATATTTCAGCAGCTCTGGGACTAAATTCAGAATTCTTGCTTTGGATATGAAGAATGGTAAGAAGGAATTAACACATTTTCTCTGGTTTCACAGAGAAACCTTCTTTTCTTGCCTCTTTTGAGCCAAAAGAAAACATTAATTAACAACATTACATCTTCAGTGAGGTCTGGGTGAGGTATTCCTTGAATATGTAATCATCATTTTAGGCAATGACACAGTATCCTCAAATAATATTTCCAGCATAAGTTTGACCTCTACTTTGAAACTGGTCTCTTCTCACTCTTTGTTACCTTAGCCACTTACATCCAAGTACTTAAGGCTTTCTTGGTTTTGCATAAGTGTGGGATATGAATATATGTCTACATGATATATTGACTTCATATGAATGATAAATGGATATATTATTTCCCAGAATATGAAAAAAAATACAAAGCTAGCAATTTATTCACACCAAAAAGATCAGTAAAACTGCACTTCACACCTTTATTTTGTTCTGCTTTCCTTTCCTCTTCCCTCCACCCTTATTCATTCTTGAGAACATCACAGGCACGGTATGGACACTGTGGAAAGGATATTGGTCTTCAAATAGCCCTTATCCAGCCTAGCTCACAGCACATACAGACAGAGGACACCTTCCCAGCAAAACATTTTATAAACTACTTTGCAACCTACCCTTCCCAAAGGTTATTTTGCATTTTAATTAGATCAGATTTTTTTTTTCCCATTAATTAGGCTGATTAGACAAATAGATAGCAAAACATAGCTAAGAAGACAATATCAAAAGAGACAAATACTGGTTTTTAAATGTGCTGCTGGTGCTGTCAAGGCACACTGTGCACCCAACACGTCTATGAAGCACACCACATAAATAGAGTGGAGGAGTGCCAGAACGGGCTCAGTGATAGATGGAAAGCTCATCTTTCTGTCTTTTTTTTTTTTTCTTTTTTTTTTTTTTTCCAGTAGCTCATCACTGATATGAGGAATGTCAATAAATACCCCATACACTGTAGAAAGACTCAGCTCTCCATGCAACTGTTAATAGCAGTCACTATGCCAATGTATGAAATGAGCTAATTACCTGTGGTATAAACATGGAGTGTTGAACAAAGAGGGCTTTTTAATCCCAGACAATTTCAAGTTTTAATCAGCTTGCTCAAAAATGACCAGGTTTTTTTGATTGCACAGGTTTGATTGTAGTCTTTGGAAATACTATGCTAAAAGGTGGTTTTCCATAATTTAGTGAAGAAATAATTGTATTCTCTTAAAAAGAACTGAAAAGATGATAAGCCATCCTCTCTTGCAGAATTTGGCCTTTCTGCAAAAATAAATCCTTTCAGTGTAGGGAACCTGTGCGGTCAAACTGATTGCCAGAAAGAGAGTGCTCTGTGTTCATTATCTAGATCTCTTCAGTCTACTCAATTTGAGAAGGAATTTTGCAAGAGCTCGCAATCACTAGAACAGAAAATAGATGCACTGAAATGCTATTACACTTACAAAAAGGTTCAGGATAATTTATTTATGAGATGGGTTGTTGCTTTTACATACTCCTTATGTTTATCAGATTTTTGGCATTTACTCTTCCCAGTTGGACCAGTGAAAAGCAAGCAATTAAGATGTTATTCAGGCATACAACTTCTAACTCCATCCAGAAGCAGAGATGTAGGAAGAAGAATTATCCAAGGGGTTTTTTTTAGAAGCTTCTAACCAATTCAGCTCTAGGGGGTAGAAAGAGATCCAGGAGATGCCTACTTGCATGGCAACTAGAGCTAGTGAGCTTTGACTGTGTCAAAGAGCTGGGTCCTTCCCACCAAGGTCAGTCACAAGGTCCCTCTGCAGTGATGTCCTTCCCCAAGAGGAGCAAAGGCTTTTTGGCCAGGTCTTGCTCTCCTGCTGAGAGCTGGCTGGCTGATTGTGCTTTCATGGCTGATTTCTGATGAACCTGCTGACACTTGCATTGATGCTCTTCTGCAGGTATAAAAGCTGTTCTGCAGGTGTAAAAACTTGTCCATAGTGTTCCAGTAAATGCGGGGCTGTCTCTTGACTAGGAGGCAACTTGGTGAACAAAAAAAAAAAGTAATAATTGGAGCTTACCTCCATAGCAGAGACTTTTACCAGTTGAAGACATTGGGTGCCTGAGCAGGGAAAGCTGTGAGTTAACATTGCTTTGTGAATCTGTAGGTCTCTACTCCTTGAAAAATGGAGGATAGCAGAAGCAGAGGCGTCCGTTTTTCTGGCTTGTTTCACCATTGCACTTGCACACAGAGCACCGATGTTTTAGGCTTTTGATACATAGTTTGAATACTCTCCTACTATGGCTTTGTTCTACAGATTTGGCCATAAAGAAGCAATGATTCGGGCTTTAATAGCAGTCTTAAAACTTTTTGGTCTAACAAGCAAATATCATTTGGTGTGTCCGGCAAAATTATTATCTCTTTATGTTTATGTCAATTAAATTATGTCTGAAGCAAGGCTTAAGTGCAGTGGCATTGCAGTTAAAGATCAAAAGTAATTGTGTTTTGCATGGCAATACTGTAAAACACTGCTATTTCTATTTTAAAAAATCCGTTTTTCTATAACAGATTACATTGTTTCTTTGAAGTGTGAATTTAAGCAGCTAGTGTTTATAATAATATGTACATCATTAATCTTCAGACTTTAATCTCTATAGTCCTGTTTAACACAGTGAAGCTTCAAAGGGTACGGCTGCCTCATAGTGTTTATTGAGATATGAGGCAAAATATAAATGAAGGATCTGGGGAATGAAAATTATATCCATAAATTCTGCATAAGACATGTTAGAAAGCTACCTGTGTATTTGGCTGATGAACAGTAATACGGACATACTGGAAAGGGTAAATATATTAATTAGAGCCTGCACATATCTCCTTCTTGCTAGTGTAATCATTAAATTGATTTTTCCAGTCTGACATGTAATTGTTCCAGCGATGGAATCCTGCTTTCCACTCTCGTTCTGCTTCATCAATATTTCCTGTAAAACATGAAATGGGTTACATTAATCTAAATTTGAATCTCTTTATATGCTAATTGAAAAGTAATTTTGATTATCAATGTCATTTGCTCCAAATACATTGTAGGATGGTCTTTTGCCTCTTTTCTTAAACCTGGAATGACTGAAAATTCAGTGATTAACACTTTATCTTTACATCAGGAAGGAAGGACTGCAAAGATGTCATTCTGTCACACCGCAGAGTAATAAATATTCTTATGCATGGGTTTGTTGCTTTTGAATAATACCTCTATTTATCAAATTCATCATTTTAAAGTCACTTTTTTTTTTAAGTCCTGAAAATATTACTTTGGTTCAGTATACTCTACTGTGAAACCTACATACCCCAATATGCAAACTGAGCTAAGTGCTTATAAAGATACAGTGAAATCACAGCTTTGTTCAAAGCAACAATAGTATTGCCATTAGTTTTATTGGATTTCAATGGATGGCCAGGATTTCACCCTCCTGTGGAATAAATCTGCAAGTTTAAATCTTAAGAGGCACAAGTTTGGAGAAGGATACTGTAAAATGTGGCACAAAACCATCTTATCTTTTCTTTTTCATTCTAGCCTACAAAGCATTTGCCGGCTAATCCTGTGTCCCAAGGCAATATTTATTGCCGAATTTGTTATAGGCATCAGAGCAGAGGGTGAGGATGAGAAGAGTAATAAAAATGTATCATTTTACAAGGTTCCCAGACTATTTTATGGACAGGGATCACTTCCTCCAGTCCCAAAAGGTAATTAACACTAAGGAGAAATGCAGCGACCTTGCAGGAACAACCCATCCAACAAGGGAAGATAACGTATGTAGGCTGTATCACATACTGTGGCTTATTATTTTGGATGAGTTGTAGACTTTTTCTTAAAGTTTAGAACGATTTATGATCTATGAATGCCTTTATTCATTCTGGATCTAATTATCTCCATGTCCCATATTGACATAGCTTCCTTCCAGAAAAGTTTGGTAATTGTGTTCATGAGATAACAGTTCCATGGTTTCTTTATGCTCTTTTGACTTTATGTTCTGCTGCAGTAGAGCATAGGCCCTTTCCCTCCATAAATACACACTTTTCCCCTTTTTTACGACCTGCTAGCACAGCAAGTTTAACTGGTTATGTGAAAATGAAATACTTTTGTGTTTTACACATCAGTAGAGAAAATATTCTGGAAAGAGAGTTAACAGATTCAAAGATTTAGTTTGGAGAAGCATCCAGTAATTTGGTTGCTTATCTGCAGTTTAGCTCAACATTTCCAAACCTTTTTGGTCTGGAAATCCAGATGGCAATTTAATGAGACTTTGAAATGGGATTTACATTACTTCTTGGTTTCAGTGAGACTAGAAATTAAACCAAGATACTTTTTCTTGGGGAGGTTCTGTACTTCTGCTTGTAATCAAAAGGGAAATTGTGAAGAACAAATATAGGAAAAATTATTTAAAAAATTAACCACACTCCTCTCCCTCAGTTCAAAGATGTAAATAAGCTTGGTTACATTGGAGATCAAAGAAAAGTTCAGATAATTAAGTTTTTTCTTCAGGCCACAATTGTCATTAATTCGGAGGATTTGTCAACACTGGTGACAATAAAACCGTGTTTTGATTACTAAGCTATGCAGATATGACTCACAGAGCTATGGGGAGAAGACATGCACAACATTTTACTTTCCTGACTCAGAACTTGCCTTTGCACATTTCTTAATCTAAAGATGTAGCCAGGGTCTCAGGTAAAGCCAAATTTTCCACGTATGTCAAATGTATTGGTAATTTAGCATATGAACCGGTACTAGTATTATTTGGAGAAAAATGCTTCAACTGTATTTCTTGTCTTACTCTTATGTGTATCCAGTTTTATTTACCCAGGCAGAGCCTCAACTTATGAATTAAAAAAAAAAACCCCTGTTCCTTCCTTCATTGTTCAGGTTTAGATGTATTGGAAGCCTACCCAAAGACTTTAGAAACTGGAATACCTCTACCAGACATACCTCTTAAATTAAAAGTCACTGTTTTAGAGTATAAATTATGAGGCATTTCAGTGCTTCTTAAAGATCACAATGAAGAAGTGAGTCTGCTAGAGAAAGCAGACAACAAGAAATTCAGAGTAGCCACCATTATGAATCTAAAAGACAAAAGGGGGAAGGAAAACACTGAAATAAGAACTTAGATTCCCATTTGTTTGCTTTTTTTTCAGTGATAAGATCCAAATTGAAGTCACAAGTCAATGCATCCCATTATCACCAAGATCATCAATCTCTTTGAAGCAACAACCTGTGACTTAGATGAGCTGACAGCTAGAAGGTGGAGGGGGAAAAAAAAGATTAGAGAAGTCAACTTGACCGATAATTACAGCTCAGAGCACTGGGTTACTACAATGGGCTCCCATATTGCAGAAGTCAGCTCATAATACAGCGAGGTTATTTTGCTATTTGCAGTCATTTAAGCAATCCCAAGCTTTACAGTAAAGACCAATTAGCTTAATGCAAAGCCCAGGGAAGTTGACAAGGAGAAACGAGGAGATTTCAGTAGGCAATGAATCATACCTCTGTGCTCAGAAAGGTGCCAGTTTAGAAGACCAAAAAAAAATGAAAAGCTTTTTTTGATTCTTCAGCAGTGTCGGTGCAGACAGCTGGCATTTCTTTTCTTTCCACACAGGCATACAGCCCCTGCTTTAATGGCATTATAGCAAAGTTAAATTTATCTCCGCACCATCATTTGTTAAACTGCTAGATGTGCCAATAAAGTGCTAATATTGAATGTATTTTTGTGTATTAACATTAAGATTGGGACAAAGGCCATATAGCTGTTATGATATAGTATAATTAATAAAGGGTGACAAGTTAAAACTAATTTTTCTGTCCTCAACAGCTCATAAATGCAGGTACCTGCAACCTTCTTGATTCATTAGTATGATAAATGCTACAAGTTTATCTATGCTGTCGATTCTTATAGTGGTAGTTTCTACACAAATGTTCAGAAAAGATAAAACAAATAATATCTATGGTTCAGTATGTCTATTCAGTGTTCTTTAATCACACACCCTGAATACCAGTGCTTTTTTAACCACAACAACATATTTGTTTTCATATGTATTTTTAAGGACTTCAGATTTATTTTTTTTATTGTCTTCTTCCAAAAGTCAATAGAGCTCTCTGGGAGATGAAATATTGTAAGGGCTATTATTTCTCCGATGACCCAGAATACAGGGTACTGGAGTTAGAAATAAATCAGGTGGTTAAGGTACATAGCTTATTGCCCATAGGTGCACTGAGTACAATCTTAGTTTTTTGGTAGGTGCAGTGGTATTGGCGAGGTTACTTTTGACTACTTCGCTTTTCTGCATGCATAACGAGTGCACCATCTAGGTCTGTGGAAACTGTAAATGAATTCTGATAGGGAATTTTCTAATTCATCACAGTTTTAATATTCTTACTACCCTGAGTATTTAGCTCTATAGAATCCAGATACTGTTTGGAGGATCATAGCAAATTCAATTACTTTTATTATTCACTGGCCAAGAGGTTGAACTTTTCTCTGCCTCCACATTCAAAATCTTTTTAGGGTTGTTTTAAAGTATAATGTATTTATATTACCTACTTTGATGTTTAGTCTCTCTATAGATGATACATGGTGCAGTAATATCAAATAAAATAGAAAAATATGTGTTAGGCACACTAAAATAGTAATGGAACACAAATGGAAGTCTTGGCTGCCTGCAGCTTTCTATAATCAAGAGGAAACAGGCACGTATAAATAGTTAGGGCTCTAGATGCATTAAAGATTCTGTTAAGGAGGTAGAGTCTAACACAGATGCTTTTATAATTAACATATGATTGCTCTAAAAGCCACTTAAGAGTCACTTACTGTTTACTGTCCCTCCAGTGTGTTTCTTTTAGAAGCAGTCATCAGAAAAGCTCTGTCCCATTGCCCATGCCCTTGAATGAAATATTAAATGCAGAATGCTCCTAGCTTGTCTTGGAGTAGGATTGGAGGGTATGCTTGGTGCCTTTGCAGTAGGGCTGAAATCTGTGTAGAAATTGTGTCTAGTTGGAATTGAGAGCCCATGTAAGGCACATCTAGGTCCAGTTTACCTGCCTAGTGGTTACTATAAAGCTGGACACAAAACTACCATTTTTGACTCATGTCTTCAATTATACACTTTTATATTGAAATTGAAGGAGAAGACATTGAGAAATCTCCCAAAATAATACAAAATACTGTAGAGATAAAGCTTAGCATTTTATATATGACTGTTACTGTTGTGTTAGTGTGTGAGGCTTCTTTTTTTTTTTCGTTTTTTTTTAATTAGTTTTCTCAATCCGTAACCATGACAATTTTCCTGGAACATATCTGATTTGGTTGCCTGAGGAAAATGGAAAACATCTAACCATAAAGATGGCAGGGACTAAATATTTTCCTCTCTCACACATGTAACTGCCTCAAGGAACTTGTCTCACCCAGCCTATCATGGGAACAGGCCTGCTCAGATCCTGAACGCGTTTGGAGCCGGCCGTTACATGCCAAGAGGACCTCGAGGAGGTAGAAAGGCTTGTGCTAGGAGTGAATCAGTAACTAAACCAGTAGTTTGTTACCAAGCACGTCCATGTCAAATTCTGACCACTGGGCGCGATGAGAAATCCCCTTGCAAATTCTGTAAAATTGGTTTGATTGTCTTCTTCAGGTTCTACCTGATATAATTCCACTTTACCTATCTGCACCCTACTTGAACTATAACTTGCAATAACGATAATGTAAAATTTCCTTACTACTTGTTCTCTGTCATCGTATATCATATCACTTTAAAGCAGCCTTCTTTTTCTAAAAGTATTTCAACGGAAGAAGTAATAGAAAGGATAGACCCTCAGAAAACGAGGAAATATATGTATTTATGACATGGACTGCTCCTTGGGCATAAAAGGAGACAGGAAATGCAAAATATTATTTCAGTGAAAAGAATTATTACAATATAAAGTATTATATCATGTTTGTAAGGATAATCTTAAGAGTTTCTTTGTCAGAATGATGTATAAGATGGCACAGGGAACATAAATATAAAAACATAGTATTTCTGTTAGAATATTTCAAGGACTGATAGATGTACATACATGGCAAAGCAGCACTACTTCTTGACAATATTCTAGTCTCATTTCTATATTAGGATCCAGGCATGATGATTCTTTCCTTTTTGCTAAGAATATGCTCAGGAATGTCTTTTAATTAAATTACATAAATTTATGTTGTAAATTCCTGACTATGGCAAAGTGATGTATTTATGTCTCCTGGTGCATCCACAAGTGTTGCTTCATCATCCCTCGCACCACAGGACCATGCAAAGTGACTCTGCTGTCCTGCCAAGATGTGTTGAACTACGTCTAGTGATGTGCTCTCTTCTGCTCCGCCACAGAGCATTTAGTTATGCACAGTTCATTTGTAGGATGCACATTACTCAACAGGGGTTCACAGCCAGGTTAAAGAAATACATAAAAAAAAAAAAGTGCAGTTCTCCTGGCTCAGCATAAAGGGCTTGTCACAATTTGAGAAACCTCCTTCAAATCCATCCATAATTTGCTATACTGTGATTTTTTTTAAAAGCAGAGTATGCTTTATAAATTATTCATTTTAGCTACTGATTTTGCTTCTCTTGATTTTAATTGAAAAACACCTATTGAATTGAGAGGGGATAAAAGTTGAGCCATAATACAGTTACAGCCTCAAATGAGGAAGGAATAAATTATTTCAGAAACAATCATCTGTGTGCCGTGAAAGTTTACATATTTTTAAAATGCTAACATACTAACATTCAAACTGAATCTGACAGAAAGCTTGTAAATTACTAAATAACATTTTAAAAGTGTATCTTATTTTTGAAATCAGACTTTTTTTTTTTCTTCTCCTCCCTTCCAGTCAAACTACAGAGTGCAGCTCCAGAGCTGCAAAATCACTTTATAAACCCAATTCCTTTTGAAGTCCAGAAGCACAGAGGCTTGGTCTCTTTGGTGGGCTTTGCAAAAACAGTGTCAGGGGCTTCTAAAGAAAATCTCAGTCCTTTGTGTTCAACTGAGCTTAAAGTTTCAAACAGCTTGTTATATTTTTCTGGGTAGTGAGATTTCATAAACCCATTGTATACAGAGTCAGGCACATATCAGTTCTGTTTTGCACAGGCAAATCCTGAAGCCTCTTGGTTGTTGTCAATGACTGACACTCTAGAAATAAAACACACAGCGCTCTAATGTGAGATGTAGAACAGAATCCCCTTTTGGCAACAGCGACGCACTTCATATCCTCTGTGGATTAGTTGCATAACAATATAATCCCATAAATAATAGATAATATAATCCCAATATAACATCCCACAATGTACCTTAGATACATGAAGCTTATGCAGAACATCTAAAGCCTCCAGAAATCTCAGTGCAAGCTCTATTTAGCAATATCTTTCCTTCTCTCTCTCCAGTATCCCAGGAACACAGAGCCAGGCAGCACCAAGACCTTCACAGGGGGTAGCTTGAGAACAGAGATCTAGCGTCTCACGTTGTGGCTGCATCAGCACATCTCACAAGTTCTGAGACTTGCCTTGGCCCCAGGTTTTGTCCTCGAACATAACAGGGTGGTGAGCTCATGGCCAGAAGCGTAGGGCGCGTTACAGGGTACACCCTCACCACAGCATGGACAGCTTTGTCCAACATCTGAACATCTCATGGAGATTCAGTTACAAATGGGAATGTAAAGATTTAAACTACAGTATTGTGTTTGTATCAAGCAAATAAGACTTCTAGAAAAGTTATGTAAAAGCACCTAGAAAAGTATTTTTACCTGTCATTTCCAGGACTTTGGGGAAAAAAATATTCCAAAATCGACAGTGCTGAGCACGTAATTTTGTAAGTATCTCTGAAGTGTTGGTATTTAATGTCAAATATTTTTGTTCAGTACTGGTGAAGACTGGCCATCTTGTTCCATTAGTCAGGGTCCCATTTGGAGTTCTAAATAAGAAAAAGAAACATTTTATTTGGAGTGAGAAATCACCTCAACACATCAATAAAGGGTTATTTCTTTTTTATTTAACAGTTATTTCAGCTTAAGTATGTTGGTTTGGCATCATTGAAGTATACTTTTGTAAGTAACACAAGAAAAGGTTTAACTTCATAAAAAATATATATATTTATATTGATATTTCCCCTTTGAGGAAATATATTGATATTTCCCCTTTCTGTGCTGACCTAAGAGAAAAATGCTAATAAACCACCATACACAAACTACACTTGTTGAATCTGGAGATTCTCACGGAAGTTGTAAATTATTGTGAGTGACTTAAGAACAAACCAATCAAGCAGTGTGGGAGGTTGAGTCGTTCATGGTTTAGTCTGAATGTTACTGATCCCTTCAGACAGATTGGACTAAATAGTTCAGATAAAAATGCAAGTAAAGGTACAAATAATGTCTAAACATTGGATGAGAACTATACTGAGAGAGGAAACAATTATTCCTTATTAAGAAGGAACAGTTCCTCCTTGAAGTATGCTAAGACCCATCAGTGGAGTACCAAACATGAGCAACTTCGGATCTTTTGGAAACTGGGAAGAGGTACAAATGCTTGGATTTTTATGAAACCGGCTCGGCATGTTAAAAGGATCACAGCTGTTAGTATTAAAATAGTTGTGATGATAATACAGCAGAATTAATAAGATTCTAGGGACAGGCATCCAGTTTTTCACTTCCAAAAAGGACAATATGCAGTATCTATATGAATAGAGAAAAAATAATTGGTTTACATGTGTAGGAAAAAAACAAAATGGGAAGCATTGCATAGGGAACAAATGAGATGGAATATGATTTTTCACAAAAAAAAAGATGATCATTTGTGACTGTTTACAGTATAATCTATGTTAGCTCACAAGAGGTTAACTGTACAAATCAAACATCTTATTGCAGTGCAAGCAGAAGGACTCCTTTTCTAGAAGCTGACATCAAGGACTGGGGTTTAGGGTAGAACAAGAGATGATTCTTGGTGGGATAAATTAAGAACACTATTATCTAAGTTAATTTGCTTATCTCTACTTTACTTTTCACCAGGACTCTTCCCAGAAGGCAGCAGTCAGAGAGGAGTCCAGGCTGCGTGGAGCCCACTTGAGTTCTGCTTGCCAAGAGTGGGAACAAGGTACCAGGTGTAGGTGGGAGCAGTCAGCTGCTGAAATAATACCAATATCTCTTAGTTCATTCGGAATTAATCAAGTTTTCAGCCCATGTTTTAGTATTCCGCTTTACTCAGAGGCACTGGCTCCTTACAGTAACGTGATGTTAGAGTAAGAGTTTCACATGTCACTTCCTGAATCGCTCACTTCTATACTGATTTTTCTTTACTAATTCAGCTCTGATTAACTTATTGCACCCTTTTTAACTGCACATTTATTTGTGGCTCATGAGAATGATGACTTAAGCAGAGCTGACTTGCACTTCAGTTCAAGATCAGAACGCTAATGGTGCTGTCAGTATTAATTTAAAAGCTTTTATGCTATGCAATAAATCATGACATTCCACATTATAATTTACAGGTGTGGGGGGGATTACACAATGGCTACAGATGTATTTTACTAAAAATGATTGAAAGAACTGTCAGATGAACACAGCATTTTGAAATATGTGAACCTGCTGATTATGACTTTCTCTCTGCATTTCTAGGAAGCTTACTGTTCAAAAAATGTCCAGTAATTTGCTTCTTAGCTCCTTCATTGAACACTTCCAAAGTTGAAAAGTAGCTCCCAGTTACAGCAAAACAGAAAGGTCACAGGAGTATAATTTTTAACTGGTAAAGAACAAGTTATGATTATAGCCTCGCTGTTCTATCACAATTACTGTTCATTCCTTCTTGCTAATATCTTCATGATGAGAATTGCAGTGCCCAGAACAAGCTGTAAAATTCCCTGTTCTTTGCACCAAACTCAAAGTTTAATAATATTCGTACAGAAAATTAAAAAAAAAAAAGTGAGCATATCCTTACTGAACAGAAAAGAATCCAATTCACTGCACTACACTGTCTTTGTCCTCTATGTTTGGATGGACAATCTTTGCCGATACATTATCAGAACTTGCTTCTACTGTAACAAACCTAAAAATTTCCATGGAAACCTCCATCCTTATCATCTTTATCAATTCCTCAAACCTCTGTTCTTTCATCTTCTGGTACTAGTCAATCACCTCTTCTTCAGTACATTCCAGTTTTGCCCACCTCAGTGCTGTCAATGGGGCCTGAAGATGTGGCCCCAAAGGGCTTAGGCCATGCATCTTCAGGATGAACCTCTGTCTTCTGCCCCTATCTTGTCACAGACTGATCACTTTTCTTAGACCTCGGTCCATATCTATAAGCTCTAGTCAGGGAAGACCTTCATTCTGTTTGGAGAAAATGTCAGCTGCTTCTCTAAGTATTTTAGAAACAAACTAGCTTTCTTTCTGTGCAGGTTTTAATGTTTGCAGGAGCAAGTCTTATGGCAATAAAGAAACAGAATTATTTTAATTGCTCCCAGAAAAGAAATGTAGACACAAAAAAACCCAACCAAACAAATGAATAACAACAACAAAAAAAAAAAGAGCAAAACCAAACCACCTGTGTTTAAACTTTGGTGTAAACAGAATCTGTTTGTTTATTATTTCAGCTATTTTTTTTTTTCTTTGCATATGCCCTGAGGGTACAGGCTGGACTCTCTACTCTCTGATAGTGGTACAGCAGCTCATTTATAGTAAATTATATCATTAAGATATGTATTTAAGACAGACAAGCTTACTTTCTCTTTAACTTGAAAACCAGAATATCTTCTTGAGCTCAATTTCCAGTAGAGTTGCTCTCGTGTTCTACCTTTATACATACGTGTGCTCCCAGGGAAGTTCACAAGGCTTTTTTAACCTTGTGCTCAGTGGAAGTTGTTTGGTATGACTCACTGTAAGATCAGGTTCTTTCCCCTTTGGGTACTGTATGTCTGTAACTGTCAATAACATTTAATTCTCAAGACTTTTATAGTAAATATGCTAGATTTGACACGAGTCTGAAGAGGGGGTTAGAGAAGCTTATTCACTGATAATTTCTGTATGTTCATCTTCAACAACTTTAGAAAGATAAAGTTAATTTGGTTCAGATAGAAAATGCAACAGTCTGAACACAGTTCTGTTAATCATAATATACATACATTACTATCTCATTAATATGATCAATATAGACTGAAATACAGTGTTAGCTCACTGTGTATTTATTAATTGTTACATAGGACTACTTTTGCAGATAGTTTATCAAACACATAAACACAAATCTATTTCATCATCTAATTTTTTTTTTGGTAAGCATTCATGATATAAAGTACCTGTAAAATACTAATTTTATTTTTGTGAGTGAGCTCTGAATAGTTTTCCCTCTGCTGTGGTATCACCATTTAACAGAGACATTCTTCTGTTGTGTTAAATTATATTTTGATATAGTCCACGAAGAAAAGTTTTCTGAGTCTCTTGAAAACAGCTTTAGGCACCATTTACTTTCCTAATGAGCGTAGTAAACACTAACTGTGCCACGTACCAGCTTAGAGTGTCCCAAGCTCTCACTGCATTCCTGTTCAGCTGCTCTATTTGTGTATGGATCAGGTTAACATGCTGTGTGTTTCTCTAGAGGAAAGGAAAAACAAAACCCACATAGTTTTAGCTGTCTAACACCAATTAATTATACCAACCCAAACTCACTAAGGGATTCAGAGGCTGAAACATGGTTTTACCTCCAGTCCCCAGTAGCTCCATCCTCCAGACAGCCTTGCTGGAAGACCCCAGACAGACAAATATTTGTTCTGCCTGGCTGAAGCTGTTCACAGAGATATTGCTCCCTGAGAGGAAGCATGGACTAATTTCACCTGAGCAGTGTGTCATTGCTCTTAATTGTCTCTCCAGTTGCAGCTGGCTTGCATCCGACCCTCTCAGAGAAGAGCTCAGCAAGCTCATTTGCCTACAGCTCACCCCGTAGAGGATCTCCCATTCCTCCTTGCTGTGTGGAGCAGCGGGAAGGTGGCCTCTCCGTGCGCAGCCTGCCTCCCCCTGCTCTCCTCAGGGCACCAGCAACCCCGCCGGTCCCAGACACTTCATAAGGCGATTTCTCTCTCTGTGCCTTCTGCAGGTTATCACCAGCCTGGCATTCTGCTGGCACGTGTCTCATTAGCTGAACGGGTTGCCCACTGAGATTAATGAAAAGTTATGATAATACCGCTGCACCTTCTGCTTCCCCCATGCAGTGAGAATTGAAGTCAAATGGAGACCCATTCCTCCTAGGTGCGACTTTATTGACTTCGCCTGGGGTTGCAACTGCTGATGCCCATTTTCCATTTGGCCCCCTTTTCTTTTAAACAGCTGGTTTAAAGGGAGGAAACAGTGAATGCGAACCATTTTTATTAGCCTTCATGATTCCTTGTAGCTCTCAAGCGGTACTGCTAGTCAACTGTTTTTCATGGGATGGCCTTTTACAGTGTGTTACCATGGGCACAAGATAACAGGGAGGGAGAACGGCCTTGGAGGGAGTGCAACAGCAGCAACCCCGTCTCTCACCCATTTCTACCGTTGTGTTACAAAATATTTAAGAATTATGGAAATAGCTCAGCCTCAAATAAGAAACATACTATATACATTTTCTGTCAAGTGAAAGCAAGTAAGATAGCACAGAGTAGAGAAATCCAAGGTTCAGGAAAAATGAACAGAAGGATGAGAAGACATCAGCTGGAATACAGTATCAACAGCTTATCTCGGAGAGTAAGGGGATGGAAGCAGAGTCATGTGGTTTACAACAGAAGCAAAGAAGCCAAACTGACAACTGGTCCCACAGGTCAAGCTGTCATTGAGCCACAAGTAAACATCCCTGCTTGCTTTAATGAACCTGCAGGCAGATTGAAAAAAAAAAAAAAGTGATAGGATGGTAAGGGCTCCTGGATGACACTGTCATGCCATGGGTCCCCATCAAAGCTCTGTCCTCCAACTCTTTGCTCCTCTGAGGGACAGGCTTTGTCATCATCTTCTGAAGGAAGCCTTTTGTACTTCTTCCTGTAGAGTGGCCAAAGCCTGAGTCCCTGCTGCTGACACCTCAATCAAGAAGTGATCCCGTTGACTTCAGAGGAGTCACAGTGGGGATATCTTATGCTTTGAGGAAAGGCCACGAGATTTGTATCCTAAAAATTTATCTCAGTTTTACAATTGCTGTACTAGTGGTTGTGTCATGTAGAAAAACTTCATTAATCATGCTGATGCTAAACAACATAGTCAGTCAAAATATCTTTGTTTATCTAATCCAAATTGATGAAATGTGTTGTGTTGTTTTTTGGGTTTTTCCTCCTCCGGCCTGGAAGACGACACTCTGTTGTTTTCCCTCCTTTCCACTTGGACAGAAGGGCACTCCTAATTAGCAGAAGAGCTGATGAGGAGCACTAGACAGATCTGTGCTGCTTCAGCCCTCTGCATGGCCACTCAGGAAGTGTTTGCGGCATTAGTCAGGCAAAAGTTTCCAGATGTCTCACATGGTTTCTAAGAGCCACAATGCATGATAGTTATAGCTGTGTTAATTTTCTTGTTGCAACACAACAACTGGCAGGTTAACAGCAATTTTAGGCTGTGGTGTAGTGACAGTGCATATTTGTGTAAGGCTTTGCTCAGAGGGTACCACTGGGAGCTTAAAAGAATAGTTTCCAGCTCGGTCCTATTAAAAAGAAGAGCAGATTTTACTGTTAAGTATTGGCTGAATCTTCTCAAACCCTCAAACAACTTGGCTTAATGCTGATTTCTTCATACCAGGCTATTAGTTTCAGGTGACTCGCTGTTAAGTAGACACCGGGGGAGAGTCATGAGGTTGAAGCCTCAAAGTTCTTAACCCAAGGAGCAGTCCTAGCTATTGGAACAAAGGGAGCCAACCTGTTCTGGGAACCTTCCTTAGAAAGGTTAGCAAGGAAAAGGATAAAGAAATATCTATAACACCTGTAAAAAAAAAAAAATGCTGCTAACTGTACAAACATCCCCAGAAGTTCTAATTGCTGTATACGCTTTCCATTCAGAGATTGAGGCATGTATAAATCTGAAAGGCTCTCACTGCATGAATACGTGGATTGATGCAATATCACTATCAGTTGGATCCACCTATGTATGATTCAAGTGTAATGAATTAACTCTCAGATATTTTTTTTTTAAGTTCAGACAGTTACCTAGAACATTTTCCCAAGTCAGCTAATTGTCTACCATCTACTTAAATGATTTGAAGGCCACCCTGCATAAAATCTTTTTATTATGCCAAAATATTTTACATTAAATTGTATACTTTGAGGCTTTTTATTATTAGAAACTGCTAAAGCAAAGACAAGATGACAGGGGCACTTTTCTGTCCGTTATCCAAAATTTATGAATTGGTCATTTAGAATAAAAAGACCAAGGGGAAGTGCCACACCTAAGTAAGTGAATTGGAAAGCTGATGTGCTATCACTTCACAAATACTTATATTATTTTTGATGTCACTGCTGCTACAGTTGGTGCTCTTCTTATGTGATACCGCATAATAAGTTACCTTGCTAGTTTTCATTTGAGACAGCTCTTCAGAGTATACCTTAGTATCAGCTAATCACTAACCACCCTGTCTATTAAACTGATGGACCCTCTGTATAAATGCGCTGCAGCACTTAATATTTTTATTTTAAAATATTCTCTTAAGGTCTTTATTCTCTTAGACTAATGGGAAAGACAGCAGCTATCTACTCTATCAGCTGAAAAGGGTGAGTGGTGCCATTTATAATAACTGAGCTCTAAAAACCACCATACCAAAAGGTGACAACTCGGACAGGGATATTGTCAGTCTGTGCAATATCAAGTGATTGGGAAGCATCCGCAATTATCTGTTTCATACACTAAGCTGCCTTGCAACCTTTGTGACGTCAGCGTTCTGAAGGTATCAGGCTTGTGCTCCGGTGGCACTATGAAGAATTGGTGAATTTAGACAGAAAAAAGTATAATTAATGTTTAAAATTTTTTTATTTATTAGAATTTAATTCTTGCAGGAAAATAGTAACCAGTTTCTGAAAATCTATAGTAATTAAACCTTCCTCATTTACTATGATGCAAAAATAATTGGTCCTGATTCTGCAACGTTTGCGCCTTACTCAGATTCCCACTGTAATGAATGAAAGGACTCATATGATTGAAGAGTCTGAGTTTGAGAGAGGTTGCAGATTTCAATCCTTCAAATTACTTTTCTTAAGCAGCTGTTTATGGGAAGTTCATTATATTCTGTCGTGCTCAGTTCTCACCCGTGGATCATACGCATGAGTTCATAATCTAGTGACTATAAAGTGTCCCTGAACTTCAGCAAAAGGAAACTGCTTTGCAAGTTATATCGTAGGTAAATATTATTTCTTCTACTGATCCTTGAAGAAACCTGTAGGATCCAGCTGGCATGCTTTTTAACTGACAGAAATTGGAGAAGGACCTTTGCAGCTAGGCTTTCTTACACCTTCTCAGGCTAAATAAAGTTCTGGATATTCCTTCCAGATTCCATCTTGGTGACAGCAGTTGTGTGTTTAAATGTCTTAAACTATAAATTATCCTGGTATGCACTATTACAACAGATATCAGTTTCAGGAAATGAAGCAACAAGCTGTTGCTTCTTTTTTGGTCTTACTATGTTCTGCTCAAAACAGCACTTATCAAGCTGAAACAATTCTTGTTTGTTCATCTCTTGGTACGTGTTTGTGAATTCCTGCTATATATAAAGGATTGACAAGGTAGGTCTTAAGGTATTGGCCATAAATAATATAGTATTTGAGAAATTTAGATCCAGGATGTTCTGCCTTAGCTATTTGGGCGTGCTTGCAATGCATTAGGAGCTCAGTGCTGCAAATCCCTGGCTCCTGGGTTGGAGTCTGCTCTGGTATCAGGACTAATAACGAGCCAGGTCAACCGAGCCAGAGCTAATGAGCCCTTCAGACCCTGGCTGTGTATTTCTAACCTCCTGGGACCACACTGGCACTCCTGCACGTAGGTCTACTCCACCGTGAAAATGTTCAGCAAGGCTTGGTGCTATTTCAGGGAGCCTTGCACAGAACTCCACTATCTGTATAGCATGGGATGAGATGCGATTATCATACAAGGTCTGGAACAGCAATCCCACTGCTCTGTGTAAGAGTCACTAGCACTAGAAACTTGAAACTCAGTTAAAATGTCATTGCCTGAGCAACTGGAAAAGTTAAATATGACCACACATTTCTCTAAATTTACCTCTAATTGATAACGAAGATCCACATTGAATTAAATCAGTCTGCCACTTTTTGAGGTGAATCAACTTATTAGGGAGGGGCTGATCCAAATTCAGACAAATGGAATAGACTGATTGGCTTAAAAAACTTTGAATCAGGTCCCAACTGGAGAAATACCTGTAGCTGTTTACAAAAGAAGCTTCTCTCCTCCTGGACAGAGTTCACAACGATAATTTCACACCTTCTCCAGGACTCCAGGTTCTGGTATGAATATTCACTGTTCATATTTGTGTCACTTTTGAATGAATATGAGACAGGCAACATCATGACTTAGTCCTCCTTTGTTCTAAAGGCATTTTTTTGCCTCTTTTTTTTTTTTCTTTAATGTTCCTATGAAGTATTTTGTAAGATCCTTATGCCCTTCCATATGATATCCATTTTAGCTTTCAAGGACCACTTCTCAAAGATGTTATTATTTTACACTCTTGGCTGCAGCAAGAAATCAAATGAAACTATAGTTTTTAGTCTTGTAGAGGTTGAAGAGGGCTATTTGGAAATAGAGGAAGGTGCTGAACCCTATTCAGACCTTGAAGGAGGAAGTAACTTCCATAGAAGGTAAGTAAAAGAATAAGTAGCCAGGAAGGCACATGGCACTTGCCCTTTTAGTCATCTTCTGAAACTGTTCTATCTCCTCTACAACCTCAATTCTCTTTCTCATGACCTGGAAAAACTTACGTAGTATCTTAACTAGAATTGCTCCCTGGGACAAAACTGAAGAGAGTGTGTAAAGGGAGAAAAAAATGTTGGGTTTTTTTTTGCCATGGAACTATTAATACTGTGTGTTAAATTCGCAGTGGCTTTGGTAAAATTTGTCAGCCCAGCTGGCTGTAAGAAAGAGTAAATACTGTACTCTTATGTGTGATTGCTGTTTTCATCTCTTGCTTTCTCTCCCATTAATAGACTTCATCACAGACACTCAGAAATTGTTAGAGAAATTGATTCAATGCTTTCCTTATCTCTAGAGACTAAATTTTCAATACAGACTGTGTGGTAGATACTGTACTAGGATATAATATTTTAGATTTATTTTCAATTCTAATTGCCCTAATCACAATTTGTTTTCAAGACGGATGCTCCGCATAGCCCTGCACCAAACAAAATAATTTAGATTAGCTGTATCCTGATGGACTTCATCATAGTAACATTCTTCCTGATATTTTCAAGTACTGCCACTGTTTTATTTCTGTGAGTGGTAGGAAGAGCATGAGTCACAAACTTCAACTACCATGTAATCTAGGCCAAATTGAGCAGTCTTATAAATGAAACTATTGGGTAGCTTTCACTAGTGTGTATATGTGTTATTGCATCATCTGAAATAGAACCACTGATATTTCATGATGGGAAGTGTAAATAAGAAGCTATAGTGTTCATAAATCCCCAAATAAGGCATTTTTAAAATATATAATTGAATTATTTATTATCTCTGTTATAAATTCACTGTAAGTTTGTCATCTACAAGTGGAGATCACATATCTTTCTACAATAAACACATTCAAATTATGTCCCAGCATTGTAACATCCTGTGAATCTGATTTGAAGTACATTCTGGCACCAAGAGGGAGATCTCCAAACACAAACATTTGGGCTGAGAGTCATGAAAGGCATGTTCTCAAGAACAAACAGTATGTAAAGAGGGGAGGATACTTGGGCCCATTCAAAGTCCTTACCTTTCAAAACTGAGGAGGCTTTTGTGGCAATTCGTGAGAGGAAGATGTTAAAACTTCATCAGTCACAATAAAAATCACAGTGTTTGAACAGCGGCTCCAGCAGAAAAAAGATCTCTCTGGTGTAATTTTGAGGCAACACTCTTTAGAGTTTGTATTGTATGAAATTAGGAAGTCGTCTTATGTTCCCTCAAGGAAAGGTAGAGAACACAGATGGCACCCAGAGATGTCTGAGAAAGATGATGTTGGCAGCTTTTAATTTTACATCTGTGCTAGCATATGATTGTGTAACACCACTAACTGTAAGCATGAAATGCCTGATTTCTACTTGTGCAGCTTCTAGATTTGTGGGAATGGAATCTCACAAATCCTGTGACTAAATTGCTAACTACCTTTACCCACAACTGACTTCTCTTGCAGCTGATTGAAAAAAAAATTAAACACCATATTGAGCTACCTTGAAAAATATGGTGTTAGGCAACCTCTGCTGCTCCTCATTTCTTCTTTTCTCCCCTTTGCCACTTCCCTGAAACAAGCCAATCTCTGGTGTTGGGGAGTAAATTAAAATGTGTACCAAAAGGTTTCCATTCTTCATGTGAAATCTCTCAGTAGGACTTCAGATTAGTGTTCCAGAACCACCTAGAAAAATGGGGTTTGCAGGCCTTTTAAACTTCAATTTCTGTCTTTTGATGATGAAGCAAGGACTAAACTGCAGCAAAACAGCACAGAAGAGTGCCCCTAAAAAGAGGATTAACTGTCTGTGAACACTAATTAGAATTTCACAGTGACTCTTGCAACTATGTTTACATGTCTGCAGAAGTTATAACATAGAGAAAGTAATCTGTAATCCTAGATTATCTCTGAAGTGTGTTGCTCTTGCATGCGAACTTGCCTGACATATGATTAATAGTAAGTTCAAGCATGCATTTCCTTCATTTCTCTGTTCACAGACTCTTTTACCCTCCAAAATGATTAGCAAGTCTCTCAGACATTTTAATATCTTCTCTTTCCATCTCTTTTTGTTCTTTCTCTCATCATTATGTCTTTTCTTGTTCACCTAGCCTCTTGCATCCATTAACATTTCCCTGTCTTGTTTCCCTGTGCCCCTTACTCATGTACTTTCCATCAAACACTAAATTATTTTCATCCAGACCTCTTACCCCCACTCCCAAATTTGAGGTAGCAGTCGGGCCATGGTTTTATGTCAACTCTTGGAATGGTTGTATCTCTTCATTCCTCTCCTCCCTAAAACATGTCTGCGTAGGCTCTCTACCAGGTTCTGGGCACAGCAGGGAACCATGTCTGGTACAGGCTCTTCCACCTTTCTCTGTCACGAGAATAGGTAGAGCCACATCCAAGGCATTTCCCTCTCTTCTTTCATAGAGTCAGCCAAAAGCAGCATGGCTCTACAAAAGCCCACCTCAAGGAGATCCGCTTTACTATTTCTTTTCTTGTGCCTGTGCGTGCATGTTTGTGTTCACCTTGCTCAGTCCCAGGACTGTGCGTTACCACTGATGGTTTTGATCCTACAGCTTTTTACAGTTGAGCTGGAGCTTACCCTTTCCTGTAAAGCATTGAAAATGTTATATTCAAGGCAAACCTCTGCATTATAGTTTTAGTGTTATGTCTCATTCAATTACTCCTACAATATTTGGACGTTTCCCTAATAGATGTTCTCATCTCATGTTTGAAAATACTAGTTTGATTCATCTGTTGTAGAGAACAAAATCTGTATGGATGGAATGGCATTTGTTGCACATATGGAAAGTAACGAGACATCTTCTTGTAATTTTGCAGTATTTGTAATAAAACTAAACCAATCTAAACAATTTGTATCCCAGACCTATTTTCAAAAGATGACTGAATCAAGTACTCCTGGTTTCAATTTTGAAATTCAATGACAGCTTGTCAGCTTGCAGGCGAGAGAGATGCCTGCCAAACGTGAGTCTCTAGTTACCGATTTTTTTCCATGATGCACTATTTCCAAATAGATTGCTAAAAAGATGTTTCCATTACTGCTTCTGAATATAACAATGTGCATGGGCCCTGGAAAGCTGATGAGTCACTTTTAAGAACCCAAAAACTGAACAGTGAAGGTGGAGAAATAGGAGTAAGCTTCCTAAAGTTTGACCCTTTTTTTTTTTTTTTTTTTTGTTTGTTTGTTTGTTCATGACTGTGATTTCTACAGTTTTTTTCATCACTCAGGAATGATTCCTGTGAAAGAGAGCAAGTGTGAGAATGCACATGCCCTTTTGGGTCAAAATCAAAGGTTTGCTTTTCCCAAACATGGGTAGGGAAGACTTTCCTTTCCATGTATCTTTTTGTATTTCTAGAAACTTCTCACATGCCTCATTTATAGTCCTGCGTTTTTTGCCTTACACCGAGAAATCTCCTGTTCTGGATTCTTGACCTGATCCGGTCAAATCACCAGTTAAGATGGCAAATGGCTTGTCCTAGATAAACATGAGATGCCAGAAGCAGCCGCCTTAGGTAAAGCCACCTCTCGGTCCCACTGAGCTACAACTCTGTTGTGTTTGAAGACCTTGTGAGGACCAGGACCAGGTCTTAGCTGAGTAGATGGAACCCAGGCACCTGCTTCTGTCCCTGTGAATGTGAGCTGATCTCAGGGAGAAATACAACCCACAGTAAATGTCTGAAACGGTCAAGTGGTGTATAAGACTTTCTAGTTTCTGAAGTATTAGAAAATTAAACATGATTGGAGATTTTTATTTTCTTTTTATTTTTTTTTTTTCCCCAGTATATTCATTCCCTTCCATACATAGAGTATATAGGTCCCCAGTTCACTCTGCTGCCTGGACTCTATGAGGCTGTTGGTTTTGTTCTCACTGTTCTGAAACTACTCTCTATAAACATGTTGTGATCAGTTGGTAACAAAAGCAGTGAAATTTATTATATGTCTACCAGTGGAACATCGGGAAAAGGTAATAATAACCAAGCAAAGTGCTTCAGAGCTTTAGTGGGGCAATCAAAGACTCACAAATTCCCCTAAAACATAGAAGGAAATATTTCAAAGGCTTCACTTTATAGAAAAAGCTGCAAAGATTTGTTTTGGCAGTTGTAAAACTGGCAGTGAGACAAGTTTTGCCAGTTTCCTTTTATCTGAAACATTTTTCACAAAGCCTTAAAAATGTTATCTTTGTATGTTCCACTACATTCTTATTTGAGTTTTCATCTCATCTGATTTGTCTGTCTCCTTGTCACTTTACGTCACTCATGTCTAAAGAATACAGTTACCAAATCTAATGGATAAAGTAATGCAAAAGGCATAACCTAGCAACCACTGATTTGGGATGCCATATATTTTTTCACAATAAATAAAACTTCCCCTTACTAGAGTTAGCAGAGCATTCTGCTGTTTATGATTGATAGTACCTGTTAGCGTCACTTGCTTGCTTTCAAAAGCTTTCTGAAGAATAACGAAAGTGCAGCAGAGAAATGAATTTTAAAAGTGTTTGGGAAAGAGAAATTTAAATTCTTTCACCATGGACATCACTTCAAGTGTGCTGGCAAGAATTCAGAAGAATGCCACTGAAAACTTACTTAATATTGTTAAAATGAACTTCACCTACACACAAACATAATTATACTGAGCCTGATCCAGCCCCTTCCGTATGATATCACGCTATGGTTTTCTGCCAAGTACAATTTGGCCGCTTCTCTTTGCCTGTCTAATTTTGATGGTGCCTGGCATTTTATCAAATTAAGGCTACTAATTGATATTCAACTGCTGATATTCTTAAATATAAGAATCAGCTAAAGAGACCCTAGATCAGGGTAAATGGAATAATTTTAAATCAAAATATAAATCAAGGAGATTCATTTCCAAATCTGTTCTTTCCTATAATTCAAATATTTTGTTATACTCAATTTATTCAGACAGCACCAGTAATAACCTTTTTTCTTCCCTTGCTGGTAGAACAGACACTTTTGAGGGTGTGATGACAATGTTGTTCTTTCAAGCCTCAAATACATGGAAAAAAATAATTATGAAATTATGCTAATAGCCCTAGGAAAGGCTGGGATACTTTGTCAACCTTATTTGATACCAAAACTTCAGTTATTAAAAACTGTAATGATAATGAAATAGCAGAGGTGTTCAAGTGATGGAAAAGGAATTGCCACACCTGGAAAGTTTTGTCTTCCAGTCCCAGGAATTTATTGGCCGTTTAGTAATAGTTACCTTTCCCTGCACCTCAACAGATATCCATATCCACCCCAAGACTGACTTCACACTGTTCAGCCAAGATGTTCCTAGCTTTGCACTTTCTCCCTTAGTACATGGAATTCAGTTTTAAAGTGAAAAGGTCATTGGAAGATACAGATGTTCAGCTGCCAGCAGGCTTCAGAGACCAGCACACGGGAGACACGGGGTATGTCCAGGACTGGAGGGCAGAGGCGCTTCAGCTGTGCTGGGAAGGGCAGGAACTGGATGCATTTCTCAAAGAATAAAAGACTGATTATTATGCTTTTCTAAACACTGTCAGTCATAGCACAAGGTTTTTCTCCACGTGTAGCATGCCCTTCCAAGAGTCTAACAGATCATCTGTATCACTGATTGCTTAGATCTGCTCCTGAAATAAATCGTAAGCATATTTCTGAGAGGAAGAGAGGCTACAAGTGTATGACTGGAGGGTAAGTTGCCCACACTGCCAGTCTGCTAGTCACAGCTCCATGGTGGGTGCCCACCTGTGTCCTGCTGTCTATCTACGAGCATCAGGGTTAGCAGTAGCTAGAAATAGTCCAAAGAGATGATCCTGAACATCACTAGTAGGCATCTTAAGGGCCTCCCAGTCTATCTGTTCTTCCAGCTACCCCACATTAACTGCTTGAACAGCCAGACTCATGAGATAATTTGGTGGTTTGGTTTTTTTTGTTTTTTTTTTTTTTTTCATTCTTCTCAGACTATGTGCTATGAAGTAACAGTATTTATACAGGTAAATATTGCAGACAGTGATGAGCAGCCTGTCCTTACGTGCAGTAACAGAGGTAATTATGGTATCCACCATTCCCAGGGGTTTGCAAGCCACCGAATCCTGTTCTGGATAATAAATCCACAGGGAATCTCATGAGTGCAAAGCAGTGGCTTATTGCCCAAGGCAACTATTTCAGCAGGGTCTTCACTGATGTTACAGACCATGTAAATATATGGTGGATTCCTAAAAATGACACTATTCCATTGGGTACTGAAGAGAGAGACTGGTGTATAAAGTCAGCATCTAACTTCAGGCCTCACAGGCAAAATGTCTCTTCCCATCTCCTACTGAATCAGCTACATTACCCATTCCTCATTCATATTCAAAAATAAAATATCTTTATCCCTGTTAATTTTCCAGGAACAATGGCCAGTTATCACTGATATTTATTTTTAGCAAGGAAGTGAAATAAGGAGTGTCTAAAGACTTGGAAAATTGCATCAGCTACTGGTGGGGGTGGTGGCTGAGTTGGAAATCCTTGGGCTGGCTGACAGTCTCCTTTTGTGTACTGAGAAATGTAGAAATCAAGAATTTCACATACTCTCTTGAGCTCCGTTGAAGGAGTCACTTCTCCTTTTCTCCCTAACATCTTTTATTTTGTTATTATGTGACATTAGGTATTTCTAAGAAACAGAAAATTCTCCTAGGGGCATACCTTTGACTTTTCACATCACCGTTTTTATTCCTAGTGCTCATATGGGAATGAAAACCAGAGATCATTAGGGTCAAAATATGGGCTTGAAGACCCCGTACAAGAAACAGCTTTGCATGCGGTGAGCTGAGCCGCCTCTCAGTCCCACCAACCAGAAAGTACCAGGAGAAAACTGATTTCTTTCGGCTTTTCTTGACTCTACCTTATCTCCTCTCCTCTGCAGGCTGCTCTTCCCTCCCTTGTGCTTTTGTACTTCTGCACATTAGAATATTAGGTCAAACGCCCTCACTAAAACTTGTGCTGTACAATATTTCTGATTTTCATCTTTTGCTTGATTTTCTCCTCATCTACTGGAGACATCAATGGCAAAGTAATTTTCCCCTCAGATGTTTGCTCTTTGATCATGACAGAGTTTACTATAAACATTATCTCAAATAGGGCTTCCCCAGTTCTTTATAAATATTTACTCTGTGCTCAGAAGTGCCAGGAAAACAAGGATTGGCTGTTAGCTTTGGAATTATTAACAATTGTACACTATGAATAATATGTTATGGAGCCGAAGGGGTCTGTTGTGGATGATGAGGAAGGTGCCACATAATAGGTTAATACTGCTCTGATCTTTGCTGGTACACAAATTGCATGATTGTCCTGTCAACCCTAATAGTAATGATTTTGATTCTTGTGGTGGAAGCAGAGGGAGGGATTATTTGCTGTTTGCTGTGGAAACCGCTTGAAAGTCGATCTGTGGGCTAATCTAATTATAGTGCGAATAATAATCAGACGGGATGATGGGACTGTCTTTATAAACTTAAACCTGAATGTATCTTATGTTGTCTAATTTTAGCTAGCTACAATGGTAGGGATAACGTACTCTACTTTGCACAGCAGGTAATCAAGATTTTATGTATGTATCTATATTTATATAGACATAAATATAAAATAGATTTTATATATGTTTCTATTGGAAATCATATATTTATATGTAAATACATAAAGCACATATAAATGTGCTTATATGTAAATACATTTTAATATAATGTAGAATACATTTTATATATATTTCTATACTTATATAGCATGAATTATATATAGTACATATTTTTAATATATGTATGTAATCTAGTGGAAATCAATAGTTCACAAAAATACAAACAGTATTCTGCAAAATCTACTATACACCTGAATTTCTCCTTTCCTACTAAGAAACAGTTCCGTGTAATGGAAAGATCCGTTATCTCTGGCATAAGATCCTGATTGCAGACTCTATAGGAAAGGTTATAGAGCTGCAGTGTGTAACAAGGAGCCTTCACTCAGTTTGCTCTCCACTGAGGACCCAATGACACCCGTTTCAAAGCAATGTTGTCATAGCATGTCTTCATGACACAGGAATCATTCCCAGGCTTCACCTGACCTCATTGTGGAGACTTCATCCTGGGAATCTATCAGATGCATTTTTGGCATTGGTAAATCAACAGCGCAGCTCAATTCCAGAACGTACAGCCCTGCTGAATGCTTTTCTGTGTGCTACAGTCTTTCACACCAAATTCATATGGAGTGGTGTCATCAGGCTCCGAGTAAAGAGGGAAGCAGGAGGAGTTCATAGATTCAATTTTAGATTAAATTTTACAAGAATAAAGTTATGCATTGATGAGTATAGCTATCTGTATAGTCATTTTCTGAGTTTTAATATGCTCTTAACTTTTGCTTAAAAAAAAATATTGCAGGGTCCAACATATAAAGGGGTTAGAACTTGTTTGTGTAATTAATATTTCTACATATCAAGGCAAACAATCCATCACATCTATTGATAAGCAAATCTGTCCAAAAAAAAAGCCTGTATATAAAAATACCCTGTTAGTTCAGCTTGGAGCGTGACACGATGGGACTAGGCAGGGCCAGGGCCACAAGTTGGTGCCAGCCCCCAAGTGCAGCGTTTCAGAGCCAAAGCCGAGCCACTGAAGAAGTGGGGACCACGGGATTGTACTTCCTTGGATGAGTAAACAGGGGAATATCAGGTTGAACTAGAGGGGACGGATGACACCTGTAATTAAGACTATTTGGGGATGGCAGTGTTTGATTCCAACTAGGTGTTGATGAATCACAGTTTTAGAGAAGATGCGTGGTTATTATTTAAGGACTCGAAAAAATGCCTTCTAGTGAAAGACTCAAGAGTACAACTTCTTTTATTTAAGAAAAAAAAAAAAGGATTAATGGCTATTTGAATAGACCTTAGAATTATCTCTACACGGAACAAAAATCATGATATAATGCTTTGAAATTGTCAAACAAAATATAGCGCCTGGAAAACATACAAGTAGAATAGGCAAATTCAGACCAGGCATAAAGCTTCCTTTTATAACTGTAACTGTTTTAAGTGGAATTAAGCTTTAGACCAACCTGTCAACATTTGTTCTGGATTTTTCATCACTGGAAATATTTAAGTCCTACCAGTGTTTTGTATTATGTACAAGGTTATATGGACTAAATGAGCACAGTGATCTCTGATTTCTAATCTATTAAGAAAAATAATTACGTCCTGTTCCAAAGTTGATTTTGGCCTTTACAAATCTACATATCCTTCACAATTCAAAGGAAAAGTCCACCATGGAATTAAAATTAATGGAGGATTTTAAAATTTAAGTTAATTAAACACTTTAAAACTGTGAATTAAGTGTTGTATGTTTTCACAGGTATAGATTTTTATATACAGAATTTTCTCAGGAGAGAGCATACACTGAGTTTCTGAGAAGACAAGGTCTCTCCCCATCCTAGCAGGCTTGCAGCCTTGAGACTAATTGTACACGATTGTAGTAGTGGCTATTTTTCTTACTGCGCTGAAATGTTTTCATTTCAAACTGAATATCTCACTGAGAGAGCCCCACAACCCCACCGTGCAGAGCGAGGGCTGTCTCGCTTCACTTGGACTCCAGCTAAATAGACTGAATGAAGGGTTGTATTTAATCCATTTCAAGCATCCAAATGAAATACGCTTATTTGCTTCTTATACAGGCTAGGACATATTTCACTTAAAAATGAGTTTAATGGAAATAATAAGTGATTTGTCATTGGCTTCAGTGAAACCCAGGATTATACTTACAGTACACATGGCTTTCTGAAGAGAATATCCTGCAATCCCAATCAGTTCATCATGTGAAGATAATATATCTCCATATTATACACTTGCATCTTCTGAGCAAATTACATCTTAAAGCAAATTGGGCTTTTTGCTCCTACTTCTACTGTTGGAAGTCTTTCCCAGAATTTGCAATATTTTGTTTCTAAAACTTGAAACCATTACTACCTTTTGTAACAACGGCTGCCATGGCAAAAAAAAAAAAAAGTTTTGTATTTGCTTTTATAGGTGGGTACACATTGTTTTCTTAAGCTCATCCAGTACAATGAGCTATATGAGTTTATTTTACTAAGACAGTGTTTTTATTAGAACTAAAGCAGGAATTCTGCATAGCTGAACAATTAATCCCTCATCATCATTTTCATCAGGCTTCAAATCACCATCAAAACACGTAGTGTTTTTCCACCCGTGAAACAGCAAGCATCTGACCAATCAAACAAACTTCCACAGTGAACTTACCCAGTTTTTGCAAAAGTTGCCCAGTATCTCAACATGATCCGGCTTAAGATTTCTTCAGCTTTAGTGTAATTCACTCTTCTTTCTAGAGGCAATCCAAACACAAACTCGATCTCATAACCGTGCATTACTCCCATCCACTCTGGCCAAGGGAGCTTTGAGGATCGATGTTCAAAGAAATAAAAGAACACCTCGTGTCCTTGTTGTGCAAATTTTTTGGTGAATTCCATTGCAGGACATATTATATTGTAGTCACCAACAATATCATCCATGGCATCACGGTAATGTTCTGGTTTTTGTTCATTTTCCCAATCTGTGTACTGAAAAATTATCGATTCTATTGCAAGTTGGCTTGCTTCTGGGAAGGACAGAGTTAAAGCTGCTTCAAATTCTGTTTTATTGATCAAGCCGTCACTATCCTTGCTGAATCCAGGGACTCCATATGCTAGAAATTGTGATCCCTCATCTTTATTAACACCAACTAAAATCTGTGTTTGTTTGAAAAGGCCATTCTCAATCAACGTTTCTGGCATGTCCAAGAGAAAATCGCCATCCACAGTTGGACAAAAATATATATGTAAAAGAGAGTTATATGTTGCCACAAAAATTTCATTCTCTAGTATATCCTTTGGGTCCTTGTCTTGGAGGCAGAGAATTAGCTCTGTCTCATTGCTAGTGGGACACTGGAGTTGTTTAGCTAAAGCCACAGTTCTGTTTCTGGCTTCAGATGCTGTTATTGCAGCCCAAGGAGCATTTGCAGATCCACTTTGCATGATGGCTCTTGTGAATAAAGAATGGCTTTTAGGAGAAAGAATATGGTAGCTGACAGAAGCTGAGCCAGCGCTCTCTCCAAATATAGTCACACTTTTTGGATTGCCTCCAAATGCTGCTATGTTCTCCTGGACCCACTGAAGTGCCAGTCTTTGATCAAATAAACCTGCATTTCCAGGAGCTTCCTGATTTCCTGGCAAAGCCAAAAATCCTAATGCACCAGTCCTGTAGTTCATGGAAACTACAATGACTCTTTCTACCCTGGCCAGAAACTTGCCGTCATAGACCGGTAGGGAGGTTGACCCAGTCTCAAAGCCACCGCCATATATCCACACCATGACAGTTGCGTTCTTGGGTTTGGGAGAAGGAATCCATACATTAAGGTATAAGCAGTCTTCACTTAGGTTAGTTTTTGGATTCCACATCTCTGTTCCAGGAAACCCCGGGTAAGTTGTATCTATAAGCTGGTAACAAGAGTTTGCATGCTTTGTGGCATTCCAAACATCAGACCACTTCTCACGAGGTTCTGGTTTTTGAAATCTCAGTCTACCAATGGGTGGCTGACCATAAGGTATTCCAAGGAAGGCTGTCACAGACCCACCCAGCACCTGCAGGTTCATCCCTCTGACTCTGCCTTTCTTTGTTGTAATGACGTTATCCTCAGGCATTACCTTCCTGATGAACATATACAGGAGAAGGAGCCACATAAGAAATCTGGTATAGATACTCATGCTTTTTGTCCAAATCATGATGCCTGAAACACAGGAAAAAAAGAAATTCAGAATTGTTATTGCAATGTATTGGTACCAAAGCCAGTTTATTCAAAAAGGGTGTAGGTCATCTCAAGGGCACTGAGAATGATAAAATTAAACACAAAGCTCAGCAGTCTTTAACTTCTTGTTAGTTAGTTGTGTTGCAAAAACTGTGTTTAATATTTAGTATTTGCTGCTAAAAAAAAACAGAACTGAAGAAGCCAGACCAGAGAAGATAAGAGTCATATAAGCAGACTTTTACTACTTCACTTAGCAGATGACTTAACCATTTGCATTTCCACTAGCATGACAAAGTGGACATTTTATGATCTGTGACAGAAAATGCCATGCTCGACTAGCCATTACTCTGTTAAAGGTTGCTTTGGTAATTTGTGTTCTCAAATCAATGAATGATAGCAAACATCACTAGGCACAGATTTTTCCACACGTAAACACGCATCCCATGAACACTGAAGAGGAGTTTGAAGCCGAGTTTTAATCCAAGGATTTCCAGGATCACATAATTTTTGAGCTATATGCTTGTGTCACAGTAGATGCCTGGGCTGAAGCAAACCATCGAGATGACGTTGCTATAAACTCAAAGCACTGGGTAATTTCACTACCCTACTCATACGTCATAAGATCTGAAGGTGAAGTACATGAAGTAGCTCTGAACAGACGGTCAGTTCATCAGCTGTGGGCGACTGCATACAGAGGTACTCCAAGACATAAATAAAACATTTCTTTCATGATCTTTTTTCTCTACAGTTATTTTAGAGAAAACCAAGTTTACAACCATCATAGTCATGACAAGTAGTCCTACTTCTACTACTTAGAATGAACAGTAAAATGTTAAAAAAGGTAAAGATTTTTTAATATATCTAGGTGGTGCCTAATAATGTAAGTATGGCCTGGTCTTTGTTTCCTGAGAAGTTTTCAAAGTGACAATCAACATTATCTTAAAGCTAAGAGTATAGATGCTGATTATGTACCACATTTACAAATGCTAATAGTGCTATTTACCCCAAGCTTTTTCAAATGCTATAAAAACCCCAGTATCTTCCCTTTGAAAGTGAAAAGTGAGAAGAAGACTATTTGCATAAACCCATTTCTATGCCTTACATATTTGAAAATGCTCAACAAAGCTTCTTTCTATTTTTTTTTGCTTGTTGTGCTGTCGTACATAGTGTACTCTGCTGTCTTGCCACTTTAAACAGGCCATTCTTTGTTAATGAGAAGCACTTGTGTCCTTAAAAGAAAGGAGGCAAATTTCAGTGGAAAGTACAGCTGTGGCTTAATTTAAGCTCCTCCTGCTTGTTGTGTATTCTTGGATATCAGCTAAGATGCAGGGGGAGAAAAAGGAAGATTTTGTGCAAAGAGGTTGCTAACTTTGAGATAACATCAGCGGAGCAGGGAAGCATCTTCAGAGGCAATATTTTTAGCATTCATCTAAACAGATAGAAAACGGATAAGTTTCAAAAAACATAAACATTTAGGCTCTCGTCTTTTTATTAAAAATAAAAGGTGGTAAATGCGGGCAAGAGACATCAGAGCTGGTCTACCGCTCCAGCTAGCCTTCAGCTTGACTTATAGAAACGGCAAATGGTCACATGTGTGCTAAACTTTAGAGATGTGAGCAGGCAATTTGATGACACACTTGGTCCAGCAACTCCTGAGGAGTCTGGGTAAGCAGAGGCTCGCACCAGCAGCCAGCAGTACCCGCACAGGAGGCTCACATCATTTAGTGGCATTTAGCTCACCTCTCTATGTGCCAGTTTTGGGGGTTTTTTTTCCATTCATTCCTCTACTAAAATCTTTTAAGAGCTGAGTGAGAATAAGGCATGTAAAGGTTAGCTTGGGGCTAAACTCTCATGCCCTGTCTCACAGCCAGCCAAGGGAACTGGGATGGCTTTGAGAAATGTTAATGGTAGGGATTTAACTGGGTACGTGTGTACCCAAGGGGCAGCATTGTGAGATGGGAGAAGTCCCTTCCATAAGTCTGTTGTTTCACCGACACCCTCTTCTTTCACATACTCACTTCTAACACACCACCTAGGAAAGAACCACAACAACAAGCTGGAAATAATAAGAGATTTAAAACATTGTAATTAGAAAGAAGAGAAAAATACACTAAGAAAAGCAAGAGACTTTAAAGTTCCTAAAGCTTTTAATATCTAAATAGTAATTAAAATTAATTCCCCTCTGCACTTCCCTGTTAATTAAAAAGGAATGGGATGGGAGGAAAATACTGTAGCATTGAAAACACAGTGGCAAAACTTTTGACCCTAAGAAGTTTTAGATAAGAATTTTAGGAGAAGAAAAGTAAACAGAAAATTCAATTCTGTACCTTTTAAATTAGGTCTGCAAAAGAACAGGTGACATTTTAAAGAAAAAGTTTGAAATAGATTAAGCTTGAAAAACACAGTAGTTTTGTACTACTGAATGAGAGAACTTGTTCAGTCTCAAGTTACTCTGCTAATATTAACAAAAGTACCAAGTGACAGAGGATTATTATTACACCATGGATGTATGGCAAATATTCCATTTAATAAGGTTTTTAATGCCGCGTTAAAACAAACTCCACAACGTAAAGCACACTGAGCAAAACAAACATTACTTGGTTATTGCTATGAGAGCAAAAGGGTCAGGAGATTGCTTTAGCTCATCAACCTTTACCAAGCAGAGATATATCATATAATGTATTTGCACACTTTAAAAAGCTGCTTCTGTAGTAGTTTCCTCCAGCAAAAGTTAAGCAGACTGCACTTTTATATTCTTATTCAGCATGGGAACACAATTTATTTCAATGACTGTTTCCTGTCCTTGCAAATCTTCACCCAGCCAAAAAAATCTATACACAAGACTATATAATTGCTATTTAAATAGAAAAGATGGTTGAATTAATAAGTGATTTCTAGCTCAGCTTAATTTACTTAGCCCAGGATCCCTTGAATAATACCAAGCTCTGATACACACGCCTGCTTACTCGTTCCGTTTGCAGAGCAGAGTTTTCCCTAGAGAGCAACAAATGGGTAGAGCGTAACATTTTAAAAGATCCCAATCCCCGTGCAAATCAAGCTGAACTGTAAATTATCCCAGCAGACAGAGACGTGTAAATAGAGAATCACTTACCCCCCTTCTATTACGGGAACTACAAAGTTTTTAAGAGTCAGGATCTCTGAATACCTCAGGGAGAACGCAGCGTGCAGCGGCTGCTTTAAGCCCGTAAATTGGACAGTACTGACATTATAATCAACTGGTTCTGACACAAAGCTCGCGAGAGCTGGCAGCAGCAACTTGATCTGCAGGCAGCCGTTCTTTGCTATCTGACATCCGCTCAGAGGCGAACGGTGGAGTTGTGGAAATGCTACAGAGGGAAACCCGTTTTGGAGAAAATCAGGCATGAGCTTTTTACAGGAAAGGGACGATGCAGTGATTTGTCCTTAGCACAGGGCAACAATTTTATAATCTAGAAAGACAAACAGAATTATAAATGTAATAAAATCCTGCCTCTCTTTCCTTTGTCTTGCTTAGAGCACTGATCTCACCCGTCCATTTTTGCTGTGGTACAGCTCAACATTAGCACCATTTTAAAGTACCTCAAACTTTTCTTTTCACTGTAAGATAAGTAGTTATTTTTGGTTTTAAGCAACTGTGGCAGATAAAAAAGGAGTGTCCTCTGCACAGACATGTCAACAATTGGCAAGCATCAGTCGTATTACTTGACTCATGGCCATCTGTAGGCGACAGCAGAAATCTGCGTTGCCCGCTTCTGATGTTAGGGTTAGAAATGGTGCCCATATGGTGGCACACACTGTTTTCTCTCTCTTCTTAGGCTTCAAATGGGAAATCACTCATGCTGCTTAGTATACCCAGTATCGTCCTTTTCCTTGAACCTCTTAAGCGCTGCTTCCACCAGAATGCAGCACTGCAGGTGCAAAGCCAGGTCAGACCTGTCAAGGTTGCAGCACAGCTGGGGACACGTCCTGTAATGCAGGGGAGATATTTAATTGCAGATATTTTGAGATAAAAATGAAGGCAGAATAGAGAAGATGAGTGGAAAAGATAAATAGATTACATACACTCCTTTTCCAAAAGATCTTGTCAAACCCACATCCCTGAGCAACCAGGTGAAACCAGAAGACCATCCCTTGACGGCCTCCAGCAGCATCTGCTCTCTAGCTTTGCTCTGAAAAAAACCCCAACTTTCCCACAATTTAAGTTTTTCTTCTATCAAGAGCCTTTGCTTCTCCTGTTAGAGCTGAAGACAATTACTTTTCCTCTGTTTAATAATCAAACTACAGCTCTGTTTCAATTACACAAAAGCAATATTTGGCAATGCACAGAACAGGAATAAAGCAGAAATAAAAAGTTAAGTATGAAGTTTATAGACCTTAACATAGAGACTACAAATTATTTTTAAAAGCTAGCATATGAAATAGTGTTTTAATAGAGAAAAGCTCAAGAAGCATGGTCATTTAGTTTCTCCCAGTAATTTTACAGTCTACTTTTAGGATCAGGTATACTGCAGGGACGTGTCCCAGTCTAAACCTAAGCCAGGTTATAAATCCTTAAGCCTTCAGCATGGAATTGTCCAATATAGTTGCTAGTTGGGAATTCCAAATTCTTAGCTGAGATTTTTATCTCACTAATGTAAGTAGAATATTTAATAGCAAACCAGGATTAATTCAGAATCAACTGTAATGGCAACTCTTGCTGATTAAAACTTTTGAAGTACAGTTTCCTACAGGAAACATTAAGTTGTGCTCTTTAAATTAAGGCAGTTGTCAATGTTCTCCGACATGTGCATTCGCTGACTTTTTCCAATGCCTCCCCAACCCATTTGGAACCCTGGCCAGGTGATGCACATTAGCTTCATTTCCCTGACATCAGAGAAATGAATCATAAGCCCCAAATCTGGTTAGAGGCCACTTTCACATACGGTGTTTCTGATGCTTGTGACAAACTGTTGTATTCTCAATCCTCATCGCTGCCTTGAGTGGTAGAGAAACAGCAAAAGACTCGAAACACAAAAAATGCTTGTTTCTGGCTTCATCTACATTTTCTGGCATTTCTCCTCGCCTCTCTGCTGCCCTTTGCAGTGCCCAGGGCAGCTGGAAGAGTCTCCTCCTCCAAGGCAGGCACAGTTACCTGATGCAAAATGTGGAGCATTTCCACGGGCGCTGACAAGGTGATGCTGGGATAAGTGGATCAGCTGTCTCCGACTGTTTCTCGAGAGGTAGAAAACATTGAGTTCAGCCTTGGGGTTACCTGGATGTCTTCAGGAAAAGGGGGCATTAGGACAGATGATTTAGACTCTTCTACTTCTCAACTATTATGCTTTAGTCTAATGTTAGACTATTACGCTGTACTTTTCAAGAAAACTAAGCCCTCTTCTATATTTTTTTCCTTTAATTAAAAAAATTAACATATAAATTAAAGTTTCACAACTGTGTACTGTGAGAGGAAACACTTATTTTAGTTATTACTTAGCTTACTAAAAATACCTGCGCGAAAATTAGAGATTAAATACACTTAACTCCTTTAGTAATTCTGTGTAGAGTGGTCTTTTTTTTGCAGTTTTCCTTGGGGAGCTTGAAAGGAAAGGAGGTACAAACCAGCAGATAGAATGAAACAGATCTCACACTAACAGGAATTTTGATAGGAGAGATGTCCAAGTCTCCTAAGAAATGAAAGCAAAGGCCAGCTCTAGGAAAGATTGACATTTAGTAGGCTAAGAAGCTTAGAGAATTTAAACAATGCGTATTATAGAAATATCAAACATCTTTGTGATGATTTCGTTCATTATTAACCTGCTCTTCAGGGTATTAACGAAGCATATGCAGATGTTTACACTTATGAATATCCTAAATTATGCACCTTCTGGGTTATCTTAGGAACTTACCTAATAGAGCTGAGAAATCTATGAGCCACAAAACCGCTTGGAAAAAGATGTATCTCAGACATTTTTAGTGGAAAACACGTGCCTCTCTCCCAAGGTGTCCTTTGAGCTTTCAAGGTCTGTTTGCACTTGAAGAGTCCCATTCACCAGATTTGATCTTACCCTTCCAAGCCATCTACAGCCTCAGAAAGAGCACCTGGGCTCCTGTTACGACAACTGGGCTGAAAAGCTTTGCAAATGTCACTTCAAAGTAAAGGATATCACAGATGAATTGTGTGCATGTGTGAGGAAATATTCACATGCTAATAGAATATAAAATTAGGAAACAGTCTTAATTTTTTAATTGCTGAGAGGAAAATTAAAAGGCAAATTATACCTAAAGTATATGAAATGTCATTTATACAAAAATGTGGGGAGGTTTTTTTTAACCTCCAGCCTTAGTAATCTCCCTTGGGGGGGCCTGGCCATCTCTGATCCCCAGCTGAATTTTCTCGCTGAGCATCTGCGTGACCTTGGCTCGAACCTCTGAGAAAACCGCTATGTTGTGTGAAAAAGCTGTGAGGAAAGCAAGTAAACTCAAGCTGTACAAGATATGAAAGGTGAGATTGCAGACAGGGGTAAGACCGCTGAGATGGGGACAGTTATCAGCTCAAGGACTCGGAGGGGAAAACACCAAAGCTGCAAGCTCTGAAATCTTCAGGTAAAAAACACAGAAGACAGGAGCTCTGCAGCAGCAAGGAATTACTGATGCTTGGCTTTGGGGCTTGCATTCACGTATTCTACTGTGCATATTAGGAAATAAATCATTGCCTTTACTTTTAAATTGCATACACCCTGCTTGCAGAGCATGTTTCCATGCTCAAATACAGTCACTTTGAAAGGTTACACGTTTCTCCTCTTCCTGTATTCCTTTTGCAAACCTCATACGTGGTACTGCGCACACCACCTGTGTATGCCCATGAATGTAAATCAGGAACACCCTAAACAAACCTGGAGAGAGCTTAAGCGTTGCTTCAGGGGATTGTAGCTGGTGGTCAGACCTGTCTTAAATTCTGCTGTTATTCAATGTTCTTATGTTGTTATTCTGGTGATTCAAAGAAGCATTGCTCCAGAGGAACTTCCAGGACTAGCAGAAGTTCCCAACAATAGATCTGAAGGGTAATTTGATAATATTAGGAAAGGTGTCTTAGATACACACTGTGAAAATGGATACCAATTTATTAACTATACAGAAGACACTAACACTCATATAAGCCATTAAACATGATTATATTTTCCTCTTATTTGTTCAATTATGATCCGCTATACCTTTTTCCTTATTACTCTAATTATGGGTTGGTATAATTTCCTCTTTATTAGCACAATTATGGTCTCTACTTTTGTAAAATTCTTGGAGAAATCGGAGCCAATGACAAAATATAGCCAGTTAAAAGATAAAGTTGTTATTATTATTTCTTTTGAATGTTCACTTACTTTTAATTCCTTATGGTACTCTTACATAGTTCAGTATTTTGTCTCATATACGGATCAGATTCAATAAAGTATATAAAATATGATTAATGTATACACAATATGTCTTCTATGATGTTATTATAGCCTGGTGTTTAGCTTGTAAGAAAACAGACAAAATTGGAGTGTCAGCAAAGAGCTGAAATCTTGTGTGTGCATGATAAAGCTAATTAAATTATAAAGTTAAGTTTCACAGATTTCTGCAGAATATTAATTAATTGACAATATAACTGTTTTCCGTGTTTGTTTCTTTCTTCTTTCCTATAGACAGTAAAGCTCTAATTGTTTAAAATTGTGTAAAGATATCTGAATAACAAGCTTGGTTGTTGGTAATCCCCTACCCGCAGCAGTGTGGTGTTCACAATGATAACATGTCCTCTCATACCCAAACTTTGTAAATAACTAGGAAGTTTGATGGAGAAATGAAATCTCTTGAATCTGTTAGGTAGACTTTGTATCTGGAAGGGGCGAACTCTTCCTCATTTCCGATTCTCCCAATTCCCACTCTTTATTTTAGGCCTTACCACTAATACGATTGCCCATCTTTCAGTTTCTGTGTCCACAAGAGAGATACACATCTCTAATGAGAAATGCTGTAGAGATGTTCAAAGGTTTAGCTTAAGCCACTGCGGTTTTCAGATTTCAATTTCGTCCAGCGTGTCAAAAAAAGGAATGAAAGAATTGAGCCTTACATCACGGCCTGCTGGGGCCTGTGGGTGGGAAGTAACAGAGGAAACAATTTCAGTGCAGCCTAGTCCACTCTCCAATAAATGGGTCACAGCACCTGAATATGTCACAGCTATCGATTTTAGTGGGAATAATTAGGTGTTTGCCATGAAATAAAATTTCAGATCCACTGGTGCCCTGTTGTTGCTCGGCGTGGGTCTGAAGGATGTGGCAGCGGGGGTTTGAGAGGTTACTGCTGCCCACGTGCAACGAAGGCAGTTGGGGTCTACATTCCCAACAGCTTTGCTCAATGGTTTTGCACGGCTTAGGAGGAAGGCAGTGTCCATGTTGGTTAACATCAGATCACGTGTCTTATTTTTCCTTGCTATAACCGCGCCAGGGCAAAACTGAAGGATATTCCAGAGTCATTTTTCCTTTATTTTCTATAATTCACAGGTGATTTGAACTCTTTGCCTATGTGTTTCATGAAAGAAATATAACTTTGCAAAAAAATCGATGACCCTGGAAGAGGTTGTGCTTGTTTTGTTACCACTGCAGCACACCACATGTAGGCACACACTGACCTCTGCCATAGGGCCGTGCCCAGAGACCATGCCGCTTCTGAAAGCTCAGGCACCGCTGAGCACCGTTGCAGTCCCGTCAGAGAAGCAAATTTCTCAGGCCAAGTGACTTTTTTACAGAAAGTTCCTTTGTTCTGGGATGTGCAAATCTTGTGTAATCATGAAAATCTCATTATAAATATCTGTGCAAACTTTTCAGGAAGATGCCATGATTGGTGAATATTGGGTAACGCATCACAATACCATCTGCTTGAAAAACAGAGTTGTCAGGACAGGCGGCACAGTGGTAAAGTACAGTAGGCTCCCTCAGGTCTTGCTATATGTCTATATATTAAGTATATACCATTAACTTAAAGATAATATGATGTTCAAAATATTATGCTCAGTACGAAGCTCAAGGATATAAGTCAGAATACAGAGGGCATTTTGATTCTAACAGTGTCTTTAAAACATGAATAATATATAACTATTAGGAAAAATATTTTAAAAAAGAATTAGAAGAATTCTTCATCAGTAACCTTCATTAGTTTATTAACAGTACATTTTTCTCACGATTATTCTGCCCTCGGCAGATTCCTGATGGATTAACCCACCCCATAAACTTTCCTTTCCTTCCTCTCACTGTGGTTTGCACCGAGGAGATCATACAAGACCGAAACAACACCGACTTTTCCCAGTCCCTTTTCCCCTATCATGTAGCAGCATTTTAACACCGAAAACAATCCGTAAGTGTATTTTCCCTTCACAGGGGTTGCAGCAGGTTGAAACAGGAAAGGAAAACTTCAGCGCGCTGACAGAGAACACGGCACCATGGGCAGACCTCGCGGACCTCGGCTGGGGAGAAGAGGAGTTTTTAGCAGTTGCAGGAACATTATGATTCTGTGCTCATTCTCGCACTTTTGCCTGAAGGCAGGTTCAGTACAAAATGCACAGACAGTCCACAACCTGAAGGACTTTCTGTTTAAGTTATCAGACCCAGGGATACTGGGAAATTAGAAGATGTGCCCAAGATCATGAGGAAGACTGAATTGCATTCAGACACTCAGAACTTTAAAACACCATCCTTCTTGGTTTGTTTTAAATCCTGCAGTTTTATAGCTGCAGTGTGGTAGCTTTTCTCTCAATGCATTACTAAAAATTGAAGGCATTTTTTGGTGGTAATCTTGAATAAAAGCAGCATTTCCATCCATTTTCCACAGTAAACAGAAGTCAGCCCTTGGGATTCAGAGGCTGCGTTTTCTGAAAGTCACCACAGGCAGTAATCAGAAGAAGTTACTGCAGAATACTCCCGGGCTCCTGAGCTGGTGGGCGTACCGTGGGGAAGGGACGGCGCTTCAGAGCAGCGTGCCCAGGAGCTGCCAGTGCCTCTTGTTGGAGCCACCACCACAGCTGTGAGTCTTTTGTGCACAATAATTAATCATCATAAAAGTTGCAGCAAGGATTTGGTCTGGAAATGGATTCGGAAGGCACAGATGGACTATCATGGCACCAAACCATCTGCCTTCATTTTTGCCAAAGCAGCGGCTCCCTGGCATTGAAGAAAACCCACAGGTAGGCAGGTGGGTGCTGCTAAGTGAGTGTTACATGGTTTGCCTTTCATTGCCTATCCTGCAGGAACACAGCTTTAATAAAATGTCAGTCCATTTCCCAGTGCCGCTGGAGGACTAAGTGCGACGGCTAAGACTTGCTCAGTAAAAACATTCAAGTGATTTTAATTTTTGTGTTCACAAAAAAGAAATCCCATCTCCAGCTGATGAAAACACTGAAGATTTTTGAATGTCGCACAAAGAAATGCAAGTGCCTGTGGTGTTGCCTTTCTGATTAAGCATGCTTGTACTAATATCAAATATGAACTCCCCCTCCCCAGTGAAAAGGCATTTACCAGTGTTCAGGATTTAACCATGTGAAAAGCAATTTGCTAACTCTCCTGTGCTGCCTTTTCTCTCCTCCTCCTTTTATTCCACCCCCTCCGATTTTTAGTCAGCTATCCTCAGTGTTGCCAAAAAATGTGCTGTGATGTTCTTACTCGCGGAGTATAAAAAATAGTTTTTCTAATAAATGTTAACAGCAGCCGTAAAACAGCAAAATAAAATAACACTAAGCAAAACAATCAATAAAAATCTGTACAAGAATTAAGTATTGGTGCATGAAATAGGAAAGAGGGCTGAATCAGAGAGCTTTCTACGGAAACCTGGAAGCTATTTCAAGAGAAGATGGGAAAGGAGTAAAATTTATCAAATGTGGCTGAGATAATTATACCAAAACAGACAGGAAACAAGATGCTTGACCAAGGGGAATGTAAGTGAAAGAATCCAGCTCTTTTCTGTGCTTCCCAAATCATTGTCCTTTTGGGCTTAAGTGATCCCACTGTTTCACAATGCAAATGACTTTAAGCTAAGGCTGAGATGGGTGTTTCAGTGATGGGTGCCTGGTCAGTAGGAATTTAGTTCGTGCTAAGCACCTGATGCATGCGCAACGGGGATTCAGTGTATGGGACCAGCCTAGAGTTTCTCCAAAGTGCAGAAAAAAATAAAAGGAATAAAAGAAAAAAAATAAAGAAGAAGCTCTGCAGTGTGTACACCATCAGATCCTCAGGACTATCTCCTTTGTTGCTCTCACCAAGATGCCCTACCTGCAGCCATGGTGTGTCCTTGGGTACCTCCCCATCCTGCTATGCACACCCAGAGATGTCCAACTCATCTCTGAAGACAAACCCAAAGACCTAACTAACAGCCTTCAGAGCTGAGCCAAATATAAATAACCATTTATTTTGGATGATCAAATAAACAGTTAATAGGATCAACATATATAAGCAGCTCCAAGTCCTGGTTACTTGAGCTTTGGTGTCTGTTCCGTGGACAAGGAGCTTTGTACTCCTGAGCAATCGAGGTTGAGCATGAGGACAGCCCCTGCCTCAAGCAGCAGGAGGGATTTTCAAGCTCTTCCTTTGGTATCTCCGGCATTCTGGATATGGGATAGCTATGGAATGAGCTATCAAAGGGCTGCTCAACAGAGGTGTTACTGTCCATTTATTTTGCTACACTTCAATCAGAATATGAGCCAGGAGCCCCAGGGTTTATGAGTATTAAGTGGAGAATTCCCAGTGTAGCAATTTCTGTTACATAGGCAGATTCAACAGGAAAGGTTACAGAAGTGCTTCCTGCACCTCAGTGGATATTTATTCAATGAAGTGACTGAAAGACAGGCATATTGCCTCCTCCTCCTCACCCAAAAGTACAGTTTGCTAAAGCCAACAGTCTCACTTGAATAATGGATGTGAGATTCTCCAAGTAGGGTATAACCCCAAATATCTACTGGAGATGGTAGTGACATCACCGTGAATATCCCACCCAGTGATGATAGACATAGAAAACATCCAACGAGCAACTTATATTTACTATTTGTGGTACATTAGAAACCAATGTTTCCCTCTGCCTGGGAACCTCTTTGAATTTATTGTAGGGAAATCTTACCACACATTTATACGGAGCAAACCTTTATCTTACAAAGCTGTACCGCATCTTCACTCCATGGCTGGAGTTTCAGTCACAATCAGGACTTTTTATGAAATGGGATGTGCAAGGAGATCAGCCATGAGCAGTCTTAGTGAAAAAAAAAAATACCAACCCGCCCTTTCAATTTAAGATAAGTGGCATCTAGTGGAAGTAGAAAGATGGGACAGACACACTGAAAACCACAAAGCAATATTTGTCAGCGTGTACAGCATATACCCACATATCACTGAGGAACACAGAGGTGTTGGTCTGAGAGAGGTCAGCCAAAATTGAAGCCTGGAGTTTTTGTAGGACCTGGCATCTCCACAGCAGTGGAAATAAGAGGTAGGCTGAGGGCAGGCAGTGGGGACAAGTTGTTCAGACTTCAAGTTCTGCCTTCTAGCTCCTGTTGTCCCCATGATGCCTCAAAGTTGCATGAAACGATCTCGGCTCACATTAACTCATTTACTAGGAATCTCTGGCCGGTCATATGAGAGAATGTCAGTAAAAATGGAGGTGCTAACGCATGGATTTTTAGCGGTCTATACAAGATATCTGGCACTACCGTGGTGCTGTTAGCAGGAAGGACTCTGATGCCATCACAATGCAATATGCCAGTGCCTACCGCAGTTATTAGGATGTCTACCTTTGACAGGATGCCTGAAGAGTTTCTCCACAGGACAGCTGCTATATTGCATCATGTCAGTGCACAGGACAGAGCTATTAATGACTTTTAATGTGATACTCCGTATCCTGACAATGCATGCTATTAGGCAGTCCTTAATCACTGGATCACGGGTATTAATATAGCAACCCTAACAGCGCTAAAGACGTACGGTGCCAAAGTCTGCTACCCACGTCTGCAGCAGTATATAGTAAAACCATTAGGCAAAGACTCAAAATGTTATTTAGTTCACAGGAAAATTATGAAATTTCAAACATGAGCCTCAACAGATCCATTGTATACTAAAAGTAATTTGAATTTTCATTTTCCAGGTGTCCTCCTATTCTCGGGTTAATGACTGAGTGCTACAACCAGCTTTTCAAAACTATAACAAAAAATATTGCTGCTCATTTTTCTGGCAGACCACTTTCATCACTTTAATTTAGAAAGCAAACCATTTTACAATAATCACAGACATGTAAATGAGCTAAAAATGGTGTTTATTTTGTTGCTTTCCAAATTTAAGCTGACCTAAATAATTTAATACAAGATTTGTAGCAATGAGAACACAATTCGGTGGACACATATGGGAACACATTGAATTTGTACTACAGAATTGTTACTCCTCCGAGTAAAAGATGATTCACCCTCTAAATGTAGTGTAAATACGGATACAGCATTCACTGTGGTGGCACGAATGGCGCTGTGAAACCAATACAGACCCTCGCTGTGTTCCCTCCATGGGAAAAGGAGAGCTTGCTCTTGCTCAAGCATGAAAACTGGGCACATGCCTGTCCTCTGAGTGGGTGTTTGGCACTCAGTTATCAAGACTGGCAGATGTCCCCAAGCAGTATATTAAGCTGTTGCTGACAAATTATTTTCGCTAGCATGAAAATATGGAAGAGCTTTAGCCAGCAGTAGGGGAAGCGGGGCAGAGGACGGATCCCATCACTGGTGGTGTGTGCCCATGCTACCCATGGCAGTAGGGGCTGATGGAGACACTCCAGCTCAAGCCAGCTGCTCTGAGGCTCTCCATCCAGTAACCAACACCATCACCTTCTTTTTGAGCAAAGCAAAAACCAAGGTCTGAACTGATGGTTAATAAGTAGAGGGCGATGAAAACGTATTAAGCAGGTAGACCTGACATCACTGTGCTCACGGATAATTTTTACCAAGATGAAAAATATCCTGGAGTTTTTCCACTGTGAAGCAGGATGTGTAGGAAGCTGGCACAAAGGCATTTCATCTCAGAGGTGTTTGTTTTCTGTTCATAGTTATGGCTAACTGCAGCAGAACTGAACATGTTTCCTGTATCTGCTCCAGTGGGATGCAGGGAATTGGGAACCACATCGCCTTCCTGTGCTTCAGAGGACTGTAGGGAAATGTGAACAACAGGATTTGGTCTTTGACTATTTTGTCATCCAATTCAGCACTCAAGGAAAAGAAAACCGTTCTTTCTGATCTTTCTCCCCCCCCCACCCCATTCTACCCTTTTCCAAAGCTCTTTGTACAGTTTTTCAGAAAAATCTTGACTGGTTTTTGGAGTACTTTGTCCTTTTTGTGTAACAATGTATTTCCTCTGCAATAAACTACAGCAGAATAATAAACATTTTCATAAACTGCAGGATTTAATATAGATTCAATTGCAATAAAATAAATGAAATTTAAGTGTGAGATTACATGTAAGTTTAAATGTATCAATCATACTTTCACATAGACTAAAGTGCTTTTTTTTGGAGCAAGATTGTAAACCGCACTTAAGCCACGAACAGGACTAAAGTACAAATATGAAGCAATGAGAAACCTTAGCATTTACTTGTGGTGACCATCCAATAGGAATCTTCACTGCATAAAAACAATGCTACTTTTTAGCTCAAAGCACTTCAGTCCTTCAGTGCCTTAACTGTTTCCTAAGATACCTTTTCCTTCAGGTTCAAGTCCACACGGACTGAAAACAAAAGTTCTTTCTATCAAGTTAAGCAGGACTCTGCATTTTAGACACAGCCTGAAGATGAAGAAGGCTTGCATGGTCTAAGGACCAGCCCCAGCGTTGGACTGGCACCACCTTTCTGGTTACAGCTTGTGGCTTTTGTCCCATTCTATATGATCAGTAAATGAACTGAATATGCAGTTTGCACAAATTTTGTTCAGCAACCACAGCAGTGCCAGCTGCCTTGCTAGTAATAACATAGCCAGTTCTTCAGAATCAAGCGAAATAGAAAATGTAATTAATTTTATTTTAAAAATTCTGTCTGAGCATATTTGGCATCCGTTTCGTTTCACTGCTACATCAGAAGATATGCTCTGATCAACGTCACACACCCTGAAGACACAGAAGAAAGAGAATAAATATTATTATTGGTGTTTGAATATTCAGTCTATGTAAATGTATTATATACTTTGCTTGGCTTAGTCATAATAGAAAAAGCAAGCAAGACAAACTTGTATTTTTTTTCTGCACACACTTTCCTTTTGTCTTTTTATTCACATTTCGCATAGTGCATATTGCAAGCTTTTCTTTGTAGTTATATGCCTCTAGCTATTATCTTGGAACAAAAATTCAAACATACCCTGCACAAAATCACATGAAATGCCTCATCACAACACCGCCTCAAGGTTTCAGAGTCATAGATGTTGGAAAGGAAGAGACCTACTAATTTATCTTTTTGCACATGCCCTTGCAGTCTAGTTTTTTTGGTTTTTTTCTGTTTTCTATTCTGAATGATATCGTCTAATGATATCTTATGAACGAATTGATGAAAAACAGCTTCAATTCTGTGTAGGCAGCGAGATGGTTTCTGGGGAAGGGAAAGCCCTGTGTTTTCTTGCGCAGACACCTGATGCGACGCGTTCGAATAACCGTAAGCCACCAGGTTGTGCTGTTGCCCTTAAGCACCGCGCATCTCCACAGAGCCTTGCTGCTCTGCTCCTCTCATGGCTGTTACTCGTCTGGGAACACCCTAAAATCTTAGAAAACCAGAAGGAAAATAAGCCCCTCAGGCTCATTTTCCTTCCGATTATACAGCTCAGTGTTTTTCATAGGACTTTAGCTCACTTTGTAAACCACAGGCAGGGTTTCCTGGCCATGAAATTAAGGTAAGAAAATAAATAAAACACCTGCGCAGGCTTAGGATGCAAACATTGCAAAGCTGATCTGAGAATTGGTGTTACACTCAGTGCAATTTCCAACAAACCATCCATGAATGTTCATCACTGCTTCTTACTTTCTCTATTGCATTCCCCCCCCCCCCGCCCCCCGCATAGACCATTTCAGTTTTTCAAAACTGTATGCTATTTAAAAGGAGTGTTCCGAGGACAGAGCTCAGAAAACACCCTGAATAAGCAGAGATTGGTGAAGTTGCCGGATACCATGTGCTTTGCAGTTGGAACCTCAATGCTTCTTGCGGTAGAATAGCCTTTTGAGTCTTACGAAAGCCTCCGACATGCTGGACTAACCCACAGTCTTTCCAGAATATCTTTTGGATTATCCTTTTCGGTAGTTTATACCTGAGCTATTTATTTTTCTTACTAATTTCTGCATAGATTTAATCATTTCAAGTTCCCCATTACATGAGGGGACTGAGCAGATTTTTTTTTTTCTAGAGGAGTGATCACCTCAGACAGTGGTGTGACTCAAAATTACTTTTCCACTATGTATGACTAAAGAAATATATTAGCTACAGAGAAGTAATAACACCTTCCATTAAATAACAGAAATTTTACTTAAGAAGAACTTGTAAAAAAGTCCATGCTGACTCTGATGAAAGGTAAATCGACAAGTGCCAGGGAAGTTCGCAAAAGTAAAGTAGAAGAGCAGGCCAAACATATGACGATAAATGTAAAACTCTCCAGCAAGCAAAAACCTAACTCTTGATGAGAGCTAATGTTTCTGTATCTGGTTAATACCAAGAAGTTTTTCTTCCTTGAATTTGACCAAGCACTTTTTGTGACCTTGTAAACATTTGGCATCTGGAACATCTGGCGACAAGATCTATTGCATAAGCACATGAGCTGTGAAAAACCGTTTCTTTCAGTTTGCTTTTGAACCCACCGCTTGCTAGCTGTACATAGGATAGTATAAAGAAAACATGGCTGAGATTCAAGGCCGGTACTTGATGCTTGCCCTCATAAAACTAAATAATTGGTTAAGACCAGTTTTAGGAGTTTGTGACACAAGAGATAAGACCGCTCCACAAGAATTGATGTTTTTTTCTTTTCCCTGTGAAAAGTCAGTTAATTTAATACTCCTCAAACTAATATAAGAAGCTGAGGTATAAACCTTGATCTTGAGAGGGTGATGATGTAAATTCTTCCCACCCTGCTGCCCTTGCAAATAACCAAAACTCCCACAAAACCAAAACCCGGAACCCAAATCTTTAAACCTAGACAAAATAACTCAAAGTTAAATTTGGAGATGAATTAGCTTAATTTTAACTTGCACATCACTAAGCATTTGACTCATAGTCTCTGCTAAATATTCCCAAACCTTTTAGGATAATTCCCCAGCTACTCGTCAACTTTTTCCTTGGTGCTGAAGTAGCTTTTCCACACTGTGTGCTTTTCTCCTCCATTGATGCAACACACACAGTCTTGTATCTTCCCTCAAAGTACTCAAAGAAAAACAGCTTTTAGCTCTGCTTAAAAAGAAGGGAGAAGACTCCTTTTCTTTTGTGCACCTCAGGGAGAATATACCGGATCAGGAATGGTCCTAACACCAGAACAAATCAGAACAACTCAACAACTCAGGTTGTTCAGCTCCCAGTGGGGACCTGGTGGTGTCCTGGCCCGTGGATCACACTTCAGTTGTAGATGATGTGCTGCACAGTTAACTTCCTTTCCCAAAATAGTCTCCCAAAGGCTACAACCAGATTTTTAGCTGCTGAAAATCACAGTAGCACTCTTACAGCCTGCTTCTGTACAACTATCTAGCTGAGATATGAATCTGTCCCTTCAGAAAGAAGGTGATTATATATTGGACATTTTCAGACTTCCTACTGTCTAAATTATTGAGAAGCCACTGCTACTGTGTCAAGTCCAGTGTTTCAGATGGGGTGATAACTGTGAATAAAAAACTCCAGAAACATTCAGAAAATCATGAAATAGGGAAAAATCCCCCTTGTTTGGAAGGGTTAAAAATCTTGCCCCACAGATCTGTTCAACGTCAGCAAAAAAAGTTAAGAGAGGATAAAAGCACACTTAAGGAGATCATTCAGTTGTAGTTTTAGAAGGCTTATGACACAATCCATCACCAAAGTCTATTATGGAAATTTGAAAACTACAGGGTAAAAGGTAAATTTCTGCCATGGATTAAAAACTATTCATGAGATAAAGAAAACAAAGGAGAAGAAAAAAGATCTAATTCTTGACATAGAGAGAGGTTAATATGGAGTATCCAAGACTTGCTGCTGGGACCGATTTTTGCAATTTTAAATTCCCAGCATAATGCCAAAAGTACTAGCTTATTCAGCAAATATTCTGCACTTCGCTATTGCAATAAATACTTGTGCTTGCTTGCTTTAGACCGGGCTCCCGAGTCTGTACGCCTGAACTTGTAATAGCACCCACAAGACTAATAGGGCACACAAAGAGGAAGCTTAATCTCCATGTGGTTACACTTCAGTAGAAATGTCCCAAGGGGAGAATCGGTGTTACTTGTGATTGCTCATAAATCAGACAAAAAGACACTTTTTCTTTTAAATCATTCAGTGAGTCTGAAGCTCTGCAAGGCAGATAAAACATATTTTTCCCTTGTACATTGAAAAAATGCGAGAACCATGCTGCTGCTATGGAAAACATTGCTATTATGTCTGAATGAATGGCATTCAGCATCAGAAAGATTCTTTAAATCTCAAGTAAACTTCCTCTTAAAGGTTTAAGTCATGTATGCAGACGTTCAGCGTGGAAAGAAATGGTATACAACTCATTTTCCAGTAAGTGTAGCCAACTGGAAAAAATGGTAGATGAAGTTTCAGGCAGATGAAGATTCATTAATCTACCAATACAGACTCTAATGGATTCAGAGATGGCTGTTTAACTCTCAAAAAAAAAAAAAAAGAGTAAAATCTGTAAACAACAACTCAGTAAAAAAGTCTGCTTATTCTTCAAAAGCAGCCAAAAATGGTTAATGTGTTGCAGGCAACCACTGGCAAAAAGATAAAGTCCAATTAAAAAGTTTGCTGTTATTTCACATCCTCTTGATTTTGAATTCAGTTTCAATCACATCAAAGAAAACATGGAAAACATTCAGAAGAAGCACAACAGAAATGTCTTCTAGGCAACAGGCGCTTTGAAAAGTGTAAAAGCAATTTTACACACGACTCTGCTCCTTCTGTGACCAGCAAAAGTCTTTCAACCGTGTGGCACCTCAAAAGCTGAAAAGCTGCCATGGTCACACTGATTAGAAAAATCTGACTCAGTTATCCTGTGCACATGTATCAAGATAAAAAAAAAAAACTAAGTACAATGAACACTTATGATTCAGAAGATAAATTGATTAAGTCGGTACAGCCAAAAAGTTGTCTTCGTGGTGTTTTTCATATTTAGGCATCATGGCTGGAGGAATTGGCAGAAAACAAAGCTGAGCATTTAATTTCGATTGTCAGTTGATGAAGCAATGATCTCAGAAAATCAGTTGCCTCATGCCAACTCGTATTGATGTATGTGACTACGTCAGATTCTCATTTGCATTATGAATAATACTGCCTAGTGTAGGCTACCTAAAATATCTTATTTTTCTAAAAATGTGACTGGAAGCCTTCTCATCTTACATAGTACATTTGCCCTTTTGTGAGTAATGTAGAACTGAAGTCAGTAATTGTATTTTATTTCAGGTTGTGTGTAGCACATGAAAAACATACTCCTTCTATTCACAATGCAAGATTAGCAGTTGTGAATTCTTGATGGTCTGTGCAGAGGAACTAATGGAAATCAACAATTTATATCCAGCTAGAAAGGAATTCAGAAAGTATCCCTGATCTTTATTGGTAAGGGTATCTACAAAATTGAAGAATTATCTTCACAATACTTTTAAAATATAGATATATTTAGTATTTTCTTTTCCTTTATCTTGTTCTTAAATACGTGGACTAAGGGGAGGCTGAAGATACTGGTTTATTTTGTTAGAAATGTAACATCTCACTTTTCTTAGATGCCTCAGTGTTACTTAGCTGATAAGATTGCAGTTTAATTAAGCTAGAAGTCCTACTAACCGTAATAATCTTAAAAGCATCTGTTTGCTGGAGCAGGCTGGCAGGTTCTCCCCACTTTTTTCCTTCTGAACACGTTGTTTAACAAAAATCAACATTTTTCACAGCAGAATTCTTTAAGACTTCCTGCTCCTCATGTCCAGACCTCTACTGTTACAAGAAATCACTATATATTATTTCACTCATTGCTTGATTAAGCATAATCTTGTCATTTCTTGCCCACTTTACTCCTAATGGAAGAGCATTTAACAATCTTAACCCCTTGTGATTAGAAATCTTACTCCCATTTCCAGAAGAAATGTATACAAACCTATTTCTATTATGTGTTACAATTTCCTATTACATTTTCCCCTCTTAGATATTCCTTTGTGGTTAAATTCATAAAAAGGAAACATCTGCACCAGCTGCATCGGTTTTCTAAGCTAACCTGTTTCAGTCTACCAGGCTTTTTGGGAACAGGGAAGAATTCACTTTCCCCTCATTATCCAGGTAAACCTTGTCCACCCTGTCCCTATTTGAAAGCATCACTCTTGACACAGAGGCATCAGAAATATATGCGTCATTACTGGAAAGTACCTCAATCTCTTATACTTCACGTCTTGTTTCTATACAGCTGTTCCAGTGAAATCTCCTAGATTAACCAGAGTCGTCAAATTGTGCCGTTGTCCCCGAGTGCATGGCTTGGTTTGATGGGACATTATAAAACCAAATAAGACTGCATGATAATTTGAGATGTGCACAAATGCAGGAATACCTGCGAGTCCTCTGAGATGACTACTCCGCCACACTTCCTTGAGCACTCTGGACGGGCACGGGGCTCGCTGTCTCCGGTCTAGAAGCCATCGACAGCAGCAGTAAGCTGTGTGCTGTGTTATTATAGTCTTATTTGAAAAAGAATCTGAATCCACAATGTTTTCAACATTGCAGAATGAGGTACTTATTTGAAAACAAATTCCATACTTTTTTTTTCCCCAGCCTACCGCCATTCTAAAACTTCATCTTGTTTCTTTGAAGTCAGGCTGGTGGAAAGCAGTCCATCAAAAGCGATAGAGCTTTTGAAATACTTGTTGAAAAGTAATAGTTCTACACAGAAACAAAGGGCCACTGGACTGTCCAGAGTAATTCCTTCTGCGTTCCTTACTCAGTTTACAGGCACCCTAGAGCCTGTTCTTTGCTCCGGGCTCATCATCTCCATTATTTGTAAGTGAGGGTGTAATTCAGCACCATCACTAGATGGTCTACCAACGCAGCCTCTTCGCGTGGCACTGAGACAGGAGGAAACGGGTACCCACACTTCTGCCATACATCTGCCAGATAAAAACAGGTGCAGAAAGGGAAGAAAAGCCTTTATAAAGCTTTTACAGCTGGGAAAGCCTGGAATGTTTATTTTTTCAGAATTCTTGGAAACGCCACAATTCCCTGCTGTTGCCCACTAAAATAAGGACACTAGTTACAGTAGAAGCACAGAGATGTTTATGAGAAGACGAGGAGCCCTGGGAGCAGTCTGGGAGGCCAGACCGACTTCCTCGCAACCCACAGACCTGAACACCAACACTGACTGTTCGGAAGCAAACGTACAGAATGAGATTAATCCCAGGTGAAAGAAGGCAAAGATTTAAGTAAGCACTACTGCAGGATCACACGGTATAATCAGCTTAGTTACCTACAGCATTGACCTCACCACTACATCAGCTAATGATTAACCTTGTCTGCACCACGGCCCGTCTCTTGTTGCTCCAGACAGCCTTGGGGTTGGGTGGGAGAGAAAAGGGAGGGGAGAAGGGAAGGACCTGAGCACGGCTCATACGTCACGAGGAAGCTGAAGAAGAAGAAGGAATAGCCACAGACTCCCTGGCAGAAGCAAACAGCACTTTGGGAAGGCACCGTCAAATCATGGCAAACCTCAGTGTCTGAGTTTTGCTAATCTCATGGCACGACTGCAGTGCAAATAAAAATACATTTGGAGTGTCTACCTTGTGCCAACAGTTACGTGCCAGCGGAGTTAACAGGAAATCAGCTGAGAAGTGTTTGCTTCATTTCTTCTGTTCATAACATGCTTTGCACAAAAGACATCTGACAGCATTATCAGCTAGAGAGAAATAGCTGCAAACTGCGGTGTAATTTTAAATGCTTTTATTATGGCTGGATTTTTGATGACTGGAAAATTCCCAGTGGGATCTAGGAGATGCAAGGACCTGACATTTAAAACATTTTAATTCCACCTTGATGTCCTGCTAACACTTTAAAGAGAGGAGTGCATGCAGTTTCATTCCACACTGATGCATAATTTTTTCTCGTTCCGTTTACTCAGCCTAACGCTAATTCTCACTCCAATATTACTGTGCAATTTCAAGGCTGACATTTATTTCTCTGACCATGATAGATTTAGATGACGTCTTTTCCTCCTCCGCAGCACTGCTAATTCCCACACCAGTCCCCTTTGCACAAGGGACGTAAGCTGGGCACGAGCCATCTCTGCGCGTTTGCCTTTCCGTGTGTTTGTACAGGCACTCGGTGGCTCCCGTGTGACACAGAGGGGTCTATGTGCCCTTTTTGTGGTTGTCCAAGATGAGATTATTTAGTGGTAAATTACAATAGTAAAGTAATGCAAGACATTTAACGGCTTACTCATTCTCCTAGAGCACATTTCACATTTTCAACGATAAAGAGTATGGAAAGGACCAAAACCACGCCGTTTTTAGCCATCAGCAATTAGTTAGTTTCTTTTGGTCTTCCCATAGAGGAGGACCCCCAGTTTTCTGCTTAACATCTTTGGTCAGTCCTCTGCACAGCTTGACACATAAGGCAAGGTACGTCTAGCAGTCTCTTCCAGGCTTTGGGTGCAACTCAGTTCCTTTTCCCGGGACTGCGCTCTGGGATTTGCGTGGCTCCCTGCAGCGGTTTGGGTCCGGTACAATTGCAGCGGCAATCTCTGCAGGACCGGCAGCCGCTGAGGGGACAGTCCAGAGTTCAGGGCTAAGGGACACCAAAGCAGCTGGAGTCGCCCAGGCCAGCTGTGCCAGTCTCATCATTTGCCAATTAAAATGTCAGACCCATGACGCGCGCAACAAATTAACATGGAAATACGGGGAGGAAGGAGCACGTGTTTGCTTATTTACTCTAACCTCCCTGTCTGACCAAATCAGCACTTCCACCTCTCTCACTTCAACACTCTTTTATCCAAAAAGGAAGCAGAAAAGACCAACCTCAAAAGCTGATTTTCCCGTCTTGCTGCTTCTTTCTTTGAATAAAACTGCTTTCTCAGGCCAAGAACTGACTACCAAGGAGGCAAATTACTTATATCTGCAATTGCTGGTTCATCTGCTGCCAGGTAAGCATCAGGTTAAGGAGACAGGAACACCACGTGACTCAAAAGACACGCTACTTTTTACGTATCGATAAAGTACTGAAGCAATGGCACTTTGGCAAGCAACCAAAGGAAATGCACACATTTCTGCTCGGCTTTGTTTACACACCTGGGCATTTCCCGCGTTGCTGAGACCTTTGCCTATCATAGCGCATTTTGTAGTTGCTGATAGGACTGAATAAACTTTGTTTGTTTTGAAATTCTTTCCAAGGTCCAAACCATGCACATGTAGATTTAATTCTTCATCTTTAACCTTTTGCAGTTTTAATTGACAGGGCTGATTTGCCATTTGAGTGGAACGTGACAGATTCCACGTTGATTTTATTAGAAATAAAGAACCATTAAAATCTGGTATAATATTGGGGTAGCCGTGCAACTTATTTATTTAATTTTAATATCTGGTATTACTTAGCTGTATGAGTGTGGGATGTCAGTTCAGTGCTCGGGACTGAGAAAGGGCTCTGCGTTCTGGTCAGATAGCTGCTGTGGCATTGAACTGCTTTCTTTTCCACTTCCAGTTTTCTGATGAAAAGTAAAACAGTTGGGATTTTTTTTTGTTTTAAAAACTTTTTTTTTCTGTGAGCATTTTAATTGAGTAAAAACACCCAAATTTTACTCCAGAAATAAAATGTCTGAAAAATAACCCAAGTCGAAGAGACGTGAACTGAACAGTGGTTCAGTTCTCAGCACATCTGCAATGTTGTCACCCTCAGGTTGTTACTTGATTGCTTCATCAATCCTGTGTGTATTTGCTGTGTGCATTGTAAATGCTAAGTCTGAGCCATTTAGGTCCTGAGTTTTGTCCATCCAAAACTACACAAGGAAGGTAAGCTGGAGGTAACATTTGACCTACTCCAGCCGCTCACATGGTTGTTCCCAGGTTAAAGAGCAGGTTGCTACGATGCTCTTGAACCCATGAAGTGAAACACTGAACATTTTAAAAGGTTCAACTGCGATCACATCCTAAGCTGCAGAGAGAGACTGGAGCCACTTTTAATTCAGTGGTGAACTACAAATGGGTGTTTGCAGCAGGAGTAGGCCCAGCCATACCAGAACTGTGTTTAGCTCATTAGGCTGATGCTAATTATTAAGTGGTAACACCAGAAGCTGTGGTGGTAATAAGTGCTGTGGGTGACATGGACCATGAGCCTTTTGAAGGAGAGGAGAGGGCAGGGCTGCTGGGACCTAGGTGAGTTTTCCACATGCCACCAACTGGTTTTCCAGTTTTAGATCTGTGCTGCTAGATCTCCACTGATGCTGTTGCTCTGGCACCCTTTGTACAGCCTTGTTAAAACAGACAGGTCTGTCCCCCCCTGTTGTAAGCTTGTGCCTTGCTGCAGCAAGCAGAGCTGCATCCTAACCATAGCATTTCTGTGCTCAGGTTTTGACTGTGCCCACCTGTGATATTTTGATACCCACCCAAGAATAATCCTGTTCAGTACCAGCACTTTCAGTATTGTAACTTGGAAATACAATCTATGCACACTTTGTAAGATTTTACTGGCACTTTTGATCCTTGGCCTATTTCTATAGTAATTATTAACTAGCTTAATTCTGAGAACTGTGTTCGATGTTATGTTTTTACATGAGATGTTTTGGCATGATAAAACAATGCCTATTACAAGTCAAGGTTGTTTTTGCTCAACCAAAACAGCCACATTAATTCTAAATTCAGTGTAAACAAGAAACAGAATAAATGTTTTCCAAGCAGAAGAACAAACCTGGCAAGGAATAAAACATATTCATGCTTTTAAGTGCATAATACAAGTGTGCAGAAATACAAAATTTCAGTTTTGAAGAATGTCAGAATATTTTACAGTCTATGATTTATGTATTTTTTCCCTTTCATTTTGAGTTAATTCTTCATCTTAACCAGCCTTAATCTGTTTCATTTCAAGTATTTTTAATTTATGCATATATCCAAGCCTGACTTTTATTTAAGTCTGGATTCTGAATGGCTCTTCAGACAAGTGCAAATCAGAGCAGTCACTGACTGAATTTACCTGAGGATAAACTACAAGCACAGAAACCCCCACTACTAACTTAATCTGGCTCATGTAGAAGCAAGACTCCTCCGATGTCAATGATACTATCATAGTTTGTGTAAGGATCAGAAGATTTATTTGTTTTAATAACTTGCTATTAGATGATTTTTCACATCGCTGCCTCCTTGACTTCAAGTCAAGAAAGTCATCTCCTGAGCTATACTTGGATAAACCAAATATAGTCAGTTTTGTAACTTTCTCTCTGTAAAATAGGTTTTCCGGACATCCTACCATCCTTCTTCTGAACATTTCCAATTTTCGTTATCAGTTTGGAAATTAGGCTGCAGAATTAAACAGCTTGTTCCAATCATTGTCTCACCAGTACTGCATGGGCATATGCCACCCCTTCCCTGCTTTTTCTTCCTCCTGTCCTGCTGATGCCTTCAGGTGTTTTGTCCTTGCTCTTTCTTGCAGCATTGAACTAATACTTTATATTCAGCTGGTTATCTATGATCCTAGTTTCTGCAGTGCAAGATATGTTGATTTTCTAAGCATAGATATATTATATTGCAGATGTACAAAAATGTTTGTCTATATTTAAATGTGTCACTTGCACTTAGACATGGCAAGCCTTCCCTAATGTTTCTTTAATCCATTATTCACTTTACATTATTATCGAATCAAGACAGACTCCTGTCAGAAGTAGCAAGAAACTATTTTTCCATGTGTTTTACCATACAAAAGTCTAAAAATGGTGGTTTGATGTTGCCTAAATCTACTGCTGATTATTAAAAACGGTACTAGTGTGAGTGAGGTCCTGTACTTGAACACATACTGAAATATGATGTAGTATAGATCCTTCCCTGGTGTATCTAGTCATGCTGAAATCAAAATAAATTAACTTGAGGTGATTTATGCCAAGTAAGAACTGGTATTTCCTAAGTTCACAAATATTTATCTGTATTTTAAGTTGCCTCTTTCACACTGAAAGAGAAAAACCACTTCTTTATTTGTGATAAAAAATTTTGTCTTTGCTTCCTATATTTGGTAGAGATCTAGGAATGAAAATACAGAGGGTAGAAAATGAAAGAAATTGCTGATTAGAAATTGCTGCCTCCCCTATTATGAACTGTGTTATGGAATAAAAGTCAGCTTTTTACATTTTCTCTTTGCTTAATATTTTTGAGTTGAACTCTTTGCTATGTGAATGAATGGGCACATAAAATAAACAAATTTACTAATAATCTTCAGGGTTATCAATAATTTGAGAAACTAAAGATCTAAGAATGTGGCCAGAGAAGAAGGACCTCTGAAAAGAAGTTTTACATAACTTAGAGACAGTATTTGTAGCACAAGACAGAGTAACCTAAGACAAATCATGGTAAAAAAAAATCCTCTGCTAACAAATTATTTGGTTATTGCTACAAATACCCCCATTTCCTATTACGGTAAAGCCTTGTTTGCCTCCAAGTAGAGTGAAACAGTTTAAAGATACTGACATGAATACTGGATTTGAGAAAAGACTAATCTTAATTAGAGAGGGGTGAAAGCAGAGAGATGATTACACAATCAAAAGATATGAAGAGTGTTTATTCATTATTAAACAATTTATCCTATGCTATTTCTACATCTCCTGATGTAGGCTTTAAAACATACGGAACTTGCACAGGAAGAGGCAGGAAGATACTACTCTTTTTAAGACAGATATATTTCACAGCGTCGTGGGGAATAGAAAAGATTACTCTCTGAATTTCAATAGCTGGCATTCAATCTGATTTTAAAAAGTCCCAAACCGTATGACTTCCATCTCTTCTATTATTCAACAGTTTAATATGCTGCATTTTCTGATATTTACATCAAATGTCTTTCATGCCTTATAATAGATTCACCTTACCTGCTAAAATTGTACTTTCATAAAACAAAGTGAATAACAATTATCCTTTCTATAAGCTTATGTCCTCAGACACTGGAAAGCTGTTACTGTGTTCTTGCTTATTCCTTATTTGACCAATTATAACAGCTTAATTATCTTCATTTTTCTTCCCACTTCAGTTCTCACAAAAGCCGTTAATTTTTTATTCTGTCTCTTCTCTGATTTCCTTCCAGTTTAACATCCTTCTGGGAGAGCATTTCTCATAGTTGCATGGAATGGCCGCAGCAAGGTTGCAGAAATCCCTTGCTTTGTGACTGCCGCCCATGTCCAAAATACTTTGAAGTCCATAGCTGAGCTTCCATTGGGCACTGGATCCTAAACTTCCGTTTTATTTTTGATAATTCTTGTAACATCCTCCAACTCCCTTATCAATTACTACTGTTCCATTTCCTACATTGTCTGTTCTAATGGTTTATCTTCCAATTGGCTATATGCTTTACGCTGGGGTTGTTTTTCAGTAAAATATTTTTACTCTCTGGATGAATCTGTTTTGCCCATGCTTCATCCATGTTTCTTGTCTGTCTCTTTTCCTTTCACTCTCCTTACTGACATTTCAAATCTAGAATGAGCATAGTCTATGCATTTCATTAAGATCTTCTTTATGTCTTTTTTTTTCTAAATCATTGATAAAGATATAAAGTAAACCTAGACAAACAATCAGTATGTGTTACCCCGCTGGACATTTCCAACCATCTTGTTGCACAGCTGTTTATTGCAGGTTTTTTTGTTTGTCTTTTAGCCAATATTCAATCCACACACAACTGCCTCCAGCCAGGCTGACTTGAATTAATTTTTCAATTAAGTTTTCATGAGACAGTGTCAAATGCTTTACTAAAATCCAAATATCTGTCAACTCCTATATATATTTATTTTTTCTTTACTTTTTTTTTTTCTGCTCCGTCTGTTTAAAGCTCCTTCCTTCAAGTGCTTCACACAAAGACATCAACAACTTTTCCATGTGTGGAGAACTTTAAAACTGTTCTTGCCAACAAGTAGACTTAAACTGCCTGTTTGCCTAAGGACTGTTTAGCCCAGGGTTTGCAGACCCTAGAATAGGCATCTCTCTCCTTGATGTTTTGCAGAGTGACTGGTGTAAGCTGAAGGAGTAACAGAGTTGTTCTAACTAAATCCACTCTGACTAGTAAGTCTCTCCATTATTTTAGTTTACAAAGCTTGAAAATATCTTTTGTCCATTCCTTTTCATTATACAAAAAGCAGCAGTTGAATTTGTAATTGCATTCACTGATTTTTATGCCAATGAGGGAAATTTCTTTCCACCTACACCCATCATTTTGTGTCCATAGTGTGCCCAGGCCAGCAAAAGCAACCTTCTTAAATTCGGGGTGCAGTTCGCCAGAGGTTCTAAGGATTTGAATTTTGACAGTCTCATTGCTGTATATTAATCCTGTGATATTTCTGTTGCTTTCAGAGGGACTAATCATGTAGTGAAGTGCTGCTTATTGTTAATTAAAAAAGTCTACCCTGGACATTTTAGAGCTCCTCTGTGTTCCTCTCATTGAGGGGAGTTAAGGAAAAGATGGTAGCCTAGGGTATTTAAATATTATCTAACATTTAGGTCATTCCTTCGCTGAAAAGAGTCAGGAAAGTAATTTTATTGGCTGTATTAATTAACTGTATCCTGGATCCTCACTCATTACACAAGAAGTTTTATGTGATGAAAGAAATGTTAGCTTTCTATGAACCAGCACGTATCATTCATGTCTAAGTCAAAGGTAAAAATAAATCTCCAGCCACTAGGATGGTTTTCAAATGAATTCACAGTGACTGACTATAAGGTGTTTCTTCCTTGATCCTAGAAGAATTTAATCAGAAAAACATTTTGTAATCTATTCAAGCTCCTGCCAATGTAAGGGGAACCAATATGCAAGTTTCTGAAGAATTAAAATGCCGCCTTCTCCCATGAGAAAAACACAGGACCATCAATGCCCACTTTCACAGTAGCCAGAGACTTAGATTAATTGCTGAAGGATTATGTATTTCTTTTAAAAAATCACATCTAAGCCTATGAAAGATTTAAAGAGGCCTTTGAATAATGAAGAAAACCGTTGAAATTAAAGAAACCCAATGGCTTCTGTTTTATTGCAAACATATTTTAAGACTTGACAACAGTTGCAGTGTTCCCCTAATTTTTGCTGTAAAAGGGAAGTAAAATAACAGTTTATTGTAGCAATACCTCATACTGCCCTACTTCTGTAAATTGTCTTTAAGCTCTAGGGTAAGGATGGAACATTCATGTTTTTAAATTGGATACAAGAGCAGTTTCTATGCAGCAGCTCCTATAGCATAAATTGCTATACAGAGACTACCAGATATATCTAAACATACTGATGCTCAGCAAATTGTGAACATTTTTTTTTTTTGTCTTACTTTACCTGCAATGCTTAGTGTTTGTGCTCTTTTTAAATGCTTTCTAATGTTTGGAAGGTATAACATGGACCTTGAAAATGTTTCCTGCTTGTAGGAGGTTGCATAATTCTCCTTGAAACGGACCCAAAACTATGTGAGCTGTCCTAAAGTTTTAAAATGTTTTAGCATAACTAATTTATAATGTAAATTGGCTGACCAGTGTGAACCTGGATCTTACACTGCAATTCTTTTTTTTTTTTATGAGGACGTAATGTTCTACCCACAATAATGGAGAGAAAATAGTACTTATTAAACTTTCATTGGAGCGCAGCAGTGGGTCATGTACCTTGTCACAGAGGTGATGCACTCTCCAGACCCCGCAGAGGAGGGATGAACGGGGGGGGGCCTTGTCTCATACGGGCTTGGACAGGTAATAACAGGTTGATTTATTTGGCGTGCCGGCCAGATGGTGCGATGGGCTGACAATCCACCAGCATCCGTGTCTGGAAAAAGGTCCTGGGACCGCTCGGAAAGCAGCTGAATGTTTTGCAGGTGGTAGAAGGCTGTTCATATCTTTTCAGTATTCCAGGTGGCATCTGTAATAATTACATTTAGTGAGACAACTAGGAAGGGAGCCGTGCCATTAAGAAGCCCTTGCGAAAGCCATTTGAACTGCTGTATTTTGCAGACAAGCACATAATGTGATTCTGAGCAATTAGACATTGAGTTAGCAATTAGAGATTGAATCGAGTAGATCTCTGATGTCGGTACCAATTGTCTCTGGAAACGCCTTCCTTGCTTGTACCTTCATTACACTTCCTTTGTTGATCATTACGGAGTAGACTTTTACATTCTCTGCAGGAAGGAAAACACTTTTTAAGGCTATTAAGTGTTAATGATCAGACTGTAAGGTCCCATTTCTTATTTATTTATTTATTTAAAAATATTTGGTGCGTGAGAGCAAAATGAGCAGCACAACTTCTACAGCAGTACCTTTGAGAAGCTGGGATGAGATTAGCGGGAGGCTATTTGCGAGAATAGACATGTAGCTTTTGCATTCACAAAGGGTAGGAAGGCTAGTTGTTAACTGCAAGATTAGTAATGCAATCATCTGATATTTCAAATAATATGAGAGATCTGAAACATGAAAACAAATTAAGCCTTGCTATGGATGAGAAAACATTACCTGAAAATACATACGTATTTAGAGCTTAGCTACAGCAACAGATGCTGCATCTGAAAAAAGGTATTTAACAGGATGTACAAAGCTGCCTCTACATCTTACCTCCAAATTGCTGTAAAACTCGCAATAATTACAAATTAACTTTCAAGAGAAGAAATGTCTGCACGCACAAATAAGCAATGTGAAACATTTTTTTTTCTTGTTTCTGAAATTAACAACTATATTGAGGTTTAATTGGCAGCGGTTTATAAGGAGAATAATTTAGAAAGTAATATAGAATGTTCTTATTTGATTTATGACATCTTGAATTTGTTATAATGGGAAAAATGGAAGTTTTCTTGCCTGTAAAAAAAAAAAAAGCTGACAAACATGTCTGTCATCTTGATCCATTGAGAAGACAGAGCAAAATCTGGATGCAGTGAAAACTCGTTATATTTTTTTGAGGTAGCAACCATAGTTTCCCTATCTCCAGCTAGTACCCAGTTTAAAAGTAAATGTTAAATGTACAGCAAAATGTTTGGATTTTTGTCTGGATTTTAAGGGACAGCACTTGTTGAGTCTTTTGAAGTCACCTGTCATTTCAGCCCAGTGGGTAGAATTAGGTGCGTACAATTTTCATAGGATTAGATATCATTTTACTTGCTTTCCAAGCCATCTGTTGTCCCTGATATTAATATTGTTCAAAAAATTGATTCCAACAAGACTGAAAGTCTTCAGATCTAAGCACACAGTCATGATATACTGTTAATAATTGGATTCTCTCTTGAACCCTCTTTTAGAATAGATAGAGGAGGAACACTTTTTTTCCGAACCAGACCTACAATGCATTGAACCTCCAGACTGGGTCTGAAGAGGAGGTTGCTGTGGAAGGTGCAGCTTTTATCATCCTTACAAAGATAAGGGCATGGAAGAGAGACGGTGAGGAGGTGAGATATCTGCAAATCAGGCTCTGAATATATAACTTGAAAAAAAAAAAATCCCATTTCTTAAACAACAAGGGTGTGGAAAGAGGGAGTCCCCTTTACAATTAAAGAAGTATTAGGGATATAGAAAAACATTTAATCTCTGTCTTTATCTTATTTATAACCAGATCCCTGCTTCCCCTGCCTATACCTTGGAGGAGTGGGGAAAAAAAAAAAGAACAAAGCAATGCATAACGTGACAGAAGGCTGGAAAAAGGGAAAGGTGTGTGCGTTGCTGACAATTTAACATTAGAAAACCGGAGTGGAAAGCTGTTATCTTGTCTGTGAACCTGCCGTGAAGGGTGACATGAATTGGCAGGCAGATCACAGTTATTTGCTAAACAAATAAGAGCGCTAAAACTCAGGAATAAGTTGCCCAGCCTCTTGTAGAGATGTGTGCTGCAGTGACAAAATAGTTTTTACTTCTCTACTCCAGTTGCATCTGGTTAGCCCTTTCTGTAATTTTACAAAGGTTTGTTTCATCTTGTGTGTCTACAGATATTTTCCCTATGGTTTGTTTTGTTGTTTTGGGGGTTTTGTTTTTTTTTTTTGTTTGTTTGTTTTGTGGTTTTTTTTTTTTTTTTTTTGAAAGTGTCTTTGAAGTTTTGGTTATTATACCTCTGCTGCCTCCCTTCTCCCTCTTCCTATTGCAGGAAAAAATCCCGATCTGGTGTTGCAGGAGAGTGCTCATTTCGATCATGAGCAGTGTCATTAGTAAATAGGAGGTGCGAGAGGGGACAGCACAGAGAGTGGAAATGATCTGTCAGATGCGTTAGTGTCTCGTCTACATTTCTAACAAGTGTCTATGTGCACGCTGGGATTTTAGAAGCTTGTTACGGAGCCAAATTTGGATTTGGTAGATTTTTTTTTTTTGAGGACTTTCCTACATTAAAAAGAACCATATTACATTAAAGCACCCTACATTCACTCCCCATGCATGGAAATAGTAACTTAAAAAGTCCTAGATTTAGTGATTAGCACCATTCCTGGCTGATGTTGCGCAAATGCAATGTGACTAATTTGGTTCCCTGCATTGTTGTGCTATGTGGCTTCTGATCAGGAATGTAGTTCAGCTGTACTGGCTCTAGGAAATACTGAATCATGCAATGTGGGTACCTACATAATTATATCTGTATCCATATCTGTATTTACAATTCATTCCAATGCATAGAAGTGGTGTTCCTTCATAAAACAGCACTGAAAACCATTTCCCCCTCAACTCACAAATGTGTAAGGTATTTTAGAAACCAGATGCTCTCCCCCAGATCCCCAAGTTTCAGCCTGGCTTAGAAAATATCCCCTAATTATTTGGTTTGCAACATTAAAATCAGATGAAAGTGAGCCCTTCCAGTAAAATATTCCAGGCAACCACAACTGCAAGTGACCCATAAGAGAAAATGATAAAGTGCTTTTGAACTCTGTGCTACCATCCACTGTTCTATTACTACATGTCATCTTAGATATTTTTCCTGTACTGAGTGCTGCAATTAATAAAAATCCTCATATAAAGGTAACTGGGTGTCAGCTTCATTTCCAGTTAAGACTGTTGATTAAAAACTACTTCACAATGACATTAAGCTGCAAAGAATAAGTCAGAAAAAGCGTAAGCCCAAGACACGCACTGTCTGTCCCCGTAGATTTAAATTTAATTAAATGAGAAAACTGCAGGACTTTTTTTTGTCCACACTGAAGATTCCCAGAGCTACCCCACGAACGGTATTCAGTTATTGCAAGTCATGAGCTCAGCTTGGAATATTGTTTTACCATTAACGCTACCAGTCATTCCCCATTAGGTCTAGTATCTAAAATGCCACGCTGCTGCAATAAAAATAAAAGGCCTCGGCCTTGTACGAAACATGTCCTGAGGATGCAGCCTGTGTAAACACACCAGTTTATCCATTTATTAACACGGTAAGCCAGTTGTTTCAGACGTGAAATTCAACACTGAAGTGGTGCTATTTTGAGAGGTGTCGGGCATCTGCTCCTGGATGCAACTGAGCCTCGTTTCGTAACACTGAAAACGCAGTGTCACCTCCCTTTAAAACCAGGCCTCTACGGCGTGCCCTGGATCCATGGCCGTGTGAGGCAATGCCCTCTGTGTCAGCCCGATCTTCCCCCTCTGCTCGTGTCTGCATTCCCCAGGCAACGTGGAAAAATGCTACAGGTGCTCCCCGTAAATCTGATAATTTTCCCACAAAGTATAAGAAAGAACTGGACGTTGCTTCCTAACCCCTGCAAATAATTTGCTGTCCTTTGCAGTATGGAATTATTCATCTGACATTTTATTTTGTCTGTTTACCATCACATCAAATATAACATATTCTTGTCCAGTTTTCATTTTCTTAATTTTAGCTTTAGTATTTGTAGGTTTACTGTTCTCAAGGGTAAATTAGGAAATAAATGAGTTTGCAGACAAAGCTGAGAATATGCTATTGATGTATGCTGTATGATAGCAGAAATGTACAAAGATGAACATGAAAATGTCATCAGCATCATGGCTGGGTATGTTCTTGCTAATATTTTTCTCAGAAAATTGGTTTGTAGTGTTGGGGAGAGAAATAAAAAGAGGCCAAGGAGATGAGAAGAGAGAAACTACAGGGGACTTGGGGCTGTACAAATGTCCCTTCCCAGTGCCTCTTCCTTGCTCCCAAAAAGGGGATTGTCGCCTTCGTAATTGCTGAATTTTTTAAACTGGCCTGGTCTGTGAGCGAGGAGCTGTCCTTTCAAGCAAACCCTGTGACTTTTGGAGATTAAAGGCCAAACCATGTGTTCATGAATTTTAATGTAAACAAAATCAGCTTTTTCCCAGTTTTTAAGATCTCTCTTTACTTTGTTGTGCGGGGCGAGGGGCAAAGGAGCAAAACGGCCAAAGGGTAAACTGCAGCATGCCAGTACGTATGTTTTCATCTCCAGATGAATCTTATCTTCCATGGTCTAAAGAGATCACATTTGCAACAAAGAGACCTGAGAGACTGAGATGGAGTAAGAACCTGGAGCACAGCTTTTCAAAACACCTCTAATAGAAAAATAATATGAAATGAGATTAGCCCTTCTGCTTCTTCCCAGGTTTCTCTGAATTCGCTGAAGTTTATGCTCCTACTGCAACAATAATCATTAATAACATTATTCATTTTCAAAGCATTTTGCACATATTCTTCTTAATTCCAGGGAAGAAGCTAAACGTTTCTCTCTCTGCTTTGTTACTTGGGAAGCTCGCTCCGTGCTCTGCTCAAGGTATTGACAGACCTTGGGCTGAAGCACGGTAGGTCCAGCTCCATACCAATTAGCCTCAGCAAATAGCCGGGCCAAGGTGACCTGTCAGAGGAGTTCAAAAAGGAGTCTTGCAAAGTAGCATCTGCAGAAAGCAACAACCACAATTTCTCACATCTTTTCTGTCCTGTGGGTTCCTCAGTCGCAGAAGGCAATGTGTTCCTGGTACAGCTATTTTAAAAGAGAGCTGATTCTGCAGGGTGCCTCACATCCCCAAATTTTTTTCTCTTGAAGCTCTGCTGCTAACTAACGATGCTGATGCACCAAAAATGCCATCTGCCATTTCTGAACTGACACCTGCCCTGTACATAATTTTGAGCATCTCATATGGTAACGCCAAAGAGACATTCTGGCTTTTCATCTCTGCCATTCATCTCTCTCCCAATCCTCCTCAAAGATAGCATCTCTTCTAGTTAGATATTCTTGTACGTACGTCTCTATATAGCTACTGCAACATCCAGAGATACTCTCTGGGAATTAAAAATGCAGACTCTATGAATATTTTTTTGGGAAGGAGCATAACTTCTGTTACTTCAGAACTTCACTTTGAAATCTGCAAGACAAGAAATACCTTCAATCTATTTTATCATTGTAATTTAAGGGTACATATATTTTCCTTATTTAAAAACAGAAGCCTGGATGAATAGCTATGCTTTAAGGTATATTTGCTCTAAAATAAAAGGAATCGTGCAACTGTTTTTCATACCTGCAGTATAACGGTACTGAAACTCCTAAATTGTAATAAACATTATACTTTCTGTAATACATTGAAATAATGTTACTATTATGAAAAATCGTGTTCATGTCACCAAAAAGTGACTGAATTAATGTTTGACCCCTTTGAACCGAAAATACTCATTCCAGCCTGAAGTTCTCCAATAAATGGCAATACTGTGACAACAGCTTGAAGTACTTTTCATAATCTTCTACCTACATCTCTTCAGATATTATTATTTTGGCCCAAATTCTACTTGACACAACCTGCCAGCTGAAATATGCTTAACTCCGGCAGAACGCTGCATTGGCTCGGCTTCCCACTGAATTGAAGTTTTTTGTTTACAGCCGCACCGTTACCTTGTACAGCACTTGCTCACCCCGCTGCATCCATCGTGTATATACTGAAAAAGCCACTCGAGTGATCTGTTACAAGTTTGGCTGAATGCCTCTCTGCCGAAGTACCGAGCTATGCCACGCGGTGCTGCGGGATGAGTTCAGGCTCTCAACAAAGTGAAACGCAGCAGCGCCGTTTGATTACTCTTCTGCGAAAGGACCACTCGAGAGCACAATGCTCTCTCTGCTGCCGTGGCTCTGTACTAGCACAACAGGACTATTTTGTATGGTTTCTTTTTTTCAATCACCACTTGAAACTTCTCCACTGTATTTTAACCGCTAAAAGTTAAGATTACCTGCACAGGGTCCTAACTTCTATCTTCCTTTCAACACGGTAATACAGATTTTTCTTACCACGTCTAACACAGGCCAGAATTATTCTTGTTTCTCCATCATCCGTGCCTGTTGTCCAAGCCCAGCCAGGTTTGCTCATAGGGAAATGCACACCCACAAGAAGGAGGTAGTAGGGTCCAAAATGTTCAGGCCGCATGGGGACGCCAGGGGTGAGGATGCTGAGGAGGCTTGGTGCAGCTGGGATGCAGCGTCTGGATCCTGCAGCCCTCGTTGTGTTGTGTGGCTCCTCAAATGTGAAAGCTCGGCACGGTATGAACCCAGTTTTGGGGTGTAATATTTAAAGCTTGCTAGATAGTTAACGTTTCAGACTTGAGCTATCAAAGTGACTTTTTGTGGTTGTTCTAAACTGGCTTAGAAGAGTGATTTTCCATTCCCACCCTCCTCTCCTTCCATGGAGGGGATTATTTTAGTCCTGTGAAGCTGATCTCTTTGAAGTTGGCAGGGGGAGAGGTGTTATCTGTTGTATTGCACTTTTCTATTCTGTTCATCAGAAATGTTATACGGAATATGAATAAGTCTAATGATAAAAAGACATTGTAAAACAAACAAACATACAGCACCTGCTTTTAAATTACTTTTGCTCCTCATTCCTGACACAAATAATGGTCAAAATGCAAAGCTTTTGCAGAAATCATTTCCATTTCAATGAATCAGCGATTGCCGACAGGAAAATATTTACATCTTTGCTTTTTCTATCAGCTTCTAGATTGCAATATCGTCTCAAAACAACAACTAAGCAAAAATCTTCTGGGAAGCTACAAAATGAGAAAGATTTTCTTGGCCCAGGGAGAAAACTGGAAGGATGAAATACTTGAACTCTAACATCTCTCAGTTGGTGTGGCAGCACAGAACAGTGCGATGCTGAATTGACAGAAATTACTTCCATTCAATTCAGTAATCCAAACTATTTTGGTTCCAATTAAGCAAAAGAGAAAATGTAGAAAATTGGACAAAAAGAAAAGTGACAAAAAATACTGATTAGCTCAACTAAAAAGGCCAGGATAAAAAAGCTCAGAGCTACACAAGGGCAGAATAAAAAGTTGAACCTATATTTGGCAATTACAAGAACTATGAAATAAAATAAGAGGTGGTTATATTTATTTTGGTTTTCACTGTTCTATCTTAACTGAAAATGTTTTGATTGCAAGGTCTAGGAAAGATTACCAGCAAGAGGTTATATTTTACTTGTCAAAATTATTTAGTTCCTTTATAGGAAAAAACCTGCAAAATACAAAAAAAAAAAAACAAAAAAAAACAAACAACCTGGCCTTTGATCTCTCATTTTCAGTATTGAGAAACTATATAATCATTTTATAAAATGGAGCAACTGCTCTTTTATCCCTTCATTATATCAGCTGATTCAGTGTGCCAAGAGTGATGGAACCACAAGTTGAAATGCAGTCTAAATTAGGAAATTGGTCTGTATTAAAAATTCCTTTGAGTACGTTGCTGAAGCCATCTGGCAACAGCCACCCAAGATATTCTGTCATGGTAGAACAGCATAATCCACTTCAGTATTGAATGTCTTTTCTGTTTGCTCTCCACTTCATTGATGCAGTTATCACCCAACGGAAAGTGGCGTGAGGCCTCCAGGAAGAGATGATGTGGCTCAAGATGTGGTCTCAGCACTCCTTTAGCCTCAATAGTCCCTTCGAAGGAAGACGGGAAAGAAAAATGGAGGAACATAGAGCTGGATCTATCAATCAGGGCTAGATCTATCAGTCAATCTATCTATAGCACATCTAGAAAAGCCCACATTTTGTTAGGAATTAGCTACTGGTATTTCAAGGTGATCCTCATCCAGCTGCCATTAATATTACATTTCTGTTATCTTCTATGGAAATGGGATTCAATGCAAATATGCTGCTTGAAAATAAGTGTAAGGAGCTAAAAGAGGACTGCCATTGAAAATGCTGATCCCTCTCTGTACCTGCTTTTTGTACTGATTTTTTTTTTCATATTGACATTTTGGGAATATGAGTTAGCGTTCAGCCACAGTGTGTCAGTGTGTGCAATGAATAAAATTCAGGCATAAAAATAAAAGTTATTACCAGATGCATATACTATCATAACAACAATATCTGGCTCCTTATTGGCACTGTTTACCCATTGAACAAAGTGGTTTTTATGGAGAAACCCATAATTATTTTCAATTTTACTGTAAATCTTTGACCAAATCTTAATCATATACTTTTGTGGATTAGACCTTCCTGAGTACCAAACTCAGACCAGCTTTACTGAAAAGTATCTACTGCATATCTAAATTCAAATGATGTGAAGGGCATTGCTTTATTAAGTTTACAAGAGTTCAATGAGAAAATTTTTCAATAGGACTAGTTAGGAAATAGTTTGTTCTGTTTTTAATTAACATCTTAAAACAGCAGCCTTACATTAACTTTTCAGTTTAAAAATGTTTGGTTTTATACTAAAACATTCAAACAGATCATCTTAATCAGTTGGGTGGATTGCTAATTTTGTGTTCCCCTTGCAACTCAGAACTTCAGAGCGGAACATGTAGCCTGGTCTTTTGATGCGCATAGTTACAGGAGCATAGAAGTGAAAGTTTATTCTTGTTTTATTCTCAAGCATCTATGTTTCTATTTTAATTTAAATTTTATTTTCCATGCTTTTTTATCATCTGTTATTGGTTTTGTTCGATACCATAATTTTTCATTTCTGCAGCATTTCTGGCCGATGTGATATAAGACATTTGATGCATCTGGCTTGCAAGTACTTATTGGCACTTGCATTGGAAATGAAAGTCTGGGCTGGTTTCTGTGGCAGGAGTAGCATTTTTATTAGTTTATTCAATCTGCCAAAGAAATAGGTGCACTCTGTTTGCTGACATTATTCCCTGAGTTCATTTCAACCGAGGTGAGGCATGGCAAGAGGCCTAAGAGGATCAATAGCCGCACACCCACGGGCTTTCATCTCTAGATGGTTGTTCGAAAGCTGGCTTTTGACCAAAACCATGACAGTTTGACAGCTGTTTGGTCATTTATACGAACTACATTGGTGGCCTCCATCCAGTTGCTAGTGCAAGTAGACATCTGCATCCAAATATTTAGATTAAATTTGTACCTTTATCTGGCAATCTCAGCAGAGCTGTCAGGATTGAATGTGATGGAGATTTGTCTCAAGAACCACACAGATACGCTGCTAGTGTTTACCTAGGTTTTGCTGGGCTTCAGGTATAATTTTTCCAAGTATTTCTGAGATGTGGGCTGCACATCTTCCAAAAATCTTCCCATCTCTCTTTTACAGAGAGAAGTAAGATAGTGATCACAGCCATCACACTGGACCAGGGACATCAGCTTCTCACTGTGCAGCTCATTTAGCATTTTGTGCCTTAATCCCCTAGCTCCAAAATTCAGCAGAGATAGTAGCATTGAGGGTAATATTGGTATCCCACTACACTGACACTATTTATGGTGTTTCTCATTTCAGCACCTTTTGCACCTCGAAAATCCCCCCTGATTTCATGGGCTGGTGTATTGCATGGGAGACCATCTCACCTGGCAGCATCACAGGGCATGCCTCAAAAGCTGTGACCCCACAAAGGTCTCCATCGACACTTTCTCTTAATTCTCAAACTATGACATTATTTTCCATACCACGTGCAAGAATCCACACCAAATTTTATTTAATTAAGCATTTATGGCATACTAATTTAACAGTGCTGTTGTAGCGATGCTCTTGGCAATAATCCAGTTCCCTCATTGGAATAAACTGCGCAGCCTTTGGCTTCATAGTTTATTCACTTGGGGACTGTGTTACTGCCTCATAAAACAGCGCGATGCTACTATTATCACTTAATTATACAGCAAGCTTTTTCATACTTTGGTGTCTGCCTTCCTACATCAGCCACAGCATATTTCTCTGAACCCCAGAATGCGCAGGAAATATAAATTGGTCTGTTCGAACACACATAAATATCTCAGAAAGGTCTTTTGTCAGTACTTTGAGAATTATCAATATATTATACTCAAATGTGATAAATTACCACTTTAGAACAAACCAACAAATATATTACTAATAGAATTAATTCTAACAGGTAATTCTGAGTCATCACCTGTAATTTCTTACATAAAAAGTTCCAGCAATAGAAATGGGCTACTTATCTGGGTAATGAGTATTAACTGGGAAAAAAAACAAGAGAGAAAGAAAAGCTGAAACTTAAACTGCAGGATCATTATCACTAATTATTAGTATCTGCACTAGGCATTTTTGGAGGTAATTTCAATAATAAAAATATCTAAATGTCACACATATCCACAATTTATTCTAGGAGATCAAGGTTCCTAGCATTTTTTTCGATTTGACAACTAATGGACTTTTTTCTGTGTTGAGACACTTGTTAAAGTGAGGAAATAGTGCTAAAGAAGAAGCAAATACAAAAGCTAAATCAAAATAATATTAACATTTCCTAAATCCTGGTTATTTTAGGTAAATTTAAGCTACATTACTTAGTTTATACCTTATTTCTATAGTAGTTACTATTTATTAAATATGATCACTTATACTCTTTTTTTAATCTTCATGCTGATTTAATTAACACTCAGAATGAAATTTGAGTTAGGTTTGTATTAAAATGAAAGGCTATTTTCAAAAGCTATTAAAATGTAAGGGTATTAGGTAATCCATATCTGTCTCCAGATTGACAGAATGGTTAGAAATGCTGAATGCTTAATTTCCCTTGAAACAGGTTTGGAAATGAGAACATTTGACTTATGTGACTAAACAAAGATTCACACACTTACGTTTAAAACTTTTGGATGAAGTGACTTGTCCAGCTGTCTCGGTTTAATGACCTCATTCAACCCATATGTTCTTTCAGGTCTCTCCTTTTTTTGCTCACCGTTCATGACTTGCCTACATCAGCTGCAGAAAGTCATCTCCCATCTCCTAGTGCAGGACAACCAGCTGTCTACAGCCAGCTCAAAGGCTCTCCTCCTTAGAGAAGTTTTTCTTACAAATAGTGTAGACAGGGTGACATTGGAGCAACCCTTTAATGCAACACCGCCTTCTTTTTGAGGTTTGCTAAACACCAGCGTCTCAAATATGAAAGAACACAAGGATGTAAGAAATGGAAATATTGTGCTGATTCTGTAATTTAAGGCTTTGCAATTCTTCCTGCTGATGTTAATATGTTTATATTAAAATAAATACCTAATTGTAATCAAGTGATTTAGATTCTATCATTTTTCATGTCAAAAGGAGCAAGACCGAACTTCATGGTCTGTACTGAAATTATTAAGTTATATAACTACACTTTATAGGCTTTTTCTTTTATAACTACTTATTCAAAACCCAAAACCATAAAATAAATTTTAATTAGTTATGTAGAAGGGGAGAATAAAACTTTATACACTCCTTGGTATATCTAAAATGACTTTATTTTATGGCCAGTATCTTTTATAATTATTAAAACAGTAAATTAAAGTGATTTAGGCATAGCATACCATTAGAATTTCTATAGCATGACACAAATAGTTCTCAATAATAGTGAGTTCATAAATACCTTTGAAAAGTTTGAATTATTTGACTTAATTGTTTTCTCAGACAAGGGAGTGCATGGGAGTAAACATCCATTTTTTACTTCATTTTAATTGGCTCTTATAAGACACTGGTATATGTGGCAGTGAGGCAAAATGGAACATGTGCTTCAGGTATGACTGTTGCCTGGCAAGGAAATGCTTATTTTAAGATGTGGCTCTTTATTTTTGTTTGGTTGTAAAAGGTTTATTTGTATGTCCCACACAAGAACCATGACAAAAACTTTACCTATTTAAACCTTGTCATTATGAATGACACTGAGTTAAAATTCATCTTGATGAGAACATAAGATACAAACTATTTTGTACCTTTTTGTTAGCCAGAATATGTAGAAAGTTCTTGGTGCAACTTAACTCACACTTTTGTTTCTCTCAGCCACTTACCAAATAATTGCATTATTTATACCATATTAACTTCTGTAATGATGTGTACACCAATTAAAAGCAATGTCTAGAACATAAAATAATGCTGTTTATGTACCACTTAGCATTTAAATACTGTCTTCAAGTGGATATTTTAAAAAATGAACACTGATGTCTTTTGGACACTAGAAATCCAGGTCTTCTCTTGGCTAGCAGGAAAGAGATTAAGTGGTGGTGTCACACCAAAGACAATGACAATGAAGTTCCCTTGTCGCTACTGTTAGGAAAGGGATGTGAAGATTGTGTGATTTGTATCTCTGTGAGTAGAAATTCAGTCCTGAGGTAGTGTAAGAACTGGGATTCAATAAATCTTGAACAATTAGTATCCTATAAATCATAATCTTTCTCTTTCACCAACTTCCGTCATTCACATGCCAGTTTTCTTATTCACTTGTAGCTGAGAAATAAAGGGAAAATACTGGGACTCTCCACTGGAATCTGTGGCTTATCCAGGAATAACTGCATAGCCAAGCCCCCGACTGTTTCCATCACAGTCGATGGCGGAGTCCCAATCCCTGCAGCAGAACGGGGTGGATGCTGTCAGGCTCCCGACGGCTGCCCCGCCATCACCTGAAAAAATCACTGGAAGGAAATCCTCACATTAAATCCATGCCTCAGAGCATGTCTCCTTTCCTCATTTGTTTTACTTCTGCTTATCATCATATGACTGTGTAATATAACCATGTTTTTTATACAGGTTGCAGTAACAAGTGGTTATTTTCTGTAGAATGAAGTATTTATGACCCCTGCCACGTGATGCAGGGTGGAGGAGCAGAGGTGGCTGCTCCAGTCGGAATGTCAAAAGAAGGGACCGTAAAATGTGTCCCATACAGTAAATGCTGGCACAGAGAGGAGCTGCAGGCCACTAAAGAAGGTGCATGGTGCACAGCGTGTCCCACATGTGGCACCGGGGGACACCAAAATCTCTCAGGCCTGGTCTGGGGAGGGAAAAGACCCAGCCCCTACTGTGCCCTGCTGTGAAATCTAGGGCAAGAGGCTTTGAAGGTAACTGTTGGTACTGTAGCCAGCTGCTTTTTCACAACAGAAAATGTAAAAATAAAAATAAAAATGCTGAACTACAAACTTCAGTAACGGAGTAAAGTTCAGCTGCTGCATATTCATAGCCCGCCTCTGAGTAAGCCTTCTTCCATTGACACATCCCCTTCCTGCATACCAAGTGCTAATGCATATTTATACATTCATAAAGTATGCTCAATATTTCAGCATTCACAATTATTTACTATGCACAGGTATGCAGTCAAAATTCAGGTGGCATCTGATTTCCCATACTGTAAATTCGTCTCCAGACCATGTTATTACACTCCATGCACCTGCAGAATCGTAAGGTATTTCACCGCCGAGGATTTTTATCTTCAATTATTCCTCAGCCTCCGTGTTGCAGCTCTTACAGCATTATGCAACACACAGCCAAATTTATCTCCAGGTACATATTATCTAAGCTTATATGCCTATAAGCATAAATAGCCTATCATAATCCTAATTCTGGCATTAGGATAGAGGCAGGAAACACACAGCTCACAAGATGCAAGGAGCCTTGTGCTGGGTTTTGGTTTTGTTTTAAAGCAGCAGATGGTTCAGGTTCCTTGAGTCTTTCTACAGGACTTGGAAGGTGAGTTACAGGTCCTCAGATAAGCCAATGCCAACAAGCACACTTGGCAGAAATTGTAAAATATCTCCTAAATTCATCTTTCTACAAGAAATGGGCACTTAGTTGGGAGTGAAACAGCCTTTCCTGATCAATACTGTGATTTTTTTTTTCTCTTTTACCTTTTCCAGCACTAAATATGGAAATATGAATGCATGAAGTGCCCAATTTTTACACTTTATTTAAAGAAATCAAGAGGTGTAAAAATAACTGAGAGTGACTAAAAGTTATTCTCTTCTGCACTCCTGACAATTGCACATCACTCACAGTTCTAGTCTAATTTTAAAAATCAAAGCTATAGAAATAAGCATTGTTCTACTCTTTGAATGTTAACCTGCAAGTCTGAATCCAAATCTAACAAACTGCCATAAATTAACATGTCCTTTTTTTTTTTTTTCAGCAGTGTGACGTTCCTAGATTGAACTGGTATCCTCGGCAAATTCTAATTTGTTTGTTTGTTCCCACAATAGAAAAAAAAATATGGCATTTGTTGCCATCTACAACAGGAACATCTTGTCTTTCTTCTCTATCTGAGAATTTATTTAAAAAGAGAAATTCAGGATGGAAAGCAAGATATCCAGTGAGAAAGAGGTAAGCCCAATCATTTTGGGTTACAGATAAGACCGGCAGTGGAGTTGGCGTACTGCGGGAAGGCACTTGTTTGCTTTTAGAGGAACATTCACTTTTCTGATGAGAAAATTCAGTAATTACTTTTAGATAAAAAAGTCACAAAGGGAAAAAAGAAAATGCTCAATAAGAAAATAGGTAGATAAACAGGGAAACAAAGGAACCTAATCTCAACAGAATAATTTCTGGAAGAAATACATGGTGTTAAGGCAGAATACTCCATATACGTCTTACTGCTAGAGAGAATACATGAAAAAGGTAGATGGAAGATACATACATACCTAGATATATTTGAACATATCTTCCTTTCAGATTAAAGTGAGAATACAGATACATTCCATTGCACTTGCTGAAGTTTTGTGACAAATGTGAGACAAATAAAATATAATGCTAAATTACACTTCTATATTTTGAATATAAAATCTTCTCTTCTTACCCACTGATCATCTAAATAACTCCTCGCTATTAATCCTAGCCAGACAACAGTTAAGACCTTATCCTGTAAGCAGTCATAGGATGCTTGTATTATTTATTTCACAGTTAGAGATCAGATTTAATCTTCAATTCCTTGAAATAAAAACCTTTTGTTTATTACAAACCTTACCAAAGCTATTGCTGTAGAGGATGCATGCCTTCTCTTTCATCTGTAATCAGAATACTTATTTGCCTTATGTTTTAGCTGAGAAATAAACATTTAATGCCATCTCTAAGGAATAAAATATATGCTTAATAATGTGTTACTATTTAGTACGACTTTTTAAGCTCTTATCACATAGGAATTAGTTATCATTTTGGTGGTATCTCATTTCCATAGCTTGCCAGGATATTTCATTCATGAGTTAGCATGACTTTGTTGGGCAGCAACAGTATGTTTTAATAATAAATGTCATAATATTTAAATTGTGATTGTAGCACCTGGATCAAATAAAATTGTGTTACAAAAGTCTTACAATGCAAGCCAGCAAAACAGTCTATCTCTGAAAAGCAGTGTTTAAAAGTAATCTTCACTAAAGAAAACCAGTTTACAATCTAAGGCCGTCTCTAAAGTATTCACATTGTGCTCCATTTATATGAAGACCTCAGTCGTGCTCTTAGCTCAAACATCATTACACTTTTTTGCTACCCACGTTTCTGTAATTCCAAAGTTTTCTCTGTCCAGTGTGAGGTATTACAGCTGCTATTTTGGTTCTTTGAGCAAAGGCTGTTTGAAATGAAGACAGTTGGGTGAACGCTATCTACAAAAGCAAATATAAGCCAGAGCGCTGCTATTAATGTGTACTGAAGAAAGTGGAGCTCCTTTCATTTGCACCATGTAAGGACCTAGCATTTTGTGCTCTGGCAAGACATCAAAAATTTTCCTTCCTGTTAATCATCTACAACCTGCAAAAGGAATATCTCAGGAACATGTGCCTTCTTCCAAATACTCAAGTCTCACTCCTATAAATAATACTTCCAATAAAAGAAAAGTTATATCTTGGGGATTAATGCATATTCAAAGTAAATATATCTCTGGAAATTGCTTTAGAAAAGCAGAACTAGCCAAACAGCCTCTCTATAATTTGTTGCAAGAGTTAACCTTTTATTTAGGATTATGGACTTAGACCTACTGCCATTACGCACATAAAGAACTTGCTAAGTGAGTAGTACAACGGCATTTCAAGAGGTTTTCACTAAGTAAAAGCAGTTGGGCTGAAACCTAACTGTAAGAAACATGTTCTTTTAAATTAAAAAGTGTTTGTGTAGGGGAAGAATGGCCAATAAATTCCAGTTAAAGTCAGTTCTGTTAAAACCTTGAATGTCTGCTGTAATAAAGACTTCCATGAAAATGAATAGTACCAAATATTTCACAGGAGGGTTCAAGTGCTAAGTGTATTTCCAGATAACTAGACAACCCATACAGAGATTTGTTTGAGGCAAAATCTGTTTTCTCTATTCTTTCCAGAAGCCCTTCCCAAAGCGAGTAAGATACTTGAATGCAGGCTGGTTTTCCAGGAGTCCAAGCAAATGATCCTGAGCTTGATTATGGAGATTTTCTTGGACTCCAAGAAAACATTTATTCTTGAAAAAAAAAAAAAGTTTTATCAGATTTCAGCCTTGGCTACACATTTCATAGGAGACTGGAAATGCAAAGGACAGGGGAACTTTATTTGCATGCCGTCACCTAATAGTTCAATTCCAGAACTTGTCCAATTTGCTCAAGGATTCAGGGTTATTTTTCTCTTTCAAGAAAACTTGTTTTAAAGGACTTTTAGCCTTTTTCAATTTATTTTGATAATCCTCAGGTTAGGTTAGTGTGTAGTGTGTGACCTACAACGAGGAGGCTCAGCCCTTGCCAGAAGTTTGTTAATAGAAAATACCCTGTGGCGTGACAGTGGTCTGAAACGGAAATACTCCTCCTCTCTGTGGCTGATGACATTCCAAACCTGTTGTTTGTGCTGGAAAATTGGGGTGTTTCTCCTTTGCAAACGTAGCACCGCAGCCCTTGCCTCCGCGGTTTTGTTTTCTGCAATTTCTTTCCCCGCTGCAGATGGTTGAGGTTGCAGATGGACGCGGGAGAGTCAGGCTGAGCGGGGCAGCTGTTGCTTCGCATCGCTCTTGCTACGATCCAGAGCATTTGTCATTTTTATGTGGATGCCTCTTCGGTTTGTTTGGTTTGAGGTTTTTAAACACTTTGTTCGTTGGAAAAACAAGGAGGGAAGGAGGGCTGGCCAGCTGGCAAATGAGTCTGAGCTCAAGAGAGAGAGGAAAGAATCAGGGCAATCACATCTCTACTGACTTTTAATACAGGGCTGGAGATTTTTGTGGTAATGCACTTAAGTAGTTAGCAATAAATCCGAGTAGAGTGATGTATGCGATACAAAATTTAAGATAGCATTTTACATTTATACTCCTTGTCATCTTTTGAACTGTTTACCTGCTCTCCAAGCACAGACTGAAGCAATCACTGAAACAATTACGAAGAACATGAAATCCATGAAATCCAGGCAGTACCCTTGTTTTGCAGGGGAGGGAGGGCACATATTTTTAGAGAGGAGGCTTTGGTGTTAGGAAGTCGTATGTCTGTAGTACGGGTTGGTTTTGAAAACAAAGAAGGGCAACCCGACATAACTAATACCTCTATGGAGAATTTTTAACTGGAAATCCTAACTGCTAAAGAATAATTTAATTCCAATAAAGTGTATTTGATTAAAATACCTACATGTCTCAAACTTGCTAAAATTGTTGCATTTTATCTTGATTTTCAGTTCCCCTGACAAGACGTGGGTTGCCTGATACTGATGAGCAGGAATTGATTCTAGTTTTGTGCAAAACGAGTGAAAGTCAGTGGGAAGACTTTGGTCTGTGGTGTAGGGGAAACCAAAGAATGACATAACACAACATTCAGGGTCTGACTTTGAGATGTTTAGGGAGTACATAATTAACACAAATAAACTATCTCCTTCAATTAGTACAGAATAAGTGACAATAGCAAGCATGTTTTCTACTTTATTCTTTCAAGGCTGGTTTAGACTAGTAGCCCATTTATGAACCATCATGAGTGGCTGCGATATGTCTGTTCTGTATGAAACTGAGACCTGCTAGGATTCTGCCAGATCCATATTGGTAGAGACGCTTTTAGGGCTCAAAATCAAAAGGCTGAGTTTCCCTTATGTTTACTCTGATTAAAAAAAAATAAAGGAATTTTACTCTGGATTATGTCACATCAGCTTACTGCCCAGGCTACCTACTTTCTGGGAGTCCCCAAAAACAGTAGTGCTGATTTTTAAAGGCAGCTTCTCATTTGTATTCACAACTACAGACACAAATATTCAGCTAGCTACCTGCCTGCCTTTTACTACCGGGCACAGTAAATAGATAGCTAAGCCCTGCTTTTCACCGCTTACATTTAATAGTGGCTAAAAAAAATAAAAATCATTCACTGCAATAATAAACCCGTAGGTACAGATCAGAATCGGGTTCCGCCTCCTTTTCATGGTCAAGAACAGGTTTTTTGTTGAGTTTTTTTGGCAATCAGTACGACTGATCTCAATGGGACCGGCTGCTAAAGGAGTGATAATACTGGTAGGGGAATAAGATTCAAGAAGGCAACCCTGTGTGAATAATAACTTTAGCACCCATTTAACTTTAAGCACTTCTTTATGGTCCTAGAAGTTAATAGCTGTACGCATTTGGTCAAAGTTAAGCATATGCTTAATGCCTCCTTGAATTAGAAATTAGATCTCTGAACTCTAGTTTTGCTCACACTGTGTCTTACTTTGTTGGTAGATTCGCTTTAAGAAGATAGGAAAATGGCAGTCATTCAAAATGATATCTGTTTGCAATTAAATGTTATCCATACAGTGTATTCAGCGCATCAGCAATTAACATTTTTCTTCTTAATGTATATTTGACTGTATAACAGCCATTAAGTGGAACTACACATACAATTGTTTCCCATTAGATTTTCTAGTTCTCTAATCTAAGCAAAACCGCTCAAACTTAAGAGAAAAGAAAAAAAAAAAGTTTCTTATTACTGACTTTAGTTTTCTATTAATTATATCAATGTTTATTTTTCAGGCTTAGTTTTTTGCTTCATGTAACCTGATAACTTATCATAATTTCTTGATTTGACTTACGCCTGCTGAGTCCTATGTAGCGTGCATGTGGCACCAGGTCTTACGCTCGTATAAACCACAACCTATTAGAAGAACTGTGGAAAAGCACTGGTTTACCTAATATAGAGTTTTTATTTATAATGTGAACAGCTTTGCCTGCATTGTACTTATTGGGAATTAAGGACATCAATGCCCTTTTCAATAATAAAAGGCCATTCCACTTGCTCATAGTCTTATTCAGAGCCTGTTACGCCCATCTCCAATATACACATCATTTAAAAATCTTCTTCTCCATATACGGAATAAGTTTTTAGAGCCCAAATCCCACAATAAAATGAAGCTTAGCCTTGCCAGATAAACCAGAAAATCATGTGTTGTTAGACAGAAAACACAAGGTATCTGAAATTGTGCAGGGTCAGTTGCATTAGAAGGCTTAAACTCACCAAAACTTTCCCTTGAGGATTGCTGTACACCTATATTTTTTTTGAAGCACTAGATGCGTTGATGAGTTAGGAGTGGTTTTTGGTAGCAGCATCCTGTTCAGAGATCTGACATTAGTGGATCTCTACAGCTCTGCCAGCACAGAGATGTGGAAAATGGCATGCAGAAGCAGTTGTCATAGGTAACAAGATACAGATGATTCATCCTCATTAATTTAAGTTAATTAAAGCAAAATGAGCAAATAAGCCTCGTAACCCTTCTACTGGTTTCAACGGGAGTTAGATCAAGTGCAGAATACTTTAGTGTTGGCAATGCTCTTCAGACTGTATGGAAATACCAGATCCTCTTCATAATAGAGAGGTCTGTAACATGGAGACATCACTGAGGCCAATTTCTGCTTTAAAACCTGGTAAATCAGACTTATGTCCACAAAATCAGAATTTATCCCCTCAAGAATCTTGCACGTCAAAGCTAGATACCAGCAGGACGTCAGACTTCAATTATCCTTAACTACAAACTTTCAAAGTTTCTTTTCTTTTTCCATCCCTATAACACTTGTGTTATCTCATATTAATATCAAACATGTATTGTTATTCTAATAACTAATTATAGGACTCGTAATGCTAATGACAGCAATTTAGTTTGTAATCCCATCTGTTCACTTTACCAGAGTTGTTTATTCCTGCTTTCAAAATACACTTGATTTGTAATTAATCACGCATTTTGACTTTTTTAATTAGAGATTTGCGGGGTTTTTTGAAAATAAAACATCACAAGGAATAAACAGGAACTGTGGGGCACTGCAAAAAGAAAATATTTCCATGTTTTCAGTGACCAAATAATTGAAAAATATGTGGCTATAAACGACCAATGGAACAGCTGAGTTACTTCTATCCTAAAGAATAAGTTGATCATTTGCTATTATAAAGTATTCCTGGAGAAGCCTGAACAAATGTACGCTCTTTTTTTATGCACTCAATCCTAAAGCAGTCTTTGCATATGGTGTAAATTGCTTTTAAATTTCAGGAAAATTGGCATTTGTACTTATTCACACAGCCTGATGACTTAGCAGGTTCCTTTGGAGAAAGGACCTGTAGAAACACTGCACAGAGAAGTTGTCTAGGAAAGACAAAATTCGGAGTATTGAAGATCCTAGAGTGCTGCGATGTGCTCATGTAAATGCTCACATATTTTCTTGTCTATATTGTTTATATTCTCCATAATTCTGTACTCTGATATTCATTATAGATCAGGAAGTATTTGCTCATGTGAATTTGTTTCTTAGTTTATGGGGCAGGTAGGTATAAGTGTAGGACTCTAAAGACAATATTGATCTAAGAAGAATTATGCTCATTTTAAAAGACAATCCGTCACACACTTTTTACTTCCTATTCATTGGCCATATGTTGAGGCAGAGAATAACAAAGCCACGCATTTTTCAGAAAACTGAAAGTGCACAAAAGTACAAACTGCCAAGGGAAGCTGAAGAGCTTCCTGAAGTCCCCTATGAGTCAATGGAAGGTTTTCCTCATTTTAGTATGAACTGGCAACCAGAGTCCCAGACCTTCCTGAGGAAAATTCAGCATTTGTTTCAGCATTATGTGATGCTCATGTATAAACTCTTTCCTCTGCCGTTATTCCTGAAATAAACTTTTGAATAACTGTAATTTTCATTGTAAAATATTGTCCCTAGTATAATAATTTTTCTAATAGTTTGTCCTGGTTCCGGCAAGGACAGAGTTAATTTTCACCTGAGCTGGGAGAGGAGCTGGAGCTGGTGGACACAGCTGGGATAGGTCACTCATTACCCACCAGCTGGGACAGCTTACCCAAATCGGCCCAGGGCTGTTCCATCCCATGTGACCTCCTGCTCAGTACATAAAGTGGGGATGGGGTAGGGGGGCAGGTTCTGCTGCTGGGGAGGGAGCTGGACATCAGGATCCAGTGTGAGCTGTGGTACTGTAAGTTGTGTGCTTAAGTATTTTCTGTTATCATTTGTTTTTTTTTTTTTTAATTTTTCTCTCTATTTTCTTTTTATCTCTTGTTCTCTTAAACTGTTTCAAGTTTTGCTTTCTTTTCTTTCCTGACTCTTCTCTCCATTCCATTGCAGGGGGCAGTGAAGGGTGAGTGAGTGAGTAACTGTGTGGTATTTTAACTATTGAGTGGGGTTAAACCACAACATAGTTAAAATGTCATATTTTCACATACACAACTAGTCTAGCTAAGAGAAAAAAAATACTATTATTTCATTATATTGATACTTCTTTCTTTCTCAGGTGATATGAGGTATACTTTCTTATGAATGGGGGAAGAAAAAGAGAAGCTAAAATAGGATAAACTGACATCTCGGTACAATTTATGAATGACACGCCTCCATAGGAGTCAGAATTCCGGCCCTTATCACTAACAGACTCCTTTGAACTTAGATTGATACAAAATCTGTTGTTAATTTCTTTAAAACTGTCTCCATTTCACTAGGGATCTTTAAATGAAAAAAATATCTATTTTGGTTATATATTTTTCAGACTTAAATTGATTATCCAGAAGGCAAAGGTCACTAAAACAATTAGCTCTGTGATGGAAAAAGTTTCCACTGATCTCCCAGAATAATTAGCTTATTCTGTCTTAGATGTATTTTGGTGTCTTATATGAGTACTGGAATAAATTGAAGGTAAAAAAAATCCATTTTTAATTGCTTTATGCATTTAACTTAGTATAGTTTTAAAAAGAATATCTATAGTCTAGTAATCTCTTTATGATACCCTTTTTGCTCTTTAGTATATGTTTTTCCCAATTCTCAATAAATGACAATTTAAGCATTCTCAAGCTTGATCCTATTTTCATTGAAAAAAGAGAGAACTGGATTTTTGCATTTGTTTGTGTTTGTTTTTCTATCTGTACTCTTCTGCTTTGTTAAAGTTTCTACACTTTTTATAAACTTATTTTTGTTACAGTCTCTGCCTTCTTAGGTGTGCACCTGTTTCTGTAGAGACCAAGAATTCCGTGCAAACGGCTAATAAAACCTAAATCTATAGTTTAGTTCTGCTGAATGTGAAATGTATCAGTGCTTATCTGATTAATTGCAATACATCCTCTGCAATAGAGGAGAGGAGAGGATGGATTGTTGGGTTTTGTTTTGTTTTGATTTTTTTTTTCCTAGCTTCTACAAGGAGCAGTCACTGGGTTATGTTATTCTGAGTTTGAGTTTTGTGTCATTGTTTTTATAGTTGGTTTCTTGACAGCAGAATGTGCACTGCTGATCATGATGCAAGAAAGTAATTACTTAAGAAAAAAAATGGATTGTCTTTTTTTTTTAATTAAAAAGCATGTATACCCTTTCTTCAGCCAGTGCTATGATCAGAAATGTCATCTTGTGTCTGAGAAACGAGACCTCAGTCTGCATTCCTGTGTTTCAACACAGGATCAAAGCAATAGGTTTACTGTTTGCTACAGATCTTTTATCCATGGTGCAATGTAAAACATCAAACAAATCTCATTTGTTTTCAGCTAACACATGCATAAAGAGACCAAGCCGTTGTAATTACATGCACGTAACCCAAACTGAATTCATTTGGAATTCTGTCCGCACAAGCAAAGCGTATTTGTACCTTCAATATTCACAGCTAATGCCCAATCCTGTATACTGATGAGTGTTGGCTGTCAGACGTTAAACACCTTTAGGACAGATATTTTTATTTTATAAGCTTTTTTTTTTTTGTTACCAGACACCCAGCCCAAGTAGCTGTGGTAAGAGTGGTGAAGGAAGCATGTTTTATTTATTTAGCTGCCTTCACTACAAGCAGCTTTCCCCAGCCTCGTCTACAGTTTGGTTCTGCCCCTCCACCTGTCTGTGTTGCTAATCAGGATTTCCAAATGCTAAGTGCTAAGGCATAAAGCCTAAGCTGAGAAATTCTGACTGTCATCACCACGGGATTAAACAGAGATTTATTCAGGTAACTCAGAACAAATATTACTCTATGAGGTGTAAAACAAGCCATGCATCTAAATTATCGAACATTCCCTGCATAACAAAACACCCTGTGTGCTGCCATACGCGTTGCCCTTTTGGCCAAAGGACTTTGTCATATTGTATCCTCATTTTCTGCAATCTTTTAAAAACATGCAAGGAAATGATGTTACTGATAAATTAAAAATATTACCTTAGCAAATTACCTGAAACACCAGTAAACACAGGGAGACCCCTCTTTCTGCAATGCCTTCATAGCAGTCAGCTCATGACAAGGGTTGTGTGTCTCCAGGGCCATGCAAGCACCGTACGGTTACTTGGAGCCCATCTCCAGGTCAGCCTTGGCTATACCATCTATTCAGTGATGGACTAGCAACTGGGAAATAAAAACAAAGGGAAAAGCATTTGCTTATGGATAAATTTGATGCTTCCCCTAGTATCACAAGTAGTACCCAAAACAGAAAGGATGAGGGGTAATTGTTTTAAAACAGAAGAAGGTAGATTCAGACTGGATATAAGGAAGAAGTCTTTTATGCTGAAGGTGATGGAGCACTGGCTGAGGTTGCCCAGAGAGGTGGTGGATGCCCCATCCCTGGAAACATTCCAGGCCAGGTTGGCTGGGGCTCTGAGCAACCTGATCTGGCTGGAGATGTCCCTGCTCCTTGCAGGGGGGTTGAACTGGATGGCGTGGAAAGGTCCCTTCCAACACAAACCATCCTATGATTCTACCACTGCAAGTATGTGACAACAGTCCAAATGTGTGTGATAGCGACTGACGAGTGAGCATCAGAGCTCCTGACGCATTCACCAAAACTGGTGACTCTCAGCTTCTAAGAAAACAGAGAGGGAAAGGTATAAGCACCACCCTGCTGATAGATAAGGTGTCCATATTACATCCCACACAGTCTGTCCTTGCCTGGATGACTTTCCTAATTTTGAAGCCTCAGTAGAAGAGGTCAGTGAACACTTTAATTGTGTGTAAGAGATGATCAGCTTTTGGCACAATTTATAATGAAGGTAACTAGTTCAGAAGTACATGGTTCATTTAATTTTAAAAAGAGGGTCTAATTATTTATGCTGTATAAATAATGAGATTCCAACAGTCTGAGAAGTCACTGAAACATTATGATATTAAATCTTTGCAAAGAGAGGTGAAGGGAGAGACTCTTGTGAGAGTATAAAGTGTGAGGATTAACAAAATGTGGATTAGTAAGGGTCTGCTGCATTCAATACAGAATCTAGGGTGAATTATTTACTGTTAGTATTACTTTCAGCTCATTAAAATTAACTCTATGAATTGGTAAATAATAAAATTAGTGTTTGATGAAAGAAATGCTAATATTTTTTTCGAAGAATATTACTAGAAGTTATTTAACAAATTCCATTTGCTATTATCTATTAATAAACAGTAGGAAACATCCAATAGCTCACGTTCAGATCTTGAAGCAGATGAATTATATTTTGGGTTTCATCATTGATTTTTTTTTTATATCTTTTTTCAGAGTAATTTGAAATAAAACTCCCGCAAGACAAAAGATATGGAAGAGAAGCAATACTTTAATAAACTAAATATAAATAAACTAAATAAACCAGATAATGCTCTTCTGAAATAATGTGTGGTCTATTAAACTGAAAATTAGGCTGGGGTCTGATGGCCAGGGGGGAAGTGCCTGTCTATTCCTGGTGACAATCAGAGAAAGTCCAAGAAATTCCAGAGAGGATTGCAAGATCCATTGTGTTACATTAAGAAAAGCGATACCAACATCCTTCACCATTACTAAGGAGCTATAAACCTGCACGTGATGGGACACAGTAAGGGGAAAAACATGGGGCAAATAGGAATTGACTGCTTTGTGTGCAGAGAAGGCACACAAATCTGGCAGTGTTGTTATGCCCAAATCTTGGACTCTTTCTGCAGAATTACTGAGTCAACATTTGTTTGTATTTCATGGGTCCTGTTCCACATTTTGTTACCTTGGTCCTTCATTGCTTCCATTTAATTACCGGGTAATCACCGCCGAAGTTTATGTTCCTGTTAGTTGCTTTGCTTCTGCAGGGATATCCATCAGCAACACAGAAATCTCAGACACTCCAGACGTCAGCTTACACCTATTTTTCATTTTGACATGGTTTATAGCAAATGTCATTACGGGATTGCATTTAAGCCGCTGGTGACAGTGTGTCATTGTTCAATTAAGTTTTTAGACACCTCTTCTAATTGTATATTTCAGCATTTCATATTTCTCCGATTCCTGCCGTTTCTCACCTTCCCCAGTTGTTTAAAAGGCACTAAAATATCTCTCCTTACCTCACATTGCGTTGACTTTAGTTTGTAAATGTGACGTTAGAATTGCACTCACAATCTGCAGCCTGAGAACCCTGCACAATGCAAACCTCTGCCGTGAAGCTGAGGGACGGGATAATTCACCATTGCTGGAAAATTGCAGCAGTGTCTTGAAATTTCCCCACAAAATGCTGGTTTGGGGAAATTCCTGCGTGGATAAGGGCACATCTCAAACATTCTTATAATGATGTCCTTGACAGCTCTGCTGAAGTACTTATAGACCACTCCAATGTCAAGGCTTTTTACTTTTTTTTTTTTTTTTTTTTTTTCCTCCTCAAATAGATGTCAATTGTTAAACATTTGGAAATAGATAGGTGAAATAGATGCAGAATCCAAAATCTGTGTGAATTCTCTTGCTGAATAGAGGTGGCTGGCTGGCTGTTTTCAACATAAATATTAAAAAAAAGGTGTTTTGTTTTTTGTTTGTTTGGGTTTTTTTAACTAAATAACAGAGGGGTTTTTTTTTGTGTGTGTGTGTGTATGTGTGGTTTTGCAGCTGGATTTCTTTTTTGTTTGTTTTTCTTTAGGAAAAAGGTCAGATTTTTTGAGTCTCTCTTGTTATGCACCAGAACAAAACATTTCAGAGTCCTAGAGAAGGATATTTTTTATTACTGAACCTTCATGGAATGATTGTCTTTAAATTACAGTGATTGTGAATCAGGTGGGAAACTAAGTAAAACCTTTCGATCATATAAAGTTACCTTCTTGAAGGGTCCTTGACTTTGAAACCTCTCTTCTAGACTGGTTAAGCAGGACTTGGGTACCATTTTGGGGAGAATGATGAAAATACTGATCTAAGTTTTTGCTAGATGAATGCAAGCAGTTAGACTCATTCTAAGAACAGAAACAGATTGTGCTGCTTTAAGTAAGAAAAATAAAACTAGCTGTATATAAGAAATGTAAAGCCACTACAATTAGGAATGTGTATTTTTCACAACCACTGTAGAAAATGTTTTTCAAACAAATAGAAAACATCTAGATTATTATTTCTTTTCCATAACCCAGAACTCTGTTTAAATACTTAAGACAGGATGTGTGGGCAGGATGCCTAACTGAAAAACAGGTTTTGAATCTTGGATCTGCTTTTAGGACGACTTGGTCTGTAAGCAGAGACATCGTGAATTCCCTTTTTAAAGTTATCTGTAGTACTCTGCAGTTTGATTTTTCCTTACATTTTCAGAAGTAAGATAGACATGGTAGTGTCTTCCCAGTCCTTGCAGTAGCGCTGCAAGGTGAATTTTCCATGCAGTGTGAAAATACTTTTTTTCATGAGACACTATTTATTTTCCGGGGGCGGGGAGGGGGGAAGAACACCTGTTCAGCACCTCTGTGATAAATCTGAATTAATCTGAATGGGTTTAGATGATCTGCATCTTGTAGGCATTCTGCTGTCATGAGACTTCTTGAGGCGGCAGCAACATAAATGAAGAGGTGCAGCGAAGCTGATATCGAGCAGATCAGCCATCTCAGTTACCTGAGGAAGCCAAACAAAAACCTCATAGAGGGGCTGAGACAGGGATTGGTGCCGTTGTGATGTAGTCCTCACCAGCATGTTCAAACTGAATCATCGCTTAGCGTACAAATCACCTGGTATGATCACTGATTACTTGACACAGTGGCAAATATCTTTAGGAAAAGAAAAAAAAAATTTGCTTGTGTAAGATTAAAAAACTTAATGACAAAAAAAATGCTTCCAACAATATCGCAGACTGATTTTAATGCATGTGCAAAACATCATCTTTTTAGAAGGTAACATTTTAAGTGAAGAATTATAATTATGCTTCTGGAGATTTGGCAGTATTTCTAGTACTAATGGCAGAGCTAAGAACATATGATAAATCTGTGCACATCAGTGTAGAATACATCTAGACATTTATTTTCATCCTTTCTCTTATTTTCCTTCTGCCATTCTCTTTTTATTCTTCCAACTGCTGTCTTCTCCTAATCGTATTCATATCCTTTCCTTGCACTAGATAATTTTTTCCTCTTAAAACAAACGTATTTGAATATTCTGAAGTCTATATCTTCCTCCTTTTTTTCAATGTTTTGTTAACCTGAGTTATTTCTCATTTGGTACAAATCATTATATCTTCAGAGTGTTTGTTGTCTCTGAGCTCACGTAGACCAAGATAAGATTTGAGATCCTTTCTTCTGATTTTTTTTTTTTCCCTTCTTTTACTGGTTGCTTTTTTTAACTATGGTCTTTGGGTTAGCAAAAGAAATCTTCCTGTGTGGTGGAGTCTGACTCATGCTACTGCATCTTAATAGATAATAACATTGCCTGTGGCCAGGATTTTCAAGACAGTTAAATTATACACTCATCTCCCATCAACTTTCACTGGACCCTTCATGACCTTTGAAGAAAATTGACTGTGCATTAATTTTTATTTTCTTGCATTTCAGAGTATGTATTACTCTCATGACAGCCATCTCGGACACTAATGAAAGAAAAAGTGATAAGCAAATGTTTATTTAAAGAAAGGTGAGTGTGCAGGGGAGCAACAGGACGGAAAGCAGCCATGTTTCCTCCTGAGAGAGAACACAGGGATAAAAAAAAGATCAAAATAGCAGCAGCAGAAAAATCTCATAACAGTATGTTGTGCAAACAGTAGAAATTATTACAGGAAGAATTCTGGGAAGAGAACGGATATTCACCTCAACACAAATCTTGGAGGGCACAAAATAATTTTATTCAATCATTATAATGTTACATGTATGTTTAGGAAAAAAAAATAGCTTTATTTAAAAATAAAAAGGGAGATTTATACCTACTTTGGTCAGACCTACACAACTGTTCCAAGCAGATTAAACAAACCTAAACAAATGTGAGAAACCCTCTGCACTGTCCTCATGCTTATGTTCCTCAAGGCAAGACAGAGGAAGAAATAAATAAGGTGACAGCTTGGGGGCAAGTGTCTCTGGAAAAGATGTCATTGTTATTGGGAGAGTAAATGAGGAAGGATGACATGTAGGAGAAGAATTAGCAAAACATCTCTTGACATTTGTTAGGAAGAAAAGAGCTCTCAGCAGCTGGAGACAATGCAATACTTCAACAGAAACTGAAGATCTAATAATCCCCATTGGCAAAGAAGGTAGGGATATTTAAAAAAAAATTCATTGTATTAAAAAATTTTTAAAAGTTCAAATTCCACCCAATTGCATTGTACAATTTGTTGTTACTTACGACTGTGTCTTAGGATGAAAAGAAGGAAAGGCACCAGCTGTAAACTAGAGCAAGCTGGATGTAGCTTAAGGACGTTGTATTTGACAAACTGCAAAAATCAGCTTTGTAGTATGACTTCGTTTCAAAACTCTACAGCCTTTTGCTAGACATAAAATGTTGTTTCTGTGAATCCCTCTTCCTGAATTCGTGTTTGCTTCTGAGGGCTGCAGAGCGATGGAGAATAAGTAAGTTCCGTGGTACTATCAGTTATCCTGCTGCTCCTGAACCTGAGATTTTTGTCTCTGCTCATGCTCAGAGCAGCGTGAGCAGAGACATGTTTCTAGATTATACTGGGCAGTCAGAGCATGAAAAAAAAATCCTTTGCAGGAGCACAGACAGAAGAAAATAATGGTCTTTGACTGAAGCAATATAAGCCTGGAATTCGTCAGATTCAGGTGTGAGTTCTGGCAAGTCACTGGTCTAAATATTCATGGAAAAAAAATGAGTATTAGATGACTTTTAAATTGAGTTCTTAATCTCTGTAGACCTATTATATTCTTTTCCTGACAGAAAGGGGTTTAGAAAGTATAAAATTATATATTATTTTAAGTAGTTAAAACTGTTGAGAGAAAACATTTATGCTTAGATATAAATGAAAAAAAAATTAGAAATATGTACTGGTTTAATTTAAAGCAAAATAAGATAACACTGGAGACTGCAATTCATTTCATTCATGGAGGATTCATTGAAATTTATATCGGGTCTCATAAAAGCTGGAACTAGTGTTCCAGCTTTCCAGCAGTCAGAGCAGTGGTGACTTTTCAATGTGGGATTTGCTTTAACTGCCTGAAGTCTCACAAAGGAAATTAAGTGCAGTCGACCAGACAGTGTATTGCATTGGTCACCACTTCTGCATTTGTATTTAGTTGGATTTACCTCTTGACTAGATTTAATTTGCAAATATAAATGTTTACGACTACAAAATTGTGCAGGCAAGTTACATCTGTGTATGCCAATGGCAGAGTTGGAATTTCACTACTCTAATTCCTTTATGCAAGTACTTGTTTCTGCAGATCTGATGGTTGGATATGAAATGCCATTACAAAAAGCCTTGCAAATATGTGTTTTGTGAATAACTATTCGAACACCGGGATAAATACTTGGCTCTCACTTTACCAAAATCTGCCACAATAATAGACACTACCTCCTTCTAGATACACACCTACTGATATTTCCCAATTTAATGGACAATCACTTATGATTTATCCCATCTTGTGTTTCCTAGGAAGTCGATATCACTGTTAACTATAGACTATTGTTTTCCTTTTCTCATAAAATGCTACTTGGGTTGAATTTTAGGGAAGAGAATGACAGATTCTAGATTTTGGCATTTCTTTTTTAGATCTATACTTTCCAGCTACTCAATGAAAACTCATGGGTTAAGGACTTATTTTTACAAAAGCTTTTCTCTGTGAAAAGAAGAATGTTAGATACACAGGGAACTAGGATATGTGGGAAAGTTATGGTTGAAAACAGAAAATTCCAGTAATTAGTTGAGGTTGAGCCCCATGTCCCATCATGGCCACGGTGCAGAGCAGAAGGGAACCATTCCTGGACTCCATGAGCTATCCTGGCAGCAGGTTGCTCCCAGCTGCCCCATTTCCCAGGCAAGCATATGCAAACCAAATGGAACTTGTTAATATTTGTTTCCAAAGTCGGTTAATGACAGAGTATAAAAAGGCCATGAAATTATAATTCGATGGAACATTATTTTGAGATCTCCAGAAAGCACAGACATTAGCTGTCAGTTGAAATGAAATCCAATGTACATGAACTTTATTTCACAGTGGAAAAAAAAAAAAAAAGTGGAGGAAAAGCTGTATATAAAGCTGTATATATTAGACAGGATTGCTAATTCATGGGAAATAGCCCATAAAGTGGAAAAAAAAAAAACAGATAATCTTTGCTTTGTTTGATATTACCAGAGCACCAGTGTGTAAGGTAGATGCCAATCCATTATGTTTTACATTTATATAATTCATTAGACCCATCCTGTGATCTTTATTCATGCAAAGATCTCTTCTGGATTTATGGCAGTTTTGCAATAATTACTCAGCCTGTATGGAATCGTATATTTCTATGAATTAAACTGAGAAGCAATTTTCTAATTAGCATTTCAATTGTTAATGAAATGACAGATTACATGAGTTGCAGTGAACAGAGAGACATAACACTATCTGGCGTCTGAGTCAGACATTTTTAAAATACACACTTCCTATTTTCTGAAATTCCCACTTCCAGCCATCTCCAGAGTTTAGCAGAAGCATAAAACTGGAGCAGCATTTCACGGAGTTCCTTTTAGTTAATATCACAGTATTAAATAAGATCTTTCCTGCAAGGGAAAGAAAATGATTGTTCTGTCTCCTAAGCTGACTGTGTAAAATGTTCTTCAATAAAATCCAAGAAATTAATATTCAATGATTTACAGTAAATCTCCTGAGCACAGGAGGTTTGCTCTAGATGGGAAAAGCAAACACTTACGGGGTACAGTATTATGATGGCTTATGTTAATTAAATTGAAGCAGAAATGCTTAATTTATGCTTTACCATCAAGTGCAAAGGGGAAAATTCTTTCTTGGTTCAAGCTTTATCTTGTTAAGCAGATTTACCTCCTTATTTCCTATAATAAAGAGCTATTTTTGAGACTATACTGAGAAAGCAGAGGCTTGCAGAGCTTTTCTGCTAGTTGCCATGACACTTTGGATCTCAACCTACAGTTCAATACAGTAGCTGCAATTAGGTTAATTAGAACATTATCTCAAAGTACATAGCTATTGTACAAAAGAAGAAACATTTTCACTGAATGTGCTGCTTGGGCACCAATAAATGATTTTTTAAAAAATATATTTTCTAATTATAATGAATAAATTATTTCTCCTGGGGATGCCTGACATTTAAATATTGTAACTTGAAAAATAAATACAGGATCCATCTAATATTGTCTTAGGACACTGGAAATTTTTCTAACCTTTTAATTACTTTCTTCTATAAAATAATGAGAGAAAAAGAATCTCTATAATAAAGGATGGTTCTAGTTTAGCTCTTTAGTTATTTCTAAATTCAAAGCTGTTAATGAAAAATCATACACATATATATAAACATTAAACTTGTTAAAGGAATTTTTTAATTACAGTACTCCCTACACTCCTGTCTGCAAAAGGTGACTAAGCTTTTTTTTAACTATCACAGCATCCTTCTCTAGGAAAAGGAATCAATTGTGCCAGGTGCTGTACAAACAGAATAAACAAAGTTTTCAGTCTACCCAAAAAATAACAGACTGGTGTAGATAGACAAAGAAATACAGAAAATAAGGAATGAAAGTGATTGATTAGTATGATGAGTTGGAGTGTGAGTCCATCAGTAGCCAGCTTGTCTTTGTATCGCTTTTGTAGTAATTATGAAAATGAAAGCTTCAAATGAGAAAAGATGCGATATTTTATGCATTTTTCTTGAAAACTCAGCTCAAACATAGAAGGAAATGGTAAAGATGAAATGCAGCTCCACAGAAACCAGCAGGACTTTTGTCACTGATGTTGAGAGGCAGATCCAATTTTTGAGAGCGCTCTAGGTAAACTGTTGACTTGTAACTGTTGACCTCCTGAGATAAATGTTCAACTACCTAAAACTATTTTGTCCAGATGTACCTGAGTGACACGGCTGCTACTCAGACCATGTGCTATGTGGTGTGACCCGCCAGGATTTCAGGTTGTCCTAGAAAACAGACTGGACCGTCAGTGTGTACTTTAGTCCCTAAAAGACATTCGAGTGTGCTGTCCGTTTCCTGGAGAAGCTGTACACACTGTACAACCCTGCCACGGGCAATGACTTAGCAGCATACATCTCAGGAATGTCATAGCTGTCGTTCTGAAATATCAAATGCCAAGATTTTCATAATTTATTTCCGCATATTTGACAGACAGGGAGTTATTGAGGACAGAAATCTAAATTTAAACTTTTGTTTCTGCCTTTTTGTGTCTCAAATTTGTTCCCATTCCCCACCTCATTTATTAATCATTTTCACTAATCATTACTGCCTATATTTGTCTTCCATAATCACTAACTGTCTTTTCTCCACATCTTGAAGACAGGAAAGTTGCTGTCAGACATCATGCAAACTATGAATAACTCTGAGGTAAAAAGATAGGATACCAACTCCATAACAAAAATGATTCCAAAACTCCCTTAATTTCAAGAAAATCATGTTTTCACTGATAATAAATGTTATTGGCCAGATGCTCAGCTAAGCACCTGAGCATAACTCACCTAAGAGTGAATTATGGTACTCTTAGCTTCTAGGACATTTGCCCAAAATCCTGGAGCACAGTTCATGTTTTAAAGGACTTCTTGATTTTGTTTTGATTTGATATTTACACCAGTTCAAACCTCTCAAGTCCATTATTTCTTTTTTTTTTTTTTTTTCCTGTTCCTTCACTGATCTGCCAAGGGTGATGATTATTATAACCTAATTCTGTGGTTCTGTGAGGCAACTAGAAGTTTGCTGACCTGGCACTTTAGGTATATCTGACACAAGTTAGAAACAAACCCAAAGATAAATGCACATAAATCTCAGCTAACACAAAATTCTCATCTGGTATAGAACAAGTACACCGCTAAGTTGCAATTGGAGCCCAAATAAATTATTTTGCATTGTGAACAACTCTGAAGACTAACAGAGCAAACTATTTCAGACCACAAGATGAAACATTTTTACCAAAATGAAGTATTTTGGTTTCTTCTTTTAAAAGGGAAGAAGTTGGGGAAAAAAAATTCTTTGTTTTAGATTTGTCTGTCTGTTATGCCTGCATTTATAAGAGGGCTTCATGGCTATGCCATGCAACTCCTTCTAGAACGAAATGTAATGCAAGTGACCCAATTTAATTCCTAACTAACTTTTTTTGTGTCTGGGTCTTCCTTCAACATTTTCCATTGTTCTACCTGTTCAACAGGGTCCGTTCCATGTATTTACAGGATATGTACGCAAGTGTAGCCTACATAATAATACAACACATAGTGGTATTATTTGAGGGGATCACAGAAAAAAAAAATAAAGTTAATATCTCCCTCCTGTACTTAATGAAGCAACATAATCATACCTTTTGTAATCAACTCAGGCTGAAAATCTGCCATGGTAGGCACTTTCCATCTCAATCTGCAGCACTTTGTCCTCTCAGTTCTTTACCAGCTCCCCACAGCGAGAGCCAAAACAACAACAGCCGCCTGAAGTTTGAACTCAAAGTAGCATTTGCTCTTACAGCTGAAAGTCTTTAAAACAAATAAAAAAGGAAAAAATCTTAAATTGTGCTTGTCAAGGCAGTGAAAGTTGCATCTGAGAGAAGAATATAATGATAAAATGTGTTTATGTCAGTAGATTCACAAATACCAAAACAAGTAAAATGTTAATTTTCCCCTGTGACTGTTTGTCTTCTGTTTGCATTACGTTTCACTAAAATATATCTATCTATCTCCTCATCTTCCAGGCAGCTATGGCTACTGCTGCCAACCCTGTTTCGCATTGCTGTGGTAGTAACAGATTTCACCGACGTCTCTCTCAGCTCCCTGTTTCCGCTCATACTTTCTCTAAAAGCCATTCTACCAGAAGCAAGAAAGTACATCCTCACTTTATCTAACACCTTTTCTCCCTCTTCTCTCACCTGTCACACTGTCTGTGCCCTTTCTTACCCTTTTGCTTCTGTCTAGCTGAGACCCTGCTCTCTTCACCTAAAGAATCTGACAAACTGCAATACCTCCAACCGTGGCGGTCATATCTTCTGCCACGTGCGATCCGGGAACTATCAAGTATTATCTTGTCTAGTTATACTGCAGATTCTTCAATGGAGAGATTATCCATTTGTACAGTGCCTGATGCAAATACAAACCTGTTCCCAACCAGCCTTTTGGCAAGACTGAAAAAAAGGAAAAATCCACTTGTTTGTGCCTGAGAGTTGGTGACGTCCTTGTGAGGTATAAAAGATCATTTGATTCATTGCTCTCAATCTTAAACTCATTTGTCATGCAATGTCTGTTCATAATGTCACCGATCATCCTCTAACGGGAGTTCTCTCTACAGGTCTTTTGCTAATAATAATCCAGCACCCAGCTCTGCAGATCTGCCTCCTCCCCAAATACCCTTTCCTCATTCTGCTGCACGTCTTATACTTGACTTAAATAAAGGATGCAATGCTTCTCAGGACAGGAGAGATACAAAGGAAATGGACGCAGAAAGAGAAGACAGACCCTCAAAACCCATCACCCCTGCACCATCGTTAGTAGCAGCAAAAGCGGCAGATAGGTGAGGTGGGTACTGGAAGGTGGAAAACTGGGAAGAGAACAGCCTAGCCCTTGGTTTTACAGCATGTTAGGTGCCCACGCCTCAGGCTATCAAGTTATAATTGTTTATGACAAATCTCAAGGTTATACATATCAGCTATATCATTAAGGAAAAGGAACCTTTAACCCCACAAAGGAGATAAGGTGTCTTTTACCAGAATATCAAAAGCAGTTTCCATTTTCTTATGTGAAAAAAATAATTTCTGTGTGTTTTATAGCCATTAGTTGACACCATTATTAAAATTAAGGTTTCTACTCACCAACTCTCCAAGATGCTGTGTTTCCTGCAAAACTGTATAAAGGAAGTTACAGTTTCTTCACAGCTGTAATCCTCTACAATGTTTTTGGACAAGTAGGCATCAGTCTCCTTGGGCAGGCGTGTAAGTTCTCAGGCAACTGTTGATTTACTTATATCTTTTAATATACATTAAATTAATATACATGCCATATATCCTTACTTACAGGAATAGTTCGTATTTTTCTTGAGCACTCTAATTCACTGATACAATGCAGCAATTGTTGATTTTTTCCTAAATTTAGCATCAGCAAATGTTACTTCATTAGTGTATCTCCCTAGCATTTTCTTCACAATAAATTCTGCATAAAGGCTGCAGCCAGGTTACACAGAGCACAGTATTTTTATTTATACTAGGGTTCCACCCAGGGCAGTGAAAAGCACCAGGCCCTTCAAGCGTTGAAGGATTGCCTGGCCTTTATTCCCCCTTTGCTTTGCTAGGTTCATCCACACCTGATCCAAGTACACTTAGAGATTGAAATGAAGTGCAGTCTCTAGAGCTGAGCATAAGAATGGTTAAAACTGGAATTAGAGAGGGAGAAATACAAGCAAGGAAGCAAATTCTCAACACCAGTTCATTGCTTCATGACCTATCACTTGTTCCTTGTGAATTTTATGTAGGAACTGATTTATAGGGCAAATCAATCACTCTAGCAGAAAGAAACCTGTCCTTAAAACTGTGAAAGCATCTATCTGTGACAGCACACACGCAGCATGAATAAATATTGAGTACAAAGTTCTTCGCTTTAGAGGCTTGCCAAAGGTTTTTATATATATATATATAATATATATATTTAAATATATATAAAGTGCCAAAAAAAAAACCAACAAAAAAGAGCCCACTAACCCCAATGCACAAACAAAAGAGGCAAACCTTGGTAAATATTTACCAAAATCATTAAAAAAAAATCTGTTCATAGAATCATAGAATGGTTTTGGTTGGAATTTATTATATTGGACTTCTTATTCATTGTAAGTCATCTCTGCCCTACCAGTAGAGTCTTCTGTATACTTAACATGTAAGTTCTGGAGAAAGGGAAATGGGGTGGAAGCATGTATTAGTGCACAAGTAGGTATTTAAGAGATAGTTTGCTCCTTATCATTAGTACAGAAATGCTTACAGGGCACAGTTAGGGGACAAGCCTTACCTACGCTATGCATTGTGGCACAGGTTACAGCAGCAAAGCCTTACTTCAAGAAGCAGACCATTGAATTGAAAGAAACATGTCCCAATAAGACTTGCTAGTGGCCCTTTGCAGTGAGGGTACACGTACCTTGCTTGCTCCACTAGCCATAGGGTCAGATCTGGAGGCTGGCGCAGACCCACAGCCCAATGACTTTGTTCTTGTTTGAAGAGGCCTTCAAGTGTCAGCGACCCTCGTTACCGCGATATCAGCTCCTTTAATCCATATTGCCATGCCCAGCTGAAGAATCCAGATCTAACTTTCTCCTCCGAAATAGATGAACTTAAAATTAAAAAGACATTATAAACTCTTAAAAACTCATAAACTGTTTTTTTTTCACCTAGGTCTTTTTTTTTTTTTTTGCATTGAAAACTAGGAAGTGTCAAAGGCTACGTTATTCCCCTATAAAGTCCAAAATATTTTGTTACCACAGACATTAAGTAAAAGAGACTTGGGCATGATGAAGAGGAATAGCTGGAGAAAGACAGATGTAGACCTACAACTCACATGCATGCACTCAAGAATTGGTGTCATTAGGTACTGAAGCAGGGACGGTAAATCAGTGAACGAAGATGCTTTGCTCTAGTAATAGAGAAGTATGGATTTCATTATCTGAGGCCTTTTCAGGGTAAGAATCTTAATGTCTGCAATGAGCTAAGTGAGAAAGGATACTATCTGAAAGCCAAGGAAACCTCTGATGATTTTAAGTGCTTTAATTTTTACCCCATGAAGCATTCAGCCAGGATGAGCTATGTAATAGTTTTTTAATGATAATTATGTCTATTTGTTTGGTCTTGTACCAGATTGTTAAAGCTGCTGAGGTTGCTGAAGATCCAATTTTTTTTTTTCTTGAACTGTTGTAACTGTTCTTATTTGATTGCTAGTGTTGTTTAGTGAAGATGAAGATTTATAAACAGCCAAAAAAGCTATTTTTAAAAAGCCTGCCTTCTGAATATAAACAGTTCCTCCCTCTTGAAATAATTTCAGTGACAAAGTTCTTCCTTTATTAAAAACAGGAAAACAGCACTGGAAAAGCTATCTAGACAATATAATAAATAAAGATATTTTATTTTTTCCCATAATGTTACAGAGAGAAGGAGAAGGCAAGCAGAAACAGAAGCATTTTGCTAATGAGGTCTGGCAGAAGTTCAAACATAAATGTTGCTTCATGCATTGGGACTGCAGGATCAGAAATTAAATCTCGAGTAGCTTCATTACAGCCTAAAATTCAGCTCTGGAAACAATTCTTCCTTCCATATATGCTTCCGCCAGTGTTCTGGTGAAAAACTTCTGAAGCACTTAAACTGCTGCAGTCAAGTTTAAAGGCTGATCTCCAGTATAACACAGTACAGCCAGGGCTGGTTCAAAGGAAACAAAGCTCTGAAACACCTAGAGCAACACTTCAGCTTTACCATTTTACAGCCTGAGAAATCAAAACCTGACAGGAAAATACCAATTTATTTACACGCTTCTGCCCAAAGTTCTGAACACACGATTAGTTTTGGATGGGCAGATTTTTCTAATTATAAGTAGTTGTGTGTGTTTATGAATCTTAGCAGCTTTCTGTAGCGTGCTGAGGCCAGTGACAGCATTTGCCACCTGCATCGCAATTCTCAGAAATTTAATTATAATACTGCACACATCCCTGCGGTTTCGGCATCAGTTACTCTACCATCACATTAATATTATTTATTGTACCTGCTTAACCTTTGTATTTTCTAACAGGTTTTCAAAGTGGTTTTACATGCACTGCTTTGTATACTACACAGCAGAATGAAATTTAGACAGAAATTTACATAATTCCCCAAGGTGTAAACTTATCTTCCATTTCAAGCCATTAAATATCATCTCTCTGCATATCACCATCTTTTTTCCAAGTCTCAGTCACATCTACATCCAATTCGGTTTTCAGGACGCAGAATTTCATGTAGTACATTAGAAGTAGTTTGTTTCCTTCCATTAAAGGATTCAGTTACATTTTTAATACCACAGATTTTTTTTTTTTTCAGAAATGAATGCATTTCAAATGTAGCATGGTTTAGATCAGTATTGTTAAAAAAAAAAAGGAGCGCAGGGTGGTTGTGAGGCTATTTATATGTAACTGCTGTATAAGACCAGTCATCTCTTAACTGACCTCAAAGCTTCCTTACATCTGGTCAACATTGCTGGAATCACAGTGCCCCTACCCCAGAGAGGGCAGGTAGGAGGTGAAGGTAGACAAGACCCAGGTTTTAGGAGGAAGGCACTGCCGTGGTTCTATCATCTCCACAGCAGAGTTACAGCAAACCCTACTTCTCAGGACACTTCTTTTCCACCAGCTTCCCCTTCTTATGATTACACGGCCCTTGTCTGACCCATGCGTCTGAACGCGGGGCTCAGAGTGCCGAGCAGTTTTGACACAGCACTGGAAATATGTCTTCTGCTTAAGTACAAACCTTATGATGAAAGGTAGTCCCACGCAAAACATTCGCCTGAAAAACTGCTGCTGGATTTTTGTTTTTTTTTTTTCCCCCTCTACTGCCATCATAAAAAACTCAATCAATCAATCAATAAAAAAGAAGTAGGATTTATTTTTTTCTGGTTCTTTTTAATAAAAGCAGCAGCTATTGAGAACTAATGAGACACCAATGTTTATACACACTGTGATTCAAAAAGAAAAATATTCAACTTCATAGGATTAATTGTCCTTGGAAAACAAAAAAAAAAAGGAAAAGATTTTGTAGTAGAAAGTAAAAACAGCCACTATACAAACCAGAATGAAATTATTATCGACATTACCATTTAAGATAGTTTGTCTAGAGGCAGCATGGCTGAACTGTCCTGCTGACAGTGCTTCTCTTTGCGGTGCCACCAAGGCAAATTCCTGGACTCTGCATACACCATGAAAGACCTCTAGCCCCCTTCACCAGTACCATGAAACTCATTTCACTGTTCAGGCAGATGGGCAGCATTTGCTCATATCTTCATCGACCCAAGAAGCTGCGCATAGAAAAATCTCAATGGCTGCTTTCAGTTAAAAAGTGTGTACAGGGAGCAAAGTAGAAAAGAATTTAAGAGGAAGAGAAGGGAAGACTTAAGCAACGAAGGGGTGCTCCAACCTGCAGCATTTCTGCCTGTCATCAGACAAAAACAAGTAAAGCTCTTGATATATCTTATATTGAGGTGACACCAAAAATAGCTCACGTAAACCTCACATCACACGTACGAGCAAACCAAACAAGCACATCAAATCTGAGTGTCCTGGAGATATAAAGATGCTTCATCATATAAAGCAGCTCCTCTGTCTCCGTTAGCCTGGCAGCCACCAGCTCTGAGACAGTTGGAACAACAAGATTTTATTTCTGTCACAGCTATTGCAGCAGGGGTCATCGGTGCTGAAAGGGGTGATGAGACAGAGCTGCTTGAACATGCTGACATTTGCACAGGAAGGAATGAGACTTGAGCGATGAAGATCCAACCCCAGCACAGCCACAAAGTCCACGTCCCCAACGGGGTCCACCACAAGTCCCACCACTGCAGGGCCAGAATCTGACCCCTACTGACAGCCCCATGGGAACAAGTGTTTGCAAAGCTCTGCATCTCTTTATAAACATCTCCTAGCCTCCTCCAAACCATAAAAATTTGCAATATTTTTAGATGGTTTTTTTTATGCATGAGAACAAGAACTACAGTGCTCCAGAAATGACTGAACTCAATGCATTTGCCCTTAATGTTTTTTTGACAGGAGAGCGCCAACGAACACAACATATGCTGACAAAGGAATTCCTAATGATGGGTGGATGAAATGACATTGTTAGTTTTGCAAGATTCTTCACTTTAAAACTGGTTCTGCCAATCCTGGCATATATTTCATATCTTTAATGTTCAATCTTGTTTGCCATTATAAAGCAAATATTTGTCAAGTCTCTGTGCTCTCTGAAGTTTCCCTGGGCTTACAGCAGAAATTTCTCTGCTGCCTTAAGCACTGAAGTGTCACAGAGCGACTGCAGGAATTCAGAGCAGAAAATGGGACGTCAGCCCTAGGTGGTGAAGGAAAAAGATCTGGAGAGTTTGGATCTAATCTGAGTCAAAGGACTGGCTCAAGTCACTAGGTCCACTGCCACCGTGTGGTGTGATTGAAGGAAGGGATGGAGAGGTTTCCAGACACTACCCAGGGTGGCTCAGAGTCGGACCCTTTGGGAGGATAATTAAATAATGACAGAAGGTGCAGCCTATCCACTAATTTCTGTTTCGGTATTTCTACCTGGCCACAGATCTCCAAATATCGTGCTATGTCTTCCCCTGACACCTACCTGTGGTTCTCCAAAAGCTCAGTTCCTCAATAAATCACCTCATGTAACACCACCACAAACTACTCCCATCTTACCAGATGGTCAGTTATTCTAAAATTTTAAACATTTATTTTAATGTATATCTATGGCTGAGATTTTCAGGAATGAAATGAGGCAGAATTTTAAAGGTGAATCAAAATTTGGAAGCTTTACTTCCACTCATTTTGTTTTCAAAAATATCCAATTGATTTTCAAACACATGTTTTATTGACTTCCAGTGCGCTTCCAAATTACTTCAGCAATTTCTGCTCTGGGCATTGAAATGGCTTAAGACACCTTTCAAAATCACAGTTGTAGTGCTGAATACGTATTGTTTCTCTTTACATAAAAGTGTTTTGCCATTTTCAGAGCTTCCTCACTTGTTTTCTTACTGAAGATAGTTAATGATGGGAGCCAGAGCATATAAAACAAAATTTAAGAAACAAACAAATGAACAAGGAGAAAAAAAATAAGTAAAGATTTAAGTATCCATGTGTCAAAAAGTTTTTTTTAAAAAAGTAGATTTAAGCTGCCTTGAAAGCAAAAACATTTAAGTCTATAATTACACAAAGGAGAATCTGAAGCTAAATTAATTACACAAATGAGATGGCTCTGATTGTGTTTGCCAAAATTTCCTGCTTTATTCCAATTAGCCATAACTTTATAATGTGATTTTTTTCTTTGTAGTAGTCATTCTGAGACAATGTCAGTGCTGAGTCCATAAGCATTTTGAGAATTAATTAAAATGTCATGAAATAGTTCTTTCATTAGCATATATATGGCCATAAAAATAATTATCATTGCTTCTTAGAGGTGGAGGAGAGTTAAGTTTGATTGATGGAATTAATGAAAACATGGACAGTTCCAATATACTAAATAGCAGAAACTTGGAGTATTAACTATCTACTATGCAAAGTTATAATAATTACAGTAAGAGCTAAAAAGATTAGTATTCAAAAAGAATAACGTACCTTAGAGCCTAAAATACCCATTGCAAATTATGAACGTATTTTCAACTGTTCATATGATTCTCAGAAGAAAAATATCATTTTGATTAACTTCCAGAGTCTCCCAGATTAATAGGCATTTGCAGCCTTACAGAGAGCACAATCAATCCCTCTAATCTTGTTATCAGATGCTAAACAGCTGGGTGACCTGATTTAAGTGTTATGATTTTAAGGAAGTAATAATGTATAATAGTTTCCAAATGCCTGCTAAGAATTCGCAAGCTGTATAATACACCGAAAGATATGCAAATAAATGACATTAAAAGAAACATTATAATTAGGGATGGAATGCATATAAACTGCTTCTGCAGCCATAAGCAACTGAATCTTATTTCGGTTGTGTTTCTTTTAATGTATTCTCTCTTTTAAAGACCTGCAACACAGTAATAAGATTCTTGGAAGCCCAGGTGAGCCCACTCTGCAAATGGGTAAACTGTTAAGCTGAATAAAAGCTTTTTGTTCAGTAGATGAGACCCTCTGAAGCAAGTGAATCACAATTTGCAAGAATGATAAAATGAGATTAATTTATTATTCCTCTCCAGAAAGCCACTTAATGTAGAAGGAAAACTCAAAACCAGGGCTGAGGGGCATTGAACTCCCCTTGGGGGGTCCAGGCTGTGAGAAGCTCCCTCGGCCACGTGGAAGTGGTCAAAGCAAGACTCAACTCCTGCTTGAGCAACCACCTAGTGCAACCAAGCCCAGAAAAGATGCTTTAACTGGTATGAGCCCTTCTACCCATATCGACGTACCACGTTATTTTATGTTATTTCCAGACAGCAGGTTGCTAATTTATTTTTAAAACAGCTGCCAAGTTTGTGAAGAATTATTTGCAGAAGCATTAACTGCATTTAAAGGTCTTTTCTTTTTTTATAAGACGTTTCTAATCTCACGTTTCTCCCCCACCTCTAATCACACAAACAGTTTAGACTAAAAAAAGCACCACGGGGTAGGAAGAAGCGGGAGGGAGTGGGCACACACAGCTGTGCACGCTGCTGCCAGGGAGTTTGTTTTCCATTCGTGCATTGACAGAGATGCTCTGACAATTGTTGTGCCAGATTCTGACAAATGCCATGTTTTGCAAACTGCCAAATTAAGGAGTGAAGATCTTATTTTTTAACCATTATGTTTTGAAGGTTTTCTTTTTTTTTTTCCAAAGGGAGCATATGGTGGAAGGTGAGACATTTAAAGTTGTCTTACTGATGGCCAGTACCCAGGAAAGGATTGCTCTGTCAAGAAGTGTACTCTCTTGTTGGTGTTGCTTGGCTCTACTGATCAATAGGCAGAAGCTTCCATTAAACAGTGGAAATAAATAGTGTCCCATTGCAATGGGATATCATTTGCCCTTTTCATGCTGCTTGAAAAGAAACAAATACCGTGGACTCTCATCCACCCCTACCAATTTGAGTGCCCTTTCCTTGAGTCCTCATACTGGCAGCTGTAAGGATGAAATCTCACTTTCTCCCTCTCAGACTTTAATCTCTTGTATATACACCACACGTGCCCCAGTAAGACTGATTTATCTTCAGCACTGGAACAGAATAAAAGAACAAAATGAACCTGGAATAGAGCACTGCTATTTCTAAATTAAACAGCAGCAAGAAGACAATCGTAGTGTCCTAAGACCTATTCTAGCGTTCACTTTGACTTGAGCATTACCTGATTAAATAAGGAGTCTGTAATCTAAGGGAGTCCTTAGTCATTCAAAGAAAGAAATGTTTGCAACCAATGTGCAAAGGGTGACCAGAGAATTCCTCCCCGTACAAAAGATGCCTTTGGAGCACATTACTGTCCGTAACCCAGACCGTCACGTCTGTCTCGCGCCTTGCACCAAGGCAGGGGAAATCTGGGGCTGACTGGCAACTTCTGGTTCCTGCAGGATACCCTGCCCTTTACGAGGGGACTCAGATAGCTTGGATTAATTTATTTCTCTTTCTTTCTGAATTTATATAACCAGTGTTTTAGACCTAAGAGTTTCTACCCTTCAAACAATTGTACTCCCATTGTGCGTTGAGCACAGGTCTTTCATCAATTATTCACTGTTCTGAAGAGATAAGAACTATTTCAGGGCAAATTTGTGTTTCTCTCTTGCTTCTCAGAAGCAGATATTGGAAAACGTGCACCTCAGCAGATGTGCACCTTCACTTTTAGGGGAAGGAAAAAACCCCACATCTCTAGCGTGCTCTCATCGCATATTTGAATGAGGACCTGCAGTTCAACAGTATTCCAGACTTACAAATAGGGATGTTTAAAGATGTTAACATTTTTCCAAGCAGAACTGTCAGAATTATTCTATATTAATTTCACAATCATTTTTTATTCTTAGTCATACTTAACCCTTCTCCATAGGGGGTTCCTGCCTCCAAAATTAAGAAGAGAAATGTAGGCATAGCAATGAAGTATTTTTTTTTTAAAAACAACACTTTGCGTTTCTTTTCTTTGGCTTTCTGCAAACATCATCTTGACTGCAATTGCTAAACCAATGCCATTTAAAAAGTTGTCATATGATTCTGTTTTCAAATTAAATATTCCTGTCATGGAATGAGGTAAACTACTTGAATTTGGCACAGAAAATAATATATTCATTAAATAACATGCCATGAGCTGCATTTTTCAAAATTCTCTCAAGCCTCCTATGATAATTTTTCCTGACATCACCACTGATAAAAGTTTCACTATGTCAAAAGAAGTATTAGGCTAACTTTAAGCTCTTCTGATAATCCTAACCAATGCTGCAGTCCCACTGTTTCTCTCTGAAAGTATTTGCTGTGAAATAAGAACAGCAAGGCTCAGAAAAATGTGAGAAGAACTATGTTTCTTAATTTAAAAAAAAAAAAAAAGGTTTTGTGTCTTTCCCTTTCCTTCTCTCTATCCTAGGGAAAAGAAAACAAACCGAAGAACAACAAAAAACTAGAAATAGTCCTTATAAGCTTATCCTGTTGAGGAGATTTCTACATGGACCTTTTTACAGAAAATATAATCATTGAAAACTAACACTAACCAAGAAAAAGTAAGGGTCTAAGGAGATTATGAATAAGGATATTGCTGGCTTTGTTGTTAATAAGAGACTAATGATTTTTTTTTAACGTTTAGTCCTACTTATATTTATACTCAGATTTAGTGTAACCTAAGTTATTTTCCAACTAGTTCTGTTAAACGGGACAAAACCTTATATCTCCTGCCAGTTTAGAAATATGCAGGTGCTTGCATCTTCCAGAGCCTTTGTGAATATTGTGCAACTTTCAAGTCTAACCTACTTTTCCTTTTTTTTTTTTTCCTAGAAATATTCTGTGGTCCCTTATGAATGTTGCAAAAGATTCACAAATTCTAACTGCTGCATAAAGTGGCAAAAATTAACATCTCTGAGAATGTCATTGAGATGTGCAGAGATTTCCCACCCCCTTGCTCCAGCAGGCTAGACTTTGATGGGACAGGCTTTACAAGGAATTTTTAAGCCTCTCAAAACCTATAGGAAAAAGATAATGCAAATTGTCAGTTTCCTTTGAGCATCTACCTGTTCTCCCATGGATCAAAACATGCTGGAATAGAATGGAAAAAGTTGCTTTATACCCCATTAAGATTATACTTTGCATTCCTTATGTACTATGTTTCTGAAATGACAGAGCATAAGAATTCCCTGGACACTACTTTTTTTTAAAAAACTTTTTTTTTCCCCCTCTCTCTCTTTTCCCATGTCCCTGAAACAACCAAGCAAATAAGCCCATAAATAAAACATACAGTACCTCAGCGGGTGGAAATCCAGATTGGGTTTGAAACACATATAGCAGTTTATTGACTGAAAGCATATGATGTTATGGCTGCTAGGAGGTAGCAGCTTCTTCTGATGTCCCATGCATCAGGGCTATCTTCCATTCACACTTTTTAAAGCAGATTAATTAAAAAAGCCTGTAACATATAATTAAAAGATAGCCCATAATATATTTCAAGTCTCAAAGGAGAACACAACAAAATTATAGGTTTGGATGGGGTGAGTTATGAAAGCCACGGAAAAGAGAACTCTTCGCATTGAACCTGCGGAGGTTTAGCACGAACATGTCTCGTAACTGTATCTGACCAGTCATGAGGATAAAAATAATCCTTTGAATGGAAGGAATAGATCTGCTAGCAGAATCTGGTCATAAAATCTACTTTGGTTATAAAAATGCAAAGAATATTCCTGTCCAAAGATCTAGCGAAATGAGAGTAAAAACCCCACATTCATAGCCTCAGCATATGAGATATTTAATTAATGGAGGCTGCTGGTCACAGAAGAGGTACAGAAAACTCCATGGTCTTGGCTGCAGTGCACAAAAATATTATATTATTAAAGATTCATTTCTTAAAAGTGCATTACTTCCTTTCAGCTACAAGAAGTCTGAAGTATTTTGTGATAGAATCCATGTACGACAGGTGACTTAATAGTGTTACTAGAGAAAATAACATGTTTTCTGGCTCTAACAAATGCAGCGTTTCTGGCTCATGACCACTCAGAATGTGACAAAGCATTACCTTCAGCATTTCCATTGAATTAACTGAGTATTTCCCCTCCAAAGACATGTATTTCTTTAAAAAGGTAACCAATAGGTAAGGCCCAACTTCATACTTTACTAAAATTTTCCAATCTTCCTCCAGTGCTCCCCTCACACACATCTGTGAGGCTTACTCCATACCAGCCTAAAGACCCTCCTCAGCTGCATTTTCTACCACAAAATATGGTACTCGTAGACTTATAGAGCGTGCAACTCTCATCTGCCCCATCTTTTGAGGGCATGTGCTGTGAGCACTGTGCTGGAGAACTTTGCCATGGCTGAAGTGAGAGTGAATGAAATGGAAGTCTCTTATCATCCCAAGACGTCTCTATTCTCTGACTGTCTCGTTATATAAACCATACGGTAAAGTAAAAGTTCAGGAATTAAATATCAAGCTTTTTTCTTTAAAAAGTCAAAAATAATGCTATGTATTTTTCTTCATAGGACAGAGGAGAAAAAAAATTATTTTCCTAGATTAAAATATGAGTAGATGGAAGAGCTACAATTTTCTGCTCTACTGGAAACACTGGGCCTTTCGTTTTGGCACTTTTTTAATATTGAGAACTTGGATGTAAGTAGCGAGTCCTTTAACATTGGCATTTTGCGAACATGTTGAAAGAGATGGCCAGCTTTTGTTTTGGTTGTAATAACCAATTGGTGAAGAAAATATTTTTCCCTCCTTTCTATAAAAAAAAAAAAAGAATAAAGTTTTAGTTCCAGTTTTTACCTTGACGGCACTTCTTTGTTACTAACTCACCCAGATACCTGATTGGGCAAGAAAATGTTGGTACAAGATAAAAAAAAAAAAAAAAACAAAAACAAACAAAAACCACCACAAAACTACAGATATGACACATACCATCTATGCTAAAATATATGTCGCCTTCTTTTATGGGCCACTGCTCTGGGATATTTTTACTCAGCACCTTTGATTAGGCTGCCACCAGCAGCTTTCAAGACATAAAAAGGCAAATGACAGGTGCTGTCAGGGACTTGAACAAAAGCTGTGGAAATTCACTGAGCATGTAATACGGTAGATTTTAGCAAAGCTAAAAACCCACGGTAGCTTTGACTAACTTGATCTTTCAGAAAGCTATTTGAGAAAGAGAGTCACCAAATAATGAATTGGATGTAACATTACATAACGAAGAATTCCCCAGGGTCTTGTCTGCTGCCTTATCTCATAAATTGTAACGATTTTCATGTTAGATCAAAGAACAGCATAAAACAAAATTGAGATGAAAACAACTATTCATTGCCCTCAAGTGTATAGCTTTTGTTTTAAGACACTCATAAGCAGCACCATAGAAGGTATTTCTCTCTTTACACAAATCATTGCTCTGTAATCTTTTTGGTGACAGCTGGAACAAGTCCCTTGTTGGAAGCACACCCCTCACAGGCCAGTTTTATCAAACTTTCCTCTCAAGTTATAGATGGCCAGGTGGAGTTGAATTCCCTTTTGGGTATTTTTTGGAGGTGGGGAGAAAGATTGCCTCCACAATGAAAGAAATAGAACCCCCTCCACATACGCTTTGGGATTTGAAAAGAAAAACATGCAGTTGGGACAGCACGCAGAAGAAAGAAGGGCCAGAAATATATTAAGTTGCTTGTATGCAGCAAGAAGGGTATTTGTTGCCATGGACTCTGCCGTGTTACAGCTTGCAAGCGTAGTGGGGATGCTCTTCTATATTCACCAGGAAGAGCCTTGGCTTGGGGAGAACAGCATGGAAGAAGGACACTTGGAAGGGGTTTCCTCCTCCAGAGGTTAGGTGACATCCTCCTGACATGGAGGAGGTTATGGAAAGTAGAAAAAGAGTTATGATGCAACCTTGGGTGACAGGACAATTGAGCACCGCCATCACACCCGGAGTATTCCGGCTCCCATTAGTCTCAGGAAAGAGGAATTTCTGAAAATTAGCTTAGGTGTCCTTAGAAGGACACCTACAACATTCATCTGCTGTCAATTTCTCAGCAAACATGTTTTCAGCAGAGATCCGTCCTGACAGAATTCAAATATTGGTAAATTGTTAAGGTCAAAAAGGGCATCAGTACTTAAAAATCTAACACATTTCAGTAAGCAGGAACGGAGAGAAATCTTAGCCCTGTTCTGTGAACTCCAAGCAGCACAGACAGCAACACTGAAATCAGGTATATTTAAAAGGAATTTTTTAAAGTACAAAAGTCTAGGATGTTTCTTTTCACCAACACCATAATTGTGTATTTACAACAATGTAATAATTAGATTTCATTTCCACATAGGGATACAGTGGCATGGAGAGGTGATTTTAAGGAATTATCTACTAAAAGAAATCAGAAATTATTTGTCAAGCTCAAAGGCAAGTAATTATTTCCCTTCTTCATATATTATGAATGAATTAATTCCCAAAAATTTCTCAACACAGAAATACTTTATTACAGTTCAGGGATAAAAATCTCATGAAACGTAAAATGAAAATGCTTATTATCAGAAATTGAAAAATAATAATTTGTCAAACTTAGCTTTATCTTCAGTTTATGAAATATTCATGAGCACGTCTTGAGTCCTTCAAATTTATTATTTGGGTTTATGTGATACTTGCTTCCTCCAATGTGTTTTGCTTATTGATTACAATTGTGTTCAGCACTCTGGATCTGCATGAGATCTTTGCTGGTCAGCTGTGATTAATCACATAACTACATTCATGTAATTTCTCTTCCTTGATTGGATGAATGTGATTCTCTAAAACAGAAGTTCTTGATGTTGTCTCGAGAGCTTTGAAACACTCAGAGAGGGTTGCAAGATAAGTAGGTTAGGACATGATGGAAAATGCTAAAGCTTTTTCTTTCCGGCTCACTGAGGTCTCAACAGAGTCACAGTTCCCACCAGGCTAATGTAAGATTTATTGAATGGTTCCAGAATTTAAGTTGTTGTTTTTTGTTTTGTTTGTTTTGTGTTTTTTTTTTCCACAGTCATACAAGTGTATGGGCTGAGATATGAAGAATGGAGGGAGATTTTTTCCACTTGTTTTCATTTTATAGCCAGGGATCTTAGGATCTGCCCTGTTGCTGTGGCAAAATGCACTAACTGTTAAAATGTATTTTGTTCTGTTCTTATGAGCTTAAATTCATTTTGAGTTAAATCTTTTTGTATTTAGCGAGTTTCTTAGCTAGACTGTACACCGTGAAAGTTCCAAAAATGCTCAGTCATAACCAGGCTTTTTGGACAAGTTCAGTTTCATCATAAGCGTTTCTCAGAAGATAGCTTAATCATACAGATACTTGGGCCAAAGCCAACCCACAAAGAAAAAAAAAAAAACTTTAAAAATATTTTTAAAATATTCCTTAATACTTGCCACATGTCACTTACAATATTCACCTGTTACTGCCCAAAGCTACTACCAACTAATATAAGTAATAATGGAAAATTCCAAGTATTTGACTTAAAGCTAATTTTATCCAGAATCCAATATTGCAGTCAGAGTGCTCAGCTATGGAACAGTCTGATAAAACTAGATAAAAGCATATTCAAGTTACCCTCGGGGATAAGATGTACATACAGGAGGAAGGAAAAGAAGGAACTATAAGGTGTAACATGTGTTTTCCCTGATATAGACCCAGAAGAATTAGCTTTAAAATTTCTTTGAGAATGTTTAATTAAAAAAAAGGCATAGTAACAAAAGCCATTTAAAAACTAGAATACTTTTCATCAACACTTATAGACTCCATCTTTGATGAATTATTAGATAGCAGATAAATAATCCATAGAATGAGAAGAGAGAAAAAGAATTCCTTTTATTAAGGATTTAAATAACTCCTTGGTCCAGTGTGATTTCTCAGTAAATTTAAAGAATGAAAGTCGTGTTCAGAGTAGAAGGCTACAACTCAATTGTACAGAAATATCTCCAGGAAATTTGTCATCTGACAACTTCATTATTCTGTTTTGAATCATCTCAGAATATTTTTTCCCCTTTTTCCATTTCTTCTATTGTATTCCCTGCAAATTAGGTCAATTGTACATGTAGCACTTCTATTCCCAATCCATTACTTGTTTAGTACTGAGCATTCTGGCAGTTTTTCCACCACTATAACACCGCAAAGCAGATCTAGATGGGTGGTTATCCAGCCCGCAGCTGTCTCAGCTGAGCAAACCCAGCTAGTTAGTGAGATCCTTAATGATGTAATCATTGTGTCATACCCTTGTGAGATGCACGTTGGATGATGCATTTGCCTTAAGCACCATTTACCCAAAGATAAAGTGTGAGATTTGTATTTGGACTTGACGGCTATGTGATCTTATCCAGCAGCTCCCTCTGCCCCTTTTTCTTGCTAGTCCTACAGTTAATACATTTATATAACAATTTAAATGTTTGCACATTAATTTAATGATTTTATTTTTTAATAAATGTATTGTTAAAACTAGTAGATTACAGCTCAAATTAGTGCTAGATTTAATCATAGAATGGTTTGGGTTGGAAGGGACCTTTAAAGGTCTTCTAGTTCAACCCCCAAATCTATAATAATATATAATTCTATAATATATATATATCTTTATATATATGTAAAAAAAAATCCCAAAGTTCATTTTATGCAACTATTTCATTAAAAAAAAAAACACAGGAAAAAATGAAGATAATTAAAAGTTTATGCCATGAAAAAATAGTCAATTTGGCAATGAAGCTTTCTTCCACTCCTTTTGAGTACTTGGTTCATATACTTTCTTCTTTGAACTACAAACAAGTGGCTAGTCTTGTGAAATGACAAAAAAGTCTTGGTTATGTCATATAGCATCCTCAAAGATCTCTACTTCCTATTATTAAAGAAGTAGTCTCTTGTTTATGTAATTTAAGAGGCAACTTCTTCAGCTAAAGTAATCTAAACACTAGGAATTTGGGTTGGGAAATGAAATCAAACTTTATATGGGCATATTTGATTATAGATATAAATCCTATGCTATGTTAAAGAAAAATGCCATTCTAGCAATTTTTCTGTAACCTGTCAGTTGCAGAAAAGGTATTTATCTCTTCAAACATTTTAAATTTTGGTATGTAATTGAAGGTTGTAACAGGTAAATAGATTAATTGAAATGACATCTTAATTGGAACCTCATTAATCAGATTTTCACATGGCTCTGGAAATCCCATGCCAGCAAGCCCTCATCTGACAGATCTTACTGAAATGCTTCAACTACAGTTCAGAGGTTTAGGCTTCGAGTAAATCTATGCAATGTAAACACACTCATCTGCTATGACCTGACCATCTTTCTGTTGCTTCCAGGTTAATTTCAAGCTTACTAAACCATCAGTTTTAGAGTTATCTATTAAGCATGACTCCAGAAATTAAGACCTTATGCTTAAAATGTCCTAGAGACCACTCCAAGAACCGTAGATGGAATTATTCAATGACCATTTTTTATGAAGGCAAGTTAAAATGTACTAGGAAAAAAAAAGACAGTAAGATATAACTATCTCCTTTAAAATTGCACTCCCATTCCTTGACACAGATAAAAAGTTCAGCTGGGGACATTTTGTTTCTTCCCCACCCCTTCCCAAATTTTGGATAGCAGGATATTTTAATTCTTTGTATTCATTACAGTCATGATCTCCAGAGGACAGGGGACACAAAATTCTTTCTGTTCTGGAGAATCAAAGACAAGTTGGAAGTCACAGTAATATTCATTTATATTTGTGGAAAGCATTAATCAAATCTAAAGTTGGTTTTTTTTTCCTTCCCCCTGAATTCTTAAAAAAAAATAAATGACAAGCCATTGATATGTCAAAGCTTAGATAATGCTACCTAAATGAGTATCTAGTGGGGGAAAAAAAAATCAGGCAGTATAATTTATTATAATTATTCTTTCAGAGCTATCATTGTGTTGCTCATAGGTCCAAGCAGCACAGAAAACAAGTGTGAAAAATGAGGGGTCAAAGATAACTTCTCGAAAGATACAAATTTTTAAATAAGGCATCAGAAGTACTGCACAGTACCAATGAAATTAATATTTACAAAAAGGCAATAAAACACATTTTAGCCTTAGCTTTGCAAACAAGGTTCTATGATTATGAAAGGATTGCTTTCTCTCAGACCATTTACAGGTAGCATTGTCCACCCTCCTCCCTTACAGTGGTGATTATTTCTAAGTGCGTTTTGGAAAGCGAATGCAATATTAGGTTTTCAGAGCAGTCTGAATCGAGGATATCTGACTCAATAATCTGGAGATTTAGTCTCATCATGAAAGCTTCCTAATTGTACTCTCCTCAGATAGACCAGAATTAATTCTTGCTATTCTTCCCCTGAAACGTATCTGGGCTGATACACTGACAATAATTTTCTCATCTCAGAGATGGATACCTAGGGAAAGAGCCTCGAAAAATAAAGGGAAATGTTGAAGATTATTATCACAGTGATAATATTAATTAGCTCCATTTCAGACACCAATTGTTGCCACATGAGTCAGCAAGGAACTTTCCAACTGTTTTTATAAGCTGCTTCTATTTCTCCTGCTGTCATTACAGTCAGGAGGGACCTCGTCGATAAGGAAAACAAAAGTTGATTTCAGGAGTTGGAAAAAAACCAAGCATGTAGTTGGGAAAGACCTATAAAAATCTCTTTTCTTTCTTTACTCCTTCGAACGCTTCCTATACATGATCACACGAGCAATTGGCAATTAATGACGTTAAAAAGAGAAGCACAAAGGTGACTTCCTTGCCTTGTTTTCTTCAGCAGTCGGAGGGATGTGGTACACAACCGGGCAATGGTTGTGCATGGTCAGCACCAGGAATCCGGATTTGAACCTCATCTGTGAATTTGTGTACAAAGAAGAAAAGCAGAGGAAGCAACTTACCTCCTTTTGTCTTTTCTGAGAGGTTATTGCTTTTTCTGCACTCTTCCTTCTCTGGACGCTCTCAGAAAGACTCATTTTTCACCTTGTTACGCCTAGAAAACACCACTGTATCGAGATGCAGCTGAGCCTGATGTTCTAGAGAGAAAATGTTGTTCTCTCTGCTCACCGCTCTGATGTCCTCTGTAAACAAGGGCTTTGGGGGGAGTGTTGGGATTATTTTTTTAAACCACTTTGCGCTGCAGATAAGGTTTCTCTGGGCCACACTCTCAGCACTACTCTTCATCAGGTTTCTACCACCCATTCAGCGTATGCTGTAAATTATTATCTTGGAAGAGTGTCATTTTGTGTTTCTTCCATATGTCTGATCTCCTCAGCTCTCTTGTATTAAATCCCTGGTTTTGGACAGGAGATCTCCAGTTTAATATCAGGATAGAAATTCAACAAGCTGACATTTACTCCCACTCCTAGAAGAATCATGAAATCCACAAGTTTAAACCCAAGCCTGCCGTGCATCGTGGGACATCTCCCAGCCCAACAGGGTCCAATGCTACCTGCTGCTTGCCGCCAGCTTGTTTTTGGGAGACATGTTAGCCCTGTGCTAATTTAGGTTATATATTCCAGTAAATTTTCATGGCACTGGTTAAATTCTGTTAAGTTATACCCGTTTGTAACTCTGCCCACTCATTACTCAGCCAAATAATACAGCTGAATTTATATTAAAATCTCTGCTCCTCATAAGGTCAGGCTCGTTATTATTAAGAGTTTATTTGTTAGTTTCTGGGTTTTATTTTCCTGAAAATTGGTAGCATGGTAAAGTAAAGTAGAAGGATCAGCTTAGCCACACAGACTGCAAATAACAGCTACAAGGAAAGAAAACAGAAGTTTGAAGCAGGTTTTGTAATAGATATGAGAAAAATATTAAACAGAGGCTTTGAAGAAAGAAATGAAGCCATGTTTTTATTCCTTAGTAACTTTTCAGAGCTATAAGAAGCCTTCCCTTGTAGCCCTGTCTCTCAGCACAAAACTTGCTCTCCTTAACGCTCTAGCACAGCCTTCCAGAGCAAGGATGCTCAAACCGCTGCACCCCTGCTACACTCCAGCTCCTGGCAGCATTTCCTTACCTTCATCCTCCGGCTTTACTTCAGGGCATCTGCTCGGTCAGCTCCACAAAAACCTCTTGACTGGTGTCCCGCAACCCACTTCCATAGCCTCCCCAGTGACGAGCACACCTGGTCCCACAGCTGATCCCAGAGAGGATGGACCAGCTTGCTAACTGGCAGGGCATCAATTCCAGTTTACGATCTCAGCTTTCCTTGCCTCTGAGATAAAACCCCTGTGTTTTCTCTTCCACGCTTCTAAATAATAGTAACTTTTGCATTTTCCTGAAATGTTTAAAAATGTATGTATAAGTGCACATATATTTATCAGTTTATGAATAAAATGTGTTTGCTTATTACTAGGAATGCATACAGAGGTAGAATTAATAGCATGGATTTTTCTGGGCTTTCCCATAACTCTCTTCCCAGCAGTAACATTTGCATAGAAAAAAACCAACTACATTTAAAAAATGATGTGAAACAAAAGTAAAGGTCCTTGATTCTTAATACCGTTATTCTCCAATTTATTCAATTTGTATATTACAGCAGCACCCACAAGCTGCATTGCTAGACAGTATGTAAATAGAGAGAAAATTTAGAAGAGAGGTCTATAAATCCATAATGACATGCATTTTGTTTCTATAAAGGGCCGTAAAAGCCAGATATTCACCTACAGATATAAGCTGTAGATGCTGAAGGATGTTGCAGCTCCACTAACACATTAAGCAATGATACAAAGTGCGAGTTGACTCTGGGAATGTTGATATGTTGTATTTAGATGCATGGTGCGTTCTCACAGGACTTGGCCCATGCATCAAGACAACAAAAACTCGTGTAGCTCTGCTAGTATTATGCCCAAACTAATTATTAGGTTGGCTTGTTGTTGTGCTAGCAGAGTCATGGACTATTTGCTCAGTTCAGTGTTGGCACAGCCCAGAACAGGATCTTTAGCTTCTCACGAGAGGAAGTTAAAATACATGATTTCTATGGTTTTTTTTAAGAACAAGCTTTATAAAACAAATTAGGATGCTCTGTGTTTTGATGGGTTTTTTTCTTTGCTTACTTTTAAAAATCATGTTTGAAAAAAATATTTACCATACATCATCTGCATTAGGTATTTTTTTCATACTCATTCTTAGATTCTTTACACTTAAATTTATTGTGACAGTGGATTAATATTTGCTCACTATTATTTGTAATGACCTATGGCACTCACCATCATAGTAAAAAATCCATTGCCGTCCTCTTCATAACAGAAGGAGACTGGATCTCTAGGAGAATTGTTTCTGAGTGCAGTCACAAGCTGTTACTCTAACAAGCAGCAAACAGACAGGTTTCCTCTCGCTTTGCAACAATTCCTCATGTCAGCTGGAATTACGTGTCCCACAAACCACCCTATTTAAACAGCCTATTTATAACTGCCTGAGAATGTCTGAGTGCTCAGATCTGTAACATTAATTCACTGTTTTGCTTTGTTTCTTCTGTTTCTGATTAAGAAAATGATCTCTCTTCTAGATAATTGGTGTCACCCATCAAACATTTTTACCAATTTATGTGGTTTTCAGACATTACTCACGGTAACGTTTTTCATCATTTCTCATAAGCTTTCCCAAATTAAGATAATAAAAGCTTTTCCATTTCTATTTTCTATGGGCTTTTTTTGTTTCCAGACTTGATTTTTATCCTCTCTTTTTGTTCATGGTCTGCTTTTTTTTGGTGTCAAGGAATCCATAATCCATAACTTGTGGACTAGGTCCCCTCAGGCTACCTGTTTCCTTGGGGTTTAGCCACTACTTTTTTTTACCTTACCCTACAGTTCCCAACTTTTCACGGATCTTGTGATCTGTCTGTGGTCACCATGTTTTATGTGTTGTGCCCAATGTAAAAGCATGAGAAGTTTCTAAAGTTAGATTGCATCCTTCTTAAAAACAATGAAAGATGTAGATGTCACTCTGTCAGTCTAGTCGTGAGCACCTACACCATCCTCCTTGAGCTTTCTCTCATCATTCTCTTCCTTCTCTTCCTTTTATTCATGATACCATATTAAGATTACTATGTAAAGACTAGATCAAATTTCTCAGTGAAAAGTAAGGGAAAAGCAAGGCATTCAACGTGTTGAGGGGCAGATGAAAGCAACATTTCTTTGCAACCCACCCAAGCCTACCACCTTGTGATGCCTTTGTAGCACTATGTGACATCGTTAACAGGCTACACCCGGTCTCCATGGCCATTCAAAATAAAGCTTGGTTTAAATTATGTTACTATGGACACCTCTTTCTTCTATATCTTCCAAACAAGTATCACCAACATAGATGATCATTGCCACAGACTTTTTCTTATTCTCAGCCTTCAGAGTAAAATGGTAATGGTGGCCAGTGTACTCAGACCTCTGACAATTATCTGCAGATAATAGGAAAGCCATGCTATTTCATTTTAGTACTGTATTAAGTAGCAAAAACGAGCACTGGAATTCATCTTTTTATGAAGCAATTTTACTTTTCAGCTTCTGCTGCTGCAAGTTGAACTGAAAGATGGTTTTCTGGTAATTTGTAATAACTTGGGAGATATGGCTGCCACTTTGCCTCAGCTGGGATGGGCCACAGATGAATCAGCAGCAGCTTCCCCAGATGAAAATAGCTGTATGTCTTTTAAATTTTTAATGGAGATTAACACTTTGTCACTGCACTGCATCACTCAGTGTAACGTGTTGAATAAGCCCTGTGTTGAATAAAGCATCCTAATGGTATGGTGCACTGAAAAGATACAATGACAAATCTCTGACATAAAACATGTCCTTGTTTCAACTGCTAATATTTTTTTTTTATTTTGGCCTTTCCAAAATAAAGACAGACACATTTCCATGATGGACGACGTGGGATGGCTTTCCACTTATTTGTTAGTATATGGATAAATCCAAAGGAGAAAGTTAATTAGACTCCCTGTGTGCAAGGCAGTGGAGTACACTCTGATTGCTAATTATTTTAATATAGATAAACAGCTATTGACAGTGCAAGTAATTTTCCTCCATCCACAGTTAAGAGGCTGCCAGGTATCAGTATAACGGCTCAGAGCAAACCTGAGGCAATCTAAATTACGGGTTTTAATCAATATGCAAATTGTTATTGTAAAATACATTAATGATATTTTACTCCAGCTGGCTCATCGTTCCTCAGATGCTGCAGGTGTTAGTTCAGGTCTGCGTGTTAGTCACTATGCTTCATCATGATGGCCCGTGTTTCTGAGCTGACATTCCAATCCTTTATCCAGATATTCTGTACTTAGAGGATCTCTTACTCTAATTAGTTGCTCAGGCCAACCTTGCTGAAACTTCCAAGATTCAAAAACTCTCCAACTTCTGTAGCTGGAGAATCCTGACTGCTAACACTGGGGGAGCAGATAACTACTCCCGCTTGCTCCCCTTGCTCAAGCATCCTTCCTTGTGGCTATCAGTAGGTGTAGGGAGTGCTTACCTGGGTGTTTTGTAAGACTGATGGTCAAACGCATCTGATATTTTTTTTTCTTTGGCATTGTCTCCCAGAGGTAGACTGCTAGTGCTACAACTCTGAGCTTTTGAAGAACCTTTTAGCTCATCTACCCCAGCAGCTATTTCACCTTGTATTGGCCTTTTCTTTCAATTTACTTGTTACCTTAACAATAATTTAAAAAAACCCAACACAAACTTATTATCCTGCAATTCTCTATATTACAGTCGTTAAGGCATAATCTAATTTAAAAGTTTTCAGTTCTCTGTGCTTTGTAATTCATATTTCAGATGTAGCAAGATGCCATGTCTCCTTTGTTCTTGCAATTGTGTCAAAATACCTTACAATTTATTCGATTTTAGTAACCATGTTTCTTTGGCATTTCAATCACTGTTTCATACATTTTCCCTTTGCTGAAATTAGATGTAACACTGATTTTTTATTTTTTTTTTTGTGAATGATAACCAAAGTTCTTTTATATTTTATTTAGTTTTAAATGTTCCTTGGGATTGCTTCCCATTTCTGCTGTTTTCAGTGGTCTAAAATGGAGAGGTCCTCCAATCTTGCTCCTTCCATCTGGCATCAACACCATATATCTTAAAGCCATGACCAAAATTGTATGGTTTGGATCAACTTTGGATTAAGAAAGGCCAAAAAATATGGTTTACTTGCAGTAATTAACATTTTCCCTCCTGCTAGAGACCTACAGCAATTGGCCCGAAGTAACTGGTTGTATTTTTCAGATTCAGAGATGTCCAAACTGCTTGGTAAAATTAGGAATAAATACAAAACCACTTCAGAAGAGGGTAAGAGTCAGAGAAATAAGCAAAGAAGGTCTGAGAAGAAATACAGAATAAGAAGCCCAGAGGACAGAGGAAGATCCTCTCTGTCAGCCTGAAAGCTCTTGCTTTATGGCTGTTCTAGGGCAGCGACCGCTGATGCTAGAAGCAGCGGCAGGGAGGCATCTGGGTGAATTAACCTCTTGGCATCAACCACTGGCCCTGAACACAGCAAAGTGGCCGGACAAGGAAACTGTATGAGATACCCCCTTGGCTGTGGTTGGCACTGGAGAGAGCAGAGGAGATTCATGGCAGGACAGCAAGGCTTGGCAGGCCTCTGAATTCCCCAATTAACCACTGCCCTACTTTTAGTAAATTTGGAAAATTGATACATTTATCACCCAAACACTGTCTGTCTCAGCCCATTACGCATTATTTGTGCCGGCACTGTGGTCACTCACCCGCCGCTTCTGTGACTCCCTGCAGGGTTTGCGTAAAGTCACTGTGTCTTCCTTTCCTTTGGAACAGGCTGCTGGTTGTGTTTGTGAGCACATAGCACATCTTCTGGGCTTTGCAGGGAAAAATTATTTGAAACCATCAAAAAATCCTCCTAAAATAAATATTCAATAATATTAGTGCGTTGTTGTGCAACCTTGAAACTGCACCTAAATTCATTGTAGACACAGAAGTTGGCTCTTCTTTACCTCTGAAATACCCAGAATGCTTTGGGCAGAGAAAAAATAAGTAAGAATAACATCATGAAAAGTTGTTATTCTTTAGCTTAGTTTAGAGAGGCCAATTCCATCGGGGTCTGTGGACAGTTATTTTTATGCATTCATTGCTCATTGACCAGGATAATCAAATAGAATATTCCATTTGCTTCCTGCTGTTTAAGTGCCTAATTCAAAGCTAATTTAAGTCAATGGGCAGATATTCATAGACTTTAATGGACCAGCCATAGTCTTATGTCTACCCTTGTTGTGTAAGTTATTTTATTTACCCTAATTATTTTCATCTTCACATGCATGCATGCATGCATATTTATTTATTTTACATGCACAATCATCATCTGTAAATAGAAGTATTTTAAAGTAGTTATTAAAAGGTATTTCAACACAGATGCTTACATAGACCTGTGACTGTGATAATAGCATATATATAGGTTTTAACGTAATATTACTTTGATATCCAGAGTAACAGTTATCATTATAAAAACATATTTAAATTACAAAGGTTTTTGTTACTTCAGCTACATGGGTAGAACCTAAGCTATTAATATGATTATACTAACAACCTACACATAGTTATGCCCTAATGGCATAACTTTTCAGCTACTGTGAATAGAATATACCCTGAACACGAGCCAAAGTATATGACATCCTTTATCGCCTGTAAAAAATCCTTTAAAATATCTCGCGATTTTTTTTTCCCAAAAAAAAAGAAAACAACGCAAAAAAAACCCTAAGCCACATGTCAAAAACTATATAATGGCTCTTAAATATATTAAAATGTTTTCATTTAAAAACAGTTCTTCATCCCACTTGTATCCACAGGTACTTATTTTCATCTCTTGGTTCTAAGGCAATCAGCCTGCTAATTTTTCAGCTTTTAATGAATCTTATCAAACTGAGATAGGAATTGAAATCAATACATTCTGTTAAGGTGGATATCTCTGAAGTAAGAATAATTCTGGAAGGATGATACGAAACAGGATAACCAATTCTATGCACTACTAATTCATATTCCGTTCTGTTTTCTCTGCTACCAATGCTTTTGAGCATTTTTAAAGTGCTTATGGTGCTGTAAATTCTAATGTCACTTCTTCTGAAGGTTTGAATCTTGCGTGAAAAAAAATACAATTTGCCCTTCTAACTTTCTTAGAGGTTTCTTTTCCTACACTTAAGGTTTGAGGAACACCTTTTTGTGCTATAAAAAGTTACTCTTATGGAATTTGTTGTGATTTTGTCACCAAGAATTTGATATTGCATGCCTGATATAAAGCAATCAAAAGACAAATGCCGACTCTGTAGTAGATGAGGCTCAGTGACACTACTTTCTCCTGTAATGAAGTTCAGCACTGAAAAATAAGTTGAGGACTTTCTTAATGTGACAGTTTTATGGAGTATCTAATGGAAAGCCCATGTTTGCAGATGTAAGCAGCAATGCGACACTTCCTTGTGACAAGTTGTAATAGCTGGGACAAAACACCATGCTAGTTAATTCCATCATTGACTTCTGTCAATGTAAAGACAGGTCAGTCCCACGTGTTTGAAAAAAAAAATCTTATTTTTTTCTTGCCATATAATTAGTTCAGAATCTAAGCATATAATTACTATTCCATATAAACAATATTTGGATACTTAATAGTGCATTAAGCAAGTTACATTTAATGTTTTGATATAATTTAATTTCACTATGTGTCAATATTTAGCTCCTAATTAATAGCATATTTACTTCTCTTCCATATATTGGTGTGCCAATTATGAGCTTAAGTATCCTTCCCTGGTTCAATACCCACAGTGGAAATTAAATACACTGAACTGAGCCTGTCTGTGATGTAACTCCATCAAAGGCAATGAATTGACTTCAGGAGTATGTTTGATCCACTGCGTAATGCTAATGCAATCTCAAGGTATTTTATCAATTATATTTTCCTTCTGCGATTGTTATTGCTTCAACAGGCATTGTACATAGCCAAGAAAGAGAGAAGTTCATTAGAGGTACATTAGTCTTAACCTCTAGTTTGCAATACGTGGATTAATTCCAGTTCATCTACCTTTCAGGTTTATTTTGGCAATAAATTTACAAATAAAGAAAACCCATCAAGTACTATAAAAATTGAAATTGTGCCTGACACACTATTTTTTGTTACAGAATTGATTAATTAAGAGGTTTAGCCAGTCATTTTTCATCAATGATTTGTGGAAGAATTTTGACAGACATACATTCAATTAAACTGTCTTCTGTCTCATTTCACCTTTCTCCATTTTGCCCTTATTCTGTGCAGAATAGGCCTGTTATCTAGAGTCCTTAAAGAATTTATAAATATTCCATCTTACCTTTTTTTCTTGAGTCAGGATTATAGAGCTTTACTCTTGCAGACTTTTTCTGTTGGCTTTTTATTTTTAATGAGATTCCTCTGTGTTTTCTTCCTATCTGTAGATAAGTATATATGCAATAATATTTAAGTATATAAGTTTTAAAGCAGTAGATTAAGCAAAAAAAAAAACCAACCCATATATTATTTTTATACAGAATCATGTATTAATATATATTATTCTACATGCTTATATATTATTATTGTATTACAATGTTATATTATCTTATTGCATTTTCTAGAAGTTTGAAGTTTCCTCAGGCAAACAAATCATACTGGTAGTGGTCCATTTCACATTATTGCATCGCTATGCTGGTATTTGACTATGATAAGCCACAATATAAATTGTTTAAATGAAGTAAGAACTAAGAAGAGAAGGGATATATCCACCAGCAGACGTTAAACACTCTGTTCTCCCTCGGACCTCCCCAGCACTGCTGGCTGCTGCTGCCCCAACACATTTATCATAAAAAGAGTTCCACAATCGGGTGCATATGTAGGGGTTTTGTGGATGGCTGGGTCTTAGCCATTCTGCTTTGCTCAGGATGCATTTCTTAGGGAGGGACTTGTGTTTCATTGCAGTACAGGTACAGGTTTGATGGCCGGTCTGCGCCCTCACTTCTCTTCTTTCTCCATGCACTTCATCAAATACTCTGTGAGTCAGGGAACATAAAGGGAAAAAAAAAAATCACACCCACACAGCAAAATTAAGGAGCAGATCACGACAGAGATCACGACTGCTCTGCAGCAGAGCTGCCACTTCAGAAGCTGCAACTCTTTTGTTCCCTGGTGTTTCTGTTTCTGAAATGTTTCGGCAATTTTACTGAGTTTTTCCCACACGAGGAAAGTAATAACAGAGTAGAATCAGAGAAAGTAATTCACAGCGAAGGAGGAAAATAAATACATGTGATCTTCAGCAAGTGAAAAGAAATGATGTAGACAACAGAGTATGCCTTTTAAAAGGCAACACTTATTTCATAGCATCTGATAAACATCAGCTGCATTATTGGGATAGAATTCAGCTGGACCTAGGTTGAAGATAATTCAACTGAATCCAAAGTGAAAGATAAGACTAAATTATTTTTGGCACACAATTTAAAAACATTAGTACTGTAAATAAAACTTAACATAATGACTTTATTTCTGTTAGGACTGAAGAAAGCTTGACCATAGAAGGAGATGCAAAGGAAGATGTATGGTTTAAACATAAACACACTAGTGTAAAGTAAATATTGTCACAACAGAACTTTACTTGTGTGTTTCAAAAATTGTAATGGAAATGTCAGTGCGAAGACTGACTTAATTGTCATTAAACTCACAGCCAGTACTGGCTTTGATAAGACAAAAACGGTTATGGAAGTGCAGCTCACCTTAGTTTGCAGAGATTTCAGTTATTTCTGTTAATTTATGTCATGTTTAAAATGTTTTGCATAAGCAGAAGCAAGATACCACTCTCTTTTGTTGCCAGAGATTGTCTGTCCGGCTCTGTGCACCGCTCCCTGCGTGTCGGCAGCTCCCGGCAGATTTCTTTATTTGCGCTGCTGGCTCCTCAGCACTCGGTCAACATTCCCATGTTTCTAAGAGAAAACAATCTTCTTTATTTTGCATAACAGATGTCTGGTTCCACTCTAGTTAAGAGGGAAATATTTTCTCCTGAAAAAGAAAAATCTTCTCTATTCACAAAGTCCCATATTTGTTTAATAAACTTTTTTTTTCTCCACGCTGTCTTCCAACCAATCCCCTTTGGAGACATGCAGAAAAAGCAGCACTCAATAAAAGCCTGTCACCACAAATTAACACACCTCAAATGCTAAATATCAAGAATCAGGCATGCAGTTAATTGCTGACAGTCAATCCACCAAGGAAAACAACTCACCAAAGTTCAGCCTAATCATGAATACATTCAAGGAAATTATAATCTACTCATGATGATGCCATGTTGAGAAACAGACTCTGAACTCACCGAGTGAATTATTCATTGTGGATTGTTTGCAAGTGCTACAGCAAACATATTTTTTCCTGGCCTATCACTGAAAGAACTGCAGTTGCATTTCCTTGCAATTGCAAATACAAACGCAGATGCAAATGCAATTGCAAAAATGAGATCGGAATTAGCCGTCGTTGTCATTAAAGTGCAATTGATCACACCACCTTAAAAATAAACTGCTCGTCTGCAGGCTAACATCAGAAAACGTACAGTGAAACTTCAGCCTATGGCTAAACGTTCATCTTCAATGAAAAGATTGCCCGAATGGTCAGAAACGCAGCTCAAAACAGCAGCTCTTTGCTGACCTATTAATCCCAGAGAAACAGGATCAATGGTTTTTCATTTCTCAGACTTCCCCAGAAGGTTTCCCTGTGACCAAAAGCCTGTACTACGTTACCTTTTTTCCCCTCTCAAACTTTGAACAGACAACTTGATATTGAATTCCTAGAAAAATATCTATCAATATGAAGCCAAACAGAAGTTAATATCTCTTTAGGAAACCCAACTACTGCTCTGAAGAAACAAGGCTTAATTTCAAAAAATGAGACTCTATCCTTGTGGCTTTAAGTTCAGGAAACTAAATCCTTCTGAACTAAAACTTCTGGAGGGTTGGAATAGTTGCCTAAAGAAATGGACAACCTCAAGGAACAGTATTCAGGGTATTTTGAGAAAAACTCACATTCTGGTACTATTTTCTGTCAGGTAAGGATTTCTCTCAGGTGCAGTGCCGGTGTTTTAGGTAGGACACAAAGGAGGGTTTCTAATCATGTGTCTCCCATGTATCTTATATGAGAAAATACATGTCATAGTGAACACCCTCTATTTATTAATGATACATAACATGCCACTCAGTTCTAAATACAATATATACGTCTTCTGGTTTTTAATCTACAGAACACTGAGGAGCACAGAGAGCTCACAAAACACGTAGAGAAGCAGCACTCTCTTTCTAGTAGGTCGCATTCTCCCTTTTTCTGGAGACGAGGCTGGGGTTAACGCAGCGTAGAAGCAGCTTTCTGAAAAACACTGTAATGCCTGGCCATTTCCACTAAGGCTTAAATCATTGCTTTCCTTATTCCCAGTGGAAAACTGAGCTAATGTCACTTGTATGATGGAAGCCATTTTCCTCTCTGATTATTCACGGACATGACTTGGGATCAAAAGCTACTCCAAGGTCCAATTTTTAAAAGCCCTCAAAAAAACCCTAAAAACCACACTCACCCTCACCAGTCAAACTCAAAGGCCTCAAAACACATACATGTGAAACATCTTTTCAGTATCCCATCTGTTTGTTTGTAACTTCTGAACAAAAAGCTCTGACATTATGTGTGGTTTTCCCCAACTATTTTCATTTCCACTGTCTACTTCATCAAGCACACATGGCAGCATTAGTCCATTTTCTCTTGGTTATTTCTTCTAAAACAACATTAAAAACAAATATATAAAATATTATTGATAAGTAATTAAAAACTACATGTTTCAATATTTCTATATCTGCATATGACTGCATGGTAAAGTGAACTTAGGGAAAGTGAATCCAGTCTTACGGTTAGTTATAAATAAATTAAGGTTTGTGAAAAATGCAGAATGCTTTTATAAGTATGTGTGATGGGAGCATTTCCAGACCTTTAAGCTCAGGGTCTGGCACATTTCTAGTTGGAAGCATGGGATTTTTCTGGCACACTTCTCCTGGCCCCTCGCTAACCACTTCTTAAATAGGTTTCTTAGGAAAGCCACTAAGGGACTTTTCTGGCCTACTTACTCACACTAAGTATTTCTTTACTGATGTGGAATAGTCCTACTGGCTGTAATGAGTTGACCTGTCAGAATAGTAGTGAGAGGGGACAAGGGAGCAAGATTAGACCATGAGCGTTTCCCATCAGCCTCACACAAAAGTATCTGCTTAACAGAAAATGTAAAGTAATCTTGATTTTCCTATTGGAATTTTTTAATGTACTTAGAACTATCTTTGCAGGCAATTTGGGTTTTCAGAACAGCTTTTCTCTTCTTCCTAGAATTAATTAAAGTGGTTCAAACCCAGATAGGGACAGTCCATTCCTAGAAACAGAGTTCAGCGCAATCGGATGCCAAAGACCAGTCCTCAGAAGGAAAACAACTGGGAGCAGCCTGATATACCTTAAACTGTACCTCTAAGTCAACTGTCCATGTTAAATATCAGGAGATAGAAGGAAACAGATACTTCCAGAAGTACAGCAAGGATCATGCCTCATCCTTCTTTGGCTTCTACATGGTCTGTTTAGATAAGAGGACTCCCCAGAATATGGGATGGAACACTGTAACTATGATTCTGGATGTGGGAACTGTTCATGTAGATAGTCTAATTTCATAATATGTTTAGTATTTTATACTGTATTTTAATATATATTGTAATATCTTGTAATTTTGCATTATAGTAAATACAATAAAATATTGGACTAAATATAAGCTAAATATTTCATAATATAATGATTTTATATATATATAAAAGAAAAAAGTATATAAAATTCTGGACATACATATGAAACAACAGCCTGCCGTACAAACATTCCTTAGTATCTCTGTCAGCCTTTTATCTAAAAGACTGTATTTAGACAGTCTACATTAAATACATGAAGTATTTTAAGGCAGCAGAAGAAAGCAAATCAGAGACCTTGTGAAAATTACGACAAAAGTGCTTATGCGCCTATGGTGAAGGGAGAATTTTAACTCCAAGGAGAAATGTACCATTCCCACTCTGAAAACATTCCCCAAAATGTTCAAATATATAGTTCCATGGTAATTTTTTTTTCACAACCGTGCCTTGTTCAAGATGATTAGTAAATTAAACAGAAAATTAAGTAAATAGAAAGATTATCTTTCCATGATTAAGCCATTACATAGAGACCAAGACAGGCTACATAAGGTAGACCTCTGATGAAATGTATCACTCTGGAAATACTCAAGAGGCTGGAAAACATTGGCTCTGTGCTTCATTTTTGCCTGTTTAGTATTTAACTTTTTCCTCTTTTTTTTTTTTTTACCCAGAATGTCTGATTCACCTCATTTTCAGTTTGAATGGAGTTAAATGTCATGACTGTTTTCAATTTTTAATTAATTTTCCATTCTGCTTAACAAAACAATCTAGATACTCAGAAATTTGAATTAATAAAGTTTTGTCTCAATGGGTTACCTACTAGGTACTCTGCTACCTATCATCTCTCATTCACCTGGTTGACTAAGCTAATTACTTCATTCGTTTTACATATATGTTGTTTAATGCTTTTTGTCATTTTTAATTTATACAAATACAAATCTTATTACTGCCTTCACCATTTTCCAGACTCTTTCCTAAATATATTTACCTGAAAATATTTAACTAAGCTACACTTATGTAGTTTTACCCACTTAGTCTAATACGGACTGGCTATATTTTGAACATAGACATGCATCATCTTTGAAGAAAGTAGAGGACTCTTGCTATTAAAAAGCGCAATTTCAACGGTGCCTAGAAGATACAAAAAAAACCAAACATAAATGAGCTAAACTTATCTACTGTGTTTCATTGCTCTTTTTGGTTAGTATTATCGTTGCAGGATAAATAATGAAACAGCAATAAACTGAGTCATAAGGCTGTTTCGTGGATACAAACCACATGTGATTAAACACTGACATTAAACTCTTAGGCTCGTGTTATGACTCATAATTATTAGTAATCTAGTTAAAACAATTTCTTACTCAAAGCTAAAAGATGAAGTCCAGACTTTTTCTGTTGCTTCAAACAGGCATTAATTTCTTCCTAAATTCAATAAAATTATAAATAACCTAGAATGTTTATTTTGCAATGAATGCATTAAGGTGGTCATGTCAGTCATTGACCATTTTCATATGTCAGAATTTGAAATCAAGTTCATTCTTACAACGCTTGGTGCCTAATGAGAAGTTTATAAAGGTGATAAAAGGTGATAAAACTGTTTTGAAGTTGAACTTAAGTAGCAAAAAAATGTTGTCTCTTGAAAGCTTATACTGAATCTATGAGAAACATAGATAAAATGTGCATTTGCTTCAAACAAGAAGGTTAAGAAAAAGAAAGAAAGAAATTATTTATAGAATTCTTATCTTTAATTTAGACAGCTTTTACACACAATCTCTTCCATGTAGGTACTTATGTAGTTCTATCACACTTTCTTAAGCTAGTTCTCTCAGAAATTGTACTGAAAATAATGCAAGAGTAAGAAAAGCATCTGACCAAGTGTTCTGCTATGGGGTAATCTGAAGAGATTCTGAATTTACACAAAATTACAATTAAAAAAAAAAAAAAAAAGAAAAAGGAACTTTTGCATAGAACAGAGATAACAATATCACTCTATTTCATCCAGCATTGTTACTATTAATATTACTAAAACTAGTAATGCTAATCAGCTTCAAATTTGCATTAGAATACCAGCATTCATTCTACATTTAACATCATTCCAAATTTTTTTATTATCATTTGGCACCATTGGAACTTGCAACACTCGCAGAGTCTTATAAATCTCCTTTCAAGGTTTATTTGTCTGTAAATTCAAATGATGCTTATGTAAACAAGATTATCATGTTTGGGAAGAATGGAACTGAAGTAATACCTGCTTTTGCTGCTTTCAAATGTATCTAAACAGTGAACTGAATTGTGTAAGTTGGACTTAAGCACAGCTGGATAAGAATAGGTATTGCATACTTTATCACGCCAAGATATAGGGCTGCCTTTACATTCTCTCTGCCGCTCTGATGGTGCAAAGTGACCATAGACTTAATTGAGCAATTAAGGGAAAATAATGAGATGTTGGTTTGCCTGTTCAGGTCACAGGAGCCCAGCAGCACCAGATAATCAGGCTTATGGCAGCAGCACCTCTCAAAATCTGATAGACAACAGCCACACAAAATAGTTTTATCTTCTTCATTATGTCCTAAAGACATCTAGTCTCCATAGTACTGACAGTGCAGAGTTATGTTTTTCAGCAACAAACAGCAAAGCTGGGTTTCTCTGTAAATTTAGGAAGGGTTAAATCAATTTCTCTGTCCCACAAACACACTTCTGTATTTGCTGTGGGGGACAAAGGGAAGAGCGCACTAAAACATCTCCTGTTTGTTGTTGAAAAGACATTTCAACACATTATTTTAAAGTTCTTTACAGAATCTACTTTTATTTCAGCCAGGTACTGAATGCTTTGGAAAATCTGGCTGATTCAAGGAAACACTCAAGGGTGCTAGTTCTACTATAAATCCTAGTTCTGTTATAAATCCTTACCATAAAGATCAAATTCACAGTCTCTTCTATCTAGTTTCCCCCTTTTTGAAGCTGCAAAGTGTTCTTGAGCTGCTCCTTCTCATTAGATTTGTTTTCTGTCATGTAATTACGTTTTTTAAAATTCCAGTCAGTAAAATATTTCTAACTCCATTACAATAAATTTAACCCAGCCTCACACCACCCATGATTCACACTAACAAACGCTGCTGCTGTTGCTGGCTGCCTGTTGATCAGCTTCCAGCTGCAAATGGGAAATAAGCTCGACTTTTTTTTTTTTTTCCGCTCCTTCAGAGTTACATCCATCCCTGCGTCGTGAAAATAAAGCTGCCGTAAAGATATAGGAAATAAAGATACTGAAGGTAAGCTGTTAAGCCTTGTCTCTCTCCTGTTATCAGACACCAGATTTGCTCTTTAGCTGGCGTGGATACATTTGACATCTGTCACAAAAGCGCGGTGGCCTTTTCCCCTTTCCTCCGTTCAAACGGGCGTCACGAGGAGGCCCTGCTGACACTCAGGCTGTTATCTTGAAGACCCGTTGACTTTTTAAAGATCTCTGAGGCTGCTCTCTTTTTCTTACAAGCTGTTCCTATCGGAAATATACTTCTAACCATGAGGAGACGATGGAGAACGATGGGAAATGCCCCAAATACACACAACAAACCACTTGACAAAATCTGCTGGTAGGATTAAAAACCAAGAATAACGTGACAGTGCCTGAGCACCTGCTCTGTGTGGTTAAGTGACAAGGATCGCACTCACTCCCCTCCATCAATTTTCTTCATCTGACACTTTTCTTTGAAGAAGCCAGATGCTCACATACAGAAAAACAAGAGTTTTTATTAAAAACCAAGAAAATGTGTGCCTACTGGTTTGAATTTTTATTAATTCTTCCTTCATCTGCTTTAGGCCTTCTCACTGGCTGTTAATATGCTGAAGTTAACTAGTTTCTAATTATTCTTCATTTAAAATGAAATCTGTTTGTCAGAGTCAATGTACCCCACAGATAAAGATAGCTGGGAGAAAAAAAATACAATATCAGATAATTTCTGAAGCCACGCATTTATCTTAGAAAAACCTTATGTGAGTAAAACACAATTGGAAGTAATTTAGTACCAAGGGTTTCCAGAAGTGCAGGCAGAGGACTTTCTGCTCTGTGGTTGATGGAGACTCTTAGATTACTGTTTATAAATACATAGCTGTCATAAGTGAAGTCAACTGAGAAAAAAAAAAACACCCTAATACCTGAACTGAATCACACAACTTTATATCAGCAAACTTATTTTTTTTTCCCATAATCTGACTGTTCAGATATTCTATTCCTTTGTCATAATCAAAATAAAGGTAGGTCTTTAATTTCTTTAATGAGGTAAAGCTTAGCAGGGAAAAGGAATAAAAGGAATAAAGCAACAGATCTGAATTTAAAATGAAGGAAAAAATCCCTTTTCTTTTAAAGCAAACCCTACTGGAAGCACAGTTTTTCTTTCTATCCTTGTTAAACTAAGATATATCTGGCAAAAAATGAATTTTTCATAAAAGAATATAGGCCTTTCGTAGTAAATGAAACATTGAAAGGTGTTCAGTTTTGAAAGAGGGAATTAGAAAGTATTTTATCTTTTTACTGCTGCATAAGAATCCACCTACCAATGTTTAAGATGTTTTCCGCTGTTCTTACTATGTTAAAGCTCACAAATGAAGTGAATTTCATCAACCCTACTTCTACTAAAGTAGATTTTTTTTTATTAAAGGCAAGATTACTGAAAGCAATTGTTTTTTTTTTTAATCTTCAAAAATTGTTTTCCCTGTAACCCTAAAATATATTTTTAATAATGCTGAATCATGAAAGATCATAGATAGGGTGTCTGAAGGAAGCAAAACAGTTCATATCTCCACATTAATGTGTGTGTTCTGGTCTATGATGTCAGGAATTTAATCAAGTATTAGGCATGAATGTGAAACTTGTGAAGAAAAAAAAATGAAGTGGATAAGAGTAATACATACAATATCAAGGAGTTGTTAGCTCTAGATGAAATTCTGTATTTTCTTTTTCAGTGGGCCAATGTATGACACAACTTGTACCTAAATCAGTAACACCTAATCAAACTACTGTTCTCCTCGCAACTCAACTCTGATTGTGATGTACAGAAATTTAAGAGAAAAAAGAATAGAAATGCAGATATTTTAATTTATATAAGCAAATGGAGGAAATCTGGTTTTGAAAGATGCAAACCAAAGCACAGATTTCCACGAAACTTCACACGAGAACTTAGTAACAAAGCTGAAAACTCTATAAGCTTTTCCTCATTACCAACACGTAAATTTGAGAAGACATAGTATTTCCTTTTTTGTTACATGAAAAACGCTGCAAATCTTTAGCAGCCCAGTGGTCAGCCAGGTCAGAAGAGAAAGCAGAGCTATAAAAAAATTCATACAAAAACACAAACACTCGGCCATTTTCACAAGAAGAATTAAAATGCTTTAGTGATTCAAAATTATCTTTCCATAGACAGTTTCCTCAGTTATATAATTCATGACTGAACTCTCTCAAAAACTTTTCAGTTGACAAGATGAGAATAGTCTATCTTCTGAACAATGCTTTTGAACTGCAGATACGGCAAATAATCCCAGTGCATTTTCCATGGGGAAGAAGGAAGCACAGGCTCTGTTCTGCCCCCACTGAACTAGAAGGAGTTTTCCTCTGGACTTCAATGGAAGAAACATGAGATTTCAAGTCTTTAAAGAGGGAAGAGTATCAAAGTGGACACCACACAATACACAGATGTACTAGAAAGTAATTATATATTGTAAAGAGCGAGATATAGGCCACTGCTCTTCTGGTGTAATTTCCCATTCTGTTTCATATCTCAGCATCTCCCACTCTCTGTTCCTGCATAATGAGTTGATGAAGCTTAAGTTGCCTCCATCACTTTATGATCTGCCAGTCCTCCTAAGATGTATTATGTATACAAATTATTATACTTAAGAAAGCTTTTGTTCTGAAAAAATCTCATCAAAAGAAAGTGCTTTTCAAATGAAATAATTAGCAATGCTATTTGATGTACAAGAAAACACAACCCTGCTTTGGTGTAACCATTGCCATTTCTTTAATGCCTAAGGATTTTTATACACATGGGTTTGGAAAAATTCGGATTTTTAAAACTTAGGAAACTACTAAACTTCATTATTGAAGGGTCCCAATCAAGTTAACAGGGTTTTTTTTTTTTCAAACAAAATAATCAATTAATCTACCTATTTCTTAAGATATCAACTATTAGAAACTTTGCAGACTGAATATGGCTGAAAGCAGTCATGTAAGGGTAGAAGAACCACCAATGTGAGAGTTTCACGGAGAAACCACTTACCACTTGGGACCTAAGAAGGCAAGTTTTTTGGATGGGGGTCTCTCATTTTTTCTCAATAGCACAAATCCCCCAATGACCTAGTGCATCCCTAAGAGATTACAATTTTACTCTGGATCATGGGTCTGAATTTGCATCACATCTTTTAATCCGACTCCATCCCAGGTGTTTATAGACACCAATGGACTGCATATTAGAGACAGAAGTACTGTGCTCCTGTATAACTGGCCCGATGAGCCTAATATCTAGCCAGACTAGGGCTAATGTTGTCTCTGTTTTACCTTATTTTTATCACAGTCAGGATGGTTCGCAGTTATTAAACTTCTCCAGGAACTTGAAAACCTTTTGGATAATTAGACAACCAACTTGGAAGTAGTTAGTCAAGTCAGCTGCCATGCTTTCTAGATCACCTTGAAGTGTTCTGTAATTCAGTGACAGTGGCTTGTGGAGATATTAAAATGGAATAGTATTTTTCATTGGGTTTCAAGTATACAAAATCTACAGATTTAAGGTGTTTGAGCAAGGGTGTACCAAACAGTTTAATCATGAATATATATTTATCGACTTCACATATTCAGCAGTTTCTGAAGAGCTCATCCTTTTAGAGAAATCAAAGCAAGAACACTAAAACTCCTCATGGAGATCTCAGCACTGCAAGAACTGCTTCTTCACCTAAGCTGATAAAACTGTCACCTTTCAGGTGTTTTATTCAGCTCCATCTTCAGGGGTGAAGTCAATTCAATCCCAAATGGCCTTGGAGCAAAGAACTTACACGCCCTGTTGCTTTGTGATGACTGTGTTGTCAAAATAAATGACTACAGCATTGTGAATGTATTTCACAGACAGAATAAATTAATTGTGTGCAGCTAGTGTCAGAGCAATGTGAAATCTTCACGGGAAATAGACGGAAGAAGTGTGAGTGCATGTGTAGCTGTTTCCTGGTTAGCCAGGACATTATTTTAAGAAGTCAGTTAAATTTTGTTCCAGTACCATTTCTTTGAAGGGTAGATAAATTTATTCTTGTATGCAATGTCTATAACCAAAAGAAGAATAACAAATCAGAACATGCCTTGTATGTTCTGCTTACAGATCAGGAAGACACTGGACAGCCACGCAACCAGGAGAGGTTTGCTCACTCAGAAACGCAGTGCTTGCACAGGCAGGAAAACAATGGACAAACAACAATCAAATATTTGTTAGCATTTTCAACAAATTATCTGAATTGATTAAAACTTTAGGTAAAGAACACAATCAGTAGTAACTAAGTACACTAACTGCTGCATTTCTATATGCCATGAAGATATAATGTCCCTGTGCTAGAAATGTAAACCTATGTTGCTGAATTCAGTATTATCTACAAGTCATTTCAAACAGTAGCTATATGCTTACTTATTGAACTTCCATTTTTACTCAGATTTTACTTTCCTTTTCTTTTTACTGTCTCTTAAGTGCCATTTTCCTTGCCTGTTTGACAGTTCAGAATGGGTTCAGTCATCCTTTCTATACCTCCATGGGTAACTTTTGCTTTTCTCCCATGATACTTAGAGTTTCTTGAATGTAAAACTGAGGCTTGTTGTTACTATTGAACTTCTGAATGCTGTTTCTGGCTCAGATTAGTCACAATAACAGATTCCAGTTCCAAGCTGGTGGCTGAGTTGTCAGGCAAGCTGACAACTGAAATAAATCCTGTAATTCTTCTTCCTGCCAATCCTGCACTGGATATGGAAAGTTTTGAACCTCTTCCTTCCTCCCCGTTAGTTGTTCTTGAAGTAAATCGGCCCTGCTCATTCTTAAAATTTGCCATTAGCTCCATTCCATTGCAAAAATTTGTTAAACCCAAGCTCGTTAATTATCAAACTTCTCATATCTTTAGTTCATTCCAGTTAAATTACTCTAATATCCTGTCCTCTAGTTCAAATTGAATAACCACTGACCTCCAGCTTGTGCAAAATTGTACTAATATCATAGTGAAACAAACAAAATCACAGTTTTCCAAGACTAATCACATAATTAACATTATACTCAAGTTAGTTTTTCTCTTGAACAATATGGTCATTTAAGCAACGACTTCTTGAAGTCATGTGACATTTTATATTTATCATCTCTTCTGATTAAAAAAAAAAAAACACATTACCCATACAGTGTAAATTTATAGTTAAACCTAGATATTATATAGACTACACATGCACACTGGGAGAATAAAGCTAGCTAAAGAATGAAGCTAAATAAAGAAAACTAAAAGAAGAGAAAACAGCCTTAATTTACACACTCTTGAAGAAACGAGCTGAAACTCAACAGTTTGAAAGGGTTTAGTACAAGAGACAGAGCAGGAAAAAGACTAACATCTACTTGTTTCTGCATTACATTTCGCAGCTGTAGATATCTGAACTAAAATGGACACAAGTTTTATTTTCTATTTAAATATATTTAAACTAAACAACCCACACTTACATATAGAGGGAGCAGGAGGTGACTGAAGTCTCCCAGATGAACTTCTCAAATACAGAACAGTTCAGCTGATCTCAATCTCCAGCTTCTGTCCTTGGAAGAGTTACTGGAACAAGCGGGAAGAACAAGAAAATTAGAACTTCACAAGGCTACGACTTGCTTAAGGTATATCTTCTTCAGATCTTGCAAATACACCTCAGATCTTCTTTTGACTTTTAAGAAGCTATCTGAACAATCTTTTCTCTAAAGCCGTCAGTTATTAAAAGGTCAAGAAAATGTAGCAGTCCTAGAGGGAGAGATCAATTAGGAATGCGTGCTGGTTAGGTGATTAAGTTCTAAAAGCTGTTCATGTTAAAATAATATCTTTGAGATAATGTATGCTATAGCACCCATCAAACTGTTTTAATACTGTAGTGGTTCTATGAACCACTAGGTTCTTGAAGAAAAAAAAGGAAGAGTTAAACTCTTTGAATTGAAATAAATTAAAAAGCTAATGAAAAAAATTAAAATTGTTAGAAACCCAGTTTCTTTTACCAGGCTCTCATCAATATTTTCTAGGTAGATATTATACTAATACCAGGATATTGCTCTTTGGAATGTCCCAGCTTTAATTTCTTCTTACATGCTCTCAGGATTTCCTACTATCAAATAAGGCCTCAGTTTACCAAGATGGTTAAGCATGTGCCTAATTTGATTGATCTGTCAACTTAATAGATGTTCAAAGTTCTGATGAACTGGGAATCTGCTATTAGTTTAAAAAAAAAAAAAAAAACAAACAAAAAACCAAAAACCAACTCCACAAAGAATCCAAAACAAACAAAGAAATAAAAACCCCACCCAAAACCCAAATGCAGTCTGGGTCTTTATTTCCATTCTTGGATAAAGCAATAGTCATGGGCTGGATTTCAACCTTGTTGAGAAAAGACTTCCCAGTAGTAGCAACAGGCTTTATATCTAGACTCTAATCCTTCTCTTTAATTATAAATACTGTGAAGGAAAATATCAGGAGAATATAAAACCAGAACAACAAAGAATTTGATACTCTTACCAACATAAGCCTAATTTTCCCTCCAGTTGCTGCATCACTCCATAATATTTTCTTGTTTCTCTCTAAAATCTTTTTGTGCTTTCCCAGCTGAGAATATAGATGGAGGAAATCAATGCAAAAGTAGAGTTTCTGCAGATATTTAATGGGGTAAACAATCCATTCTAAACTCTTCTTAACAGACAGCTCCTCTGAGATGTACTTGGCAGATGCTTCTCAATCCAGATAAAATGTATCCCATTATCTTCTTTTTGTGTGGTAGTCGCTTGGCTCCTCAAAGATTCATATCACTTCTCATTTGGAAATTTCTTATTCTATAGGGAAATGGCTTTCCTCAAAGAAGTAGGTACAGAAGAGGAAGTCTAACAAAAGGCTTAGAGAATTGACTGAAAGTGAATTAATACCTTCAAGACCTGAGTGAAGAGAGCATGTCAGCTTCTCTGAATCAAAAACTGAGGATCTTATGCAAAGATTTATTAAAGTTCCACATTTTTTTATGATTCTACTTCTCTCTTTGACAGAACAAAAACGTTGCTATCATGTTAGGGAGACTAGAACACCTGAGTCAACTGTGTGAATAAGAAATGTTTTGGATGAGACGGCTGAATTGAAAAATTTCTAAAGAGGAAGAGAATATGTTGCAAGTTGAGCAACTGGGATCAACCAAAAATATTAGTTGGAAGTGCAGATGAAGCTTGTTTCTGGTGGCACATATACTAACAGAACAGCAAAAAGACTGCCAAAGAAGTTGTTCTGTCTGCAAGTGTTCTTTCTTGCAGGGTATTTTCTACTCATCTTTACTCTACTTTAAGAAGTCCTAACATATTGCTGATAAAAATTACAACTGATGTACTAGTAGCTAAAACAGCAGTTTATTGACAATTGTCAAAACTGAGATTTATCTAATTCACACAATCTGCTTCTACGTTTCTAAACCAAGCCTGACTCCTGAACGTACGCCAGCAACTCACTAGTTGTGTGGCTTTCAGAGGAATCTTATGGCCAAGGTTAAGCACATGTTTATGTGAGTTTTTGAAAACTGGGATGTTTTCCAGAACCATTTGCTACAGTACTTAAAACTAGGTATCTGCATCAAGTTACCTACTGGTTATAACTCTTGCAAATGTGCAAATGCAGTCCTAGCTGATGCAAAATGGTTTATAGATGCCTATCTTAGATATTTAATACTGAACGTTTGTCCTTGGGGAACTCGGACAAGCATAAAGTCATATTAATAGCTTTCTATCATCTTTTAGAAATGAAAACTCGAAGAGCATTCCCAGGCAAAAAGGACCTGAATGCAAGAAACCCTTTAAACCAAGATTAGGAATGACAGGTTATTCTCACAATCATCTGTCAGCTCTCTAGAGGATATTTGGACTTCTGCTTTTCATATCATAAAAGTTAAAGAATTGTAAATGGAAGTTTGAGAATGAGCTTTCCATCCTTGTGCTGCATAAATCAGAAGTAACGTGAGTTTACTAATCTCTTCCAAAAACAGTAACGGGGATTTTTCAGTTTAACTGTAGAACTAAAATCAGGGCTTTGCTCACTATAACTCACATGTCACACACCCATACGTACCCAAAGCCTTGGTTAGTCTTGAGATGCTACATAGCCCAGAAGTTTAACTCAAACTAGAAATCTTGGTACTTTATTGATTCTCAAAATATTAAACTACATCCAGCACAATTTCTTCAATCTTTTAACATCTGTGTCAAAAATAGGTGCATATTTCCTCTAGAAGTCCATCAAGCTGTGCAAATTATAAGATATTTTTATATTTTAATATTAAACCATTAATTTCAGGAAATGGAACACCTGTTATTTTGTGGGTGCAAAACTTCAGAAACAATTACCTTTCAGGAGTGGACACTGCTTTTGATCGAGGCTGTCAGAACTGGCTGTATAGCCCTCTTACGGTAATAGATGCAATATTCATACCCTAATTTCCATAAAAATAGATTTTACAGAGTAACTGTTCTGGGATTTATTAGATTTTCCTGCAAAGCAATATAATTATCTCATACATCAACCATAACTAGTGCTTATTATAAATGCCAGTTGTAATCATTTCCTGATTTTGTTGATGTTCTAAGAACACTGGAGTTATACTTCAGTTTACCCAGAAAAAAAAATAGCTCCTATGATTACATACTGTTTTTTTACTTCATTGTATTTAAGTTAATGATATACTTCAAACTTTTTATCATTTTAAGTTTCACTGTCACAAAAAGTATTACATAAATTAAATGTATTAACACAAAAGAAAGCTGAGGAGTTTTTTTACCACTCACTGTTGTTACTTCTGAACTGTTTGTGTAGTACAATGTTGAGTTTGGAAAAAAATATAAAGCAGAAATATCTGTATTTTCCCACTAATATTTACACTGAGAAGGAAATGTGTACATTAATTATTCTAAGCCAGAGTTTGGACTCCTTGGATCTCTTCTAATCTGAATTATCCTGTGAGCTGTTTAATGTTCAGGTTTTGCAAGATTATACAAAAATTCAGCTATAGGAGGCTAGTGCAGTAAATAATCTCGTGGTTAAAAAGGAAAAAGTAGATGCGGTTGTATAGCCCAGCAGCTTGACAAACAGCTGAATACTTACAACTCATAAACAGGAAGAAATAGCCAGTCTCTTTTTCACTCTCTGCCCCTTCTACTTGCAACACAAGTAGTGCTGGTACATTTTGACATCAAGTGAGACACTTATCTCCTTCTAAAGTGTCTGTGTCAGTGGATGTTTCCCTTTCAGAAAGTTGATCGGTTTTCTTTTTTTTTTTCTTTTTTTTTTTTTTTTTTTGAGCATTCGTCATAAGCATCACAAATACTCACAAAGTCTCTAATAATTGGAGTCCTTTTTTGGTACACTGCATTTTTGCTTTTAGGGCAAGGATTTTGAGTTCAGAATGATTTCATTGTATTTTGGAGAATTTTTCTTATCAATAATATGGAAATTATACTTTGACTGCTTTATGATGCTCTCTTGTACGCTTATCTCTGTTCCATGTCCTGGTGAGGGTCTCCGTGCTTGTAGTCCACGTAGCCCAACAGAACGATGGGTTTTCCTGCAGAGCCTTACCTCATATGCTTTCATCTTAGTTTTGTTTCTGGCTTGGTAGATTCTTTCTATGAAATGAAAGCTTTTTAACAGTGCTCTCTCTTGGACCATGATCACCATCTAGTCAAACACTTTCTTATAACTGGAGCAGAATTTGCAAGTGTGAACACCATTTCAAGACTGAAATTTTAGGCTTATCATTTATCTGTTCCACTAAACATAATGTTATTTACAAAAAAAAAAAAGCTACTATCTCCCAAAATGAGCTGAGTGAAACTTAGCTGCACATATTTAGAGCTAATTTTTTTTTTATTATGCATTTTCCTTTTGATCAAGACAAAGACATTTGCAAATATTCTTTCTCTGGGATACAAAAGTGTTTGAAGGTACTACAAAGCAAGACCAATACATTCAAGTATCTGGTGGAAAACAAAAAGATGTAAAGCAGCATCTTGTGTAACTCACCATTAAGAAGGCTGCTCCAATTATTTGGCCTCTTACTGAGATCTTTGCACAGAAAATCCATGCTACCTCAATTGCAAATAGCTATGGAGCAGGTAGATAGGGACATAAGGAAAAAATCTCTTGTGACAGTGGCTGAGCATTGGAATAGGTTGCCCAAAGAAAGCCTTGAGCTCCCAGATCTAGCACTGAGGTTTGCCCTGCTTGAGGCAGCAGGTTGAACTACAAGACCTCCAGAGGTCCCTTCCAGCTTTTTTTTTCCTTGATTAAATGTTTTTCTGTTTGAACTTCTAGGTTAATAGATAATTCAAAGAAATCTCAAATTTAGTCAAATAAATCATTCTTGCTATTCACCTCACGGGACTGGGGTGACACTAGGTCTTTGGGTGACTGAATATGCATTAGTTACACTTCCTTAGGTTCTTTCCCCAAGACACTCACAACTTGACTATGCTTGTTAGTCTTATATCATGAGATAAATATATTTTTCCAGAAATGTTCAGGAGAACACAGTGACAGTAATCTCAGGTAGAAAGAAACACTGTCAAATGCTGAGATTCACAACATTAGCACTTCGTATGTTTAGAACAGAAGCAAAGCAAGGTGGAGAGGAGAATAGGCCATAGCCTAGTTTGTGCCTCAACAAAGCAATTTATAAATACTAGACTTCTGTGAGGAAAGAATGGAGAGTTTCAGAAAGTCTCAGAGGTAATTAGCCAGACAGCTTTTGGCACTTGATTGATTGCTTTTTGAAAAACATTAAAGCCCCCAGAGCTGCTACAAAGTTAAAAGCTTAGGTCTAGACATGAGGTCATGATTCTTCATTATCACCTTATCTGAAGAAATAAAAAAGTGCACTTGTGATTGAAACCAAAGCAAACCTCTATCTGCTATGTAACAAATTATGCTATTTACCAGACGGCTGTTACAGGTGTTCTATAACAGGTTCCTTCTCCAGTTTGAAGCCAAGCAAATTGAGCCAATACAGAATGTGAGCTTAATACACACAGAAACAGAGCTGATATATTGTTATAAATTGTATGATTCCTCGGTGTCCAAATAGTCATGGATTATGATAGGGCTAGACACGAACCTAATATACAATTATTTATGTTACCCATTGTTGTAGTCTCACTGTAGCTCACAAAAAGAACAATTTTTGCAATTAAACACTCCAAGGCTATCAAACTCTTGGAGAAAGTATTAACAATGAATCACTAGATAGCCTTCAAGTTAGTGCTGCAGTCAGGGCCCTGACAGATGTTAGTTTGGCCACATGAAAAGCTCATGTTGCATTTCAGATAGATGAAAAATATCATGTCTCAGTCATTTTTTAAGTAATATATTTCTCAAATCTTGCAGGACTGCAAAAAATGAGTGCAAATACTCCTATACTAATGACCACTTGGTGAATAATAAACAACTGTATCCTATTTGAATTTGAACCACAAATTCACCTTGACTTTAATTTCTTAGCTATCTGTGCCAGCTGCTGGATCCTCCCTTCACTTGAGATGGTTTTTTTTCCTTTTTTCTTCCAGTCCTTTCTAGCACACTTCAGTAGGTGACTGTTAAAAGCCTTACTGATTTAAATAATCAGGTTCAGTATTCACAGCTATTTTAATTTGTTCCCGTATAAAGGCCATGAGATAGCGATTTATTTCATGTAATGTAACAGGTTCAGAAAAGTCTTTGTATGCAGGGAGTTTCAAGAAATAAAAATAAACAAAGAAACAAAAATCCCCTAAACTGTCACTGTCTATTATTCCAGTAAAAATTAGCCTGTGCTTTGCTAATTGTTCTGTAAAGAAATAGGTGTTTCTGTAGGGTTTACAGAACAAATGAGTGGCAACAGATGAGTTTTCTTTGTTATTAGTGGCAGAAGTCTTTGCATTTGCTAACTCATTGCTGATAAAAAACTTGCTCCTTTTAATAAAAAAAATGCGTGCCCTCACTGCTGAGGATATTGCTAAAAGTATTAGAAATTAAATCCTTCCAAGTGGAAAACTTTCTCATAACAGAGTAGTATAATTAAAGCCTATCTTGCAGAGAGCGTTCCTTTCTTGACTAAACTTTGGGTGGAGATGCCTGCCCTTTGCTTTGAAAACTGCAGAAAACACACGTGTTAGATCATGACATTTTAGGTAATTACAGATTATTTGAAACCTGCTATTTTCAGGAAGGCTTCAAAGAAAACATTTCTTTCCCAGCTGCATCTCAAGATAGGACACAGAAGATGAAGCACAGTTTATGAGGAGTTTTAATCCATGTCTAGCTTTTTTCATTTCAAGTTTCGCAGCACCTTATCAATGCCTCTCTCCTGTTGTTTTTTGTTTGGTGTGGGGTGACTGAGATAGCAAGGAAAGTGATTTTTTTTTCATAAATAGAATATAATTTTCGTTCACAAAATGTTTTCCAGTGAGCTGTAATGTTCTCAGACTTCCAAAATTATTTAATAATTTCAGCTGGGATAGTCTTAGTCTTTACCTTCAGTGAGTAGTTCACCATAAAGCTGGAAAGACTTTCTACCTTCAGATACAAAAGTTGCCAGACTTATGTCTAGTCAAATCAGGCATTCAGCATCAGTTTCCATCTTTACTTGAGCATGTAATGCTGACTGGCAGAAAATACATTTTGAAGCTTATATTTAGGAATACTGCAATGCAACCTCCATTTCTGAGGACCTTGTATAATTCAAAAAGATCAGTTCTTGGAATTAATAGGAGGTTTGTGAAGATACGAGGTGGTTGCTGTGCTAATCATAACAGCTCTTTGTTGCACTGCATATAGTGATGTGCTTGAGGAGCCTGTGTCTTCTCTGTGATGCGCAGATTCCTCAATGGCAGTATTTAGGGACTGAGATTCGATAAATATACATCAGAAATACATCAGGAAAGCTGATTCTGCCTTGGACCAAGAGGTAAAACTCCCTGACTTCTTGCACTTTCTCTGAGCTCGACATTTTATCATAAGTTTAGCAACAGGTTTGAAATAGATTTATCTCATGGTTATTCTTTTCCAGCTTTTTTATTTATGCACAAATTTTAATTAAAAAAAACCAAACCCTCAAACTGTTTATGATGAGACCTGTCTTTGAAAATTATACATGAAAACCTACAAGAAGAACCCTTGAACTGCATCCCCTATTTAAAGTGTACATGAACAATACAGCCTGAACTTGATGGCTCTTCTTCCAAGAAAGAGACGCATTTCTGCAAGGACTTATGAAAATGTTTCTGCCCACTCCTATAAGTATGGCTTTGGAAAACTGGAGTATCTCAGAATATCAGACTTCATCATTTGGCTTAATATGCCATTGTGCAATTTGCTTCATGATATTGACATTAAAAAATAGCATTATGAAACATTTGAAGAAGAATCTTACTTTCCAATTTTGTCTCAGATTATCTCAGTACCAAACACACAATTCTACTGTGCCTGTCTTATATAGTCACAAAAGTTATGTATATGCCAATGAGAGTCAGATTAGCTAATGATAAAACGTCCCAATGTATCTTCCACTAACACAAAATTCATCTTTCACACTTTTAAAGCACTCCAGCTTCTAATTCAAATCCTGTTATTGAATGAAATCTCACAACACAGCACTAAGTCTCTGCAATATAGTACACAGATAGAATTTCAGTTATTTTTCTCTGCTCTGAGAAATATATAGTGATGGATTCGTACATGATCAGGTCATTAAAAAAAAATGCAGCATTTTATCCTTATATAGAATTCATCTCTTCTCAGGGGTCGTCTTGTCCGTAATTTCTTTGCTGGATCCACTCCTTCCCTAAAAGAACACCCCAAAACCCCACCAAACAACTACAACAACCACCAAAAAAAAACCACAACCAGAAAAAGCCAGGAAAAAAACCTAAACCCACACCCATCCAGACATGACAAATCATACTGTAAGTTGTTATTAAGCACTTATCTGTTAGAAGTTTTCCTTTTATAAGATTTTTTAACTACTCACGAGTGAAAAAAGCAGGACTGCAGATGGTTATTTTCCACGCATTTGCCTAAATAAACATGGCACAGTTCATCTGAAAGGCATACATACAGCATGTTTGATGGAGAAAGGAACTAGTCCGCTTTTGTTATAAGAAAAGGGGAAAAAAAAAGCACTAAGCACTAAAGGAGAGAAAAATCTATAATTGTACTTTCTGTGAAAAATTCGAATGACTGTTCCACTTTTAAATGTACTCACTGCACCTATCAAAAGCAAATTAAGAATAAAAGTTACCCGAATATCTTGGGACTAGCAGTATTTAATTCAACAGTGAAGCCAGACTGATACTAATTCATATAAATCACAGCACAGCTTAGCAGAGAAGCTATTTCCAGGGGCTGCCGAGATACGTCTCTTGCAAACTTTTGAAAACACTATTTCACTCCTCACATAAAAGTGACTGGAGAACCTGACTGAAAGTCCACCGGTTCTTTTGGTTGACTAAACGCCATTAGTGCATTGTACCATTTACTTTGGTGAAAGCGAGATGTTATGTGCTTTAGACAGCGGGCTAATGGGTCTATGGTTCCTCATATTTCACTTTATCATCTATTTTGTGCAAGTGGTAATAGCTGTACTCAAAGTGCATGAGATTTGTTTCTTGATAATATACACTATGAACAATTTCGCCTGTTCCCTAGCTTTTCTTTTCGACAGCCATCATAATATACTGTGCTTGCAGTTTCCATAATGTCACCTTTTAATTTTTTTTTTTTGCTACCTTTCTTTCAAATGGCTGGCAATATATTTAGCTCATCTCATAGTACAAATAACACTTCTATCTTAATGTTAGCCTCCTTGTCAAATCATGGAAGAAAAACAGCTACATGGGATTTAGGTTGATTATAGACAGTAAAAATCCAAGTTACAGAGAGGTGAGAACAACACTTAATGTTGAATCTTCTGCTCATTTAAAGCCTGCTTCCAGCAAAACTTTTAAAAGTCCATCTAAAACCTGGCCCAGTGGATGCTCTGCTCAGATAGCTTTCATCTCTAAACACAAATTGGACAAGACATGTCCAACGCCTCACAGATATTTTACTGCCTGCCTGGGGCCTGCATATGATTTATTACAGGGAAGGGCTTGTAAAAAGGTAAGGTTCTCTTGTGCTCAAGGTCTATTCAGAGGCAGAAGTATATTTTAAATAGATTTGTATTTACTAACGTGCACCTGAGATCTGAGAAAAACAGGCAAGGAACACCAGCTAGTCAAATTGTTTCAAGAGGAAAAAGAAACGGCTGGAGAATGGTAACCTGTGGTTGTTTCGCGGTTTTGTAGTACATCTTCTCCTTTTGAAAGCAACCTTCAACTTCCACATCTCTAACTCAATCCCAGGCTTACTTTTACAGATTTCTCCATGAGTCGCAGGCTAATGGCAAGAGAGAAGGGCGCCTCAGGAATCTGAAGCAGCTTGGCCAGTCACTGCTCAGGCTGCATCTCACTGCAGCTGGAACAGTTCTGCATCCTCTCTTCATCATCCTCTGTGGCTCCCAGCCTTGGGTGGGACTGCAAAGAAACATTAAAAAAAAAAATAATCAAAATAAAAAAGAGGATTATACTTACCTCTACTGATAGAAGACGTCACATACCAGTGCACTAAAGCTGTTTCTGGGCTACAATTTGGCTTAAACCCAAATTCTGCTTATATCCAAGATTACGTGATTGTTCTCACTCAGTGTAATTATGCAAACATTCTCCTCCCCTCCCCCCACCTTTTCCTTCATTATGCAATTTTATTTTTGAAGAGCTTTCCTACAGGTGACACCTGCTGTGATAGAACCTGAGAAGATAATACATCTTTACAGCTCTGCCTCGTCTGTCGCAGCAATATATGTAAGCAGCTGTTAAAACTGTCCTCTGAAAGCTTTCCCAGTGTCCGCAGAAATTTGGATATGCAGAAGAACAAGACAGTTCTTCCAAGGTCGCAGTGAGAAACTTTAAAAGGCTTTCATCATCTCAGAGATGTTGATGCAAGAGAGTTTAACTTGATGAGACCGGCACCTCGTGATGTTACAATGTGATGACTCCTTCAGCAATAATGCCGTGTTAGGAGGTGGTATGACAAATCAGAAAGCTGGCTATAAGGGGTCTTCAGAGAGACACATTGTCATAGTTCAGCCCCGATCGGGACCAGACTACGCAGTCTCTCTCTTGCTCCATCGTGGGGTCCCTCCCACGGGCCACAGTCCTTCGTGAAACTGCTCCAGCGTGGGTCATCTCTTCCACGGGGTGCAGTCCCTCCAGAACAGCTGTCCCAGCGGGCCCTCCACGGGCCACAGCCTCCTTCAGGCCTCCACCTGCTCCGGCGTGGGGTCCTCCATGGGCTGCACGTGAATCTCTGCCCCTCCGTGGGCCTCCATGGGCTGCAGGGGGACAACCTGCTCCACCATGGTCTTCACCATGGGCTGCAGGGGAATCTTGGGCAGGAGCCACATTACTCCTCCCCCTCCTTCTGAACTGACCTTGGCGTCTGCAGCCATTCCTCACAACAGGCTGGCAGACGCCTCTCAGGATCCTTTTTACATCTCATTCACATCTCATCTCCTCTCCACTTCTTGCAGCCGGGCCGGGCTGTGTTGGGCCCAGTCGGCTGCCCGACGGGAGGCCAGAGGGTGAGGCCTGCAAGGCTCGCATCTCCCCCTCTCTGCCCCCTGCTCAGCTGCTTCACATCTTCTCTCTTTTTTTCCTGTTTTCCTCTTCTTAAATACATTATCGCAGAGCCATTATCATGGGACATTCTGCTACTAATTGGCTCAGCATTGGCCAGCAGCAGGTCCGCCCTAGGCCCAGCCAAGTCCACTGAACAAAGGGGAGCAACTTCCAGCAGTTTCCTATAGAAGCTACCACCTTAGGCCCCCCCTTATTAAACAAAACCAGAACACACATCATTATAGGCTGTGATAGGGAGAGGCAATTTTTTTAAAATTATAATGCAATCTGTTGTAAAATATTTTCAAGACATAGATGTTTACTTGGTATTATCAAAGCAGATTCCAATAGCTCCAGGAGGCCTTCACGGTCTCATCGCGATTACTTTCAATGCTCCTGAAATGTACCTAGAGTGGAAGGCAATGGGGCTGCTATGCTATTTCATTGTGGGTATTTTTCTTTTTCTTTTCCTTAATCATCTCATAAATGTTATGAGTTCAAATTGTGAGTGAGCTTGGTTGTTCTACTGAAATTCAAGTTGATCAGCTCTGAAATAAGCAGAGAAGGTAAAGAGCTAACATCACAAGTTTTTTGGTAAACTGGTAAAACTGAGATTTGTCAGGGAAAAAAAAAAGAAAACATACAAAAATGGCATTTAACTTGTAATTAAAAAAAAAGAACAAAAAAATCCCCAAGTCAAAACATTTATTGACTTTGGGGGAAAAATGATAACATTTTTGTAGAATTAATATACTTTTTTTTTTTTTTGTGAAAAGAAAAACATATTCTTTCCAGTAAAAAAAAGGTATTGCCTTGATTCAGCTGGTAATACTCTCTATGGAGCTCATAACAACCTACAAAATAAGGATGTTTATCAAACCTTTAACTACAGGACTAATTCAATTTAACGTTCTTATATTCTTCTCTTAGTTCTTCGTTCCCAATAGACAGCTGGGGAAACATTCAAGAGGGTTTCAACATACAACTACTACTTTTTAAAGATGCAGCATTTAATGGAATACCATGTTTGCTTTCTGTGCACTGGTTAATGAGAAAAAAATGAAAGAAATCCCAGCTTTGATCAAGTAAAGTTTCTGTCACAGATGACCCCTAGTTCAAGTATATACAATAATCTATAACAGCTCCCTGCCTATTCACAAATACATGCCCATTTTCAGAATTGTACAATAAGGCATTGATGTCTTTCTCACTTTCCTTCATTTCACATGATTTTATTGTTATGTGTTTCACATTATGCCAGTTCTTTCCTGGCATATTCAGTCAGAATATTTTTTCCACAAAAATAAAAGCATAAAAGAACCAAGTGAGTGAATCACGTGGATAAAACATCCAGAGATTAGAAACAAACTGTTCTTTGTGTGTTAAACAACCAATTCCTAACGTGCAAGATTCCAACTGAAAGCCTGTTGAAATCTGGCTTGAAATAGTTGTCAACTAGAAACACCTGAAACAATTAATGCAAAGCTTAATTTTATTTAACAGTATTATTACCTAAAGGAGCTATTATTCCTAATAGTTTTATGATTTAACTGTTTGTTCTGGTTTTGTTAGTGAGGGGGGGCCTAAGGTGGTAGCTTCTGTAGGAAACTGCTAGAAGTCGCTCCCCTTTGTTCAGTGGACTCGGCCGGGCCTAGGGCGGACCTGCTGCTGGCCAAGGCCGAGCCAATTGGTAGCAGAATGTCCCATGATAACGCCTCTGCGATAACGTATTTAAGTAGGGGAAAACAGGAAAAAGAGGGGAGAAGATGTGAAGCAGCTGAGCGGGGGGCAGAGAGGGGGAGGTGCGAGCCTCATGGGCCTTGCAGGCCTCACCCTCTGGCCTCCCGCCGGGCAGCCGACTGGGCCCAACTCGGCCCGGCCCGGCTGCAAGAAGTGGAGAGGAGATGAGAAGTGAATAAGATGTAAAAAGGATCCTGAGAGGCGTCTGCCAGCCTGTTGTGAGGAACGGCTGCAGACGCCAAGGTCAGTGAAGAAGGAGGGGGAGGAGTAATATGGCTCCTGGCCAAGATTCCTCTGCAACTCGTGGTGAAGACCATGGTGGAGCGGGTTGTCCCCCTGCAGCCCATGGAGGTCCACGGAGGGGCAGAGATTCACCTGTAGCCCGTGGAGGACCCCACGCCAGAGCAGGTGGAGGCCTGAAGGAGGCTGTGGCCCGTGGAGGGCCCGCTGGGACAGCTGTTCTAGAGGGACTGCACCCCGTGGAAGAGATGACCCACACCGGAGCAGTTTCATGAAGGACTGTGGCCCGTGGGAGGGACCCCACGCTGGAGCAGAGGAGGAATGCGAGGAGTTCTTCCCCCGACGATGATACAGCGGCGTAAAACAACACGTGATGAACTGACCGCGACCCCCATTCCCTTTTCCCGCCCCGTGCCGCTCGGGAGGGGAAGGTAGTAGAGATAATGTTAAGCCCGGGAAGAGGGAGGGGTGGGGGGAGGTTATCTTGTTCCCTGTCTCATTCTCCTGCTAATTTTAGAAATAAATGAATAGTTTTCCCCAAGTCGAGTCTGTTTTGCCCGTGACGGTAACTTTAAGGATTTCTCCCCGTCCTTATCTCAAACCTTGAGCTGTTTTTTCTTATATCATCTCCTCCTATTCTCTTGGAGGGTGGGGGGAGCGAGAGACAGACTGCGTAGTCTGGTCCTGATCAGGGCTGAACTACGACACTGTTGTACACTTCTTGTGTTTGAATCTGCTAGCACAAAATTCAAGGTGAGATCATAATTGATTGGATTTTAAATGTCAACTAACTTTATGAAGCAAACATCTCCGAATAAGAACAAATATTAATCAGAAATGTCTTCCAACAGGGACAGCTTAAGGCTCTGTATTATTTATTTTTATTTGAAATTGGGGTGTCTGAGAAGAAATGTTTGAGTAACAAGCTATTAGGAAGACATTAAGTGAAGGATGACGATGAAGTCAGCAGGGTGTAATGCTCCACCAAGACCAACCCCCTGATCCTGACTTAACATCTTAAAGAGTCAGCATACAAAGGGAAACAGTAAGAAGCTGAGTTAATGCCTATCAAAACCAATTGAAATCCTGGAGAAAAAGATAACAAAACACCCATGGAAAGACTACTCCAGTGTAATGTAGAGATATTCAAGTCTGCTTAAGCTACCCAGACAATGGTGGTAGCAACCTGGAGTTCAGTTCAGGCAAAACTATTCTACTTTTGTAGGAGATCTTGCAGTCTGATCCGGACACCTCTGCTTGGATATTGCTGCCCTTATCTTCTTCTGACAGCAACGACAGCAGCAACAGCTGAGCGCTGTTGTATACTTCTAGGGGGTAAGGACTCCCATTTTACACTTGAATAGTGTCTATGGCTTCCAGAGGAGGAACAATTGCTAGGAAATAATTCAAAGGACCAATGGACTGAGTCTTCAAGGGCAAGAAGATGCTTTAAAGTTTTATTCCCTCTCCCATATGCACATAGTCACAGATGCAAAGTATATGTTTAAAAATTTATTATATTACTGCTTCTTAGAATGAAGAATGATGAATTAACTGCTCTGGTAAAAAGTGTTGTCTCACTTATGTCCCAAACTAAATCACCAAGAATTAATGTTTATTAAACAAACCCTCCTCCAAAAAAAAAACCAGGATGAGAACATAACTTGATAATAGTACAATGCAGCTCTAGCAAAAATATGTAAAAATTTACACATTCCCTATCAAAGTATTTTAGCCTGTAAGAAGTACTTCAAAGGAAAATGTAGAGTTATATGCATAATATCAATTTATTTATTTATTTCATGGTAATAAAAGTATGATTCAAATGGAAAACAAATGGGAGAGAGGATTTTGGAAAGTATCTACAAGGTAATTTTAAAAATATTTTGCCTCAGGGACTAAGAACTAAGAAGGCTAAAAGAAAACAGAGTATTGTAGACTTCAACACTCTTCCTTTTCAAAGGACTGTAAAAATGACTGTTATTCAAGAATATTGAATTTGTAACACAAAACTGTACAATCTATCACGCAGCAGAATGTTATTGCATTTTCCAGTATAATTACTAACTTGAAATCAGAAATACATTGAGATATCTGAACAAACTGGAGTCACTAACTGTTCCTACCAATACAATGTCTTCAAAAATTACAGTTCCTAGTAAAAAAGTGATTGTGGCTTGCCTAGAATGTAACTTCCAATATGACTGGAAGATTCAGAACCCTTCACCTTTTACTGACACAAAGATTTTTTTTTGCTAGGTTTTTTTCCCCCACCTCTTGAACTTTGAGTTTTTGGAATAATATTGATGTGAGAAGAAGCACAAACCAAAAAGCAAAGGGAGGCTCAAAGAACACGGAAAGCTAAAGCAGAAAATAAAAGAACAGTTTGCCAGTTATAAGTTTGATTTTAAATTAAGATATTTTAGAGGATTTGAAAATCCTTTTTTTTTCTAAATGCTTAATTGAAAACAAGAAAGGTTTTAACATATTTGTTACAGAATACAGTAGGAAGTACTACCACTTTTTAAAGAACAGTTTATTTTAAGCCAGGGACTGTATGTTACTTGTTAATTGGCATAACCCATTACTTAGTCTCTCCACCAACTGACACTTTGTTGAGATCCATTAACTATTTATGAAATCTTTTAAAAGTATTTGAGATTAAAACATTAAGTATGCTAGAAAAAAGTCTGAAGTGTCATGAAATATTGCCGATTTTATGAAGCAGATCTGTCTGACAGACTGAGTAACCTCTGATGCACACCAAGGAATTATGGAAAGTCCTGAAATTATCCTATGTTTCCTAACTTGAAAGCTTCCATGTGTATTACCAAAGCAGGACACAATTCACACTGAAAATGAAATATTTCTTTTAGATTCCTGATTAACACAAACTTGCTTTCATACCTTAACTGGATATGACAAGGGTACTGTGAAATTCTGTGAATTGTGGAGGAGGAGAAAAAAAATAGAGCAGTGCAGAAAAACATCACCTGTTTACTCTGATCTTCAGCTCCTTCTTGAATTTCTGATGATTCTTTTGGTCACATACTTCTTCATCAGCACGGAGGACAGTTCTTCCATAGCCTCTCAAATTAAAGAGTCAATTGCTGCCACAACACAGCAATGCAAAAGGCCTTTGTCATAGACTTGTCCAGATGCTAAATGAATCTTCCCTCTCAAAACTCTCCCTGGCATCACAGCATCCTTTTAAGTCTCTCCTGGCTATCATAGATCACTGGTAAACCACAGTGACTTCCAAGGACCCTGTTAACAGAGAAAGTATATAGGTACCTCTTGCTTGGACACCTCTAGTTTATCAGCACCATTAATTCATCCCGGTTCTCCCCCAATGAACACAATAGTCTAGCTGCAATCACACTAAGGCTATGGGAATGTGCATTATCGCTTTTCTCTCCTCATGAGGAATGCACTCCAAAATAGCTGTGGCATTTTCCCCTAATAGCCTCACATTTCACTTATATTTAATTTGTTACCTGCTGTCTCTCTCAGAATCTTTTCTGCATTGCTGCTCTCTGTCCTGCTCTCTGGTATTTTATTTCTGCTTGTTATTCTTCTTTTCTGCCCCTTGAGAGAAATGCCTTGCATTTATCCACTTTCAACCACAAATCTCTGGACTTAATCCAATGTTCTGAATTCTCCAGGTCTTTCCATACATCCTCTCTTTTTCTACCCTTTACCAGCAATATGCTTCATGTTAGCTTTTCCAGTACAAAATCTGTTTGGTTTTTCTTTAGTTCAGCTTCTCAACCATTAATTTAACTGACCAGAAGGAAGGGTGAGTAGACAATGAATGCGTGCCCAGTGGTAGGCACCTGAAAATCAGATAAACTCCCTATTGATTTTGCTGTTTTTCTGGAAATCTTCGCTCTCTGGTTACCAACAGCAGTGGCAAACAAGAGGAGGGGTAGGAACTGGTCAAGGATTTCTGATGGCAGTAGGGTCACGAGAAACACAAAGATTTTCCTGACTGTTTTCATTCTCTAGCAGCCTTATGAAGGGAGAAGAAAATTCAAAAAGTAAAAATAAGTTTAAATGGAAATTTTTTTTTGTCTAATTCTATCTTCCCTCTTAGATAGTTTGAAAATAAGCTATTGCTCCCTCATTGCCTATCTATAAAATATATGAAAATAGACTTTTAGGACCCACTGTGAAAGAGCTACTTATACCGGTAAGCACGACAAGTAGGAGGAGAAAGAAATTAACACATTCAGATACTCTATTATTCATCACTTTCAGTGATAATGATGGCAACAAGACACTTCCTATACAATTATTAACTGTCAGTCTTGCTTTGAAATGTGATATAGTCAAACAAACTGTAAAGAGTCCGTGATGATATTGATAAAATTTATAAACAATATGAAAAAATAAAAAGAACACAAAACATTTTTTTTTTACTAGCATCACTGGGAAATTTCAGTAATGGTTCTAGTAGAAATTAACAGTATTTGCAGTGCACAAATGTTTCTTTCTTCACCAGCTCACTCAGTAATTTCAAATTACTTTGCATATTTTTTTACTTATTGTCTGTGCTATACTTTCTTTGAAGTCAGTGGCATTGCCTTTCTTTAAATGACATATTTTCTACTTTGCAGATGCAGAAAATAAGACTGTGGAAGAATCTTCTCCTCTTATGGAAAAGTCATCTTCTCTCTGGCATATTTTACTTAGTTTTGTTTCAAAATTAGCATTTTTTTCCCCACTCATTTTCCATTTCTGAAGAAAACTTCAGAATTTTTTTTAGTTTTCACTCTGAATTTTCATTATTCAAGTATGTTGTGGTTTAACTGCAGCCAGCAACCAAGCACCATGCAGCTGCTGGCTCATGGTCCCCCCTCCCAAATGGGATGAGGAGGAGAATCACAAAGACAGGAAAACTCGTACGTTGAGATAAAGACTGCATAATAGGACAGCAAAGGAAAATATACTACTAATAATATATATTAATAATGATAACATTAAATGATAATAGAATATACAAAATTAATAATGCATAATTTCTCACCACCCAACGACCAATACAACCATCTTGAGCAACGATCGCAGAACAGAACCAAGAGCAATCTCGGAACGATCCTGAGTAGCAATGTTGGAAGCGAATTCTAGAGCAGCGATCTCAGAACTGCAATTTCCCAAGAGAGAGAGCACTGCTCACCGGCCAGCCTCCCCTTACATACTGAGCATGATGTCTAGTGGTGTGGAATACTTCCTTTGGCCACTTTGGGTCAACTGCCCCAGCTATACTCCTCCCAGCTTCTTGCACCTGCATATTAGCAAATCTAGGAAGCTGGAAAAAGTCCCTGATCTCTTAGCGACAAGTAATAAGGTCAGCGTAATATCAATGTTCTTCACTATCAAATCCTGTACTAAATCCAAAACACAGCAGCTACTAGGAAGAAAATCAGCTCCATCTCAGCTGAAAACAGGACAAGGTATTTTAACTGCCTTTGGAAGGGGGTCTTAGACATAAACCCCTGCATTTGTCTCCATAAAGGGTGGGCTTGCCACGGCATCCCTCATCCATCCATCTTAATACCCTGGCGGCAGCGGGAGTTTTCGTTAATGCAGTACAAAGAAAGTGAAAAAACCCACACTAGTGAAAGCGTTTTCTGTTCATACTGAGCAACTTTACAGTTATATGCCTTCTGAGGACATGTGTGTAGCAGCCAAATAACAATGCTACAGGGGAGGAAGGGCAGTCTTTGCCATGGGAATCTGTGTGAATCACTCAGTTTTTTTTCTGTCAGTCTAAAATAAGCATCAATAAAGTGTTAGTTTCCTACTTTACAGAGTTTGTAAAATGCTTTGATATACTGTTAAGCACTTCTCTACAATTCCCAATAGCTCAGTAAATCCCTGCAAAGAATAAATTATTAGAACAGATGCTTGCCTGAGTCTTTTTTTTGGATGGAAACCACTGCCATTTGTAGAAACTTGCAATAAAGCTGATGCTCTTCAATCAAGGATCTGGACAGAAGCAAACAGCCAATGAGATGTGATTATTATTCCAATGCTGAGTGGAGCCCCTTGAAGAAATAAGCAACTTTTGTTAAACAACAAAAAACCACAAACACTTAAATCCTACATTGTGGTATAAACTCAAACAGTATGTATATAATTTCCCTAAAAAAAATTTCTGCTGAAGACAGTAGTGGTAACTTAATGAGGAGGAGAAGTAACACCCCCGTCTTGGGTTGCAGAGGTTTATATGTCTTCCTCTGCTTGGATTGTTTTCCTCTAAAGATTTTTCCTACAAATGATAAAAATAAGAAAGATGTCTCTGCAGATTGATTAATAATGTCACTAAGCTCATCTGGCAACATTTTATCCCCTGTAAAAGACAGGTGCCCTTTGCAGAGAAATATTCCCTTCTTTTTTTTTTTTCCCCCTTTCTTCTTTTTTTCTCTTTACAAGCTCTACGATCTAGGGAAAGAGAGTACTTTGTCTTAATGGCAGTGATTGTCTGCTATGGAAGGTCCTGGGAAGACAGAAAACTGAAGATGGCTGGCAGATGGAGAGAGGCAGAGACAGAAGTTTTACTGCTTTTAAAGGGCCTGAAAAAGGTTCTCTGCTATGATCATCGTTGGTGATACAAGGGCTGTTAAAAAAACACTGCCTTCTGGAAGAGAAATAAGTTCTCGTGCTATTGCAGAGCTTTGTAAAAGCATCAGTGCCAGAACACACAAGGTACCACTGTGATGATGAGCATCAAAACAAGGTAAAGCCGGCAATGTCACTGAGGCCTCCTGCAAACTAACAGGCCAGAGGGCTTCAGCTTGGCTTCAGGCAGCACTTAAAAGTAACTTCTCAGCTTTAGGGCTCCAAGCTGCTTACTCTATTTGTACAAATAACACCTGTAACACTTCAAGCAAGTCTGCAGCAAAGCCAGTTCTTCTCCAAGGGAAACTAAATATTTTCAGTACAAGGGTCTAGAATGTCTATCTGGATTTTCCCAGACAGATTTTTAACAGCCAGAAGCCTTATAAAGAAAATTGATTACTTGGAATAGTCAAAATTAATACGGAGGAGCACAGGCCGTGCAGTGTGGGTCACCGGCACATGGCTACGGGACCACCTCAGATTTCTGCAGGCATTGAACTTTGGAGTGCTTTGCAGTGGGAACTGATTAAAACTGTTGGAGCTGGCACTTTTTCAGAAGCTAGTTTCCGAGAGGTACATCAATGCACATGTGGCCTGTGACTTATTTGAATCTCTCAGGGTCTTAACTATCATTGACTCTGCTGAAGTTTCTTTTCAGGGAGTGATAGATTTAGCAAGCAGCTCAAGAAAAAGAAAAGCGCTTCTGTTTCCTCCCTTCCTTCACCTTTGCACATCATGATGTTTGTACTGCAATAAATGAGGAGAAGATTAAAATCTCTCTTATTCATTTCCCACGTTTCACAAGCGATTTAACGTTTTACAGACTAGGGTAGTGATTGCTGACAACATGTTAAGGGACATGGAAGCACATTTTTTCCATTGCATTTACTACAATATTCTTTCAAAAACAATCAGTAACAAAAAACAAGCTAAAGAATGACAGCTATCAATATTTTCCTTATTATAGGTTAATATCTGCTGTCATTGCTCAGGTGCAATGGACACTTCTTTAGCGTGGTGTCTATGGAGAGACATGCACCGTGACCAGACCAGTAAATGGTAAAAGCATGGCTCATGGCTGGGAAAGGAAAAATTAGTGTTGTGCTCCTGAGGGCTGATCTCAAGATAATGCAAAAATATTACAGTTCCAGATAACAGCAGTGATTCAAAGAAGAAGGAGAAGCACTTAAAAAACTACAATTGCAAGTCGAGGGGAAATAATGGAACAGAAGCCACACAAGTGTAAACCATCCTTTTCCTGTACATTCAGCAACTTCTTACTCCTTCTTTTCAATGCCTTGACAAGATCTACACCTCTGCTTTAGAGATGAGAGTCTGAAATTGCCATCTAAACTGTTTCCAACCAAACCTGCGAATGCTGTAGGACATGACAGGGGAAATGATGCATTGACTTTATCTAACACACTGGTATTTATGGTCTGCTCTTCTGGAGCAGAGATGATTTCAGCGACTTTTTAAAAAGAGAGAGCTTTAGGAGTTGGTAATCTTGCTACTGAACAATATGAAGTAGCTGGCACTGGAGCCATTCCAGAAGAATCAGCATTTTTCCTCCTTTAGTGAAGATTTGTTAAAAACCAAAATACCTTACAATACAACTGACAGCTGTCCCAGCTCTGCAGACTTCTCACGCTGCAGCACCTAAACCAATCCATGAATATTCAGAAAATGTTCTAGGGATATTTTTGATCTCTTTTTACATAAGAGAATGTTGTACACTAGAAGTTCAGGTGCAGAGATGTATTATTATTTGTATTTTACCAGTAGATCCTATGCAAGATCTATCACACTAAGCACTGTGATATCCAACCAGGGAATATGGCCAAGACTGTCCTTGATTACTTGCAGTCTAAACTACCTACACAAAGCATTATAGGAGATTCTGAACTTAAGTTTCATGGTCCAACTCTTGTACACCAGTCACAGACTACACTGCTTTCCTGAGCATAAAGTATGATCTTCCTCTAACACAAGCTGTTAGCTTGAATGTAATGTTTCAACAAGCTTAGTCTCTTTACCTTACTCTCTAATGCCTTTTCTTTTTTTGTACAACATGTCAGAGAAGAGTGATGTACAATTACTGTTTTGTGAGGTGAGTATGTGGTGTTTCTACAAAGAAATGATAAAAAGCATTCCCTCTTTAAGTACTTTTGATTATGGCCAGATTTTGAGAAAGTAATGAAGCCTATCATAAGCAGTAATTTATTCAGAGAGGTCTGAAATTCAAAAATCGTGGCTTAGGTCCTTTCTGAAAGTCCATTTCTGTTATACTTATCTGCTATAGAGACAATGAGGCAGTAGTCTCTACATGCCCAAGCACTCAGTCCTATTCCCATTTCTCCTTCACAAAGACTCTGATTACCTGTGATTTCACCTCTCCTACAGATGTCAGCATAATTCACAGGGTACGTTCCATACATGGAAAAAAAATGCGGTAGAAGTACCATTCTATCCATCATTGCTGCATATTTTATATTTTTACATTTAAATCCCTGAATGAGGATGGAATATTTTATAGTAGAGCATTTCAACTGAAATTAAGCATTTTAGTCCTACTACTTTTTGCTCCACATTACTATCCTAATACTATAATAGTAGTCAATGATACTGTAACATACTTTGCCTTTAAAATTATATGTCACTTTTCACCAGACATATCACACAGTACTCCTCAAAGTTCTTCAAGGAGAAGAAACAGCAAACATCTAAGTTTAATTCCATGCTGTGACACAAGCCAACAAATTGTTGATACCATGTCCTTTTTACTACTCTAAGCTCAGACCCAAAAATGTTATGTATAATTGTTCCTCTGTTTTTACTTGATTTTTAATTTTTTTTCCAATATTTAAGGAGATCTAGATCTGGATTAATTTTACTTTATTTTCCACAGGATTTCAGGAAGAGAGGGAAGGAAGGAAGAAGCAGTATTTTGGTTAAAAGAAATTTCATTATATATTATAAATTGCATGTTATTTCCGCCTACAAGAGTAGGAGGTCTTTAAAGGAGTCTTTTCAAATTTTCAGTAAATACACATCCTTAGTGCTAAAATGTACTGCACGTACACCTAAGCATTTTTAAGAGGACTGATTTTCCTAAAAGGCAACGCTGACATTTTATGGAACAGTCCTAGTCCATCAATTAAATGTATGTTCAAGTACAGTAAAAATAACCAAACCAAAAACTACCACCCTTCCCTTAAAAAGAAAATAAAAATCAAACCACAAACTTCTCATAGAGATGTGGACACTCCTACAGAGTAAAAGTTTTCTCACTATTTCCCTGGAGGTAACTCACAATCTATGTGAATCACGTAAAATAGAGAAACGTTTTAAGTGTTTACATAACTTTGATCAGAGGAAAATTCTAACCCACCGTGCATTTCATAGTGCTAGCGCTCTGTAATCTCACAAGTGCAGACGAGTATCCCATGCTCAGCATGGGCAGCTTTCCAACCATTTCTCTTAAAGATCTTAAACTGTTTTGAAGGATGTGTGTCACCGCACTACTAAAGAGTTTTAGCGTTTGCTCAGGAACCCCTGCAACCTCTGGGAAGGAGGAGGAGAGGGAAGAAAGCTTACTCACAGACACATCGACACAGAACAATTTCTCACTGTGTTTTTCATTCCAGCATATTGACGTTAAACCATAAACTTAATAGAATGTATGTGTCAATATTCTCAGAACAAAGTTTAGCACAAGGGAGATTAATATTATTATCAACACTGAATTAGTAGCTCCACATAGAGATTTAGTATGATGGAAATAATTCAGTCAACAGAATGAATAAGGACGAGGAAGAGTAAAACTGAGTATTTAGGCTTTCCATCCCAAGTAGATCCTTCAAGGGCATGTGTGCTTCTGCTGGATGTGATTCAAAAAAAAAAACAGGTTTAGTATAAAAGGAGAGGAAAAAGAAGTAGGGCATAATAGGCAACATCTTACCAAGAGCTATGCGTTGCCATATAGAATCAAATTTAGGTAGGAAAGGGCCTCTGCAGGTCATCTGATCCACGCCCTCACTCCAAGCAGGGCTAACTTTGAAGTGAAATCAATGCTCACAACCAGTAACATTTTGAATATCTTCAAAGATAGAAATTCATGAGCCTCTGCAGGCTCCTGTTCCATCACTACCAGTACTTCCACCACCACTACCACAATTGCAGATTTAGCTGCCTGTTCATCCCATTGAATCACTGGGTTAAGAGTGGAAGACAGCATTCAGGGGGCTGTTGCAAACTTGAAACTCTTAGAGATTAGACATTTTTCAAAATTCCAGTATCAGACTGAACAGGTTTAGACTAAGAAACCTCACAGGAGTCAAATCTCGTATTTTTACATTAAAAAGGAAAATAAGCCAAATTCCAGTCTTACCATGTTCAAAGAAAAAAAAAAAATTGTTTGACCAAATAAGATATTCTTTTCCTATAACATTTGCTCAGAAACAGAACTATTATACAACAATAAAAGAAAATAATTTTGTATGTTTAAAAGAAAATCCTTTAAATATATATGGCTATGCAAAACAAGCAGTAAAATGCTCTTTTGTTAAATGGATTCCCTTTTAGTGGCTAAATTTTTAAACTTAGATGGCACAAATAACTGATTTTCAATGACAGCGTATATCTTTCTTGTGTCTGATTAGCTGTTGCCATTATTTACAGCTTTGTGCATGTGATAGAAACATAGAGAAGACAACATGAATCTTTCTGTCTCTGTTGACAGGCCAACTAATCCATTACTAAGTCTCCTCCATTCTTATTCCACTTACCTGTAAACCAACAGTGTCACTGCTGAATTATATTTGATATTGAAACTATTGATGAATTGCAAAGGTTAAAATTAAAGTGTGATTTATGTTGTGATCAGCAGCACGGTGTTAGAGCACCAAGTGATCTGTGCAAAATTATAACCATAAATACACTTCAGGCTTTGCTTTAGAACCTCTGCCAAACAGCTCCACACTTTTTTCTGTTATTTCACTCTCTCTTGTCTCTTTCTTTACCCTCTCTGATATGATAGCAAAAAAAAAAATGCAAATAATTTGCTGATAAAGATCATAAGCTCTCTGGTTTTGATGACTTTCTAAACAAAAGAGTATTGCTCCATTTCACTGTAGACTCCTCTGAATTACTGCATCAGCTTTTGGAGAAAACATTGAGTGGTACAACACATACTACATTTCTCATTTGAAAAAGGCTACAGCTTACAAAATTCCTGGTATAATTCACTGCAATAATGCTGGACATCTCTACTGGCGTAAAATGAGATAATTATTTCCTCAGACTGGAATAAAAAGTGTCCCTATATATAAGCCTATCCTTTCTTCGTGTAGGTATCAGTTTTTCAGAAGACATGTTCAACAAAAGTGAATGGTCCATTTTCTATATACATAATTTGCACTTTGTAAGGAAGCATTCCTAAAATAACTTTCTGTTCCTGAGAATGTTAGAAATCCTGGATGGTATCCTATCGCTGTTTCCCGCTTTTGTATCCTTTTCCACTTCAGATGCAGAACCAACAACGCAGGTCCCAAAAGATTGCTAAAACAGGCTAATCCAGCAGATCTGCACCTTCAGCCTCAAGGAGTAAAGGCTAATAAAATCTCTTGCCTCAGTAGATCTCCCACTCCATGTTGCATAACAGAAGTGAACTTCAAATGTACTCTTTCGTGTGTATCTATGCAGATATCTTTAGCCAATTCCTCCATGGCACAATATTAAAGACCTGTGTGGCTTTGGTGTGTGGACTACAACTCTTGAAAAAAGAGTTGGAAAAAGGTAAACTACCAATTTCCAGGAACAGCAAGTCCACCCCTATTGCCCTTATCCTTCCCAAACATACGCTAGCTAAAACTTGGGCAGAGAGCACAGACATTGGCAGGAAACAATGCAAAACTCACTCATTTCTTGCCCCGGATGAAAAAGGTGTATCAAAACCTTTCATTAGGAGGTGTTTGCAGATTTAGAATAACCTGAAATCCCAGGCTGTATAATTTCTGAATTAAAGAACCCTTTTAATAGTCTAATTCCTGCAATGAAAAGCACAGCAAGAGACAGGCGTAGCACCGAGCATGACTTTGAGTGGCTAGAAGAACAGAATTTCTAAAGCTCTGTACTAAAATCTTAAAGAAATATCTCTCCTGATACTTTCATGCTTTCATCTTGTTGAAATATATGCTTGACTTTGCTGGAGTAATTTAATGCTTATTTAATAAAGAAGCAATCTCTACTGGAGAGCAGCCCAAAGGGATAGATTTGTTAGCATGGTCCTGTTTTAATTGGTTACACAGAGATTTTGTACTTCTACAGCTCATGTAAGAAAGGTAGAAGCCATGACAAATTAATATATTCAACCTAAACAAGAAGCATTTGTTTTTCTGTTTGCAGTTTCTAATCACAGAAAATGTTTCTTGTGTCTATTAATCCTGTCTTTCTGTTTGCCAAGAACGCATTATTGAATATACTGTTCCTCAAGCACCGGTCCACTCCTTCCTGATAGCAAAGAACTAGTTTTTCTCATTAAAAATGCTGCCTGGTCCTCTTTTGAGGTTTAAAGGCCACTTAATCTACTGTTCTCAGGTTATCTGATTAAAGAGACTGGATGTCTCTTTGTTAGAGACCAGGAGAATGGCAACATATGAAAATGTATCTATCTATCTATGCATTTGTCCCACTTAATTACAGAAAAAAAAGTCACCATACCTGAAAGATAATTGACCATCAGAAATAAAGTCTGTGTCACAGGATAAAATTAATTCACTCCCAGTTAAGTACAACTCCAAAAAAAATTGTGTCTGATTTTCAGATATTTGCAATTTTTCATCCAAACCTAGAATATTATCTACAATTTAATGGAAAAAAAGTTCAAAGCACTAACCTTCATAAACATTACCTGGAGCTTTGCCTGACTTTAGCCCAATGAGAAGACAAGTGAGAGTCATATTTTGACACAAGTTGTGAAACCCAGAAAGGGTTATTTATTCTTTGCTGAGCTAAACCTAGGAATCAGGATACTTTCATTACCTCAAAGATCAGAAAATACTTAGCGCGTTTACAAAAGCAATGACGAGAATTTCCCTGGCAGTGAGTTCTGTTTGATTCCCACAGCGTATGAATCCAGATTTCAGCTACATAAGCATACAGAAGCAAGATAGAATCTTTGTTTTCCTACAATCTACTAAACTGCTTGTCAGAATATTTTATAAATACTTTTTATGTTTAGATTTATCAATTTCTATCTAGAGATTACACATTAAAAATTAACTGACTATAATTCTGAATGATCCTAATATTACTTATTCAAATATGCAATGCTAGGAACTGAAAGATAGCATGAAGACAGAGTAGAACTGGTATCTCGTTATTTTAAAGATCCATAAATAGTTCAGTACACTAAGTAGACCATTAAAATTTACCGAGAGATGGTTGTACAAGTTGGGTGCTTGTGGTGGTAGGAAACATTTTTGCAAACATGGTGCAAAAGACAATAATTTTCAGGACAGAAAAAAGCAATGCTTTTTGGGTTTTTTTTGTTTTTTTTTTTTTTTCTCTGGTGGTGGGAAATACTGTTTTAGGTTTATATATCTCAGTGCTTTAGAAAGAAAGGGCTTACTTCAGGGAAAAATTCTTGTGAAATTATTGGGGGCGGGGGTGGAGAGAGAGAGGAAAATCTCTGCACAAAATGGCTGAAAACACACTGAATTGTTTAAATGCCAGGGTTCTTCACAGTAAAATGGCTGTTCTCCTTAGCAGCAACAGACTTTTTCCTGTGTCATTGCAGATCAGAATGACAAATATATTTCCACGATACTGAAGCCAAATCTTGTCATCCCTATTCATGCTGAGCAGCACCTTGCTTTGATAAGCCTGCTTGCTGGATGCAGTTCAAGAGCATTTAACAAAGGATGGTGGCATGTCTATTTTCACATGTGTTGAATGCCTCCACCGATTTCAGAGGAATGCTTGTGAAATAACCCGGTGGTTATGGAAAATCGCCCAAGCAAAGGATTTTCACATCACTTCTTTGAGCAGAGCCACTATTTACCAAGAGAGCACTCCAACAGTTGTCAGTGAACATCTTTGAGACTCCCACTTATATTAATGAAACTGCACAGCGTGAGCAAAAAGCTTGTTTAGTCCTATTCAACATTTTTTTCTAAGAGACTGAACATGTTCTGTTCACTTTGGAACAGTGTTTCATTGTGGAGATTCATTGGAGACATGATTAATAATTATTGTCCTGTCCATATTAAAGAGGATCTTGTAGGTGAAGAGACAGATTATATGTACTTTTTAAAGTTATGTCTTAATGAATTCAGTTTGATTTAGCAATGGATTTAATTTTAATTTTCTGGAAATTTTGCAAGCTGTCATTTTGTTGTCATTTGTGTTTGGCCTTTGATTACAGGAGCTGTGAAAGCAATAGCTAGAATAAAATCATGTGGAAAGTAGTATTTTCCATATATTCATTTTTTAATTGAAACTCCTTCTCACTCTAATAAGACATAGCCTCTGTTCTCTTATAAGGGAAAGATGCCAGTCACCGGAACGAAGCATCATTGCATTACTGAATTTCCATTTCTCTTCTAGATAGTGCAGATTTGTGAGAAGGATTTCCAGTAACTTATACATAGGATAAGAGATCTCTCTTCCCAACCTACGGGCAGGTTGAGTCCAATTTTATATTTTCTCTACTCTGACATCACAGAGATTTCCTAGCAAAGAATGTGCATACATTAGCTGTATCTGTTCAGCTAAACATATATCTGAGGTGAGATGCAATGGAGGTATCTCTGGTGGTATGGTCTCTCTACCACAAGAGACAGAATTTGGAAGTAAGAAAAAGAGCAAAATTCCTCTGACTAAAATCTCCTTCAGGTTTAGGATAAAGTAATAAATCTAAACTCTGTCTATAGGTTAGAATGAGAATACTACACAACTAGGAAAAACAAATGGAAAGGTATTTTGTACAAAGAAGGAATTAATGAAAGTTTCCTTCCATTTGTTATTAGATTTTAGATTATTTTATTTAGGATATGAAACAGCATAACAGCATTTGTCCATCTTTTTAGAGCAAGCCCACAATGCACCAAAAATGGTGGAAATTTATACTGAATATGAGTGAAAAATATCTTAGTCTTAACAAAGATTATTCTTTGAATTGCACAAGTGTCCATAGTGCAACTGTAACATTATTTATATGGAAAACCAGTAAAATAACACAATTTAAAAAGTAAAAAAATAGGATTTTTTTTCCTAAGTTGCTTCTTTAACTGCATTGATTAGCAATTCATCATTCTATTTAAAATTCAATATTAAAAAAATTATAATGGATCAGCCTTACTCTGAAATCAATTCCATAGTCATAGCCATGCCCTATTATGAAGTAATGGCAATGCTAATTTTATTCCGTCCAATGTAAATTGACTGATTTATCATGCCATTATACAGTTATACCACTCCTTCAACTGGGTTTCAAAATAAAAGGAGGCAAAAAATCCAGTGTTGTAACTATCTTTTTTTTTTAAAAAAAAAAAAAAAGCACTGAGATTAGACAGTGAATCCATATAAACTGTAACAAAAAAAAAAGTTATTATATCTCTCTGACTTAAATAGCTTCTGAGACTTGTTTTTTTATGTCAAGTGAGAACCTAGCCCTCAATTTCTGTTACATTTCAGGTAGCAATTTAATAATTATAATGCAGGACTGAGAAACATAAAACATTAGATTCTGTTCCCGATTCAAGACTAACTTGCTGGCATGACCTCACTTTTTTGCTTTAGAGTACGAGGATATCCTATGAGGACATTTTCGGAATTTTTTGAAATTTAATAGAAAATAACTTGTAAAGCAGATGTAGATTTCTAAATAAAGTGTGAGTTTTCAGATGATGATGATTCTTATCATCATCCTCTTGTTACAAATCCTGTAGACCAAATGTTGCTCTTAGCCGGCTCTAGCAACCTCATGGCACAAGTTTAACCGACTGGAGCTAAGTTAGCAAACACAAAGCATCAACAAAATGGAGTCTGGCTGAATCAAAGATGTCTGCCAAACAAAGGGGAGAAAAACACAAAACACAATCGCCCGAGCATACAGTCACACAACTGATTTAAATGGTTTGCAGCCAGCTGGAACTGTGGCATAGACAAGGCCTTGCCATGCTGAACCAGTTTGCGCTCAACTGTTTCTAAAACCTGCCAGTTATAAATCCTTTACGCAACATAGATTCCCGCAACTTGAAATATCAGGAAAACTTTGGCTACAAGCAGCGAGCTGTTGCAGCCACTGCCACCAACCACCTGCCACAGATGTGATTCCACCCACAAAATGGAAAACACCACCAGCATTTAGAAGTAACGTATTTTGCCTGAATTAACTTCTAGAAATAAACCACATTTCCTACCGTTTGCAAAATACTTTGCCTGCCCCAAGTTTCAGCAATCATTACGTGCTGTTGCGACTACTCTTTTACAGGCCATTTTTATATTCTGTAAATCTGTTCCTTACCCCTACTGATTGCATATCTAATTTACTGTGAACAGAGGAAGCTATTAATATTACGTCTGCTAAAGTAGCTGAGATGCATGAAAAAGACTAGCCATTAATGTTTTGTATTATTTAGCTTTTAAGGTTTTTGACTGCTGGCGTTATGCAAAGCAGTCATTTTAGTTATCGCTTTGGTAGCTGCTAAATTTTCACAAAGACATGCAACATGGCCTGGAGCATCTGGTAAAAAAAAAATAAAAGTATTTGGCTTATAATTATGTAAGATGCACTCTAAGCTAACCTCAAATGATAACATACATTAAACTTAAATAAGACCCTAGATTCTTGTCAGAAGCCTCAGGGATTCATGTGATGCTGTGAAAAACAAGCAGAAGGGCAATTGTAAAAACATTACAAGAACTACTTATCTGATTATAATGTTGGTCCTGTGTAACTTGGTGTTTATTTCACCTTTTTTTTTCCTAATGATTCCTGACAGGAGGTACGTCCAGTCTACTGCAAATACCTAATCCATGTTCCAAAGTCCAGGGCAACTTTAGAACAGCTCAGAAAAACCCAACTTTGATATCTTTGAACCACAAGTAAGTGCAAAGGACTGCAAACACAGAGTAGTTTTTTCCCAGGAAATATTTGAAAGTATACGTATTCAGTAAATTTCCAAGACCTTTTTTTAACATTGGAACACTTTTTCATTGTGGAACCTGAAAATAAGAGACACAACAAAGAAATATCATATACCCTTAAAAAATGCAGAAAGGATAGCAAAAAGGAGCAAAGGAAAAGTATCAGGAAAAGAATCTAAGCTACATTAGTAATAAAAATTAAAAAAAAAAAAAGAAAAAGAAAGTAAAATGCGGTGGGTTCTGTGTTCTACTTCGGCACATAGCCCCAGTACCTGCATTTATCCTACATATTTTTTAAAAACTACTATCTAGCAAATGTGTTTAGGGGAAAAAAAAATAAAAATCCCTGCATTGATTTTCCTAGAATGTCTGTGCATTAGCAATGAGACAGAACGAGGTGATGTGACTCCTTAGTGGGTACACTGACCGTCTGCTCTTTACGACAGACATATCCCAAAGGTTTCCTTGCTGCCTGCTCCCTGCCCTCCTTCCCTTCTCAGATATTTGAGTTCTTTTCAAAAAGGACTGACCTTACTGGAGGTTTTACCAGATACGAAACCTTTGCACAGTTTGTGTTTGCTCTCTGTTTGTGTATCATTCTTGTGATGGGGAAACAATTTCATTTTAAAAGCACTGAATCTGTTATTATCTGCTAACAGCATATGAAAGATATTGGCAGGAGACAACGTGGTGAGATTTACAGCATGGAAATGAGAAAATTTCCTGTGAAGCTGACTCTGGTTTATAATATCTCCAAAACTTACAGCTCATCAGCTAGTATGCAGTAATCATCTAAATGAATACTTCTGCCTCCACCGTGCCCTGCAGGTCAATGGGGTATTTTTTTTCTGGGGGCAAAGTGGAGCATGGCTGGTGCACGCACACGGGCAGTTCATGCTCCAACTCACTTCTCTGGTGAGTGGCGACTTTGTGAGTGACGCTTTAAGTGCACAGCCATTTCTCTTACACTTGCAAATAATGCATTCAAATGTTCTAAGGTGCTTTATGCAAAAGCTGTAGTGTTGTTTGTAATTAGAGAGGCTATTTATATCCATATTCACCTCTTTGACCTTATTTGAAAATGGCTTCATTAAAAAAAAAAAAAAAGAAGAAAAAGCAGTTAATCATACAGTGCTCTAGAAAGTAAGATGAAAATATCAAGTTGGAGATAACTTTCCTCTTTAGTTTGTTTGCCATCACACATAAGCGCAGTTTCAAAGTGTGGCAAGAGTCCTCCGTTGGCCTACAAAACTTTTGAGTGATGAATTTACTGCTCGCTAGCGGACTTGACTTAAGCCTTTTAACATTATCTGAAGTCTTTCCATTTACTTTGATGGGTATGGAACAGGTCTATACCACTCATTTCCATTTTATCTCATCCTGATAATAAAAAAAAATAGTAGCCTAAGTTACTGAACTATTTTAAAATGTTACCTTTCTGCTATGGAAAGTGATCATGAGTAGATTGTAGGAGGAGAGACTTGCTGTTGATCAGTTTTTTTTGCTTCTAACAACAATCAAGATCACCAAAAGTGAATAAAATTGATTAAAACAAGCAGTTTTGCAACTAAGCCAAAAAAACACATCAGGAGAACAGAATTTTATTACCAAAAATATAGCATTTCACTGAAGCAAAGGGTGAGGTTGAAGTTACTCCTTACAATTCATTCAGATGACCTTTCAAAGGGTTAATGTTAGCCTTCTGTATTTCTGATAATAAATTTCTTCCAAAGATGTAAGGCATAACATACAAAACCACCCAACCTTAATAATTTACAATAATACTTCTATAGAGGTTGGAGCCCATCACTTACAGGGCTTGGAACAATGTGCCGTAAGCACCCACGGATCAAAAACTTCAGCTAGGTAGCTAACACTGCCTCACCATAAATTAAAAATAAAATTTTATATATATATATATATATATATATATAATAGAATCATAGAATCGTAGAATGGTTAGGGTTGGAAGGGACCTTCAAAAGTCATCTAGTCCAACCCCCCTGCAAGGAGCAGGGACATCCCCAACCAGATCAGGTTGCTCAGAGCCTCATCCAGCCTGGCCTGGAATGTTTCCAGGGATGGGGCTTCCACCACCTCTCTGGGCAACCTGTGCCAGTGTTCTATAACTTGCATTGCAAAAAATTTTTTCCTAATATCTAATCTAAATCTACGCCCCTCTATTTTAAAACCATTACCCCTTGTCCTATCACAACAGGCCCTACTGAACAGCCTCTCCCCATCTTTCTTGTAGGCCCCCTTGAGGTACTGGAAGACCGCTATCAGGTCTCCCTGGAGCCTCCTCTTATCCAGGCTGAACAGCCCCAACTCTCTCAGCCTGTCCTCATAAGAGAGGTGCTCCAGCCCTTTTAACATCTTCGTGGCCCTCCTCTGGACCTTCTCCAACTGGTCCATGTCCTTCTTGTGTTGGGGGCTCCAGAACTGGACACAGTACTCCAGGTGGGGTCTCACCAGGGCAGAGTAGAGGGGGAGAATCACCTCCCTCGACCTGCTGGCCATGCTTCTCTTCATGCAGCCCAGGATGCAGTTGGCCTTCTTATATATATATATATATATATATATGTATGTATATATAGTGAAACAGAGAGGATATGCAACTAGCAACCACCGAAGAGATTAACAAAAAAAAAAAAAGATAAGAGAATCTGAGTTGTCTGACATAATTGTGTGAAGATATTTTTCTCTCAGATCTATAAAGATGGTAGCTGTGGAAGAAAATATCCTAAATGAGCCCAGCAAGTTGTGGATATTACCTAGAAAGGCTATCACAAAGCTATAGATTAGTATTTTAAACTCAATCTGGCAGAGAGATTAACACATAGAAACGATGCGCAGCAGCTGGCCATGTGGGTTACAGCATCGGTAGCACTCAGACAACACACAGACGATGTGACATGAAAAGCAGAAATCTGAATAGCATGGCACAGATTATATGGATGCCAAGAGGAGCACTAAGATGACAGCCCCGCAGAGATTTGCTGGCCTGCCAGCTTCGCCTAAACTGGGGGGCTCCTCAGGCATTTCCCACACAAGTCTGAGTGATAACTCATGTCAGAATAAGCCCAGGAGCAACATTTTTGGGAAGAAACCCAAACCACACGGTGCTCTAAGACTATGAACTGCATCCTAGAATTCAGCTGCTCTGCAGGCTAGACATAGTCCCTGGCACGACTGAATCGAGCGCGATGTGAACGCGACCTTTCCCTAACGTTAAAAGGAGCCCGTAGGCAAGTGCAGCTCTGTGAACCCGCCAGTGAAGACTGTTCTGCAGCGGAAATCCATGGGACTGTGGGAAATACAGGGTCTGTTATTATGACCAACCATGCAAAGGTTGTCAGCAGTCCTGTTTGCAGTATATCGTATTATTTTCTTTTCTACATGAACTTATCAATATTCAGCTGAGTTCACTTTTTTTAAAAGGGAAAATACCCTAAATGTCATGTAGTGCACCTGTTTTTCTGCTCCAGCAAAAATTTGTCCATTCTCTACCGTTTCAAATGTTAGCAATAAGGCAACACATTTATTTCCTACAAGGCATTACTCATTTATAAAACCACACTATCACGCACTAACTGGGAGTGACCGAAGGTACAACCCCTCCATAAATACTTTACCAACAAGATTTGATCCTCAGTGGCTGCGGTTCACCCATAGCCCTGCCCAACTCTCTGGGCGGCTGCCAACTTATTCCAGCTGGATCCTTAACGATAGGCTAAAACCACCTAAGCGCAAGTCCACTGCGCATTCAATGGTTCCCTTGAGAGGATACCTACTGATGAGTTTTAAACCAGCTCATCTCCTGAGAGGAGAGTAGGCAGAATGCACCGTTTTCCCTCGATGCTATTCAGCCAGATATTTCTCTGGCATCCAAGACGGGTTTTCAGTCAGTCTGCAACGAAGCTACATGCTGTCACTGTCACACCACGGCATCCTTGAATTTTATTTAGAGGTGATTGAATTAAATATAGCTGACTTGAAGTTCTGCTTCTGGATTGCAGTACAGGCATAGTCAAATCTGCCTATGAGCTTTTGAAAATTGGACTGCATATATGTCCCAACTTTTCTGAAAAGCCTGGTGACCTGTGGCAAAAACTCTGAAAACATCACATACAGTAAAAATTTCTGCTTCTCAGCCTATTTTGTAACCTTCCTAGGGCAGGATTGTTGTGATTCACACTTAGCTATTAATTCACGGGAACTGGACTGGCAAGCAGGCAGACTCTATTTATATTTAATCCACAAACTCCTGAATGTTGATATGTGCCAGCAAATCAAATGTAAATGCAAGGTAATATGTAATCTGTGAAAGCTGAGGGAAATTATCAAGTGACATACATTACCATGTGAAATAACTAAATCAAGCACGACTCCTTCCAAATGAACAGAGATGAGCACACTGCACTGAATTTAAAAAGTCTAGTAATCCAACAAAGGCTCTGTTAATGAATCAGAAGGCTTATCCGAGGGGATATCGAAAGAACCCAGAGCAGCAGCCTCAGGTTTCTTTTATTTGGTTCATTCATTACTGTGTTTACCAACACTAAAACCCACTGCATTGCAAGTTGGTTATGAAGGAATCAGAGGGAGATTAATGAAGAAAATTAAGGGAAACTAGCCTGTGTCATTAACTGGAAGATAAACAGAATTCCTCTTTTTTAAAAAACTTCCTTGATTGGAATGAGACGCAAAAATCCTGACTGGCACTGCTGTTGTATTAAATATGCCCATCTTGAATCTGCTATCTAATTCTGTGGCAGACTTCTTCAAAGATTGTTCATGTGTTATTTTTACAGCTTTTTATTAGTTTTTTACAGCAACTCAATTCTCTGTTGCTGAAGAGAGAAGCTAAAAAACATAACCCTGGCACCCTAAAGGCTCTGAAAAGAGAATTAAGAAAAATGTAATACGCACTTCAAAAAGCCCACAATCTCACACATTCTGTGATGGTTTCACGCATTGATGGAAGCGTGTGGTGATGCAGCTAGGAGGACAAGGCAAGAGATCTGATTGGGCATGGCCAGTACATACGAGTTTGCCCGAACAAAAATTACTAATTGTCTGTCTTTCATTAAACAAAATTAGTGTCCATAAAAATATCTGAGTTTCAAGACTCCTTCAGAAAATAATTTTACAGGCTGAGTAAAAGCTGCAGAAAACATAGTTCTACCTCCTTTTGACTTTTTCTACTAGCTAAGATTTGGATTATTCTATACTGATGCAACTTTCGACTGTCATTTTGCACAAAGTTGTTCATACTGCAAGATTAAGTGTGAAATAAAGTGCTACAATGTGCCCATTACCTTTTTATTGAGGGTTCACAGTTGCAGCACAATCAAATATAATAAAATTTGCACACAAGTTTTTATTCTCTTTTTTTTTTCCCCAAATGAAATGGAAACTAGAGACTAGAAACTAGAGACAACTAGAACCATTCAGTAACTGTATGAAAACAAAAATACTTTCTTCATCTCAATTTAGACTTCCTGAAAAGAGTTCAAGGGATACTATAACTCCACAAAAACAGTACAGCTGTACTGTTTACATCATCTGAAAGACACAGGGTCAGGAACAACAACAAATTTTCAGTTATAAACTAATGCTACTTACAGCAATGAAATTTTTACATGCACTTCATGTATGTCTTAGAACCTAATTCTCTCAAAAGCTGTGAAAGTTATGGACATTAGATCCAAACTCCAACATACTTCGACTTGCAATTTCACAGCAGTAAATTTTTTTTCTCAATCTTTATCCCTTGCTATTTCCAGCTGAAATTTACTTGTGCTGTGTAGTATAACTGAAGTATAGTATAAACAGAACAATAAATATTTTATAAGTCTGACTATAAGGTGTTGATTTGGGAAGTCTGAAATAGCCTCTCTTAAAATGAATATATTTACTTATTAAGTGGGATAACAAATAGGAATGGCTGAAAGTGATTCACTACTGGTTTTGAAATCAGATTAAAAAAAAATAGAAATTACTCTTTCCCACATTCCATGTGAATACTTTTACTCATGGGGAAGCCAAAAGATATTTTCCCCATCGTTTTGTGTTTGCCTTCAGTGATCTGAAAATGTTTACTGTATCAGAGTCAAAGAAAGAACAATCAGAGGAAGATCTAATCTGTGAATTCATACACAGCATAAACACAAAGAGACTCAGAAATGTCTCAGCTTCATGGTGCGCGGAGAGAAAGAAAAACAGAAGCCATGAGGATTTTATTGGCAAAACTTAAATACCTCAAGGCTTTGAATAGCAGTGAGGATGTCACTGATTTCTAAAAGTTAGATTTAGGTGTTTTTACAACTCTTTGCAAGTCCAACCTTTAAGCCACAGATGCTTTTAAATATGCCAAGTGGAGCAATTTATATAATGAGACTGTCTATACTTTTAAGTATCTTGCACTATCTGTCTGCTGTAATCAGGGGCTTCACAGAGAAGCTCATCATCTTTGAACCAGCCAAAAGCTTGTTAATAATTAATGACTTATCAGACATAATATTTGTGCACAATAATGCTAATTTGATGGATTCATGAACAGCTTATTAAGTAATGTCATTATTTATTGTCAAAGGGGAGGAGAGTTCAAACAAACCATCTGCATATTTTTGCTGTTTTCCATGCTGCCTCCAAAGGAGAATTAAAAAAAAAAAATCAAGAAATTTGGCATAACTCACATCATCAGGATGGGTTTACCAATCACACAGAACTGAATTATACCTGTTATTAACTAACAAATTCAATATTTAATCTAAGGGCAATCTAAACGGCATAATTATTTTTTCAATATGAGCAAAAGATTGTAGCATGCAAAGGTACAAATGGTCTGAAAAATACTGTTTCATAAAATGCCTTTCACAAATAGTCCTGTGTCTGAAAGTAAATTAGACTTTTCTGATTAACTTTGACACATGAAGGGGTTGCAAATGATTCAATTAATTCAAAAATTATTTTCACAGAAAAGAAGTGTGCTTCTCTGTCATTTAACTAACAACGAAGTCAACCGAAAAACAAAAACGAAGCCTACAGAGAGTGGAAGCAAGGACAGGTAGAATAGTAGGAATACAAAGAGGTTGTCCGAGCAGCCAGGGATCAGGTAAGGGTGGCTAAAGCCCTGGCAGATTTAAATCTGGCGAGGGACATCAAATGCAACAAGTGCAGCCCAGAAAGTCAACGACAAAATTTAGTTTGAAGTTTCAGGCCTCATGTAAATGGTGCTCAGCACCTCTCAGGACTTTATTCAAGGATTAAACCAATTCCAGGGACAAATAAATAAAGTATTAGTATCTCAAGAAAATTAGAAAAAGTTGGAAAACCTGTTATGTAACAGTTTTTTCATCTTGCAAGTCATGCACAGTCTTACAGGAATGCCAGCCATGCAGCAGAACGTCTACAGAAGAGCAAATTGAGATCCCTATGGTCCAGGTGGAGTTTTGGTTAGAAATTTGCAAGAAAGTAGGATGCACTTACTCATTTAGTTTGTTCCTGTTAACAGACCACCTCAGCTCAGTATAATTTAGAAGAATTTGGTAACTTCTGCCCAAGAAACACGCTGCAATGAGATTACAGAAAAATTGAAGGTCAGTTCTGTACTGTGTCATCAAAAGCAAATGCAATGCCTACTTGCACTACATTTATCTCTAGTAAATGTTGTGCAACAAATAGGATAAGCCTAGAGGTGTATAGTGGACTGAGAGATAAAATTGGAAGTGAAAGGTTTGCTAGTTAGTGTACATGTCAGGGAAAATCTCACCAGCTTGCATTAGGCAGATCTAAAATGCTGGGACTTGATACAGTCACGATTCTGATAACTGTTGCCTGAATTCTTAATTTTATTTAACAGTCATTTGTATGTAAAGTAGATTTTGGTTTTTTTTGGCAGAAAATGAATAATTGCATTGGAACACATACGGGAAGAAAATAAACAAACAAACAAAAAAAAGCCCCCAAACTGACACAAGACTTCTAGTAGAAGAAATGAATTTTAACTAAGGGCTTCACTTCAGCCGTCCAGCCAGGCAGGAGGCTTCAGGCTTGTTGTAGGAAGCAGAGTATTCCAAATACATTAGCAAATGTCTCTGCTATAAACGGGTTTTACCTGGAAATGTAAAGTAAATGCTAAATGACAATGGATTTTCTATGTAATCAAATTGTATGCCTATTAATACTTTTCATGAACCACATTTTACATTGAATACCATTGTGATTTACTTATTGCTCACTATGAAGCAAGTTACCGTTCTTTTTTACAGTTAATTTATCACATAACTCTTCTCCTCCTCTTGCACAATATGCAGGGAAATATCACTGAGTTATAAATTCCATTTTTGTTTCCAGCAGTTCATTACATAAATTATTCAGAATTGCTTTTATAAAGTGACGACTTCTGATTCTTTTATAAAAAAAAAAAAGAAGAAAAGACAGTCTAAAAAGAAAAAAGGTAAAAAATACAAATTTGATGCAACCTTTAATTATATTTTTCATTAAACTGCAGCATGTTCACCTGTTTATAATCTCAAGGAAATGTCCTTTACACAATAGATATTACTCAGAAATTTTTAATACACTTATCATAATAATTAATATTCCTAGTCTCCTGACAACACTCTCCCCAAAAGCAAAGAAGAAAGAAAATAACAAAGGAATATTCCCAAGGCACAATATTTCTTTTGTTTTTGAACTCTCAATTTACATATTCATCTTCAATGAACAACATCTACTGACATCTCCACAGCTACCTTTCTACAGCAAAACATCACCTTCCTCTGCAAGCCAGAGGCTACCACCTTGTACATTGCCAAATGATGAATTCTAGTCAAAGAATTCCAAACTGTCACATATTTCATAATTAGAAAATATTTCCAATTCTTATTTTGAAAATAATCAAAGATGACTTCTAGCACTTACATCAAAAACACATGCTCCAAAGGGCCCAGAAAACTTAGTACCAAGCACCAGGAGATGTTTATGAGCAGTTTCTGTTTTATATCAGTATTCATTGGCTGTAGTGCAAATTCAAATACCATCTTAGCTGCCAATCATTGTCGTTTGGCAATCCATGAAAAATCAGTTGTTCATTTGAATTCACTTTTGCTAGATAGATAGCTACACCATGAAAATAAGGATCACAGGTTTTCTTCTTGAATTTCTTTAAATCAAGTATCTACCACTTAGTGCAAGTAAATAGATACAAACATTCAGTTATGATGAATTAGAAAGCAATTCTTCCAACCAATAGGACAAACTACATGATGCAATTTGCAGCAGCTACAATTATTATAGCTATTTTAATAATGCATATATTAACTAATATCGTATTCTGTGGTGTACACAATGATGCACACGCTGGATAGTCAGTTGACTCTGCTATAAAAATTATTTTATTTCTAACATTCCTATGAAAAAACGTGACTAAGGATAGCCAGAAAATAAACAACCTAAATTTAAAAAACCTAAATATTTTCTTATTTAGAATTCTTCTATATTGATACAAAAGACATACACACAATGTCACAAGAACTGAATAGGCTTGATGTGCAATAGTATACAAGAAAAAATACTCAAAGTACTTTAAAATATAGTCAAAGTGCTCAGTTAGGAGAAATATGAGTCCAGTGTCTGGTTTGTATGATTCAGGATCAGATAGTCTTTTCACTTTTCCTGTTAGAGTTATATCAAAGTTTAGTAATTTGTTCACAGTCACTGATATTGATTATGAGGTCCAACTGAGGATATAGGAATGTGCATCTTCCTGTCCTGCTCTGGAGAAAGGAAATGTAGCAACTTGCAGGAAAGTCACCATAAAATAGTAAATTTGACAATTCTTAGACAATGTTTAGGTAACAGAGGAAATAGTACAGCAAAATCAATACAATTTTTTTCCAAGAAAACAAATGTCAACAATTTGTGAAACTACTAGATAAGATTTTATGGGAAAGACAAATACGTATGCCCCGAAACATATGCCTGTAACAAGACAAGACATATGGGGAACAACATACGAGGAATAACATTTTAAAAGACAACAGACAAGATATATCTGAAGGTCTTTTCTAACTCTATCTCCTACCGTTTGATATAAATTCTACTTTTCAACTATAGTTCAGCAAGAGAGGAAGTGTTATCTACTATGAGACATACATTTCAACAATTAAACTCATTTAATTGGTGTATATTTACTCACTTAAGGATCATGTTTGTTGGAAGGGATATGCAGATCCATATCAGAGCGTCTGGAAGTGTCCAGTGAGCCAATCAGAGGTTGAAATTCTGGGGCAAAGAGGCAGAGAAAAAATAATTCAGGGGAGACAAACAGGAGAAGGTGTTGGAGATAATTATAAAAGGGTGTTTGGGAATGAGTTGTATCTTTTGACCTGTCCAAGTAGGAAGACGAAGACTCCACTACCTAACTTTGGCCTCTAGGCCCTCTGAGCTAATGCTATGTCTGACTGAGAAGACAGCAATATAAAGCAAGAGAAGGAAAAGAAGTGTGATAAGAAAGGGTGAAATCTTGGTAGTTAAGAAGTCAGTACGCAGCCACCACACATCAGCCATGTTATTCACATCAATTACTGAAAGTTAACATGTTGCTTTCTGAAGATGAGAAATGTGAGTCTAGAAGTCATAAGCTTCATCTAGAAACATCAAACAAACTGATTTTCTTTAGATAATACTATGTTAAGATCTAGATTATTAATTATGAAGCAGATGACAGCTGGCAGTAGATGTCAATAGTGTATTTAGAAAAGATTCCTCTGACTGAAAACTTGATTTATCTCCCAATAAAAGACCCAGTCCTACACATAGATTCTAATAGTATTGGGGAATTCAAAGGGAATGAGACAAGTCTGTATATATATATTTAAGCAGGTTTTTGAAATAAGCTATCATATTAAACTACTAATATACGTCTATATGTCTAGCACAAGAATAGTGAAAATATGCCTGAATCTTTTTAGTCAACATCACTCAATGCTTCATGGGAATATGACAACAGCCTTCAACATATTTGTATCAAGAGGGCAGGATTAATGGTGTAATTTAGTAAACCGGTAGTAAGGTATCTCCTGAACAAAGTTTTGTTCATATTTTCTGGTCATTCTTGCTCAACTTGAGTAATTTTCGGTAGTGTAACAAAGTGATAGATGAACATCCAAATATATTAGTTGCTCTTTGATACTTTATCCAGTAAACATGTTAAAGATTTGTTACTGTTTTTTTTTCTTTAAAAAAAAAAAGTTATTTTACTTTGTTTTTCATTAATTGATTAGGTTTAGGGGGATGGATTGTGCTGTTCAATAGGCCCAGAGACTGAAACATCTTAAAGTTGCTATTAATTACTCTGAATTTCAAAAATATGTGCCACTGCCTTGTCCTTTAAAATATTGGCAGCATTCTGTGATTTTTATTAAAATATCTGTGACACTTCTTTTTAATTTGTCGAACAACGGACAGCACAGGTGGTAACGCAGAACAGGGAGATCCATCTGAAACAGAAATTACCTCTAAGGACGTTGCCCTGCTGCCAATGTTTATTCAAAACTCTTACTGACTTTTGTGATAATTCTTCACAGCTAATGATGCTGAGTATCAGTCCAGGTTCTTAATCTCTTCAGCAGGTAAACAATAATTCTTAGCTGCTCTGACAAATTAACTTTATTTTACTTCCACCCTGCTAAGGAATATTTGGAATAAATAAAACTATCCACTCAGTTAAAATATGACTTAATAAAGTTGTACATTCCAGATAACCCTGCAAGTTTAAACAGTACCTATTCACGTTACCACCCATAACCACACTCCGCAGCTGTAAAGATAGCAGCCAAAGATACGAATATAGCAGACAAGCCATACCATAATGACTTAAAACCATATTCACTTGTTTGGAAAGCCAAGCAGCTAGCAGAAAGGCAGATTTTTCAGGTAAATAAGCATGTTCCTACTGACTTCGAAATATATGCAGTTAGACGAGAGAAGTCGTCATCCAAGTTCAAACACATTAGAGTTGTCAGAATTCAAATAAAGCCTTATCTGATCTTGCAGCCTGAGAAAAACTAACCAAATACAATAATTTATTCAATAAATACCTACTAGAGGACTTCATTATACTGTTTAGGAACTGCTTCAGAGACCAAAGTTCAGTCGGCTGTCAGTTAAGTTAACTTGGATTGCCAGTCATGCCAAATCATTCCTCTGTTGTCCCCAGTACATCCATTTAACATGTACTTATGAGTTACACACACTCCTTAAAGCTAATTCTGTAATCTAACCCCATGTCTGCCTTCTGTAACTTTAGTATTGCCCTGTAAAAGTCCGTGTTTCTTGTCTAAACAGTATGCTTGATAAGTACCACGTCAAACCTGGTAGTATTTAATGATGCTTCAATAATTTGATATTTTTCTTACCTCCTTAATATACGTTTGAACTTCAAAGGATTTTTTTTTAATGTATAAATGAAAATAAATTTCACAAATGTGCAAGAAGAAAAGACTTTGTTGAGAAATTGAAAAGTTTATCATGAAATAGAGGAATTCTAATAAAGAATTTGTCATGACAAGAAAGCGTGAAGGCCTGTTTGATTACACAGTTGTTTTTTGATTATTTAGTCTCTTGTACACTTTGGTAAAAAAATTTTTTACTACAGAAATCATTTGTTGTTATAATCCAGACTATGAATATCAGCATTTATGTGAGTGTGGCCAGACACGTAAAATCTGTAGTATATTTACTCTCATCTGGTTTAGTTTTATATACTTAAACAAACAAACCACAATTTTTGCCAGATAATGTTCTGATATCCTTTCATATACTTTTTATTCCTAAAACATTATTAATCTGTTTTCCAAGAATTTCCTTTGGGACTTGGGAATTGTCAAATCTGGTGAAAAGAATATGGAAGATATGAGGAAAGCTTCACTTGTCAGCAGCATGGTTTAAAACATTCCACCTCACTAGATGTGCCTAGAAGATGAAGATAATGAAATTATGCATACTGATGAAACATCATGGAAGAATATAATATTTTATTGAATGTGATGAAAGTAATGTAAGATGTTAAAGTTTAAAACTCTTTCATATTCTGATTTGTAAGTCTTTATGGCCAACATTCATGCAAGCCAATTGCTATAATAATTACTTATTTCCTAACTCCACAGAAATTAACTCTACAACCCAACTGCAGACAGCAGGATGATTTTAATATTTTAGCAGTTACAGGACAGAGTGTCTTCTTGAAATTTATATGCACTTTAAACTACCTGTTCTGGCAAAATTTCCCTTGAGCTAATAATAATTATACTGCACATTACTAGTTTTCAACAGCTTTGTCTTATATCCTTGTACATCTGTGTCATTGTCCCAGACAGGGAAAGCGACCTGACAGTATTCCTGCCTTAACAGAAGTTTAGTAAGGATTTCTTTCTAATAAGACACATAACAGAAGTAGCTTAATAATTAATAATTTTAACTTAATAAAAAGTTCAAATTTGAGCCTGTATTTATGTACTGTATGCTAACCAGGAACAGAAAAAAGGGATATACGCTAGATAAGAAATAGAAAGGGATAGGTATATATTGCTGTGATTTTTATCCTGTGTGCTATGCTAAAACAGAAAATAAAGAATAAAATATTTCAAGGCAATTAATTATCTGGTAATTTCTTCAACCAATTCAGTAAAGTTTATCTCCTCTTTAAATAAAATGAAAATACTGAGGAGCAGTTTTCAACACCAGGCACAATGGTGCATCTCTGTAGGAAACATCATATTAGTATCAAAGGAATTCTGGAGAATTTAGGTGACACAACTGAGATCAGGTGGTATAAGGATATATTTTCTTTCACTTCCATTGCATTACTGTTAATCTGAATACTGTCAAAAAGAGGTATCTGCTTTCATCAGCCTTAAAATGTGTGCTTATTTGGAACGACAGGAGTAGCCAGCCTCATTTCTGAAGAACAAATGAACTGAACAGTCAAGATTAAGAGGTTTGTAAAATAGTCGATGTGTTAAGGGACTTCAGAAGAGGAAACCATAGTGGCTGAAATACATTACAAGGCTCTAAAAAAAAAAAAACAAACAAATAAACAAACAGAAACCACTAAATATTCCCCAAACCAGCTCAAACCAATCAGAAATGGTGCTCTCCTAACACAAGCCAGCTGCATAACCCAGCCTACAAGAAAACAGAGACACAAAGGAGCTTGAATAGCAACCAGTCCTCCTCTTTTGTGCTCTTTGCTGTTTTTCAATTACTTTCCTTAAGTGGACAAATCACGCAGAAAATGTTACCAGTCAAATTTCTGATGTTAGTTAGTATCTGCAATAACATTTCAGCAACTGAGTTAATAAGTACTCTGTGTTCTGCCACCCACGCGTTTGACCTTTTGCAATAATAATAATGCAGTGTTTTAAGTGTAATAATTCAAGTGTGACAACAAGTTTGAGGTATAATTTTTTGTAAGACGCTTTCCCTTGAAGCTTCACATGCATAACTTAGGCTGTAAATTTTCTAGGCACTCAGTCGCAAAGAATTTTTTTTTTTCACTAACTTGAAATGGATGAGATTTAACTTATTAGGATTTAGACTGATTTTCTCAGCATTGTGGCATGATATAGAACTCGAGAGTTGGAGTAAGACCTCCTTTCTCTAGCTTTAGTCATGACAATAAATTACTAGAACAGAGCAGGCAAAGGAACCAGTATCTTTGCTCAGGAGTGCTCTGTAACTACAGTAGATTCCTTAAACCATTGTCCAAAATCATAATAAGAACAATCTGCTCTCGTACCAAATCTCCTGCAACCCCAACTGGAAATCTGTAGAATTTCTGGTTTGGAGAATTTCTGCGAATTTCTTCTCAACCTCTGTTTAATAATCACAGTCAGCTCATTCTACTGCTTTGTAGCATACTATTTTTATTACTTACTTCCCATTATATGCTTTGCTAAATCTACAGAGCTGCTTCTTTTTCTATTTACTCAGTTACTTGTCTAAACTTTGCTCAGTTTTAGAGATGTGCTGCTTCCCTGCCACTATCCAACAGCTCCAAAGTTTTCTGGTGTTTCACAGCATTTGCCTTAATTCTGCTGCTCTGGGCAGAATTTCCCCTAAAATAGCTATAATCTTACATTTCATGGAAAGAAAGTCCCTTCTGATTTCAGGCAGTATCAGATAAAACATCCCTCACAGTCCCTAACCACTGGTCGTCAGAGCAGAGAGTAGAATATTTAGTCATAAATCCTATCACTGCAGAATTTCTAGTTTGCCTTCAATGGTTTTAACTGAAACCAGCTTTACTGAAATAGTCACAAATTGGCTTTTTGTATTTTCGCAAAAGACCAACATATTTTTGGACCAGCATTTAAAAGATCAAGAATATTCTGTTGGAAATTTGGCTATTAAGTAAGGTACAAAAAAGTATTGCTTGAGGCAGAAAGGAAATAATAAATATAAAACATCTGATTTTTCTAAAAATAGATTCTTCAGCTCTCAATTTAGAATGTTTGAGACAGGTATTATCGAATGCTATGCATGCCATCTACTTTCAATGTGTTCAAAAGGAGGATGTCACGCAGGTCAGGAGAGTGGGAGTGATATTTTTAGCTTTTGATTTGAAAAGCCTTGGAGAAGTTATTTGAAAATTGACAAATGAGGTTTTTGCAAAGCAACTTTAAAATCAAGCAAAGTTCTTCTCCTTTTTTTTTTTTCTGTATATGGTAAGCTTTTTAGACTTATAGATATATATATATGTTTTTCCACAGTTCATACAGATGTGGAATGAGCTGAGTTTAGAGATATTTTCAGCATTTTTAGACTATCAGCAAGTCCTTGAGAAGTACTTTTCTGAGGAGGGGTGGGAAAAGCTCCAAGAAAGAGCTGTTCAGATCCTATCTACAGAGGTTTAAGTAAATACAAGAAATCATGCTACTAAACGTTTCCTTTGGCTGAAATAACCTTCATTTCAGCTGAAAAAGGTTAAATATTGACATAAAACATACTTTTCTGAAGTAAATTAAAAGAACTGGAAAAATCACAAGAAGCAAATCACAGAGGTTATGGAGGACAGAGTGATTTTTTCTGGATCCGTCCAGTGTAATATTCTTACAGTCTGCAACTCCCTGTTCTCCTCCTGTGGGAATTAAGCACTTTGCATAGAGATGACAGCCAGGTCAAAAAGGCTCATAAATCTCTGCTTTGAGGTTTTTTTACCCTCCAAACTGTTCCTAGGCCCTGCAAAGCTTTGGCTTCTGGGGGATTCTCTCTTCTTGATTTTTAACAGGTTGGCAAGTTACACTTTCCTACTAAGATGAAGGAAAGCTGTTGGTATCTGGTTTGCTTGATGCAGTAGAAATATCACTAGTAAAGGACAAGTCGATAAGGTGCCTAGAATCTCCACCGTTAACTCTCAGACTAGTGAGAGAAAGTGTCGTTCTTATCGAGAACAGCAATAAATCAACCTTCAGTGCTGTAGAATGCAGGGTACGTATTGTTTTCTATTTGCATTTGATTCACGCGCAGGTAAACTCCCCTGTGGCACGGTCAAGAAAACTTCACTGAAATTATATCAGGAGCTGCTTTATCTACCAGATTCCAAGTCATTATCAACTCTGTTGAAGTCTATTGTCATTCATTTGAGAGACAGAAACTTCAGGGGATTCCATTTCAAATTCCTAAGCAAATCTGAGCTGTTAGCTAAAAATAGGAGACTCTTGACTACTCTGGAAAAAATATTTCTGAGATTTTGGAGGACATGCTGTTGGCTGGCTGTAATATAATCAGTACTGATATAGCAGTGTAAATATATATATAAATCTGCTTTCCAAATGTTGTAATGAACAACCAGACAGAAATTATCTGAAGGCTATTTTCATTATTTGCAAAACAATTTGGCTGCCCTCTTAAGAAAGATAATCTTTTCACCACAATACTAGTGCTAAGTGATTCCAAACACGATGCACAAGAAGGAATTTAATACATCTTACCTATCTTATTTAAATAGTAGATCAACAAAGTTGTCTTAGGGTTCTCCTGGATCCTACAAGAAACAGTCTGGTAAACTTCCAAGAAAAAAAACTAGGCATAACTAAGCAGAAACACTGTTTTCACTTGGGATTTGAAAATTTTGATACTTCACTTTCTCAATTGTCTGAAATTGTACTCTAGAATAGACTTTCTTGTGCATCAAAATAGATAGGTTACTCCTGTTGTACCTTTTAGATTTACAAAAAGCAAAGAGCTTTCACTAATCAAACACATCACTTACACGTTACCTGATAAATATTTTTTACTCCCGACAACTGCATACTATTTTCTTACGAATTCTCCTTCCCCTGAGAATTCAGAAATATTTCTGTCTTCACTGGGATGATAAAAAGCTAGTGTTAACATTGTTTTAACAAAATTGCAGTCTGCTAGAGTGAGGAATGGGAAAAGGAGCCAGAAGTTGTGAAGACCAGTAAGATGTTTAGTTTTCTGTCGTCAAGGTGGGAGTGCACAAAGTATCCAATTCAAGTTTCTACTTAAAGATAACATTTTTCGCCATGACCAAACATATCAATTAAATTTTGCAGAAGACACAGGATATAAACTGGTACTAGTGAAAGGGCTAGGAGACTCAGTTTCTGTAAATCTCTCAGTAGAAGGTGTCTGTAAACTCAGATAACATAATGGATACTTACAGTGTTGTGGGGTTTTTTTAATTATTTCCTTGGCACCAATTATTGGCCACTATTAAAGGTAAAATATTGGACTTCTCATACCTTCAGTGTGACCCAATACAGACAGTTATTCTTACGATAATACACATGCAAAAAAAGTAAAATATACATACCAGGGTAAAGATGAAGACAGGAATAAGATGTGAGGTCTTCTCTTTTATAGGTTTTCATAGAGGGGTTTGCTCACTGTGGAGAAAGTAAAAAAAAAAAATTAAATTACCTTTGTAAAGGAAATGAGAAATAATACTCACAGTACAATAAACCCATAATGTCTAATAATCTTCTATAAATTGCAGCATTTGAAACTGTAAAACTCAGTATTAGAAAAAATTTAACTGCTGCAAGTTGGCTGCAAATTAACTTCTCTAATGGCTTCCAATAGCATCTAAACTATATACCAGTGTTACATTTGTAAAAAAAAATTATTTGGATATATGTTTTGCTGACTTTAGCTTATTAACATTCACCAAATCTGATCCCTGAAAGTCAAGCTCTTCCAAGTACTAGAACTAAGAGAAGAAAACGATTACATGATGATATGATTTCTTGACAGAAGCAGCTCAAACAAGGTAGCTAATTAAAGAAAGAAAAATTACTAAAAGAGACTAAAAGACTGACTTTCCATATTTGTTTGTATTTTTCCTTTTAGGGAAATTAGGGATTAGGATTAGGATTAGGGATAAAGGATGAAGAAAATGATGTGATTTATATCTTATGAACTGGAGAGGATTTATATTTCTTTATTTACACAATAAAACCAATAGAAGCAAGGAGAAAAAAAGTGGATGTGACAAAAGTTTGCACTGAGGTTTTTATCCAGATAGGGTTGAAAACTAAAAAGCAGGACTAGCAAGAAACTGCTTTTCTAGTTTGTTATTTTTGACTGAAGTTGGTTTGTTAATCCTTGTGTGATTATTTCTGCTGCTTTGAAGTTACTTAAATGTAACGGATTTTTAACATCTTTAAAAATAGGGAGGTATTAATCTGAGGAGTTCGGAGAGCCAGTCACAGATGTCTTTATAGGAACTGGGTATTTAAACTTTCACCGTAACCTACAGCATGTGAAGGCCCAACTCAATGGCCTATAGTTGATATAGTGCCGTTTGAAAACTCAAGCATGCCCACCTCCCGTGCATGGGACTGACAGCTGTGGCACAGGACGTAAGAAACATCAATGTCTTCTTTAAGCTGTGGATGGTCTTCATCCAGGATACCCAGATAACCCAAGGGAACAGAGGATACAGCTAAATTAAGCTCGAAGTGGGAAGTTAAATTAAACTCAGAGTCAGTACAAGCTAATGAGGCCTGGCACAGCTGAACAGGCAAGATGGGTCCCTCAGCCTCAGGGTGAGCTGGGTGTTTCTCCAGACGTCACTGGCTGTACGTACAAGATGTCCAGGGACCCCGGGGGAGTACAGGAATCTCGTTCACATGTAGATGCCTACACTTGAGCACTGAAATTCAGGTGTTTAAAATGTGAAGATAACATCCATTAGAGACTGCTAATTATCATTAATCATCTCTAACAGAGCTTCTAATCCTCACTGAATGTAGATACATGCTATTAAGGGAAAGACAAAAACAAGCTTTGGAAAGAAGAACATCTTCCTGTCATTAAAACACTTTTAGTCACCTCTGTGTCATTAAAGAATGCATTGTATCGCACTCACAAACCCTGGAAGAAATTAACAACTTCATTATAGATGGGTGATGCCACATCTGCAGCCAGGTTAGTGCCAATGGAAAAGAGCCACTGTGGTATTATTCGCAGAAAAATATCTTTCAGTATTTTCTACAGGTTTCTTTTATTTTGTGACCACATATGAACGTATGTTTCCAAGGAACTCGGTAAAGACTATCTCCATCTCAACTTCTTATTACAGATTTGATTGTTTACCTTTATGTTAACTTTATTAGCATGAAAGCATGACATCTAAGCTTCACTGTGACATTCCCTCCCATTAAACAAAGGCTCTAGGGTAAGCTTGAAAACAGTAAGACAAAGCATTAGTGAGATAATTAAAAGGAAATTAGTGCATATATTATACATTTTCCCAATCCAAAATTAAAACTGTATGTTGACACATATTTTGAAAAAGATGCTTCTAATATTACTGATCAATATCTACCTTTATCTTGCCTTTAACATCTATACAGCCCTAGAAATCTAAGGTTTAATTAACTAGTGACTTTTTAACATTTGAGTGACTATATATGTATTCATTTTGCCTCAGCCAGTGCATTATTTCTCATTCAGTTTGACGCAAAACATGAAAATTAGCATTTATTACTTTTATTTACAGTTAACATTACAAAAAATAACATATTGCTATAGAGTAAAAATTATGACTGCCCTCAGCATAAATTGCCTTTTTAACTCTGAAAACAAAGTCTTTGATCTTACAATAATATTATATATCTGTCACTGAGCTTTTTCAGGCAAGGGGTCTCTGGTTTGCCAAAGAAGCAAAAATTAAATTCTAGACGAAAGTCACTAAAAGTTAAAATTAATTGAGAATATTGCAGTATTTTCAGTTCTTGCCACTAATGATAGCTTTTAAACTGTTGTGTTCCTCAGTTAACAGTGGAATATTTTATAACTCTGTAATGTACTCCATTCCTCTTTAGTTACACTGCAAACGTTTCCTAGCAACCTGGTATTAGGAAACTTAAAATAAAAGCAAAAGATTAAATTTTCCTGCAATCACTGAAATGCTCTCCTGGTGTTTTCCTACCAGTGTTTCACAGGCAAAGCAGCAAACTCTGATCTCAATCTTACCGGTCTTGTCCTGTAACAGAGTTATCTTGATGAGTTTGGTGTAGACCATTTGACTTGTACTGATGGATATTTGCAACCAAACTCTCGTAGCCACACAGCATTTGTTGTAAGCTATCAGCACCAGGCCAGGCTGGAGGATCTGCTGCACTGGTTTTACTTGCAGGTGTTCCTGGGTTATCATGGCAGGATGTCACTACTACATTTTTGGGTATATAAATACACATTCATGTGTTTCTCATGATTTCTCTAAGACTGATTACTTCTTGTCTGCCTTTGGTACAGGCAGCTTTTATTTCTTCATGGATGCTCAGACAATTACTTGTTTTGATGCCTGGAAATGTGTATAACAAACATTAAACTCCCACACAATTGGAAACGTACTGTGTGCCGTGTCAGACTCTCTGTATGATGGTATTTACAGTAGAGGTGGTTATAAATAAAGTCAGTATTCTTAAATTTTCCTGATCCATAAATGTCTTTAACAGAATATATGCTCTGGAATAGAAGACATGTCTTCACTATAGCTGCTGGCACGTGATTTCTTCAACTTTGCTTCACTCAGTCAAAGGACGCTACAGGAATCTGACTATTTCACAGCAGACAGTAACTGTAGTGGCTTAACTTTCATTATTTTCTTATTCCGCAACATTAGGATTGTGTGAACTTCATTTCAAACTGTGACTTTTACTCAGGAGTATGGCAGTACCAATCCCAGTCCTTCAGGGTGAGGGAAGAGAGAAGAGTTTGCAATTGCTAGCAGCAATTGTTCGTGCTAGCCAGGAAACTAACTCCACACCATTGCTACCTGCAGTTCCCTGCCATCAGGGCAGGGGAGGGAGCATGTACACTTTCAGCTAAGCACCTGCTCATTCCCCAGCTCTGGAGGAACAAAGCTCCTTCTGAAAGATGAGCCAAAACGGAGCAGGAGGGGACTGCACCCTCAGGAAAAGGCTGTGAAGCCCAGTAAGTAATAAAGTCAACCATTAGTTACTCAAGGATCTTGCTATTCATTGTATCTTTGTAGTACTGGGGTACAATATTTCTGCTTCAGATGCTTAAAAGTTCATATTGCATAAAGCATGAGACTGAGAATAAACAGAGAGGTGAAGCAGACGTAGTTGAAGAGAAGATCTCTTCCCAAGGAACCTCTCCAAGGCCACCCTAACTAGGAAGCTGCAGCATAAACTCAAAGACTTGATCAGGAGAATTCTTGGGTCAGAGGGCTAAGATGCCAAGGGATACACCAAAAGCTTCATTTCTATTGCAGAGCAGACTTAAGTGATAAAGTGTGAATTTTCACAGTGAAAACATGTTAGAAGTCAAACACTTGACCCAAGTCTGTGGGTCTGGAATACTGGAAAACTGTGGATAGGGTTTAATTAGCTCCTCTGACTGCCACAGCTGCAACGTTCACCAAAGTGATTTTAAGCAAGAGTGGCTGTTACCACACTTTCTTTGAGTGAGAAAGAATCTAAACAGATTTATCCTATTGATTGAAGCAGCTACAGCTCAAAGACAAACACAGTTGGCTTACAAAAACGTTGATGGATCAGTAGAGAGAAAGCAGGACTTCTGAAGCTTCTTGAATTAACCTTTGAAAAAGCAGGCCAATTTTCATCTTCATTTATCTAGGCAAATATGGATGACTCCACAAGTTAAAAAAAAAAAAACAAAAAACTTATCTTGGTCTGTTTAGAGTATGAGGTCTAAATGAGCTGAAATACAGTCCTCTGAAGTGTGGCTCATCTGATATGACACCTGACTCACCGCTATATTGCTAGGAAAGCTTGTTGTATTGGGAGAGCTGAGATGTTCCAGATGAGCTGTTAAAGATAGTATCCAGAAGTGGCTTTAATCATGTTATGATTCATTAAATAATATTACTAGAGATTTGCCTTGTCCTTCTCTGTTAAAGAATTAGACTTATAGGTGTGTGCATGTTTGCTGGATTGTCTGGTGAGTTTTATGACAAAAATCTTTTTTTTTTATTAAAACAATGTTCCTATTTCATTAAATAGAATTAACCGAAATGAATTTCTAAAATTCTCTTTATTTACCTCAACATCAAGAGGCAGACTTCCATACTGGGGATTGAAATTCATGACAAATTAAAGTCACCTCCACGGGAATATGGATCTGCCTGAAGCAGATCTATCCATTTTACGATCTAGGGGCTATTGTGTGAGGATAGCTACTTATCATTTGGGTGTTCTATGAAGTTTTACAATAATTTGATTGCATGGTAACTTTCATCCTACGTCTCTTGCATATCAAAACATACATTGTGCTGTAAATATATCTAGATCTTAGAGGTAAATATTCAAGCCCTCAAGACTGAGTTAATAAGTTAGAGCAGCCTATTCAAGTGAAAAAGAAAGAACCTACTTAGGCTGTCAATACCATTCACAGAATGAATTTTTGTGCTCTATCAAGGGAACGCTGGAGTCAATACTTGTTGCACATAAAATGTCAAACATTATAGAAGTACAAAGTTGTGTTGCTTGCAGCACTGTTTTTAGAAAGGTGGCAACTCTTCTGATTTTAAAATGACAGTAATAGTTTGGAAGTTTTAACAGTTTATTCACATTGAAGGGCTGGGAGATGTAAGAATTTTTTTTCTCCTATTTGTTTTTTTTTAGACCCTAGGCACATTGCCAAAAATGTGAGAGTTTACTGTGGACTTATGTGGAAAAGACTGAAGCACCAAAAGAAGAAATGACCTGAAAATGCAAGATGAATTACCAAAGGTAACAAAGGGCTGAGAGTGTATTCGCACATTTCTGATTCATGATAACCTAATGGCGGAGGATGGATTATATTGGTATATAAGAAGGACGCTATTCATCTAGAAATCAGACCTTTTTGCAAAGGTGCATAAGCCTTTGACTCCTAAACATTGGTCTTGTCAGAGATAAATGAGAGAGGAAGAGGAATGTTAACTCAGAATGAAAAAACCTCACAGCTGAAATAGGCTCCTGTCCTTGTATCAAGGCCTTACGTTCATTATTTTCTGAGATGACAAAGAGGTGATGACACAGATTAGCTTGCAGACTGGACGGGCAGTTTAACTTTGCTGCCTCTCCTAAGCCAGAAGCATAATTGCACTCTGTTTGACGTCTGTGTCATCTTAAGAAGGAGCATATATACCTAGGATTTTGCAGTCCACAACCCACTTTAGGAGAAATTTGTGACAGCCTGAATATAAGCCAAATGTGACTTGGATGAGATGAGCATCTAGGGAAATCTTGCCATGCACTCCAGTGGAACAAAACTGCCTCCAGTTTCAATGGATAGGAAGAAAAGAGGAGATCTTCCTACTCTGCACCAATATCCCCTCCTTTTCAGAAAGCTCCCCTTGTAGCCCACAGGGACATGACTCCAGCAGCAAGTGCAACTCCAGTAAAGGTCCAGTCACAGGGGCTAGACGTGAACAGAGCTGTGGTGAAGGCTGGCAGAGTAAACACTCAGTTCGCAACTGTGGAAATAAAACCAGAGAAAATTAATACTAAATAAGCCCTTACAGTTACTACATATTCCATATTTTCCATCTTTTTTTTTAGATGGATTTTTTTTGCATTTGCACTGGGACTAAATGTAACAAATTATGAGAGTATTTACTTCCTTCATATACCTCTGCTGGAAGCTTCCTTAAGCAATTTTAATTTCTTTACCACCACAATTGAAAACTCAGCTCTTACAGTCTCTTTTACCAAGACGTGCATGTTTTACAAAATTGATTTTCCAGAGGTCTCCTCTGGGAAAGTGGAGTACTCTGTTTTTTTTTTTTCTAAATAGACTTATAGACAAAGGCAAGGGGTTTAACGCACTTCGTCTTCCTCCTGGAATTGCTGAATCTGTAAATAAAATAAGAAACACAAAGGCCCAGCTGCTGTGGTATGACTTGGAAAAGCTCAGCACAGCCAAGGGAGCCAAAGGTGGCTTCAATACAAATTTGATTCCCAGAAATGCTAAAAGGTAATTTAATTGGGAAAATATGCTAAGGTGTTGTTTCATCTACCAAACATTGTTAATGCAAGGAGACACGCTGCTAGGCCCCTGGACTAAATCTTTCATTCACAGGGAGGCTGTAGAACAGGACCTCTTACGATCATTTATTTGAATGTGAAATGCATTGCAGCTACAACGCTCATAATTCCCACTGAACTTCTTCGCTGGAAGAAAAACCTCTCTTTATCAGCAGGATCCAGCTTTCCATTGATTCTCATGAACATGTACTTACAGGTCCCACCAAGCAAAGTCTGTGAGGAATTTTGAAAAGTTTATTTTAGTTGTAGTACATTTTGTGTTGCAAACTTCATTCCAGCTATTAGCCAAATCCAGAGTTAGGATATCCTGGATTGCCAGACTGAATGATTAAGCGTATATAAATAATTTTTACCCCAGAAAAACACCCTGTTGGATGCTGTGAATGCTACCTATTATGGCTGTTACAGAGGCCTATGTCATTTCTTTCCAAGGTGGATACTGACACTTAAAGACAGTTACTCCTGAGATAAATGGCAGTTCTTTAAATTCAGATAGCCTAGATGATATATAATTTTCCTTTAAAAAAATTCTTGCATATCCTTTAGATATGATTTATCCTGTTCAAGAGCATGTTCAACACTATGCTCTTAATTCTGACTAGTACTTCTGTGTTGTAAAGAACATGAATATTAAAAGTAGTAGTTAGCTGAAATTAATCCATACTCATTTTGTATTTTTTTTTCTGCAGAACGCTTTCTAAAATTGTGTCATGATTCTTCTGGTATGCAGACTTTGAGGTCTAAACTGCCACATAGAGCCAGAGATAATCTGAAAGCAAGATAATCTTGCTATACCTCTGTTTTCTCAGAGAGACAGTAAGTTTCTTACACTACTTTTCTGCCTAACACTTCCCAGTTCATTAGGTGTGAAAAAATTTATCAGGTGCTCTTCTTCATCCTTTCCTCTTCTCTTCTTTACAAAAGATATAAGGGCCAGTCCCACAGACCAATTATCTGTCTCACTAAATTACACTGTTCGATTAGTTCATTTTGTCCATGTGTGGGCTCATAGTTCACTACAAACGTGAAGTAATACGGTTCAATTTAAAGCCAGTGACTTTAGGTCAGAATGCATTACCTCATATTTGTCTGAAGTTAAGATTATGCACGTGAGCAATTATTGCAGAGTAGCTGGTGTGTAACAGCTGAGTTAAGCAACCTGCTGCATACTGAAAGGCCACGGTGTCTTTTAATGCCCATCTACACATGACAAGGATAATGCTACTAACTTTTGCACAATGTAAGTAATATCTTCATCATTTTATCTGTCTTCATCTATTATTTTGACCCAAGGTTTTATACAATCGCTCATTCACTCCTTTTAGCAAACTTTGCCTGGTCATTAAGAGTGATGAGCAAGAGAAACAGGTGGACTTTCATCCTGGCCTGGCCAAGGAGCAAAGGCAGCTTCAGTTTTCCCATTGGACATTAGAAGAGAGAAGGGGATGACTATTTATAAATTGGGCTGAGTATATACTTCTTTAACTTGTGAACATTTGCTTAAGATTTTCAGCTTGTGGATTCAGAGTAATGAAATAGGAACCAATGTTTTCCATCTTCACCTTTTTGGGTAGAAGCCTGCGAGGCTATGTTAAATTACAGGTGATCTTAGTTCAGTTTGAAATAGTTTGACGTCTATAATCCCACAAGTACAGCTCTCCATAGGCGTAACCTGAAGGCAAGGAATTCATTAGCCTGGATGCCTTTCATTTTACTGCGGTGACACCTGCCTGTCAATCAGTGAGGTACTTGACTAAACCTGGAATACTTTGATCTGGCCTAAATCTCAGCAAGTAAAATAGCCTTAACAGAAGAAGTTTTTCTTTAGTTTGACTAGCAAAATCTTGTGGTTTGGTATTAAAAAAATCAGGATTAAGTTCAGGATTTGTTGAATTGAACAGATACATAACACCTGTTGTGGATTTGATCAACATTGTATTCCCAAATAAGTGACTTTATTTTCGTTTCTAAATTCTCCTTTGTGATACAACTTCAAACTTCGGTCTGTGGCACTTTGCTTACCATGTAATATTTTGTTTGTTTCCAGTAATTTAATAAATAAATTGTGAAAGTGATCCTTAAAACAGGGCACCATATACTCAGATAAGTATATGAGGTCTGAAAGAAATGAAAACTCTGAATTTCTGAGCCATATTCTGTTTGGTGGGCTAGTACTTAGATTTAATTTTCTGCAAGTCAGTCAGAAATATGGACTGCAGATCCCGCATAAAGGAGAGGCCAGACCTTACCAGTGAGTCAAAAAGCAGTAGCTGCCAAGAGTAAAAATTATATTAATATTTTCCCTCTCCAGGCCCTCCAGGCAAATATCTCTCCTGTGAAGTCTATTTGAATTACACAAGGGAAGAACATGACTATTACAATCTGGAGAAACAGATTAACATAAAAACATTAATATCTGTACTTACTTAAGAGAGGAGGTAATGACGTTTTTGTCAAAAAAAAAGACCTAAAAAGTGCAATTTAGTTTTGAAATATTGGAATTACTAATAGACAAAAGAAGTAAAATATATTCATGAAATCAGACAGAAAAAAAAAAAGAAAAAAAAAAACCCAAATGCAAACTTCTTACCTTAAAAGTAGCATTCTGCTTCTCCACATGAAGATATCCACCAGCTCCTCCTTTTCTGTTCATTCTCTTCCATCTTCCCTAAATTCTTCACAGTGTTGCCTTACTCATTGCCATCATGTGACACCTGCCTCCTCCCACTCCATCCACTTCTGCATCACAGAGCCTGCTGCTCTCTACAGCAGAACCACATTCACTCAACAGTGTCTAGGGGTCTTTTTCCTCTATAATTAGTTCAAGTGCTGGAGGAAATGCCTCAAGAAATTAAAATTAGGAAATTAAACAGAACAGTTCTCCAGATAACATTTATTAGTCTCCACTGGAGTGAGAATGTCAATATTTCTTGATGGGTTTTCATTTAGGAAAAAGGAAATTAATTACCAAATCAGAGAAGGCCCATGATTCTACCACAGCAAAACAATATCTGAACACACACAGCAGAAGCAAATAAATCATGCGACATGGCCTTTTTAAAGGTCACAAAATAACAAACAGTTCAAGACTAATTGGTATTGGCACATCCATTGTAAAGAGGGGGGAAAAGTGATCAATGATCAAATGACAGAAAGAAATCTACAAAATACATACATCATAAAATGATGATAAGGTCAAAGTAGTGAGCTCTGATGTGAGTAGATGAATGCAAAAGAGGAGAGTAGTGTCATATTTTTGAGCTGGAAAATAAATTATCGGTGGGTTTTATAATGAAGATAAAATATTTAAAGAATTTATTTCAGTGCAGAGTTAGAGTGTTAGTGAAAGAGAAAATTAAAGTTAAAATTTTAAAAGCCAGCAAAATCTGAAGTATTCCAAAAAACTTTTTTGGAATGCGTATATAAAGAGAAAATGCCATTGAAGAATCGTTATCTCATCAATGAAGTCAGAAGTAGAGAGATTATGATAAATATGTAAGAATGATTATTCAGATTAAACATCAATAAAATGTATTTCCGTGGAACTTCGAGAGGTTCCTTTTTCTTTTTGGTCCTTTTTCATTTTGCATTTAATCGAGAACCTTTACAGGGCCAGTGAATGCTAGCACCTGGTTGCTAGTGTATTTTTACCGTGGCAAAGTCACAGTTGGAAAATAAAAAAACATTGTTATCCCCTGGGATCCCGCATTGGCTTTTCTTGTCCCTTATACAAAATCACAGAACAGCTGAGGTTGGAATAGACCTCTGGAAGTCATCTGGTCCAACAAAATCATGGGGAGATTTCCTTGCAAATAACGCACTGACAACTCTTCAAGGCTAAATTCTGCTCTCAGGTACCTAAGTTAGTAAAACCAAAACCTGTAAGAAATGCATTGTGCTGTGAAAACGGAAATTTGTACTCTGAAGTTCAGCAGGAAATGTTCAAAGGGTGGTCTAATTCTGCTTTCCAGATTACACTAGTAAATTACATCATCCCAGAGCACTCACCAATAATTCTGTTGTTCCTGAATGCACTTTCGAGAACTCCTTATAGATCTTTAACCATCTTTGACCAACTTTTAAAGCAGCCTGAGTTTTTAATCCCACTGTTGTAAAATACAGAGTTTAGAAATAGATAGTACTATGAGAATACTTAAATATCCTGAATATACAGCTAATGTAAAGCTTAGAACATCTTTATTCACCAGGTGGACTTTGACTAGTTAAGTTAGAAATAGACATTTGAGAAAAACACCTCCCCAAAAACCCCAGGAAAAGATACTTCTGTGGTTTTTCCTCTCTACTGAGAGACATATCCAGAAAGCTTAGTCTAAGATGAGTGTTAAAAAGCCCATATACCTGAGATATGAATGACTGAAGAGTATCATGTTTCTACGTGGATCAATAAGCATCTGTGCAACCTTCAGCAAAATCAATTCCTGATTTTGATATGATTTTTAAGGCAAGTTACTTGGACTTAAAGAAACTCTGAAGACAAATGAATATATTAAACTAGATTTTCCTCACAGTGCACATAGCTGATTGAGATGGAGATCTCAGGACAAGCATTTACCACTGCTTAAAAAGCCTGCTCAGATGATCACACACAGCTAGCACATGGATTTATATTCACTGCATTATTAGTATGCACCTCTGATGCATTTTCGCAGCAGGAAAAAAACAAGAGGAGAAGATTGTAACATCTTGCATAGAAAATTCAATCTCCCTTCCATATCAGTTATTTACTTTGTCATATATTACACCACTTTTCTCCCTGTTCACAACACTTAATTCACTTCATCAACACGCACAGAAAGAGACAACTCCGCTTTTACCTAATTAATAAAATAAGAGAATGCTTGTATATTTGGTCTTTATAAGCAAGCATATTGACCACAAAATATGTCTGTTTCTGTGCAAATTCCCGTTCAATTATCACACAACTAACCTCTCCAAAATCCCACCATATGCCATCCCATTTGTTCCTATCAGCTCCCTCTACATCAGGCAGCAAGCATTTGCTTGCCGTGATCGCTGCGTACATTGCAGCCCACACTCTGACTACAGACAAGGGAAAATACCGTATTATTATTTCAATAAAAACAAGGCACTGCTAGTGTTTACCTACTATGTGTTATCAGGGTGACTATTTTGAAAAATAATCATCAAAATAAGCTCGTGAATACAGAAAAAGAAGAAAATAAAATTATTTTTATGAAGTTACAGGTCTTATTTCAAGAGCTGAAAGCCACTGCACTCACACAGCCTGAGGATCTTCTCCATTCACTACTCTGGGAAGAGAATTAGGTCTACATCTACATCAGGAACAAACAAGCATGGGTCAGAAGTGGTTGTTTGTTTTCTGGTTAAAAACTCATTTACAGACTGTAAATCTCAGTGCAAGCTCTGTGTGGTCCCAGCACGGACATCACTTGCAGCGCCCAAGCAGACTGAAGTCTCTACAGGGTTTACACGGTTGCTACCACCGTGTTCACCCAGCTCCTGGGCAAGGCACCTGTTGAAAGCAGTTACAACAATGTTAACTCCAGAAATAAACTTTGAGAGATGTTTGTAGAGCCATGTCATCCTGGTATAATTATTAATAATAGAAGAATAGGCATTTCAAATAACAACCTACTGCTTTTAAGGAATAATTTCACGCTTGGCAACAACGAGTTAATCACGAGCCTTTCTGTACTATATTTCCTTCAGATGACTGATGCTGGAAGAGTATGACTAACCTGATACGAAGTCTCTTTGACATCTACCATAGCACTAGGACTTGTATAAGGATTAAAGATTTTTTCACGAGAGGGGTGGAGGGGCGAAGCTCAAAGATTAATTTATTTCCAGACAGATACCACAGCAATAAGATTAAGATATCCTCCCATCCTGCAAGACAAAAATAAACAACCAAGGAGAAAAAGCAATAAAATGATTTTTTTTTTCCCCCAGCTAGTAAGCTTTATTAGCTCTTCAAGAGAGGTTTGTTTTTTTTTTTAATGTTTTAAAAATATATTGAGCTAAAAAGTAAACATTTTCCAACTTTCTAAACTGAAGTTTCTACTCTCAACTTGGCACCCAGTGGAAAAAAAAAAAGTAAGGATTAGGACTTGATTCAGGAAAATACTTTGGTGCATCTTTACAATCAATCATGTGTAAGGGCCACTGAATGTCGTTAGTGATGCAGTATTTTTTTTCAGTTATTTAGTTATTTTAGTTTTAAATACATTTCAATTTTTTCCCCCTGCAGTTTATGGGAATATTTAGCTGTAATGGTAAGTTTCATTTCAGCTTTTTTTGGTTGGTTTTTTGTTTTGGTTTTTTGTTTGTTTTTTTTTTTAATGATTAGGATAACTTTTAGGCTAAATTAGAGTTTACAGTATCCCTTGAATTATCCAAATAATACTAACAGATTGTTAGTATTAAAACACATGCAGTGAAATCATACATGATGGAAATAAACAGTATTTTTTGCCATTTGGAGTCTTCCTTGCTCTAATTCAGATTGTACTCATTTCAAAGCACTCATCAGTAAAATGGAAAGCAAGAGAAATCACACATGACCGCTCTTAAATAAATCTTACTTTGTAAGTCTAAGGTCGTGTTGCTTTGGCTTTTCCGCAGTTTTGATTTCCAGCAGTTTAAGCATCGTGTGTAGAGCTGGTGCACTGTACAACCTCCAAAAACAGGAATCACAGATCATTTTCATTTCTAAGGAAGCAAAAACACAGGAGTTGTTCATAGCCCACTCTTTCCCAGAATCACAGAATGGTTGATGTTGGAAGGCACATCTGGATTTCATATCTTCCAATCCCCCTGCTCAAGCAGGGCCATCGTTTAACTAAAAAATTTGTTTGCTACATACTCTTTTCCTTATTTCTCAACCTTAATGTGGGGTTTGACAATTGTTTTCTATATTTATGAAATACAAGTAATATATTTTGAAATAATTTTACTACAGGAATCACAGAATAGTTTGGGTTGGAAGGACCACAAAACTCATCCAGTTCCACCTCCCTGCTCTGAGCAGGGACACCTTCCACCAGACCAGGTCGGTCACAGCCCCATCCAACCTGGCCTTGGGCACTGCCAGGGATGGGGCATCCACAGCTTCTCTAGGCAACCCGTGCCAGTGCCTCACCGCCCTCACAGGGAAGAATTTCTTCCTTGTATCTGATCTAAACCTACTCTTTTCCAGTTTAAAGCCACTACCCCTCGTCCTGTCGCTACATGCCCTTGTCACATTGATTTCTTTTCTCTGAAAGAACAAATATTACTGTGCAGGAAAAAAATAACCAGCTGTCCTGGTTCTGGCTCTCATTCTTAAATTCCAATTTGCTTGCATAAAAATGATGAAAGATGATTGGCACCATACCTATAACCATGGACACCTCTGTTCTGTGGCACCCAGGTATTTATACTATCTTCAAAAACAACACTAAAGGATACCAAATCTACCTAAACTTATTTTTCTAGTGTCACTGATGTTTCCTACCATCTCAAAAATCATTTGACTAAATCAATTCAACATGCAATGAATGTCTGTAAAAACAAGAATTATATGAAATACTAAAGATTACCAAGTGATGTCCATATTTGCAATGACTAAATATCCATTTTGTTTGAAAGATGTGCTAGTAGTTTACACATCTAGCTAATAGTCCTCCCTGGTTAGTTTACTAAAAGAAAAAACCTCTGAAAATTAACCACTGGTTCAGAGAAACTGAAATCCATCTGCCTCATTATGGCTCAAGTGGTAGATAAAAAATGAAAGCATTTAATAAATCTAAAAGGACCCACAGGGCAATTGATGTAATTGCTTCATGAATCTGCCCTAATTGTTTTTTAGTAGTAAAACCATGTAATTAACTTTCTACTTGATCTCCAAATAGTATCTCAAACGAAATATTCTAGAAAAAGGAAAAAAAAAAACTAAACTCTTGTGTTCTCTCTGAAGTTTTGTTCCAGTTGAAAATGTTTCTTAATTCTGGTAAGGCTAGAGGTAAATCAGAAATTTGTTAAAGTTTGGAGATTTTGTGAGAAGTGTTTAAATTTACCACAACCTACCATCAATTTTAAGTGTTTTTAGAAGTAATTTTTTATTTTATGGATTTAACTGTATCTAAATGGAAATTTAAATAGAGAGGGGATGAGGGGGGAAGATAGAAAATTACTTTCAAAGCATATGTGTCTGGGTTCTGACTTTTTGGTGTTCATATAACCTTAGAAAGGAAATGTAAGATATAACTTGAACCTAATACTGAAAAAATATCAAATAATCTGTAAAGGGTGGATACTCAACAGTTTAATCTCTTCAGTTATAGTGAAGTTATATAAAATTTGCTGAGCCTGTGTAAGTGTCTAAAAGTTTATGTTAAATATTAATAGATACATTGCAGTGTGAGCACTGCATGAAATAAAATGAAGTCTGTGGGAGAAAGGTCAGGCCCAATGTCTAAGCATTAAATACTAAAATAAACTTTAGCAATAAACTTATTTTATTTTCTTGATTTGGGAGACATTTTTGTACTTTCTATTTCAAATGAAAAGCACAGATATTAGTATTAATTCACTGTAAAATCAGAAGAAAGTAAATGTTCCCTGGGATATGGCTTCTCTGCTTCACCTGCACCTTTAGAACAAGAGTGTATTATTTATTGAGTTTACAATATATACACGTATATATGTGTGTGTGTATGCTTTTAGCTTCATTTGTACAAAGTAAAAGATGTTATTTTTCGTACACATCAGGTGGTATGAATTTTAAGCCCTAAATTTTTTTATGGGCATTAGTAGAAGTACAAGTCATAGCACAATGCGTGACAACTTTAATCAGGTCCTGACAAACCACACTGTGGTTTTAAAACCCTGGGTTCTTTTTTTCAGTCAATGTATCTGGACTGATAATTACAAAATGAAGGAAAGAAAGGAAGCTATTGCACCAGTCATCAGGCCGTTTCAGTGTACACACCACCCCTCTTGATACACAGGACAATTGGAATTTCTTGGGACAGCTACTCCAGCAATGAAGTGAGTTAAAGAGAAGTATGTGTAAAAGAGCTGTAAGTCTTTTCACCCCAGGCATATGAATATCTAGCATATATTTTCACATAAATCAGACAGGAGCAATTGTGTGGCCTGTGGGCATCACTTCTCCAGCTCAATAGAAGTGCGTTTTTTGGCACTTCTCTGAGATCTGTATCTTTCATCTGCCCTTCAGCAGAATGCACCAACACTTCTCCATTACTGGAAATAGCCACGACCAGAAGTATGAAAAAAGACCTTACTGATCAGTCTAGTCTCTGTAGATCCTGAATGGGAAAGAACTGAAAGAGAACAGAATGTATTGCTTAATAAAAGGAAAACATTTGAAAAAAATATATCCATCTCATAATTCCACTAATACCAGAGGGGGAATGTTACAGATTTGACTGAAAGTGTTCAAAAGAAGTAATGTGAAAGTTATTTTCAATTCACTTTTTACTCAGAGTAGTGTGAGAACTTATTATTTTTTCCTTTTTTTTTTTTTAAACATTATTACATACCAACAGTACTTACCTCAACTAGGACTGTAGGTAGCTACAGGCCTTGCTCAGTTCTTGTGTAATGGAATAGCTTCCTTGCTTTTTATTCAGGGGTAGAATCCGTAGAGATTGCATTTCCCATAATATAATGTCTGTCCCAATTCCATTTCCTCAGCTGAATGAAGGTGGAATAGCTCATGATGAAAAACCATAGTCCCCCAGGCCACAGGTAACTGCAAGAGAAAATGGCAGCTGCAGCTTGCGGTGCAGAGCTTGGTGCACCCACGATATGAACACATCCTCCCTGGGCACCCAGGCGTGCAGGGCAATTTACAAATAAAGAGAAAGAAATCCCTCCAAACAATATGTAATTGTCATAAAGAACTGATAAATAATGGTAAGCCACTGGTTAACTAATTGCTCTATTCGTCAACGTTTTGCACATACAGACACATCGTTAATACATTTGTTTCCTTTCCTCTGCCAGATGTGTGGCTGCTGTTTCACTTGCAGTAAAACCCAGATTTGCACAGCACCATGAAAGAGCACAGCACAGGTAATTTTTTGGTGAATGAGATTTCAGATACAGGTCAAAGTGATCCTTTTCCTTCTTGGAGTTCAGGAGCTGTTCAAGGCTCAAGCTTGCAATAGACATAATTATGTAAGCATCAGGAAAAGAATGGTCTTTCCTAGTAAATTCATCAGTAAAAACAGCTTTATAGCGTACATTCATGCATGTTAAACCCAACAGGTGTCATGGTCCATCACTTTGTAATTCCCATGCAATATCAGCCATGGTATTTCTTTACATTTGATTCCAGCCACTGACAGGATATCTTTCTAAAGAGGCATTCAGAAGTGTGGACACCTCACCAGTAGCTTTTGCAACACTTAAATTGATATTTTCGTTTTAACAAAACTACTCTTTTTTTCTTTGCTAATTGTGTTTTAATTGATCAGATTTCAGATCCTTGAAATGCTAATGCAATCCATGAGTACTAACTACTCTAAACACAGATACCCATGTTAAATATTCCATTAGGCATCTGATTTTATGGCATTCAAGTCTGAAAAGATTAGCTGTAGTTCCAAACTAATATACCTCCAACCTGGTCTTTTGAAGGTGACTTATGAGATGAATTATGGTTTTAAAATAGCATGCACGAAGTGTATCTAATTAATCAATTGGTTTTTTTCTTTCACAATGGGTTACTTGTGCATTCTGTTGCCTGCAAAATAGTTCTAAGGAATTACAGAAATACACATACTGAATCTTACCTTTCAAGGGATGTATTTATTCATACTGTGCAGTAAGCAGCGTTGCCACAAATAAACAAGTGCAAACTTCTCTTCCTATCCTTTTCCTCTCTTTTTTTAACCAACCAAGAATATATAAAACAACCAATTTTGAACTCTCTAGGTCACTAATAATTCTCTGTATACTTGTCAAAAAAAACTTCAGGTGCTTTTCGTTTTATGTTGAGCCTTAATGAAAGATCTACCACAAAACAAAGGGGTTAAAAAAAAAATAGACAGGTAAAGATTAGAATGTCTCCTGAGATTGCACTTGTCTTTATGGCTACATATCTTACAGACATAACATACCTTGAGGATGAATCTTGTAATTATGGTGTTGAGCAGTCTTGCACTGAAGATTGCCAGGTGCATTTCAGATATCGGGCTGAATATATGCCTTTGAAGGAAGTATTCCTCCTGGAATACTGTGAAAATACATTCTCTAAATTGTGAGTTTCTATTTAACAAGTAAGATTTATAGTTCAGATACTAACAAAAGCTCATTTTGAGTTTAAGAGCCTTTGGGCCATCTTTGGGAAGCCCACTCCGTGAGCAGATGTGCAGACCAGCAGATGGGTCCGTGCACCTGCATCTCAAAACTCAGGCCAGCCACAGAGCCCACCACACTTCACCTGGCTCCTGTTCTCACAGAAGCACAGCAACCACATCACTACTACTAAAATAAGTCCACTTGTGCTTCTTCTAATGAAGCTCATCAGGTTAAATAATGTCTGGAAGTCTTTAGTCACTAAATCTAGTAAATTTTCTTGCTCTTCAAGCCTAAGGGAGTTCAAATTTTGGATGGTGTTTAATGACATGTTTGCCTATGATGACAAAAGATTGATCTGGGGCAAAAGAAAAACCTTTGAGATCTACATGAGAAATGCTTCCTAAGCACTACTGTTCACTGTTTAAAATCTTCCCTATCCATACCCTCACTGGCATTACCTGTAAGAAAGAGTCTTTCCTCTGTTTAGGCTAACTTTTGGTGATAAAACTAGATGCTTGTTATTTTCTGCTCAACTCATGTCCTTCTTGCTGGAGTCAGACAGATGAGAGTGACCTGAAGGCCTGGAGAGTCAAAAATGAAATCATGAATAAGCAAGCTTACAAGCTTACTCCCTGCTTAAGCAGTGATACCTCTTGACCTCAACTCCTGCCCTTTTCGTCCTCCCTGTACAAATATTTTATCTGTAGCTGTGCTCTGCTGTGGTTAAAATGTTAAGTCTTCATCCCTACTAGAACAAGCAAAACTTGTGGTTCTGAAAGAGTAATTCTAGTAGGAACAAGAGCAGGAGGGAAAAGTAGAAGAAAAAGGCAAAAGCCACCATTAGAGTAGTGTATGGAAGCACCTGTATGGATGTACAGAAGGAACACTGGGTGTCTCCTGTGCTGCTTTGAAGCTCACCTGCTACCCAGACCAGGGCTAGAGCATGCCGAGATGGTCAGTTCTCAAAATATTATTCTGTTAGAAATTAATCTTCATCCATGAAAAAGTAAAACATTTAAGGTAAAGTATTCCAGTTGAAGTCAGTTATGGCCACATTTGCAGTCTCAACTGCAAAGTTAAGGCCAGGAAGAGCTGAAGCTGATAGCGAAGGAGAATGTAGAAGACTGCAGTGTTTCTCACTTAAAAATAAAGGTTCAGCTACTATTTCCACTCCAGATAAGCATCCCACACTGAGTCTGCATAAAATATTCAAATTACAGTTGTCACATTAGAATAAGAATATGAGGTGAATTTAAAAGAAGATTACAGATTCATGTTAAAGAAGTTCATTTTAGAGATAACTGTTACTTTCAACAATGTGGCGATTTGCAAATATCTATTTTAAAATAGTTTAAAAATGGAGAGGAACACGAGATAAGAACATATCCTTTGAAGCTGGTGAGCATCGGAAAATGAACCCAGATCTAAATTTCACGTGAATCCTTATATATAATAATTAGGCAGTGTCCTTGATCTCAACAGTCTTCAGGTTCAGCCACAGTTCATTTATAGTCACATCTGTTGTCTTAAACCCATCTTATTACCATGGTCTTAGGATTTCTGAGAGATCATGCTACAAGATCTCCAGATGGTTTTTAATGTGAGTTTGCTGAAGAAAATAAGAGGGAAATTAATTCAATGATCAGCAAATAAATAATGTAAAGCTCTGGATTTAAATTGTAAAACTTTATGAACATATGCAATTTTGCTTTTGAGTTCACACTTAATATATTTTCAATATGATTAATTTTAAGAAAATTAATTAAAGTCAACTGAATATCCTGAATAGCTGATAGGTGTAAAGTTGAATTTCTATTCATATTTTCTGGTGCAAATTGAAATATTAAGTCCATCTGTTTTCCTCTGTAGAAATTACTGAATTTCCTTTTTATTTAAAATCAATTTTTCTATGTGATTAAAATTTTAATGAAAGCTTGCACATTTTTAGTAATTTAAAAAAACAAAATCAAACACCAATCAACAGGAACAAAAGCTCAGCATTGATTATTCTTCCAGATATAATTGCATTAATCTAATTATAAATTAATACCTTTAAATTCCACAAAAAAAAAAATCGTATGGAAAAGAATTCATTTTAGCTGTTCATAGACACGGTGCAGCTCAAATGAAGGAACACTACAGATTTTTATCACTTTGGAAACCCATATTGTTTCCATGTAGCCCCCTTCATAACTTGCTCCTAATGAACTGCTGAGACCTCTGCAGAAATTACTGACTATGGAAACAGTGTAAACAACTCTGGTTTATGGAATATTCTTTGGAAAGTACATATAATTATGTCCTGTGTATTTGAGTTGATAATTCAGAACCTGTCTGGGGAAATATAATTTATTTCACCATAATCACATATGCTAGATATACAAGATATTACATTCCTTTCTACTTAATTACATAATAAATTAGAATATGGGTCCCTATATCGCTACAGTTCAATTAAACAAGATTTTTAAAAAACAGATAGAAAAATAATTTTATTTGAGCAACATCAAAGAACATTTTCCAAATAAACCAGAAGGCACTTTATCTAAGACACTGTGCACTGCATACTAAACTTTTTCTCTTTGTTTATCGCCTTGAAAATAGTTTGTACATAGGGTATATTTCCACTATATATGATACGAGAAAGCCTACAAGTCGCATGCTCAGAGATGAGTAGCCTTTTATAGTTCAATATATCTAATATCTTCACAATATATGAGGATTTTATCTAATTATGCGTATGTTTTATGGTTTTTATTTGGACCATTTGGAATTACCTGAAACAACTGTATATAGCATCTATAAGTGTCTTTAAATACTGATGTTGTTAAAGAAACAATTGTGTTCAGAAGACTACAAATAAAAGATACACTTCTCTAAATACAAAGTTCAATACCTTTGGGGTTTTTTTTCGTTTTTTTTTTCTTTTTTTTTTTTTTCTTCTCCCCAATATCCTTGCTTCTGGTAACTTAACGTATGTTTCAGTGGATTCCTGTGGGAATCAATCTGCCAACTTTCCTCAGAATTAATAAGCGTCTCAATTGCATGTGAAATGTTACACTGCATTAGCGTGAAGGTATGATCAATAAACGACCAATTCAGTCGACATTTGGAGAGACCTTGCAGAATGTGAAGTCATGCCTGATGAGAATGCAATAGCAAAAGTGCCACCAGGCAATTGCGGTGATTTGACGATAATTAGGATATTGCTTTTACTCAGACACTAGTCTTAAACAACTCATCTGTGCTAGTAAACTATTTGTTCAATGTAAACACCAAAGTATTGAAAAGTACTGTTGATCAATATCTTTTAAATAAAACAAAATCAAATTTTCTCCTGAAGAATCTAATGACAGCTTCATCATTTCTCATGATGTCCCTCTTATTCAAGCAGTACTCATTTTTACTTTCACTAATTTGGACAGTCACTGTTTTACCAATAATGAATATGAATATCATTTTCATTTGCAATATTATAAATTAGAAGAAACAAAATTGTACTCTTTTCAAGTCCAGCATTCTAGAAGATGAGTGCATTTACTTCTTCTCTAATGCCTTTGATATAATGGAAAAACTTAAGAGATATTAAGAGTCAGCACTTTGTGGAGTCAGCAAGCATAGTAAGAAGAAAATGGGAAGTGCAGAGTCCTGTGGATTTTTCACACCTCCATCAATATTATCATTTCTGCTCTTTCAGCTGCCTACTACCAGAACAGAAATTAGGAAACACAGAGGTCAGCTGCTTCTCTTGTATTGTCTTACTCCCTCTTCACGTGGGAACAGCTGCCACTGCAGGAACGCAAAATAGAATATCCAGTGCTTCCAGTATACATTATTTGTACATATCCATTTCATATTCATCTTCTCTTATAGTAAGATTCTCTAGCTCTTCTAAAATGGTTAATATTAATTATGGAGTAATTATAACAGTTCGAGCTAACACATTTAATACTGCACTTGAAACAAATTCAGAGAATCACAGAGTTGGTTGATTAGACTGAACTGAGAAACAGTAACTCATTAAATTCTACTAAGTGGTCCTGTAGAATACTCTTTTTTCTTGCTTTAAGCTTTCCCTACCTGTCAATAACAGCAAAATATAGGAAACAGAACCAGGAAAAATGAAGTAGCCTGTTTCTCAACTTCTTCTGTATTTATCTTCTCACTCTCATTTTTTTTCCCTGCCTCTCCTCTGCCTCAAATTTTAATATTCGTCTGCTATCCATGTTTTAATTACTGTATTTAATTAAACCTATTAAACTGCAATGAGAAAATATTTTTTCTTTACATCTTCAGAGGCCACAGCTTTGAAAAGCAAGTGCCTCCCTTAAGAAATTCGTAATGAGGGTGTGTAACCAGCAATCTTCTCCCTTTCAGTGACTCAGCTTTCTTTAAGCCTGTAAAAACATAAATTTGTTGTTTGCTTCTTCTTTGTAGTGATATTAGCCAGTATCGTGTACTACAATAGATCTAGACCCCAATACAGGGTACTATAATTTAAAAAATGCTTTTAAAGAGGTGTAGATTTTAAAAGAAAACCAAGCTTACTTATTTTTAAAGAACTGCAACAATTTCAGAATAAACTAGTAAAAGTTTATGAAGTTATTCCACATTCCTCCATAGTTATTGGAGAGAAAAACCTAGAAATGATACAAACACAAAAAAGGAAATATTACAGCTTCAATAATGATAAAAGCACTGATTATCCAGACAAGGATATGTAGAATTTTTGTTACATATTTTCAAAGATTCAGTCAGATAAATGAGAAAACTTAATTATCACCATACTTATCAAAGGCATTCTCTGTTAATAGTATCATTTTCATATGGTAGATGGTTTTATCTATTACTGTGACAAATAGAGAAAATTTCAGAAGAATCTGAGCTAAAAGGGGTAAAACGCATTCTAAAGCTCTTGTAATCATCTATTAATTCATTGTGCATCTAAAAAATTTAATTACTGCTTGTAATAACATGGTAAATATTTTCTAGCCTAATTACTTTAAAACAACAGTGCTCAAAAAACTAAGTGAATTATATTCAAATTACTGTTCTCTTAACAACATAAGTTTTTACAGTTATGGATTTCAATTAAAATATTTCATCATGAGTCTTTACTTAAAGAAGCCTTTGGAAAAACAAAAATACCACAGTCCAATCTTCTGGTTCTAATGCCTAATTATAATTCTGCTATTCCCCATTAATAGCTTTAAAACTGTAAATATTGTTGATTTTATTAAATCAAATGTAGATATAACATCTCGTATTTAACAAGAATCTTAATTTTGTTAAATAATAATTCTCCTTTCTTTCCCTTCTGTGCACACGCTCCATCCATATACTGCAAGAAATGTATGACCTGTTCTTCTGTTCTGATGTTTCTTTCGTGGCTCGATCCAGTAAGAGGTTGATAGATACAATTCCTGTAATCAGACACATCACAGCTTTAATTTTGCCCGAACTAGTGCAGTATTTTATAAAACTCATTTTATATTCTGTCTCCTAATAAAGGCACTAGGCATTAGTGAAAAGCTGAAGCTGGATTTTGCACAGACCGTGTTTGAAAGCAACACGTGGACAGAAGGTCTAAGGCAGAGTGGGGTTATTTTCTCTCTACTCGTGAGTCAAGGGCTCTGACTGCAATCAATGTGGCAAGTGTCATTGAAACGTACTCGTGTGTGAGAGCCTGCAGGATCTGGGTACGTCCTCAGGCGCTGCGTGGCTTTCCATCCAGCTTCGTGATAGGATGTGCTAACAGAACAAATCAAATAATAGCCAGGTTCTCCGAGATGTGCTGAATTATCTCTACTCTACTGACCTCTCTGGATTTATTCCTATTAGACATGGGCAGTAAGTGACCCTAAAGTCTCACTCTATATTTAAATTTATTATTTCAATCATATCAAATATATTATTATTTTCTACTGTAAGCTATCTTGCATTAGATGATATATAGGTAAAGCTTCTGACACTATCTAGTATATTTTAAATTCTCAGGTAATATAGAACCTAAACTAATTATTTATGAGTTTCCAGTGAAAAACGAAAAAGGCCAGGCAGAGAGCTACAGAGCAGTAACATGGATTTAAAACTGATAACAGCAACAGTAACACACATTTTTCCTGATATCAAGTATTTGTGTTCCAACTTATGGTCCACATATTACTTCCATTATAAATGTCAATTAATATTTAGAGAGAATCTTTTTGTAATCAAAGTCCTTGGTACTGATATTTTTATTACATTAATTTCAGTGGAACAAAAATAGGACCTGTCTCATAGAAATAAAAAGTGCCTCTATACCAGAAATTATTTCACTGCTTCCCACTTCAAAAGCAAAACTTAATTTTCTATTTATAGAGTCAATTACATTTTCTGTGTCTTCGGATAGATTTCTGTAAGTTGCCCTTTGTCTTTCACAGAAAATCATTTTCTCAAAGCTCCTAGATGACTATTAGGACTAGAGAGAACAGCGCACACCAAAACATTAAGGAAAATAATCAAATTCAATGTTCTGACAAGAAGTGGATGAAATCGGAAAAGACGACAGCTGCCACAGATATTTACTTACACTGGATTTTAGAAATGGTATTTCAAAGACAGCTTTCTCAGTGCTTCTCAGGATTACAAGAGTCTTTCTTAAAAGTGTGTTTTAAAGATGTAATTGAGACAGATAGGACACGGACACTGCATCTATTAAGTCTCTAACTGTCATCAGTAATAGAAGCCCAGCTGTCTTATGTTTACCATACAAAGTATCGATACCGTACAACTGATAGAGTTTATTTTTTAAGTCTGTAACAGTCCAGCTGTGGACTACTGAAATGACAATTCTTTCAAACTATTCTGGTTTAGAATATTTTCTGAGTGGTGTTCATTTCACAAGACTTTCCTGGTTGTCTTGTTTTACAGAGTATATAGTGCAATTCAAGAACAGAAAAAAAAAAAATTAATCTTTTCATAGTTAATTTTTCATTATATTTTAAAATTATGCTCAAAAATTGGTACTTCATTTGACAAGTGCATTGAGTATCAGGTAGTTGTATTTCTGTAGCAGAACCTCTACTGAAACATTCACTAGGACTGCAAATATTGGTGGCAGAAGGTATAAGCAGTGACTCAAGGAGTTCCAAAGCTAGACAAAGTAGAAGTGGGGCTGTCACTTATACATTTCATAAAAAATTGAATTCCTCATTTTCACTTCAAATTGAAATTTAGAAAAAAAAAAAAACACCAAAAACAATTAAGTTTCTACAAACAGAAAGTTCTAAAACAGTTACATATTCAAATATATATCATAAGTACAAACCGAAAGGAAATGTCATGAGTATAAAATAAAAGGAAAAAGAGGAGAAAAGAAATCTGTGATGATTAAAAAAAAAGATTACTAACAATTGCCTCATTTTTAAAGAAGAGGGACTTATGAAGGAAGCAATCTGACCTCTTGATCATGCTAACAATATTCTGATTTCCCAACACACAAATGAAGCTGAAATGTGAAAAGGCATTCTGTCTGAATTAGGCAGGCTGATGGCACAGTTTACACATTTGGTATGGCACTTACTTGTTTTGCTTCTGTATCATCATTTCATTTTCTCACCATCATCACCTGTCTTGAAAAAAAAGAATTCTATATCAGAAGTTTAACTCTGAGTCTACAAGGAATTGAAAACTTATAGCTGAAACTAACATATAAAAGATTTAAGAGACATTTGTGCTAAACATCTGTTTAGCATATGCTTTATAAAAAAGATAGACTGGACGTTTTTTTTTTTCACAATGGAGTCAAATACACTGTTGCACCATAGAAACTACACACAGGAACTTTGTTTTAATGGAGCAGATTTTCATTCCTTTTACTATAGTAAAATTTTTAAAGATAATAATTTTATGACATTACAACAATGAGATTTTACAAATTCTATCAATAAAAGAATGAAACCCAACTTACAAAATTGTCGAATTTCTAGTTGTATTTGAAAAGAGAGAACTACTTAACTTTTAATTCACCTGTATAGCAACTTATCTGAAAATGTTGAAATCCATATACTTTCCCTGTCAGAAGGAGATAAATAGTTTTTCATGGTTTGATAATACACAAACACCATGTTAATGAGAGTACCTATATGGAGAAATTGTAATTTTAGGTAACGGAACACTGATCTGGTGTAGTTTCATCAGCAACTTGGACTCTTATATGTACTCATACAGGTATATAGATATCCATATAGATGCACACACAAACACATATAATATAGATGTAATTAAAATAAGCTTATTGGCAAGAAGAGGTTATGGCTTAGTAGGTAAACAGGTTTAGAATCATGTACCAGATATCCAACCTGTACCCGCAGCATAAACGTACTGTAAATACAAACTACTCTAAATAAAACTTGTTTTGACATAACAGTAATTGTCATACTGCAGGTTTTTGTCTCTTGTGAGTCCTAGGATAGACATAAGTCATCCTTTTCTGCCTTCACGGCAGCTCTTCCCTGCCCACTTGTCAACTGCAGTAAGTGGCAGAGATGGAAAACAACTTTACTGCCATTTGTCATCGCAGAAGACATCCTTCTCTCCTTCCTCATCTGGTTCTGAACGAGCAGGTTATCTCCATCTCTTCTGTCATTCAGATGAAAGATAACTATTCTTCTTTTTGTTACCTTTAAATTTTTTGCTGCACTAACAATTTCTGAAGTATTACATTTTGTTCCTCTTTGTAGCCCTTATCCCTTTGCTCTAGCAACTGATTGTACATTCATTTAAGTGGTATTTTGGAGATCAACAGTGACAGGAAAGTATACCAACACATCTAACAAACAGCGCCGAACTCTCTAGTCCATATGAACACGGAGCAAGGAGTAGCTTCGTATTTCAGATTGGCAAAAACATCAGTGTCCAGCTTGAAAGTTGACTACACAAGAAGCAAGTTTTCCACATTTACCTCATATATTGTTATATTGTATGGACATCAGTGAGCAGCTGTCCAAGGTGACTGCCTGGAATTCAGAAAGAAAACATGATTCATTTAGCAACTGAACCTTTTTGTTAAATGAGGAGTGTAAAAAATTCAGACAAAAGGACCCTCCTATGACTTTAGAAAAATCTAAAAAAAAAAATCTTTAAAAATCTATGAGACTGAGGTGGAGGCATACCTGTAATATTCACACTGTAGAGATTTTTAAAATTTATTTTGTAGTAGCCTTATATCCATGGACATGTTAGCAGTGGAATGAAATCCTCCTGTTGCAATGAGCTTTTGTAGTTCTACATGTACAGTTAATTTGTAGAAATCTAGCCTACCCAGTTACAGAAACAATGAAACAAAATGCTTTTCCAAATTAGATATTCTTTAATTCTCATCTAATTGCACATTTTAATTATGAATCTAATGAACTGCAAATATGACATTAGAATTCTTGTCTAATACCAAGAATTTTTATTTAATTAAAAAATAAAATTATACTAAGCAGATACGTTTAACAATTATAGTGCAATTAAAATATGCAATCAAGCTTGCATAAAATACATAATCTTAGGATATGTTTACACAATGTTCTCTTTGTTTAACTAGAAACTATACTAGTTTCTAACACTGTACTAGAAAACCAGCTAAGAAGCTCTCCTAACTGCACCATAGATAAACTTTTCTATAATGACTCTCGGTTGCAGAATCTTGACGGATATTTCCATAAACAAAGCAAATTCCAGTTAGAACTTCTAATTGCATACGCCATGACAATCTCTTTTTTTCACATCTTACAACATCCTTTTAGGTTTGCCCTTATTACATTTAATATCTCCTGCATAATCTGTTCAGAAATGACTGATAGTTCAATTTGGGCTGAATTTACACTATATACAAGAGGAGATATTGTAGCACAAATATTGGGGAAAGGAGGAGTAAAAAAATAAATTATTGCCTCGGACCAATTTAAGCAGATTTTTCATTGGCAAAAAAGGGCAAATTTAGTTGAATTAGAATATTGTCCTTGCCTACAATATGTGTAGAACACATAGAGTTTGGCATTGCTTAACCAGAATTTGGGTTTCCTTTCTTCTCTTCAGCTCTTGGTCAGAATAGAATTTTCAGACATTTCTATAAAACATGCTGAGGATACTCTGGAGATGTGAGAGAGAGATCAAACCATAACATCTCAACGAACAAGAGGTAGATTTTAACACACATTCTATAGAGACTCTACATAATCTCTAGGAGCACAAATCACCATTTCATCTCTGAGTTCTTTGAAAATGGACCTCTTTTAATACCTATAGTTCCTCAAAGAATGATCACCACAGTCTTCAAAAAAGTAGTCAAGGTCATCATTGTAGGATAGAAAAGCTGATTAAAATCTAGAGTCAGCTATTTCAACCAACCTGCAGAAAAGCCACTTGCATTGTACTGCATGAGTTTTTTAACAAATCCTTTCTGTTTAGATCAAATGCTTTAGAGTATGAAAAATGTTGGTCAAACCTCTAAAGATGCAAACTTAGGAGGAACTCAAATCACCTGTCTTCATGTACAATCCACCCACAGTTGCCTAGGTTTGGGTAACCTTTATAGTATTCAACCCAATATAGGGGAATTTAAGAAAATCCTACCTCCTACTACCACGCACAATTTGTTTTATTCTCTCTTTCTTAATTAAAAATATCTCTGCAACCAAAAGTACAAACATATACAGCTTTGTACAATGACTTTGAGAACAGTATGACAAGAACAGTGCCACATGCTATTGAGGGCACGTTTCCTTTCCAGAAACACGCAAGGGATTGAATCTTGAAAAACTAAAGATGGATAAAATTTGCAATACTTTTAATGTCTCAATATCTGTCATAGGGAAAATCCAGAGAGTTTAGAATTTATGTGTATTTGGGAAAAACACTTAGAAGAATTCTCATAACCATCCTGAGTGACTGGAGAGACATGTCAATTATTGTATTCCTAAAAACTACAAAAAGGGGAAGTTCATCTTGAGAAACCAGAAAAATTCTCTCGTATTTCAAAAGTGTTGTTAAAAAAACATTATTTTTGTGAAGTCGCTGGACTGTGTATAAGTTGGATTAAATGTCTTCTGATTTAAATATATATGCCATAAGATGTATCCATGCTTTGGTTCCTTCTTCCTTTAAATTTTTCAGAACTGCAGGGTGCCTAAAAAGAGCAAAGATGCACTCACAAGAAAACTTACATTAGCTTAATTAACATATATATATAATTACTCCTTTAGAGATATAGCGACTGATCTGAAAAGAAAGAAAGGAACAGTGTTTGTGGTACGGCTGGAACACTAATTTTCTTAGAAGTAGAAGAAAATAATTTGGGTAGGCAGCACAGTCTAATAGAGAAAGGAAAAGGAATCCTGGACTCTACAGCTTCAGTGTTGCTGTAGATTCTGAGTATAAAAGAGTAATTTTTTTAAAGAGACTCATCACTCTCTTGTGCCAGAGAGTGATGAGTCTCTTTTTTTGTCTAGACTTCCTTTACTCAGTTTGTGAAATGCAAGTAATTATGTTTCTACTGTTTTGCAGCATGTGATCCACAATGAATTATGCTCTCAGTGTTTTTATTTTTCATTTGGGCTACTTTGTATTGCCACAGTTGACAGGACATTTATGAGAATATCTTCATAATCCAGGACACTGAATCTTCTTTATATAAAGGACATGACAGTTTTGTAATACAATGTTCTCTTTAATACAGAAAGTGCCATGGTGCTTCATATTTTGAGTCATAGAAAGGTCCTTTTGTCTGAATTTTTTACACTCATTTAACAAAATCTTCCAACTTCTGTCCGAACACATAGAGTGGCTAACAGCCTTATCAACATCTTGTCCAGCTCTAATCAAAGCCATGTGTTATTGAGACTCTGCCTGGAAGAGCTGAAGCACTAGTAGTTCTGAACAAGACAATTTAACACGTTTTTTAACTGATATGATAACTCTATTGACACAAGTACTTTGTTTTGTTGACAAAAGTCATTTCAGCTATGTTAGCAAATTGCCCTGGGAGGCACTTTGAATTTGAGGGCAATCATTAAAGCCTGCAGCTGTCAGTAGTTAACGCCTTAGAGAAGGCAGATGAGAGTACAGTATAGCAGAAAGGAGAAAAACTCAGTTCCACAACTTCTTGAAGAATCAAAGTGAAACAACAATTTTATTGAGAACTAAACTAATACCCTAAATGCAATTTACTACAAGAGGTTGAGAGAAAGAAATCAGACAATAGTACAAGATGATAAAATAGTAAATTAAACCCACAGATTAAACAGAAAATTAAAAATTGAGGGGGGGGAAAAGTTTGCTTTTAATAATATAAATTTAGATGTAAAAAATGTTGATAAATTCCTTGTACATCTACAAGTACCATCTTCCAAATTGGAAGGTACAGTAAAATCAATCTTTGCATTATAAAATAAAGCAATAAATAAATATAAAATGATAGAAAGGATTGGCTTAAGCATTTTATACAGATTGAGTGAAAAATTAAAATGACTGAAAAAATGAAAAAAAAAACCCCTATTTTATTCCTAATGTATGATGACTACTTCTGACTTTGTTAACTTTTTAGTGCAAATAATGGAAATAATTAAGAAAATAAGAAGGATTCATAGTTTAATAGAGAAAAATTATTTTTCCTGCTTTTAACAACACTTTATGTTTCTTTTGACAAAGAAAAATGTGACAGCAACAAGAAGAAGATATAAGTGTTTAGGTTAAAAGAAAATGTAATATTTTTTAGGTTTAAGTCCATTTGAAATTACAGTAAACTTAGTTTGCTTTTTTTTTTCTTGTTAAGAATCGATGGGTTGGATTTCCATTTTGCATTATTGCAGAACACATATGTTCCCTTATTACCTTCTGTTTTTAAAAAATAATAATAAAATAAGTGATAAAATAATTTTATGAAGCTGTTTGGGTCAGTCAAAAGTCTTGATTAAACAAAATATTAAGCTAATTTTTTTTTCAGTAAGTCTTTAAATAAGTATTAAAGGTTCAGAGAAAAATACTAGGGCCACCACTGACCACAAAGTGAGACCCATTGAAAGACACAGAATTTCATGCCCTAGTTCCTATACAGACCTTTTCTTCTCCCCATGACCAAGAGGTACATTATTGCATCATTAAATTTCAGTGTTTTAATAGGAAATGAGTTCATAAATATTTTTTAAATCTAGTCCTTAGACTTCAAAATGGTTCAAATGCTTTTAAAGTACAATTCTCCAGCTGCCTTAAAGAAATGTTTTTCACTCCATTCACATTCAAGTTCTTTTTTTTTTTTTCATTTTTTATGACAGATTAGAATAATACTCATTTCATATCTGCCATATAGTTCTATAAAAAGACAGATTTGATCTTAGACTCAAGTTTTGGAGATGGCTGCCTTTCTGTACTGATTATTTTATCTGACTGTTTTAACAATGCAACGATCAGATTGTGGTAGCCAGAAAAAAAAAAGCTATACAAAACTAGGAATAATCTGGCTTTTTTGTTAAAAAACGTCTGATCAACTCACCATTTTTTCTGCATCTATTCAAAATAATGGCTTATATATTCACATAAATATTATCAGGACTCAGAAAGAAAAGTGAAGAAATGTCACAAAACTCCTTAGAAAAGAAGAACCAGCATAAAAGGTATTAATTAATGAATCTGCATTCCCTAAATGTAGGCCAGACGTAGAAATATCTCCTAATATATTGTATATAAAGTGGGAATTTGACCAACATCAATTTCTTTTTGCTTTTATTGTAGTGTTAGCTCTACAATCTTAAAAAAAAAAAAAAAATCTGCAATTCCCATTTCTGTAGATTACAACTGTAGGCTGGAGGGAGAAAAAAAGAGCATTCCTGGAGTGATTCCCAAAGCTGAGATGGGTGGTCACACAGCTCATGGGCTACAAGAGGCCCCATTTCATTCTCAGCGTCTAACAGCAGCAGCAGCAATTCCTTCTCATGGCTGCCAGTGAAAACAGTGAGATGAAGCAAAATCAGGAAAGACAAATGAGTGGGTTAGAAAAATGAAGAAGTAAAATGCTGTTCTTCTATGTTCAGGGAATAACAGAGGCAAAATAAAACACTCTCCAATGCCAAGAAGTTCTGTGTCCTCACGGCCTCCATTCTGTCCCCAGACAGAGCTGAATAACCCCACTAATTTCACTAAGTCATCATTGGCATAGCTGAGAGCAAAGTGCACTCCTTTGCCTTTTTTTTTTTTTTTGCCTCCTAGAGAAAAATTACTTTGATATATAACTAATTAAAGTGCATAGGGCACTTTTTGGGTAAGTCTTGAAATGGTGGGAGATAACTGGAGACCTATTCTCTTTGCGTGCAGGATAATAGAACTTGCTAGCATTTATTTAAAGCAATAATGAACTTTTGATCTCTTTAATCACATAATCCAGAGAAAATGATTCTTGACCACTCAAAGAACAAGTTCCAAGTGATTAATAGTCAACTGCGAAAGACTTGTTTTAACCTGACTTGCCCTAGAGATTTCCTGTCCTTTTAGCTTGGAAAGTTTTTTCAACCAAAAAAATTCAATTCATTTTCATTCTAATTTGTTCTACTTCTTTTTCATTAGCTGGTTGCTTGATTTTTATAATACTAAAAGTGACTTCAACAGAGCTTTAACTGAAAACTTAAGTAACTGGGATCAACTCTTTCAACTGGACTTTGAGCAAATTATGCTCTTCTAATTTATTATTTTTTTTAATCCAGTTTCCTAAATCAGGTAATACATCATGTGGACTTGAAGGAACAGATTTGAAACTACAATTATAAACTGCAGTTATTTTATATTATAAAATAACTACAATTATTTAGAAGTGAAGAGCAGTGACCCAGCAGTAGTATTGAGATGGAAACTGTATTTAAGGAAGCACAGTCCCACAGTCTTGATCCTAGCAGAGGGAAATGTCAAAAAATGTAAAGTCTGTTAGAAGCAGCAATGGCAGTGGCTGATGCAGAGTGAAAACAGGGAAAAAGACCTTTTGGTTGAAGAGTAGCAAGGGCAAATCTTTCCCATGTTTGTGGCTCAACCCAGTCAAATTTTTCACTGTAGGATCAGTAAGTTACACTGGTTCCCAGATATGGCTTCATAATTTCACATACTTTAACTGCCACCTGTAGTCAAAAATGACCTTTTAGTACTGTCTGCTTCTGCAATACGTGAGGGACGTCTCCTCTTAGCAATCCCTGTAAATACTGAAAACAAAATGGCAATTCCATCTCAGAGAAACTAGGCTTCGGGCTTTTCTTTCATTCATCACCAAAAGGTAAAGAAACACATCAAAATATTTTGATGGAAATTAAATCGTACAGAATAGGAACGGATGTTGGAATGGGTACCTTCAGGTGAGTAAAATCGGTCAACGATTTCATGTGCTCTTTACATTATATGTAAGTATAAAAACTAATATGCTTTCTCGGTCTCCACTCCCACCCCTTTTAATTTTTGTGAAAGAAGCAGAAAAGAAAAAGTCAATTAAAAGTGCTGAAGGTTCCTGAACTCATGAAATACAGACTTCTGTTTTTTAATGTCAAAGCTACAGGTAATTTAATGAGCGCAGTACAAATGCCGAAAGACCAGAGCCTCTAAGGTTCTTTTGGGGTAGAACATGTACCGAAAGGCATGAAAATTAATTTGGTGAAATAATATAATAATAGGATCAGTTGTAGTGGAGTTCAAAAGCATGTCAGACTGCTAGCAAGCCTTGGCGCATTGCTGCTAAAGCGTGGATGTCAGTAATAAAAGTTGCAGAGATTAAGTTCGCCTCATGGCAGGAGTACAGCAGTCCAAACTACTTGGCTTGGTAAGGGCAAACTCAAAGTTGGGTAACGGAAAGCAGTGCAGCTGTGGAGTGGCACTGAAATAGGGCTGAAATACTGAAATATAGACATAACAGTAAAAGCTTTTCCCTTAATGGGAGTAGGGACTTGAGTCTGGGTCTTCCACATTCCAGAAATGTACCCTAACGTTAGCGCAAGTCCATTTTCTCTCACTAATCAACCAAGAGCAGACAGAACAGTCTACATCGCACAGATGGGCAGTTAATCTCTTTTTCCATTGTGTTAGCAATACTCTCCACGATACAGTAGCAGCTGTGATGAGAATGGTAGATCACCCCAGTCTATACTTCATTTAGCTCCTGGATTTCAAAGGCACTGCCCTGTGTCGAGAGTGGAAAGTTCTTTTCGGCACAGAAGCGTGATCCTCCAAAGCACTGTTAAATTTCAATATTTTTTATTTATTTCTGTCTTTTGTACTCTACTTTGTTCCTTCTAACATCAAAATAGGGCCTGTTGACTTCTAGAGCTCATCATAAGCTCTATTTGCTATGACATTTTTCTTTAAAAAGGAATTTAAGAAAAATAATTAAAGAAATAGCAGCAGAAAAGGGTTGGGCTGCTAAGACAGCAAAGCATACATTTCTGCATTAGAACTGTGGCTGGCACAGATGTGAGACTGTGAAGAAGATCTGAGCCTAATCTGCATCTTGATAGAAGGAAACATAAAAGCAGAAGCGAGGACTGATTCCTCTGAGCATTGTCACACTACTTACACAGTCCCAAAGAATCCTGCTTGCATAATAAAGATGTCCAGAGAGACAAAAGGTAGCAGAATGAAACTACGGGAAAAAAATGCATTAGTTTAAAAGGTGCCATTTATGAGGCTTAATTCCTTGACCACTCCTTCACCTGGTTTTATAGAAAAAAAAACTTACTTCATTTACTGCTGCAGAAGGAACATTATGTTACTTCTTATCCTAACTAGCCTTGTCTGAGTTTCTGTGCAAGTTCTCTGGAAGCTATGAGTTACTCATTTACAAAAAGGAGTAGTATGTTAATAAATGCTCCTTATCTTAATTGCATTTGACTTCTGCTCATAAAGTCTGTGTAGATATCAAAATGTATTTACCATAAAAGAATATTGATAATAATTCTTTTTTAGAAGGTACTGTAAGCCCTTACCAAAATCTAAGCGGAGAACTGCACTTGCAACCATTAACTGGATGGCTTCTTACATCTGGGGAATACGTAAGTAAAAAGACTATACCTTGTACTGGTGAAATTCAGGAAGCAATGTCCTGGAAGGAAAATGGCAGTGCTGGGGTACATAGGTTAGTGATGTCATTTCAGTCGGTTGTCGTGCAGACAGCTCCCTGCAGCCCAGGTTTAAACCCTAGCAATGTACTGCCCTACTTTAAAGAGAGAAAGCTATTATCACAGCTGGAAAATCTTGAAATGCATTTTCAAATGGAAGCTTAGAAACCTCAGACTTTCTCTTTCATACAAATTACTAAAATTTCAAAAACAATAGGAAATTACACAATGAAAATACATTTGAGACAAAGGGGACAAACTCTTAAGGCAAAATGACAATTTCTCTTGATTAACGTTAAAAGGGTTTCCAGCTCTGAATCAACAATTTCAAAACAAGCCAGTTGAGCTTTTATGTTAATCTAATCTTTGCAAACCTAATTTCAGTGTTACAAAGAATTTCCCAGTGCTTGGCACATTTTAATGAGGTAAGGTAAAGAATGAAAATCTCATTAAGAGAAAGGAGTAAACATACAGCCCTAGAGCCATAAACTTTTGTTTAGATGTCCAGGCTTTAACATATTTCTGCCTTAAAGAAACTTTCCCCTATTAGGCATCCAAAGAATAAATGGATTTTTAAAGAACAATGTACACTAGCTCCTATTAGCAGCTTTTGTCAATGTGTGCAGCATCAGGACATGGAGCTCTCCTGACCATGAAGACATGCAAAGTTCAGATCTACAAATCTGTTTTTCTAGAATGTACCCACAGATGCTGGGAGATGTGAACTCGTGTTACTCTTTTTTTTTTTTTTAAAAAATATAATGTAATAGTTCAAAGTAAAAATAAATATAACAAACAACATCTATGAGGAATGCTGTTATGGATTGTTATTTTTCAGGCTGTTAGTCATAACCCAATGCATGGCTATGTCTGCATTGGGAACTGGTTTGGTTTTTATCTCGAAGTGGTTGATCTCAAGGAAGTGTTCTGCCTTGTTCAGTAAAACTCATCAGGTATAAAGCAAAATCTGTTCTGTACAGGCTTAGTGCTATTTTAACTAAAGAAAGTAGACTTCTTCACTTCTGTAGGTGAAAGCAAAAAAAAACACTTTAAATTAGATTTAAAGCCACAGCTTTATGAACTTTTGTTAGGTATGTGAGGCAAAAAGGTTTTTATGAAAGACATATGTTAGGCATCCAGCACACGGATGACCTCTTGGATTCTAATCAGATGTCATCCTTGCTATGAAAGCTTGATATTTTACCAAGATAACTTTCAACAACCATCATGACAGCCTCAAAGCCATCATCAGATCTATCAACAGGATCCAGCACCGTCTCACACATTTTGTCCAGCATCTGTGGCTGTTCTTTCTAAATATCTCACCATTAATTTAAGTTTTATTTTATCTGCTCTGGACTCTTGTTTTTAAGACTCTCCCCAGTTCAACAGTGCTACAAATTCAGTAACCTAATGATTTATACCTTCACCTTTGTCACAATCCTCGTCCTCTCGTCTTCTTGAAGTTTCAGGGCACCAGCTAGCAGCTTGTGTATGAACCACCAGAAAACTGCATTCAACCAACAGCAACTAGAAAACAAAAAGATAATTATGTCTGTGCACTGGTCTTTATTGTACCCTGCACTCCAAGATCAAAATAGCCTGTATACTGAATATCATTCTGTTATATGCTGAATGATGTTTTGGAGCACGGTGTTACTATACGAGTATCATAAATCATGTATCGCTGTACGGGACCATGCCCAGATATTCCCAGAAGACCCTTGTTCTGGCAAGACAGTGTAGCATGTAATGTTGGCAACTCTGAAACTGAAAATAATCGGGCAAGAAATCTCCCTGAATAAATGTAAGCGTGGTATCACATTATTTTTCTGAGAGGATGTAATACAGGTCCAGTACTGTCCTTGAACAATATTCCTTTCTAAATCTCATCACACAGCTACAACACAACCTTCGCTACAGGAAGGACTCTAATTTCACTTCAGCTGTTTAACGCTCTCATTGCCTGATCCTGAGGTGAAAGCAAAGTGAAACAAGGTATCTTGGTTTTTTGGCATAGTAAACTCATCAAGGATTGAAATCACAAGAGAATTCATGCCTTTTACTGACTTAATACATGTTCTAGAGAATATCTCAACAGTGAAGGCTGATTATTATATTTCTTTCATGAGTATGAAAGTTTCATAACTCATAAGCATCACTAGTGCCTTCAGAGTTTGAGAGTTATTAAGGTCAGTCATGAGAAAAAAAAAATATAATAACTTTTTACTGGTGAAATATTAAATTTATTTTATAAGAAATATTTTTTATTGATTACCATTTCAAGGATAGTAGGCAGCTAATAAAGCACTCAGGAGCTTTTGTCCATCATTCCGTCCTCCCATGTTGAAAGTAGAACTATTGCTTGAGGGTTTTTACACATTAGATAGAAAAGCTTAGAAGTTATTTAAGAGAATACTGTTTTATTTAAATGTCTAAAGTATTTTACTCATATGTTAAAACAAATTTGTCATTCTTTCTTTCTTCTCTGAATCAAACATAAGTGTTTTCTCACAGGTTCTAGGCATTAGAATTCTTTAGATGCAATAAACACTTTGCTTCATAATATATTTGGAATATTCATCCCTAACAAAATGATTACAGAGTAGAGTTGATTCTAATAAAATTATCTAAAATATAGTGGGCTTTAACTGCTCTATTTTAGGTCCTGGTTCAGTAAGGTTTTAAATTCATGGGTATCTTTTAAGGAATAATAGACTCTGCTTTGTGTTTTTTGTGCAGATATATAAGCAATAGATTGAAATGAAAAAATCAGAGAGTTATGTGAAAATTAAAATAAGTTCATTGGTGTAAAATAAGACATTAGTGAGGAAAACACGCATTTAGATTAGTAAAATTCCAGGAAAAGATTCCATACATAAAATGAATGGAGGATGGAATACTGCCAGACTCTGAAATAAACAGAATTTTGTGGTGGGACTTGGGTTGCTTATAGGCAATGCATAGTTTTGAAACTTTTATTTCACACTGTGTCTTTAAACAAGGCTACACTCCTGCTTTAGAAATTACAGACACGCATCTTAGGCCAAGATTTTCATGGCATGTTTGTATACAACATTTATTCCACCACAATGTGAGATGTTGAAGCTTTACAAGGTGACAGCAGATGAGCAAAGTTCTTGTATTTCAAAATTGGATTCCCTGGAAATTAATTGAATTTCTAGATTGAGGATTTAAAACTCCAAGTAATTTTATTAGTACAAGCGTTGCACACAGTGGATTTAATGTAGCACTCTTGTTAACAATAATGTTGTACCTCTAATCTGCAGTGCACTTCTAACTGTTCTGTGGTGCGGAAGGCTCTGTCTCGGTTAAGAGAGTCAGGGATGTGGAATGCTTGACTTCCTTCAATATAGCCAAATAGGCTGCCTATTAAAGCCTCTCAAAAGAAGAAGCTTCCAGATTTGGAGGCGTACATAAACCATAGATGGATTCCAAACACAGGATTCAACTTGATGTAACAAAAAGGATGGGATGACCATGAATTATCCTGAAATCACTACAGTAGCTTTAATCTAGGCCATGGGAAATTGGAAGAATTCATGGAACATGTTTCTGCCCTACTGAGCTATGAAATGTTTACTTAGAAGAGCCTTAAATCATTGAATGGTTTGGATCAGAAGGGACCTTAAAGATCAGCTAAGTTCATCTACATTTATCTATCCATTTATCCTTCCACAAAGGAAGGAAAGGAAGGAAGAAGGAAGGAAGTTGGAAGAACAAAGCTAAATGTATTTGAAACACAGAAAGAAAGATGATTCAAATAACTCACCAAATCATGTGAAGAAATGGGAATACTGAGCAACAGCATGAGAAACAACCTGGTTTTGCAGAACTTCTGGTAGACAACTGTTATGTACATGGTGGTGCTACATGATTATAATGCAGTCACCAATCACTTCTGACAGGATTCACCAAAGATGACAGGAAAAAGAGAGAAGGATCTTTCAAAAAATTTCCAAACTTGGCTAATGTGACAATTTTTGACAACACATGAAGCCCGCACACTTCATTTGGCACAAGAACTTATTCTTATCAGGTCTGCATGCCACTGCTGTGAAATACAGGAATGGTAATAGATCAGTTTGAACTTCTCTAAATGACATAGAGTAACATATACTGGAGACATAATTTTGACCTCTGCTTATTTCTTCTGAAAGTGCTAGATACAAAAGCATGCTCAGCTACTCATTTTTGTATGAGGAAGTTAATGTTCTCCACTTTCTAAAGAATGATCCAAGCCTCATTTACCCGTATATTCCTGTCACAGAACAATGCCTTCATTATCTACAGGCCAGCCAGGGGTCAGTCTCTTCAGACAGAACAGGAGGATCCATAAGATTTTGAATTTGGACTGCTCTAACAATCTGTCCATACTGTTCTTTACTTTAATGTTCCTTATAAAGAACTGAAGGGAACTGTAGTGTGTAAAATAAAAACTAGAAGCAGCAGCTCTTTAATAAATGATTGGCCTATCTGGTGTTGACAGTGCTTTTCCTCTTCTTATCCCACAAGATTAATTTGGACATTTCAAAAACATAAGGAAAAACAGACTGATCAGATCAAAAGTCCCTCTAGCTCATAGACCTGTCTCTCACAGAGGCCAGCCTGAATTGCTCTAGGGAAGTTCACAAGGATACAGCAAGTGATACTTCCATAGAATGGAGCTCACCTTCCAGGCTCAGGAGCAAAATAAATCCATCTGTTGAAACAGTTCACTGGTAAGTCAACTAACTCACTACAGTGTATGGTAAAGCACAATACCCTACCCTACTGGGACCTATGTTCCAATAAGAACAAGAAGAGGTAACTTAGACTGGAAACATTAATCTGTAGTTACAGCCTCTTAAATAAAATGATTTTAACTAACGTGATGAAAAAGTGGGGAAATTTTTTTTTCCTCAGTTTTCTAAAGAAAACATTATTCAACTCTTTGGAAAAAGATCAGTGTATATTTCAGTGCTGCATTAAAAACATAAAATATAGCCAATTCTTGACAGACATAAAGTACTGCAGCTCCGGCGTAATCAAGACTGAATAGTTCGTAATGTAAGAGTACATCTCTTTCACTTGATTTTTCTCACCTGTGGAGAAGCTTGTAGAATTCAAGTCATCCGTTAAAGTAGGGTACCTTAGCATTTATTGATTGATTACAACAGATCCATGCCATAGAACTAAAGGAATGTGTAAATTTCATATATTTTTATAAAAGATGCTAGTTAGGGATGGTTGCGCTTCACTCAATGCCTCTCCATAACAATTAATTTATTAAGACTACCAGTTGTGTTTGAAATAATAAACATGTTCCTAAACGCTAAATTCTGTCATTAGTGTGTTTGCAATCTTTATGTCCACTTCAGTGATTTCTCCATTTGTAAATAAACTCCCACTACTTGTACCTCAATTTATTATTAAAGAATTAATAATTAATTGAGATGTAAATATGGCTATCACCAGAAAGATGTTTAATTCCTTATTATTGTTGGTTATTTTCAATTCTTAAAAATGCTATCTGAATAGTAAAAATCTTGAGAATTCAATTGTGACTGCTTTAAAACTTCTAACTTAGGCCACTATTATTCTTTGTATGACCTTTGACATTCATACAGTCTGCTGAGGGAGTACACCTGAGAATTTAATCTAACTTGCCTTCATGATAACATACAATATTTGCTAGATCTTGATGGAATTTATATTCACTTCAGTAAATTCCCACTGATTTATAAACCTAGATTTATCTCATGTCTCTACTATACGGCACGTTGCTCATCGTTTAGAAGGTTAAGACATCATCGTATTTACTCCAAAGTACAGTTTATAAAAATGCATAGGCATATAGAAAGAAGGCACTGCCAGGGAAAAAAAAAAAAGTTTTCAGTTTCTTCAACCTCAGGTACATTTGAAAATAGACTGCAGCAGCTGTATTTGAAATTTAATCACCTAAAGATAATATGGTTATATCTGGGGAGGAACGCAGGGGGTAAAAAAAACACACCACACTAGCCAGAATATTTTTGAAAGTAAAGAAAGTCTTCACGTGAAACATGCAAATTATTAGAGATTTAGTAACTGGGTTTATGTTTGCAATAAACATGAAGTGGACAACTACCAGGTTCAGACTTCCTAAAATAAAATAAATAAATAAGTAAATAAATAAAAAGAGTAACTTCCATGTATTCAAAACCAAAGTCTACACAAAGACTCAGACCACCTTGATGATCCAAAAGAATGATGACTCGAAGGTCTATATGCAGACATAGTTCAAACATCACACTGGTTTTTCACTGATATAACTTGTATGTGCATGCTAAGATCTTCTGAAAATTCCAGTCTCATAAATCTGACTTCAGCTATCCAAATAGTTTAATAAAGACATTAATGACTTAAGTCTCTCAGTCCAGTTAAAAGGTAGCTTTGTACTAAATCATCAGCAGTAAGCTATCAACTAAAGCAGCAGAGATTTAAGTAAGTACAACAGCAACAATTCAACAGTGAATCTGCACAGGCTGGTTACACCTGATCCTTTCCAAGTTCTATCTCCAAAGTTCATATGACAGCCATTTTCATTACTGGATATATTTTATTTGTCAATTGATTTGCTATTTCCCATGGATACACTTTACAGCTCTTTTTTTTAACTTGTAAGTAATATATGGAAACATATCTCATCTGTATTTTTTTTGTATATAGATTTTCTTGTTTTGCACAGAAATTTTAATAGATATATTCTGTGCATGCTTCTGTTCTTAAATTTCTGTGGCAGCTAATCTATCAAATTTGAGATAATCTGTTAAACAGCCTTCTTGCATGTCCTCCTGACTAAACAGCATCCTATAACCTGCTGAGTAATAGAAGATTTGTTTTAATACAATTTGGCTGTGTTTATTCCAAGGCATGGTTCCATAAATTGTTGAAGAACCAAAAAATACATTAAATTTCATGGCAATTTCCTTTCTTTAGAAAAGCATAGCCTAAACTTGTGATGCATGGCTCAGTTTTATTCCTGAGTTATGTTTCATTATAAATTCATCTGTTTAAACCATTTCGCTTCCTACAGTGAATATATTTAGAGACAGAGAGTTTTGTGTTATATTTTCTGTTTGGTTGAGTTTTTATATTCATTAATTGTGGTCATTCAATCACAAAGACCAAGATCATCAAGGCATGTACAGATGCACTGATAAATGTTTGGAAAACAGACTCTTCACTCAAGAAACATTTTTCATTATTAAATAGAAGTATGGAAATCCCTTGGGTACCCCCATCCAACTCTGCGAAGACATGAGTCCTCCTGTTCAGCTTTCCTCTGCGTAGTACTTCAAGCCAACTTTAAAAAATGAATTCCTCTCCAAAGTCACAAGATCTTTCTAATTTTCATTTGTCTTTTAACTGGAAATGAAGTAGACTTGAAGGTTTTGCATGTTGAGTTATTCTAACAGTTTCAATAATGAAATTAAAAAAAAATTAGTCGTAACAATCAGTTGTGATGCCTTGGCTAGAGGTATTTCAATAATGGTAGTGTGAACTGAGGGTGCTATGCAATAGTGTTTGTGTAAAACACTTCATATGTGCCAGAGATGTTCAATAAAATAATGACTTAGAACAGCAAAGATGTAGAATTTGAAAGAACTGCATGCATAACTGACCAAATAATTTTTTAAACTTTCACCCTGAGTATTTCTAGCTCTTCTCTCTAAAGTGTCTTAAGATAAAAGAGGTAGGCTTGATATTTTCTGAATCAGAACACATCAGAGCAAGTCTCACAATTCTACTTTCTGCCAAGGAGATTTCCGAGGGGGCTTTGTAACTGCATATATAGTTTGCAAAAGTAAATGATGAATCATATACTTGCCTAAACAGACTGTAATGACGGGCGCTATTTTGTCTGTTCAAATCAAGCTGATTTATGTATCAGATGATATGCATTTATCCTGTGCATTCCCTTATTCATTTGACTTGTTCCTGCATATTTCTGAATAAGTTGCTGAGGAGAGATAATTGCTTACTCATAATTTTTCATTTAGTCATTCAACTTAAAACTAGTCCTCACCCAAAAAAAATTGTAACTTGAAAAGTGGCTAAAAGAACACCACAAATGCATTTCTCTATCTTACATGTGAAAAAGAAAAAAGAATATTTCCCAGAAAGTAATAAAAAGAAGTCACTTCTGAAGCCAGGCAAATAGCCAAAAACATGATTGGAAACAGCAGGAAAGATTTCTTCTTCACGCTGCTTTTTTGTCTGCCGTAACCTTTCAGCATGAACCTGCACATCCCCACTGCGTGGAGGTGGTGTTCTAGTTAGTGCTGATGGATCACAGCCTCTGAAAATTTGAAATTTCTCCTAATGGAATTTTGATAAGAAATTCAGTTCATAACAAAGCTAGTTCAGGTTATGTTAATGGAGAAGAAAATTCTTAAAATATTGTCAACCAAAATTACTGCTATTGTGAACTCAAGTAATTTCAATTGTTTTAGTAATTCTGACAGTTTACACAGGTGATGAAGCTGTCTGCAGTTTTTTAATACCATGTGGCTTGCCCTAAAAAATATTGAAAGAATAATTTTACCAGTAGATGGACCCAGAACTCCAAAACACATTTTTTTCTGATCCTTTCTTCAGTACCACATGCTCTTCTTACAAATTCTAGGGAAGACTTTTTTTTATGAAAGGAAAGATATTTTCTTTCTCACAAGGATTTAAATTGGGATGTTAATGTAATGTCCTGACTGTGCTCATGTTTTGGGTTTCATTATCTGTTCCTTCTCCTGTTTAGTCTTTATTCTATGTAACAATGAGTGAATTGAAAGCCTCTGTTTTCTGCGAAGGCTGAAAACATCCTCATCCACCAAGAACAGCCAGAAGACCACTTGCTATTCCCTTCTTTTTTGAGGAGCTGAATGCCAGACTTTTTTCTCCCCCCTCTCTAAACTGAGAAATAATTCACTGATCTTTTCAGTCACTGCTTGTATCTTCATGTTCCTGGTTTTTATGAAAATATTTCTTCAAAGAACAAATAAATAAGACATATATAGGCATAGTTTTGAAGATTTTACAGTCCATGTGAAATCCGTTATTTCAAGCTAAATATAACTATTATTTTAAAAGTCTGGGATGAGAACCAAAAAAAATACAGAATTGTATTTCTGGAACAGAGACAAAAGTATTTCTTCATCTTAGTCACAAACAGAATAATATATTGGAGAAAAAAACTTGTAACAAACCCAGAAGGTAGCTCTGTCCTCCTCCCATATATTTCAAAGTATTTATTCTAAAATCTCAGTATTACAGAAAACCACTAAGATTTCTTTTTTTAAAGAGAAAACTACTGTTTGGATGCTGCCTTTCCATGTTGCTGCAAAGACCTGTATACACTTTGCCTACTGATACAATGGGATGACGAACACATTCCTAGTTTCAAATCTTTCTGGCTAGAGCCTCCTACACAGCGAGATGGAGGAAGGACTGGCACTTGTCTCAGCTTGCGTTGCTCATAGACATCAGCGGGTTACTGTGTGCTTCTGAAAAATATTTCTGCAGTCTGTATATCAACAACAGAAACATACTTGGCTTGGAGATCTCCATCACTCCAAAGCCACACCTAGCTGCTGGGCCAGCACGCTAGCAACCTCTGTCTTCCACATCAGGAGCTTTAGCCACAAAAGGGTTATCTAGAAATGTGCTCAGGATCCACGGCTGGCATAGTTAGCTCATTTCCTAATCTGAGCTCTAACAGTTTTCTTTCTCTTACTCAACCCAGACCATCTTATACTTCCTCTCCTTTAGCATTTGGCAAGAGACCGAAGAGTGGCCACATCATGCCAGGCTCCCATCTGTTCTTACCGTGCTGTGGATTATACCGGAGAGCATTAGAATATTGTTTCTAGAATCTATTTTATTCATCTAGCTTAGTGGAGCTGATTTATCCAGTCACTCCTTCTGTATAGGCATTTGTGGTTCTTTCTAAACACCAATCACTTTCAAATCCACTGGCAGATTTTACAAATTTCATGGAAAAGTAAAAGATTCATATATATTAAGTTGCTTCAAGTTTAATAAAAATGGGTGTTTGAGAAGAACAGAGAGAGGATTTTGAATATTTGTAAGTTTAACCATAACTTTTGCTTTTATTGGGCAATTTCTACATTCAGAATAGCCTAATACGTTATTGTCAAATTAATCTGAGGTCAATAGTTCCATAGATCAATGCTCAAGGTGCAACCAGTTCTTAGTTTCCCTGCACTGATACAATCCCTATTAATTTGTTTAATTTTCTTATTGAGTAAGATGAGGCTATCTGGTTTTTGTTTGTTTGTCATTTTTTTTAATTTAATACAAATATAGTTTAGGGGGTGAGCTACACTTCTAAAGGAGCCTTATAATGATGTAACCTCAACGAAGGGACTAGGCTATTCTGTAGAAGTCTGCTTAAGAGAGATGTAACTACATCTGCTGTACTCCTATGCTATTTTACCTCCAAAAATATCATGTTTCTATTTGAAACATTTTTAGCGATAAATAAAAGTAGGTGCAAATAGGTCAGATTAAGAATTAATCACAAATGTCCAAATTATTAGATGAGTTTGATGTGAAAGATGTTGTCTTCATTTATACTATAAAGAACCAACTCCAAATCCATAAAGATTTGTATTTATCATCACATTCTATAAATCCTTCTAGGAAGTACATTTAATTCAACAGTTTTCTTTGATTGTTTTTTTTTGGGGGGGCTAGGTTTTTTTTTGTTTGTTTGTTTTTTTGTTTTGTTTTTTAAATTTTTAAGAAACTTGACAAAGGAAAAATAAAGGGTTACTAGTATGTTCTGTCTACTTCACATAGCCCTGCCTGTGTGACTGTATCATTTTAACTTGAAGGGAGTCTGTCTGGAAAGAAGAATGATATACAACTTATGGACAATGCCATGTTGTCCCACTACAACAGTGAAAAACAAGCAAGTAAGCAAAATCTAAAACAGAAAACAGCAATGACAGCAGGATCTTCCAGTGAAACTGGAGGGTGAATTGGATTAAGCCACATATAAGGCATGTTTAAAAGTGGATACAGCACAAGTGCTCCATAAACCACAGCTCCATGCCAATTAACAAAATAAATAGCATAAACAGTGATAATTATATTATTTTCAGCACTCCTCCTTCTGCAGCTGTATAGAATACTCAGCCTATACTCAAGTACTGGATAAATCAAAAGCAAAGTGAATTTAATAGGTCTATTAAAAGTGTGCTGCTAATGCATTTTATACAACTTCGAACAGCAGTAGTACCACTTCTACAGAAATAAGGATAAATATAATGTGTCCTAACAAATAGCGATAACTGATTTTAACAGGTACTTAGAAAGAGAATATTTGTTTAGATCAATATCCAATTAAGAGTCTAGCTATTCAGAGTCTACTCTTTGGTTTCCCCTCAAATTAGGAAAGCAAAAGCTATTAGTAAATCTTATTAGTTTCATGCTGGTCTCTTGAGATTTTTTCCACCTGACTACTTCGTGTCCCTTAAAAGATAATTCTAAACACAGTGTGATATTGATTGTTTCAAGGCACTAATGTGAACTGATCAAACACAGTGAAAGAAAATTTTACTGTATACATAGTCAAACTGAGGACTAAGGTCTGTCAACATCAGAGGATAATAATTTCCACTTTACTAAAAAATTAATATCTAATCAGTATCTCAAGAAGAGAATGGAGACCTACTTACAATTGTAATCACATGGTCTCTGGGTAACGTTACAGTGATCTAGCTGCAGAAACATCAGGAAGCTATGATCTTCAAAGACTGTGAAGTCTGCAGGTATATTATTTTGAGGGAAGAAGAAAAGAAAATAACTCATTTTTTCTGTCTTTTCCCACATTCTTTGTGTTCCTTCTGCATAAATGACTAACAGCAATGCCCTTTCCAGAATAGGAGCTGGGATCCTGGAATGTCGCCCTGTCTTCTCCTTCACAAGAGGAGTTTTTAAAGCACAGCTTCTTTCTCTTCACTCCTCCAACATCAATCTTGTTATGCAGGAAAACAAAAGTCCTCCTGAGCTTCAGCTTTATACCCACAGTTAGTTTGAACATTTCAGTCAAGGTATGCAAAACTAAGCACCACAACTAATTCCTCCTTTTCACTCATTTTTTTCTACTGTGCCTAGGTAAGGGATGGACCACGGCTGGCTGATTCCCCCAGAGGGATGAAAGCTTTACGTGTCTCTCCCGCCTTCCGTCAGCTAATAAATGTCAATTGACATAAGTGACCTAGTGCTGTCTGCTAATTAGACTATCACTTATACAGTTTAACTAGATCAGTGTCACAGTGTGAACACAGTTAGGAAAAGAATCTGAGAATACTGTAAAAGAAATGTTAAAAAAAAAAATTCTGAGTTTCTTCATTAAAAAAATATATATACACAGGTATAACCCCAAACCATTTTTAGTTTAAAACAAAAGGACAGAATTGTTTTCATTTAACAATCAGAATTCCAGTACATACCATCATGTTTCACTAGTAATAATAATTTTGATGAATGATACGAACAGCACATCATTTAGTTTCATAACTCCTCCTGATGGCCAGCTCCTTGATATCAGACAATGTTCACTATGGCAACAATATTACAGAGTCATGCATTCTCTGTAGTAGTAAGAAAAGGAAGAATAAATAAGTAAATAAATAAATGAAAATATTTTACTAGCAAGAACTACAAGACAGAAAATTATTACGATGACACAGAACTAACAGCCTTGATTGAACTAATGAGAAAAAAAAATTGCCTTAATTTCTTTATATAATCATAAAATGGTTCATCTGCTGTGATCTATGCTTTTGAGAAATCAGCATTTTAAGTTTTGTAAATACAATTTAAAGGTTTCTTTAGCTGGATGTAATTCAAAGTATATGAATAGAACAGAAAAGCCACCTCTGACTCCAAGAGGTTTGGGATCAAATACTAGTTTTATAGGTAGTAGGAGAAGAACAAAACTTATTTCACTCTCAAATACAGTCATCTTCTCACTTCAGTAACTTACTAGTGTCAACACAACTGCATGGGTTATTTTTTTACACTATCTTTCACAGGCAGTGTCACAGGATTGTCAGCAGAAACCCCCACTGTAAGAGCTGTGCAGTTTTCCAGTGCTTTAGCTGTAATTAAATTAAAAGAGAACGCAGGGCATACTGTAGCATCCAGCATACCCACATTCAGTATATCAAATGATTTTGAACAAGGAGATGGTCTCATGTGTACATCAGCAGCTTCCGCTCTGACAAAATTGAAGTGAACTTCATCTAAGGCACTGTTCACACTTGAAGGATGTTTATTACAAGGAAAGGTGAAGTGTATTAGTGAAGGGAAATAGCTAACGTGACATAAAAGCAAAACCAGCATCACGACCCACTTTTGCTGTTCTGCTGAATGAAGTTATGTTTCCTCTTGCCTTGAGAGACTGAATATTGTTACATACAGTGCCAAACATATTATGCACTTACCTTCAACGGCAGATCAAAGCATTGCCGTAATCCAGGCACAACGGTATTTAGCTGCAGTGACAGCTGTACACAATGAAGCCCTCTGAGGAGGTCACTGCATAAAAAGGATAAGAAAATAATATAAAATATTGCTGCAGGTGCAGTGAAAGACATTGAAATTATCACAAAAAATAAGTCTGATCCAGAAAGACTCACTCTTGTAGAAGGTCCACCTGATTCTCTGGTGACTTGTAAGTCCCACCAGCCATCGTGACCTTTACCACTATGAGGAGACAAAGCGAAGAGGCTAAGCTGCTGATATGAGTCTTACAATTCGCTGTGTTGAGAGAAACTGATAAGTAAAATATTCTATTTTTTAAAAAAACAGATTCCTTTGATAGCTCAGTTGGCCATGTATAGGCAGCATTAACACATAGCTGCCATGACTCCTCAACAGGTGTCCATGTATCCTCCAAACTTTCTTACCTGTAAAGATTATTAGTGTCAGAAAATTCAGACAACCTTGTTTCTGAAGTTTAGAATATCTTGAGCCATTCAGAACTCTGAACTTAATCTTTGCTAGACAAAATAAGTTTTTAAAATGAGGTGGGAATTGTGTAAGATTATAAAAGAATAAAGTTTACTCTATGATGAGCCCAGAGTTCCTGACACTATGCTTTGTGGACACCAAGGTACTTGTTATTCAATAACCTTTAGTGTACTTGCTAGTGTAAAGGACATTAAATATCAACCAATGGAACTTTTTTTTTCCCTTTCATATGACTGCATCTGTCACAAGGGCTAACTTACTGATTAATGGACTCCAAAGATATTCTGTGAAATTGTGTTCAACTTATTGATCATTTTCTGACATTTCCAACTGCAAATAAAGCTCGCTCTTTTTTTTTTTTCTGTTACATCTTCTATACCCTTGCTGCCTGCAGAACAAAAAAAAAATATATTTTCTACTATATATAAATACAGATAATTAAAGTGTTATCTCCAATTTTTTTTCAGGATTTAAAATATGTTTTTCCTAATGTTGTACCAGTAGATGCAGGACTAGTTTCTGCATCACTCAGCACACTTGCAGCAAAAGCAGTGAGGAACTTCAGTTCTGGGAAAATGACAGACTGTCTCAGAGAAATGAGAGATATGATGCTGACCTTACAATGAAGGTATGTGAAGAAAATTGATTCATTTTTCATTATTTGCATTAATTTGGATTCAGACTCTAAAATCACTGTATCACCTGTTCAAACATAAACAAGAGCATAATTGCATAGTCCTTATTTAAATCAGAGTACTTTATATTGGAAAGTAAATGTTCTTACTTTCAATAAAACCCTTGTTCTCGTAAGTAAAATTAGAGGTTGCTCAAAAAGATTTGGATGCATTTGTATACGCAGATCTTTATGGAAACTATTTTTTCTTTTAAGAAAGACAAAGTTTTTGGTACCTGAAACTTTCTAAATTGTCTAGCAATTGTTCAGAGTTAGTTACAGAACTAATCAACAATATGAACTCTATGGAACTGTAGATCAGAAATGGCATCTGACATATGAAAAGTAATCAAGTGTATTCATTATTTTCAGTTCTTTCAAGTCTGCTTCTTTATATTTACAATGGCATGTATAAAATATAAAGTCTGTAGCAAATATACAGTATACATAAATCCCCCCAGAAAACTCCTTTTATTTCTGAAGATGAAATTTTCATCTGTATTTCTTGGATACTACAGAAAAAAAAAATTGTACAAAAAAAATATACAGATAGTTCAATACGACACATATTCTGTTGTGTTAAATAACAATGCTTAAATTGTCATTTGTCACCTTTTATAAGGATAACACACATAAGCTCCTCAACAATGAGTGCCTTTGTGTTTCATTTCATTCCACGCCAAATGTAAGAAAACTTATTCTACTTCACAGTGCAGCTAAGATGAAACAGTTGGCACTATTTGTCATGGTTTAAAGATACACAAAGTTGTTAACATAGCTCAACTAAGGCTTTGGGACTTGTCATCAACTTCATCTTGTAAGTAACCTTAAAGAAATGGAGGTCAGCAAGCCTTTGTTTTACAGAGATGAGGTACAATTTACAGTTCCAAGAGTTTTGAGACACTTCATTTCACAGTTTTCTGATAGTTCTGAGAGAGAAAACCAAATGTCAACCAGGAAATTTCTATTATAGATATTCAAACAGCAAAAGACACACTCAGATTTTGTTAAGTACAGATGTAATTGTTACCTTACCAAGACATTGCTCAACCTTCAAACAATGGACTTACCCACATTCAGCACATTTTTGGTTGTAGTTAAATATGTCAGGACCCTGGCTTGGATTTGGATTCAGAATAATTTCTGAAGAAGACTGGCAGCAGGTGGTGTTGACTTGCACATGCAATTTGTACAGTTATTAACTCAGTACGATCTGCTAGATACATTTTTTACTTCTTATGTAACAAACCAAGGACATTTCTGAAATATATTGGCCAACAGTTCTTTCTTATCCAACAACAGTCCTCCCTATAACTGGTACAAAGTAATTTCACGTTACTACAAAGATAAAAAATTCCTTCTGAAAACTCTTAAATCAATACTTTTTCTAAGGCATTGACAACATTCCATTTCTAAGGTGGAAAAACTAAAGCAGAGTGGGCCAAAATTGTTTAAAACAAACAAAAATGTGATGTTACAGTCCTGAAAACTTTTTATAAAAAAGGAAACAAAATTACAGATATTCTAGACTCTTGATTTCAGAGGAAAAAAAAAATTATTTGTTTCAACTACTTAAAAGAAAGATCCCACTAATAGACACATTCTCATCCTGAAAAGTATTGATAACAACGAAAGTCCACAGAGGAAAAAAAAAAAAAAAGTATCCGTATTTAAGTTGTGTCTGTCTGGTGCAAGGTATCTTTTCTTTTATCTTTTCTTTTTTATTTTCACTCACATAGTCCACAGTTAGAAAAATAATCAGCTCTTTGAACATGGGTCTATTTTCAAAGGCCCTCATTCGGGTAGGTAGGTAGGCAAATACTCACCCTGAACTGAGCTGAACATCTTGAGGGCTGAAAGTTAAACAGAAACCATAACCAACAGAGTATGGTTTACATCTGTATGTGTGAACATCCAAATTTTCATGAAACACACATGCATACTCAATACATATGTAGATCTAGGGCCTTAGCTTTTCTCTTTTTGATAGAATAGTGCTTTCCAAGCCCTATCATGCGTCTGACCTTCCAGTTTATATTTCTGAAACATTCAAGAAATTTCTTCCTACTCATTTTAGCACTGAATTATGACAGCTGACCCACCAGAAATGAACTCTGTCAGGTAGTGATTGCCAAGTGGACAGGAGTGAACTAAGACTAACGATATTAGACAACAATTGCCAGATAAATGCATAATGAGTAAAGATAAACAATGTCAGCTCAAAATGGTGACATGATGAAAGGTAAGCAATAATGAACAATGTCAAACAGAGATTGCCAAAAAGATCAGGATGAGCAATGTCCCATTGTTCAGTTGACTTAAGTAAATGAAGATAAATGACACCAGACGCTGATTAGTGAGCAAAAGGACAAAACATGGGCAAGATGTTGACTAGGCAAGATGAATTAAAAAATTGAATGTTTTAATCTTTTTTTAAAATATGTAACATGCAATACAGCATGACTATATACTATAGTACAGTTTTTCTTCCTATATTTGTTCTGTAATTCTGGGATTACACAACACAACATGGTATACATTCTTACAGAAATAGATTATTTTTAACTTCACCCAAGTGGCCTCTTCTTTCAAGACATTTTGTTCCCATTGTCTGCCCTTGAAGACTTGTAATTCCAGTTCATTAACAAAACAAAAAAAATTCTGTGGTGCCCTTGTGGATTCTGTGGGTTGAGTTTTTTTTCCAAAAAAAAAGTTACCCTAGGGGAGTTAGTCAGTACTTTCAGGATCTAGAACTTTTTAGAAACAGTACCTGTAAAAACTAAGAACTGTAGCTAAGAAAGTAACGGCTGTGGAATATGAACAAATAGCATCAGATTTTCTCTGAGGCTTATGTAACTCTTTCTCTACTAGTGATGTTCTCTGAAATGTCGCCCAGGAAAAACACAGCAAGTAGACCTTTTTATGATAGAAAGGGAATCCACAGATTACAAGCAAATTATTCATAAAACACATGCTTGCTTTAAAACACATTAACTTGTTCACCCTTGCACATCATCTTATTTCATAGATTTGTGGAGTACTACATATCAGTGTTAGGGAGTTTGGGATGACCCTAAGGAAACTCACCAAATTTCATAACTTGATAACTGGTGATCAAATGGAAATGACAATTCAGAAGTAGTGAGCCTTGTGCTAGCTGGATAACTCCATGGCCCTGAATCTTCAGTAGAGCAGTCTACAAAGTATACAAAGTCCTAGACACTTCAAACACAAGTTCAATGCTTAGTCCATCAAGGACAACAGGGGAGCAATATCAGTAGTACAGAAAGGCTAATTTCACTACATGTACACAGGCCTACAACAGTATGACACAGTGTTCTAGCACCCTGGAAACAACACTAAATCTCACTAAACATTTTATATCTCATTAAAAGGAGATAAAGCAAGAGAGATAAGAGCTGGGCTGAGACAGGACCAGAAGTGCAGCTCTCTCCCAAGATCAAAAGGTCACTCAGAAGAGTGAAGGGAGGACCTTTGCTTTGGCTAAGATTTATTCGATGCATTAATACAAGCACTAGTATTAATGTGAAGTATTCAAAAAATTTGTGCCAGTCCTTATCTGGCCTTCTGAACGGCATTGATCTTTACCAGTCAAATTAGCAAGTGGAGATGAGGAAGGATGCAGTACAAAAAGTCTGAGTGTGTGAAGAATTGAGAAATCAGCTCCTACTTTCCTCACCTTGGAAATATAAATGTGCTTGAAAATATTCAGAAACAATGCAAAAGTTAAATTCCTCTTCCACAGCTGGGATGGTACTGTAATTTCATTGTTCTTGTATTTTGTCATGTTAATGAGCTTCCAGTGGATGAAGAATCAGTCATACATCTTTCAGGTAACAGGTCCAGAGCAGTAAAAAAGAAATATAGGATTATATAGAATCATAATTCTACTAAAGTTGTCACAAATGTCTGAAGACAACATTTTAGCAAATAATTATTTAAATTATAAATAAAAAGAATATAGAAATTCAAACGAAAACAAGAAATCAGAATTTTACAAAGCAGCAGCTGAGATTCAATGAGGTTGAAGGCACAATTCTTCTTTGGTATCTAAGCCATAGGCACCTACCTCTAAATCAGCCATCCTAGCTCTGCAGCATAGTCAGTAGAGGAAAAATAGCATGTCTGAGGACAATTAATTTCACGATGGTGAGCCCTCTGTGAGTCAATGAAAGGGGCTCATGATGACCAGTTTCGATGCAGACATCTAACTTTTAAATGTCTAGCAAGATGAACTTTCCATAAGCCCTTTGTCACTCACGTATGGCAATTCTCAGTTTAACCTTTGCAAAAATCTTACTAAGAGGAAACCAGTAAGTTAAAGTTCACATTTTCAACAATTTGAACATGGAGTTCACACTGGCTGGTTGGCTGAGCAGAGAGTCTCTACATCTGCTGGCAGACAGCTCAGTGAAATGGGTCATGCATAGAGCATCAAATACTGCTCCTAGTTTATTAAAAGCATCCTAACGCCAAGGGAAAGCTCCTTTCTGTTAACAGACAACTAACAGTGTTCTTCAAAAATTCATCAGTCAGTCAGTTCAGCTTGGGTGATATGATGGTAGTTTGAGACACTTGCTGAAAAAGGAACTCTAGGTTCAACGCTGGCCACCATGCTGACCTTTGAGAGTTTCTAATCTGTCCTTAGTGTCTTGACTACAAAAATAAAAATACTTAGTATCCAGAATGTAATGTTAAATGTCTTACCCACATCTCAATAAAAAGAAATCACAGCTTTTAAAGAGTAAGTCATAAATTCCCTTAATTCCAATGCAGTGTAAATCTTTCATACTCACATATATTCCTCGGAGCACATTTCAGATCAAGTGGCCTTTCCTCTTCTGCTTCTTTACACAATATTTGTGGGTAGCTTATGAATGCTTGAATGAATCATGCTGAAATGCTTATAAATCTCTCTTTTTCCTCTTGATTATTCACAGTGCAAGTCTCTCTTTACTGAGCTATTACAATTATTTAAGGTAAGCAAACATCTGTAAATCCAGTCCAGAAATTTTAAGGGTTTTTCTCATTACTTTTCCCCCCTACATGTGCCCCACCTCAAATGGGGTAAAGATATCACTATGAGTCTGACAGTTAATATTCAGTTGATGTAAGACATCTCTGTTTCAGTAAATTAAAGGATTCTTTGGTAATCTAAATTAGCAAAGAGTCATCCCCTCATGAAGGCTACAATTTGTTTCTTCATTGGAAAAAAATCATCAGATGATACAATATCATGCTTATCACAGTCCAGGTTACATTGAAGTGGCATGTTTCTCCTCTGTTTGTTGTAGTGTCTGTCCTTAATAGGTGCCAAATGGCTACCGTAACTTGAACTGTTCTCTTGTGCTACAAGTTGAGATATTTTCTTAACTACAACTTCATCCACATTATGTATGTACATATAATTTCTAATGATTAGAAATCAGCGCACCTTTAAGTTCGCAGTCAGAGCTTTAGCTGTGTCTTCAACGAAATGGATGTTTGCATCAACTACAGATGAGATGATGTGTGGTGAATTTAATGCATTTTCTTCTGATGGTTAGAGTAAAATGAGACAGCTTCTTTCTACCGTGTATTGAAAAATGAAATCCCTGTGAAATTTCATGATCTATTTCTTCATAAGCTTTGCTAACAAACTGAAATGTACTTCAGTGATGTGCTATTATAACTGCGTGCAAAAGCATTAATGATGGTGGGAATTAAAAATGGCTTTTAGAAATAAAGAACTTTAAAAACTCATTTATAGCATAGCAATTATAATTGGTACAAGTTTACAGACTTATTTTACAGAAGTGTGCCGAGTTGCCTCTTACGGCTTGCTAAAGCAGTATTTTCCAAAGCAACACTGCACCTCATTCTGGAAGGTTCTTTAATTAATTTGAATGTTGAAGCACTGCAAAAATAAAAAACAAAAAACATGTTATGCAACATTTAGTTCCACTGAGCCATACAGCAGCATAATTTTTACAAGTTTCTTTATGTTCCCATTGTGTTTAATTCTGTTACTTGCATTAGACTGCAGATGTCTCTGGCTTTTCCCCACAGCTAAGACTGTTCTCTAATATAATGTAATAGCTCCAATATAAGCCCCCAGATCTTAGACAATTCACTTGTTATGGAACGTTAATAAATTCTTTTTTTCACATTTCTATGGAACATTTACTTTCAAATACATACTATTGACTGAGGTGTTAATTCAAAACAGTCCTTTGAAAATGAGAAGTAAAATCTAATTTCAGAAAATGCATAAAGCGGTGTGCAGGTAAAGAATATAACTTTTAGAGAATTATCTGCAGATGACTTTGAAATTCCCCTCATAGACACATGACAATATTGGACAGAATGGAACCTCATTGCCTTGTCTAAACATAAAAGCACAGTAGGCAAACTTTTAAGATTTGGAAGAAATCTACAGACCAGGCCTGTGTTGTATCTAGTTAGTGCTGAAATAGCCGTAATAACAACAAATATTTTGCTTAGTGTATTTTCACGGGTAAATAAATAAATAATAGATGCTGGGGGAAAGTGAGAAGGTTTAAAGCCTGCACTCAAATGCAATCACCATGCTCATTAATTTCTCAGCTTTGTCTGCTGGTTCTAGGCATTATTCAATCCTTTGCCATTTGAAACTTTCTTTTTTTTAAGAAAGGTACTACTGATGTGTACACTGAGTACAGGATGCCATTCTGTCAGGCTACAGAAGGACTCATTCTTTCCACTCACTGCTATGGGCGGCATTTGGGAATAGATGTTTGTTCAGAGCGAACAGAAGAAAGGAAGAAATAATAAGTTTATCAGCAGCCGACAAAGCACACATACTGTGATGATTAATATGCATTTGAGTGGAGAACTGCTCTTTTTGCCATTAAAACTTGTATTATTTAAATAACATCTTTCATCAAAGTCTTCTAATTGCGCTACAGTTTGTGATCATTTAATTATCTGTGTTTTCCTTTCAAGATGGTATCTTGAAAATGTGTCGTATATATTAGAGTACTTCTTCACTTTTAAGTATAGCATAGCAAAATGGGTTTCTCCTAGAGAAAATAATTTTCTTCTTGGCCACTTTGGCCAAAAGCAAGTTAATAAACACAGAACATCCTCAGTTTTCATTTGAAAAGTTACATAGGCTGATATCATAAATATAAATTCCTGTTGCAGTTTAAGGTTCACAGGACAAACTTACAAGAGCTTCTTTACAAATTCTGTGTGATCTCTTCAGACATTTTAAGCACCTGGAATATTTGCATTTCTGATTTTACTGGTATAACTTTAACAGGAGAGATATACCCTTGCTTAGTATAAACCGGATTAGGCTCTGACCATACATTTCTTGTTGATTCTGCATATAACGGAAGAAAAAAATAAGGAAATAGATATCTAAAAAAATAGGAAAAGGGGGAAATGGGTGGCCATTCTACTGCGGCTTTCATGATGACAGACTTCAGCTCGCCTTTTAAGGGGTCACCTCTTCTTGAAGTGAATGCCATGGAGAGGGGTTTCCTTTTTTAAATGTTCGTTCCCCTGCTCCTAGTGAGATGTTCAGGATTTTTGTGTTCTGGCAGGTCTGTTTTGAAAGAAAACCAAATGAAAAAACAGTCGAGTGCCTATAGGCTGTAACTATAATAGGTTTGTTTAGGCTCATTCAGATGGTTAGTGATTTGCTGCTTTATTAAATGTCAGCTGTTTGGTAGAGAATTACACTAAAGAAAATCTAAACATCATGGGAAATCAAGATTTATCAGAATGTCAGTTTGTCCAATTAACATGTAATATAATTCTTTAAATGGGACAATTATGCATATATTGACTTCTGTCTTTTATGCATGTGTGTGGGTTTTTATAAAAAAAACATGATGAAATATAGGAAAAATACATTGTAATATGATTAAATGAAAAATATCTCAAAAAGAAATGAGTAATAATAATTTTCTTTTTACCTGTGAGCTTTTTTTATATACTTGGAGTCCTTTTTATATACTTGATGCACCTTAACAATATTTGGTATCGTATTTGGCTGGAGATCCATCGATTTGTCTGCTCTACTCTGTGTAGAGCACAAGACTGGATGTTTTTGAGATAAGTTGGAGAAAAGCTCTGTGTGATAAAAATAGATGTACCACTGAATAAAATAATATGAAACCAATATAAGCTAATAAATATAATTCCTAACAACATAATACATTTTCTTTGCATTAATAAATAGTAAATGCACGGAAATATGAAACATTCTTCCAGACAATTTTATTCTTCTTACAGCACCATCAGTGGTTGCACCTTCATAATCACACTGTTCTTTCAAATATTTTTACAGTTATAAAAAAGGACCAGATTTAAATAAAGATATAATTAACAAGCAATAGTACCTTAAATATCCCTTTTTATGTGGGATTACGGATTTTGTATATATTCATTTCAGTTAACTCTGACAGCAAGTCTGCACCTGACGGTTATGCCAGTCATAACTGAGACTCCCATTACACTCTCACTATCGCAACAGACGGCTTGCTTTTTAGAGTAAGAGGTATCAGTTTTTATACCACAAGACAATATCATTTGCGCTACCGTATTCTTTCTGTTTCTTCGCTGCCTGCTGTTATTTTCAATTATTTAATTTTTTACAAATATATTTTTTCTTTTTTTTTTTTTTTTTGCTTTTCAAATAAAAGGAAGGATTAACTCAAACACAAAAACCCTAGTATTAATATAAGGGCATTACAAAAACTAGAAATATAATAATTGGAATCTGAACGATAAACATAGGAAGGTATCCTAATTAATGATGATAATATATTGCTGTAACTATGTATTAGCATGTTTTTATAGATCAGCTTTCTATTAGAGCATCATAAATGTAGAGAATCATCACCAGTTATCTGAGGTCATTAGAAGCCAGTCACTTATTTTACTTTTACCACTGCTTTGAAGGCACCGATACAATCTCAATGTAGTAAGTCAGACCAAGAAATCAACAACAGTCTCATCTTAGAGCTACTCAGCCTCCAGATTTTATTTCTAATAAGATAATATTAACTCAAATTAACTATCTTCTTTTTTTCTTTTGGAGAAAATAAAAACACCCTCTATGCATAAGCCATTTTTTAATGGTTATTTACATACAAGTCCAGATTACTTCTTCAATACTTATTAGACTTAGACTTATTAGTAGGAATAAAACCCAGAGGAGACCTTCAAGAGAAAAAGCACTGCGATGCAGACAGCAGCTCGTGTATTTGCAAGCTGCACTGGGTCATATATATTAAATGTCCTGAGAGCTGTTAAATGCAGAGTTCTGGTGCTGGTAAAAATTTAATTTTTAAATCCACCCAAACAAATGTTACCCTTCCTGCTGACATTTTTAATCCTCTTCTCCTGCTTCTGTAGGTAAAAATTGAAAGTAGGTCATGCTACAGTATTACCTGTGATGGATTCTCCATCGCAGTTGGAAAAGTAGTAACCGGCTCAGCAAATTGATAAAATTAAAAACAAACAACTGTAAGATATGAAGCTTTCTTCAGTGCAAAATTAACACTGAAGTCACAAAAGCAATTGATAAAACCTCTAACAGAGGAGTTGACAGAACCCCAAAGAGTGCAGATGCTCATTTCTGGGTAAAAAAAAAATTCAAATTAAACTTTCCAGCCACTACATTTCCAGAGACTATAGTGTTGAATTTCACAAATGAAGCACTGATGGCTGATATGTAAACTAATCTAAATTATTCCAGTCATCTGGTAACTGACTAGTCACAGTCATCTGGATTTTATAATCATCCATTACATTCATTTTTCTAAGGATGGACCTAAGAATATGGAGCACTATAATATTAGTCACTACTTCACCCAAGCCTATGAACTCAGCACACAAAGAAATTGTGCTGAAATTCCATACATTCCTTAAAAATGTACTGGATCAAAAATATAATTTTTTTCTAGGCACAAATTTTTTGAGATTTGCTAGTCTACAGTTGCATTTTACACAATATATGCGGGACAAATGCCACTGTGTGAAGATTATTACTCAATATTACAGAGAAGACAAATTACTAATAGTTGATTTTTTAATAAGTTCCTTCATCTGGCTAATAAAGATGATCTAACGCTATATTACATGAAATGCAGCCCCTGCATTCTCTCTAAATACTAGATTTACTCCATAACTTTTAAAATCTTCCAGAGCTATGTCATGACTTTTGACACATAATGGACTGCAAAAACAACACTTCACTATGAAATCTCCTAACATCCTATTTAATTCTGCTACTGGATTCTTTGCAACAAGATACTTTGGCTTCTGGATATTTTGCATAATATAAACACCTGCATATACTAGGACTGCAATAAGTAGTTAATTACGTCGTAAGAGTTGCAGGTTCTTAGTTTGCATTTACTCTGAGAAGAAAAGCCAAGTCTCAGTTGCAGCCTGTCAGCTTTCCTTTGAATTGCCACAATAATTAATATCCTTTTCATCAAAAAGTATGCCACCAAAATGGGACAGGTGGTTTAAACAGTTGCTAAAAACTGCTAAATATCTCTGGCAATGGTGCCATAATGTGACTAGAATTATGTCCTTTTCCTGAAAAACTACAGTCACAAGCCTAGTTTACCTACTTTAAATGCAGTTGTACTGGTTTGTCTATAGTTTCATATTTATTTATCCCTGCAAGCAACAGGGATGAATGTAAAGAAACAACGGAAAAGAGAAAATATTTCAAGAATATCAAGGACTTAAATTTCAAGCTCTAAATCATAGCTCGTTGTTCATCACAGAGCTTGAACTCAGACTCTCTTCTGATGTTGTAGGTTAGAAAATGTCAAAAATGCATCACTGTTCGGAATAATGCAATAGAGAGGGATGCAAGGAAAAGAAAAAAGCCACTGGAATCCTAAATGTTGGCATTAACTCTGAAAGCAAATTTTGTAATGTAACCACCTGTTGCTTACATGTGTTGCTGGTGATCTGAGGACCACAGAAATTAAACTAGCCACAAGCTATTGCCAAAGTTTGTCGTTAACATAAGCAAAGTTTCTGTGCCACTTGGTGAACATTTTCACACACAAGAGTCCCTTGCTGTATTTACTAATATAAAAGACTAATTCAAGTACTTGCGGCAGCTTTTGTTGATGCTTGCATTAAGACGTGAATAGCTGCAATCAGTAATGAGAAGAGAGACTCCACTCCTGTCACTACAGAGTACTGGTCTTCTGTCAGTACATAACTAATGAACTCATTATTTTTCAGCAATACATGTTTTAATTTCAGAGAAAGTGAAGAAGCATTATTTGTGGCATATGGCAAATAATCTACAGGGATAAAACATTTGATGAGAACTTCACCTTGTTTTCAGCTCATGAATAGACCATGATCAATCATGATTGATGATCAAATTACAGTTAGATGATCAAACTTGATCATCTAAATGTATCCATTTTCAACGTTTTTTCCACTGAACACTAAATAATTCTCACCCCATGAGCTGTATGAATCAGTCTGTTGAAACCGTTTTATAACACTGTGGTATTAAATGTTATTCAAAGTGTTAAATCAAAGCTATCAGACAAAGCACACAAGATGGGTTATTCTCTCAGCAGATAACATCGGCCCTTAGAATCAAATATCCAGAATGAATTCTTCGTTATATATCTGAAATATATGCTCCGGAAACACATTGTGACAAGTACTTAACTACTTGACTATTTACCATATGTCCTGATTATATATTATTTACCTTATAGAAAAAGTACTTTTTAATTTTAAGAAAGTTTGGATTCAGATCAAATCTTGATTCACATTTCATGCTCTAGAAAACTTACCTTCCCAGAAGACTTAAGAAAACATTTTCAGAATTTTAGAAAAGCTCAACGCTTAAACTATGCCTTGGCTCAATATCTGTACTGGATTTGAATATCTCTTAAATTGTTCTGTTATCTTGAATCCAGCTTAGGGAAAGTAATTTTCTCCATATATTGCCTCACCAGTTTCTGTCGATTCAGTCAACATACTGATCCTCCTTCTAGAACGGGTTAATTAGTATTTTCTCCTGACTTCTGTGTAATTTCAAGTGTTGGACCTGCCCCTGTTTATTTATTGATTCTGTACTGAAGTTGAGCACTTTTCTCTATAACTTCTGCATGAGAATAAAACTAAATTAATCCCTTTATATAGAGGTCTAAATAATTTGGGAAGCATATTGTGTTTTGTGATAGAAAGCAGTATTAGATTTTGGACACCTTAATGAACATATCCAGAAACATATTTCCTACAGTACTTTCTTTAGGTGAATAACAGCAGTATAAGTGAGTTATAGTTTTCCACTATAGAAATTATTTTTCATATGCTAACCAAATAATATTTATTCATAAGAACATACCTTTTTTTCGGCACAAATGTAAAGATTACATAAGATGGCAGGTACGCTATTAGCCATTATATGATTACGCAGGCTTTCCAACAGGTATCATCAACCCTTTATAGAAAGAAAGTTAATTAAAGTTCAAAACTTTATGAGAGAAAGAAAATATACACTTCCTTTCCTAGAAGTTTCTGGATGAAAGATTTCTTCTATATTAAATTAACAAGTCAAACTGAAGGTCATATTTGGATAGCATATAGGAATTTTCTGTATTTTTATTTTGGCTTCGTCTTCAGAAAACACTGTCTCCTCCTCAGCTGCCAAGGGTTCTTAACAATGTGGATACCTCAAGTTCGTGTTTGATTATATTTGCAAACTCGGTGTGATAAGAGACTACAGGCATGAGTCAGCAAGCTACAAAGCATACTGTCAGCTCCCAGGTGGGCATGTTTGTGTAATAACTGTCAATCCTCTCTTGTTTACTTTTATATGTGATATATATCCTTTATATTAGCAAGGTTAGCTTATTCTATCTAAAAGAGTCTCATGAACTAGCAACCACTTGGTTGCCACCCATACCATTTCTAGGGACTGATGTTCCACACTTCTGGGACTGATTCAGACCATCCATCAATTTTACACCGTGTACAGCCTGACTGACTTCGCTGAGATAACTTCTGATTTGGATGGAAAACCAAAGCGGACACGAGCAGACGTCATCACGGTAAACTACTTCTCATACAGCCCGTATCTTTCACGATTTCGTAAATCACATCTTGAGATAAAAGGCATTGTCTCAAGCCTATCATGGATTCAGACCTCCTCAGACATAGAATTCTTTGCATTTTCAGAAAATACTTGCATACAAACTATTTGCACTTTTATTTACCTTTTTGCACCCTCCTTATTTACAAATTTCACCAATCCTGCTAATAATGTAGATGTCATTCTGCTGTTGAGTTCCACTCTGTCTACACCTAAGGGCACGGTAAGCTGCTTTTGTGCCATAGTTATTTCTGTGAGTTGGCTGCTACTGTTAATTAACAGCTTTTCTGTTAATACTGAGAAGGGATGAATTGGTTGTTTGACTAACTGAGGTTCTATGATGGAAATCAACAGTAAATTGCATTTTTCGTCAATTCAGGCTACTGAAATACAGACATATTCATAAACTCATTATGAAGAAAAAGTGTTCTAAAGAGGTAAGAAGTAGAACATAAAACACTATTTCATTGCTACAATTACAGAACATTCATAAAAGAGTTACCAAAACTGTGCTAAAATCAAATTCTGTTTCAGAGATATAAAAAGAAATGTGTCCTTTTTTTCTTTTCTTTATTTTTTTCTTTCTCTAAGTTTACAGTCATTACAAACAGCATTCATCACACACACACACACTATTTCTCCGACACAATTTAACGTATAGAAATCCCTATCATGATCAAACATGAAAACATCTGGGAACGTGGCTTACACAGCACGCAGACTATGCTCACTGTTTTTATGGAAAATGCTTGTCGACTTCCAAAGGATACAGAACTACTCTACAGCTAGAACTTTTTCTGGAACAAAATGAAAGCAGGAATGCACTTATGTCCACTGTGCGTAAAGGAAAACATGTTTATCACATTAAGAAACCAAGGCTGGAGATATGCTTTGTCATTTCCCTACAAGCAAATCCATGCATCCAGGAAAAAAAAAGGAAGCATGCTGTCAGAGAAGATACACAAGAGGTCTGTGCAACAACTGTGGATGATTCTTTTTCATAACAAGAAGACACGGTTCATTACAGTTAGATCATTATCATACTAGAAAACTGAATCTCCAAGAAGTAAATCGCTGTTTATTATCTCTCAGAACTGCTTACCGAACAGTTCTCCAGTCTAAACCAGTCCTACCCCACACTTGAGGGGATTCATCTTATGAACCTGCTGCACTAAAATATAAAATTATGCATTTCCTTTACCAGATAGGTACCCAGTCAACTTCATAATATTAGATACCAAAAAAAAACCTTTGCTTTTCTTTTCATATGACTATAACTCATATTCACCTTTTCTATGCTACTCAGTGATGAGTCTTAAGTTCTGTGACAGAGATTATTTATTTTGTGAACGAACAGAAGCAAAATTCTCTTGGAACTATCTGAAAACACAATTTGTCAAATTCTTCAATATTGCCATTCAGACAAGCATAAACTATTGTAAAATACTTGTCAGTTAGGCCACGGGATAGGATTCATCCCTCTGTCTCCTCTGACTCAGAGATTTAGAGTCAGGTTTTAGTTAGGGCTCAGGCAAAAGGCTGCACTGTAAAGTATTTCCATGATGAACGTGACAGTTAAGAGGTTTAATATTGTCAGCACACTTACACTTGCAGTGAAATTTCCTCAGGTTCTCTGAAAGAAAATGCACCCTTTCCGTTCTGCACAGGTAAGCTCCGGTCTGTACTTTCCCATGGCAACAAGCACAACTGTTTTTAAACATCTAAAAGATAAATAGCTGTACATTCATGTATCCTGTATGTGAAAGGACGTGATATAGACATACTTCTATTATCTACGTAATGGACGCACGTTTATTTCTGTTTCTGGGAATTAGTATTGTCTTAAAAACTAAATAAACAGAAAAGGAGAAATAACCTTACACTTTTATATTAGAAGAAGGTTTTAGTTTTATACCCACTGTAGATAGTCCTAGACTAGATTTCAACTAGCTCCAAAGATCTCCATGAAGGCAGACTCGAGGGCTGGTTCCCCACAGCTGCAACCACGCATTTCTGCTAGAGAGATGAGACTCATCTCAAGAAACATTCTGAATTTAAAAATTAAGTGTCAGGCTCTCTTAGATTTGCTGAATTAGCCAATGGCCACTCAGTCTATCTTCTCTCCTCTGGCTCTAGCAGAAATACCAATTACTAGTTTAGGCTACATACCTAAATTTTAGGTGACTAAAACTAGATTAAATTTATCCCCATCTAAATGAAGGCTTTGCATAAAAGAACAGAGCCAACATTGAAAACAAGGTGCATGCCGTTACTACCAAAAAATTTATAAGTAGCAGGAACACAATTTCACGTTTTTATAGCCTCATATGTATAAGCATTTTTATAGTCACGTCCATAAAAGTGTCTAAATGTGCTACATAAATATTAATGAATTAATCTGCCCTGCATCCCCATATGGTAGGCATTTATTTTTTACATTGAATAGCTGGAGAAAAAAAAAATTGAATTAAAGCTAAGCTCCATGCACAAGTCCAGCTACCAATTCTGTTAGAGAACCAGGAATAAATAATCCTGGACACTTGTTATCAGACTACATGCCTCAAAGAGACGTTATCTACCCAGCCATATGTAGCCTATGACTTCACAGTAACGTGATTTCCTGTTACTTCTCCCTTGCCACTGGAGACCCCTCCAAAACAAAACATTTGTAAAAACCTAAAGGCACAGAATAAAAATGGCGTATTTTTTTGGTGTTAGATTTCCATAGCTGAAAGTATTCCTGCAGATGTTGAAAGTGGTGGGGCACTTTCCCTGCTGTACAGCAGGATTGGTATCTGCATGACGTTACTTTTAACAAGCCCAATGCACTATATGCACTATGCCTACAAGTTGATACAGGTGTGCTAGCTACAACAGGAGTATCGATTTCAGGATGCAGAGAATTTAAATTATGTTGTAGAAGAGCCATCCTTTTCTTTAAAGAGACTTTGATAATTTATTGTTTTCTTTTTAAGAAACCCATAATCCAAGAGAGACCCAAAAAAAATTTAAAGGAGAAAAAGCATGAGAATCAAAATTAATTCTTGATAAGAGAGAAATTACTAAAGAAATACAACTCTTCCCACCAAAACAAGTTCAAGACCAGAAACAGGCCCTAATAAATTGAATTAGCAGCAAAGACAAGAAGACAAATATGTTTGAAATTTTCACCACTCCGAGAATGTTAGCACTCACCTAAGGCTCTTGATCACAGTTTGCACCAAAAAAGAAATCTGACAAAAATAATAAAGCCAGCTCAAATAACAGAGCTACCCTGCTCAAATAACAGAGTGTGTGAGAGTTAGTATGAAGCATTCCATGGAAATATTTTGTCCTGAATTCTCTTTGAAAAGACAATTACTGAATCTTGGAATACGGCTCGGAAAAACCCTTCTACAATGCTACTACTCATTTTAACTGTTGCTTTTTCCTCCTTTTTTTTTTTTTCTTCTATTTAGTCACCATCTTCCTTCTATAATCCACCACATACAAATCCAAAGTGGTCAAGATGCTAAGTGCCATTAAAAATAAACATAATTTATTTATGATTCCAACAAGCATTTTCCTTAATAACTTAACTGAACAAGACATTGGATGAACATCATGCCTTTCTTATGCTCCAATGGATTTTTTCCCGTTATGTCATAAGATACCAAGAGATACATTTGTTGAAATTTGCAGCAGTTAAATATGATTGTTTTCCTAAAAGCAGCAACTGATAGATTCACTGTGAGTGTGTACAACTCCAATACCAAACTTTTATTTCAACTTTATAATGACCTGCATGATACTGATATATAGAGGAACTTCTACCTTGCATCAAGTTTATGCGTTTCACCCAGAAACACATTCAAGAATAGATTTTTTTTTTCTTTCAATATCTAAGGGAATTTCTGACAGAATTGCTACCAGTGACACAGGTAGTATATTAACATTTCAGACCATGCTTTGATTTATCTTGACTTTAAACCACCTTATTTTGATCTATGTTCAAAGACTTAGAAACTAAATCCAATGTTGTTGAAAGAAACAAAATTTATTAACTACTTCCAAACTCAATCAGAACTACTTTTGGAGATATACTGGTATGCTACTGGCAACCATTCCTTTGACTTGCTAAAAGAAAAGACACAGCACACTTTTTATGAAATACAGGCATTCAGATACTAGCCAAAAGGGAATGCATCAAGCACTGAATAACATTTGATTTAACAATCGATAAAAATTAGAAGGTGTTTCCATAAATGAATCTGAATTCAATGATGCCATCACTCTACACATGCAGATTATGTAATACTAATACAATAAAAAATGAAACATTGGGTAAATTGTGTGACATCAGTGTGAATTCTCTTCAGCATTGCATTTCTTCAAAATTACCAAAATAGATTTTCCTTTAGAAATTGTACAGGATGGAATTAAAAATTTTCCTGAAATCTTGATTTATAAATCAAAGTATATTTTTAACAGAAAAAAAAAAAATCCATTTAGTTGTCAATTGAATATGAAACCAAAATCAGATACATTATATCTGCATAGGGAAATCCACGCATTCCACAAAGACTTACGACTTGAGCTTCATTCCAGTTGAAGTTAAAGAAAAAGATTTTGCTGACTACAGTAGAGAGATCTGGGTAATTAGGCCAATCCTATAGGGCTTTTTTAGGATTTAACATTCTGAGAAGTAATCTGTAGTGATTATTATTCTGAGAAGTAGTCTGTAAGTGATTATTATTGTGATATAAAACAAACCCATTATTTTCCTAAGTGTTTAGCAAATGCATAGGAAGAAGCAGTCTGTGATTGATTAACTGCTCTAAACAGCAGCTTGAAATACGTGGGAGAAAGATGACATGACTTCACAAAAATCACTCATCCCACTACTGGCAGAAACAAGAAAAAGAACTTTCTTTTCTTCCGTAAGGACACAGCCACTAAAGCCAGAAGGGTTTTGTGCAGCACTTGCCTACCAGTGACGCCAGCGTGAACCGAATGGGAATTTGGGGGTCTTGGTGCATTTCCATTAACTGGCACTGAAGTATATTGCTTGTCTTCCTAGTTACGCTGTGCCACAGAATTATCCCGGTCTCAAGGGCAGCAGTATTTGTTCACGGTTTTAATTTAATTTTATTTACTTAGTGTCACTTTGGCAGCAATAATAACTTTCTCAACATGATAACTTGCCTGGATTCTTTTGTGGTTCTTTTGGGGACCTGCTAATTTTTACTGCACAAATACCATTAGTGCTGTTTATTTCTGATTATTAGATATTGCAGAGTTTCACTCTGTTCTCTTATGAAGCAGATAACAGAGTGGGGAGTAATTACCCGCCATTTTAGTAATCCTTCCGTATGATGCAACAGGATTTTTTCTTTTTCTTGTGTTTTGTGCAGCACTGGGCTTTTAAATCATGAATCACCATAAGAACCCCTCTGAAGAACCTCTCCTTAACATTTTGGTCTAAAACGTCAGGACATCATTGTTCTCCTTCTATCATTTTTAATATACCTTTCCCTCTTATTCCTCACTAAAGACATTCTGGATTACATAGGCTCAGGGAGGCTTCTCCTGTGACCCCTCATTGAAACATTTACCTTTTCATGCTTTTGCACAACGTGAAGCACTTTCACTTCATCTCTTTGCAGTGAAATATTGGTTCTTTCTGACTTTGATAAAAATATATGTGGGTTTTCTCTTTTCTGCTGCACTGTTAATTCTTTTGAATTATATAAGACACAACTACTTATTAGGGAAGCACGAACTTACTGAGATCAAAGCCCTTCTTTCAGCTGCGTTAAGGTCCTTTTATAGCAGCCCGACTGTGTAAAGGTACTCGACATCTCACACCAAGCAAATTCAGAGACACATTTTTTAACATTTTACCATGAGATTCTGATATTGGTTGACTAGTGGGCTAATTCTTCTCAGATAAATTATTTTTGTTAGAAGGAAAGACATACATCTTTGCTAAATAATTATAAAAGGAAGATTTGTAAATTTGCTTGTGGAGAATATTGTTCCTTTAGCAAAGTGGATCTGTTACATGGTTTTGTTTTATCAAAGCAGAAAGAATGTGCTGCATCATGATGTCCTTGGTAGCTGCTGCTATCTGATGAGCATAAGTAATACATACTAGCTGGCACATCCATCTAAGAGAAATACAGTCTGAGGAACTTAAAGTTCATTGTTGCTGGGTGTTAGGGTAAGCTTAAGAAATTTCCAAAATATTGAAAATTCCAACAAAACATGTTCATATTTAGCATATATGGACAGAATCAGATGATCCTTATAGATCCAATTATAAATATGACATTTCTATTGAAATAAAATATTACCATTGTAACCTGGCTGCAAAAGCTAGATTAGATGAAGTAGAGGTTTTTCCATAGCATTTTTCCTTATCAGACTCAATGTGCTTCACAAAGAACTCAAGTATCATTATCAAGCTAACAAAACTGAGATACAGAGTGGAAAACTTAATCTCAGATTCATGCTGCCTTTAAAATATTTTAGGCTTCAATACATGGTGGTTACAGGCAAATCTAGAAAAGAGAGAAGACTAAGTCCATCCAATAACTAGATGCAGTTTGGCTGTATTTGTGTAGCACTATGAGCAAACTAAAAAGCATAATGAAAACATCCTCTATTTCCAAGATATTCTAATATAGATAAAACCAATAGTTTTCAATGTGAGATAAAGGAGTCATTACGTTATTAAAGACAACAGACCATACAATTTTCTTCTTTAAAATTTTAAACTTCTGAATTTGCTGAGCATTGGATTCTTGTTACGTAATTTGACAGGCTGATTCAAATATTTAATGGAAAGTTAATATTTTAGTAAATCCAAATATTTTCCCAATTATAGATTTCATACTTTTAAAATGAATTGATGAATTCAACACAGGATCATTTCTGCAACAATAAAAAAGTCATAACATTAAAAATTACTCAATTTTGTCTATGAAAAGAGAAATCAAACAGACCTTTAAGAATCCCTTTCCACAGTATTCACGGATGAAACAAGCTTAGAAAAAAAGACATTGTTCAAAGATACTGAAAGATTGTTCTATCATGATCGTCTATACACAGATGTTTGACTTTGAGTGGATTTGCTGTTTGAATAAAGGCCAGAAGTGCTCTGGTATTTTAAAATTCCTAAGTTCTCATGTATTAAGCTGTCAAGCTTGCAACAATTAGAATGATAACCAGACAATGGGCTCACTACAAAAAGTTATCCTATTCTCCCTGGTGTGGATGTTGTCTGGCAAGTCCTTTCTGTTTAAAAAAAAAAAAAAAAAAAAACTATGAAAAATCAAGATGCTAATCTAGACAGACTCAAATCTGCTTTAGCTCATTTGCATTGCATAGCCTTAAAGATACAGCTACCAAAAAAGTCAGTGCGCTCTTTTTTCAGAATTATGGTATTCTTTTTTTTTTTTGGAAACTTGAAATAAATTCAAATGGAATACATAAATAAATAAAAGGGTGTGGATAGTCCCTCACATTGTTAACCTAGCATTGGAACATTAATCTTGGAAAAAATTAAACTTGTTCTACTTGTGGCAGCATAGGCTCAAACTTGGAGGAGTGCTGATGTGAGTTTCAAGCTGCTGCTGCTGTGTTCCTCTGCAAGACAAACATAAGTACGATTCAACCATTCAGTAACTAGCAGTTCCTGCCCCATTCAGCCATTGTCTGAGTTGAAAAACCCAATGTTCAAACCTCACTATTCCTATTTATTACCTGAAAGTATATTATGTTATGTTTTGGAGGTTTTATAATGTAAAATTAAATGTCAGTTTGATAACTAGTCTTCATTAAACAATTTTCTTAGAGAATCACACTCCTTGTAGATGACATGGTCATCATTCTCTTCTTTGTAAACAGAAGTAACTGCTGCAGGCATGGCTTGTATAATTTCATTATTATTCTGCAGAAAGGGACAGCAGGCCTGATTACGTCTACTTAATGCTAACAACCACTGTCATGTTAATAAGCATTCGTTTTTGTTTGTTTGTAAGGTCCCAGACACATTTTACATAGAATGACCGAACATAAGGAAGGCAGGCGCTCAGAGCTCCTCTGGTCCCTTCCCCGTGCCCAAAGGAAGGACCAGCTCTATCTTCCTCTGTCACGACAGACGTTTGCCTGGCATTCTGCCATTGCCAGTCCTTCAATGGTGCTGACCCTGTAAACGCCCTCAGCAGTCTGATGCGTTGTCTTACTGTCCTGTTTTCTCCAAAGTCTAACCCAAATCTCCCTGGCTGCAACTTAAGCCCATTATGTCTTGTTTATCAAAATACAGAGTATTTTATTCTCTTCTTTTCTGTATCATTATTTTACACCCTTGGAAAGTATTACTATGCCTCCTTTCAGCCTCATATTTGAAACAAACAGACAAAACAAACTCTTTTCTAGAATCCGATACTCTTGCTTCTCTATGCTACACTTTCTAATTGATTCATTTCTCTTGAAATGGAGTGCTCAAAATTGGATACAGTCTGAGACCTGTGCGTTGGACAGAATAAGAAGTTTAAGCGCACATCTATTTATGCTTCTCTACAGCTTCTTCGAAACAGGATTGCTTATTACATTCCGAGAACACTATGTTTGCGCCTTCTCGCATATTTTGACACAGTTGTCTAACATTGACTTTACACAGTTCAACACAGATTCTTTGTAGACTACAAGGTCTCTTCTGTAGAGCTGATGTTGAGGTGGTGTTTTCCACACTATTTTCACAGGTAGTTAACTCTGCCTAGGCACTCCTGCCTTGCGGAATGGCATTTTTCATGGTTGATTAGGATCAGTCTGGATTCTCATCCATTTATAAGATTCTAGTGTGGTTTCCTAATCAATGTTTATTTAGCATTTTTTTAATATTTAATATTAACTATACCAAAAGATACGTAACAAAGATTTTACTCTATCCACACAGCCTTCTGTCTTACATAAAGAAAACAGATCCCTCTGATATGGATCATTATTTTAAAAAGATCTTTTGGCTCTTATCAATCTTGGTATCTTACAGATACCTATGAGAACTGAAATTAAGCTGACTGGTCTGCAAATCATAGCTCCTGTACTTGGTTTTTTTTTGAGGAAGGTATTAATTCTACTTTCTCCCAGTACTTCATCTGCTTCTAACCCACATACGGTTCTGATATTTACTGTGCAAACACCTCTCAATATTAATTGAGACCATAAGTTCCAATACAATTATGTTCTTTATAATAATATAAATTGCAAGGAATTCTAAATCATTAGATAGCTCTGAAAATCCATGTTATAGTAATTATTATGGTGGTTAGAAATATGATAACTTAAAATATGCTTGTTCAAATAAATCTATATATAAATAATAACTTAGTTCTTTTAAATATTGAAAATAACTTCCATATACATGAAAAAGATGTCCTGCCGCATTATACAGAGAAAAGCTCATGGGTTCTTTCCTTATTTAGCCTGGTTTTTAACACAATATTTAACATGTTTCTTTAAAGTTATATTTTAACTTGTTACAGGATACTTGCATAAAATGAGTTATCATATATTCACAGTAAGACAAAATACTACTAAATCAATTTTTAATCATAGCATTTCTTTTAATTCCACAAATTATCTGAAAGTGAGATTAAGACATTAAAACATTATTTTTCAGGTATAGTGTCAGCATTACAGTATATTATTGACACAAAGGTTTTCATCCATAAATGCGTTTCTTTAATTGTAGCAAGAGTTGTGGTCTAATCATTACTAAAAGCTTCATTTTTGAAGGATAGAACACAACACGATTTATTCTGAAAGGCATTTTTCAAGAAACTGGCTCAAAAATAATTTATGTTCCTAAGCTGTCCACCATTTCTAAAAATCTACATTTTTCCTTATTCAAGGACAACCACTGGTTTTATGACCGAAAAAATGATGATAAAAAAGGCAATTATAGGCTGTATTGCAAGTGGTTAAACTTTCATAGAACAAGGTTAGATTTTTGCTAGAAATTCATTTTTCTTCTAGGAGAATATAACAGATAATTGAGTACAAAAGACAGGTGTTTAACAGAAAGCAGACAAAATGCAGCCAGAAAAATAGACTTAGTTTTTATGACCATCCTAAGGAATTCAGCATGTTTACACAAGGGTTCAATTTGGATCACTGCCTTTAAAGAATGATTAAGCCTTAATCCAAGGCAGGCACATGGAGAATTGAAACTTATATTGCAAATCAGTGTGATCTCATATCAAGATGCGGTAAGTGGTACAAGCAGGTAGCCCACTTTGCAGAACAAAAAGAAAAAAAAAGTACAGAAGACTACGCAACTTTCACTTTGTAGTAACTGCTTCAAGAAAATACATTTTTGTACATATATATAACCGTCCTGATTTGTGCCTTCTTCCTATTTTATATTATACATTAGTGTAAAATTAACTTGTTCAGCCAAAAGCTGGCTGAGTGCATTTTAATGCATTCTTATTTACTTGAGAAGAAAACCTAATACCTCACCTGCTCTTAATATAATACAGGTATGATTACCACAGGGCAGGGTAGTCACATCAGGTGTTGTCAAACACCATGCTTTGCAAGCTGTGGGTGTGGTCTACAGATCTTTAAAACTTTCCACAAAACTCAAGAGTCCAGATGGTGAATCCAACAAAACACACAAAGGGATGTAAAGCAACTTTTCTCAAAAAGTGGATCACCATATGGGCATGGGATGCCACACTAAAGTTCCAGTAAGGTTCTAAACTCCTGCATTTGTACCATTTTGATCCAGAAGCTTGGTTTGGCTCTTGGACCTTCATCAGTTACGTATTTTGCTCTTACGCTTTGCGTGAAAGGCTTTTCAAGGACAGGCAGTAACCTATCAGTCAGTCCCTAGATTTGGGTGTCACTACTAATGACACTTCATATTATTGAATGTTTCTCCTTTGAAACAGACTTCCATGTGCTTCTGACACAGTTTTGAAAAGAAAATGTGCCTGAAGTATGTTGTGAAAGAAGAAGGCTGAGAGGCACAGATGTTACTACTTGCTATCATAGTCTATTAAAGCTTTAATAATGTGCATTTGTACTAAGTTGAAAATGGTACTGCGGCATGCTTCTCTCATAGATGAATGTCAGAAAAAGAACTGTTCTTTCCGTGGTAAAATATACCAACAAATACAGCAACATTCTTAAATCGCTTGTTACAAGCAGTGTGTTTTCGACTCTGTATAAGTGGATCCTTAGGGACTTTTTTGTAAAGATCAAGCTGATCATTAGGAATCCCTCTAAAATATTTTATGTTGACTTTCTTATTTTCTGAAGCAGCAGCTTTTGTTTATGTTCTCATCTTGGTTTACTTGACAGCTACCTTTGACACAATTTTTAGACATAAATGTGAGCCACAGTCTAACATGGAAACAAAGAACAAAACCTTGTGCGCATCCAAAACATGTTAATGTTCCTGAAACCTTTGCCACCATAAAGCCCGATACACAACCGTTACCTCACCTACCCCCTGGACAAAATCTCCCGTACATGTTCCACTCATAAGATTTGATACAGAATGTTAGTATTTTAATATTCTGTTGAAAATGTCCACATTTTAGAAAGACTTTCACTAGGGTTGTGTCATTAATATTCATCCTTGGTTTCCAACTGTGTAACACAACTGAATTTGGTGGATTTCCTTTTCATCTACATGGGTGCAAATGGCAAAAAAAAAATTAATTTCTGTATTAAAATTCCAACAGTCTTTAAACTCTTTTTCTCATTTTCATACTATTCATCTATTACTTTTTTTGTATGATGTAAAACCCAAAACCTTAACCATTTGAACATTTTATGTAGCTGAAACCTGGCAATAGATGTAACAAGACCACTTAAAGTAAATTTGAGGTCTTCATCACTGACAGCAGAAAAATGAAAAAGTTCTGTTGATTAAAACTTGAAAGATCAAGGCTTTTCGTAGCACTTATTCAAAATATGTTTTGTGCCCATCTTTCATCTTGGGGAACATTTCCATTTCTATATTGGGGTCCAGTCTACTCTCCATCCAAACTGGTCCATAACATGTACACTCATTTACCCTAGGCTTTCTTCACCCTTTATCTAACCTTCTTTATTTATTTTTATTTTCAAAGTCAGCCACTCCCATCCTTTCAGCGGAACAGATAACTACGGCTAAAGCACGGAATGCCCGGTAAAAATAATCCCTCTTCCCTCTGCTGTTAAAAGACAGAGGGGAGCTCCCCTTCCCACCCAGACCTGGGGAAGCGATGCCCTCACGCCCTTCCCTCCCTCATAGCCAGGCTGAGAGCTCCCTCTCCTGTTCCCATACATTTTTCACCACTGCTCTTCGCTTTACAGAACCAATGCAAGACAGCAAAACATCTGAGAGACAAAAACATGGGATATCTAATGAACTACAGTACCAATCAGCACCAATATGCCTTTCAAATCTCTAATAGCTAGAATATGGTAATTAACACTAAAATCTCAAATTATAAAATGTCTTTTACCATATCACAGAGCTTTGGTATCAACTATGGTAATAAGATCAGACTATGCGCTGGCAATGGTACTACGATTGTATAAGTAGACAGACAGACAATCAAAGAAAGTTCATTCTGGGACAGTCAGAATTCCTTAAAACTTAAAAGCAAATAAAATAATAACATAAATTCAGTAGTTATTCTGTATTTACAAAGAGATTCAGAAATTACAAGACACGTAACATGAATGATGAATCTTTTTTTTTTTTAAATCTAGTAGAGAAGAAATTCACTGAGATTAAATATTTCATCTATAGGAGAACCATAGGGAAGGAGTTCCAAACTTGATAGTTTGGACTACATTTAAAAAAACAAAACAAAACAAAACCAAAATGAAACAAAACTCAAACAAACCAAAACATCCAAACCACAAATCACACTCCACATCACAAAATTGCACAATCAGTGAATGGAAGTGCACAATAAAAGAATAAAATATCCCAAAACTGTTCATATAAGAAGGTAATAGACTGGCATCTATGCAAAAAAAAAAAAAAAAAATCCCAGAAATATTTAGCCAGACAATTCTGCTTCTGTGATAGACATGTAATACTAGATTGAGCTGATATATGTTGAACTTAAAAGCAAAACTTTCATTGCCATCATATAAATCAGCAAGTAAATAAAATAATGAAAACATGAAATATAAAAGAACCATGAATGACTACAGGAGAAATTGTATGAGTCAATGATCAATGAATTTAATGGAAGTTTTTCCAGTGACATCAATAAAATTCAGAGCTGCCTTTTGTGCTCAAAGACGATGGCAGTTTTAGGTGATATAATCATTTTCAAGCATTAAAACACAATAACGACAGCCCCTTCTGTTTGGCTGGTTGTCTGTGTTGGCGGGGTGGGGAGAGGGAAAGAGGTGTTAAGATTGCTATCGGAGGAAGATTGAATGTTACACCACTCCAGATTAGAACTGAGAGCCAATAAAATATTTCTAGCAATGCCCTTGAGATAACCACCTGTCACATCATCAGAACGTGCTTCTGAGTTATTTTCTGAGGTAGTTACATTCCTAAGTCCCTATTTTCAGTATAACATTACTTTTTAGTAGCTGGTATTCTACACAGCACATGTATTAATTTCCCTTCTTCCGATGGAATTTTTAATGAAGATAAATTATAATCATGACATTTACATCTCAATGATTTTCACAATTGAAACATTCTCATAACACTGGTGCACATGCTGTAAGTGGGTTACACAGCCAGATACTAAAGCAATCATTTTATCATTGTCAGAATGAATTTAATGCCTACAGCAATCAATTGGACTTTTATGGGAACAGTTAGCTCAGCTGGTTTTGCATTGAAAGAAACGCACTGAAGTGCCCATTATCCATCTCCGCTGTCAAAGGACAAGCCATGATCTTAGCTTTCATTCCCAAGACGGTGAAACTCTGTCTTACCAACACAACTAAAATCAGAAACCAAGAAAGGACCAAGGTGGCCAGCACACAGCCAACAGCAAAAGGATCGAGAGTCCTGGGAGAATAAACAAGGGCTACCTGCCTCTGGGTACGCTCATTTGGGTCAAACAGAGCTTTTGGTTGTGGTTTCTCCTTGGCCAGGAGGTAGTCCTGGCCAAGATGAAGAGAAGAGCTGAAGACAACGAAGGGGCTAAAAGAAAAAAAAAAAAAAAAAAAGAAAAAAAAAAAAAACACGTAGAGGAGTGAAAAAAAAAAAAGAAGGTTGCAAGAGCACCAGCTGGAGAGAAGTCTTAGAGGAAACAGCAGCACTAGTGTGGAGAAGGCATGAGGACAGATCAGCCCATTTTCTCCAGTGATACTACAAAGAGTTAGAAGTCAGAGTTTTACAATAGTTGTCAGAATAGCTAGGACAAGCTTTTTCTGCAACTACTCACCATTATTTCCAGCAGTTCCAGAAGCCAGGTGGGTTCAGTTCTGTTTCAGGTCCTCAGGTCACTTGATCCTTTGTTGTTCCAAGCTGTCTCACTAGGTTAGCTTTCTCCTAACACTTTGTGATTTAACTACTGTTAGTTCAGCAGTCTACACCATGCCTACAGGCAAGACAGAAGACTTAGAGCGATAGAGAAAGTTCCTTAAAATAATTTCTGCTTTTTTGTAATGCATTGAGCCTCCAGATCTGCCTAGCAAAAAAAAAAAAAAAAAAAAATATAGTAATAAATCTTTTTATACTTTTGAAGAAAAATGAACAGTAAAGGTTAAGGCAGGGAATACACTAATTAAAATAAAAGAGTAAATACTTCTGCCAGCTATTTAAGCATTCAATGGCCAGATACACAGAAGAAAACCTGTTAGTGTTTCTGTTCACATGATCCTTACTCAGAGCCTGCAAGTTCTGCAAACATAAAATCTTAAGTCCTCAACTTCTATACTTCAAATTTGCAACATTTTCAGGAATTTATTGGTACAGAATAATTCTCTGAAGTTATTCCGAAGAAGGTCCCACCAGCAATGAATGGATTTCAGATACCTCACACAGTGTACCCAAAGAACAACAGGAACTAAAAAATACAGAGGGTTAGCAAAGCCACAGCTTCCATAAGGCGCTGGTGCAGGTCAGATCCCCTCACAGTCAGACAGACTTTCTGCATTGTATTATGTCATTCTAATGAACAGGCCTCTTAATTCAGTAGCGAACACAGTGCTCATGGTGAGTCAGGTACATACAGGCACTGTGCATGCACAGCGCCCATAGGTACATGCATTACTCAGACGGAAATTGACAATTTTTAAATGAACACCATGTAGGAATCTCTCTACTGATACTTGTCTCAATATAAAATTATTTAGAACCATAGAATCATAGAACGGTTAGGGTTGGAAGGGACCTTTCCAGGCCATCCAGTCCAAGCCCCCTGCAAGGAGCAGGGACATCTCCAACCAGATCAGGTTGCTCAGAGCCTCATCCAGCCTGGCCTTGAACGTTTCCAGGGATGGGGCTTCCACCACCTCTCTGGGCAACCTGGGCCAGCGTTCTACAACTCAGATTGTAAATTTTTTTTCCTAATATCCAATCTAAATCTACCTCCCTCTATTTTAAAACCATTAACTTGTTATTGAATAAAGATTTTTTTTTTAATAACACATTTATCTGAGTAGATATCTTGCATAAATACTACAGTCTGGGAAGAAAAAATCCACGGTTGTATCAATTCCACAGGGGAAAACTGAAAAAAGGACTGCCAATATTAAAAATAATCATAATGATCACAAAAGTCAACTGGCTATGTAAAGGCAGGTCAATTCTCCACTCAGAAAATTATTGCCAAAGCTGAACAAAACTTATCTATGTCTACACTGACCTCTGGGATGCAGCTCAGTAGCTAGGAGGAATCTGGCAGGCTCCCAGATTTACCTACTCCCTGACCAGGCTCTTCCGATGTCAGACTAAGCCCCCAGACAGGACTCAGCACACTTGTTAGCACACCTGGTAGACTGGCACCTCACTGCTCACCACGCCACGCTTCCACGTCTGCCACCTAAACGGACAGCAAGGAGAAGCAGACCTGAGGGAATTTCAAGAAGCAATGACAGATACTAAAGAGAAAGTCCATGGACAGCTGGTTAGGAAGAGACTCACTATAGAAGCCTAAACCCACATCTGAGGATGCTAGCCTAGGGAAAGGCAGAAATATGTTTGTCTGACAAAAATCGACGGAAAAAAAGCAAATACTGCAGCGCATTCAGCCAAACCAGCACCGTTCCCTGCAACTCTCTTCTCCAGTGGTATGGATTATTGACCAAAACCATCTCAGCTGGCTGTGAGCTCTTTCGTTCCTTTATGGCAAAGGCTACATATGTTTTCCCTACCCGACCTTGAAATGGCTCATTCTCTTGACGCCCTTTTTTTTTTTCCCCAAAAAGCAGTTTACTCACTCCTTATTAGCTAAAAAGCCTGCTATGACCCAAGAGATGCTTTTTCATACTAAAAACCCGAGGTGTGCAAAATGACATTATTCATGGCAAAAGATGAGATGATGGGAATATTACTCAAAGACCAGAAATGTGAGAAGTTTGAAGCTGCCAACTGAAACAAAGGGAGCAGCAAGGAAGGACACTGTAGAAAATGTATTGTCAGTGACTCCTGGCTTGGAATGGAATCCCTAGGTGAGTGCTGAGACCGTGTCTTGAATGCTAATGAGATGCTTAACATTATCTAGTACTTTGGCTGACTTTGTGACTAGAGATAATAGACAGCAAGAAAAGGAAACACAAAACAGTGTTTGCAGATCTGGAAGATACAGCATACCCCTTGGGGGTAGGGGGGAAATCCTGCACAAGTCCTGAAAAAAGCCAGACTTGTAGAACAACAGAGACCTTCATAGCAAAGAGCAGAGGTTTGGTAGCGTGTTCCAGCCAGGAGTGTCTCAGATCTCACGGCACTCACCCCGCAGGAGACCAGCAGAGATGAGACTGTGATCTGTGCGCACAGTCAGCCTAAAAGAACTCCTCGAGGTGTGACCGACGTGCACCACGCTGCTCTCTTACTTGTTTTGTTCTGTATTCAGGACGTATTTTTCCTCAACTGAGGAGGTCTGAATTGAAGTAAGGAGTATTTAGTTTTTACATACTATTTTACACCAACACCAAGAAATATTTTGCCAGTAATATTCTAGTTTGATGTATTTTAGTATCTAATATTTTTAGACATATCTAGTATTTTCAGATCATAACCAGCTATCAGAAATAATACTTTAGTAACAACAAAATAAGAAATTTAATTTACTATAAAAAAAAAAATCTTGGGAACTAAATCTGGAAGGACAATTTTTAAATATTTTTAGGATGTTGTCTTGTTTTGGATCTTCTGAAACGTGAAATAAAAAAGCTCTGCTTTTAATGACATAAGATAGAAAATACTACCATCATCTATTTTTTAAATCTCATCTAAAGGGACATCATTGTAACAATCCCATTGCAATGAAGTTGTCAACAGCGTGATCAGGTAACATACCAAGATTTCAAAACACCATAGATATAAAACCAAAACTGATCTTGAAAAACATCATCCTAATTTAAAAAATAAAGATTTGCATGTAATTTTAGAATCCCACCAGATCGTACAACCACAAATTCAGATATTTTTAAAGTAATCAACTTACAGCTATTAAGTTGAATAGCAGTAAAATATCTATATGTATACAGTTGTCATTTCTAGACCACTTCATACATAGCAGCGGCCATATTACTTTCCCCATCCTCTCACCAAACAGCAAACAGCGTAGAAGAACAAAAACTATTGTAAGTTTCCTTACAGAGGTAACTTCAACAATCTGTCAGAGGTGGAAGCTTTTTGTACCTTTTTTTTCTTTTTGACCTAAGGTATGTCCTCAGAACTTCAGAAATGTGTTGAATTTGAATAACCTATCAAACTTTGTGAGAAGACATCAGTACAAATGGCCAGCCAGCCTCAAACCTGGGAGCCTTACAATCAATTCTCTGCTTGCCAAGGCCACCTTAGGCAAGTCAGATAACATTAGACAGCAAGTTTTAGAACCAATGTGAGATTTCCCTGCCTGCTGGATTTCCAAAGTAAAAAGCCAGACTGCTGAAAACAAAATATTCTGTGGAGCACTGTCCATTCTGATCAACTTTGGAAGTCAGTAACAGTAAGGCACTCAGGTGCCTTTGTGCCTTGGTATTTGGATAAACTCTTCAGGAGCAGTTCATCTGTGAGCAAATGTGATTCTGTAACAATGCCAAGGTCAGTGATGTGCTGAGTAAGTACCACTGGCAAGTCAAGATGCCTGAGGGCACCTTGAGCTCATATACCCAATTTTTCCACTATGTCAAAAATGATATGAGAAGAGATTACATCATGTAACCTGCCATCTCCTTCCTTTTTGTTAAATCCTTGCCCTCCCCCCAGCCCAGCTTGTGAAATCCCCTCACGCACCTGGCACGCTTCCCAGAACTTGCACGGAGTTTCATTAAAGAGGCAGAATACTGATTTGGGGTGATCTGGTCCGCATTGCCATAAAATATGTCACTACCTACTTACTCAAGTTGTACAGGAAATCTGTGATCAACAGAGCATGAATAAGCTCAGAAGCCCTTACATGTCTAATTTCTTCCTTCAGGTTAAAGAAAGGCAAGAGGTAGAAAAAAAGCCATCTCCTTGAATATTACGTCTTCGGTAATACCAGACTGGACCCACGCTGATAAGCATCTTGCAACACAGAAGGCAACCTCTTAATAAACACTAAACCTTTCTAATCTGAAAAATTGCAACCACTCTAATTACCAGAAATTAAACTGTTCAAGGGAGGCTTATAAAAATACAAGTCACTGTGTGCTCAGAAAATTACAATATTTTTGCCTTTCTTTTTCTTTTGACAGGACCTAATCCACTGGGTGGTATTATAGTACAGGAGATTAGAGACAGACGCCCAGAAATATAGAGAGTTACTAAAAATAGACCTCATTGAAAAGCGTCTGCAAGATTTTGCCATAAATGAAAGCGAGGGATTTTTTCCAGTAAAATTTCTATGTCCTCTTGCAAACGCCTCTAGCATGTTAATTACTCAGAGGCTGTTGTTTTACAGAACAGTTTTGTAGGAGACATTTTGTTTCTAGTTTTACACACAAACAGTATTAATTAAAAATTCACAGATATTTTAAAATACTTGTAAACACACCTGTAAATTATGATGTGAATAGCTTTTAATGTACTTTTTTTCCCCCCTTTTGTCCTCAGAAGTGGGACTATTTTGACAACATTGTAGGCAGCAAGGACAGCTGCATTAAAATTTTTGTGCTAATAACTTAGCTACACAGACCAGCCCATGTAGGAGCTGTCACGACGGAATATAAAAGAAATAGTGTAATTATGCCCAATCAAAAAGTCAGTCCTGCTGCCAGTGACAGTGGGAATTTTGTTATGCTAGAAAAAGGGGATAGATACTGGATAGATAATGTCAGTTTACAACAAGTAAACTATTACAACAAAATAAATAACCATAAAGTCAGTTATATCATGTCATAGGCAATTTTTGTCTGTGGGAATAAAGTTTTATTTTCCTCAGTAGTTTTGTTTGCTGAAGGAATGGATCAGAGAATTACACCAGAGAGATCTTGAAACTCACAGCTTCAGTTCTTAAGCCCTGAAAGTCATTTTTCGGAGACTTTTCTCCCTTAACCAGACAAAAAGCACATCTTTTCATGTTGTTAACCCACATGGCCACGCTTCATATTCCTGCTGCTGTACTTCAATAAGTCCTCTGGTGACAGAGAAGGTTATTCAGGTCTAGAAGAGTCTCTGTTGAGCTATAGCAAACATACTTAGTTAAGTCTTTTTTTTTGATTATATCATTTGGAAAGCAGTCCAAAGTGTTTGTCTGAACCTCATCGATGCCCTACAGCACGCAGATTTGAGGACGGCTGCCCAGCTAGCAAGATGCCAAACCTGCTGACAGCCCTGAGTTCATTCAAACAGAGGTGCAGCTATCAGGGGTCAGAAGGAAACAGGGGGAAAATAAATAAATAAATGAAAATCCCATCTAGTACCTACTTAGGAGCTGAAGCTAGCCCTTACATTTGTTCCCTCCTCTCTGCAGTAAATTTTTTTCTAGTTTAGAAATTTAGCAAGTTATAAACTTAAACTTTTTCAAATCTGTTTAAGGGTCTTCCTTTATAATTCCCTAAAACTGTCTCAAAACTATGAGCCATTAGCTCTAATATTGAATGTTTTATTAAAATGCTTGGAGCTGGCTTTAAAATGTTGATCTCCCTTTCAAAAAAAAAAAGATGTGTGGCCATGGAGATCTATACAGATACAGCCCACAGCAGAAGTATCATTTACAGTCTTCCAAGTGCACAACATACATATTGGATAACATTATTATCCTAAATATATTTCCCTTAAATGTTGCACAATTAAATATGAATTTCACATAGATCATTGTAAGAGAGGTTCATACGTACCGATCTAAGAAAAACACTGCTTCATCTATATGTCTAAAACTCCTACATTGCTAAAACGGCAGCAATTTCTGATTTGCATATAATATTGACTGCAGATTGCACTTTCTATTAACAAAGAACAATGGCTTCTAGCTTTTTCATCAACTATTTTAGATGCCTCCACCTAAACTCAGTTTAATTTTCCCTTGCTGAAAAACTGCCTTCTCCTTTCAGTGTTTCAAGATGGGCACCCTCAGATATTGAACCACCTTTTTAGAACTGTTTTGGGTTTTTTTTTTTAATTAAGGTCTCTATTTCTGTTACGAGCTACCAGAAATAGGCAGTTAAACCAGCTGTGGGAAACTCTGTGACACATCATTTGGCAGTGCACTTCACTTAATAGAAGAACACGTTTGATATAAATACAGAGTCTACACACATAATATTCCTCTGTACAGTTTAAGAGTGACACATTTCCATGGCTACACATTACTACCAGCAAGAAACATACACATTGCATTTTCCACTGTCTTGTCTTCATATCATCTGGAATTAGTGAGATGATGTGGAGGGAAGGCAGGGTCAGAAATATTGTGTGACTTGGGAAGAGAATAAAAACTTCAGTAAAAGTACAGAAATCATCACTAAGAGAAAATTATTTGAAAGCTGTTAAAAAAAAAAAATAAATAATAAAAAGCAGTGGTTATTTTTGCACATAAATAATGCAAGAAATTCTGAGATTATTTCAAGAAGTAACTGTAAGATAATTTCTGTTGGGATAGTTTAAGAAGTTTCCTACAGGATCCTACAGTCATATTTGCATATCAGTAGACATTATTTGAATTTGCTTGAACATAAATACATGGGATAATAATATAATTATGGAAAATTCTAAATTGTTCAGATACAGACTATACATCTACTTATAATTTAATTGGAGAAATAATCACCTCAGAAAAAGCCCATATAGAATAAAAAAAAAAACCAAATCAGCAAATAAGCTGAATTTTAGAAGCTGGAAAGTGAAAAATGTCAAATTACAGATGATTTTACAATTTAAATGAAACCATATAGCACAAGAATATTTCATCATGCGAACAAGAGAAAACCAGAAAAAGACGAAGTGGGGCTTTTAGGCAGTAAGATGAGACATAATCTAGGCCTAGTAAAAAATGTAAATGGATAGATTAAATTTTTAATAATAGAAGTAGTGAACCTGGGACAAAAGTCAAATGGCTGGGAAGGATGGAAGCACAGTCATAGAAATGACCAAACTTGAAATGAAACAAAATACTGACTAACTCTTATCGCTCAGCAGGATTAGAGAATCACCATCCCACATTATTAAAGTAACTGGTATACAAATTCTCAGGTCTTGTGGATTTCATTCTTTTTTTTTTTTTTAATTAAGGAACATCAAATGACTCTCCAAGCAGTGAAAACAATACTTTATTTTTAAATTGAGAAATAAGTGATGAGTGCAATCATGGACCTATTCTTGTACCTCTAGTGCATGTAAGATATTAAACACCGTAAGGGGGGTGGAAATAAAGACTTAGAAAGGAAATGAAAAAACAGGATCCAATGAAGCCTAGGTTTCCAACGAAAAATTGCTGACATACTGGCTCTTCATTTTTTTTTGTATTCCATCCCCCCGCCTCCGCTGCAAGAGAACTAGTTTCTTGGAAGGGAAGATGAGATAAATCTAATCTATCTGGACTTCAGTAAAATATCCGATTAGATGTCACACTGGAAATTACTCATTACAGTAGTCTAGATGAGGATCAGCACAAAAAATCAGAATGGCCAGAGAACCATCTGAAAGAGACAGAAGAGTGGACTGATGAGTTCAGGGTAAAATTTGCTGTGATAGCAAGGATTCAGACATAATGATTCAGAGAGTTTATTTTTTGTTGTTCTTTATGTCCTTAGAGCAGGGAACTGCTAGTCATCTGCAGGATTCTTTCAGGTGAATAGAAAGATGTGCAGACATGTTTGTCCATGAAGTACTGTTAAAGAATAACAGCATGTAGGTCCATATAAACTCCGGTTGGGATCATATTAATCTTTCTCCTAAAACTAAATATGAATGAAAAGGTAGGTACTCGCATTTTTATGACATTGTAGTATGACACTCTGTGAATAATGACTGTGAATAAATATTGCATTCACAAAATTTTAATCTCCCTTCCATTTGAAGTTCTTAACGATATCAGTACTAATAGATTTATATTCCCCACCCAGTCAGCCTCATCAAATGACAAACCCTGGCATTCAATTGCATTAAATGATAATTAGTCAGTCTACTTCTAATCTGATGGTTAATATATTATGTCAAAGTCTTTCTCACAAAGAAGATTGAATTGGAATTTCATCTATAGCATTAACATAATGTGTTACGATAATGAGTCCCAGTCCCAGACCTGAAGCTTCAAGGAAGTTTGCATATGAAAGTGAATCTGAACCCAAGCTTTCTGCCTCAAGTGTCTCACTGTGCAGCACGCCAAACCAGAATCTATGTATTTTCTCTCTGAACGTGGGAGAAAACGAGATTTTTACATAAACAGGTCATTATATTACTTAACTGAGTCCAGTGTGATAAAGTAGTTCTTCCAAGATTTAACCAGTAATCACGGGATGAGTAGAGATTTCCAAGAGATAAATCCAAGGAGAGACTCTGTCACCTACACACAAATTACCAGTGCTGTAAATGTGCTGGACCTTCCTGCTTCGCTTCTTTCTGACGCTCCAGAGAAGCAGCAGACTCTTGTGGGTCTTTAGTCATACATGCCAGCCCCATATGAATGTGCCAGACAAACTACGGCACCTAAACCAACACTTACACTCAAGTATCTCTTTCTTTCTTTATGGGCACAGGTTCTTCTTTGTGGCACCAGATCTTTTGAAAGGTTTGAGAACGCCAGTAGCCCATTTTCCACAATTGATAAGGCATCACATATAGAGCTTAAGCTGGTAAACAAAGCCAGCTTCAGGAAGAGGCAGCAAACCAACGAGTGTAGATTTGTAAATTGCTTTGGCTTCACAACACAGTCCAATATTCCCATCACGCACATCAACTAAGAACCAGTATGATGTATAAGAGTGATGTGTACAGCATCAACAAAAGAGTATTAGCCGTCAAACTATAATGCTAATAAGTTAAAATCTTTTAGGGATAACTAAAGTGCGGGGACATTTTGCTAACTATAGCCACGTGCAACATAGCTCCAATCAATCATTTCTGATGATAACTATCAAATTGAACATAACTGACAGTTGTTAACATCATTAATGGATGAGTCTCTAAGGAAAGATAATTTTGTGCTGCCCTTCAGCTTTCTGGGAGACAATTCATGGAAGAGACACTGACACATTTTGCATCCCCTTACTGCCAATCTCCAACTGCTTGTTTCTCTTGAGCTACATTCTTGTATATGAGACTTCCACCAAATCTATTGCTGTGCTCCTGCCATTTAACTGGGTCTTTGGTGACCAATCTTCCTTCTTATGGATTTGCAAATGGAGCAAAATGCTTTCTTTCATTAAAAGCTAATCAGGCACCAACCAATAATAATACCAACCCTTACAACTTGCGGTCTCAGATCCAGTAGCATATAAGTCCGTATTCCCCATGATAATTCAGTTATCATGTGGGACAGTTATCTCCAATAAGAAAACCATATACTGGAAAACAAATTATTTACTATTACTGGGTTGCTTTCACATATGACTGGGATAAGCACACCTTCGAAAGACCTTAAGAAAAAATATCAACTTAACTTGCACTTTTACTAGTAGACAATACTTACTCAAAAAGGACATACTAGCAAAAAAAAAAAAATTACAAATTAATTGTGATCATAAAGCGTACAATATAACATAGCATTATAATACAGGGCAATTTTACTCCAAATAGTATTCTAAAGTGCCTTACAGATTAGAAAAATGTAATCACTAAATTAAATAGCTTATAATGGAAGAGATGAAATACAGTATTAAGAGGCTCAGACAAGTGAGAAAAGCTTCTTTCCAATGAGATTTTAAAAGATACAGCAAGTCAACGAAGCAGAGAGAGACAGAAAGGCTGTTCCAGATGGCAGGGTCTTCAGAGGAACAGGATTTTTCAGCAAAGGCACATTTGTGGGATAGTACAGTGAAGCAATGGCTGTCAGACTAGTCAAAAGAGCAGACAAGTCAATAGAAGATGAGAAAACAGGGCACACAGATGTCTCAGGACTCTTCAGTTTCCATCCTGTGTTCAGTTGTAGGACCATGAGGACTATCACTTCAGGTGTCTCCATTTATACTCCCACTCTCCACTTGAATTGCCTTTCGAACTGCCTTAACTTTCACTACGTTTAGGCGCAATGCGAAACACAACAGGGCACACACATCAGCTGACTTGCACAGAATTATAAATGAGGTACTAACAACGATAGCAATAATGGCCATAAAACTACTGGAAAAGATCACAGATAGAAAAGCGTTTTCAAACTGTGTCTTAAAATGACTGTAAGAAGAAAGAACTATACTGGAAAAATAAAGGCAATAGGACCGCCATGTTTCTGAAGTGCTCAGGCAACCTCATTTGGAAAATTGTACAGCCAAGAGAAGTAGGACCAGGAGACAGTAGTGACAAGAGGAAAACAAGAATGATTTTTTTTTTAACTATGTAAGCAGAAGATAGATATGGGAGGAAGAGATCGGTTAATGGAATTGAAGATACTCTCTAGAGAAAGAAATGGACTTGCAGTGTTATTCAACAATCACATTTCTTGAAGATTAAGGAGATTAGAGAGCTGTCAAAAGGATCTGCACCTATCACACAACCGTGTAACGTATATTCCTAGACCTACGCACACTGGAAGGACTAACAATGTCAAAACAGCAATATTTCTTTCGACATGAAGAAATTTTGTCATTTCTTCCTGTAGTTCCAAATGTGTCATCATACATAATCCTCCGGGCTTTGTGGGAATTTTGCCTGAAATGTGACAATGTGACTACTCCCACAAACGAGTAGGCTTGGATATGTTCCCTCTGTCATGTGTCTAGCTTATGAAAATAACCACTGATGGGTATCAATCCAAACAATGCATCACTCATGTAAACATTTTTTTCTATGCTTTAGAATTGCTCTTGAGATTTGGAGATGACTATTCAGCAAGCTCTGCTGCAATCACAAAACCGATTAGCACAAACACATCTTCCACTGCAGGTCTCGTTAGTGCTCAGGGGAATTGTCACCTCAGGCACTTTACCAAACATTATCATTCATGTAAATCTGTGGCACTCTAAGTATGTGATTAATATATATTTGGGATTAAGTCACTAAACATATCTACATAAATAAGATAAAGTAAATAGTATTTTCCTGAATGTTTCTTTTGAGAACAATATCACTAGTTAAGAGAAATTGAGTAGATGCCTTTAAAGAACATTGCATTTTAAACAAAATCCATGTTGTCATATGTAAAACATTTAAACAGCAGGTATATCATCTATGAGAATGCTCCTCCATTACTTCAGAAACACTGTCATTTTTACTTTGTAAACTCTAAATTCATTAAGAAATAAACAATCTGAATGCTAGTAACTATATTCCAGAAAACCTTGTAAAAAGTTACAAATACGAATAAAGAAATTCACATGGGTAGTCCTATTGATTTAATTTGCCTTGTACTAAATCAATTTCAAGAGAATTTATTCATATGCATAACTGATTTCAGCATTGAGCCCTTACAGAACACCTTTTCAAAAATTGTAAATAACAATTATAAATGTTAAGCAGAAAAATATTTCAGCATCTAAAAATGACATCCCCTCAGAAACTATAAAGAGAGGAGCTCAAAGTTTCAGTGAGAAAATATATCCAGTTATACTAGTTCTGATATATCTGATCAGGCTACGTGACAGAATTACTATAAAGGATGTAAAGGATACCATTAAAATATCGCTTTTTTCTTTGTATAATGCTGTCTCTTTGAACTGATTACAAGACTGTTCAGAAATAATTATTTTGGTCTTCTCTATTCAGCCTAACCTCTGGTACCTGAAGAATCACAAAGAATTCTGCATATTAGAGACTATCTCTTCCCCTCAGCCTTTTTGTTATCAGGAGGTTGAAATAGTCAAATATTTACTTTTGGAATGAAATTTCATTGCTTTTTAAATGCAGCTACCCTGCAGCCGAACTAACCCTACATGCACAAATATTTCCGGCAGAGTTCACCAGAAATAGCTGCAAAATCTCCATACTTCATGGAGAAGGTATGACTGGAGAACCAGAGAATTCTCTTGTTTATGAGAACTCTAGACACTCTAGAAGAGAGATTAATGACATCCTTCAGTTACAGCAACAAGCCTCGACTATCTTCAATATTTTGTCTAAAAGTTACATTATAAGTAAATAAAACCTAAGTAAATATTTACACCACCTACTGCAAAGTTGGTCTGTTGCCCTACACAGCCCTACACTGTCTTTACCTGCACCTTACTGATGGTTTCACACAATTAAAAAAACAAAAACAAACAAACAAAAAATTTTTTTTAATCTTACAATAGAATATCTCAACAGAAGAACAGGGTATGGCTCATAGTCCAGCTCTAATTAGATTAGGAGAATTATTTATTCCCTACTTTTAATTCCTATGAAGTAGATGAAAAATTTAACATGAGATAACGATGTGCGCTTGTAGCCCAGAAAGCCCACCGCATCCTGGGCTGCACCAAACGAAGTGTGGCCAGCAGGTCGAGGGAGGTGATTCTCCTCCTCCCTCCCACTCTGGTGAGACCCCACCTTCAGTACTGCGTCTAGCTTTGGAGCCCCCAGCACAAGAAAGACATGGACCTCTTGGAGCGAGTCCAGAAGAGGGACACAAAAATTATCAGAGGGCTGGAACAGTTCTTCTATTAAGACAGGCTGAGAGAGTTGGGGTTGTTTAGGCTGGAGAAGAGAAGGCTCCAAGGAGACTTTATTGTAGCCTCGTAATACTTCAAGGTGGCGTATAAGAAAGATGGAGAGGCTTTTTACCAGGGTCTGTAGGGACAGGACAAGAGGTAATGGTTTTAAATTAAAAAAGAGTAGATTTAGATTAGATAAAAGAAAGAACTTTAGTATGAGGATGGTGAGACACTGGCACAGGCTGACTGGAAAGGTGGTGGATGCCCCATCACTAGAAGTGTTCAAAGTCAGGTTGGACGGGGCTTTGAGTGACCTGATGCAGTGAAAGAAGTCCCTGCCCACAGCAGGGGAGTTGGACTAGATGGTCTCTAAAGGTCATTTCCAACCCAAACCATTCTATGATTATTTTGTTTTCCATAAGTGAAGGAAAAAAGAGGTGAAAAACACTGTGAAATACACTGTTAAACAACAGAGTTTAAGAAAAATATTCCTTTGTATTTAACTGGAATGAGCTTACTGTAAATCAAAAGCTTAAAAGTTTTAAAGTTGTAATTGGATCAGCAGGGCTCTGACAGTTCTCTGGTTTTATAGCAGTATGGATCTAAAAGAATGGCTTTTTTTTAAAGAAGAGGCTCACAGGAGACAAGCAGTAAAAAAAGATCCAGTCTGGGATATATATTTTCAAAGGAATTTCAAACAGACTATCAATCTCTTAATGCTCTTTTTGTATTACGAGTAAACAGGGCTCCAGTTTAAACTTCAGAACGCAACATACCCTACTTTGCCAACTTATTCTCAGTGCACCTAAGACCCCATTATTTGACAGATGACTAACGACTTAGCTGATTGTCTGCAGGGTTTGATATACAATCTTGACAAGCATACTCTATTAAATTAGAGGAATGCCAGCCAAAGTGAGTGATGGAGATTTCCAGAAATGCAGTAAGAGGAGCAAATAAAAAACAAACAGTAAGGTTTTCACCAACGCAGCCTAGGCACCCAGCTGACTGTTATCAAGACTGTTGTTATCTTTCAAAGATAGTTATTATAGCTCAAAAAGAAGTTAGAAAAATGTTGTAACCTCAGTTAGTAATTAAGATTCTGTGAAGAGTGGCATGCTGAAATTCATAGCAAATGCTTATAATCCTGTCCCCAAAATCCATTTATCTGAGTTCCACTGACTTTCATTGAGACTTAGACACCGAAGTCACTGAAATACTTTTGAATAACAAATCCAAAAGAGCTACAGATAAAATTCTAGGCATCTTCAATATAGAAAGTTATATCTTTGTAACCGAAATATAAAATGGGATAAAATGTCTCTACTGAATAATAGCATGGGCATATATCTATACTGAGAGATTCTAAATGAAGGGTCAAGCCTTGAGACATTACCTTGCTGCAGCTTTCTGAAGCATCCTCTTTAAGGACTGGAGATCTTTGCAGCCTTAACATCAATAACAACTGTAACAAGCAGTTAGATTTTTTTTTTTCACCTGTATATACCAGGTAAATTATATTCTATCTGTTCTTATTCAAAGCGTGCAAAGGGCACAAGGAAAGGAAGGCCACCTGTCAAGCTGAAAAAGAACAAGTGCTGTTAGAGAGGATTTTACAAAGTGACAATAGCTAAAGTAGCAAGAGAGAAAGCACGGTATATAAACTTAAAATACAAGCAGGAGAATAACATGGACAAAAAAGTCCTTACAGAGGAAATCACATTAGGTAGATCAAGGACCAAGTTACGTTTCCAATTGATAGAAAAACTAGCTTTACTACAGAGCAAATACATTAAATATTTGACACTTGAATACAGCTTTGAACTCAGATGATCTTGTAATTTACAGTATTTTTTTAACATTTAACAAAAGTCATTATATATGACTAATATAGGCCAAATGAAAATTTGAGTATTAATCTTGCCTGGATGTATACTAAAGCCCACAAATAGTTAACTGCCAGAAAACAAGACATCTATCTTACAGGGGAAAAATATTATTATGGCTTAAAGGGTATTCTTAAAAGAAAAAAAAAAAAAAAGATGGGGGACAGGACACACATATAATCTAAATGCAGATTATAAAATCAGAAAAACCAAACAACAAACAAACAAACAACAAAAAAAACCAAACAACAACAACAAAAAAAAAAACCACCAAACCAGAAAGTAATCTAGTGGGATGGGAAAACATCCATTAAATAATGCCTTTGCTCTAATGCCTCTCCTAATCTTCCCAAACTTTTGGCACATGTTGGGGATACTGCATAGGAGCGGTATTGACACAAGTACTGCCCAACAATCCAGTTATATTTCTCCCAATAATAGTTGAAACTAACATAGTCTACCTTAACGGTTCCTTAAGCCTTCCTTAAATGGCTTAGCCACAAATTTAACACATGTGAATTTTTCAGTTGTAGAAACCACACGGCTGAGGTAATAAACGTTTCTGTTTGGCGTGTTTTATCAACCTGGACTCTGCAGCACACACATACATTCACCTAGCTTTTAGTCAGAAGATTAAAACTGGACAGCAGAAACCATGGGCAGATTAGGTGGTGTATCCTCTGACTATTGATAACAGCACTCAGATTTTATTAGTTACAAGAAACACAAAGTTGGGTTCTATATTAAGAGTTTAAATTTTCGCTTTTATTAGCTTATTACTAGTTTTTATTATCTCATTGGAATTTCCTTCTCTTTTCTCTTCCCTAAGTTTATTGTAAGATGGAAAAGAGTTGCTGCTTCCAGCTTTCATAATTTTCATGTTCTAATGTTGCCAAGTAATCAAATATGACTTCAATTTTCAGTTGATGGTATCTGTGTGGTTTGTCGCCAAGTAGGCCCAGTGGGCCCTACAACTTAGAAGATCAGGCAATTTTAGGCAGATAGAGGTAGCCTGAGTCTAGCAAGCCTTTAGACTTAGCTGACTGAGGCCGCTATAAGCTCCAAATAAGACGTTTTCTGTAGACCGTTCCATGAAAAATGTGTTCTATATTTAAATTCTTAGAAAGCACACAGTAATAAGGAACACTATTGATGATCCATGTAGTCATGTGAGTCACATTCTTCGATTTCATTTTTATTTCAGTGAGCAAGTGTTATATAATCAAGCTATTGTGTTTATTGACATGATAAGGCATAACCCTTCGTTATTCTAAGGAAGGCTCAGACAGACACTTCAATGGCTTACAAATTCAGCGTATACGAGAGCAGCGGTGGCTACTGTGACCATGTGTGCGCACGCTTGTAGCCTTCTCAGATGAGATGAAAGAAGACGTAGTCTGAACTCCAGTGAAAGAGCAGTAAGTTACAATAGGAGCAAGTTACTACGTACACATGGAGTAACTGTAATATGGCTGTTAAATGTCAAATATAAGTTGGGCAAATGCCAGAAATGTTCAAAGCTAGTAGCACAGCCAAAACTCAAAACACAGTAGTTAAAAGGCTGGACAAACACTGCAGTCCCATTTCTGGAGGAAAACACATATCTGTGGCAAAATCAAAACAGGCACACACAGAAAAAGGAACTAAGGTGATATAGTCTGGTTCAGGACGCTCAGTGCACAAAAAAAAAAAAAAAAGAATTATTATATTAATGTATTTTGTTATTAGAGTTCTCAAACTGTACCTGTTCTAATGCAGTTGTAACATTGAAAAAGCAGCGAAATATAGGAAACGTCAACCTCTACTAACACGGGTGCAGCCGTTATTGCTAAGATTTTTTTTCTATTATTATGTAAGGTGATCTGGGCTACTCCAGTCTTTCTTTCATGAAATATACTGCTTCTTTTTTCAGTTTCAAATATCAATGATGGCAACTGTTGGCAAATGTTAATTTTATAATAATTCCTGGTACTTGTGTAAGAAAAGAATGGAATCACATGGAACTGATAACCCCTGAGATGACTACTCCTGGGATAAGAATTTGAACAAAGGGGAATATTTAACAATAAACTGTACTGAATCCTTCAACTTGTGGACTTTTTTATTTAAATACCACCACTTCTTTGTACAATAAGTATAACCACTGGGGATACAGCCTTTGTGGTTTTTTAATTAATTTCTTCATTTATCTTGATGATCTTCTAGATTTACTGAAGCAATCTACAAGAGTGTTATTTTAATAAAATTGTAGTCACCATTTCTCTGCCTAGAGTTCCTTACTGCTAATATTAAATAATCTACTAAGGATTTACAAGTTTAAAATAAATTGGCCGCTATTTGTAACAATGCCAAAATGCTGACACTTACCAACAACACGCATTTCTTAGTCCAAAATTTATCATGTTTGCGATAGTGACTGGATATTGTATCATACTTATCCTAGAAAAATTGTTATAGGGATTCATATCTAAAAAAAAAAATTAACTCAATTTGTTTATAAATACAGTCTGTAGGACTGAACTTAAATATATCATTTTATTTACTAATTATTTAGCATTTTATAATTCCTTTCCATTATTAACTTATTTCATTAGGTTCCTTTTGAGGATTTCTTTATTCCCCTGCAATGAAAGCTATTGATCTTCCAGACTGACAGAAATTTTTACCCCTCATCCCCTAGGAAAGAGTTGCCCCATTTGATGCCTGCTGAAGCTCTGGCCATTGGAACCCAGCAGTAGCGCTCCAGCCGCAGGTTCTCATCCAGATAAACCTCTCATCCAGCAAAGAACCTGGTTCTTCAGAGCTCATAAAAGTCTTGCACTTAATAATATTAAAAGCTGGCTTAGTAAAACTAATATATCTGCACTCAGAGATTTACCAAGAAGGCTGAGGAGCTGTTAACCTGCTCAATTAGCGCAGTACCCTCTCACAGTCCAAACACTGCACTGCTCCTTTCTCTGTTCCCTTAATATTGACATCACAATCCCACTGCTGGGGTTAAATCTCTTTAGATATGAGGAGGGGAAGAGATGCTTTATGAAATCCTTAGAAGAGTGTTTCCTCCTGTGCCTTGAAACATCGTGCAACTTCCAGCTACAGCTGATCGTTTTCTTTCCTTCTGAACACTGGAATCTGCCCTTCCTAACAGAGCATGGTAGCAGCTAATTGCCCAGGCAAAGATTTTCTACCAGATTCAGAGATGCAATCATGTCCATCAGTGTCGCAAATCCCCGTGCGATTTGGACAATCCTTCCCAGAGAGATAACTTTAATATGATTTTAATGAGACTACGGGACTATAGTTCAAATACGCTTTTATTTCTCATTTAGATACCTTGCTTTTTAACACTTCATCACTATTCACTAAGCTTAAACTGCATTTTTAACCTCTATTAAAAAATGCACTTTAAGGTGAGGCAGTTTCTTGAAAGCCCTCAGGCAGGAACTGCAAGTCTCTTGAATTGCAGTCATCTTTCCAGCAAGTAAATATTCCCAAAAATGAAAGAATATCAGGGAAATCTTGACCATGAAAAAGTAAAATTTAACATCTATTTTTTTTTTTAAGAGTAAGGTTATTTTTTCTAACAGTTGTTGTTGGGGGGGGGGGTTTGCCATTACAGTTAGCAATGTTATGAAAGGCACTGTCCCACAGAAAATTACCCAAAAGGACTATAAATTTCAATCTTTCATGGACTGGTTAATCAGTTCAGAGCCCTAGATAAAAATCAGATACTGTAGGTCACCATTTATGGCCTAAAGAAAAAATTGGCGTTGACCCTAGATACTCCTGGGAGTAACCAGGCAACTTGAATCAGTATTTGTTTATTTACCGTGCCCTTCCTTGTGCTGAGCACACTGACTCCAGCTGGAGCTCAGGATGGCTAGAACAGGCGTCAAAACCTGACACAGTCTGCTCGCTGAAGACAGAGCGAATAAGGACAATTTAGTTAAGGGAAATGCCTTTACCTTCCTTTCTGAAGCACCTCTTTCTCCAGCAGGCAGGAGCTAAGTAAAGTTCAAAATTGTCGCTGACTACAGCTTGGGGCCCAACAACAATGTTAATTTTGTTGTTGATTTCAGTGGTGGTGGGATGAAGCGCTCACCTCTCTATTTCCCATCTAAGAGCTAATCTTTATTAAATTCAATTTTACATGAAAGCTCGGACAGCTTGTGGTTTAGTCATCTAAAGCGTTACACAGATTTGTGTTCCAGAGGCAACTCTGCTCCTTGAGGCCGCCTTGGGCTTTGTCCTTTCCTCTCTCACAGCTCCAGCAAGTCATGACCCTGACAGTCAGCAATTGACACCTTTTTGTAAAATCCACACACAGATAAGGCATAGAAAATGTGTGGCATAACAGATGTTAAGTGGAAACTAAAGATTATAAACTCTAATAAACATCAGTAAATATAGTTACAAGAAGCAACTGGTGAGTAGTTCAAATTATGGCTTTTACTATTATTTTAAAAAATTTAAATTTCAGGAGGAGGCTCACATCTGAACACACTCTAGGTAGAATAAGACCTTAGCTATAGACCTTCCACTTGAGCACAGTGGCTTTTGTGAGAACTCAATGGTTTTTTTTGCATTAGAAAGGGATTCTAAGTAGTTCTGGATCAGACAAGATGAGCTACGTATGGATCTTGGTCTTAATTTTTCTGTTCTTCCTTTACTCTTGCTACTGTCTTGCAATAGCGGTTGAGGACTGCCGTTATGGCCATATACAGACGTACAGGACTATAATATCTAATGTATAGGAGTCCTAGACATTAAAGTAATGCAAATAAAAAAGTATAAACACAGCCTTGGACACACCTATGAAGGAAAATTTCTCAGGAAAGTTTAAAGTTAATAACTTTTCCTGTATGTTTAAAAGCATAACAAAACACCATATACCTACAGGAAATATTGTTACACATTGTTGAGTGCTTAATATTTAGAGCTTTTGAATTGTTTTTTTCTTCAAAGTATACATAACAATTTAAATCTTAAGGAAAAAAATGAAGAGTAAACAGGAGCTGGCTGAAAATAATTCATCTCAAGTTATTTTCTGACACTAATTAAATAAGCCTCCACGTTATGCCTAAGCAGTCTGGAATTTCAACACTCTAAGATTGCCTTTGTGCTGTGCTTTTTGTCTTTTCATACTTCTCTGAGCATTCATGGATTTATAGTTTGATAATATTCAAAGAAGAAACTTTTTTCCTTTCAAAGGAAAGTAGGCTGCTGTGCAAAAACAAGACTGTAACCCATAGCTCTTATCTGATTTGCTAATTTTAGATTTGCTCTCTCAAATGGTAATGATTATTAAAAATGAGAACGTCATTACTGTAAAGCCAAAATAAATGAGTTGGGTAGGTGAATTAATTGGGTTAAAGGATGGAAACGTCCTCTGCAAGCCTTAGCTGACGATAGAAACCTGCATCTTCTAGCAACACTGCAGCACTCCTCAGACACAGTCAAGTCCCTGACCCACTGCACACTACCAAAACCTTTTGGCAAGGTAAGAGTTTGAACTGGAACACATTGGGAACATTTAATCTCAAGTTTCTATTCCATGGTGTTACAGAGAGCAGCATGTGTGGAGCTAAGTATTAGAGTATTACAACACAGTACCATCTTTTCTCCCCAAGGAGCTGGGGATGTCCCTGCTCCTTGCAGGGGGGTTGGACTAGATGACCTTTGAAGGTCCCTTCCAACCCTAACCATTCTATGATTCTCCCCCAAAGGTGGAGAAAAAAAAAAAAAACAACAAATGCTCTCTTACAAGAAAGGCTTTAACTTGTCTCTTGGTCAGAAACATGAAGGACTGCAAGGTACATGAGATATTTATCTGGTGCAAAATTCAATTCAATACCTAAACGACTTTTTCCCATCAAAGTTCAAATAAACCCCAGCAACCTTGAATCTTTAGTGGTCTATCATTGCTAATACCTTGAATGGAGGGTAAAGCTTTGCAAAAAAATAAAGTGCTTTACTATTCAGGAGACATGGAAACTGTTTACAGTTTAACCACTGTAAACAGTTGTGTAAAATAGAGGGTTTTAAAAGAAGCAGAACATCTTTATCTCTCTATGTGTACCTATATATCTCATCAGTAACCTATAAATCACATCTCTTCATCCAGTTCAGCTGGAAATACTAATTACACATATCAGCCAACTGTCTGTTTACTTTCCCAGTGAATAAGTAGAGGCTACTTTGTGAATTTGAGATGTGCAAAACGAGAAGTTCATAGTGCAAGTACCTTGTAAGGAAAGATTCCTTCCTTAGTGCTAAACCTAAAGATGCAAACTACCACCAAAAAGATTAGTTCTTTTTCTCCTTTTCACTTTTAAGCCCCATCAGACTACCAGATATTTTTGATTTTCAGGAAATTGGTATTTCATTACTTGGCCATTTCCGACACAAGGTCATTTCTCATCAGTTATTTTATCAAAACTAAAGTTATTCAACATAAAAGGGAATTTATTTCATGTTGAATCCATTTTAATTTAATGTTTATATCAATCATTATACTTTTAGAATCAGAGACTAACCATTAAATTAAATAAATGTGTTTCTTTGTTCATACTAACAATGTAACGTAACAAATGAAAGGAGTAGACTATATGACAGCCTAAGCAGTTGTTTCTTAATTTAAAAATAGAGATAGAATGCCATCTACTTGTTAGGTTCCTATATTGCTGGCAGAGGAAAAAAAGAGCTAACACCTTGGATTACTGCAGTCCTTAAGTATATGCTTTGGCTAATCATCTGTGTCCAGAGTTACATGAAAAAAAAAAGAGCAGCCATCAAATTAGCATGCACCTGATATGTTCAGTGCATCAATTATACAACACAGCCGAGCTCTCTCCCTTTCCAGGGTACCGACTTCCGAATGCCAAGCTCTGGAAATCATTCCAGACTATGAAGTAAGAGACACCCTCCAATGCTTGTTTGTTATTTAGATCTTGGCCAAGAACGTGCATTTCTGACAGTATGGAAGTTATCAGAATAAAGCACAGTGACAGGCTTTGTTCTGCACTGCTCGCCAGTCTCTGGAGATGACTTTACCAGAACAACTTTGTCCCTGACATTTCAGAATGGGTGTTACCAGCTGGATGGAATAGCAAAGAGTTGTTGTTCAAGTACAGGACAGACAAAATACAAAATGTATTCCTATTGTTACAGAGCTTTCATCACAGAATCGAAAGTCACAATGTCTACCAGAAAAATCTACAGAGAGCACCTACTAATCCCTAAGTTTAAAGGATGATACACATGTATAATACTTGGGAGTTTGGCTTACTACAGCCTGTATCTGTTCTCTACTGACTCTCTTTGCACCTCATCACGTTCTTCATTTGCAATTTTTTTTTTTTTAACTACAGGAAAAACTCACTAACAGACTATGGTATGTTTTGATGGAGAAGTCTGTTTCCTGAAACTAAAAAACTCTGCTGTAGCTAATATATTTGAAAAACAAGAGTTGTCTTCTTTTTACCGCCCTCCGGCAAAGTAGCCATCTGTGTGACTTAAAAGTCTTGGAAATAAGCTCCATAATTACTGTGTACTCAGTTAAGTTGTCATATCACTAGTTTTTCAACACTGCTTGCTCCAAGCTTTACTACTCCTTTTACAAATATTTACTTAGAAGCTCTAAAAACCTTCTAGAAACCTTAACCATACACAAGGGGCTAAATAAAGGAGTCTCCAGTGAGAAGTTCCCTGCTTTAGGAAAAATGGAGAGAGTGACTCTAAACCTGAGCATCATAAATATTATTATCAGTCTTATTGTATTTGCTTGCTGGTTTTTAATCCTACAAGGATGAAGGCTGCCACAGTCACTCTGAAGCCAAAATATGTAGAAGCACACTTCAATATGAAATAAAACTGTTTCATGCATCTATTCACGTGGCTCTACACACTGATACTTTGAGAAAATAACCATATTCTGTATAGTAGGTGGCTAAATAAGAAGTTATTAATAATAGTTTTGTTCCTTAAATGCTGCATAAAGGTATTCTGAGATTTTAAAAGTGTTTTTGAGATATCTGATGAAACATGTCAAATTTTTTCCCCTCTCCTTTTTATTTTTGGATTGGATACAAGTCCAAGAAAGGTACAATACAGAAGTAAAATACAAAATATTAATTATTTAGTTCTGGCCTAGTTACAGAAAAGCTCAATCTTTATTCTCTTAAAGTCACCATGGAATTGATAGAAAGCACAAATAAGCTACATGGACACTTTTGCTTGATACAAAACAGGAACCATTCTAACTCCAAATAGGAAAACACAGAATCCTGAAGGATGTTGGGCTTTGCTGCAACATGTGCTCCCTCTCCTGCCCACTCTGAGTACCTTAGAATATTAAGTTAATTTTTCAGTTTATATAACTGAACAAAATTTCATAATACACATGACGGCTTCTGTCAGTTCTTTATGTTCTAGACGGCTCTGGCAATCTTTTCCAGAGCTCCTGGTCATGCTGAGCATTCATACTCAAAATAAAATCTCCGTGAACAGATTCCCAGTGTTTACATTCACACTGACTGGAAAAGAAGTCCAGAAGCACACATACACACACACCCTCCAAAACAAAATCAAAATAAAACAAACAAAAATAAAAGAAAAAGGAAAAAAAAAAGCCAAACACACAACCCCAAATCAACCCAATATTTTAACTTCGATAAGGTACAAAATGCTCTGCAAATTTCATAGATCTGTTTATTGTAGACAATCCATTCTCAATGCATTTTTTGTCTTCTATCATCTCAAAAGCACACAGCCTTTATATGTAAAGCAAGTGGACACTACTATGGCCTCACCCTTAGAGAAAGGAGACATTATGGAGGAGAGATAAAAGCACTTCCAAGCAGCTGAGCTAGTCTTAGTTGCTTACCTAATACATGGCAAGTCTTTTTGTGCCTTTGGCTATTTCTTCCTCTCCCTCCTCACCCTAACCATTCTCAAGCACTAGGCCTTTTCCTGAAATATTGTGAGACCACCCAGCAGATATCAAGTTCAAGAGCAATGATGGAAGCCTTCAAATAAATACATGAAGGTGAGGAAGGATGAGAATTAACACTGCATGAGTTATTGCTGCATAATTCCCTACTGAGCTAAATTAATAAAGCAGCAAGCTGATTAAACCACATCTCTAGAGTTCTGTCTTTCTTCCAGCACACCTGGGACTAGTAATGGGAATACTTCTGAATCCATCAGACATTCAAACCACAAGGCAAAAGCATTCCAGTCTGTCCCACTATGAACTACAACCCAAATCCAGATGGAAAGAAATCTCAAAGCCACTTCTGCTCCTATTGGGGCACAATATCAATGATTTTTATTAATTCTTATGTAGAAAGTGTATGTGAGTGCATTTAAGCACATAATTCTCTGTGTATTTTGTGCATGCAAAACGGAAGCATCTTTAATTTCTGCAGTTCCACCTAAGTAGGTTAGGTCAGGTCAGTACAAGCAATTAATATAAATGAACAAGAAGTTCATAAAAGCAATTTAATTTGAATTAACAATTCATCTACTCCCAGACTTGGCTACAGCAAAGAGGCTGCTCCTTTTACCTATTAATATTTTTATTTATGTAACATCCACTTTATATGAGGTGGACGTATGCAAGCATACTTCTATAGAGACAATGTCATAATCAATGCCACAAACAGTTTCTAATGCAAATAAACATAAAATACGTCAGGAAAACTTGTACATTGTTTTATTTTTCCAGATGAAGCTCTGAAGCCCTCAATTCTGAATTGGCACTTCTTTAGGTAATCTAATATGTATTTCATGTATTAATATTGTGCAATGTGTAAATAATACTTATATTATTATAAACTATATTCTACCTCTGAGATATATATCATATACTGTTATATATAATATATTTTACCTACATGGTGTGTATATGTAATGTATTGTTTCATATATACTACATGTACGAATCATATTATATAATAACGATACATGCAATATCTATCTAAGCTTTTAACTACTTTCCTTAGCCAGTCTTCATGAGATACCCTTTTTGGAGCTGTATTATGGAAATGGAATGAATGACATAAAAAGTAGTGGAAATTCCAGAAATCTAAACTTGGTCATCTCCATTCAAACTCATGTGGGACAAGATGGCAGCCAGTATGTTACCAAGTATCCATTCACTGATATCTAGCATTTTCTATCTGCTCAGCTGTTACAACATGACTCCAAACCCAGGAATGAAGATCTTAGGCCATGGTTACAATTGCTATGGAAACCAGTCTCTTAATATCTTTGCATTCAGCACATCTGTCTTACTTTGCAGTTTTTGAAGAAGCAACCTGCTGGCATGCAACACCAAATGATAGAAATAAATGAATAGAGAAAGGTAGGGTGACTGAGATGAAGCTTGAAAAAGGAAAATTCCATGAAAGTTTGCTGATCGTAAATGAAAACACTTTTTTTCTAGGCAACTTTGGTGAAGGACACAGTTTGGGTCAAACCATCCCTGTGACTAGGAATGCACATCAGAACAGAGCAACTGGGGCAGGCAGCCAAGGGTTTAGCTTTCTGGTGTGTTTTGTTTCTTTTTAGGTTACTACAACAGAGACTGAGGCAATCAGTGAAATCAGGCAGGAAAGTCTGAAACAGAAAATGGTTCTCCATACCAATTTACAAAAGCAGGTACTACTTATATGGTATCTACCTCAAAAAAAAAAAAAAGGCGTAACAACATTCAGCAGTTATTACTGCATTTTACAATTTTGAAGTACTTGGCAAACATTAATTAATTAGTCTCATAACTCCTCTTTCAGGCAGGTAATTAGCTTGAATTTATTAAAAAAAAAACCTGTAATATGGATAGATTAATTGACTCACCATGAAGTAGTGAAGGTGCTGGGATTCAGCCTTGGTTCACTGTTTCATGCTCAAGCAAATATTTCTCTGCAATCACTTCCACAAGGTCTCTCTTTGTGGTCATTTTTTTTTTTTCCCACCGAGTTCTTCCTTTCTAGCTAGCAGATACCTAGTAATTTGAAAACACATAAAAGACTAGATCTAGCACTAAAAGTGATGGTGTAACCTCATCTAGTTACTGAGATGAACGAAACTGGACCAGTTTGCAGATACTGAGCACAAACTTATTTTAGCCTTGGTTTAAGTCATATCACTGGAGTATTAATCAGCAGTGGCTAAAGCCATAACCTGGACCAATTAATACTAATATTAACTATAGCATCACATCAGGGGATACGGACGCCCATGGAAGTCTGTTATGTTAGAATACAGCTTGTCTGGCTGAAACTTGCTGAAACTAAGGTATTTTCTGTAACATTTTGTGATGAAAAATAGCCATTTCCTGGTAAGATTCCATTTCATTGGAAAATTTACAACCAGAATCTTAACACAAACCATTAGATGCAGACATTATCACCTGCGTTACCTCAATGTCCCTGCATGTTACTGTATAAACTTGAAAAGATTTTGTTTTGTGTAGCTAAGCATCGATAAATTCAATGTTTCTTTCCAAAGGATTTCAATTCTCAATTGTCATTTAGACAAGACGTTCCCTTTGCATTCCAGCCAGGAAAGACTGCACATACCCCTTATTTATTGCTTTTACACAGAAAATACTACACTCTGCCTTTAGTGATCACATTTAGACATTATTTAGGGGAAAAAGACAGAACTCTTAGGACATAAAATGGTGCAGTTTTCCCTTTCTGGCCCAGAAAGCCAGGTTTAGCATGAACCTTCTACATGGCAGGAGTTAGGACTGCTTTGGTGGAAGACACAGAAACCCTTATCTCTCAACTGCTACTGTTTCCTATACTGTGTTGAAAGATATAGAGAGACTATTTTCACTTATGAGCTCAAGCAATTATCCTCCCTGAAAGAGCGTTTAATTTGCATCATAATTTTTATTACCTCCAGTACATAGAGCATCTAGGATAGGTCACCCACTGGACTCTGGATTGATGTCACCTCATAGCTAGACATAGACAAACCATACAATAGAACAGTAAGCACTTTACTGGGATGAATAACTGTTTATTTCAATACAGTGATCTGCAGCTCTATGACTGTGAGACATTGAGATGAGAAACACAGCCGATACATGTAGTCACTTTTGAACAGGGACTGAGGTTAGCCTTCCTTACAAACACACCATTGTAGCGGTTCCCAAAGCTTTTCAAGCAAGGGGAACAGATGCCAGTCTCCATGATCATACCCAGTACCCACCAAAACAATTTTGCTATGAAACAAACCAGACAATGTTGGGCAGGATAGGGTAAAAATTAAACTATTTTTCAGTTTGGTTTGTGTGTGTTTTCACTATTTGAAATCAGGAATCAAGATGTCCGCTTAGAAGTCACCATTGCAAATTAAGTCATATTGTTTCTTTACCCTGATTATCCCCCCTCTTCCATCTCCCTCCATGTAGAAACCATCCTCCCCCATCTATCTGCCACAAGAGGAAAATTATTTTCCCCCCTCACACATATCCCTCCCATTACCACCTCCAATCTTTTTAAGTGAGGTAAGCTAAACCTTACCGTAAGTCCCTTTGACAATATCTGTCAATTTGAACGTTCCACCTTCTGTGGAGAAGTTCTCCATATTCTGCAGAGACAAGCAAGCTGCTTCATCTTCCTCGTTTGGGAACAGACAGACTCCAGGCTCTGGCATCCTGCTGCTGGACGACATTCTCTTCGCTTTATTTTTGTGCCAAAAGACAGAACAGAAATCACCGTGGTACTGCCGGGAAAAAAATACAGTAACAAGTGTGTTAGGAAATTCATTCAATAAAGTGTCATGTTTCAGCAACACTTGTCTTCCTGAGGGCTTATAGAATTGCCCGTTCCAATGGCACTTTACTGTCATGTTACCCATCATAATATCCTTGTTATCATCCTCCAAGTGCTTGCTTTTCTTCATCTCAGTGGTTCTTAGGCAAGTAAGGTTTAAATATGACCCCTGCATTATGGGTTTTAACTCTTCCCTCAGAGCATTAACTTGCCTGATCACAATGAAATTTTCTTTTCTCATTTTCTTTTTGGATAGCAAAAACTACGCCCAGTTTTGTCTACAAATGTAACTCTCTCAAGGGCAAATTCCCATTCCTATGCACGCTGCCTCAACCTTGAAACTGTCTGGGGGGTCCTGAAATGATTCTCCTGAAATTAAAGGGCAAAAGCATCTATAAGGTTTTTGCTGTTATTCTCACATAGTCAGCATCCCAACTTGAAGCTTGCCAACTAATAACTCCCATGCAGTTAAGTGTCCCTCCACATGCCTCTCTATCTCTTTGAAAACTCTTCAGCAGAAGACATGCATCTATTTATATAAATATGATAATACATCACCAAGCCAGGCACTGAGGCAATATGCAGCCCTTTGCCAGGAGGGAAATACAAATCTAGGAAAAAGAGTTGTGCATTTGTCTCCAAATGGAGAGAATACACGGACAAGTGGTTTTGAAAAGAACCTTCTTTTACAGAATTCATGACTGGATGAGCCAGTTGGGAAATGCCTGAACTGAAAAAAATTTGCCCAGTAAGCATTAAAAATAAAAGAAACAAACAAACAAAAAACTCTGAAATAACCCTACAATCAAGCCAAAAATGGAAACAATTATTTGGTAGGAATGAGGAGTTTGAGGCAGTACCAAAGACAGAAAAAATATTCTCTGCAACAATTTAATAAACCTAACATTATTCCTGCTATTTAATATCCTAACATCTTTTTGGGGAATATAAATTATTCAATGTTCAACTGCCTTGTAATTTGATTTAAATGATGAATGGAAAAAATACTTTAATTGTAAAATATATTTTGTATGCATCACACAGAAATATCAACCAACTTACTGAAACAGGCTCTCAGGAGAAGCGTATGGCTGGGAAGATTGCTAATGGGATGTGGCGTCCTTCATCATTAAGATCATGAGTTGAATCCAGAACATGTTGGAAGCAACTGGAAATGGTTTCTCAATATGGCTAGAAGAATCAAAACAGAGTTATTAGTTCCCTTCATCATATCCTTCCCTTTTGTGTTTGGGAACATCCATAACTCCTGGTACAGGAGCGTGGAAAATTTTCATCCCTTCTTGACACTTTTTTCAAGGTTGACCATGCTACTGGACTCCTTGCTTCAGCCTTGGCCGTGCTGCTAATCTCACACCCGTCTGCCATATGCTCACCCCATTATGGCATGTATACATCATTCCTTGATATCCTTCAAGCTTATCAGTTACTGATCCTAAGCAGCATCCGTAACTGTGCCCAGCTGCCCAGACACAACATTAGAGATCACCACCTCTTCAGGGTCCTTTCCCCCTTGCCTATAAACACATTCCTGCAGCCCAACCAACCGCAGCGGATTACCTCTCCTTTTTCCCAGCCTTTCCACAGGAGCATCTCAGTGGTATCAACTGGATTGGACCATTGCTCCACAGATAAGCCATGGCGAGAGGCAGGTCGTGTTCAGCCATTACAGAGCTGGTTGCAGCTGGCACGGGGCCAGGGCGAGTCACGGCCTCCTCACACACAGGGCAGCTGCCCGCTGCCCCAGCAGGGCCCTGGTCTTTCTGATAAAAATAAATACACTGCATTTGCGTTTATCTAAGAAACTCCTGACAAGTGCTGGAGGATGGCGTCCCTTGCTTCAAACACTCCGGGACTAGAAAGTCTACTTTTGGCCATGGTCTTTCCTTTTATGCACCACACTAATTCTTAAAATTTTCTGCATAAAACCATATCCAGAAAAATTTTCCTCTTGTTTGTCTCTGTAAAATACATACCTGCCTGATCATGAAGGCCTTTTAGAATTTCAACTTAAAATACCTGAGGTATTTTAACGTAATCTGTTAAAATTTAGTTTAACGAAAGCCACACTCACTAAAGAGTGAGAGTCCCTTGTCTTTACAAAGCAGAGAATAAGAAATAGGCATTAAAAACTATAATATTAAACTGCATCGCAGTAAACTTTGTTTGCATGCAACAAACTGTTTTCGTATAAGTAATTATTTTCAATCTGAATTATTGATTATCTGAATTATTGATTTAGTGCATTATTGATTAGCGCTCAGCTGATATCCATGAGACTTTGTGGCAACTCCTCCTCTTGCCAGCAGTCTGAACTATGCAACTTTAAGAAAATGAAGTTTACATTTGCAACTTTGCCTGCTGCATGTAATTCCTTCGAAGCAGAAATTATTTACAACTATCTGTGATGTTCTTAGTACAACAAATCTTTAATCTTTGCTGGGTTTTTGATGCACTACAGTAATACAAATAATAGTGGTTTCTTTGGGTTTATTTTTTTTTACAGTACCTGTGATCACTGCTTATTAGTCCTACTTGTTTTAATCTCTCCATTCCCTTCAAATGTCTACTCAGAAAATCTGTAAAAATCATCATAGAAACAAATCTCCATATAAAAATGTGTAAAACGTCCTTGAGATAAAAGCACAGCACACAAAAAAAAAAAAAAAGGGACACGGCAGGGGTAATAGCTTATATCAGATTAACTGATAAAGCTGAAAAAAAAATTACTGGATCTTAGATATATGGAAATGAGTCAACCTAATAAAAGTTGTATTTTATCCGTAACACTTACACTCTGGTATCTTAGACCATTGCTGCAGTACTGATGGCATTGTCAGCTCCCAGCGCTCAGAAGCCTACCTACCTATGCCGTACACATCAAAGGAAAAGTCTCAAAAACTGAATATTTCTATTTATATAAACAGAGGAATTTCATACTGCATGAGACCTTACAAAGACATATTTTAATATCTTTAAAACTCTCTGGCTTCCTTATTACAATGCTCTTTAGAAATGCAGAAACAAATGGCCATTCAGGGGAAGACACACGGCTTGCCTGAGGCAAAATGTGATTAAATGACTAAAATCAAAGACTTTTCGTTAAAGAATGACTAAAATAGACGAGACAGGGAGATGGAACAGTTTAAAGCTACGATTTTACAGAATTAGAAGTATAATTGTTACAAAAGACGCTGAGTCAAGCTTAGCGGAGCTCCTCCAGCGCTTGCCACTGAGACCTCTTGCAGGTTTTGCAGCTTTCAGAACAGCAACATCTAACACCACCGCCGGCTTGCAAAGTGAGTCAGACCCGCCGTCTCTCAGACTCGGTATCTGGCCACTAGCAAGGAGATATTTAAACATCCAGCATCACTGCAAAAAGGTCGCAGCAGCAATTTGGATGGAAGCTATGAGTTCTTTCAGATCATAAACACAATCCATGTGTTTGTTTCCTATAAAGAAATGTGAGTTTTTCTTCACAGGATGTGCAGCAGGGATACAAAAAAAAAAGATTTGGAACGCTCCCTGTGAAAAGTACCGTTGACATAAGACATATTTCTATTAAACTCCACAGGTATCTAATAATGAATGGAAGAAACAGAAGACGAAGCACAATTTTCAGAGAAATATACTGAAAGTTTTACAAATATCATTAAGGCAATTTAATGCAAAACTATTAAGTGTTTTTAACATATTTGAGGAAAACTTTGTAATTTGGAATACAAAACATGTAGCTAAATTTACTGTCACAAATGCTGCAATGATAAGTACGCTGACAAAGTTTTTAATTGGAAGAAGAGGCAATATTTTTTTTTCTTAATTGCTGCACCACAGAATCATTCTGAAACATACTTGAATAGTTTAAATTTCCAGTGAGGAAAAATTACAGCAACGGGCACAGCAAACCTTGTTTTCATATAGATAGCCTATTCAGCATCAAACAAATCTGTTGTCTGTATTTCTGCAGATCTATAAATCCATCAGTTTCTTGCAGCTTTCCTTTTTGTTAGAATTTCAAAGTCAGACCCAGACAATATACACCACAGGGGCGGAATCTGGACAGTTTTACTACTACACTATCATCAGGAGCTTTATTCTAAGTGGACAAATTTAATTTCAGAGACATCGTGGCTTTTCATTGTCACTTGTTTTCCACTTCAAAGGTGTAACTTCAAAGTAAAGAAAAATGATCTGTAGAATTTGTGCATTGGAAACCTTCTACTAGTGACTTTTATTTGTGTATATTGAGTAGAAAGAAAATATTAAGAAACTAGATGAAACGGCAATAAGTCAACAGGAATAATCTGAATATAGTAAGACTATAGCATAACAAATGTTTTTAATGGGTGGCAAACTGCTTAAAGAGAATGGGGATTAATTTTACTGCAGAAACTTCTATAAGGGGTGGATGTTGGGTCTTACAGGATCAGCGAGTTGTAGAAAACTTTCTAAGACTTCAAACCTGATTCCCTTGTGCTGCCTTGCACCTGCAGCCTGCAAAAGTATTGCACATTTGGCTTTCTCCGTTTAGTTAACGCGGCTACAGCAGTTTCCGAATGATTAATGTCACCCTTCTGCAGATACAAATAAATACATAAGTTGCAATGAACTGAGGATTGAGAACCCTGAAATGTAATTAGCCACTCGTATGCTTTTACTGGCAAAGATTAAACTACACAGCAAACAGAAATAAAGGACAAAACAGACCCGTGCAACGCCATTACTCAATAAAAATGATGCCTTTATGACCTCATTACTCACGTTTTATAGTTGTGGATGCTGCAACACTGAGAAGTGACTGTGCAAGGTCACATTGGCAGAGTTTGGAACAGAAATCAGACATCTCATTCCCTAGACTAGTGCTCTGCTCACTCTTTAATGAATTGCCTTTTTTCTTTTTTTAAAAAAAAAACATAGATAGATCACCATAGTAAACTTACAAAAAGGCCTTATGTGACACACCTATAAGGATGGAATTAAGATAAGCTGCATCTCCTGAGCTTCATCTGCAACAACAGAGTTTGTTGATTGCAATAAATCATATGTGGAAATTATATCAGTATTAACAGAAATATATAGAAATCTTTACAGTAATGTTCTGGTCTCTCTGAACTCAGTGATAAAATTTCCATTGTGAATAAATTTCACTCACAACACTGGATTTGAACTTTTGTGTCTTATAAATTGTCTCATCTGAAAGCAAACTGCTGCCAACAAAAATCTTTCCAATCACTCCAGTGAAGTCTGGATCCACTTCTGAATGAGGCAGAGTGGAAAAGGCATAATAATGGATCTTTTCAGCTAGGTCTTCATCAGGACTCATTTGTTAACGACTCTTTTCTTTTTCAGTCTGCCTCTAGAACACCCAGTGGTGTCACTGGAGAAAGAAAGGCGAAAGGAGAACAGGCGTTTACCTCACTAAATCACAATATACAGAATCTTTTCCCATAGAAGAAAGTTTGGAGGTATTTTTCTCCCTCCAAAGCTTCCTCATAATTCTTTTTTTTTCCAAATAATAGCCAGACTATTTTAGACTTAAATGCTACCAATTTGTTTGGCCAAAGTTTGTTACACGATGTCCCTTTCAAAGCCCTAGGATTTACAGGGCGTAAACTATATATGGCTGGGACTGTTCAGCTTTTCCCTGTTTTATAAATGCCCGTGCCGTTGTGCCTGAATACAGTTTTAATCAAAGAAGCGTTAACATGAGCCATGCCTGGGTTTGAACAGATTCAGGCTGTGCTCCAAAGCCATGTACATCTCCTATGGGCTCATGACTGATCTGAGGGAGAGCAGGAAAAAAAAAAACTGTGAAACTTTATCTTAATCCAGCTGCGAGAGAAACTTGGCAAGTAAAATGACTAAAAGAATCTAAGAGACAATGAACTCTGCTCTGTCTCTCCATATATGTATTTTTAAAAACAAACAGAATTTCTGTGTCTTCTCTCAGATTAATGCAACTAGAACTGACTCCAGTGAAGTCCATGGCACATCACCAGATTTTTTTGGTCAGAAATCTGTCAGAACAGGTCATTAGATCTCTCTAGCTTAATACTATAGTAAAAATAAGACATAGATTTGGGTTTTTTAGTGAGACTAATCCTTATTCCTAAAAACTGTAAAGAGTTACTCCTTATATGCAGTGTTTTTAATGAGAATCAGACCAAGAATCAGGTCAACAAAAACAGAGGCATTGAATGCTGAAGTCTGTATCTTATAAAACTCAGAAAATGCAAAAGTTATATCCATAAGTAAAATTCTGTTCCTATTATAAATCAGATTATGAACCTGACATTACTCCAGGTGGGAAATCATGTCACCTCCTGAGACAGCAGAATATCACCATAATAAACCAAAGTCTCAGATCTGGCACTGCCGTGAGATGCTTAGCATGAGAAACGTCTGAGAATCCATTCCAGTCCAGATCACTCACACCAACAGTAAAGCAAAACACATTATTCATGCCGCTTTTCTGTGGACAAAACACACCACTCTATGGCAATTTTTACTTCACTGTAGTCAGCTTGTACCACCAGAAATGCGATCACTCCTCTCAGGTATTATTCTGACTTAGTCATCAATCCCGGAGCAGAGAGGCTCAGTTAAGCACTGTTTGATTACATCGACAAATGTTTAGAGTCCCAGTAAGTGATATAATTTGTGGGACTGACAAACTAAAGGCAACAACAAACTAGGGCCAAATTCCAGTCCAAAGTTAAGAGCAGAACGAGTTGCTTTTAGAGTGAAGAATGGCAAGAGATCTAAAGGGACACTGCAAATTTGAGCTGATCTTCTCAAATTGCTTAAACAGATTATTCTCACAATAAAATTTGTAAGAAACAGGGCATTTCCAATCAGTCATTTCAAGTCCGGATTAGCTTCCCAAGTCAGGCTGATCTGGCTTAAATTTATTTAACCTTTTCTCACTCTGCAAACTCTATTCTTTGTCCTTGTCTACATTTGCGTGTATGCATGTGTATTCTTCCGTGTTGTGCGTAGACGGAGCCAGAGAGGCAATAAGCAACTTCAGGTATCCCTGACAGGTTCCACACGTAGGCTCATTTTTGGGACAACCTATCCTTCCTTCTAAATTTTCCCATCTTCAAATAAATAATGAAAGAAACTCTTCCAACAAAATGAAATGTTAGAAACACAGCAGGAAGGCTTTAAAAAAAAAAAAACTACAAACAAGCTTGGAAACATGCAAGCTAGCAGAACAGTGTACATAAAAATACTTGTGTTTAGCATGCTTCACCACTCAGCCATCATTTAACCAAGCTATGTCTAAAAAGGATTTTAGTCCACATAAGTTAGTATTTCTAAACCTTTAATTATCTTTGCTGAACTCCCTGTGTGTTTGTATTTTTGTCTGGTGATAACATGACTAGAAATGAATGCAGCTTCTAGTATGTGATCATGAGATTAATTTTCAAAAAGCTAAATACCTACCTGATCTTCTACATTCTGCAAACGTCAATGGAGCTCAGAACGGTATTAGTAATTTCTGCTGCCAAATGACATTGCAAACCCTCATGCCTCCTTCCAAATAAATCTGATTTCTAATTTCGCCACCTTTAGTCACCTTTGGCAATATCTTATCCTGCAAATAGATGAACTCAAAAGCTAGGTGCTTTGCTGCAAAGTAAGGTCCTTTACAACAGAATTGTCACAGAATCTGAAAGTTTCTTACACTACATCTGTATTACTTCTTTGTCCTTGCAACCTGAGGTTGTTCAGTGAGTGGAAGAACAAAGCACCATAAACTGAGAAGGGAATGACAGCCGTCATTCCAAATATCTTGGATTTGTTTCTTTGCTTGTATGTATTGGGAATACTGAATTATAGTTCAGTTTTATTGGCAGCTGTTTTATTTTGTGTTTCCAATGACCTAGACTGCCAGTTTACAATCTGCCTGCAAAGCGGTTGAAATATAGCTGCACTCTCCCAGAAGAAGACTTCAGGAATCATCTGGCAGGGACAAACAGTACAGCACCATAAGCACATGCCTCTTCTCATCTTTCCAGTTCCTGCAAAGCTAGGGAACAAAATATTGCTATAATGTACCTAAAATTAGGATTTAAAAAAAAAATAGTCCAGGAAATAATGCTAATGCAGGCACAAAACATGGAGCTTTGACTCATTTTGGGAAACATAACACACGCAGCACTAACCTAGATTAGGAATTCAACAGCAATTTATTTCCTTTCCTCCCCAGATTTTGCAAGCAGAGGCACAGCTGCGAAGGCGTTAGATGTTAGAAACGGACCTCCAGTTTGAAAAAGTAAATGGAATTATATCAAATATTGAACTTTTTAGCCCCTTTTCCACTTTTTTTTGCTGATGTTTTTCAAATCTGAAAGACAATTTGGGAGCATCCATTTTTTGATTGCTTCACAACAGTTTGTTGGGTTGTTGGGGTTTTTTTTTCTTTTTGGTTGTTTGTTTTAACAAAACACACTACTACCAAATCTTTCTCCCTCCAGAGCTCACTCACAAAAGAACCTAAAACAAAGCATTCTGTAACATGCTATACTACAGAATATCATTGCCACCATCGCTGGCTCTGAACCAGGAATTCATAGTAACACCTTACATAAGCATTATTTTCATTAACAGATTGATAAAGACAATGTCAAGCCCAAGAACAACCCTGACAATAAAATTGCAGCATCATCCTATTATTAGCACCACAATCAGTCAAATGCTGAAAGATTTTTAAAGGAATTTTAGGATCAGTATAGTGTCAGCAATATACTAACGATGGCAATTCATGGTCACTTCAATGTACACTTAGGTATTTTGTTTCAAGGTAAAGTATTTGTGCTTGTTCTTTCACCCTTGTCTCTTATATTAGCATCTACTCTAGCCTCAAGGTCATGATCAAAAAAGTTTCTCTAAGTTCCCACCAAGAAAAAGTTTCCCTTTTCCTGTCATCCAGGTCCTCTGCATGTGAAAGTCAGATTTGTGTAGAAAGTGAAAATCACAGAATCACAGAGTGGTTTTGGTTGGAAGGGACCTTTCCAGGCCATCCAGTCCAAGCCCCCTGCAAGGAGCAGGGACATCTCCAACCAGATCAGGTTGCTCAGAGCCTCATCCAGCCTGGCCTTGAATGTTTCCAGGGATGGGACATCCACCACCTCTCTGGGCAACCTGGGCCAGTGTTCCACCACCCTCAGCGTAAAAAGATTTTTCCTTATGTCCAGTATGAAGGCTGCATATTTTTTCAAGAGTAGTGTTTCATTTTTAAATATAATGACTGACTTTACTATATGTATTTTTGTGTGAATAAAATGAAAGAGAAATCTGGTCCTCATGAAAAGGTAAAACATTTTTTTCCCATAAAAATAATGAAAATACTTAAGTGATGTATTTCTATTATATAAATAACGTTTTGTTTTCTGGCATGAAGGAAAAACTCAGTGATGGACAAGACGTTATGGAATGTGCAAGTCTGTATGAGGTACAAGGAATGACATGGGCTGTTCTCCTTCTTCCCATGTTCCCATGTAATTCCACCTGCATATTCGTGTTTGGGATGATGATCTCTGCTTACTTAACTAACAAGATACCCAGTCTTCCTAGTACACACGCCTTGTTTGTTTAATTGACTACCATCTCTAAAAAGGTAAATGTGTACTATTCTTGGAAGTGGTTCACAGAGAGGAAATCCAACACATATTATGGAGTTTCCACTGAAGTCAGCGAGTTCAGGACAGGAACAGAATAAGCCTCTGTGGGACCAGTCTGATGCTCCTGATCAGAATTCTGATATCGCCTTTGTGTGAGGAATAATTAAGCATACCAAAAAACACCATAAGAACTCTGATTAACATCTTCCTCTTGTTTAAATAAAAGTACTGATAAAAAAAAAATATGCTGCATGCATAAACAGGTAACCCTGCAAATGAAACATTTCCTGATTTTTAAATTCAAATTACTAACAACTTACACTAAAAGTGTATACACTCACAAGGGCCTGAAATTTTTTTTTCCATTAACACTTTATATTTTGCACTTCATTGTATCATAATTATGCATGATTGCCAATTGTATTAAAATTATGGAAATAAAAAGACCAATACACAATAATTCACTAGGACAGAAGCTACACATGAAACTAATAGCCTCTGCTTTCTTTCATCTTCCTTTCCTCATTTTAAGGGGAAAAAAAAATAAAAGAAGCCTTAAAACTCATTGAGCATCCTGGGATAAAGTCTATCTTATTCTGTAATAACAAGTGTTCTCTTCTAAGTCTTTGCTTAGGAAATTATTAAAGAGTATCTCAGTGATACGGCAGTCAGTACCCATCAAACCAGATTGAATGACCAAATCATGAAATCAGAAGGTTATCTAAATGCATCACTCTTGCACCTTCCACTGTACTTACATCCATCCTGATAGAAACGCATCCTACCTGCTCTTAAACACTTCCAGCACCAGGTATTTCATAAAAGTTCTCTCCTTCGTAAAGTGATGGAAATGAGAGGCAGAAGACACCTTAATGGAGCCAGAAACACGAAGTGTCAGGTAGACATCAAACAGGATTGCAACAGGGAAGAACCATCAGGGCAGGGGTGAGTGGAGCCACTGCAGAAGACATCCTTCAGCTTTGCCTTGCAGTAAAAGCCAGGCAAGAGTCTTTCAGCACCTTTCCCTTCCCTCTGTCTTCTCTGCTTCCAACTACAATGAATGCTTCCTCTAAATCAGTAGCAGTTTCTCCACACAATGTTATTGAGTGGCTGAAAAGATTAATAAAAGCAAGGGCAAAGAAAGGTTAATACTACTGCACAGGAGCAAAGACACCATTAGTAGATACACTAGGTTGCAGTTAATTAGCCAGCAATGAACAAATGTCCATTGCTTGTGAGCTAAATACACAAATATTTAATGAATTCTTATTTTCAGACACATATAGTCATGACCGTAAGCATTAATCCAAGAGCTGTGTTCCATTATTAGGTCAACAATCTACACAAAAGGAGTCACTCGTTCTGCTTCTGATTAAGTGGGCTTAGCCCTGCAGTGATTCCAGGCTATTTGGTTAAGTGAAACATCAAAACGCTTTGCATGACACTCCAGTTCTGTGAGGATCTTGACATGTCCTCTAATATTTACCTCCCAATGCAGATGAGCATGTGCAAGGGAAACAAGTCACATTTCTAACATACACCGTCTTCTCCATTACACCGAAAAATCCTTAAACCACCATCTGCTTTAACACCTCGTAGGGATGGACACACTGGGACGTAGTGACTGGGTCTTCTAAAGCTGAAGATCTACATCCTGACCTATGGATTTAAATTAAAAAAAAAAAATAGACTACCATTTGGAGATTTCAAAGTTTCTGATGTTCATCTGTCTCTGCAAATGCTTAGCTGTGAAAATCTGTGACTATCGCCTATTTTACCTTTGATATGGAAAACAACCATGTTTAGGCACAGCTTCACAAAACTAACATTAAAGAAAAGAGGGGTGAAACAGCCACAACTGGATCATTTCTACACAAAAATAACCATTGCTGCACATAGAGTACCAGATTGCTCATCCAACTACACTGTGCAAACACAGCTATGTGACATGCATATGCAAATGTTGGTCTTTTCAAAATCAAATACATGCACCTGCAAAGTTTTTTTTTTAATAATTTTTTGAAAATATTGCCTGTCTTGCCTAAGGAGCTCAGAGTTTTTCAAACACATATCACATATTTCTGCAATTATTCACTAGACTATCTTGTCCTTGTTTTCTAAATCACTCCTTTAAATTAAACTAGCAAGATTACAAGGCAAAATATCATTAACAGATAATAGAAAGTACCAAAAGGAAATTAATACAAATTACAAACAAGGAAGAGAAATAGTAAAATCTTTTCAGGGCTATATTTTTCTCATCATATACTGTCTTCTATCATGGCCCTAGACATTACAGAGGTCAACCAACACAGGAAAGATTGAAGACTTGCTGTGGTATTCCCTGCTTCAACCACTTTGAAACATGGGATTCATCCATTAAATGAGAAGTTGCATCTTCCACTAGAAACGCACCTAGCTTTCACAGTGCACACGCATTGTACAAATATCTCTGGTTATGTACGAACCGTGTATGGAAAGTCTCTTTGGCAAGGAATCAGGTACTAGGTAGGAAGAGTTAAGGCCAGGGTACTTGCAGGGGACCAACTATAAGAGAATTTTGGCCATTTGCAGTTGCACGTTGTGATAAAAGAACACCTGAAGTGAATTTTGTCTTCAAGAGTAAGCACTGCTTCTTGAAAATGACCTTGAAAAGATCACAATCTAAGCGAACAGAATGGCTACTCAAAAATAAGATGACTCAGGAGGAAATATTATCATTTCTACCCTGAGGCAACAAAGTTTACTCAATAACTTCCACTTCGTCTAACCTCTGAAGTACTTTGTAAGTGCCAGAAACAGTCTTTTCAGCAACAGGAAGAAAATTAGAATTTAACTAGACTGCATTCATAAATAAAATCTGTGGAAAAAAAAAATTATAATCTTTGCTCTTTTTAAACAAACTAATAAGGATGAATTCTCTAATTCAGAAAGAACAATTCATGCAAAGAAAACTCAAGCCTGTTCATATTTCAGGTACCCAGTTTTCACCACATAAATGAATTTTTGTAAAGGTCCCCTGTTGTGTCTTTGATACGTTTGCCAGGGGAGGTATTGCAACAGTCCAAAGCAAGGAGGCTAGACCAGAAGTGCTTCCAGCAACTGGAGTGTAGAATTAGTGGGTGTTAAACAGAAAACCCCTGCAAGAGTCCTCAGCACTATTCTCAAAAATCAGATGTCAGGTTTAGAAACAGACACTGAAGGCAAAAAAGAACAAGAAAGCCTTTGAAGAGAGAGAAAACATACAGAAAGGAGAACAGTAAGTGCAGAACTTCAGGGTAAGAAGAGAGAAAAAGGACCACATAAGAATAAAGAGATTTAAGAGTCCTAGGGGAAAAAAAGTTTTGACCTAGTAAAAGGATAGCACACACAACAGGAGGCTTGATTATACACTGCAATAAAGTGAGCAACAAACACCCCATGAGCAATATCCAGATTAACAAATTGGGAACACTGAACAGGATTATAACTTATGACTCCTTTGGTTGAGCATCTCAGCCCCATAAGCACATCTGGCTTCCTCAGGGTCTGTGTTCTAGTGACAGATGTTATTTCTACAGCAGTCAGGGGTGCAAAAATGAACACGAAGCAATGTATTACCGAACATACTGGAGGAAGGAACTGGAAGATGAAAGTGGATAGAAGCCCAAAGAAGCAGCAAACCTCCACAAAGGAAGAAGTAGCTGAGAAGGCTGTTACTCTACATGGCCTCAAGTTGACATTAGATTATGGAAGTTCAGAGTCATTGCCTTGCAGCTCATTTCTTGAGGGATCTGGGAGGTGAAATGTGGCTGCGTGACTTGTTCTTACAGTCCCAGGGTTGACACATGCTGTAAGAATTCTGAAAGATAAGAAAAGAATCAATGTCAGGTAGAAGCAAAGACATGTTCTACTTATTTTTGCAAACTCCTTTCCAATGTCGTAATCAAGAATTTTTACCTTGCTACACCAAGCTTACCAAGTTTCACCCTGAAAATGTTAAAATGACTGCTTTAGCATACATATAAGGAGAAGTAAGTCCAATTAAATGCAGTTTCTCAGTGTAGCTGTAACTTGCCATGAGTCTGGATGACTCAGGACAGGACTGTATCTCCTCACTTCTAGGATCAATGTGAGAACTGCTATCATCAAGTACTAACTTGCGCAAAGTGTCCCCAGTGCATCTGTCTGTAAAAAAAAAAAAAAAAAAAAGTTAGACAGTTTCCAACTCAAAACAACTCCTTAGATGGTGTCCTTACCCCACCTAGGCAGAAGAAGTGATTCCTGGGTCTAAATCCTGGGTTTTCAGATTTTCATATGGATTACCATAGCAGGATGTTTGTGTAAACACAACTGGCTGCATAATCAAATATTTCCCTTTAAATGAAGCCCATAGCAGGAAAATGACCACCCATTTGGAGCCTAACAAGTGCAGCACTTGCATGAGACAACAGCATTTTCTCCCTGCTTCTGCTGCAACTTCAGAGCATGCTTAAGAGTAATCTGAACTTAAAAACATAGGATCCTGTCTGCATCGACCTGTGCGTGCTTAAGTACAGGTTCAGATATTGTATTATGCCTACTGCGGTAAGGGTTCTGTAAGAACCATAAAAGAACCTGATACGCCCCTTAAAAGACAAGTTCTGAGCCCTCACATCAGCAGTTTTCTTTTCAAAGTGCTGGTGTTCTGGAACGACCCAACACGTTGTCATTTATCAGCTCAATTGTGGTTTGGGGAAATGACTCAAGACGTTCCAATGCCTGGTCTGTGGTAAAAATGTCTACGGACAGGTAGGGCTCCTTTTATTATCAATATGAAGGGTTATATAGAAAATATGCATTTCCAAAGCAGAGTGAAATAGAGGCAAATCTTGCAAAAAGTTTTGCCCCAAAATGCATTAATAAAACGCTTCTAAACTTTTATAAAAAAAAATCCTTGACTCTAGAGATGGGTTTGAGGAAGGAAAAAAAAAGCATTAATGTCAAAAAGCAACATAAAGGCGGAGAGATACAGTACCAAGGAAACATAATTTGATGAGAATTGCGGGTCATTCCTGCTGCCATTGAGAAAGGAATTAGGGTGTGGGGGACTGTGTAATGCTCCATCATGTGGAACATAAGTCAATAAAACGTTAGTTATTCAGTAAAATGCCATTGTAGAGTCTCCTTGCTTGACTTTGCCACTGCTGTTCTGTATGTAAGGTTTGAATTACTTTCCTGGGAACGTTTTCTGTTTACTTTCCTTATCTGAGCAATTTATTACAGTTGATGCAATATCGTGTTACGATATCAATAATAATAGTAACACATCAATAATAAGATTATTTTTTATGTTTCACAGTCATGCATGGAAATTTTCAGAATCTGCATTACATATTATGACTATTATGTATTCAATGACAGACAATCTTCCATAAATATGGACAAAGTATCGTAAAACAGATAGTAATTCAAAAACATCAGAGCACAGAACCATAGAAGAGTTAGGGTTGGAAGGGACCTTTTCAGGCCATCCAGTCCAACACCCCTGCAAGGAGCAGGGACATCTCCAACCAGATCAGGTTGCTCAGAGCCCCGGCCAACCTGGCCTGGAATGTTTCCAGGGATGGGGCATCCACCACCACTCTGGGCAACCTGTCCCAGTATTCCACCACCCTCATCGTAGAAATTTTTTTCCTAATATATAATGTGAATCTACCTCCCCCTATTTTAAAACCATTACCCCTCATCCTATCGCAACAGGACCTGCTAAAGAGTTTCTCCCCATCTTTCCTGTAGCCCCTTTTAGGTATTGGAAGGCCGCTCTAAAGTCTCCCCAGAGCCTCCTCTTCTCCAGGCTGAACAGCCCCAACTCTCTCAAGCTGTCCTCATAGGAAAGGAGGCCACGCAGGGATAAGCACAGCCTAGACAGCTATTTCCAGTGAGCTGCAAAATTGTAATGGCTCTGCTGGTGGATTTGCCCACTCCAGTCCCCCAGAAGACCATGGATGTTGCCATTGAAAACAATTACAGCTGAAGGCAATGGTTACTTCTGGAGAAGCAGTTTATCTCTACACCACCAATCATTGCCGCTTCACCCAGGCACCTGCAGCCAGCAAGAAGCTCTTCCCAGCAAGCTGCATCACAGATCCGTCCTCCCCCTACTTCCCTCCTTCCCACAGCTGAAATAGCCTGGCCACGTCCCCTCAGTCACATGGCACCAAAATTCAGTTTTGATTACACTGATGAGGAGCTCTGAGCCATCTCTGACATCACTTCAGTATGGCTGTGCTGTATCGGCAGGGGACACAGCACATCAGCTTCACTTTGTCCTCTTTCAACCATCCACTGCAGCGAGGGAGGTGAGCAATTACTTCATTCTCCAAGTCTTTCACTCCGTTGAAATCACAAAGCCTTGCAATTACCTTTCCGTATCTGAGATCAAACCCAGAATAGTGGTCAGGTGTTGCAAAGTACTGAAAAGGAGAATTCCCTGTCACATACTACGTTTCTCTAGAAGGACTGATGTAAAATAAGCAAATATAATGTAGCTGTAGAAAACATTAAACTACCACATTTAATTTCACCTCAGAGGAACATCTGGGGTGATATCAGTAGATGGATCTCCAACACACCAGTGAATTGATGAAATGATTCATTTGAAATGGAATAGCTAGGCAAACAGGAGTTAGAATACTGCGAGAGTTTTCCACTTCCAAAACTGAAAACAACATTAAAAAAAAACCAACAATCTTTGAATTCCAAAATTTTACAATTCTAACCATTTTTACCAGTTACACAGATAGATGTGAATTTGAGTCTCAGACATACTCCCACCTTCCTGAGCATATAAATATTTACACAGACACATTTCTCTGGCAAGGCACACTGGGAAACAGTGTCCCTTAACAGAAAGCAGCCTTTGAAGAAGGTGTATGAGAGGGCCTGGGGTTCCTAAAACTGGATAATGAGAGGACCTCCCTCTTGTCTTCAGTGAGCCTCTACCAACAGTGCTAAGAGAAGACAAAACACGCCATTGGTAGCTCTCTGCCAGGATGTGGATCAGGGCTGAGCGACGCCTGGATGGGTTTCTGATGTATTAATGAATAAAGCTGCCACCCAGTTAAACCATTTTTCCTGTTACCTTGTCTTTCTTTTTGCCATAATTGTTACAAAAATGTACTTGCCCTCAATAGTTTTCTTAAAAACCAAAAAGTCTAGTCTAAAATTGAACATGTCACTGCTGTCGTTTAACAAATTGCAGTTTCTTTTGTTTTGAAGTCTAAAAAGGTTTGTGCTCGTTACACAGCATCATTCCACTTTCTCCATTTTATGAGAATGTTGCGTAGACAGGATGTTTTTGGACAAAATTTACGCATGCCATGGAAAGGAGAGAAAATGCATCCAACAAACTTTTGAACTGGTCCAAATACAAAATTACGATATAGTGACTAACATCGTATTATAGGGGTGCTCAACATTTTTCAGCTGACGAACACTGATTTCTACAGTACCTGCCATTGGGATTCTTACTATGCCATCTGCTATTTAACAAGTGGTGAAAACTGCTGACAAAGAAAACCGCTTCATGCATCTTTAAGTATTTTTTTTTTAAGTAATTTAAGACACCAAAACAAGGAAAAGGAAATGGAACGGCTAGAGATGTCCACTTCTTTGGGCATCACCATGACCAAGCCTATGAACCCTTAGATTAAGGCATGGCAGGCAGTGTTAGCAGTCAGAATATTGTGTGTGACTCTGGGTGAATTTTAAATTACTAAATAAGGAACAGTGACATGACCTAGACAAGGTACCAGAGCAAAATGCCGGACAAGTTGCTGCCAAAACTAACAGAGAAGTTCCTGGCTAAAAGGTGTTAGAAGCTATCAGATGATATTCACTTCAGTGAAAGACGACCAAAAACCAGCCAACAAACTGCCACGCTCAATCAGTATTGTCTCTGTTTTACTTGTGCTTAATGTCAGGAAGATGAGACACACTCACAGAGACAGCCTGCTAGAGACTCGATAATTCAACGATGAAGTTCACCAAGGAAAGTGGCAAGTAAACGCTGTCATAGGGGCTTTCAAAAGAACACTGAGGAAATTAACCATTCAGGTCCAAATTTTTAATGAAATCTGGTGTGCAGAGAAACAAAACAACATTTAATGAGTCACTGCACATAGCTGTTACCCATTTTTTTGGATGTTACTTCTCTAAAATATACCTATTTTTAAGCCAAGAGAGTAAGTTCAGTAGCTCAAATATCACAGTGTTTTAATTGTGAGTAAAGATTGATTTAACAGTGGAAAACACTTGAAAAACAATGACAGAACAAGTTTTGGGTCACACATAATACATAAATAACATTAAAATGTACATTGTTTATATACATTATATTAATACATAAAATAATAGTCTGCTGCTGGAAGGAAAACAGATGATTCAGTAGTTAGAAAACTATCCTAGAACTTGGGTAATTCATCCCCAACAGACTCCTCTGCACTTGGTGGCAAGTGAGGTTGGTTTTTTTTCCCTCTTAGGTTTCAGTATAAAGTATTACACATTTCCTCCACCTTCCAGAAACACCGTGAGGATTAACATATCAATGATTGCCGATAACCGAGATAGAAAGTGTAGAAACTGAATAAAGTTTCGGATTAATAAACAGTCAGGCCAGTTAAGTGTAAATGAACAAAATCCAAGAAACTACTAAGAAATAGGTAGTCTGCATGACCTGTAGGTGGGAAATACGGTTCCAGTAATAGAAGAAGCAAAGGGAAACCGGAGCAGCACTTCATCCTTGCACTGCACACTCACTGCCCAAAGGTCAGGTACAATGAATTGTTATCAGCACCCGGGAGCCACAAAGGAATGCAAAGACCACCAGCCCTGCATTCATGTGTGCTCAGAAGCATCCCTTGCCCTTACCAGGATATTGCGCTTACAACTTCACTCTGCTTTTAAAAAAAAAGGTCACGCTTCTGAGGACAGGACTACGAAAATGAATATATAACTAGAGATTCACAGCTGCCATGCAGCTTGAATATTCATTTGCCATTCTAAAGCAGACACAAGAAAAACAACCAAAAAGGGAGCATTTTGCACACGCTTTGCACAGCTACAGCTCTGCAGGACTGCAGAGTTTTCACTGTAGAAAGCCGCACAAATCATACAAATGTCAATGACGTGGTGACATTTCATTTTTCATCAAGGTTTCACCCGTAAGGTGGAGCCCAGGCTTTACTCACAGTCTAATTTTAGGCACTGCCCCATCCACAGAGTCTTTACAGAAAAAAACGAGGTCAAGCCACCACATCTCCAGGGACGCCAGCTGACTCCCATCCAAAAGCATCGCTGCACTGGTTTAATGTCAGAACAGGAATGACTTTAGGTCAGAGCTTGCATGGATGCAATGACACAGCGGAAGGGCTGGAGGAAGCTCAGGAATGAATAAAAGATAATGCATGGACATCAGCCAGATGAAAATTCAAAAATTCAAAATGTTGAGACAATATTGCGGGCCTAGATGTGATTTATGCACAGTATTTTGTAATATGTACAGTATATATTGTACAAGATTTATATGCAATTTTGTTATGGCTTGTACCTGAGTCAATCTTTGACGTACAAATACCACACACTTCTGACCATAAAAACAACTAACCCTTAAAACCAGGTAAAACAGAATATGAAAACAAATCAGAAAGGCCAACATTCTTGCATGTCAAAATTAATCAACGTCATATTTTGTGCTCACAGAGAAAAAAAATGCAAGGTCACTTTCAGCTGATCCAATGAACACAATCATACTGTATGTTGAGTTTTAACATCAAATAAAGACATCTGGTATGGGAAACCAAGCTCACCAGATGCATTTGGAAAACAGAGCATTCATTTTTATTATGCGCTAAAATTAGATCTAAAGTATGCTCAAAAGCATAACTAAACCAGATTGTCCCTTCTAGCATTTGTGTTGCAGACATCAGTGAAAGCTGTATTTGTTGATTCTGCGTTCAGACCTTTGGTTTGCTTACTATCAAAATATTAAATGGGAAACTTATTTCCTTCTGATAAATAGAACTCCAAATAATTGTCTAAATGCTCTTTTATGCTTGTTAGCGGTTCAAATTTTCTTACGAAATAATACTATTTACATTTAAAGCTTGTGCTCTTTGAAAAGTCATTTAACTAGAAAAGCAAAGCATTACTAGTTGACTGGTTTTTTCTATTTACCTCATTAATTCTCAGAGTTTAAAGCAAAATAATTATATAAGAAAAAAGCCAGACAAAAATATGAGACATTTACTCCTGTTGGTATTGAAAAAGCCACAGATATTGGACAGTAACAACACCATATCCAGCACCCTATAATAGTCACAAGTTCATTTAGAACTTGTTATTGAAAATGTGGATGCTCAGAGTTTCAGTATGATTAGTTTTTGTCTCTAGCAACCAGAAATCAGTGAACTTCAACACAATCCTGCTTAAACCAGTGGCATATTTATTCTTGCATACAAGCCACAGTAATTTAAGAAGTGAAAATAAGTATTGGTCCCTTATAAAGTTTTGGGAAGACAAAATGTTCTATGATGGTTTTCAGTCACTGATCAGAGTGGTCTTAAAGTCAGGATAGACAGTAATGTGTTCTTTACCTGGTGAGGAAGTAAACTTAAAGAAACATTCTCAAAATTTACTGTCTTTTCCATAACTCAGAAGTAACCTGCAAGAGACTTTGAAGTCTTTTAAAAGCTCCAAGTTTTAGTTTTATTTGGTTAGCTTTTTCCAAAATCTACCCGTATCCCATTCTAAATTTCAAGTGTTTACAAAGACAATTCCCCTCCAACATTGATCCCATCATTTCTGCTATTCCATGCTTAGGAGAACTACCTCTTCAAAGTGCTTTGATGCCTTCCTTGGAGTTACAACACCTTGCTCCACTCTCGCTTCTGGATCCACCCATTCTCTCCACATACCTTACTCATGATTCAGGTGGCAAAAAAAACAGGGGATCTCCATGACTCCAGACGCTTATTTCTCTCCCAGATCTTCCATCACAAGCAGAATAGTGCCAGCACAGATTCCAACTTTATCCTCCCAGGAAAGGATTTACCCATGCCTGAGATGCACTGCTGGTCCCTTCTTCTTTTTTATGTCCTCCCTAAATTCCACCTCTCAACTTCAGGGCTCCTATAATGCAGTAGTCAAGCTACTATCCACAGCTCATAATTCACACGTGCTATAAAGCATTATACGATGCTCTCAATGAAGGGTTCTATATATTAAAAAAAAAAAAAAAAAAAAAAAAGCACGAGTTGGATTGCATGTCAGCAGTATTCCTCCTTGGAAACACATTTTTATATTGAAGGTCTGGGAAATATACACCACCAGCCATATTTAAGTTTTCTTTTATATTTCTTGGATGTCACGGATTCATGCAGTGGCTTTCAAGACTGTTTCTTTTGTTGCCACATAAACCAGTTTGATTCTGAGACCAAAAAAGAAACATTAAACATTTCAGGATTTTCTTTTGTTTGCAAAGAATGGAAATATAATTGCACCTGGCAGAGGTAAGGAACTGCTGAAAGTCAAATCGATTCTGAATCTATGGGCCCAAAGTAAAAGGAGAGAGCAATCTGAAAGCCTAATTATCTCAAAGGCATCTGAGACGTGCAATAAGCTTATAGAAATGCTGTCAGCTTGCGTTGCTTAATTACAGCTTGTGGATGGTTAAATCAGAGGTGCAGTCTGACTGGTTGAATATTACCAAGTATTTTGTGACTGCCCTCAGAAAGAACAATGCATCCATGCATATTTTCAATATTGTTCTTTGTTACTCCATCTTTCAGAAACACGTCCTGTTTCAAGAGTTACAAATTCTCAGCATATAATGGAGAGTCAGGAATCCACCACCTCTGCTAATCTGGAAACACAACGGATCACACAGATGGCACAGCACATGTTTCCGCACGCTGTATGATCAGTGGGTATCACTCACGCTACGGGTGCCGTGACGTTTACATCAATGAATAAAGGAAGAGACATCATACAGAATCAGACTGAATTTTTTTTTAATCTACTTGTCAAAAGCTATTTGAAGGATTAATTACATTTAACTATCTGTTAGCTTTGTGTTCTGGCCTGTATGACCACAAATTGTAATTGTCAAAAAAAACCATAATTGTTTAATGTGCATGAATTATGTGTATCCATTTTCAAGGTTCTGAAAAGGCTGCAGTATGTAAATGTCTACCATCTCATTCACAAACTTCCACTGTTGCTACAACAGTAGATGCTCCATGAATTTTGAGAACAAAATATTAGCAAAATAATTTTTTCATCCAATAGAAAAATTGGATGGACGCCAGGGATGCCAAATCAGCCTCAAAGTGAATGTAACTAAGTTAATGAACAATTGGAACAACCCATCAGAAGTCACAACAATTCTAACAGTAAGATGAATGACTGCATGTTTTCTACTAGAAGCAAAACACAATTCAGGAGCTCTTAAGGCTTGACATTTGCAGAAGGTCAGGCTACATACTCTCTTCTGGCTTTAAACAATGCTAACAAAAGGAGTTTTCTCTCTCTCATAAACTTTTGTTAGACAAGACACTCTTAAAATCTCTGGAGCTGTGCAGAGATATACTGGATGAATACATTTCCATCGTTTAGAGTGAAGGTAGGTGGTGAAAAGAGAAAGAACAGAACGCAATATTACAGGAGGTTTCAATGATATGTAACTTCACTGAGAAGTATTTCTTATCGCTCTTCTGAAAAGAAACACATGGTAATATGAGCAATAAGTAACAATGTGGTGCCACTATCATAAACAGTACATTTGAAGCATTTACTGATGGATGCTCTAGTGACTGATTTTAATAATGGCCTGAGCCAGGATCCTACCAACTTTGATGCTCTTCACATCAAGAGAGCACTATGATCACACTTCAGTGGTAGTCAACAAAGAGGAACCAAGGCCAGGCCATCCTAGGGTCACAGTAGGCTGACAGGAACATAAGGCAATTGTTTTTCAAGAAACTCATAAGTTATCCATAGAGGAGTAAAACAAGTAAAACCTTTCTAGAGTTCTAATCTCATGGAGAGAAGAGTCTTGTCCTTGAACCCTGAGAATAGCCATTTCTTTACTTCTTTCTTGGTATACTGCCAACCAAAGTAGTTGTAATGCAAGGATAACAAAACCAATTTTATAATAAACATATATTATATATTAATTATGAGAAACTTCATTTACAAGTTTAAGTTTGATGGAGGCTTCTTCCTTTTATATATGCTTAATTCACCTGGTTTAGTTAACTAGGGTCTCTATTTCAGTGGTAGAAGAACTATTTAGAATATTATGTGAACTAATTTCAATACTAAGAAGATGTAGTTAACCACTGATTTTATTTTGGTACTTATTTTCTTATTTAATCTATATCTAAATACTAGTGCAACGTTTTCTACCAAAGCAATTGCATTGCTATTGGAAAAACAAACAAACAAAAAAAGCCCAACAAAACTATGGAAAAATAACTAGAACAAAATTCAGTTAAAATCTCATGCACTGCTCTCATTCATCCAATAAAAATGAGTTCCCTTAGAGTAAAATCAAGGACACAATTTCCCATCCTTTAAGATCATGTCCTCAAACCACTCCTGTGTCTCCCAGTCACAAAATGACCCGTGGACGAAATGACCTCTGTGCTTCTTGCAAATTGCTGGGTACACCCTGTAAAATGGAGTACAAGGGGGAAATACAGAGTCATATTGCACTGTTGGGATTTTCATTTTTAAAACAATATCTCAAGAAACCCTGGAAGCACATATTAAATGTACACATATCTCTTGAAAAATGTGTCCGCACTGAATCCTCATGGTATCAAAAGCAATCGCCTTCTATACTTCAAACTAATACAATTTTGGCTTGGAAAAAATTGCTTCTTTCCTGCAAGTTCATTGTGATAAAGCTGATATTTGCACTTAACTTCTCTCAGGAGCCACCATAGGAAGGTCTTTGGAATGTGGGTCCACTAACCTAGGAAGTGTAACTCAAATATGTATCTTTGTGTGAGAAAAAAGGGAATGGGAATTCAAGAGACCTGTAGAGAAAGGTAAAGAAATCTAGGAGCATTATAATTCAACAATTTACGACTGATTAATAGTTATTCTCCTATTATTTTCTTCCCATTCTCCAATTTTTTTTTAAACTTATCTGAAGTCTTATTCAGTCTTTATTCATATTTGATTTTCACCCTTTGGATATGAAAGTATTTACACTCAAAATATAGGGTCACAGAATAACCGAACAAAGGCATTGAAAGACACTTGGTCTGGAATTATTCCCAACTTCACCCTTTTCGAGCTCCAACATACACATGAGCTAATAAGTTTTGTTAAACTCAGACTGGATGCCTGTGATACTTCAGTAATAAAAACATTATGTCAAACTGACCAATGTTCCTCAATGTACAACAACAACAACAAAAAAAAAATCTATGCCAAGACCTTTGGGGAATTCTGGATCTTGTAACTGGCTCTCTGTCATAGCAAAATATATATGTGTGTATCTCCATTTTTAGTGTGTCTTCTCCTTTCTTGATTAAACAGCAACAGCTACCATTAAGTTCCTGTAGGCTTGACCCAGACTGCCCTTTGTATGTGGGTCCAAGCCACACATAAATTAAAATAATGATGCAGTGAACTCCAGCTACAAAGGTGTATTTTCTTTTCCAACATTCACAAATAACTCCTCAATTTTAACGAGATTTTTCTGCTCTTACAATACACCCAATTAATGAGCACTTCCTCTCTAGGCTTTACAATTTTGGGAAGCTTTAAGCAGAGAAACCCAAAGTAAAGAGGCTGATAGAGCTGGTATTTGTACAGAAAAGAGCAAGAGCTAATATATACAGTAAGGCTGCATTATATAGATTACTCTGGCAAAATACGATGACTTTTGCAGCTGCCTTCTGGAAGTAATTGAGTGGCTATACATACGAAGTATAACTCAGTGTAATTGCTTTGGTTAGGACGGAGAGGTGAGAGCCACTGGAAGAGAAAGTTCTCATTCGCAAAAAGTACTATTTGGAGTTATACTTCATTAGCCTAATGGTAATAATGAAATTACTGTGTTTAAAACTCTGTAGGTATATTAATTTGCAATAAAGCAAATTTACCGCAAAGGCCAGGCTGGGTACACGGGTAACACAAGACACTCCGAAGTTATCTGTAACTGCTACATGGATGGACATATAAAGAATATTCATGCAAGACCCAAAGTAGGTAACTAGATGCCACATGCTAGAGTAATAGACATCTGTGACATCTTAGTCATAAGTGAAACACACTTGGACCCACTAGAAAAATCCTGATCTCAAAACAATATTCACCAATAGAAGATAAAGTCTTTAGGACTAATTTGAATAAATAACTGGACACTTTCTAAAAATCCCATGATACATTTGACAGCACAGAGATCTTAAATCACTCGTAGCCTTTGTTATAAAAGCCAGTTATCTCAACTTGCTCTATTTTTGTACCAGATCTTTATCCAGTTCTACACAAAAGGCAAAACAGTCTCGAGGAATCCACCCTTCTTTCTCCATTATACGATTACATTATTTAGTCCATGTTATGAAGTTTGCTTTATTTTGAATTCTTCCCCTCAAGGCCATTAAACAAGAGTTTTGACATTAATTTTATCATTCTCCATTGAGCTAGACACCCCCAGAATGCTGCAATTCACATAATGGAAGTGCATTTCAGTGGACTTTCTATAATGACAGCTTAGAAATTTTAGACCTCAATTAAAATGTGAATCAGCCAGAACTAAGATACTATTTGTGGTGAAATTGTTTGGCTAAACGTAAGAGTCCAGGACACTAAGCAGAAGAGACCTAGTTATTATGTTAAGTTCTACCGGTGTTACTCTGATCAGTACTAAATACCATCCGAAACAAAAAAGCCCTGGATCTGGTGTATTATGAAGCAGATACCTCAGTTGGTTGTTATATTCTCGTTACAAATTTGTTGGTTTTTTTGGTTGTTTTTTTTTTTTTAACTGAGCACTGAAAGAACTCCTAGAGATTGATGTGAATAACACATTTTGTGCTGACAGCAATTTTACATTGCACTTTCTTACTCCTGTGATTTGCTTAAATTATTTTTAGACTTGCAAGTCCTAGCACGTAACTTACCCTGATTAAAAAAAGCAAAAAGACCTTCCCCCAACACCTAGTTTTAATTTCTCGAATTGTGTTCTGATTAGATTTTTAGTGAGAATTCTCCTTAAAAAGTTCTACAAGGATGTTGTTTCTCATGTTCCCCTACTAAGACAACTTTTAAATTATAGTTAAGACAATTTTAATTCAAAATCTAGAGACCATCAAAGAATGAAACTATTAGGCTATATGAAATACCTCAATGTCATCAGCTTTATACAGGGTCCCATTTGCTGAAGCTGTAAATATTCAAAATAGCTGAGGAAATAATTTATGGCCCTTCCAGGCACCACATGGAGTATCAGTGTCCCAGGGGAGTGCTGGAGGCATTCTGCCTGGAGCTTCACAGCACAGACAGGAGCATACAAATTGTTACGCCTTTCTGAGACTATGCACATGGGAACAAGACAACCTAGGAAAATTCCAGCTGCTCAGACAAAAAAGTTTGGAAAGTGAGATGCGTTTCTTTACACTGTTGTACACCCATACTCAGGAAATTTTATGTGTTTTCAGCCTTGGAGGAAAGAGTCTCCAACTCCAGGCAACAGTTACCTTGAAAATTTTCTTCCGCCATAGTTTACCTCAAGATTTCTTGTGGTGGGCAAACAGTTTGCACTGCCATGGCATATGAGGTCCAACAAACTTCCATTGCCCTCCAGTTTTCACTGCAAGTCACGTCAGGACCACTGACTTTTCACAACCTATTTCCTTCTCTGCTCCCTAAAGCAACAAGAACTTTGGTCGCAAACACCGAGGTGAGTTAAAGAAATGCAACTTTACATAGCCATTAGGAAAGGCTGGCCAAAGGTATTTCCTTTAAATACCTACTCCACGTTACTGTGCAGGTCTTTGTATAGGAAAAATTATTACTTACTTTTGGACTGCTGTTCACACATGTTGTAGTTCAAGTCCTTACAAAACTTTGTGGAAAAGAAACTGCCACCAAGAACAAGTGAACAACAGAGTTTCCAGAAAGTAAGCCACAGTGAGAACTATTCCCAGTTACTCCACTTTACTACGCTCATGCCCTTATATACCCACAATACAATAAAATAAATATAGTTTACTGCTTCTGCAGCACAAGGGGTAAAATTCTGCCCAGAGGCCATCAAAGCAAAGCAACTGATGCACTCAGTCAGTAAATTTCTACCTTCCCTTACTTTACGGTAACTTGTTTGCGGGCCCATGTTCTTAAGAATGCCTATTGGAACACACTGCTGCTCTTTAAAATATACGGTTTGATTATAAGATAATGAGACTTAGAGTAATGTGTAAGAAGTCAAAAAAAAAAAAAAAAAGAGTAGCTTGGAGGGGAAATGGCAAATATTTAGAATCATAAAATGGTTAGGGTTGGAAGAGACCTTCAAAGGCCATCCAGTCCAACCCCCCTGCAAGGAGCAGGGACATCTCCAACCAGATCAGGTTGCTCAGAGCCCCAGCCAACCTGGCCTTGAATGTTTCCAGGGATGGGGCATCCACCACCTCTCTGGGCAACGTGTGGCAATGTTCCACCACCCTCAGTGTAAAAATGTTTTTCCTAATATCTAATCTAAATCTACCTCCCTCTATTTTTCAGCTGATTATATTGAGTTTTACTGGTATGGCTGGAGATTTGCACCATATCAGTGACAAAATACTCTAGAAACATTACTGCAAATAGTTTCTTTCAGCATTATTATGAGCTACATTAAGCCAGTTGCATGAACAAAGTCAGAGTTGAAGACGCGCATAATAGTCATCTTAAATATGAAAGGGAAAGAGATTTTCAAAAAGCTTTTCAAATTCTTCACTCAAATATTTCTGATTACCCTAACACACCATATGCTATGGTTCCCAGCTTCTCCCATCATGCTGCTAGCTTCTTTAAACCTCTTTATAAGAACATTCTCAACATCATATTTTACCCATTTCTGATTTTAAAACATAAATTAGGTGAAATCAGTAACGTAAACCCCCCAAAATCTCTAATTTAAATATATATTAAGCCAGTGCACCACAGACAGATTCAATCCATTGCACAAAAAATAAACCAATCTGTATTCCACCTAGAATTTCACCATTTGCAAAGTATGTTCCCTAAATCACTTGCAAGTCATGAGGCATTATTTGCTTACTGTCATCTTCTTGTGCTACTCAAAACCCCTAATTAAAAAAAAAAAAAATTTAAACTAGTTCAGGACCAATTATCCTGCATGACATTCTAATTTTCCACTCTTTACTTTTTCCTTCCCTTAAGGCCAGACACAACCAGCCATCTCTACAGCTGGGGACGGTTGGAGACAGCTCTTGCAGAGCTCTTCAGTACCGTTCCGGGTGCTGGCCAGAGGTATCATCCACCGCAAGCAAGTTACTCTTCCCGCAGCGTCTGGTGTGCTGCCTCTCTCATGCTTCCATCTCTTGCCAGCTGAAAGGAACGGAGACCAACCACCAAACTTAATCTCTGACACCCCTACGATCGCACCACACACTAGAGCCTGATTGCTGCACTAACCCCAAAAGAATTATCTTTTAAAGGAATATATGGCACCGTGCTGTAGCAAATATATATTGGGTTCCCATAAACAGAGTACAGCTGCAGGGTTCTATCATGCAGCAGTAATGGGTTTTCCAGAGCTGCACAGAGGTACATGAACTTCATGAACAATAGTAGAAGAAAAAAACCACCAAAACTGCAAAAGTGATGGCAATTCAGTTCTCATAACACTAAACCACCATCTCATCAGAAAAACTGCCAACAGCCTCCTGCAAATATAGGTTAAGTCCCCATATTGGGAGAACAGACTACCAACAGACTGTCTAAAGCTACAACTGCAAAAGACAGAGAGTGCTAACAGCTGCAGAGAACAACCCCATGATTTTAAAACACACTATTAAAACGAGAATTCATTCCCACTCTGATGGCTGCAGAATGCCTCATGTGAAACCAGCTCATGGTCCAAGTGCAATTCCTAAGGGCCAGGTGCCCACAGTTCAACTTCTGTCAAGATTGGCCAGGTCCAGGCGTGAGCAGCAGCCCCGTGCTCCCATGCGTAGCCTCCGCGGGTCAGGGGACGGGCAGCTTGAGCGCAGCATGCCCGTTATCACTGCCACCCTGCGACTGCGTGGAGAAAACCCTTACCTGACTGCTGTTATTTTGTTGATCTTGCTAGAGCTAAAATCACTTCAAATAATTAAAAAAAAAAAAAAAAGAATTACTTCATTGAGACTACTTATGTCAGCAAGTGACTGCCTACAGGGGCCAGGGTTGCAAAACCAAGGCTAATGTTTCTTGTTGTAATTATACATACTACTGGGCCAAATTTTCTGCCAATTTAGTAGTAAGCAGCTTTGAGAAATGTAAAGGTATCACATTGCATATATTAAAAACTAAAGCATGCTTTTATGTAAACTCCTGGGCATAGGTATATAATCTGTCGTCCTCAGAAAAGCACTGAGAAAGCAGTGTGACTTGGAAATATTGTTCGTAAGCACAATACTGCCTTAAGTGTTTTGTATTTTTTTTTTAATCAGTATCCCAGCTTAACTGACAACATAGCAGTTAGACAAGAAGTAAAATCAAAATCAAATCCTATTTCTTAGCCATACCGTTTCCCAATATGCTGGATCGCTGAGTATTTTTATCCCTCCTGCCCGGTGTGTTCAGACAGACCAGCAAGGTAAGTACTGTGGAGCACACTCTGGAAGGAGCAGAAGTGCTCTCTTCCACTAGTTATTCACTAGCCCCTAGGGCTAGACAAAAATAAAAAGACCCAATTTAATTTCCAGGAAAAGAAAGTTACCATTATTTATTTAGCTTTGTGTACTAGATGCTTTCCTAAAATGATGGAAGGAGATGCATCTTACAGCGACTCTACCTCAGGTCTTCCTACACTATCCTCAAAGATTTAACTTTTCAATAATCCTCATTTTTTTTCCCCTAAAAGAACTGAAGCCAGCCATACAACAGCGATATTCCAGATGGCTGTAGCAAGTCCTCCATCTTTTTAAACAAAATGTTCATCATGATCCAAAACGCAGGAGAGTGATTTTGATGGACATGCATGTCTTTCTGCTAAGGGATATATCCTACAAAATGGAAGAAGTAAAGCAATCTCATTTACAAAGAAATCGGAGCTTAGGATGCAATTTGGAAGATTAGAATGAGGAAACATATAATCAGCAAGACCAGTAATTAGAAATGATTTATTGCTTTCCCTTGTTAAGTCTATTATTAAGATAGAATATTTTCCTACACTTACTACTCCTAACTTACATAAAACCTCAATTATTTACATCTTCTGTTTCTTACAAAAACTTCAGGACAACTGCTTTAATAACTCCCACTTAACTAAGAATCAAAGCACTGTTGGCTGCATTTGCTCACCAAAAATCTTTAATGAAGCTAGCAACTACGAAGGATTTTGAGAAACTAACCTTTATTCCACAGTGAAAAGCAATCAACTTATCTCCGTGTCTGCATTTTCTGTGCTACCAAAGAAAAGTGTTTCCCAAAATGACTGTGCATCTCAGTAAACTTTGCCTGCAAAGTTTAATTTTTCCTGACACTTATCCCAGCGTAAAATTTTCAGCAGAGGTTGCTTTAATTTTAAACATGACTTTTAATGATACTCACATTTCAAAAGACTAGATTTTAAACATATCAAATTTGGTGTCACTTATACAAATTCATGAAAGGACATGGAATTAAAAAAAAAAAACAAAAACCCACACCACCAAAAAACAAACCCAACCAGAACCAAATACCACAATTCCCTTGCCCCATCCATCACGGTCCCTTGCATAAAGATTTCATAACATCCTTATCTACTAGGATTTGTTTTCTCAGCTAGGAAAAAAAAGAAGCTAGGGGAGAAAATATCATCTTCCATTCATCTGCCTGTTCAGTACTTACTTTAGTCAGAGGCACAAGAGCACCTATATTCAATTCCTTTCTTACCCAAGAGAGACTGAAGTCTATATCACTTTCTTCTTGACAGATCTTAACCTCTTGGTCATAAGCAACCATCAACTAAAGCTTATTCTGGCGTAAGAGTAGCTGTCAAAACTAAGCAATTTTACAAGAAATAATTAAATGTTCCATAGGTTAAAATAAGAAAGCAGACACAAGCAGAATTCTCTAGCATAACTTTTATGATACCTTTATGAGTGGTGACACCAATACTAAAAGTCACTGTATAAAATATTAAATGCTTACCTGAAAACACACCTCTCTCAACCCCTAAGATTTCCTGTGAAATACCTGAGACTGAATTTACAACTGTTTTCTTCAGCTTATGTCAGCATAACTTCACCGATTTCAACTGAACCAAGCCCATAGCTATTTTTTCCAGCAAGAGTCCCCTGACAGCTCCATCAGCATAATAGCAGGTATTTTCCACTTTTGCACAGTGGTAGTTTTCTACTTTCTGAACGGTCGCGTAGTAGTTCTGCTAGCTGTTTAAAATACAAACTGCAGGATGCAAGACACTCACCAAGTTCCGCCTATGATATACTCCATAATAGAGGATTTCGCCTTAAATCGTGTGAACAATAAACACTACCCATTATTGACTTGTCATCCCTCTCTGCTTAAATTTCCACGTGCTCCCAGTTTATTAGCCTGTAATGAGTGGCTGAAATAAAAAAGTGCCAGTAGAGAAAGCATTGATACCTCATTCAAACACACATTCTCCACTCCTTTATCTCTGTCTAGAATAACTTCCAGAAATGAAAACACTCATTTCCTTTGTCACAAGTGATCACAACTAAACATGAGAAAACTTAGTTCTTAAGAGTAATTTTTCCTTTTTCCTTCTCATTTTTGTCTTTTATCAGTGTAAGAATGCTGCAAATCAATGTCATTTACACTGCAATATCAAACTGATGCATTTTATTTTTGGTCACATCCTGCCAATTTCCATAGATTTTCAGGCAGATTTTCTTCAGAGACTTAACAGTAAAATGTTTCTTTAGTTTAATATCAAGTAGGCATCTTTGAAGGCGTCTTTCAACTCAGTATTTCAAATCATTTTAAGAAATTTACTTTGTTCATTGAAACTCATTTCCTCCCAGTCACCTGCTGCAGAAATTAATTTCTTGGTCAGCCCCATGGCTTTCTGGGCATCACATCACTTTTCTTGACCACTATCAGTTCAGTTCGGTCAAGCCTGAAGAGTCTTACTTTTAAGTATTTCTTAATATAAAATATTTTTATTTAAATAATGTCTGAAACAGCCTTAAAGGTATGAACAACAATGACAGAGCAGTGGTTTCTGCCTGAGTTAACAGTATTTTAAAATCAGTTTTGACTCAGTTTGCTGAAAATTATCTGATTCCAAGTCCCTAGATGGCACCAAAATATATTCTTTTACCACTCACCAACACATGCAACAATGGCAAGAAAAGGACCTAAGCCAACAATTTGTGGCAATAAAGTTCAGAGGTATTGCTACTCACCTCCTCCAACCAAGGAAAAAAGGTCAGACCCAACTTACCTAAGACAGGGCGTAAGTCCTTACACCGAACCAGGCATCATGAGTCGAGTGCAGGAGACAAACTTGACCAAGAAAAAGTCAAACATGAGCTGTTTGCCTTGATGGTCAGAGTGGAGGTCAGAGAAGACTGCCACTCAAACACGTGGCTTTGCGTGTCTGACACAAGCGGCGACTGTTTCAGAGAGAAATGTCACTGCCACCTCTTTCCACCAGTGCTCCTCCCTCTGCTCCCTGCTTCTACGCTTTCAATCTAGACAGCAGCAAAGACAAGTAAAACTGACGATCATAACAGGGATTACCATCAAACTTGTCTAAGGCGAGGCCTCAGCACTTCATGGAGATAAGATGACAACTCCTAAAGTAATTACACGATACAGTGATTAATTTAACTGTTAATTTACAGTTTGAAAATTAGATAAGCTATACTATGATACTATTTCAGATCAGGTACAGAATTTCAGATTCTTATAATTCACTAAAGAAATCAAGCTCTCTCATCACACATAGAAATAAGTTTTGTTATTTCCCCGTTTAGGTCTCACAAAATAAAGCACTTTAAGCTTTAAAAAAAAAAAATAAAACCATGTTTAAAATGATCAGAAGAGGTGGTATCAGAAGGTTTTTTTAGAAAAACTGATGTTTATGGAAAAGAACAAATCTGCTGTCAATACCAGATAAAAAAAAAATGCGAATCTCAAATGCTCATCACTTTTTCAATCCTGTCAGCCATCGTAATTAAAAAATTACTACACCTCCCTACAAACCCTGCATCTCTGGTCTTGCTTCATGGGGCATATAATATGTATGATTATCATACAGAACATGTACCCTCTAGCCCTGTAATACCGAATGGTCCCAAATTCCCATAGCATGAGCCAGAAGTCTATGAGCTGCTGTGAGATCACCTCCCTACCTCTCACAGTAAATTTGCTCACCTTTCCTTCTTTCAGACACAGCATCCCTATAGCAATCACAAAAACAGTGAGGATGAACCAACACCGGCAGAAACAGCAGCAGCTGGGATTAGCATGGGACACCACCACAGGAACTGTCCCTTTTGATGAAGTTCTCCATCAATTATCAGAGTTGAAACATCCACTCTGTGTCTAGGGGGAAAAAAAAAAAAAAAATCACTCCTTCCATTTTGGCTTTAGAGAGTTCTTAAGAGAGTGGTGGAAACATGAAACACAATAAATGTGCTCCTCACCACCTGTATCTCATGGCTTAAATGATTCCAGGATGGTCAAAATCAGTAAGAAATTTATGCATTTCAAAATTTTCTTGTTAGTCTTTATATGGACAAAAATACAGAGGCCACCCTTTCAGCTCAGCCTTTCCACATTAAGGATCTGAGGGTGCACTCAAGATTTTGCAAGAAAACAGCTAACAATGTTTAAATGTTTAAACTAGTACTTATAAAAGTTAAGAAGTAAACACTTAAGTTCTATTCTACTCCATAGGCAAATACATATTTTCATAGATAAGGCAATTATTTTTAATTTGCAGATATAAAAGCATTCAACAAATCATACCTTTTTTTTTTTAACCAGTAATTACTTCTAGGTAATATCTCTATGCTCATGTGCTACAATTAAATACTAATAAAAGGTGGTTAATTACTAATAAAAGATAATTGTTCCAGTCTCAAGTGTCAGAAGGTTACATTTCTCTTTTTCCCATCTAAAACATGCTTTGTTTTTAAATGCACAGCTCTCAATTGCAGTTAAGATGATCTATATTTATTTCTTGGACTAATATTTTTGTACTGTAGCAATATTGGAACATAAACACAGCTATTTTTCTATCCCATATTGCTGCAGGTTCACATTTACCTCATATTTGAAAAATATTCTTATATGACTTTTAAATTTCTTCACAATGCAGAGGTGTGAAAGAGATGCTGACGTGAATTATTGGGTCAATGAGGGTTAGCCAATATACAAGCTTTATGTTTACAAAGCATACGTGAAGAAGAGGATTCCAAAGTGAACTTGTGCCTGTCTTAATCCAGTAAAACTCTAATCAGGATTTCTCACAAGACTCTTATGAGACTCAACTAGCAAAATAATTTAAAACAGTCTAAATACAGAAATACAAAATATTATTAACATTTCTGCAAGAAGTTATTATATGTTACTACAGATTGCATGTATGCAAAGCCAATAAAGCATAATATAAAAATATCTGAAAGTGTAATACAGATAACTGCAATTCAGCGAGCACGATGTTGGGAAAAGATGAGGCATTAAAAGATTTGTCATGAATTAATGCATTAATTAAAGTAACTTGAACTCTTACGCAGCTTTTCTTGAGAACATTATACATGTATCAACATCTCATTTGTGATTCCTTACAAGCAGCCAGGTTTATTGTTTGGCAGTAAAGCACAGATGTTTTACAAGTCAAACCCTTGAGTTCAGGAAAGGTTATGCTGATTGTTCAAGGTCTTAACCGAGCGCTTAACTATCTTAGCGCTCCACGCAACTGGTTACCCAATCCCATATCAGATCAAATGTGCTCAATAATGAAGTAATCGTTGCCATTAAAGATCTATGTCTTGAGTTTTCCAACACTGGCAGGCTACAAGCCATCACTGTCAAAATGACTTTTCTCCTGGGTGGCCGGTCGTTGGTGGCTCAGCACACATTCCCCCTTCTTGACAAACGACAACTGCTCAAGCTGTGATTTTCTTTCTGCTAATTTTCTTTTATAGGTGGCTCTATTCCCACTGCTGTAATGTGATTCAACTTCAGAGTCAGTCTGGTTATATTTCTTGCAGAGTTTGCAATTATACTTCTAAACTATTCTTTGTGTTGCTATAAGAATCAAACAAAAGGGGAAAAAAAATTAAAGTTTCAATGAAGAAAATTTCCATAATATGTGGTGGCTGTCACAATCTTGCTGATAGAAATAATTACTCCTCCCAATGTAACTACACTAAACCAGCAAGAAATGTGGATAAAAACTCTTACCCATCTGTGCAAAGCTCTTTCATAAATGCATATGAAAGAAGAACTAAATGCAGAGATCAGTACAATCTGGAAGGCACTGCAGGACACAAATGCCAAGGTGATAGGCCCCTGTGCCCGAGAGGAGGAAGGTATTACCTCTCCTTCGAACAGCAGTGAGGGAAGGCTATAGAGTATGTTGTGTTTGGTCTTCATGTGATCCACTAGATCATGCTTGCTAATCTTCATTTTTGGCTGATAACTGGAAGTATAAAAAAAATAAAAGCACAAGCTGCTGTAGCATGAGCTAGTGATATTTTTCTGAGGCGAGAGAAAACCACATCATCTGCAGACAACAAGCATTGCTTACAGACAAAACACGTTGCTTTTGTGGCTGCACTGGTGAATAAACAATTTTTTAAAAAATTAAAGACCATTTACAATGACGCTGTGGTTCTGCTCTTACTCAAACACCATCCATAAGACAACTGAATTTACCACCCGATGCACCTCTCTGATGACCGGCACTTTAGGATATGTCCACCACACAGGGACTGCAGCTTGGACGGAAGCACCTGGGCACCACTGAATTTGCTGTCTTGAGTATGCGTAACAGGTTTCAACAGCAGAGCTCGAAACCTGCCTGCAAGCAAAGTAAATAAGCAGCTAAGAAGCAGCTCTAAATTTAGGTAATTAGAAGTATTAGCAGAGAAAGAGTTATTGTAGATCTCTTCTGTTGCTGTCTAAGACCTAACCAAAGAAGACCCACTGTTAAACTACTCTATAACAGTGTTGCCAAACTAAGAGACTGTACCCCAAATTAGTAGAAAACTTCCATATTCACGACTTCAAAAACTACAGGCAGTCTATTATGGAAATTTCTGTACCAATCTATCTGAGCAAAATTACCTTTCCTGCTCAGTGCAAAATCATGATCTTTGAATATAGCCCAATACCGCTTGCTAGGGTCAACCATTCCCAGGAGCCACCAACCCCTTGCACCACGCCTGATGGCTTCTGGTGACCATTCCACCCTCCACAGCTACACTGGCAAAGAGACAGTCCTCCAAATACCTTTGAGCTGAAAAGAAAGTTGAAGAACAAACTAGATTGCCTAAGGGTGGAATTGCACCTGCAGCCCAAAGCAACTTGAGCCTAACAGCACTATAAACTCTTCATCCAGGAAAAATGCTGCTAAAACACTCCCCTACAGCAAACTCACCAGCAGGCTAAGCCAATAGCTCCAGGGCTGCTACCTCCAGACACCCAGTCTAACTCATGCGGGGCTTACTGACTCAGACTGTCATCCCTTTATTATATTTTTTTAATCCTTAAATACAAGTGTAGTGTCTAGTGCCATCATAATGCTCAGACATGATAAAATCCTTCTGCACAAAGCGTCTAATAAGTAATCACAATCAAATGTTAAGGACCAGAATGTCCAGCGTCTTAAAGCCAGTAATCCACATTAATACACACCCGCCGCTTTTCCCTCCTCTTCCTTAAAGGCACCCATGGAAATACAGGTTGAACAGATCACAGGCTCTTAATGACTCTCTACAGAGCTACCAAGAGCTACCCGTGTCTATCTTAGCACAGGAGAAGACCCAAAGCATCTCTGCAGCTAGAAGTATTACCAGCAAACATTTCATACTGAACCGTCACCAGCTCCTCCACAGCTGTCAGGTAGATGGGTTCACAGACTCCGTTGGGTTTTCTGCATGAGCTAAAAGCATCCCAAATGCAGCACTTGAAGTATTACATCAACCACCTTGAAGGTGAATATTCAAGTTTAGGCAAGGAAAGACAGCAGTTATATTTAAACTATTCCAAATAATTAGCATTACTTTATATTAATCATCAATGTAATTTATTTCTTTACTTTAATAGATTTAATGGGCCTATGTTTTCTTACTTACAATAGTAAATATTGTAATGTTTAGAAATGTTTTCATTTTAAAATATAGGAAAATACTTTTTCAGTGCCTTCTGAATTCATCCCTTTTAACTGAGAACTGAAAAATCTAAATGAAAATTACCAAAATCATAAAATGAGAGTAAACAGTAATAATAATAATAAAAAATAATGAGTGTTTGAAATATGCCTCAAACTGGAACTACTTCTCCTCATTACTAAGTCAAATATTTTTGGTTTCGATAAAATTAATGACCAGAGTCATCAACCTTTTGAATTATTTCAAAAGAAATTCTGACTGAAAGAGCTTTGAGAAACCAAAACCCTTCTTGGAGTTAACCCTCTTAAGAACAGGAAACCCTCTTAAGGTCAGGAAAATGGTGATAACTTATCCAGCTCTTTACAACAGTGGCTGTGAGTTCTGATAAACAGTGACCGTATTACTGTGTGTTTCTATCTATGGAAAATGCAAACTCAATGAGCGGCTGAGATTCAGAAGGAATTCCTTGATTTCTCCCAATTTTTGTTTGTTTGTTTGTTTGTTTAAAAAAAAAAAAGCTGTAAAATAACCTCCAGGTGATAGATGAACTTTAAAATAGTGGAACTTCTCTCACAGCAGACTAAAAGTTATCTCCAACTCTGCTCTCAAAAGTGGGAATTGCCCGCAATTGCCCGCAGGTGGATCTCTGCCCCTCCGTGGACCTCCATGGGCTGCAGGGGGACAGCCTGCTCCACCATGGTCGTCACCACGAGTTGCAGAGGAATCTTGGCCAGGAGCCGCGTTACTCCTCCCCCTCCTTCTTCACTGACCTTGGCATCTGCAGCCATTCCTCACAACAGGCTGGCAGACGCCTCTCAGGATCCTTTTTACATCTTATTCATTTCTCATCTCCTCTCCACTTCTTGCAGCCAGGCCAGGCCGAGTTGGGCCCAGTCGGCTGCCCGGCGGGAGGCCAGAGGGTGAGGCCTGCAAGGCCCACAAGGCTCGCGCCTCCCCCTCTCTGCCCCCCGCTCAGCTGCTTCGCATCTTCTCCCCTTTTTTTTTTTCTGTTTTCCCCTACTTAAATATGTTATCGCAGAGGCGTTATCACGGGATATTCTGCTACCAATTGGCTCGGCCTTGGCCAGCAGTGGGTCCGCCCTAGGCCCGGCCGAGTCCACTGGACAAAGGGGAGCGACTTCTAGCAGTTTCCTACAGAAGCTACCACCTTAGGGCCCCCCTCACTAACAAAACCAGAACAGTATCTTATAGATTCCCAGCTCTTAGGTTTGGGAAGAATTCAAAAGCAGTCATGAGTTTGCAATAAACGAGAGTGTACAAAGAAAAGCATCTACTCAGCTCTGCAGCTAACAAAAGAAGAAAATTATTTAGCTAGCCTGCATTAGATTCACTACATGTACGCGTCTCCGAATGATTTTAATTCCGTCACTGTCAACACAATTTCTTCAAAGCAGTGTCGGAGATAATGACGAATTTATTGGACCTGTTGGCCATTTTGTTACATCCAGCTGTGTTCTTCCTTTCTTGGGCAATTAAGGGGTTTTGTGGTGCTATTTCTGAGCATGATACAGCAGGAAGTCACGCAGATCTACATCTCCAAGTTGCTCAGGTTGCATTTCAATCCTGTAGCTTAGAGGATGCTGCCACCAAGAGTTCTGAAGACATAAATGGCACACTGACAGCCGTTGTCAGTGAGGACAATGAAAATTGGCAGATTTAGCCAAGTATGAAGCATGACAAATTGCAGGGAAGCACAAGGAAGGCAGTGCTTCACTCAATTCAGAACTAAGATGACATTTGCTAGGAAGCTTGTGGGAATTCTCCAGACAGTCTACAAGATGTGCTAAATGTTACTTGCATTATAACAAATCATAAGGTATCGACTGCAAAATCATTTCCCTTTAATGAAGACTTCTCAAGGAAAAAAAATATCAGAGTAAATGAGAAGGCAGAAACTGCAAATATTCTGTGCTTTACATCTCTCTGAAGCATGAAGAACTTAATAAAGTGCATTTAATAAAACTGAAAAGCAAAATCACTGCGGCTTGTCAGATTGACAGTATTTTGAGTTTATAGCATGCTTAGGAGGTTTCCCTCCTCTCTTTACATCTACACTAGTGGTACATTTTCCAAAAACATGTTATTCTGCATGAAAAAAAAAAAATCCTACGTATAGCTGTTGTTTTTTACCACTGGAGTGGAATAGTCACTTCTTTTCTCACAAAGCAACCCAACTTCACTGCATCAGTGCTTTACAAAATAATAATTGAAACCATGACCTACCTTTGCTTAACATCAATAGGAGGGTGGGGGTTTTTTTTTAACTTTTGACACATTTTACGCGTCTTTTACTAAAAGGGTTTTGTTTTGTCTGTTCATCATGTTTTTCAGCTTTTCATAATGTTTGGTTTCAGTTTCTTTAGAATCTGAGTGCAATTCTGATTTTTCACTGAAAAAAAAAACAAACCCAAACCAAAAACCATCTTATCTTTTTAACTACTACCTGTCACTCCAAAAGAACTTTGCAAACTGACATTAAAGTAGTATTAATTTTCTTCAGAAATACTACCATCTTTAGGATGGACCAGCCCCTTCACCATCGGCCCGGCCATACATACGTGACCACCGACCTCACACACTTCAAGAAAGCTGGGTCCAAATAAAAGAAAAAAAAACAAAAGACTTAGAATTAAGACCGTTAATGTTACATACAATGCAATTTCTCTACTTTTGAATGTCGCTTAAAAAAAAGAGCTCGGCATCACCTAAATCAGATGGTTTTATATTCAACAGACATGATTGCTGTGGACGAAGGTAGGAACGGTCTTTGGCTGTTCAGAAGTAGGAGCTTGATTGTGGTCACTTGGAAAGACCCCTTCTTAGAAGTTATCAACAACCTAACAGAGTTTGAGAACATGGTGCGGATCCTAATTAACATAAGTTGTAGGAAAACTGGAGAAGAGACTACTATAAAAGCAACCCACACAACTGGCTTTGTTTTCACCTAAATAAATAAATAAATAAATAAATTTAAATCTGTAAATGTTCAACAAATTTTCAGCCAGCTTTCTACTCTTCACATACAAATACTGCTGTTTTTCCAAGACACTGAGGCAGTTGTCAGCTCTGCTGTACATGAGGGAAAAAAAAAGTTAGAGTGAAACATTCAATGTTTTTTGTAAAAGAGAGTTAAAAAGGAAATCTAAAAATCCTTAATGTTGTCCTCCATGTCAAAAAGGAATACTTTTTATCTTCATAAAAAGATTACAGCAACAAAAAGAAAATAGTCTAAGTCCCAATTTCTTAGGCCTTTCACAGATAAGATAGCGAGAAATCAACTTTTTGTAAGAAGTAGGAAAAGTCTTTGCTACATCTCAAAATTCATCTGCAGCTCAGGAGTGACCAGTTGTCTCTTTGCACTGCTAAAAAACACTCAAGGTTTCGATTTATTATTTTTTTTCTTATTAAGATAAGCATGAGCTGTGAAGACCAGCTCTGTACCTTGTTTGGGTTCTGAAAACTGCTTTTAAATAAATAAATAAATAAATAAAATAATCTATCTGTTGGGTGCTTCCATCCCGGAAGCGACAGTGCTAAGTCTTAGCTTCCAAGGCAGATGGTATAAATCTTACAATTTGAGCCTCCTCTGCTGAGATGAATCCTTCGTTGGTAGAGAGGAACAAAATCACTTCTGTCTCATTTACACCTCCTACTCTCAAGGATAAGATTTGCCATCTTTAATCAATTATTATTTCCCAGGGATTTATTGGCTGTGAAAGAACAACTGCACCTTCTCATAGCATAAAAGAACAACAGCGTGATTTCAGAGCATTTGCCTTCTCAAATCAACTGCACACCAGTGTTTTCTTGAAACAAACTGCATTTCTTGAAATGAAAACAGTTTTAAAACTCACTCCTTCCTCCCACTCTTTTTCTTTACTGATGTTGGCATTCTCTGAAAGTCCTTATATTATCAAACATCCTCTTTCTCCCTTTGATCATAACAACACAAAGAAGCACTCCTCCCAGATGAGGAAAATTAGGAACAGGGGAAAGAAAAAAAAAAAAAAAAGAGAGAGAGAAAAAGAGCAGCTGCTGAAACAAAAAAAAAAAAAAAGGAAATCATTAAAAAGTAACACTTCTTCCCATGTAGGATCATTATTCTTCATTCACCATACAGCTCCTGAAGCTCTGTTGACCTTTGCAGGGCCACAGCAAGCAGCACACCATGCACATGTACAGTAGTTCAAAAATAGCGTTACAAGGAAACTAATTGAGCGGAATTAGGGTGCGTTTTTACTTCAGTAAAAGGAGTCCTCGAACTCCGTGTACTTTCCACGTGGTGGCCCTTTGGGTTGCTGCACCTCTTAAATTCTATAGGGAAGCCAGTCAAAATAAAAACGACAGTTTCTCAGCTTTTACATTACAGTTCAGCCGGATTTAAGACTTGCCCTTTGTTTTTGTGGCAGGAAAATAAAAGGGATAACATGCAGGAGAATTCTCGTATTATCATGAGTGCACTTGCGCGACGGGTTTTATAGTTGCTGTGCTCAGCGGATGTGATGCTCCTCCCCAGGAACAGAGCACACTAAATTCTGTAATGGCAGAAACTGCTGATTTAAATTGTTTTAAGGTCACTGAATGGAAACGTACTGGCTGCGAACGTCACTCTAAGTTTCATCTTGGCAACATCACGCAGCGGTGGCAGAGCGTACGAGTGAGGGGGAGACCGCCAGCATCCAAATACATTTGGTGATTTTGAAAGCCAGCTGCAGCTCTATTTAAATCAGCACCAAAAAGTAAAACTATTAAAAGGATAAGCACCCCAATATAGAGTTGTTCCAGAGCCGTCACAGCCATGTATCCAAGGAATCACTCCAAGGCCATAACATAGGGAAAATATTTCCTCAATCTCATTGTATAATCTCGGTTTACATATTCCCTCTCCTTTTAATGAACCTCATCTACTTCCTTTTAGTAGACAAAATTTCAGGTACACAAGAATTTAGCAACAATCCTCCTGCTGTCCTATGATCCATGAGGAATGTGTTTAATGTATGATGTCACCTGTGACATGATCTACATTGAGTGATGTAGATCTCAGCGCTTCTGATTTCCTTGAGAATTTCACACATACCTACGTTTTTACTCAAACAAAAAAACTAGACACATTTCTAATCATAAATTTTCTCTTGCTAGTAATAAATCACTCATTTCCTTTTAACACCAAGAAGCACAATGGCAGTTCACACTGAAGACTAATGTGAAATACCTTACCAACCCAGAAATGCTGGAATGTTACAAAAATTAAGATAAAAATAAAGCCATAAATTTGGGATAAAAACTCCCACACTCTGAAATAAATTTAATATTCCTTTTCAAGAATTTGAAAATGGAATTTAAGCTGAACTTCACTTTTACAGGCAGGAGGTTGATTCATTGTAATTTCTTCTTAAATTTTCAACATAGAATTTGAATTTTTTTAAATAAAAGAATCCAATCTGCCAATTGCATGAAATATTTTTTTCAAGATGGTTGACCGGATAAACAAATCAGAATAAACTGGCTGTCATCAGCAATTCAGTTTTGACAGATCAACACATATCAACAAATTTCCTGTGAAATACCTGTTAAATTCCCCTTTTATGGAAACAGCTTTTATCATGGAAGAGAAGTGGATAACATAAGAGAAGTCGTTGTATAATCCATGATTATCTTTCCTTATTTTCATTCTTATTTAAAACTCCTTTCCTTACTGCTTCTCAGAGTGATTCAATACACCCACAAATCACCTATGTTTTCCCCAAGATACCCATTCTTTATAAAAACAGAATCATTCAGTAACAGAGTATCACGTAGAAAAATCTCAATAAACATCAGCAGGTTCTTGGAGTATGGTAGCTGCTCTGAAAAGATGATGGTTAAAAGCAAGATTTCTGCTGTTTCACACATTCTGAAATAGACGTTGAACCTATTTATTTATTCTGTAGTTGGCAAGTCAAAGTAGCTATTCCAGCTGAAGATGGCCACGTGTTAACAAAGAAAAACATGCCATATATTTACTTACATTTCTGAAAGTCAACTCTGCACACACAGAATACTATTGATTTTCTTTTTGCACCCTATTAAAAATGTTACCACTGAATTAAAATTCCCTGAGAACAAAAGGTAATTTAACATACATGCCAGCACATCTTTACAGTGCTCTGGTGACATTGCAAAAAACAACAGTACTACAGAGAAAGGTGCCAGTACAGCTAAACATAAAAATTTGAAATATAAGAACCTGCCATTTTATGTATCAGTTAAAAGTCTATAAACTTATAGATCATAATTCAAAAATATTCAATATATTGAATAGTCAACATTCAAATTTATGGGTTTTTCTTCAAAAAACAGCTTACAATATATTTTGCTTTTAACATCTCAAAATCTTACTGTACTACTTTAGAAATCTTTAAAAAACAGGGGGAAAAAAGCTTTTGTATCTTCTCTACATATAAAAAGCAAACACGCACTTTCTGTTCATAGTCATCTTATTTTAGATTAAGAAAAAAACCAGCAAGATGAGAACAAAAAGCAAAATGCACCCGTGTTTGGAACACACTACTCTACCAACAAACTCACAATAACTATTGCAAATGGATACTCATGAAAGTGAGTTAATGCAAACACCGCACTCTGATCCACTATATAACAAATTTTAATTTCTTTAGATACCGTCGTACCATCTGTTATCACAATTAAGAAAAAAAAAACCACACCAATAAACCAATGAGAATAAAGGAGCCACTTACAAAACAGTTAATTTTAAGCAAACTTCTAAAATATTACTTTGTATTAGAACCTTATAACATTCCCTGAACTTCTCAGCATCTTCCTGGGATTTCACTAAGGAAGAGCTTCCTTGCAGCTTTCCTCCATCCTCAACTCCCAGACAACAGAACCAAACACACAGACAGCTCTGGATGCTCCATACCAACTGCGGAAGGACTTTGTCATCCTGTAGTGCTGCAGTTCCCCCTGGATGCCAACGTCATTTACTTGGCTTTGCACAAAGAGCTCATATTAAAATATTTTTTTTTTATTAAAAATAAGGAAAAAAAAAAAACCTGTTCCTTGTTAAAACATTAGTCCACCCTTCACCAGAACCAGACTTTTTAAGACCTTTCAATATAGACAGGAACCTATTTAGACATCTAAACTTTCAACTTAATGGGATCTAATTGCATTTCAAATTCCCAGGAGGTGTTGAAGTACATTTTAAAACATTTAATCCAAATCTCTGCAGGCAGTTAGAAGTTGTAGCCCAGGAAGCAGTACAGACATAACCATCCCCAAAAATCTGCCCTTTAGATTTGTAGTCACTCAACACATTTAACATTCCAAACTTGATAATCTAATATTCTAACTCTCAGAGTTTCTTCCTGCTAATGAATTTTGATTTCACACATGCTAGACTCCGGCACTGCAGAAAAAAAAATAAGGAATCAGCAGCAGTTGATTGAAAAGAAAAAAAAGCTAGTGAGTTTTTTTGTTTGTTTTTTTTTAAAAACGTTAAGTTTGCAAAGATCTTTTAAAAGTCTGTGTTTCTACCGAACTCCAACAAGAAATTAAAAACTAATCAGAGTCATACCACTGAAGTTGTCTCAGGTATTCAAAATTTTTATCTAAGAAATGAAGCCCATTTTTATATTTAGAAAATGCCCCAGTCAGGTATGTGCCTTGCAGCTTTTTACTCTTCAAATTTTTGAGTAATTCATCCAATTATGCCATCATTCACTTGTATGCCCTGCATATGTATTCAGTGCATCGGAAACCATAATGCAGAAATTCTAGATTTGGTAAGGTATTGGTCTGTTTAACATTGCAGGGTCTTCTACACGTAATTAGGTGCAAAGAGTCATTTAATGGTTCTTTTACTTTTTGAAACACACAGTATAGAATCATAGAATCTTAAGGTTGGAAGGGACCTCCAAGATCATCAAGCCCAACCATCAACCCAACACCACAATGCCTACTAAACCACGTCCTGAAGTGTCACATCTACAAGTTTTTTTAATGTCTCCAGGGATGGTGACTCCAGCACTTCCTTGGGCAGCCTGTTCCAGCGCCTGACTGCTCTTTCAGGAAAGAAGTGTTTCCTAATATGCAACCTAAACCTCCCCTGACACAACTTGAGGCCATTTCCTCTCATCCTATCACTAGTTACTTGGGAGAAGAAACCAACACCCACCTCCCTACAACCTCCTTTCAGGTAGTTGTAGAAAAGCGATAAGGTCTCCCCTCAGCCTCTTCTCCAGACTGAACAATCCCAGTTCCCTCAGCCACTCCTCATAAGACTTGTGTTCCAGACCTCTCACCAGCTTCATTGCCCTTCTCTGGACACGCTCCAGCACCTCATTGTTCTTCTTGTACTGAGGGGCCCAAAACTGCACACAGGATTCGAGGTGCAGCCTCACCAGTCCTGAGTACAGAGGCATGGTCACTTCCCTACTCAGTGTTCAATATAGGCAGGTGCGCATATATGCACAGTTAGTGCTAATACTGTGCCACAAAACAAAATATATAGAAACTCTATCTGAAATTTCTTAGTGTTTTTGTTCCTTTTTCAAACTTGACTTTTTATCTGAACCTTGAAATTGTGCTTAACAAAGTTCCTGACTGACCAGGAAACTGAAATACAGTTTTGTTCCTTACACAACAGATTTTATATTCAATTTTCTTTTCTTATTTCAACACCAAATAATTGCTTGTGCATGCACATGTTCAGCTGCTATTTAAATGCTTGCAGAGAGCTCAATTTCTGGCTCATTTAATTGCCTAAGGCCGTTGGCTAAGGAGATTTAAGGAGCTGTGTATAACTACATAATTTATTTTATCAGCCCGGAATGAACCCTCTGGTCTCCTTTGTGATAGCAGTAGTGTTTGTCATCGCTCCGTAACTCACAGGCGTCATTAATTGTGTACATGCACAGGACCCTTCGCAAAGCGCACATTCGCCTACCAGTGTCTCTCTCACGGTATGAGCTGCACGATGCCAGGCCTCCTGGCATTAGGGATTAGGAAACATGTCTTACTGATGGATTGCTGGGTCCCACCTGTACACGCTCATCCATAGCTCATAACTCCGCCAAACGCAACTTTTGCTGGGCTGTAATTCACAAGCCATTTACCACAGCCCGTAATGACGTTTGTGTTATTTCCATCCTAATGCTGCATTAGCCCGTTTGTACTGTTCCTCCTACACAGCACTAATGCTGTATGTGTACTGCCAGTATGCACCAGTTCCAAAGATCGTACTTTAAACATCTTTCCTATGGAGATTAAGAAGTTTTCTAGGGAGGACTCGCATGGGTTTGGATTGAAGGTTTAATTTGGGGCTTCTCTCTGGGAAAACTAAGCACATGTCTGCACAACCTGCCTTGTTCTCACTCTCATTACTCCAGTTCTTGCAGTTATTGACCCAAGAACAAACTCTCTAATTTAGAGTTTCCAATGTAGCCAGAGAAATAAACCACTCCACTCTGAGTACATTAACCTCTTCATATTGTGGCCTACAGCTTCTCCACAGAAAAGGAACCTGTAATCAAGAAGCAAAGAGAATAGAAAGAGCCAGAAATGAAACAAGGAACCCTAGAAAGTCCAGGGGGGGCCTGCACGAACAGTGCAGGAAAGCTTCAGACTTCAGATTTCCTCCCTGACTCCTGCTTGTATTTCTCCTATCATGGTAGTCAGACTAGTTAAAGAAAATCACAGCTCTGGTACAAAACCAGGGGTCATTGAGGCTATTCCCAGCAGGTGTCTCTGGTTTTCCTACAAAAAAAAAAAACTTTGATGCAGCTCTGCAAGGATGATAAACCTGCCTGCTGTCCCTGAAGTACTTAAAAAAGGGATACAAGACTGTTCAAAGGACCAGAGCTGTCCATCATTAGCTCATCATTTGTCCCGTTAAAGCCTGGATCAAATGCCTGTCAACTGCAAGGGCACAGGTAGAGAGTGTCTATGGAAAAAAAAAGAAAAAAATAACACACACACAAAAAAGAAATAACACAGTGGTTGGAATAGTTTTATTCAGATTTGAATAATCCTTACTCCACCAAAGTGAATTCCCATGAGGGTGGATATGGTGAGACTTCAGGTGTGCATAAGCAACATGTTAAAGGTAAGCAGTAGCTTTCAGATACTCTGACACACAAAACACAGGAAGAATTATCAATTTTTTGTATATTTAAAAGTGTATTTTTTTATATTGGGGTAAGTATTGGGTAGTGTTTATCAATGGATTTATCACATTTTTTTCGGGTCTTGGAAATGACACTAAAAGTTACATTCTGAAATGTCTTAAATGGTCAATGCAGCCTTTTTCATCAGTTTACTCCGACATGGAACCCTCCATTGGTTACCAGCCCTTATAGCAGCACAGAAACAGTCAAGATAAATGAAGGGTTTTCTCATTGACATTGCTTAAAAACAAATTATAACTAGGGATTTTCTATTATGATGATATGTGTTCAACATGGATAAATTCATTATCTTCACAACATGTACTAAACTGCATTCCCAAAAGATTAAAAGAAGGAATCTGCAAAAGAGCATCTGCTTTTTATCCTGATCATTGACATTTATGATCTAAGATATTTGTTCACATACAAAGCTGTAGGAACAGGGACAAAGTCCATTTTCCCTTAATGAGGTGAATGGTCCCCATTCCGCGCTCGGATAGAAATTCACATCAAGTCCTGCAGAACATTGCTTATGCCTGCAAAATCAATACATATTGTGGGACCGAAAGGCTAAATAGTTGAAGGGAAAAGAAGAGACAGCATAAACATTCATCTCTTTCAGCCTTTGCATACAGCAGACCACTCAGAAGGTCAAGAGCCACCTTCTATTTTGTTCACACTCTTTCTCTAGGGCTTCCACTTTTCATATGGCCCTCAAATGTAGGAGCTGATCCAGGGAGAGACTGAGCCTCTTTCCTCTTCCTTTTACTCCAACAGCGATCAAATGAAGCCTTATTTCAGTCACCTGGAAATATCTGCTACCATAATATCTTCCTATTTGGGATTTACGATCTACAGAAGAAACACCTGGGGCCAAGGTTAAGTATTTATATGTAAAGAAGTGGGGGTTTGCTAGTTTGATTTTGCCCTCTGCTCCACTGGTTCACACAAACACAGTGAATAATGACATTCACTAATGATAAAATGATAATACCAAAGAGCACCGACTCTGTGTTAACCCGGTCTATGAGGCCCAGCAGTCCTGTAGAATATTCAAAATACTCATCTATCAGAATTAAAAAAAAAAAAAAAAAAAAACCACAAGCAAGCTGAATAGTTTTCATTTCATCATCTATTTCTTCCTGCAAAATATGTTAGATTCCCTGAAACCGAGCAACTGAAATAAAAAAATAATTAAACATTGGACTAAAGTGAGATTATCAGGCTTTATAATTTTTTTTCCTTTGGGACAGAGGCTTCCGTTCAAAAATTTTAAAGAAAAAGGAAAAAAAAAAAAAACTAACTCCATGGTGTTCTTCTATTAAGCTACTTTATCAAAAGCTTTTTAGGGAGGAAAGAAATTATAATGTTAAACTCATGGGTACAGTTTATTCATTTTATGAGAAAGAAAAAAGAAAGCAGTAGCTGGGTCATATACAATAGACTTTGCACTCTCTCTGACATCATTCACAGATTCTCCAAATGGAATGAGTTAAATTATTTTGGGGCAAAATAGCAAGATCTTGTACACTGAAGTTATTCATCCATATTTCTCTCTCGTTTGTACTGTTGGAGACATCATCCATGCACAGACTATGAGGTAAAAGCAACAATTGTGGTCAACCAGTGTCCAGCAGAGCACAGGTCACAGGATTTCCCTGAATTAATTCATCATGCAATGCCCACTGAGGGATCTCACTGACAAAATACATAATCGACTCCAGCTCCTAGCACATAACTGAAAAAAAGATGCCACATCTGTGCATTCCTATACGTACCTACACACCTTGCCCAGAAAGCCTTACCACTCAGCTGACCTCAGAAAAGGGCAAGCTCTTTAGGTCTGGAGCCATCTCTACAGCTCCAGTCCCAGTCCAATCCCCAGACACAGTACACACAAAACATAAATCTGAACACCCTCAGATCTTCATATGTTCATTTATTTATTCCCTAGAAGAAAGCATGGCACATAAAGACCAGCTCAGGTGTTGCTAATGTGCTAATCTGGAGAGATTACAAAGCTCTTATTTCCACCAAGGATGCTAGCTTGATGCTTGAATGATCTTAAGACTGTCTTAAGCAGTTTTAAAATCCTCTGGAACTCAACTTTCCAGAATTAATCACACACAGTGATTCATTGTTTGAGAAATACTAATAGCTGTAAGTAACAGAAGGGGGAAAAAACAGTGCAAGGTGCTTTTCCTATGTATAAAGCTTCTAATCAAAGCTCAGATGGGGTTTGGGTACATGTTGGCATGGCAGATGCCAACTTTTTTCCCCTCTGTCAGAGATGTAACAGTTGAAAAGCTTTGAAAATGAAATCTGACTCTGAAGAGTATTTCAAACTTACCACAACAAATGGCAGCAAGATTTTTTTTTTTTACTACAAACCAACCTAATGGATAAGATCCTAGCAGTGTACTACAAGTCCATCCTACTGCCACATATCAAATCTAAGCATCAAGATTTGCCAACAAGACAGTGCAATTACAATAACTCAGTAAAAGTATACTCAAACACTCCGTGTACTCAACTGTCTTAAGACTTATACTCTATTTTGTTACAACTCAGATTAAAAAGGCAAAAGGATGTGAGATCCTGCAACTACAATGGCATTCAGATATCTAGAAGTGTAGCAGTCAGCAACGAGTTCTGGCACAAACCACAAGACAGAAATCGGGCTGGAGCTAGATACAAGAGAAGTCAGATGAAGTCCTGGACTAGTAAGTGTTAATTTTACTGTAATGACAGAAAAAAAATCATATAATAAAACAGGAAAACTAGTAATTGAGTGTTGGAATGTAGGTGACATTAGGAAGACTGACTTCTAAAATTTTGTCTAAATAACTGCATAGTACTTCTTCATCTCCCACAAAGAAGGTTAATTCTTTGTCCTCCTCCCCAGCTGTGAATATCGGTCCACTCAGCAGATGCAACACAGAGATCAACAATAGAAGGTAACGGTACTCCGCATCTTGTGCTGAGCCCACTGCAACCAAAAGGTCCATGTCTTCCCTTCCATGTCAATGGCAAAGCTCTTACTAAATTAAGCCTAGAATGAAGCCAAAGCTCTGTAGCCCATTTAGTCTTATCACCTCCCCTACACCTGCTACAATACAAGCAGTGCCCAATGGCTGTCTGATCATAGGTAGTTTGCCAAAGTTTGATAAATTGCAAAGATAACAGTCCTCTTTCTCAGATCCACACCAGTCAATAGTTTAGAAGGAAAAACCGGTCTCTGCATTGCTGCCTAGTTACCTTGAGAGTCTGCCAACTCATTTCCCTGCACCATATATGATGATCTTGGTTTCTCAAGCTCCACAGAAATACTCACAACACTGAAATACTGGTGAAAGCCAAATGCCAAAAATCAGTCTATGTTACATTCTGGGGGGGGAGCACAGGGGGGAAGAAAAGAAAAGAAAAAATCGGGTCACTTAACACACAATAGAAAGAGATGCAACTAAATTTATATCTATACTGTTCAATAAAACACAATGGCAAGTGCTCAGGCCAGCAAAAACTGCCAGGTCTGAAAAACAGGAAACAGCCCCAGGACTTAAGTACTCCATCCGTGTACTTTGTCCAAAATACACACCGGTTTCAGAACTGACTTAGTACTTTTGCACAGCAGTGAATTACCTCAAAAGGGGCATGTCTCCATGGCTAAGCCAGTCTTCTTCTCTCCTTCCCTCCTTTTCCAATTCTTTATCTCAACATTTTGCCCACCCAAGTCAGTTTCTAGTTTAGATCTCCTTGTTCAGCTTGGTCCCTTTCATCCAATTCCCATCTCAGGCCTTGATCTACTCCAGTCTTCATGTCGTCCTCTGTGTTCGAGTTCAGCAGCTTCCCACCCTGCTGCCAGGACCCAACAGAAGGAGCAGAGGCAGCAATTTTAACGCAGGAGTTGGGTTTGCTGCTCTTCCTCCCTGAGCCTGACAATCGAACAGCCTTGTCTCAGCTGGACATCACAAAGCTCTGATGAGCCTCTTCTGTATCTCGCTGGGACATTCACAGCTCAGATGGTTTTTCCAGGGACTCCAGCTGATTGATATTTAATAATCCCAAATACAAATATAGCCAAATATTCTCCCCACTTCCAAGCTATGAAGTCCTTTACCAAAATTTTGATAGAACTTCGATCAAAATGGTTATTAGATTTAACTTTAAGTTTCTCTATGAGTATAATGATTAATTCTGTTCTGAATCCCATTCTGGAAAAGACACAAGAAATTCCTGTTTATATTTTCAAAAACTTTATCCTGAAGAAGAGGACCTCTCCTTTATGATAAGTTCATAAAGGAGAAAATGGAAACATAAGAAATTAACAATTCAAGGTAATACTTTTAAATTTATATTTAAAGAAATCATACATCCCTGAATACATATATTTCTCTTGATGTCATTGGAACACTGTTTACCAAGAAGATTCATAATCAATTTGGTTTGTTTTCTTTTTTTTTTGTCTTGCTTTGCACTTTGACTTAAGTGCAACTGAGACACCTACACTACACTTAGGTATATATGATCTTACTTGAAAAAAAAGAAAAGTAACATAGCATGTACATTGCTAAGTGCTTAAATCTGTAATCTCACAGCCTCTGCAAAACTGCTTCACTCTCATTACTTCAGATGGGGATCTTCAGGCAGTATTTTCTCCACCTAATTTCATCAGAATTTAGCTTGGCTCTCAAAATTTAGAATCCTATTGATATGTCTTCTTTCTGAGTCATACAGATCAAGTGAAGGCAATCTTAGTTCAGAAATTGTCATACCAAGTGAAATCTGAATACTCTGGCAAGATCTAAAAATGAACTCACACTTCGTTGAAAAGCCTTGGAACGCATCACGTTATGTAACTCCTGTCACTGTAACAGGTTTTCAAATACGAGTTACACGTCCAACCTCTGACCTCAGATTGCATTTTTGGGGGCTGTGAAACTGCGTTTTTGCATTGATCCTTCGCTTTGCCATCTCATCCCACACTGTGCTCCTCTTGCTAACGTCAACAGCCCTTACAGTTCAATTTTCCCTTTTATCATCTCTGACCTCCTTTGCAAAAAAAAAAAAAAAAAAAAAACAAAACAAAACAAAAAACCAACCAAACAAAAAAAAACCCCACACACTTTATGTTAAGATAAGGCAAATAACTTCAGTTGCTAACACGTAACTTGAATCTGGATAGAATTTGAATCACTCTCGGAGAAAAGAATCTCAAGGAATGAGAGCTAAGATTCAGATGAAGAAAAAGACCATATGAACCTTTGTATATTTAAACAGGCACAGATGTCTGTCTTCCTTGTGTAAGAAGGAAGCATAAGAGTCTATCAAGAAATCCGCAGTAGAGTATTGAGAAGTCTGAATTTTTTAAACAAAAAATTCAGAATCCTGTATTTTGAAAAGACCCTAACAAACAGCCATTTTCCCCTTTTCACACATTACCTGACTTTAAGAATCTTCTTTCTTAGCTTGCTTGCACCAGGACATAAAGATGCACATCCATCTTTATCTACAGAGATTTTTGTGAAACAGATGAAATACATATTTTTAGGACGACCGCCTAGTATATCACAGTTCTATGCAAAAGGACATAGAGTAAATTAAAAAGGAACAAAAGCATCACATTCCCAAGTCAAACTATCACTCTAGATATGTTCTTTGACCACCAGAAAAGTGTTCCTAGCATCTGAAATGTCCCTGCAGCAGTTAAAGTTCAGTGCCTCTTGTCCAGTCTAGCTTGAAAGGAAAACCGGGAATGAAAACTCTCCGTAACAACCTTCTAGATATTTGAAGGTCATTAACACGTTTTCCCTCTGTCTTCTCTTTGTAGAACAAATATATTTGTGTAATATGCAATAAAATATTCTGTCTTAATGAGGGTAATTGGCTCGCAGAGCAAGATATATAGCTCTTCTCATTTTCCCCATAATTTTTGTTTAATATACAGGCATCTATGGTGTTCAGATTGATCCTGTTTGTCCTTCTTGTGGTTCTTTATTTTAGGCCCTGTCCATGTCATTAGTGTTCACGCTTACCTGAGGGCTTTTTGCATGCAACCCCAACAAGAGCAGTTTCATCTCCTCTTGCTAAACTAGCAAGGCAGCACAGAGGGACTTGCCAGAAAGCAGAAAGAATGAACTAAAACTGGGAGAGGAGCACGCAGGTCTTCTGTGTCTCTACAAAGAGACAAAAATTGCACCCTCTATCATTGTGATTTCTTGTCTTTTGTGCTGTTACACAGGTATCTCGGTCTCTCACACACGTATACAGACATGCGTGCCACAGTCCCTCCCATTCTGCAGGTGAAGTTACTGATTTCTGCTGCCCCGGGTTCCCAGTACAGGAGGAAGCTGCATCCTCCCACACCACAAGATGAGATTGACTCCAAAGCCATTCTATTAATTTCATTAAGTTTTGAGTTATGACTCACCAGCAATTTCAGAAAACACATAACAGGATATCATTTTTACTCCCTGAAGAACATCGCTATTTTAATCTGGAGTTGTAATTGACTCGACTTTTAAAGGAGGTGATAAAACGTTCAGAAAGTTGATGCCGTACCTCCAGAAAGGCAGCCCTGACAATATATACAGGAGATAGCACAGCCAATGGATGAGAAAATGATTACAAACACATTAGAATGATCTTTTGCCACATTGATCTGTAATTTTATGTTATCTATTAATCTCTGAACTGCATGTTTTGAACCATATCCAAGTGAATTGTACCCCCGGCGACTACTGTTCAAGCTTCCTCCAGAGTCACAGGCAACATAGCAGCATGTAATACATTTTGTTACCATAAATATGACGGGCAAAATTTGATACTGGAAAAGATAGCTGTGTAAGCGGGTGTGTTATCAGGGCTAATATTGTTTCCTGTTGTGCAAGATAAGGAAGCACAGTTTCTCCCCTTTTTCAGCAAGCAAGCATCACGTTTGGTGACAGGAAACAAAAAAAAAAAAAAAAATCCTTTAAAGATATAGACTACTTCCAGGGCATACAGCTGGCGTGAAGGTCAAACACGACAGTGACTCAGTCAGCCTCTGTCCACCACCATCTGAACTCCAACAGAAATATTTTCGTCCATCACTTGAAACAAGTGAGTTTTTGTAGCAATGGGCAAAAGGCAATTGGGATGGGACAGGAGAGAGAAATAGAGAAATGAACATAATGTTCTCTAATCCTACCTAATCCATAATTGTGTCAGCTTCTGAAATGGGATGTTTCTACTTGCTTCAGCATCTGCCAGACTAGAAACCTGCCCTTTGCATCACAGCCATGGAGCATAACTCGCTAACCTTTATGTTCATCTTTTCCATGGATCATTTGAAAAGCACTCAAAAATTATCAATCGTTCCAACAGCTTGGAGAGGATTCAGCTCTTCTTAATCATTTGAATTCTGTGAGTCAAAGATTAAGTCCTTCAATGAGAAAAACAACGTGTCGCAAGACACGCGATCTAATTGCAATATTTCCTACTGAAATCCAGAATGTCTGTTTATAAATACTAATATCCAGAATCTCTGTTTATGAATACTAAATCAATGTCATGAGGAAACAACAGGACCATGCCCATCATGCATACTTCAACTTCTCACTGTCGGAGTTTAAGAAAAGAACGTATAACTGATTGAAAAGTATTCATGTTTATACTGAGATGCTTTTATGGTCATCAACTCACCGTAATATTTGGGAGTTCCACCAATAGGCTCTGTTTTGCTTTCCTTTCACCCAATGGATACATCAAGTTTTATCTACAGGGAACAGAATCACCAAAAGATGAAGTAACAGATTTAATTTATGTCTTTCAAAAAATCTCTACAATTTCTCTACGATGCCAATCTCTCTCTAATGCACCACAGCCCAGCAAATTAGTTCTGACAAATCAGAGAAGCAGAGGATTCTGTCACCTAAATAGTAAATATCAGAGATTATTTTTAGCTGATACGACATCAGCATTTACAAGTCTCCACTCAGTTCCACCCTCTTACAAACACCAGCCCTCATACCGGTTTATTTCATCCATGTGGAGCCCAAACCCTGCAGATGACCTCAGGTCATCTCCTTTTGAGGGTCTCATTACAGAATGCTGACAAAAATTGAACAGAGGTGATGAAGACCTCAGAGATGACTAAGCTCCTACAAGTTTAGGGTAAATAAGCACTTATGCAATAAAGAGTGCATGCGTTCAACTCCAAGAGGCTGTAACCTATGCACACATCTTATCAGATACTAAGGAAATTTCATGGGAGAGCTTGCCCTTACACATTACAATCATGAAAAAGTATCAGTTGGACTTTATACCCTCTCAGACATCAAACTCATCAAATACAAGTCACAAATTTGTAGTCAATGAGGCTTAATTAACAATGGTGCTCCTGAATTTCCTTATTCTTGAACATTCCCAGCTGCTACAGAAAATTAATTAAGGCTTAAATCTTGTGGTTCTTTCTTTAGCACTTGTTGCATGGCAACATTCATTTTTATGTATGAGCTTCTTCCTCCAAATGACTTTATAATAGCCTTATCCAAAAGATGAGCTGTTAAAGTCTTAAGACAGATACTTGCACATCTTGGTTTAGTTTTGTTGAGTTTTCAATCACACATGAATTATTCACTGATAAGAGAGACTGTCAAGCTTTGGTCGGTTCTAGGCATCAGTAAAATCAGTCAGTTATGGCAGAGGATTTAACTGGCTTCTTTTTAACAGTCAATTCCACAATTGTTTTTAAAGCATATTCACTGAGGTAAGCCTTGCTAATTAAAATAGGTGACCTCAGAAGACTGTGGTGGTGTTTTGACACTTAGGATAGAAGTCCTTCAAACCAGACTAAGTCTGCCACTAAGAAGCACGTATGCACTGAGGCACTGAGCAGTCTGCTCCCCTCAACGACCTTGGTTGCTCCGATACTTGCTGCATCTCCTGAACTGGCTACAGCAAACTCTAGCTTTGGCTCACTTCGCTCCTCACACCTTCCACCAGCAGAGAGTGGGAGAGACCCCTTTTACTTTCACCCTGCGTAAAGAGAAATTACTCCTGTCCACTGTCCCTTCTTAACCTGCCTCTTAAGATTCTTTGTTTTCTCTAAATGCAAGTTCTGATCAAGAGGCAGTTTCCAGAAAAAAAATTGCATAGAAGAACTAAACCATAGAGGTGACGTTTCCTTCCACTGAGTTATATGCCAAATTCACCACATCATGAACCAGCCTGACTGAGCTCACGCAATGGCACAGTAAGATTAAGGCAATAATGGCACAATTTCAATTGTAACTCCTTGTAACTAATTCTAATTAATATTACTGCTCATTTCAGTCATCTTTTCCCAAAGCTTAAAAAAATAAATCTTAGAAGAGAAGCAATGTGTCTCCAGAACACACTTGTCTCTCTTTTTGAATACCCATAATCTGTATATGACTTAGTTCATATTACATTATAAACCACTGATGAATTCTCCTGTGTGTTCAACACGTGATTTACATACTCAGCTCATCTTCCTTTACTGGGGGTCAGTGGGACTCAAGATATCAAATTGTTGAGACAGGATTGGTCTAAGAATTTGTACATGAATATACTAACACACTACAGGTGAATTCTGTTGAAATTCAGCTCTGCTTGGTGTTTGTCAGTGTTTTGGGTTTTTTTTGCTTCAAAATCTGCAGACCTGTGATGAGGATAATGACAATTAATATTTTTTTCGTGTGACAAGCAATCGACTCACACCAACTCCAAACATGCTATTAGTGTAACTCTTACCACTGCTCCCCTGCCAGTGCCTATTGTGGAGGTTGAAAATTTTGACTATAATAAAAACAGCTACTAAGAGAAACATTTGACACTTTACTTTATTTCTAACAAACCACATAAGTTCATGTTCCGTGAAAGCTAAGGTTTCTGACTGTGGCTTGCTTACAGCTAACAAAAAAAAAAAAAAGTAATGGAAAAACTCATAGACCAAAACTTGTATCTAGATAAATGTGAGCTAAAGTATAAAAAGTATATTTGATAATACAGTATAATCTGACAGTAAGGGTAACTCATAGTGAAGGCTGCCGCAGACTGCTTCTCACTTTGAAATCTTTAAATTATGACTAGGTATCTTTTTGAAGTTCCAGTTCACCTGTGAGATACAAAATTCATGTAGGAAGTACCCAATAAATCTTGGTGGGCTCCATTTAGTACACAACAGACTATCAAACAACAGATCTGTAAAAAGCTCAACTTTTTTCATCTACTGATCCTGTCTTCTCACTTGTCCTGCTACGGACCAGGAGTCATCTCAGAAGAAAAGCAGACTTTAGCTCCAACTGCAACAGAAGCATGAAACCAAACTTCAGGTCTCCTCATGCTTAGACGTATGCAATGATCCTTACGCAGAGTAGAAGTTAAAGATCTCAGTCTATTGATTTTCAGAGAAGTAATAAATTTAAAAGAAGATGAGAGTTAATGGAGCGTTCAGCTATCTGCTATGCATTTTGCATAGCTCCCACATAAACAGCAGATCGGTGCTTTTCTCTCTCTCTTTTAAGAAAACAAATTCTGGGTTTCCAAAAGAAAAATAAAATAATATGTTATTTCATAAAAAATAATCTGAAATAACATAGGAAAGAATTATTAAACATATAGGCCAAGTGTTCAGATGAAAAGAAACTTTCCTAGCAGAGCACGTATAAGCTGGGAGTTTTAACTATGGCTCTGCAACAAAAATGATAAGGAATAAGGTAACAGAACAGTTTCCTTAAAATTTTTCTTCTCTTGTCACAGCTCCATTTCAAATCCCTGTATTTCATGACATCAACTGAGATGGCTATGGAAATGTTTTAATGTCACATATTGTCAAAAAGATCACAGTAACATTTAAGATGGGTTTAAATTCTACGTAGTTACTGAAGCAAGGATTAACTAACTAAAATTAGTATTTAAAACTAGGAATTTTTTTTAAAAAAAGACATTTCTAACAATTATGAAAGCAAAGCAACAAATTATATTTAAACCACTGTATTAAAAATCCATTACCCAATTTTATAAATAAATTTAAAACAACGTACTGAACTTATTTTATGTCTTGCAGTTCTGTAGTTAAGATATTAGGCCAATCTCTCACGAAGGGCCCAAAAACCTATTCCCTCAAAGAAATTGCTGAATTAATAATCTTATTCTATTACCCTCTTATGATCAAGTCTTTTTTTTTTAAGTATATTATTTTTTTTTTCTGTCTAGACAACGGGTATTTTTACTTTGCCTAATCACTATTTTCCTGTAAAATAATGTTTCCTTAATATTTGAATGAACACAAATTTTTTGCACTGAAAAAACTGCTGCATTCAGAGGGAAGAGGGACAGCTAGTCTCTCTCTTCTAAAGACATTTCTATGCAAAACGATACATTATACTTCAAACTGCCACTGTAGCTCCACAATCTGTTAGTAAATGCTAGGACCAACAAGCCTGTTCCCAAAAGGAGAGAGGCCCAAAATGGAAAATTCAGACCCTCAATGTCTCATTTCCCAGACTCACTGTGTGCTTGAACTCCATTTTAAGAAGAGAGGCCATCTGAAGACTTTGAATCGAATCTCAGCTTAGTAAGAAGATTGGAAGATGTTCAGACAAAAGTTGCTCTAAATTCAGATAACACACAACTACGCTTCCCCCTTAGTTTTTCCAGAATATTTCAGTATTATGAAAACTGCAACCAGCCCAACAGAGAAAGCATACGTGGTACACACATTTATTTAACATGATCTCTTCCCGTCTCAAGGATGCTTTCAACATCCAGGAGTCTGCTCCATGCCAGTCCTTGAACTGGTCGCATTACCAAGGACTACAATCACTCAAACAAATTTACTTTCGCTGTCCCTGCTGGTCTAAAATAATATATTCCGAGTAAAGAGGAATGAATTATGTGCACAGAATAAACAAAAACAAACATACCAATGTATCCGTATTCAAATATTCAAATGAAATGTGAAAGCAAGCTCCTGCTGGGAATTTTTTTTTTTTCATTTGAAACAATTCACACACTTCAGTAACATCTCTGTAGTTTTCAAAGGGACGTGTAAACAGGTCCAGCAGTACTGAACTTGCATTGCAGTCAGAACCAGAGGATGTCGTACTCATCCATCATTGATGGCAACACGCTGGGAGCAGCTGTGAACACCACGCTGGCAGTCTGCTTCACACGATGTAGTGCAACCAAAGAGGCAAACGTAGGATATGTTACCCTTACAATAACACACGCCAACAGAGCGCTATCTGCTATGGCGAGTTATTTATGGTGACATACAGTTTAAAGCACCAGTTACCAAAAAAAGGTGGCTAATTTGTATTATCTTGTGGATAACAGCTATGGTAGGAGAGCCTTGTACTTGTGAAATTCATAGGACAGTATGGCACATGCCAAAGCAATTATTTTGCGTTAGCCAGTACACCAAATGCCAGGAAGGCTTTAATTTGGAGTTGGTTAGAAACCGCTGTGCTCTTTGTGAATAATTCATCTATTGAATGTAGCAGTCATTTATTGATAATTTTCAAACGGAAAATACCGCACAGCTCTGTTTGCTGTTGGCCACCACTCATGGAGCAATGCCCAGAAACAGGCTCCAGACAAGGCCCCCTTACTCTCTTTGCCATTCTTCATGCTTAACAGTCAGGTAAAAGCACATCCTGGTATTTTTTCCTAGTACATCCCAAATACACGAAGCCTGCTCACACCAGTGAGACCTCCACTTGCCAAAGGCCTTACAATCTACCTGCACTGAAAATACTCAAAGGAAAGCAACAGAGCTGCAAACAGATAGGAAATTCACAGTAAAATGGGAGAAAGAGTAGAAGATTCCTTGTGTGTACTCAGAAAATGTCTATGATCATTTATGCTCTTCGTTTCACATGTTTATGTGCCACCAGTTCCTGAAAACGGTACTAGAATGGGGAGAGAAGAGACCTCATACCTCAACCATGGAAACACATTTCATGACAAAGAAAAAAAAAAGATGAAATATGTTTATAATAGCAATAGAACACTAGTGATAAGATTATTTTTTTTTTAACTGTGAAAGACAAAACAGAAACCATATAAAAGACAACAATAAAGTAATAAGATGAAGCAAAATTAGTGAGGACTAAAAGCAAGGAAAAGTTACAGGTCCCTGATGGTGTAACAAATTACAAAGCAGGTAGAAACTAATGTCAAGAACTATTTATTCATCTCTATAATGGGAACAACTTTAGGCAAGGACAATAATCACAAACAGGAAAGTGTTCATTAATTAAATGGAAACAAATCAGAATTGTTCAAGGGACAGCTTGCCAAGGATATGTTTGGCAGGCAGAGATAGGGGATGTTCCTTGTGCACTGAACTTTTCATATGACAAGAGCTTAAAGAAAGTTTATCAAGGCTCCTGGCTGCACAGGTAGATATTTGGCAGCCACATTAACCACATAAAAATATAAAACTAGATTATCAAATCAAGTGTTCCCTTTACTGGAACAGGTATGTTTTTATTATAAAGTACTCACAATGTTTTCCTCCACAGGCCCGTTCACACAGGTACATCCTGCTCAAAGCTGGGCTCTCAGATCTGGTCCTTCAAAGATCCAGGTGTCGCTACATGAAGACAGAGAGTCCCATATGTTTCCGGAACAAAGATAATAATTAGGCAAACAAAAGAGGCATTTCTGGAGACAAGCAGTGTCCTAGCTGAGGGTCCAGGTTGTGATTCTGAATTCCATCGCTTGTAGTCAACAAACTTTTGTCAGGGTTGGGGATTTTTATCACCTGTGTACCTTTTAGATCCTGCCCTTTGTGGGTTTTTTTTTTTCATCACCATAACTTAAAGAGGCTTAATCAATTGAAGCCATTAAAAACCCCAGAAAAATTTGCATACAGAGTGATAATTTATTTGCCAAGTTTCAGCATGTTACAAATTAAGCAGGCTGAATTATGAACTCCTGAATAACTGGATGCATGGTGGAAACCGCAATGAATCCTTAATTACAAAACCATAAAGATAATGTGATAAATATGACATTGCAAACGCAATAAAGGCATGACTCTGCTATAATTTAAGCATCTTTCAGTAAAAGCAGCAGGGTTGTGGGGTTTTTGGGGTTTTTTGTTTTATTGACCACACATTTGTTTCTAGTCTTTATTTTTTCCTTTCTCTTTTTTAACTTAAATGCAAACTACTTTTTCTCTTTCCATCTGTGTAAACATGTAAAGCAAAAGCAACCAAACTTGGGAAGATGCATTAGCTATTCAACCCAACAAAATCCCTCTAAAAGGAACTAAAACACTCATCTTATTACATACAACAACATTTTTTGCAAAACTCATTTCAAGTGGAAGCCTCTCAGGTTGTTCTTTGCAACATGAGTTGCTTCACGCAGCCTAATGACTATTCTGCAACCAAAAAAGTAGTTGGAAAATGTAAGACTACCATTATTTTGATTTTTATTCTGTGAAGCCGCTGTAAGAGTTTTTACAGGAAAAGTAATTTCTGAAAATTTAAATGAATGTAATAATCCACGGGGTGATCCTTCAGACCACGTTCAAAGAAGCATAAAATTCTGTGCCTATGAAGGTCAATTCGTTTTGACATTAATTTTGGCAGCATAAGTTAAAACATTTTTTTCTGCACTAGTAAGTATATATAAAGCAAACTCTGGAAAAAAAAAACACGTGAACTTTCTCAAATTGCCAAACATTTTCATTATTCTTTCAATTTACAAGTGAAATGAAACATCACTAAATACTTTTATATTATTTCAACTTCACACAATGAGCACACGCTTGCACATTCCTGTTATTGAGATTGTGCCCGATTATTTTGCAGGAGTCAAACTAATAGCCATTTAGGAGAAATGCTTAAGAAATTCATGGAAACTATAACTTATTTTGAATCAAGTAATTAAAACAATAATGAAACTGTATTTCAAATTAATTACCCTTTTTAATCAAAACAGTAGATACGGCGCATATCTAAACACAACAAAATACAACAAAATCTAAAGTAAAAAGAATTAGTGCAAAGATTAACTTCCACGGAAGTTAAACAATTTATCATTCTGCATGAGAATTTCATTTTCTACTCTAAAAAATATGACTTGCCAAACTAAGCCAGCAATAACTGGAAACAGATCAATTTCCACAAATGAATGTTTTATATTTTCAAGTATACTTCTGTTAATTAAAAAATTAATTAGGCTTGAAAATACTGGAGAAACTCTGATTTTGCCCCCACAAGCATATGGGGGGGATATTTTTAACCAAATCTAGCTCTCTGGTCCGAGAGAAAGCTGCAGGAAGCAGCATGAGTAGCTTAAGGAAAAAAAAAAAAAAAAAAACAAACAAACAAAAACACTGCTGTTTGAGGATCTAGGAGGACCTAGCTCCCACCAAGGAAGATGGGAACACACACATCTTGAAACCCAAGAACAACAATGTCAGCGTGTAGTTTCTCACTCTTGACATTATAGGTCTTTCAGGACATTTTCCCCATAAATTTTCATCAATTCCTGACCAAAACTCTCCAAAAGGAAAAAATTGCAGTCCAAGACTAACTTTGAGCACTGGTAGAGATGGCTTCCTAAACGTTTTTTCTCCACTGCAAGGTGGCCCTCCTGGAAATCAGCCAGTATGGACGGGGGGAATTTTTGGACTTTATCTCAATGTTACTCTGCCCATAGCTATATTTTCACTCCCACTTCCACTCTGCCTCACAGAAGACAGGACTCTTTCCACAGTTACGGAAAAAATAGATTTGTTCTAGTCCTTTCCTAATACACAGGATGCTAGGAAGTGAGGAGCAGCAGGAATGGCTTTGAGATTTAGGAATAATCTTTACAAGTGAATAATTTGTGGATTTCTTTCCAGAAGCAGAAATAAATATAAAAAAAAAACCAACTGCTCAATTTACCATAAACAGCTGAGGGAAATTCTGCCTTGGCAGATGGTGTTTCTGATCAAGAATTCCCATTATTCCTTGAAATGCCAAAATTAAAATGTTCTTATGCTTATACTAATAATGATTTCTCTCTTCTCACATCTTGTCAGTTCTAATCTCAACATTATTCCTTTTTTTTCCTATAAAGACAACATTTTTGGCAAAAAATGAAAGTCTGAGGCAGCTGTACCCCTCAGCAATGTCGAGGAAAAAAAAAAAAAAAAAAAGAAATTGGTCACTATATCTGCCAAGCACATCACATCAGAAGGATGCTGCTCAGTCCAGTGTCAGTCTCCTGTGCTCTACCCAGCCTTTTGTAATGGAATCCCAGGGCCCAGTTTAGTGGCTGACACACGCACCTCTATTGACACATAGGAAGTAGGACTCCTGCTGAAGTAGAATCATAGAATAGTTTGTGTTGGAAGAGACATTTCAAGGTCATCCAGTCCAACCCTCTACAAGGAGCAGGGACATCTCCAACCAGATCAGGTTGCTCAGAGCCCCATCCAGCCTGGCCTTGAATGTTTCCAGGGATGGGGCATCCACCACTTCTCTGGGCAACCTGGGCCAATGTTCCACCACCCTCAGTGGAAAAAATTCCTTCCTTATATCAAGTGTGAATCTACCTCCTTTTAGTTTAAAACCATACCCCCTCATCCTTCACAACAGGCCCTACAGAAGAGTTTCTCCTTGTGTTTCCTATCAGCCCCCTTGAGGCACTGGAAGGCTGCTCTAAGGTCTCCCTGGAGCCTTCTCTTCTCCAGGCTGAACAGCCCCAGCTCTCCCAGCCTGTTCTCATAGGAGAGGTGCTCCAGCCCTCCGATATCTTTGTGGCTTCCTCTGGACTCACTCCAACAGCTTCATGTCCCTCTGATGCTGGGGCCTCCAGAGCTGGATGCAGAGCTGCAGGTAGGGTCTCACAATCCCAAGAATCAGGGAAAAAAAAACAAAAAAAAACAAAAAAAAATAAAAAACCTGCCAACGGCCCCACATCGTATCTGTCAGCCCCATGCAGCGTCCCTCATTCAAATAACATGCCTTATGACCAGGCAACTGAACTCAAGTAAACAACTATGAAACTCAGTTATAACACCAAGAAAAATAAAAATACATGTTTCATACAGGTATACTTTTCTATTCCTCTGTTTTTTACTCAAATAGTAAACCAGATACAGTAAATTTTGAGCAGCCTGAGAAGCATGCCTGCTTAGAAAAGTTAATTTTTACATATCTATGGCTTCTTTCCGCTTTGGAGAAAGTTAAACATCTGGTTATTCTGGCCAAGGTATTCAGCATCCTGCTGCCAAGCAAGCGCTTAAGTCAATGGCCTACGGTTTTCCCGCATACATTCTTCTGCTGGCTGAAAAAAAAAAAAAAAAAAAAAAAAAAAAGGAGAACTACAGGTTACCCTTTCTACTTCTTTGTGCGAGCACTGGTTTCGATGTATTTCTGCGCTATTATTAGGTTGCCCTGCTTCATACTGCAAGTCCTCCTACAGTTCCCAGCAGGATGGCAGTTGCTGGCAAGCTCCGAAAGCCCGAAGGCTGTGCATCTGTTCAGAGACTGACAGGTAGCACAGCAAGTTAAAAAGCCTATAAATCTGCAGCAGGAGGCTTCGCCTAGACAAATAAAAATCCCTGCTGCACTTTGTTTTTTCCAAGCACCAGGTCATGTTATGCCATTGTTTTCTCGCACAGAGACACTTCCCACTCACGTGCAGTCCCGCTGCTCCCCGGGGATGCTTGGCCCCGCGGTGCAGATCAGCTCCTGCCCTGTGGTCGGTGCTGGACTAACTCACATCATCCTTTCTGAGGAATGTGACCGGCACAGAAGATTGCAGGTGTCAAGTTTTGTCTCCTAGGCATTGACTTTTCTAGGAGTGTCTTATCATTATCTTTGCTGTCCGAAGGCCAAACCTGCAGTACAGGGCTCATGTAACTATTTTCCACAGAATGAGTGTGCTTGATCCACGAGCCAGGAATTCAGGGAGGATGAACTGACATAACTCAGCTGTTGAAGTCACTGACACTACATCAGCTAGCACCAGCTTGTGTGTAACAACAGAAGTAAAACAATTGCAAGAGATCCAGTAAAATGCATCAGCAGAAAGGTTCAGTATCATTAAGAGAATTAATATTTCGCATATTGGCTTGTATTCTCTATATTATGAAATTACTACATTATGAACTTCTCATCAACAAAAACAGCAAAGTTGATGGAAAGGTTGGGAAAAAAAAAAATCAAATAGAATAATGTTTACCGATACCATCCAAAACACCATCTTGCCATTATGCCTAGATCTACAAACTAAGTGCTTACTAGACAGGAAACAGAAGGTCCCCAATTTCTTTGTGTCCCCTACGTATTACAGAAGGCCAGACAGAATCCTTAACACAGTCAGCACTGAGATCTGAATTCTCCTCCGGAGGCCCTTGGATGGGACATCCAAGCAGGTATAGGAAGGAAGCCCTCCAAGGTTCTTTGGCATCTGGCAACTGAGATTAGTCTACTTTGCCCACTGAAGAAAGCCCAAGCTTGGCCCCAACCAAATTCCCCATATCACTCAAATCCCAGTGGAGCACAGCCTTCCATTAGGCGACACAAAGCCATTTGCTTTCAGATCTTATGCCCTTGCAGAGGCTTGAACCAACATCTCTCCCTCCCCAGCACACGGCACCATTTCTCTGTTCCACCGCTAATGAGAAACTGTTACCTGAGACAAGGACTGAAATTTAAAAAAAACTGAGTTATTCCGCTCTTTAGCCAAAGGAACCAATTTGTGATTCACATTTAACTTTTCTGCATCAGACATGATGAAGAACATAGAATTTTGGTTAAAGGAGGAAGTCAAATAGAGTTTTGACAAACAAATTCAAATAGTACTCCAAATATATCACATTTTGGCTCCCTGTAACCAGATGCTATTATTACAAAGACAGGACACATCGGGATATATTTTAACTAACTCTTGTTGAGCTCAAGTGACATGAGCTTCTTTGTTGAGCAAAAAAAAAATTAAAAAATTTCATATATTCTATGGATTATAGAGCTCTCTTAGTTCAACAGTATAAGCTGTGAAAACCATGCACCTTACCTATAAATGAAATGAAAAAAAAAAAAAAGAAAAAAGTTTTAGATCATTTCCAAGGACAAAGATGGAACAATTAAAAAAAAAAAAATGAAACAAACCCAAACCCAAAAAACCAACCAAACTCAGTAAGTCAGTGTTAGTTGAACCAAATCATGTCTCATTAATGTTCGTTTTGCACAGTACATGGGAGAACACATCACACTCTGCAGATCTAGCTCTTTGCTATCTTGCCCCTGCTGTCAGGCTTTAGGGGTAGGAGAGCAAAGGCTGCAAGTCTTTAACACCAAATACCGACCACAAGCCCAGAATAAGCATTTCTAGCAATCTTATATTTTATTACAGTTTTAATTTGTTTGTTTGTTTGTTTTAAAAATTCATGAACAATTCCTTTTTCAATCCAGGTCTGAAAATCCTCCTGTTAAACTGACAGAAAATAGAAAAAAAAAAATTAAACTCAATGCTTAGCCTTCAAAAAAATCAGCATCCCACTGAGATGAATGACTGTAATTCATATTCCTTGTAGTGCTATTACTTCTATCACATGGATTTGTCTGTATTAAGGAAATGTTTCTAAACTCCTTGTGGGCATTTTTTTTTTTTTTTTTGTAGCTCGCTCTAGTCTAATGTTAGCAGCATCTGGACACAAACTACCTGCAGACCACACCCATTACCATCTGCATTTAAAGCAGTGAGCATTCTCTTCTCAAAGACAACCCAACAAGATAGCGCTAACAATATAAGCATTAGATCATTGTCCTGTGATCACAAGTGGAAAAACTCTTGGTCTCACAGAAGCAAAGACAAGGAATTAGTGCTTTCGAAGCACACCTCTCAACTCAAACTCATGCAGTTGTCAAAGATCTATTGGGTACCACCACTAACTTATTCTGTCTCTTTTCTCTCATATACTCAGCCTTTGATTAATTTTTTTCAGAGGCTGCATTTCTAGGCTATTACACTAATTTTGTGGGAGAAGCTCAGTACAGAGCAGCAGCAAATGTTAAGCCTTGATGGCATATGCCTAACTCACTTCTCCAGACTGGTGGACACCAATTATTTGGTGATTTTTATAGTCTGGGATCTGCACGACTTGAAGGAAACTGAAACACCTAAGCAATGTCTGTCTTCTGCAGACGTGGAAGGCATGGGAAAATGCAGTTAGAAGCAAAGAAAGATCCAGGTTCTGTGTGCAGTATAACTAACAGAGATCTAATACTTAGCCTTAAACTGCCCCACCCATGCCAAGTCCTCCCACCCTGCAACACCCTGGAAGTAGCTGATGGACTGAGTAATTTGTATTTACTAAATCAGTGATATCAATTCTGAGTAAAGAATGGACAGCAAGACCTTCATGCAAAGCAGCAAAACTCTAGATCCAGTTGCCTCAAAAAAAAAAAAAAACCCCCAAAAATCCTGTGCTTAAAATAAAAATCAAATCTTCAATATTCTCTAATTCCCTGTTCTCTAAGGCATATTGCATGAAACTGCTATGAGAAGTTGAATCTTTTTCTGATACTTAGATTCCAAGAAGCAAAAAGAGAAGATATACATTTAGAAGAGGGGATGCTGCCATTCTGGAGGTTGCCAGTTCGTGAAAAGTACAAAAATGGGCTAAGATCTTCCCACACCTGTTCTACCTCACAGAACTTCCTTATGTCACATACTGCAAATCAAATACACAGCCATTACCTGGTCTGTGAAGAAGTGGAGAATCCAGGCAAGGATAAAAATCATTCTATGGTACCTCCCAAACCCTCTGTTCCCGTTCTTACACTGTGGATGGATTCATAGGCTTCAAAGACAAATGGATAGTTATCATAATCTAACTGACCACTTGTACAATACAGGGTGAAGAGGCTCAAATTAGAATTTTTGCAGTCTTGTAACTGCTCTTAAACCCATAAATCTTATTTAGAAAGTTCTCCAATATGGATAAATCACAGCCTGCAAACACTTGAGAAAGTTCTGAAAAAAAAAACCCAGAAAAGGCAAATATTTCACTCTGCTTACATTAGTTATAAATGCGTGTTTTCTTAATTCTACATAAGAATCTAGAAATCTATGGGTCAGCATGAAACAATTGGCTTCAGAACAGCGTTGCACTGATGCTTTGGGCACCAGGGGACAAGCGAGCAGCTACCAGGGCTGGATCTTCAGGGTGAGGTTTGCTCAGGGCCACCAGATGAGGCTGGAGATGGGAGAGGCATCAGACTGGATTGCAGCCTGCAGCTCACTGAGGTAGGATGGCAATGGCCTCTGTTAAAGCAGTTTGAGCTTTTTGTTGGTTTTGTTGTTTGCTTTTTTAAGGCTATTAATAAATTAATGTTAATTAATTGATAGAACACGTCCTTTTTTTTTTTTCCCCCTCCTTTTTTGTCGCACTGCTGTGTGGTTGTTGCAGTTGACTTCAGGTCATCCCTTTTCCATATAGCTATTAGGCATTAACTTGATTCCTCTTTCGCACAGACATTATGTAATAGCTTGGTTGTTATTTCTCAATTCTGTAACAAAACCACTGCATTCATCATTGGCAGCATGCATCACCCAGACTGCAGATTTCAGCCAGTTGTTACGATACGGGGATTTGGTGACTGCTAGCACGAGCACACTGCCTTCTGCTGCATCTTTAGAAAGGGAAATATAAGTGGTTATTTGCAGTTTATACCCGTAAACCTCAGTAATGCACTCATGCCACCTATTGGCAAGTTACAGATGAGTCACAGCTGAATTCAGATTTCTGATGAGTGCAGGTTAAGTATTTTAACTACAAAGTTGTGTGTTCATAATGGATAATAAGAAAAAAAAAGCTAACAGTCTGCTTTTATTTATAGCAGTTGATTTCCACGGGCAATGTGTCTAACCTTTGGCTAAATACATCAGAGGCTATCAAATACATCAGAGCTCCAAAACTTCCCCATTCTCTGCAAAAGCCAGGAAAACCCACAGCGAATCCTCCAGGATTTTGAAAACATTCCCCTGCGTCAAACTTATAATTTTTTAAATTTCTGCTTAGCAAAAAAAATTAGGGGCACATCATCTGTGGGTAGAAGCATAGATTAAATTATGTTCAGGTTTGTTTGTTTATTTCCAAATATTTATATTTTCAAAACAGTTTAAGAAAATATAGATTTGCAGACACATTATGATAACTCTGTCATATATAGCAATGTACTCCTAACAGTAGTGTATCTCTGAGAATAGTTTCTTGTGAAAAAAAAAAAAAAAAAAAGCTGTGTCTAGTCAGCTTTGGGAGTACTGCCATTGAAATGGCAATAAAGAACACTGCAGGAAATATTTACTGCTGTCAAAGCAACAGATATGCTCTCATTACCTCATGTTAGAAACTGAGAAGATTTTTTTTCCTTTTAGAGAAAAGAACATTTATCCAGACCAAAAGGTTGATATAAGAAAGCAATACATTTATAAGCATGTGTTATACAAAAATATTGTGTGTGGTATCTCAGAGACCAGGAGTATGAAAGATATATGTATTTTTTTCATTTCTTCTGAAAACTGAAGTAAAGCTGGCTTAAAACCTAGTGCTGTGTGTGGCTGGCTTCACTCTCAGTTCTTTTCATCTTTAATAGAAGCATTTCCTTCTGCATAGGATGGTCACCCATTTAATTGCATGGTAGAGAGAAAAAAAAAAAAGGAAAGAAAAACTCAGCTGTGGAGATAAATCTCAATAGAAATGTAATGAGTGCTCCTGCCAAGAATCATTTACACAACTTCCTATTCAATCCTAACCATCAGAAGCGGGGCATCCACAATCCCATCTGTGAATCTGGAGATAAGAAGCTGCTATTCAACACCCCAAACAGTTTGCTCCTGGCCAGTAGCAATCCACCACTTACGATAGCATTTTGAACTGCGACAATTACAGCCCCCAAGCTAGTGAACTCGCTGCCTTTGGGCTCTCAGATCTGCCCTCCTTTGTGAGCTTAATGCCATTCATTAGGTTGGGAGCAGAGAAAGGCAGGAATTGGGGCACCGACTCAGCCATCCTGATGCTGTTATTCAAACAACTCCAACAGCAGCAGCCCAATAGAGTTATTAAAATACTCAGGGAGATAAGCACGGCGAGGCTGTCCTTCATAGCTGGATTTGTGACTTCTGTAACCGGTGAGCTAGATGCCTGACAAATCAGAGAGACAAAAAGAAGGGACAATCTGGAGTGAGAACCACATCTTAAAACTTCTACAGGATGAGACCACAGAAATGAATTCTAATTATGAGCTCTGGACAAAAGGACAGAAGTGCTAGCCTTCTAAAATTTCTCTTCTCCCAGCTAACAGATGTTTTTCAACACATCTCTAACCACACTTTAGACTGCAGAATGGTCTTTTCTAGGACTCCCAAACCTCCCTTAGGGCTTGAGGGAAGGAGGAAGGGGAGAAGTCATTCTCTTTCCAGCTGAAGATATTTGGAGAAGACACTTCAGCATCTGCTAGAGCTGCTGTCAGCTGGCTGGTGGGAGGATAGTAGACCTGCTAGCAAAACTGCAAGCCAACCAAAAAGCAACACTTGTGAGTTCAATAGAGATTGTTATCTTTGGATAAAGGCACTTCATCTTGTGCAGCAATGCAAATTTGTACTATTAATTGTTCATTATTCTCTCATTATTATTAATCTATTGATATAAATTTCTTTTTTTTTTCCTATCCATTCAAAAAACAAAAAGAAATCCGTAGTTAAAAAAACTAAATGCATTAAGATCCAAGAGTTGCTTCAGTCAATCCTTGGACTCAGGAAAAATGCTGGATTGATAAAGGAAATGTGCTAAGCCTAAAATTCTGTGTCTATGTATTGACATTAATGTGAGGATCTGAGAGATATGTACACTCCTCAGTTAAGAGAAATAAAGAGAGAGAGACAAATATTTGTGTAATGCAACAAATACTCAGGTAACTCAGCTTCAGCATTACTGCCCTGGATTTGGTACCATCTACCCATTCCAGCTATTATTCTGGTAGTTCCTCAAAGACAAGCGTTTTCCCTACTTTCTTTCTGCTCTCTAGTCTCCCAAATCAGTCTCTGACAACTCTACCCTTCACTTTGCATGCAAATTTCCTTTGCATGTTGGAACAGGACACTTGCCAAATTCAAACATTTGTTCTCTGTCGCTCTGAACGGACAAAGCACTGCTTTGCTGTCATCCAGACAATGTCATTCTCCACTACCAGGTAACTAGCACTGGCCATTACAAAAGCTCTGATGTTTTCTGAACATCCTTTCCCGTAATCACCAAAATTCCCAGCGTTATCTTGGAACAACACAGAGTCAAGTGCAGTGGTCTCAGACCAGTCTACAAGAAAGCTGAAGACACAGACTGGCACTATGAAGGGACACAGAACCACACCTTCTCTTGGGCGCAGACACATTGACATACATAGAAACATATGTTGATATGGCAAGGATTCCAGGAAGGAAAAATTATCATCCCAGTCATGAAACATGAGAATGGTATGGCCTAAGATCCATTTAACCTGTCATTCTCTCTGCAATTGGGGTCCAAGAAGAGATGGCAAGGTGAAGTACTGGCAAGCACACAGCTATACTTCTTAAAATCTTTTCCTTGTATCCACTCTCTGTGAACCCTGGTCCGTTCTGTGTGAAACGGAGCATGTTCATACTGAAACAACCCTCATCAGTGGAATATAAAATTGACCTTCTCTGACTCTACCCTGATGAGCTCAGTCAACTCCAGGCAGATATTTTTCTTTTCTTTCCATCCACTCAATGGCTTTTCATCTGCTGCTATTTACTTGAGGAGAAAGCAAGTGGAAGCATAAACATTAAAATAACAAAGAAAATCACTCATCCAGTTTGAATATAAAAATTCACAGCTCAAGAGGGATTGATCCATTCCTCTCTTTTTGACCCTCCACACAAAATCACAGAAACAGCCTTCAAACTTCTGCCCAGAGGGGAGCACTGCTGCACATAAACTGTAGCTGAAGACAGTGAACCAACCACCCTTAACATTCTGAAGAAAGGAGGCACTTCTGCCGAGCCAAATGCTCAAGTCTGTACTATGATCTGCTATAGCCAACACTACCACGCATCTCAGAAACTAAAGTGTGGTACAGCAAAGTTCAGAATCAGCATGAAATTGTCTTCTTTCCCCACCCACACATCCCTCAAATGTTCTCCTGCTCTATAATCTATAATACATCTCAGTTCAGGCTCATCTCATATCTAGAATAAATCCTTCTGAAACGTAAGGAGAAATCAAGAGAGGTCACACATGAATCCGAAGTATAAAGGAAAGCTCATGTGCCAAGTGACAGGATGGGGATCAGCAAGATCAAAGCTGCAGATGAAATTAGATTCTGCTGCCCGATACACAGGGCCGACGGTTACTTTGGCAAGATACTCTATGAAATTTACGATCATGTACTGCGGGGCTGAGCTGAGGAAGAAAAGCATGCTCCCAGTACAGTGGTTTGTGTAAAACTTAATAAACAGGAGCTCTCTAATGGCAAATATAGGGTGCATCAACCTTCCCAGCAACAGTGAATTTCACCTTTCATAGGTTTTAGATACAAGAATTATCATAAAACTAATCCAAGTAGGCTCTCAGGAGAACAAGCAGTATTCAAATGCAATCAAGGCAGTAGGAAATTGACTCTGGAAACTATTGGCACATACTCATAATGTATTGCTCAAATATGATAACAAATACACTGATTTTTGTCTCTGAGGCAGATTAAGACGGTTGCTCTAAAAACACAAGAGTGCCTTCAGATTAAAATGACTGGTGCTTTGAAATTAATTTTTCCATTATTGCGTGAAAAAGTTGTGAGAGGCAATGCAAAACCATTCAGCTCACCGTTCTCCAGAGTGGTATCAGGAGGTGATATTGCTAAGCAAATACACGCCCGCTCAAGCAGTGCCATCCAGAATACTCCATAAATTAAAATTAATTAATCTGAAGCATCATCTTTCATGGGAACAGAATTTGCACCTGTAAATTTAATAAGGAGCAACTGTAATGTTTTTATCAAATAACTCTATAATTCTATTAATCTTTAATTGACTTGTGGCACCTTAATTTAACATTGCTCAGACTTCGGGAGGGGAAAACTGAAAATGTTTTTTAAAAATGCTTTTAAAAGTAATAGTAATTGAAGTCCAATTATCAGATGCAAATCAATACTGTAGAGATACACCAGCAGAATTCCTATCCATTTCTAGGAATTAAATTTCTTTAAATTTATCCAAGTGAAAATAAACATCACCAATATTCGCTAGCCCTAGTATTTTACTGGCAAAATTCCACTGACTTCAAGGTACTTAATGGTAAAGTATAATGATACAACAGAGTAGAAAAAAAAATAGCACCCTTTAGCTAGATAATTTTATATGTGAATAGATACTCAAAATAAAATTTCACACCATTAAATGATCTGGAAAATGACAAGAAAGGTTAAAATAAAGCAAGCAGTGATTTTCTTGCCAAATGTATTGCTTTCAGAAAGAATCTGTGATCGATGCCCAGAGAAGGGGAAAAAGGGAAAGCCTGAAGGAACTCGCCTGGGAGGGCAAGTTTGTGGTTGGAAATTCAACAGCAACACCACCTGCATCAGCTGAAGAGGTCAGCATCCTCTTCCCTTTCCAACTACGTCTCATCATCCTGCACTGCGCAGGTGAAAGCGTTCACATAGTTGCATAGTCAGCTAGACCAGAAATCTAATTGCCTATAAAATAATTAGAAAAAAAAAATAGGATATTTTATAAAGGATAGGAATAGATCATTTGGATATAAGGGGGGGGGGGGGGGGAAGAGGAAATGAAGGGGAAAATGACAAAAGAGGGAGGAAAGATTAAAGTTTTGCAATTATAACATCAGAATCAATGCAGAATGGGCTAAAATATAGAACCCGAAATAATTATAGAAATTAAATCCAGCTTTCCAGTATTTTCTGTGGAATTCAACTGTTTCCTCCATATTTACAAGAAAGACTAAGGACGAGCAAACCCCTTGCGCTGGGATTTTCAGAGTGACACTCAGAGCACTGACTACAGCAAGTTTACTTTAATCGGCGTTGGTTTAAACAGAGGCAGGTGCTTTTCTTCCTTTCCACCCTTTATTAGAGTAGTGACTTTTATGTGACTATCACAATTAAAAGTTGTATTTCTCACCCCAGTGTAACCTCCATCTTGTTATACCCACTCCTCCAGCAGTCTTTAGTTTAAACATCATCTCGTTCACCTCATCAGAAGGTACAAACGGAGGACATCGCTCCTTTCTAGTTGTGCTCATAGAACATCCTTTCACCGAACGGCTCTGGTAGCAGCAATTTTCTTTGTGGTTGCTGCACGGAGTCTCCTCTGCTCACCATTTCTTTTCAAATGCTGCTTCCTGCCTCTGCTGCTATTTTCAGTTTCTCTTTTACATGGCAAGCCTTGATATTTGTGAATAATACCTCTAATAATGCGTCTGGGCAGCCAAAAGATTTCCGTTAATTATCTCCAGTAAGAACTGAAGAAAGAAGAGCAAATATATTATCTGAACCTGACTACCAACAAGGCCTCCCCAACAACGCAATTTCAAAAAGGTCGTACAAAGAGCCTAACAAAATTAATTTCAGATAGAATTTATAAAAGATAGGATAGATGGAAAAGCAGAGAATGTCTTCTGTTATTTAGGTATTTATATAACTTTATTTTCTTAAGAGTATTTAGACAGCCACCGCTTTTCAATTATTTTCATTATTTTCCACTATTTTAAAGTGTAAAATTTTGAAAGAGAAAAAACAGTGTCTGCTAAAGTTAACAAGCAATGACATTTCTCAGATAATTGAATGTATAGTATTTTAATAACTCGGGATATAAACTACTTGAATTTCTGACTGCAAAAGGGATTCTCCATCCCTCTTTAAGCAAGCGCTTTCCGCCACCACGTGTTGGACAAGACATTTCACATTCTTTTGAAAGAAGAGAATCCGTTGAGAGCGTAACATCTGATATTATACAGAGATAATAACATTCCTTTTATCTTTCCAGCATTTCATTACTTTTTCCACTAATATGATTTGGAAACAAAACAGATTTAAAAGAAAACTAATACACGTCTTAAATATTACTTTGATGATGCTAATATGCCCTTTAAAACTGAGTCCAGCTAGGAAATTGAAAGGGTGACAAGTGGAACCAACTTGTATTAGGTTGGCACGAGACCAGGCCCTGGCATGGCCTAAATGACAGTTACAGCATCTGGGAAGTGGGTGATAAGAAAATCCTGTTACAGTGCAGTGCTAGATTATTTTTTCTTCTCCTTCTTAAATTACATCTTCTATGATTTTATTCTTGTCATTTCTTCTTTTTGTGATAAAAAAAATATTTTAATTGGAATACTGTTTAGATTCAACAAATACCTAAATTACAGCTTCCAGCAGGTTTGGTTTTTTTGGTGAAAAGAAATTCTAATGTAAACTAATCTGATCACTCAAACATTTTTGCTGGGCATCCTTCCAGTCAAAAGTTTAAAATTTATGATAGTAGTTTACACAGTACCTTCCATCTGAGGCAAAGAGAGAGCGTAAGCTCTTTAGATGACCTTGATCTCGTCCGTTTTACCGAAGGTAATCCCAGGGAAAGGATCCTCCTGTAGCAACACTGTCTGTTTGCAGATGTTTTAAACAGAAAGCAAACAGAAGACAGTTTGAAAATCTCACTCTTGTGTGCAGACATGCTCTAGAAGTACAAGGTGGGGAAGTGGTCAACCAAAGACTGCAAGGGTTAAGAAAGAGATAAAGGACTAAATTCAGAGTATCTTGTCAAAGCATTACATTCAGCTTATCCACACCTCTGATTTTCAGTTGGATCTGTCACAGCTTTTTCTTCCTTTCAAACACAAACCTTCTTAGTCTTTAATTAAGCTGTCCTGTGAGTTTACAGGTTTCATGAACCTGGCACAGTTGTCACAACTTTGTCAAGAGAGGTGGAGTGTTTAAAATAGTCCTCCTGCTGCTGACATTTGTGTTTCTGATGGATAAACACGATCTCAGTCACCTATGACTTGCACAGGCTTTTTCTGATTCTGAATCATATTACGCTGCCAATAAAGTGCTCAGAACAGATTACCTGAAAATTTATTCACAGAATTTATAATTTCTCCCCACTCTGCACGCTAGCTAAAGGCAACAGTAAAAATACAAGCCTGAAAGACAGTCAACAGAAAAGCAGCAGGTAAGCTACTGTAATACATCTCAAAAAGAAACATTGAGGCTTATTTCATCATTAAGGGAGGCTAAATTAACAAGATGCAAAAAAAAAAAAAAAATCCAATAATATAAGCTAATAATATGGCTGATTTTTCTCAGAAAAGGAGGTCTGTGGGTTGCATGAAGGTTCCTAAAGAATTTTTAGAACTGTTAGCCAAATTCAGTCAGATCTGTCAGATTAAATGCATAGGAACATAATTATCTTCTCATTTTAAAATTGATTAAAAAGCATATAAGAACATCACAGAATGTTAATGTAAAGACATCATGTTTTGCATAAAAAGATGCACAGTAAGTTTGCTATAGAGGTAGAAGCATCTCAGAGTCAGAAGGATCTTCAGCCAAAGCTTTCACAGCTCCTTAGTATCCAGGCTTCAAAAAGATCCTCATCTCCTCACTATGCAATGACATTTTCCTATGTTCTGGAAAAAAACAGTGCTCCTGCTCCCTAGCAGCCTCCTTCAATTGTTCCTTCCAATGGCTAGGCATTCACAGAAACCATTGGACTTCTGAGGATTTTAAGGAGCTTCAAAAACACTAGGTAACAATCAAAAAAAATTCTAAAGCTGCTTTAAAAAAAAAAAAAAAAAAAAAAAAAGAATTCTTGTTCTGCAAAAGACCTCAGAGATTCAGTACTGCAAGATATTTTAATCTTCCCTTCCATTCTATTTTTTTCTGTGACATATGGATCTCATGTTTCAGGAAGCCTGGGGTAAAAACAGAGTTATGTTATTAGGTAGATGCCGTTCATCACAGGACACTAGTATTTCTAAATAAGCAATCAAAAATCTGCCAGAGTCAACGGGAAGAATCTGAGTAACTTCAAACGGACTGTACAGTTCAGTATTTTGATTCACTGATATTTGCCTGAGCACCTGCTACAATAAGATGCATCTTCCATTTAAACTGAGCAATATTTCATCCAACTTCCAATCCATTTGTGCCTATAACTCCTGCCAGGTGCAAATTAAGGTAAAAAACTCGGAGTCTAAAACAGGCTGCATTGCTGGCTCTAACTGATTTTCTACTGTGGTTTTATGCAAATGGGCATCCTAAAGCATTGCTTTAGCTAAACATTTCTACAGCCAACACCACTCCTGGCATCCCACAATCATTAATTTAATATTCATTTCATATTCCTGTGAAGTAGAGAATTTATTTTACTTAACTACAGAGACTGATCGACTTAGAGAAATTCAGTAATTTTGTGAAAATGCCAAGAACAGAACCCAGGTTTCCTAACACCACAAAACCATTCTTCCAGGCACAGTGCACTGCAGCTGCACATTTTTAAATGTAGAAGTTAATTACTCTCATTTCTTGTCCAATACAATCTATTTAATTTTTCTTCAGAATTAATATTTTGTCCTAATACAAGATAACTTTCTAATTGTTAAATTCAGTATTTTACTTGAAGACTTTTAAAAAAAAAAATAGAATTCCTAATCAATACACCATGGCATACCTTCCATTGGTTGAATTTATGGCATACATATGTTGATTATCATCAATAAAGACAAGTACTACCAGCTGTAACAGCTTCCCAGATATTCCTCATCCCTGTTCTTACCATTACAAAACAACCTGACTGTAAGAGACTCAGACACACGCAATCTGTGTTTAAACCATGAGTTTTGACCCAGAAGTATGCTTAAGGACCACAGGTAGAAAAGTTCACAAACGCCAAGCTATCTGTCCCTATCCAACATACAGGGAGTATGAGGCTGCAAAAACCTGGTGCTGTATGTTCAGGAGACTGACATTTGGAGAACTACACCGATCAGCACACAGCTGGATAACAGTACCAGCATTTTTGTAACTGAATTGAAAACAGCATGGGTCATGGAAGATTTCTACTGCATCTTTTCCATTTCTGCTCACCTAACAATTCAGATTTCATACACCTTTTTCCTAAAAAAAAAAAAAAACTCAACCAAACAAAACAAAACGCCCTTCTAGAACAACACACATCTATGAATCTATGAATAAAGTGTTAAATTAGAACTAATGATTTTTGCTTTCCTCAAAAGAAAAAAATAATTATTCGGAAAGCTCTGAATCATTATTCTGTACAAGTCAGGCCTTAAAGCAAGGCATCTCATATTTGGACAACAATTGAAATTTCTTGGTACATGAAATAATTTTTTACTTTTCAAACCCTACCATACATCTTCTCTCTAATGTATTCTTTCAGCAGCTTAAGCTTTTATATATGTAAATATTTAAGTTACCTCAATGTATTATTCCTGTATATGAACATTACATAGCTGCAGAAGTTACATTTGCTTTAGTTTTCCATCTGAATAAAGACAAGCCAACTGATTGTGATCTTTTCCTCCTTGTTCATCTACCAAATTATTTTAAAAGAGAGAAAGCAAACACGCAAAGCTGGTGATGTATATGAAGCTTCTTCCCCTCTAAGCCTGATTAAAGGAAGTCGTTCCCAAGTTAATGTCAATGGAAATATCACGGAAACATGACTGCTTGTGATATTTCCAACGGAAATATCAAACAAAGAACTACCTAAATATTACTTCTCCTGTAAATATCATAAGGATATTTGCTGCTCAGCTCAAAGGTAGGAAGATGAAATGGAAAAGAGGAAGAACAGAGCAGAAAAAGGAAAGCAAAGAAGGAAAACCTGAGGAGCAGACAGCAGCTGGGAGCTCTTTGAGGATACAAATCTAAAGAAGCAGAAAAAGTTCTCAGGAACTCAAACGGAACTTTAAAGGATGGATAAGATTTAGAACTGTACAGGAAATGAGTGCAAAGGAGGCAAGTAGAGAAGACTGAACTGTTACAGTAACGGCTGGAAAAATCATCCTTCCCAGAGAGATCACACGTTGCTGGCTCTGGGATGAAAAGAACAGCAGCAGTGGGTGAAAGTAAAATATTGGAGTTTATAGTCAGTTTCAAAAATCTAACTGTCACCTCAAAACTCACTCAGGTAAGCGGTCTATTAAAATATAATTTGAATTAATAAAAAAAAAGTGTGTTGCTAATGTGCATTAGTAAGGATAAACAGTAGTGTGATAATGTTCTTTAAAAACATTTCAAAAACGTTTCCTACTGTTTGAAATAACGACTGCAATAATATGGTTCGTTTCCTGCTTTTAATAAATAACTTCCTTCAGCAGATGACTTAAGAGATAATCTTTAACTTATAGACCCTTAGTACAGGAGTTTTAATCCATTTCTAGTAGTAGCCACAACTGTCACTAACTTTAAGAGGCTGTGCCTACCTGAATCAGGGGTACAGTCGACCTCCACACTGGTAAGCAGCAAAGCCACTCAACAGTAACAAAATACTGTGGACCTTCATTACCCAGCTTATTCCCATTCTACTTCATATCCAACCTTCCAAAGAGCAGGATGATTCTAAAATAGCAGATGATACCAAAAGTGGGCAAACCAACTACTTGAACACTTACTTCAATATCTAATAGTGCATTTAAATATTTAGCTTTCAGTTTAATGCTCAGTTTGTCTCTAGGACAAATATTTAGCAATCTTAAAGTGATTTGAATAATTTCCTTTTTTTTTGCTACTATATTCATTTACCTAGAAACAGCAATAACAGTATGAAACTGATTTGAATACTGAGTTTATGGCCACATCTGAAGAACGGCTCTCATAATATCTGAGCTTTCAGAATGATATTACCTTTTATTTAAAATCTATTTCTGGAGCCATTTTCAAAATGTAATATTAGTGGAGGATTAAATTTCTACAGATATTCATTGCAAAAGCTTAGCGAAGATATCCCACAGTCCTGTATCAGTTTCAAAACAGCAAACATGACTGGACATAGGTAAGCTTGTCAGAGCCTGGACCCTCAGCCACACTGCATAACACTTTCTTGTTTGATGCAAAATTACGGTTTCCAACTCCCCTTAGAACAGGAACTCTAAAATATAAAACCCTCCAACAAGTTTAATAATTTATTCGCAATCATGTCATTAGGAGAACATTTTCCTGAGACATTAAAAGGGTGCTATTTGTTGATTCTCTTCATGATCTGCACTTTCGTTCCTCTTCTCCCAAGCTTTAGAAGGTGAGGGACCAAGATCTTGGATGATCTCTGCTTCCCAAAAAATACTAGAAAATAAGTGAGTCAGACATGCCACATGTCTTCACTTCCTGTCCACACATGAATTAGAAAGCCAGCTGGACAAAACAGAAAAATCTCCCTGTATGTCTGCTCTTGTGTACTTCATAGACTTACTGAGAAGTTAAAACCTGTTAAAAAAATAGCTTTTTTAATGAAAGAGTAATGGAGCAGGGACTTGCAGAGGTGAGGGAATCATAATTTACATAAATACTACTTTCAAAAAATTGTTTACTCTTTGGGCTTTTTATTTTTTTTTTTAGGCTGTAATTGCCCTAAGAAGTAATGACCTCAATCTCAGTCTGGCAGTCCACGGCAGGAGATAATATTTTTTAAAATTAGGATAAAGGAAATAGTGGTGTTTATGGAGTTTCATTGCTTCACTCTTTTTTTTTTTTTTTTTGGCTGGAATGCTGTCTATGCTGACACATAGAAAATTAGGTTAACAGGCAAGAAACTAAGACACTGAGTTGGCATACTGGGAATTGAGGTAAGAATGAGAGGCAAGAAACAGCTTTTTAAAGCTTGTCAGAAGTAATCTATACACAGACACACACACCCCTTATACACATGATGTATAACCCCTACATATGTCACCAATCCAAACCAGTATATACATTTTACTATTTTCATGCATATGTATTTTAAGTATATATAAACATATATAAAAAGTAATTTTCTTGACAGTGTTTTCTTGTCAATGTAAATATATTGCAACACTTATCTTGATACATCCTCTGGGTAAATCATCCCAGAAGCCAAAACATATTAATGACAGAGAGACTGTACAGCTCAAGTGCTTGTTGATTTTCTCAGTCCATCCTACACATGATAAAATTAGCAATGGACATCTTTAGATGTATATTTAAAAGTTGCAGTTTTCAACTCCTGTACAGAAACAAGAAAAAATATGAAGAATAATGGATATTATTTAATTTTTTTATATATTTCTTTCCAGATAATTCTGTACTTTTCCACCACAATTTTAAATGTATTAAAAGGATAGTAAAACCTGCTATGTTAAAAAAAAAAAAACAAAACAAAATCTGTGAAGTGAGAAGAAATCCCATTCAAAACTAAAAGTTATTCATACTCAACTGCTGTAAAAAAATAAACCAAATACTTCACCAATTTTGTAGCACAGATTAACAGTGCATAACTGTGCACAAATTGTATAGGAAGGCTTTAGTAATTTCAAAATCCTTCTGATCAGTGAATGTACTGTAAAATGTCATGGAGAAACCATTCCAAATATCACTGATAAAGACAGCTTTAGACAGTACAATGAACACTCACTCACTGAACAATGACTTATAACGACTCATATTTAACTGATAAATAATTATCCATATTATCATTCCTCCTAGATGTCTCACACACCTCAAAAAAAAGTCCTGCAATCAAGGCCAGAAATGGTAAGAGATGGCGGGGAGGGGCGGGAAGTGGAAGAGGAAAGCAGAGGGAAGGAACTTGCCAAGAGATTTCACAAAAGATGCTACAACCAGCAGAACTGAGAAGAGCTACATCTTCAGACTGCCACTTGAAAGTCCCTTCAGAGAATCCTGCCTCCCAGTTGCTAACACAGGTATAAAATTTTAAAAAGCATGTAATACTTGTCTTCCTTGCTTCTTGGCAAAATTAAATCCAAAGTTAATATGATGTACAAAATAAATATATGCTACAAATATAAATACAAAATAATTTTAATGAAGTATAAACTAAATAAAATCTTATCCTTATTTCCAACCTCACACTCTTCCAAAACAGTGGGTAAAACCTTCATGCCTTTTAAATGCATTCAAGGACATAATACCTTCACAAGGGTTTCATTTATCATGCGAAATAAAAACAAATATACTTAAATAATAGTCTTTGGTGGTTTTTTTCTGTATAGTTGTCTGCACCAACTTGAGAACATAAACCAGCCAGAAAACAGCTCAGAGACAGAGAATCATCTTTAGGATTCATATAGCATAAGGATTTTATTGATCCTCATGTTACGAGATACCATTTAAGACAGAAGTCATTCCATTTTCAAGTACATACTTGACCAGTTCAACAAATGTTTCTATACTTTCATTATCAGATTGCACACACTAAAGCAGTAGCTGCTTTTCCATATACCTTGGGGATTGAGATTCATAATCCATTGATTGAACCACCTCTTTCATTGATTCAGCCAAATTTTCTAATAAAAAAGATGTCTGTTTTCCTGATTGAACTGTGGAGTCTAATGATATAATTCACTTAGTTTGGTGTATCTTATCAATATCTCGCTATAGCTCAAAACGTGATAATGCAGTGTCCAATTAGCATTTTCGAGTGCACGTTCAGCTGCTGTTTTCTCAATAAGGAGAGGTTTAATGACATACTCTAAGACAGCCCAGGCAACTACCAGAGATTTTTTCATTCAGCATAAGCAGCTTGGCACATAAATCCTCCCAGAGCATGGCTCTGGCACCCAGTTCAGAGTTCACACCTAGCATAAGGCACCGGGCTTTTCTCTTCGTTACTGCTTATAGGGCTCAGCAAAAATTTAATTCCTTGTTTCCACTAAGTTTTTCTTCATGTTATACCCATAACTGGGTACATCTGCATAGTAAAACCTTTCTGCTATGTAAAAAAAAAATAAAAAAAATCTTTACAGTGAGAAGAGATCCCATCCATGGGAAAAACCATCACCATCATGCATTCTCTCTGACCAAATACTCCACAGTCCTGCCTTTATTTACCACCTGCCCAAACAGACTATATACATGCACACCTATACCAGCTCTGCCCCGAGATCTATAAATTCTTAAAGCTCAGCTGCATGATAGGACAACATTTTAATATTAAGGGGACAAAAACTATCCTGTATGCCACAATTCAGCTCTCCCTACTGTAGGAATTGACATGGACGGAATCACTTCCATTTCCCCACTTTCATCAACACTGTCAAATAAATTTAAGAGATGGCTAGTTAATAAAATAAGTAGTTGAGCTGCCAGCACATCTAATAAATCAACCACGTATCAGCTATTTTGCAAAAGCAAACAGCTTGAACAGAAGAGCAACAAAGACAAAACTTGACAAGTAGAAGTCTTAAAACGCATACGTGATTTGAAAAAAAAAATACACAGCAGGACAAGAAAGATCTCAACATAGCTGTTGAGCTCTGCAAAGCAAACAACACACTACCTTAGTTATAAATTATGTAATTAATCATGACTTTAAATTAAAAACAGCTTCAAAATAAGCTTAATTATTTTATCCTGAGGTTTGCATAATAAATAGGAATGGTCTGGCTGACAACGTCTTTAAAATAACTATGATTTCTATTAAGTATTCATAACAGCCACATGGGCATCATGTTTCCAAGAAAAAGAAAATTCTAATTGAAAATAATTCAGCTACAAAAGTGACAGGGGCTTATACCTACATCATGTAAGACTTACTACGTGATGTGGTCACGCATACCATCCTTTGAAATAGAATGCACCTGCATTCACAGAAACAAAGCAAATGACAACATACGTGCAAGAGAACATACAGTGGATCACAACGGAGATGCAAGTCCATAATAATGGAATTCTAATTCTGAAGCTTTTCTTAAGCAGTTCCATTTCCTGGGGCGATTGGAGCAAACAGAGATGTAAAACGGCGACATATTTCAATGCCATTCATGACGTTCCCTTATTACCATTACAAATGTGCACAGATTTTTCGACAACACAGACCACTGAAAGCAGAAAAAAAATAAAGAGAGATACTGGTGATGGTCTGGTCACTTAATCTCACTGAAGGGTCACACTCACTCCCAAATTATTTTCATGTTGTTTCCAGAGCCATCCAGCTAGAAAGAGATGATAGGACAGGAAAGGAATCCCACATAACAATAAATTCATTTTCCTCATACATTTTTTTATCCATAGCTCTACTATTCTGTCAAGTCTAAATAATTCTCACACAAGGTGAAAAAAACAAGGACAATGTTAATGAGAAAATGTCAAATATATATACAGAACATCACTATTAAGAAAGAATTACATAAGACCGTTGCGAAGTGCAGCAAGAGGAAGTTACAGATACACATTTCTCTAGAATTAAATCAATATTTAATCTTTTAGCAGCAAAACACTGGTGACGATATTGTTGTTTTTAAAGAGAAGTGGTTCATTAAATTCATTGTCCCAAAACCGATATGAGATGAGGAAAAATTTCAGTACCAAGTCAAAACATTCGACAGGCGCCAAGGCCATCCTGCGTTACTCGCTCCTCTACCATCTAGCCAAGGAATTTCTTGTGTCATGGTAGGGATGGGGTTAAACTACCAGAGGTTTAAATGTGCCATGAAGCACATCTGGTATACGTGAGGACTTCAAGTTCAGGTCTCACTTAGTAATCCCTGAGAGAACCACAAGTTCCAGCTTCATTGCTTCCTCATGACGTTAGCTTCACAGCCTTCTGCGTTCTGAGACAGGACTGGTGCTTTGGTTTTTACAGCACGTTGTAGAAAAATGAAATAAAGAAGTAGAAAGAAAAAAAACTGTTCTGGATAATCTGCCCTGCCACATATTTCCCTATTGTCTTCAGCAGGGAAGAAAAAAAAAAAAACCACAAACCACCACTTTCTTTTTTTATCTTTTGGCGTAAGAACCGCAATCCTGGTTGCCCTTGTTTGTGATGTTCCCAGGAATACATCACATAAAAAGCAGCAATCAATCCACAGTGCTTGTAGATTTTGAGTTTGCCTTTCCTCTCAGAAACAAATGAACACAAAAGCACTAAGCGAATCACTTAAAGGCTCAAGTGAGAGACCATGGATCACGTGCAAACTCCGGCGAGATGGACATACAAACAGAAAGCACGTTAAGTGTGACTCACAGGTCATAATCACATTGTAATCACGATATTGAACACCACACATGCTTTTCTTCTTGTCTGGCTAGCAATCATCATACCAAAATATATGCAAAATGCATACATACAACCTACAGTGAATACAAGTGTGCTATCTAATCAAGTGCAATGTAAAAATCAAGAGCTCTGCATACCAACTATACACACATGATTTTATATTTTCTCTACCTTGAGACATGTCCTTAGTAGCTTCTACACAAGCTAGGGCCCGCTCACCTACAGGGCCTACTCACCCACACACAAGTTACTTTTTTTAAGACAAGAGCCAGTTATGTTAAGTAAACCCTTAAAGGTTTTCAGGATTGGTGCCTACAAGGGAGAGCACACAAAGATACCACCCTTCCCATCTCAAATACATTGGAAGTGCCACAAAAATAATAAACAAATTCAAAAGCTACACACAACTGAACAGTGAAAGACAGTTTGGCACAATAAGGTCTCCTTAAAACAGTATAGGCCCCTGAAGATATCTAACACTGAAATACATTCTCCTTGAGGAGTTATTTACATCTCAAAATTAAAAGCAAAATAAGTCAATGAAACAGAAGGCAGCCAGCCAATCTGGCAGTAAAGTGTCATTTTTGAAAAAAGAAAAAAAAAAAAAAAAAAAAAAAAAAAAGAGAACAATTTGGATTGCCAACTACAATATATGCAAAGTTCACAAAAGTTCCAAAAAATCAGCCTGACATATGATCTTTCTTCAGGTAACTTAAGCACAAAAGGAACTTGACTTTCCTTTGTAATTAAGAAATAACAAACCCATCAAAACTTTCTCAGCAAACCTTTTGCTCAGAGTAAGCCCCTTAGGTCAGAGTCATTTGGGATCCCACCTGCATCATATTTGCTTTCTGATCAAAGCAGTGGATCCTTGCAGATCTACCCACTTGCTCACAAAGTGCTTTAGCTCACCTCAGACAAACCCTACAGGAATTCAGAAACTGTTCGATTCAAGGGTTCCCTTTTCTAGAACCTGCCACTAACTATATAGGAAATATTTTATCCTTTTTTTTTTTAATGTTTATTTTTCTAATACAGCTGGGAGATACAAAATATAGATGGGGCTTCTATTCATGTATTCCCAAAGTTTGTGAGTTTGTGCATCAAGAACCTTGATTCAATTTCATCTTGAAATTGATGCTGGCTTCTTTTTGCATTTAAAAAAAAAAAAAAAAGTCTTATTCCAGTACTTTACTGTTGCTAATAACCAAATGCTTCTCCATCAAGGTACAATTTTAATAAAGCCCTTCTTATATAAGATGAAGATTGTGGGTCTGACAAGGTGTACACTATATAATTAGCAAGCTGTACCTTCATCTACTTGTTGCCTGAATAATAAACCAAAAACCTGAGGTAACACTTCACATATCAGCAATCCTTTCGCCAGTACAAGTCAGGCCCAAGCTTGCATACTGATGAATATTATGCAAATGAATTTACAGATAAAAAGGAAAAATACCTATTCTGATGCAAATCACACTCAGCACATAAGCAGTGGGAGTGACTGAAGCCTGAATGCCTCATGTTTTTTCACAGCACAAAAAAAAACCAACATTAGGAAAAAGCTGTTCTGGTGTCCTCACTGATGTTGACATGGAAATATGAGAAATTTAAAATTAAAAAAAAAAAAAAAAAAAACGATTCAAGGCAAACAAAACATGTAGTATTTGCTTTAGTTTCTGCTCGTTTAATACCAATGACACCAAGTAGCGGCCTTCATGGTGATCACTGAGGTTTGGTGCATATTCCCCGCTGGCAGCATAAGCCAGTAACAGCTACTTGGGGTGTCTTTACCACTGCTTTTAAGAGGACAGTGCTTCAGCGATGCCAGCTCAAGATAAGAACAGCGACCTTCTCCATCCCCACTCTAATTTTGCAATGGAAATAATGCAGTTAAAATGGGTGAGGGCACTTCTGCACTGACACGGCGCTTCCAAAGCGATTCTTTACTGGTGGGCACTGTGCAGAGCTCCCCAAGTATTGCATCAGCTACTGGAACCTCAAGCATAGGCCAAAGATGCTGTCCCTTTCTCTGCCCCTCCTTCTTAGTCTTCGCAGAAATTCAGCTAAAGTAAAAGAATAATTCGAACCTAAATAAAGTGGGAGAAAAATATAAGCCCCCAGAATGGATCTTTCATATATTCAACTCAAGTAACAAAAGGACATTTTTGTAAATAATTCAGTAAATATTATTGAACGCACAATTTTATTTTTTAAGTGGCAACTTGGTAAAAGAAATCACAAGTAGTAGGGGAGAAGTCCAGTATTTCTCTGCTGATGAGAGCTGTGCCAAAGCACAGATGGTGTTATAAACTTCCCAGATACAGCATGTAGGTTATTTTTAACATTTTGCACCTGCATATTTCCCTCCTAAAAATACTGCAGAAGAGCAACACGACACAGCTCATTCCTCATGCAAAAAACCCCACTCATAATCTTAGTCTCCCTCTCCATCCACGTTCCCCACTGTACCTGCAAATAGAGACAGACTGAGCTATGAAGAAATCAAGCACACAAAATTTACTAGCTGAGCCACAAAAGCAAATTATCTTTTCTTTCTGGCTTAGAGACTGGGGTCATACATTTACTCTGTGGTTGAAGTTATGAAATTCTGTCTTCTATTAATTGTTTGTTCTTTGGACAAAAAAAAAAAAGTGCATAACTGTAAAAGCAGAGCTGACAGTCACACATATAAAGAAAACAAAATATTAACTACTTTGGCTCAGTTTGCTTAACTTGTGCTGCGTTTCAAACAAGAGAACCTGGTTATGAGCCATTTCTGGAATTTTTATGTCCCCCAAGATTTAGTTCATTATGATGAAATAGAGTGCAAATAAAATATAATAAGGAGAAAAAGATGGTATAAAACATTGTGTAGTACTGGGGAGAAGTAAGACTAGCCTTATCTTTCTTCTGCAATGCATGCTCAGTTTTCTTCTCAGAATTGGTTCATATATAATTTTAAGAGATTAAAAATAAAGCTTTCCATTTTACTATCTGTTTAATGTCAGTTGCTCACTATTTCATGGCAGCCACTGTGGCAGTCTAATACTGCAAGAACAGATACTCTACTGCCTTCCTAGTTTAGTCAAAGGTGGTGATCACAGACCTGAAGGTTGACATCAGACTTTGAGAGCTAACTCTCCTCTTTCTTTATACGCTTTGACTCTAAATGTTTACAGCTTCTTAAGCTACAATCAAAAAAACCCTTACTGCTCCTTTCCACACAGACGTAGCAAACGCTCATTCTTGTTCTTGTTCTCTCAACTCCTCCCTGCTTGGGCAAAAGTATGCGGATACAGAGTATGACGTTTTCATCCACACAGCTAAGGGTAGGTCCTTTAAGACTATGAGCAACAGCTAATTAAAACAGATTAATACTTACTCCTAGATACAGTCCATACCTCTTCAAAAAAAAAAAAAAAACACAAACAAAACAATCATAATTTTTTTTATATTCCTGACTGCAAGGAGAATTGAACTGCATTAAATTATAATTTTATTAAGTTTGTAATTGATATGTTAGATACAAGTCTCAGAGAAGAACAAGTATCACAGCAAACTACAGTCATCCTGTTTCTTTACCGAAGTCTCCCACTGCTCCACCGCACTAATCCAGGTTTATGGCTGCTTTGCATCACCAGACCGGCACAAAGTAGCCAGAGCATGTCAATAAATACAGCCCAACACATTTAGCAGAATGTTCTTGGGGCTTCTTAACCTGTTTTGGGCGCCTGAAGAAGGGACCGTGAAACTCAGTAGTGCATGCACTGAACAAGCAACGAGTTGGATTAAAACTGGGTAACACAGCAAGAAGAGCTTATTAACCTACATTCTTTACCATACAAAACTAGTCCAAGCCCTCTTTGCCCAAGGAGAGTGGCAGAAGGTCTGCAGACAGGCTTCCGAAGAGCCTTTCGCAAACTGTAGTTGAAGTAGAAAGTAGGAGACCTCTGTGTGTGTCAATCAGGCAGCCTTATTAACAAAGACCCTCGTTAATGAAGGCAGACTCTCAAGGCTAAGCTATCTGGGGAGCCTTTCCAGCCCTTTCAGAAAGCTACTGCAGGAACCAGCCTCCTCCCGAGGAGGGAGGAGGGCCTGGCCAGCACTGCGGGACGTGATGGGAAGAGCACAGCGGTCCAAGGGCAGAGGACAGGGAGTCCCCAGGCAGGGGACAAAAAACTGAGTTAACCTCAGACCTCCCATCTTAGCTGTACATCCTTTCACAGGCTGTATCTCTAACAAGATAAAAGCATAGAATTTCACCTCTGCTGTCTGACAACAGAGCGGTGGACAGAAGGCTGCCTTTGTGTTTGCAAACTGGACACAGTTCCACATTTACTATCTTCACATTTAAACCATGAATTGTATTTTCTAAATTTTTGAGGCCAATAAAGTTCAGTCTGAGACTATTTAATCTGACAGCTTAGCTTCAGCTATTTATATCCAATGGCCACTCATTTGCTATTTTTGTTATTTTTGCCATTGCTGAGATTACAAACATTTTGAGGAAGAAAATAATTAGGGTAGAAGGTAAATCATCTTCCTAGCACATTCTCTTAGTAAAACTTAATGCCTATTCCCATTGAAAAGCTGACATACTTTGCAGTTTAATCTTGAAACAGATCCAGCAAGGTAAAACAGTGTCAGAAGTTCAAGTGCTTGAGCTGTAGCCAAGAAAAAGGAAAGTTAGCCAAGGTGCTATACAAGTACATACACAGTCTGCGAATAAAAGCAGTATCTGTCCTTTCATCTGATGGGAGTTGAGGAGAAGCAGACAAAAAAAAAAAAAACACAAAACAAAAAAAAAGAAAAAAACACACACCCACTAGCTATGTGACTTAGTCTAGGCATAGTCGAGCTCAAAATGTTGTGTGAAAAAAGTAATAGATTTGTCTTCCTGAAGACGTTTGACTTGAGATACTCGAATATTTTACATACATACAACATCACCCAATGCTCAAGACACCAAAAATATAAAAAAAAAAAATAGGAGCAGAAGCTAAAATAGCTAAGTGGTAAAACCAGCCACAGTTTATAGAAATTGTTTACACTGGAGAATCAGTGTAGGACCCCCAGGGAGGTCTGGGATATCTGGTTCCGAGTCTTTCAAAAACTCCAGCGTCCATCAGGATGTATTTATACACAGTTCTCAATAGGATGATTTATGCCACTTTTATCAGGAATTGCAAAAGCTGAGTCAGTTCACAGCTGCAGACAGCCAGAGAAATTAACCTCTCTCTTGTCGCTATTGCTAGCAACAGAAGATGAAGACAAGCCATGTAAAGTTGGAAATTGGAAGTTGTGCTAAAGCTGTAGGACTCTATTAGCAATCAAGCACGGAGAAAGTTGCAAGTGGTATCACTTTGGGGCCAAAGTGTGGTTTAAGTCATAGACTGCAGCAGCACGAGACCACTCTGCCAAATCACCCAAGTACACGGTCTCAGGAGACCCTTGGAAGGATGTGAATTACCACAACCAGTGCCTCTCTAAATTGACTTCTTTGCTTTCCTTAACAACTTGTTCCACTTCTATCAATGCAACACAAAAGCTCTAAAATTTTCAGTTCTGCACTATTTCCAATCCAGGATTTCTTCTGTGCCCTCCAGCAGCAAAATAGCGAAGGATACCACCACCTTTCTTGTAAGAAACACATTCTCAATTTTCCCAACTAGGTGACTCCTCCCCTATTTCCATTTTGTTCAAGAAAATTTTTGCAGCATCATAGAGCCCTGCTGCCATTCAGCTTCTGGAGTGGGAACTCTGAATTTGATTTGAACCAAGCCTTCTCGTGAGCCTCTATTTACTTGGTAGCAATGATAGATATTTCCTTTGGTAGGAGTGAAAAATAAAATAAGGTTTAGAAAAACAATCAAAAGAAAATCTGGTTGACTATTCTTATATAAAAGGCCTATGAAAGTTTTAAATAGCACAGAAGAGTTAAAATTGTGTAAATGCATATAAAGACATCACACATTGATCAATTCGATGTCTAAGGCCTTTCATTTATCACAGCAAGTTTGGAGTAAGCCTTAAAAATATTTTACAAACAGATGTTTTGTGAATTAATTCCTCACACAGCCACATTATGGTACACAGTACATTTTAAGATATAGCCCATTGTCTTCATTAAAAAAAAATATATATATATCTCAGATGTTTAGTTGGATGTAAGGCATTATCCAAAAGACTCAATGGGGAAAAGATGAACATCAGCAACATTAAAGATAAAAATAGATCATGTACCTTGGGGTTTTTTGTTGTTTCTTTGTTTTTAGCTGATTTGGAATAACCGTAGAGCTGGATTTAGGTTTCGATTAATTATCATCTGCTCCTAAAGAAGCTAAAGAAATCTTTGATCTTAAAGGAGTCTTCCTATTCCAACTGAACAACATGCATAATAAGAAAACAAAGTACATAAAATCATGTTGTATCTCGTTAGTAACACATGAGAGGTGTGAAATCCACAAGCCACGGTTCCATTGTACGCCTCACGACCGAGCCAAGACCAGACAGCCGGTTTCCCTCAGCACGTAGCCAAAACGAACCACGGTCAGAACACTCACCAGAGACAGCCACAGTCCAGTTTTTGGGCAACAGTTTTAACCTCCCCGTCGCTTGTAAAGCTGAGCTGAGTGCCAGTCTCAAGGTTGGGACTCAGGGCCCTGGTAATGCATTATGCATTGTTACAGATTAAAATCCTGTTGCTGTTTTATTTGTTTGGAAGGCATCATCTAAACAGCAAGGGTTAACGCACATCTTTGTATCTTTGAAAATAACAGGATCAAACTGGCCACACACAGCTAAACATACAAAAAAAATAGTTCCAGGTCAATTGTGTATGACCCGCTCCACTCTTAGACAAGATTTACCTAGAATCTATATCAACATAGTTGCAATTGTTCCTTTAATCATCAGTATTCATCAACTTTCTGGGCAAAAATTCACAAGGTAAAACCCTGTCTCCATTTCAGATTGCCATTCGCGCCTTGCGTGTATTTTTCTCTAAACCAGCAGAACAAATGACTGCAGGTTTAAGAGTTTAGCTCTCCAAGCCCTTATGCATTAGTGGGGGGAAAAAATTGCTGTGCATGCACAAATTAACCTCAAGTCTCATGCTTTCTTGAACAGCCAGAACTGTGGTGGCTCTGAGGACAGTCTGCGTAAGCAGACACGTCCAAGATTTCTAGAGCTGAGCAGCTTACAGCTACTACAGGGTAGCTCCAAGGGGTCAGATTGCTGTATGTCCAACACCCAAGCACAGAGTATCCTCAGAGGATCCTTCTGGTACCTAAAGGATGCTTGTAAGAAAGATGTGGAGAAACATTTTCACAGCATCTGTTGCAACAGGACAAGGGGTGATGGTTTTAAACCAGGAGGAGGTAGATTTAGACTCAAGGAATTATTCACTACGAGGGTGGTGGAACACTGGGACAGGTTGCCCAGAGAGATGGTGGATGCCCCATCCCTGGAAACATTCAAGGCCAGGTTGGACGGGGCTCTGAGCAACCTGATCTGGTTGGAGATGTCCCTGCTCCTTGCAGGGGTGTTGGACTGGATGGCCTGGAAAGGTCCCTTCCAACCCAAACCATTCTATGATTCTGCTCATCTGAACAACAAGAATGATTCTTTAGGGAATCCAGTTCAAGCGATGGATAGAAGTGGAATGCAAAACTAAGCTACAGTAGCGAGGACAAATCAAATAAAAGCTGGAAGATTTCTTACCAAAACAGGAAAAGTCTTCTTTTGGTTTATTTACCCCTGCATTTACTTGGTTGACAACAGAGCTAGGATAAGTTACCCACACTATTTTTAAAATTAGAAATAACAGTCAAAAAAACCGAAAAGGAATAATAGTTAGTCATTACTGCAGGACGAGTCCTAATTAATCTGTTTTATCACAGCATTTTCTATTTGAGACAGAAAAAAAAATGTGCTAAATGGAAATTAAAATTGCCAGATCATATCATCAAAAATACATTCACAGAACATTTTAAGAATTAAAAAAAAAAAAAATCTCACTCATCATAAATCTGTGAGATGCAAAATTAAATGCTGCTTTTAGGTGCCTTAACTGTGCTCCTTCAAGGTCTTCAGGCCTTGGTCCTTTGTAGAATACATTACCTTGCTTGCTTTGCTTGCAAAATCTAAGAGAGCAGATTAGATGACGTGGTTTTTACTGTTCCTCACTACCACACACTTCGCTTTTTTTCCCCTAGAACTTTTCATAATCTGTACAGGATAACTTCTCTACAAAGTACCCAGCAGTTCACCCAGCTAACACTAGATGGTGGTGTGATGCATGGCATTTTCTGATTGCAGATTGACTCATTATTTTGGGGAAAGGAAAGTCATAATCAGTCTTCATTCCAATGGACTGCTGTTGGAATAGTTGGGATGGCTTATTTCAGGAAAAAAAAAAAAAAAAAACACAAAAAAAAAAAAAAACACCCAAACCATTGCTATAACTCTTCATTCTCCAATTTCTTGAAATGATAATTTGATTATTTTCACTCTGTCCCTAAACTGGGGATGGTAACCTTCGGTAATTGACTTAGAATTGCAAGATGGGAAATTACACACAGTTTTTTCTTTTACATCTCCCCATCCTTTAAAAGTTTTCCATATGAAAAGAATTGTCACTGACATTTTCCAAAATTTGAAGGGGAAAAAAAAAAGTTGCTTAAAAAAAAGTTTTGTTTCAAGGTTTTATTTTTATGATGAAGACCTGAAAATTATTCAGAAAAATAAACACTTTCTATAAATAAAGAATGCCTCATGGAAATCCCCAAATTTTTGTAAATTTAGATAGAAAACTTTGAGGATGGGCTTTAGGTTTTAAGATCTGTGGTACTCTGAATCCTGGAGCTTTCTGAGTAAGAACCATCTATGCAAAGCTGCCGCATCTGCCCACAATTTCTTCCAGCTGTGTTCTTGCAAGAGATACACCCAGAAAAGTTACTGCTGCCATCAGAATGACACTCTTGAGGAGAAACAAAACAGCGCAAAGGCACTGAGCAATAGAAGGTCAATCTCTTGGCCTTGAAAGAAACTGTTATAAGGAACAACTACCCCGATACCCTTGCTCTTCGGCCTTCATACCATTTACACAAAGATCTCCCAAAAATGAGCAGCATATAGCAAAACCATGTTTCTTCCCTTGCTCTTCCTAGATCGTATATTCAAACCTGTTTGAAGTACAAGAAAAAAAAAATCTGATTCCTTTGCGATCACTCACTTTTCTCTCACTGGAAACTGAAAGAGTGAAGTCACTTTGTTAAACACTCATGATCTGTTCATGGAAATTTAACTATCATCATACAGATCATTGTAGTAAAAACTTTAATCTGAACTACCTTGCTAACATTTTTCTCTTTCCAAAGACTTAAAGAGGGTGGAAAGTTTCATTTGATTAGTTTTTTTAAAAGTTCATTTGCATGTGTTCTACTTCCTTCTTGAACAAGAAAAATCTTACGTTTCCATGACTGTCAGGCCATTTTAATGAGCTGAAGATGAAGAAAGTGTTTTCTTATGAATTATTCATCCCTTTCCTCTCCTATTTTTTTAGTTTCTTCTCTTCTTGCTATATTATATTAATATTCTATATTCTCTATAACAAAATCCTTACTTCAAAATTACCACATTTGACTTTTCCACCAAAAAAAGTATAATAAATTAAGTGCTGTACAGAATCCTACCTGCAATTTCAATGCACCGCATAAAATTTCATCCTTTTTCATCTGTCCTCCTTTTTAATTTCTTTCTTTTTATCTGGTGGGAGGACAGAGTAAAAAGAATAATGGAGGAATCTGAGACTGATGAAGTAGCCCTGAGAGCGCGAAGATTCAAGAAACGCCTACTAGCTTTAACTTGTCTGCAGCACTGGCCAATATCGCATGCTCCAAGTAAAATATCTAGTATTGTCAAAAAACATAAAGGATCTGGCTAGTATAGGAAGAAAAATCACTGAACCTATCTAATTATCTATTTATATCCTGAAGCATGAGAATAATAGTCTGGTAATTTTATCCCAGCTAGTGAAACAGCAGACTCTACTCTTATATTCATGATAGATGAATTTACCGCACCAGTGATTTAGAGTCTTATTGGGACAAAGAGAGATGAAGTAGTCTTAGTCAACAATAAATGACTCCATTGCTTTTGGCTAAGCAGAATAGACTCTCAAAAACACGTTTCCTTCATATACTAGTTATCATAAAGACAACTGTAGATAGCGAAGCTTTAACACAAAATAAGCAGCTGAACAATTTCCCTAAATATTAATGCTACTTATTAGTCCTCCAAAAACATTCACATCTATCAAATTTATATTGTAAAGGTTATACTTTACAGGAAAGCGATCACATAACTCCCAGAAGGAGATGCTGAGCTGAATTACTCAGAAAATTATCCTGGTTCCTGGAAATTATCAGAAGGTGCCTAAAGCTAATAATTAGTACTTAGACTTCAACATCTCCTCTTCTCTCCCTCTATGAAGATTATTTTGTCCTGTTCTTTCTGGAGATTTATAGTAATCTGTATTCTAGGGCTCATCTCTTAAGAGAAACAACCCCAGGACAAAGGAACAATGAGCAGAGGCTACACACCGAGAAGGGTCTTCAGAATTTCACTAGTAAACTACATGGCAACTAAGATCCACAAATGCCAAAAGAGCAGATAGAAAAACACAGGGAATAAATCTTAGGCAGGTTCTAGAAGTGATAAAAAGAGATAATCAATAAAAGTGTCAAATGTGGTACATCAATTTATTATGATAGTGCTTGAGGCTCAAGGATGGGGCATGGGAGGGAAGCAAGCAGCTGAAGCTCCCAAAGAGCATACACTCTTTGTATTAGACACAAACAGGGTGATGAAGTAATAAAACTTGTACAAAGGAATAATAAAAAGACAAACAAGAAAACCATACTAGAACATAATGAACGCAAAATGCACATTAAACCAACATCCTACTAGGAGTAGTTCCATGTAGGGTTAGGCTGCCATAGATACAGCCCCCAGCAAGTACCAGTATCTGGAGCAAGTCATCATGTAAGTTTCCTTAAAATAAAACATTCAGATTTATCAGAGTATTACTACCTGGAGAAGCTTGTAGTTAAAACAGATGTCGTACTCTCAGCTTAACACACAGGAACACAGAAAACTGCAGAAAAGTTGTCCGTAGTTTTAGGAAGGTACCTCTGGATCTTAGCCAAATGATTATAGAAATATTATTCTAAATCCATTTCCTTCAATAACAGTAGATAATTAAAGCTACAGAAAGGCTGGGAGACAGCTCCTCTGAAAGTAGAGACTCCTGTTCTCAAGAGTGACTATGTCCCATCATCTTCTGAAAATACTCCATTTCAAACTAATGTAAACCAGTACACTGTGCAATTGCATTTAGAAGACTCTGTCCTATGCAAATAAAATCTCAATTTTTATGCCCAAACTGAGCTAGCAAATCTATTTCTATTAAACAGATTATATTTCCCTTGATTGTTCACCAAATAGGATTTTTTTTTTCCCTCTCCATTCACTGAACATTTTTTTTCTCTCCCCAGCAGTGGACAGAGATCTTTCCTTAGATTTTGCACAGCAGATACAATCCCTAGTTCTTAACATGTAATTTCCCAGTTTGGTAATAAGTGCGCAAATGCCTGCTTGAGATGATCTCCCACAGCCAGGCAATCAGAGCTGTTCTAGTTTCTTCTGAGCTTCACATAGCTTCTCTATTTAATTAACTTCAAGTGCTGTATTCTCCAAGGAAGTGCAGGGAGAGTTTATTAAGAGGTGTGGTATAAATTACATAGTAATTTGAACAGAGTGGAAATCCAAGATGGTTTGTGTGCAAGAAAGCGTTCTTTAACATACCTACTGCTTGAGAGAGTAAAGGCCAGAACTTGGTTTCCAGCTCTTATTTAAGACCACAAAGCAACGTGATGCTTCAGCGTCTCCAGCAATTTGATTCATTAGGTATGCACACAACAGCAAGCTCCCAAAGGCTTTGTACAGATTTTTAGAGCTTAAATCAAAACTACCATCCAAAAACCCCCACATTCTTACTCGTTGCCTAGGTGAAAAACTCACCTGAAAGCTTTTAAAGTTGCATCTGAAGGACCCAACCCTTTGGAGCCAGATGCATAAACCCCAAGCCTCTAATTGAGCAGAGGGCCTCTCAACACCCTCGAGACCCCAATCTATTAAGCGAGTTCCAAGCGCAGTTAATAGACAAGAGCAACTGTGTTGGCTTTAAGTGATTGCCAGAGATCACTTCTAAATTATTAGATAATAGCTTAATAATTAGAAAAGCCCTCCAGGGAAGTGAAAAACAGGTCAACTCAATCTTCCTCCAGAGAGGATACGAGACCACATCATTCACCGATGATGATGATACCCAAAACCCAAGCGATCATCCTATAGAGCAGGCTATGGAGAAGAAAGAAGATGAAGGCAAATCCTTTTGCAAAACCATGCCAAACTAACATACCACAAGGAAAGAGTGTAAAATTCACAAGGCTGCAAGCCTTGTCATTATGACACCCCGCCAGAAGGTGGAACGATGAACCTAGGGCTGCTCGTGTTACGGCTTTGCACATTTTATGCTGCACAAGCATCGGGTTAAGGAGGAAATAACTCACATCTAGAACTCTTTTTGAAAGCTGGGACTAATACTACAGCTTCCGACACATCTCCACAGCTATGCCTTTATCACCAGACTACCAGCAATTTGTTCCTTTGGAGATGACAATTTATACTTAGGCTGAAGTGTGTATTAATACTGAACAGCTATGAACACCACCATCAAATCCGTATATACTAATAATTTAGCCTTCAAGTAGAAACATGAAAAGTTTCGCAACATAAAATGGCTACATCTTGGTGCAAGTGGAATAATCTTCATTAATTCTATCAGCTTCAATTTTATTAAGATTCATTTTAACTGCCAGTATTAACACTATGACAAAATGCAAATTATTTGGGAAGCCTTTCTTAATTGTCACAATTATAAGGGGAAAAAAAAATTCTCTTGGATCAGGTTCATTATTAGAAAGGATAAGTAAATAAATCTATAAAATAATTTATTCTGTTAGTTGCTGGGAAACCTCATTGTTGATATGACAACAACAGCACAGTAAACCTCATTACAGCTTGCTTCTGATCTGTGTGTATTCTACATTTTCATTAAGGGAAGTGTTTTCTATCTGCTATGCTACAGTGACACCTACAGAAAAAAAAAAAATATTTAAAATAGGGGACCTGGGAAGGAATTGCATTAGAACTTATTTTTAAATGCTGCATAACCACACTTGTGTATGTCTGCAATATATATTGTTTAAAATCCAACATGGAAGCTTTGGAATACCATATGCCAATCTCTCAGGACCCAACTGATAAATGTTTTCATGGTAGTCATGTCAGAAAATCATCCTAATAGCAAGTTTCCAAGCAAAGTTGGTTATTATAATTGCTGAATATATTTTGCTAACATTTCTTCAGAGGCAGTAATTTCTGCAGTTTTCAAAGGATCAGCACTTTTCCCCTGTAGCACTGCTGAATTTACAAAAAGAAACATCTTCAGAATCTCCTATTGATTTCGTATTGTTGCACTGATGTTGTAGTGTGTTTTCTTTTGAAAATGTACTCAAAACTTTGCTTCTGCTTTTGCATAAGGAAGAAAAATTCCTTTTTTTCTAGGCCTCCGTTCCTTTAAGAACCGAAACTGAAATGCTCTAGGAAGATATGCCACATCTTTTGAGGTTGACGTCTTCAACATCATAAGTCATTTTCAGCACTTTAATCCGTTTAATATCTTATTCTTGAACACTCAAAGCCTGACACTTTAAACAATATTTTCATTTTCCTTTTCAACAAAAATCCTGAGATATTTGGAGAGTAAATTTATAGGGGGCCCCCCACCCCCTCCAGACTTCATGTTCTGGCAGTACAACCTTCTCCTCTTTCTGTTTTCTCCCCAATGTGCCTGAACACCTTCAGGTATTACAGTTAACAAAGAGTTAAACAGCAGCACGACATCAAAGGCTTCTACCAAGAGGCTTCTTCTCCCCAGTGGTCAACACCTGGATATAGTCAGAAGCAAATATCTAAATACCTGGGCTTGGACCTAAATACAACACAACAAACAGCTCTTGCAGTTGCCTTTATTTACTCCTTCTCATTTAACCTATTCCTATTCCTTTAGGATAATGTTTTTTTTTCTAGTTTTCTCAGTTAACTTGACCTCAAGTTGTGCCTGTCCTAGACATATGCATTTGCTAAATTGTACAGATGACATTTATTTGCACAGAGCAGCCACTCTCGTTAATCTGAGCAGACCATAAGGACTCTAAGCAGTGCTTGATACCCATCTTAGGACTGCAGCCATTCCAGGCTGGCAGAAGAAGGCCTCTGTAGAGCTCCCTGCGAGTCTCTGAATAAATATAGTCACCAAAAAAAGTTACCATCTATAAAACATTGTTTTATTACTCCCTGCTCTTAAATGTTTATTCAAACTCACAGATGGTCCTTTCTAAATCAAAGGATAAGTGAAAAGAAACAATAAAGAAGAAAAGATGAGGGTTTATCTGTAACAGATAAGAATTACTATCTACCTCACGCCCTACACAAACCGAAACGGAGAAGCTGGAATAAATAAGCAAGATGCACAGACATTTTCAACAGAGATAAACACCACCTGTGAAGGACAGGCAAGAATTTTTTGCTGCGTACAGCAAGAGTTAAACACAACTCCATTATCTCCTTCCTTAGAAAGCTCCTCACACTCCACCTGGGTTAAATTGCTCCCTGACTTAAGTAATCATCTCTTTCAAGCCCTTAAGCAATAATAACTGACTGGAGCTAGGGTGAGTGAAAATCAAATAACATCAGTATCAGCAGAGGTAGCACAGCAGAAGCAGAGGTATTTCTGATACCAGCAAGGGTATAAAACATTTGCAATTTAGAAAGGAAGGAGTCCTTTTACATATTACAGACGCTGCAGCTAAAATATTAAAAACCCGAGTGTTGCCCTAGGCATCCCAAAGTTGGTCGTACGACATAATTCATTTTAACAATTCTCTCAGACGTGGAAAGTAAAAATAAAATAAATACAGAATACCAAGTCAAGCAAACTTGTGGTTTTGTGGAATCCAAACCCACCCAAAGGGATAGCTCACATCTAGAGCACTGTTCTGACCCTCTCTGCTTTGCCTACAGCAGCAAAGGCAGCTTTTGGAGTCAGCGATGTGACACGACAGGCATCGCGCCATCAAATGGCTGCTCCTTCTACAGCATCTGCCCGTGCTGCCCGTTATTTCCCCCATATTTGAGAGCCCTACGTCATCCACCTGACCATATGTGTCAGCACAGCTGTATCACGGCACCAGTAAAGAATTGCATCTCTGTACCAATGCAGTCAAGTGCCTGAGCGGACATTTGTATAAAGCCATGGGTGTAGATGTGTTAAGGATTTCAAAGCACTGATGGCACCAGGTGTCCACCACACATTTGACAGTGTTGTCTCTGTCAGTGGATTTTCACTTACTTCAGTATCTGAAGAGCTGCGACTGATTTGGGATCAAATAGGAGGGCCGCCTTGAGGCCCCTGCCTTGCGTCTCCACTCTCACAAAAGTACTGCTGCTTTAGTTTCCACTGTCTTTCCTGACTGCTTTAATTTTGTTCCATGCATTTCATGCTGGTGAAGAGCCACTTACCAGGTTTCCTCCTCTCCTGATCTTTCTCTGTAGCCAGGAGAAAGACATTGCGTAGTATTGTAAAGCAGTATCCTGCAGCCTCGATAAAACAAAAGGGAGAAAGTCTGTTCCCAGATTTCTCACCTAGTTCTTTGTAGCACCTTTTCAATTGATCACAGCTGGCCCTGTTTATGGCAATTTTGCATGTTGGGCACCTGGAGGCAAGAACATGCACACAGCACCATTCTCAGGACTCCACCTTTGTTATAAAATTAGCTTTACACTTACTTTGATTTGCTTCCTTTTGGTCTTTGCTTTGTAGGTTTTGGACAGTGGATGCCTGGAGAGGGCTGATCACACCTCTGGCAACCAAAATATTGGCATCTCTGGACACCAGCATCATTTCATCTTCCCTCAAAGCAAATCACCTTGGTGGATTTGTCTGGTAACAGGGCTTTCAGGTTTACTTTCTGCTGTGATGAATTGTTGTGTTAAAGCAGCATTTCAGCCAGTTCCTCTTCTTTTTACCATTCAAGAGAGAAATGATGGGCTTATTTAATTCAGCTCACATTCCTTTCTTTATTTCATTTTCTTTTCATAAATCAGAGTCTCAAGTCCCATCTCAATATTCAAAACGCACTATAAAAATATGCAGCACTGATCTAAAGAAAATGCCCACACAAATTCTCTCTGTATATTTAACTAAGCACTCCTAAACACTAACGTCGTTCCAAGGAAGTCCAAGCACAGCTTGCTGCCTGTATATAAACACATCATCAACCACATCACAGACAGGACACTAGTGCATGGGGTAAGAGTGGAGAATTTAGATTTCTGCTACAATAATACCTTCAGAGTTTAATTTTATCAACAGCTCTGTTTGCTTAGACACTTCACTATTATTTCAGCTATTGTATCTGAATATGTGGACGGAGACACTCTCAAGAAGTGTTAGACCAAGAAAACTAACCTGAGCAACATCCGTTTCAAACACTTCTGAAAATCTCACTTGAAATGCCCTCTGAAGTCCACTGTTTATACTGCACATGGAAACAGGTGCATAGTCACACAGTGAAAAGAGAATTTGCAACCCATGATAACGTTAGACACGTAGAACATACTGCGCAAAATTTAATACAGTATATTGGACACAAATCTTCCCTGCTTTTAGAAAGCAAATGCCACATGCACCATAAACCTCACCAGGCTAAATCAAAGGGCTTCAAAGTCACCTACAGAGAGGTGTGCTTGGTCCTGAAAAGAGAAGTCCAAAAATGTACACACGAAGAAAATTTTTGGCCACCAGTGCAACTGGTAAGTCCAGAAGAGTACTGAGTCCAAGAAGGACTTGATAAAGCAAGCTATTTGTCCTAGTTTAGTCCCACTCAGCAGCTAAAATACCACAGTCGCTTACTCGCTGACCCCCTCCACTGGGATGGGGAGGAGAATCAGGAAAGACAAGAAGGCAAAACTCACAGGTTGGGATAAAAACAGGTTAAGAGAACAACAGAGGAAGAAAAAACAGAGATGGAAAACAGAACCAGTAACAGAAAATACTTAAGCACATAACTTACAGTACCACAGCTCATACTGGATCCTGATGCCCAGCTCCCTCCCCAGCAGCAGAACCTGCCCCCCTGCCCCATCCCCACTTTATGTACTGAGCAGGAGGTCACATGGGATGGAACAGCCCTGGGCTGATTTGCGTAAGCTGTCCCAGCTGGTGGGTACTGAGTGACCTATCCCAGCTGTGTCCACCAGCTCCAGTTCCTCTCCCAGCTCAGGTGAAAATTAACTCTGTCCTTGCCGGAACCAGGGCACTATTCAAATGAATACCAAGCCATCCTACCAAGAGAGGAAGGAGAAATGTCTGTAGTATCTCAGGTAACCTCCCTCTATCCACTGCTGTCCACAACCTTAGCCAAACACTGAGCAAGCAAAAGTAGCTGAACAGTTTGAATCTGTCGAAAAAGCAAGTGCATCACAGGAGTACAGATGGCATTATTACTCCAGGGACTTGAATAGTCAGTGAACAAGAAAAAAAAAAAAAAAAAAAAAAAGTAAATATTTGAGTTGAAGCTGAAGGACCTTTACCACTTCATAGGAGAGAAGCCCCCTGCCCCTTCAGACCCCCTCCAAGAAACTGGAATGGGTAAAAACATTTTGTCTAAATTACTAATTAGTAAAACAATATTAATACCGTTATCAAAAGCTAAGGACTGCTTCATTTCAGTGTCCAGCAGACTACTCAGCCAGTTAGGCTACTTTACTTTTCGTTTTGCATGTAACGGGACACAACTTCACAGGAGATGATGGTAGCAAACACCACAGCATGAAAGGCAATTTTCCTTCTAAAACAGAATGCAGTAGTCATTCTACAAGCCTATCAAAACCCCTACCAAAAATCAAGATTCAGAAACTGCAAATGTCTGAATTAAGCACCCAGCTGTCGTGGCAGGCCCAAGATCCTGAGCCAGTCCAAGAGAATAATCCTTCACAGACAAATGAGCGCTCTCAAGATTAAAAAACAAAAAAATTGTTTGCAGGTGGCTAGCAGTAAATGGATATAAATCAGGTTACAGAATTGTCAAATGCAAGATTAACTGTTCTCTACTCAATGGGAGAAGAAGGTTCTCTCCATTGTTATGTTTGCTTAGGAAATTACAGAAATCACATCCCTGAAAAATATACAACTTCTTTATTATTTATTGAATAGCCTTAGATCTGCAACACAATGCAGCCCTCAAAAAGCAATGTAAGCTAAACCACTCCCTCAGCTTGGACACAGAGTGTTTCCAGTTACTGAACTCCTGGTAACACAAACTGTTTATCTTTGCATAAAGTTGAACAATGGATAGTGAGAAAATTATTTATATTTCACTTAGCGACTTAAAGTTCTTTGTCATATGCTACAGAAGACCATTCTGTAGCTAATTTTCTTAATTTTAGATAAATTTGGGCTTTAGTGCCTGTATGAAAACCCCATTATTTAAAGCATCTTATTTGAATGTTATAGGCAAGCATCAAGCTCCATTGGAGGAATAAGAAACTAAGAAAGTAGACAGCAAATTTCCCCCCAAATTTACCACCTGTTGATGAGAGCTTCATTCTTCCTCAAACTCTGTCATTATATATTCTTATCACTTACTTGATGCTTTGCAGCATAATTTTCCATAAGCACCTTTGATCAAAAGCATCCAAATATTTTCTTCTAGCTTTGACAAACACCGGACTTTGCATCTGTGCAACAAGTAAGGAATTTTATGAGCACGATGCAGTCAGTCTTCGTGGAAACTCAAAAGCCACTTGCTTCATCATGTGGACGGCTGTATTAAACCTCTTCTAAACCATTGAACTGCATTACTAAGCAATGTCTCTGGCATACCTTCTATACCAAACACAGCTGCACTCATAAAAAGCTGAATTTGCCACACGCTATTATGAGGACCAAGGGGAACCACATGAAAGCGAGTATCATCTTTGATCAGTTCAGCAAAGTACCATCTTTTGGGCTTTAATTGCTGCCTCTCATTAGACACAATGAATGGAAAGTAAAGCACTAATGGAGAGAGAAGATCCATTTAAACTAAAAACGCTATTTAAAAAGAAATACATTTCTGATGGCCAAATAAATTAATAAATAAAATCAAAGTTAATCTAGAAGTGAGATGGAGGTTCCAACTCGACTCCTAGAGCACTGAGGTTCTGGAAGCACCTCCCAAACATGGTATCAACAGCAAAACCCAACAAACCACAAAAAAAAAAAAGGAAAAAAAAAAAAAAAGTGCTGTCTGCAAATTAAGGATTAGACTTGCTGATACAGGACTGCTTCTTGTAGGGCCTCTAATGGAGAAATTTTTTTCCTAGAGTAGGCAGGGAATTTGTATCCGCCTCCTAACATTACATCAACAGTGCCACTGTACACTGAACAATGCAGCATAACTAGCATCTACATAAAGAATTACATACGTGGCAGCTTGATTGCCACTCAGCTACCATTTTCAAGGAACTATAGACAATGATTATTTCACAACTAGCAAATTTAAAACTCATCCGTGACTTTGACTAAGGTTCCTTCCCACCCACAGATAGGAATTCATTTACCAATATTCAATTTCCTTTGTCATCCAATCATTTCTGTAAGCTTCCACAGCCAGGTTTAATTAGAATATTTGGAGTCATTTGGTATCAACAGCAAATTGTCACCTATTTACCTCCTTTTCCATACCACAATTGGTACATAGTCCAGGCCTTGTAATTGCCCTCCACATGAAAACACACAATCCTGCCCTTCAGTTCTCTTTTTTTTAAAAATAATAATAATAATAATAAGTTAAAATAAGTTACAATTGCATAAAAAGCCTGCTCTTTAATCCAATGCTTGTTCAATTTCCTAAAAGCTTTTTTATAATTTTTAAGAAGCTTTTTGGAAAAGTCTACACACAATATGTAAATTACATCATCCCCGTCAGCATACTTGTTAACTTCTCCAAGGAACCATGATCTTCTGGGTACTGTTCATCTTCATAAAAGTTACAGTGATGACTCTCCAACATATGTTCATCCATTCCTCTGACTACCTTACTTTTTTTCTTATGTCAGACTTACTTGTCTTTGAATTCAGCTACACACTGAAACACTAAAAAGGCCGGTGTAATAGCTACTCCCTGCTATTCCTTCCGCACTGAGGCAGATTTAAGTGGTATACCACAGCAGCAGTCTGGTAATTTCACATTTTAATTCCTTTAGAAGTATTGGGTGAAGACCATCTGGTCTTTGTGAAGTGTTACTGCTCCATTCATTGATTTGTTTCAAAACCTGAGGATTGTGAAAGAGAACAAAGCTGTGTTACAAAGGTCAATTCAGTTCAACAAACCCTACAGAAAACTCCCATTTTGCAATATCATTCACCTAGAAAAACTTAACTACAGATGTGGTGTCTGATTTTCTACAAGACGTAGCTTGTTTGCTGTCTTTCCGAGCAGGTTAAGTGAGGAAGGTATCACACGGGAATCTGACCGAAGTCATAATACTAAAGCTGCTGTATATTCCACAATCTTACTACAAATCATTTGCATTTATTAGACCATTCACACTGCTTTTATACATACATACTCTGAAAACATAAGAACATAAGGTTAAGCATCTATAAATACATTGCTGCTCTTGCAATATGGAATCTTTTCATTTTTAATCTACTTACCCAATACAAAATATTAAACCATTTCTTAGTTCCATAGTCATATACACATTACTACATGCATCCATACATTTAAACCTTCCTGGTTTTCCCTCTGCCGTTCCTTTCCTTACTCTCCTCATCTAAAACACAACCTGGAACCCAAGCTGATTTTAATCGGGCTTTGTCTACCGGATGCTACATTTCTAATAACTCAAAGTAAGTAAATCACTATCATTTGATGGAAATGTACAAATCTTACAAAGTTAGAATCGGTACAGAAGAATCATGTTGTGTACATCTTGGGGGAGCTTTTAGTTCTTGACTGTCACACACACAAAAGAATAGCAATCGATTATTTCGGTTTCCTGACCCGAGATCTATACGTAGTGTTTAGAAGGTACCGGCAACCTCCCTGCTGAGGGCTGCCTACCAAAGATGAACACTGATGAACAAAACAAAGGCTGGAGTCAGAGAGCCTGCTGAGAACAGAGGTCAAGGCACTGCCTAGCAGCGGGGAATCAAGAAAAAATCAAGAGAAACTTCCCTTGATGGCAGCAAGGGTTGGGGGGGAGGAGGTGGTCAGGTGGGCCTGGATACATCAGTCCTGGAGACCAGAAGTTTCTGTAGCAAGTGCCCAAAACCACAAACTTACTGTTAAAGACCAACTCTGCTGTGTAATCAGTCAGTCACATCCTTTTCTTGTCTCTTCTTTTCTCCCCTCCATTTGTTCCTTAACAGCTACAATAAGATTAAGGACCAGAAGCAAAGCTTGAGGAAAAAGCAGTAATGCCTCCTATATTAGGAGATAAAGGAAATGGAGAAGGAATTGTGAATGTTTACACAAGAATCATTTATTTGCTTTACCTTGCAACATATTGGATGTTGATGAGCACCACTGGGATGAAAGGGGGCAGGAGTGGTTGGAGAACATTAAAAGAGAGCACAGGAGAATTTGGGAGGAAACTGGGCTAGATCACTAACAGAGTTCAACATGATTTTGGAAACAGACAGTTTATTCAGAAACCTAGATAAAAGTTTAGCTGTTTACCATCAGAGAGGATTACTAAAAAAAAAAGTAATTTCTAATAAAAAATACTTTCACTAAACAAAATAAATAAAACCAGCTACAACATTCCTCAGTTATCTTTTCTGTAACATTAACCTGAGAACAGAACCGCATTTGGCTGGCAATTTGGTTGACATTTTGACACATCAATCAAGCTCAGAGCATTTTTCTTCTCTCTGAAGCAAATAGATTTTGCTTTAAATAGCCCATTTCATGCAGTGATACTTGCAGGCACAAGTCCTTGGTTGTCATTCATGAAAAAAATGTTTAACTGATTTGCAAATTATGAGTGACTTTTAAAAGCACTGAGAGATTTTCACATTATAAGACAACAGAATTTGAATCAAAATGAAGAGTCAAATATAGAATAGATATCACCAAAAGGAGGAGATATCATGCTCCTTTTTTTTTTTTTTTTTTTGAGGAAGAAGAAATAGCAATAGCACACATCAGAATATTTAGCACTTTTCTTCCAGCACCTGCTAATTCCCAGAGGCAGTCACCGACACGGAGCGCTCCGCGGGTGAAGCAGGCACCAACCGCACAACGTGTGCTCTGCAACAGGAGTTACAACGCTGTAGGGAGAGCGCGCAGAAAACCTGAAAACGTGAAAGCTCTGTCAGTAGAGGATCCACTCGTGCAATTTAGCCCCACCGTACAGAAAACAAATGCTGCCAGTAAAATGCATATTGCTCTGTTATGCTATTTCTTTCAGAAAAATTCCTAAATGTGTTTTAACTCATTCCATTTGGTTTCTTAAGTTTGTAGCTATATTTATATTTAACGTCCCGTTGTCCAATAATGTGAAAATCTTACTGTGCTTTTGAAAGTCACTCAAAATTGACAAATCAAATATATTCACGTGAAACACAGCTCATGCCTTGCCTCACAAGGCTTGGCTCCCTTCCTTTTCTTAGTTACATTCATACAGAAACATTTTGAGAGATTATAAAACATTTTAAAAGGCATTGTTAACGTAAGGCCTGTTAACCTTTGTGGAAACTGAGAGACTTCCAGGATCCACTCACACATCACACTAGCAGGGGCAACGATGCCGGTGATAAACCTGGGGGCTCCCAAGAGAAAAGCAACAAATCTGCTTCTCTCTTTTGCCTTTTCAAAGAACATTCAGTTCTATCTTTTGGAAAAAGAATGTCAAGGAGCTGCCATTAGGGCTTCAGAGGTTTTCCAGTGGCGATCTTCCCTTCCCAGTAGACTCTTCCTGGACAGGACATCTGGCCCTAGCCATCTTCCTTCACTAGATGAGCTGCTATTAAATATTACTGCACTTAGCTGTTTTCTTGCTTTCCAGAATGCACAGCAAAGAGTAGTAATAGAATCTTAACACCAAGCAGGACAAGTACTGCATTACTCCAGCAGTGATTTTCCCGTGCCTTGGCAGACTACCTAACACTTAACACCTTGGAGTGGCCCATAACTTCTGCTATGTGTTTTAAATTGATCGGCGTCCTAGGCTGCTTTGGCTCCTGAGATAAGTTGTATTTTGACAACACGCTGAGAGTACAGCTGTCTGGGCAAGTTATCTGCAACCAATAAAACTCTCTGCAGTTATTTCTTTTTCTGATATTTGACTAATGAAAAAAAAAAGCTTTTGTTGAGCAGTAAGCATCTATTTTGTTTAAAAAATTGTCAGGAAAGAGACCTTATGATTCATCAGCTGCCTTGTCAAACGTAGATGCCATACAAAGCAGGAATGGTAAACATTCTGCAGGCAGATCAAAGTGCTGTAAGTGAAAAACAAACCCCACTGCTGCAAAATAGTTTATGTTGTGTGATTTTCTAAGCATACATGATTCTCCCTGCACGCTGTGCCATAAGCTGGGTCCTAGTACCGCTGCACAACTCTCATTTCTGCAGCTTTACGTTGGCAGAACCATGTAAATACCAGAGACATTAATGTAGAAGTTGAACATCCCAACTTTCAACGTTTCAGTATAAAACGCTGCAGGGAAGTGGAAGGGAAACAGTTTACTTTAAGATTATTGGTATGCTCAAGTGTTATACACGTAAGTTATATAAGCAAACTCATAAACTTTCCTGGAATTACATTGCCAAATATATTCAGGTAGAAAAATTAAAATGTGAAATATTCTCTGGAAAGCTATTTTGACTTTCAGAACAGAGTCATCTCATGCACCATAAGAAATGTTACTTGGTGATGCTTATCTAAGGCAGTTAAACAAGTTTTAATTTGTACTGTGGAATGGAACTGCATATAACTATAAAACACTGTCTTTTGCAGTGTTGTAAGTTATAAATGTCTGTTAAATTATGAAAAGACACTTCATGTTCCCTGAGCAATATTGAAAAAAATAAAGGGTAGTCATGACACTTCTGTATTGGTTTTTGATGAATTAAACAGCATTTTAAACTATAAACTCCTCAGAACAGTAATCTCCTTATTGTTTTAAGCGGTTTGTAAAACACCAGCCTACTGAAGAATTCCATGAACTAACCAGTTCTGAAACAGACAGCAGAAAACAACCTGCAGTTGCTTCAATACCTCCACTAAAAATGAAAACCAGCAAAACTATTCCATACAAAGCAGGTTACCGTCTCTACTTATACTGCATTTCCTATAAACAGAGCAAATTCTAACTTATTTCATTTAGCAATGTCTTCCCATACTGGCTATGAAGCTTTGCAGCTTGAAAACTGAAAAAAAAACCTAATTAACTTGCTTAATACATACATTGAAATTGAAGTTTAGTGCTGTACTCCATCAAAACGGAATTTTTTTTTCTTTCCCCATTCCCACCTCAAACCCATACAATGAAATCTCAAAGCATTCAACAGCAAGTAGTTTGAAAAGGGAAACAGAGCTACGTGAACATCATTTAGAATTGCACACATCCGGTTCTAGTTTTCCCACTTTTGGTTACATCACAAGGAGGAAAGACTAATTTAGCACCAAGCTCTTCTTAAACACCTCAGCTTTCTGCATAGGAAATATTAGTTTATCTAAAACCAAGCTGAAGATTTTATTTCCTTCCACATTAATCTTGCAAGCACTGCAAATAAGCACAAGATAGCAATGTCTGAAATTTAGGCAGCAGAAGGTGAGAACTTTTTGACTGTTGGTCTTCGTACCTACTACGACAATACCTACTAGTGATGAAATTTTGCATGTCTGGGAATTATTTTAGCAGCTATATCATAGTTTTAAATCAAAAAGAGGGACAGAGGTTTGTAAAAATTGAGTAATCTAAAAAGGTTTTAGTGGTTAGCTTACAACAGAAGCCAGTCACCAGATCACAGCGGGCACAGAATACTTTCTCTGTACTAGAATATTTTTTGGAACATTATTTCCTTAGCTTTGTATTTTTCAGGCAGTTTATTAGCCCGAAACTTGTCTTCTACACTTTAGAAAATTCATAGCAGTTGAAAGACTTGGGAAATTATTTCCAGGAGCTCTTCTCTATCAAAGAGTACATAGGGGTACTGCTTGTGACACCCCGAGTAGCTAACGCAGGCAGTGGGGTCCATTGCAGTGATGGAGACAGACAGTGCATTACGTACTACGTTTCATAAAATAGATTCCAAAGTCATTTAAACAGTAAAAGCACAAATGTGACTAAGAACATTATGTGCTTTTTCACTGGCAAGACTCCCACAGACTTTATTAAGAACAGATAGGCTGCCCCTAGATGTTCTCAAAATTTCATCATTCAGAATTAAGCCATTTGCATAATCTGTCGTGAAAGGGAGGCCAGGATATTCTTTTCTTTTTACCAATGGTAGCAAAAAGTAATCAGAGTCCTTACCTCTGCTCCTGTTGTGATCTTCTCCAAAAAAAAAAAAAAAACACAACAAGCTAAACTTGTCGTATTTTAAATGCACACAAGCTATCAAAGTCACCTTTAAAAATGCAGAAGTTGGAAGGTAAGAAAAAATGAAGGGGTGGGCAGGGAGGAAAGGCTGTATCTATAACTGTAGCCCTTTCTATTCTAAAAACTGTTGTCATCATAATTCTGTTTCCTCACTCCTTTCTGGTCTGTGTCTGAGGTCCAACTTTTCTGAAGCACAGATCATCTCGCCTACAAAGAACGCGGCAGAGCAGAATGAGGCTTCAACCTTCATAGCATGTTTCGATACTGTTCTCACAGACGTACTAACAATCAGGGGAAAAGAAAGAAAAGTAAAAATGGCGCAAGAACAGCTTAGCCAAGAGAGAAATAATCTGAGAAAGATTAATGACTGGAATTAAAGAGGACAGATGATACGGTACCGCTTTGCCCCAAAAGTTTCTGGGATTTTCAAAAAAGCTCTTTGTTCTTTCTGTTACGTAGCTGGTGTTCTAACTGTGATCATAAAAGCTATTTTTACAGCACTTTAACAGCTAAATGCAAATAATGCCAAGAACAGTAGCTGTGTTTTAAGCAACAGATGATGGCTCTAACTGATAATTTAATAGCAATTCTAATGCAATACAGCAAATAGGAAAATGAAATATAGTAGTGAAGAAAGCGTATATGTATTTGGCAAGCTACAGCAGCCAGACAGAAATCATGCGACTGAGCATTACTTTTTCAGGATTATATTCATAGTATGTTGAGAAAAGTGTTCACACTTTTAAGCAGTGCCACGTTCAATCAACTTTTCTTCAGCTTTCCCTGTAGAAATTATTCTGGTGCAGAAATAGAACTGATGGAAATAGTTGGTGTGCACCGCATAACAGGTCGCTACATTTATAAAAAGGTTAGAGACAGTCACAGATGAGCTCTCTGAGCCTGAACAGTGAATCTGTCCCATCCCCAGGTGACAGTGACACAGGCACAGGGACTATTTCCTTCCAGGCCCTGTGGCCTTGGCCTCCCTTCACAATGGAAGGAGTGCGTCATGCTTCTGAACATCCCTGCTCAGACAAGCTCCCTTAGGATTCCACCTTGCTGTGGGAAGTGCGAGCACAGAACTACGGGGAGCACAGGCGCAACGCAAGGAAAGGCAGATTCTGCAGAAAATTCCAGCTGTACACAGAACAAACAGGTTTAGATTCAAGGAACCATTTAAGGACTACAAATATCTCTCCCCCCAACAGATACGTGGGACTGATTTTGTTCAACTCCTTTAGCAATGGTCATCCTACACTTTCTCCAGCTTTTATTTTTCATTCATACTGGTTTCCAGCCTAGACAGGCACCCTCCTTGAAAACAGAGGCACCGTTAGTCACCTAGTCAGCCCAGAAACTGGAGCAGTCCAAGCAACGCAACTGCAGAAATGCCTTACCTTCTTCATTCTCCCCTCAAAACAGTTTTCTAGGAAGAAAAAATGTACAAAGTGGAAAGCCATGCTGGCATGTATTCCATGGTTCAGTGGAGGAACATAGATAGTTTTTTATTCCTCTGTCTCAGTCATTTCTTTACCCCATCAGGTTTCTTCTACAGAATGGACTGCCCATTTTACAGACATTTCTGGTTATAAACAGAATCTTAAGTCAATCCAAGCGAAATTCCCAATTCACAAGGATCACCTCTACCTCTTTATGCAACTGCTTATTTAAAAGTTCCTGCATCCACTGCCATTGGTTTATGGTACAGAAAGACTTAGTACAGCAGAACATCATGGAAGGTCTCTCCCAAGGGAGTAAGGAGTTTCTTCAGCTAGGAATTTTCAGCCTTGTGTAGACAAATCTGTAGCACATGTAACATACGGAAGACTCACGCTAGACAAAGAAAAATAAAATAAGTTCATGGAGGTTTACTATTTCTTCTTGCAAAATATATATTTTTTTTACATGTTAGACTACCATAACTACCATAACTTAAACATTGTCCCAAAAAAGTTTGTTTTCCTCAATAGATTAATAGTAGATAATTTCTGTTATATTGAGAGAAATGTTTAAGGTACACATTGGGCCAAATCCTGAAATACTATTGGGTGTGGATAGTCAGGAAGGATTTGCTGAGGGTTTGGGTTGGGTTTTTTTTCCCAGAATTTTTCTTTAAACTAGTATACAGAATCTAATTCTAACCTGCCAAGGTCTCACACTTGCCACCCTGCAAACCTTGCCTGCCTTATTAGCAACTACTCAGAATTGAACTTGGAATGACCTGCTGATACAGGCTCCAAAAACAGACCTCTGCTTCTCAAAAAGCCTGTGCAAGTGCCATTTTTGAGCAAAGTAAAACAAAGCCACGGGCAGAGATACTCTGCTGAATATTTGTTCCTTACCATCTCTGTTCCACTTCCTTTGGAAATTCGCATTTGAAATCTCTCTGTTTTAAAGAAAGCAAAGACAGATTTTTTGCACTACATCCCTCAATATATGGAAAACTAGTTTTGTTTTTTTGAGGCTTCCATTTTTTGAGCTTGTTAACTGATCTGTAATATTCACTAGATTATCATGTTTCCCTCCCTTACAAAAAAGCATAAGCATATTCAACAACCTAATTAATCCTAATTAAATAGAAAGTCATGGAACACTTCTCTCGACCAAAATAATTTAGAAATGCCCTTGTGTTGATAGTTTGCAATTTGCAGAATTCATTTTTCAAATGAAAAAAAGATGGATGTATTTTTCCCTGATCAAAAGGGTCTGGGTAAATTAAAACTAATTGGTTTTATGTGTTTCTGATAATTGAATGAGATGCACGTAAGCCATGTTATGATGGAGGAAAGAAAAACCCTTAATTTTTATAAATGAGAGGCAGCAAATGATAGCATCTTTAAGTCTGTTAAAGGTTAGAATCAAACAGTAGAGCAGAGCTCTGCCCTGTTAGAGGAAGAGTCTTTGAATATATACCAGAGACCTTCACAGCACCAGCACAAGTAGAGTCACAATGTTTCCAGTGTAATTCATTCATTGCCAGAATTGGTTGAAATGAAACACGAACAGGAAAATCTCAATTCTCACTTTCCAATCTTAATGCATTCTTGTGTCCACAGCCAAGTACATTAGCAGAAGTACTTCACATGGGTTCTGTAACTTGACTGCTTGGATGAGTGCCCCTTCTATATAAGGAAAAAATAACAAAAATTAGACATCACCAGGCAGCCAGCCAAACTGCAGCCAATTAAAATATTTCAGGGACTCCCAGGTAAGTGCTTTAGAAATAAGCATTCAACTGAAGTCCACAGCTGGTAAGTTTGTCTGTATTTTGAGAACAAGGCACATTCATGTTACACCAGAAATTTGCTCATTAAGGGTCATGGAAACATGGCTGTTTTATATTAAGCAACTAGGTAGACGCATGTCAAATCTGGCGTAAGAGCACAGCACCCTGGATGGATAGTGCCAGTCTGATGCTACTTCACCAGCGATTCTGTAACCTTCCCTGAAGATACCTCAGTGGAAGACCAGGGGAATAGAAGTCTTAGAATAATAGCACTTGGGAATAACACAAAATTTCACGATTCCTTTATTACTGTGCTGGATATTTCTCTCCTGGCAAGCTGGAGGAACAACTGGTATTTAAAACACCAAGATACAGAAACTGAAAAATATCTGGCAACTTGCTACCAGCTGGATTTACCTGTAAAAGCCATCCACTGGTGCCAAGCAATCTCATAGGTCCACTGGAAAGGTAATTTCAAGAAAAGAAAGTATGAGGCAGGAGTCCTGATGGACTTTTTGCTGATAGTAGCTCCACCTGATGCACCATTTATTTGAGGTATAAGAAAAAAGAAATACTGGCTGGTAGGAAAGAATTCTGTAATGAACAGGGGCTAGCAAACTTCAAAATGTTAACATGTGTGTAGAGTTTCCCCATCAGAGATGGGCAGATGATCTCTGCGAAGCACAAGAGCTCCTCTGAGCATCTGGAAACATCTGATTATTGCCACATGCTAAGCCTGTTTGGATCAGCAGCACTCTGCTATGTAAACTGCACAAGTACATCACTCTTGGTACAGCTCAAAGCTTGACAATGGAGAGAAGATATGTCTTAGGTTTTCATCCTTCCCAAATTATTCCATTCTCTGGTACTAAGTACATTTGTAACAAGTCTCTAAGCAGAAGAGTGGTGGAGTCAAATTTTTCCTGGGTCTCACACCAAGCTCTTCTGTTAAAATCAGATGTTGAAAACAGTCACTGCCTTTCTAGTTCTCTCCAACAAGCACGAGCACAAAGCATTGACCTGACTGCTTAGGGCTCTAGGCACACTACAGCAATACCTGCTTCATCGGTTTTCAAGTTAAAAAGGGCAGGAACAGCTCAGAAGCAGTCAGCCTATCTGTGCACGGGAAGTGAGTGTCATAGGAATATCTGGAGAAGTAACTCAAAAAGAAAGAAAAGGTTGCATTCATGAGAGAAAAGCACTGGCCTTAATCTACAAAGTAGAACACGTGCTTTCTGATTTTATTCTTAGAATTTCTGGCAAAGAACTGCTGTAATAAAACATCAATATATGGTAAACTCTATAAAGAACACTGAAGTGGAAAATATGCCCTCACCTTAAAGACACGAAATGAGGCAGGGAATCAAATCAATGGTCTGTTCAGCCTGCTGGCTCTAGTTTTTATGAATTAGGGTTACTGAAGTACTTTTTCCTGTAAAAGAAATTGTTGAAGAGATTACTGTCTATGTTGTCTAACACTAGTGCATAACGGATGAAAAATGCATACTACGTTAGAGTACTGTGGTGTGGGCGGAATACAAACAAGTACATGGAATGTTTCCACTGATCCATTAACAAAGGTCACTTGCCACCTCTGAACACAGAATCACAAGGTTTCCAAGATCAGCACTCAAAGGCATCTTTAAACATTTGAGGCTAGAAACAAAATTAATTTCTTAAAACTATCTACATTTCCTAGCTAACCAATTTAGTGAGGGAAACAATGACCTTTAATAAAAGGCATCTGATGTGAAGTTTAGTAACTTACTGATCACTGCTGCAGTGGTGAAAAATGACTGAAGTAGACACGTAATCCTTTCATTAAATTTAAAATGGATAACAGTGTGGTCAAAAGTACGTACAGTGCTGCCCTCTGAATTTCATCTTCCGTAAACTCCTCATTTCAAGCAGTTATGAGAGAACTGTGGAACACTGGTGGAAGATTAAAAGCAGGATATTAAGTTTCTATTTCTGTATTTTCTGTGAACAATAATAACCATTAATTTTAGTCTTGTCAGGTGATTTACCCACAAATGGATAACAATTGTCAGACCAAAGCTTTTAATTAATCCCACTTTCAAAATTTCCCAACACAACGCTGCAGAAATCTTTGTGACGGTGATTCAATACTTACACTTTTTAAAATCAAAACTGGAGGGGGAAAAAAAAAGCTTTTAAGATGTTTTGAAAAGCATCTTAAAAAACACAGTGGAGGAAACTAATAAAAAAAAAAAAGATTAAAAAGTGTTGACCTCATTCAAACAGAACATGATAGAGAAAAAAAAGTTTTGAGAAAGCTGAAGCACGCTGCTGTGTCTGAGAATCCTGAAGATGTTACCAAAAGACACCAGCTGGATCACTTCAAAACTATCACTTCCTGCCACCTCCACAGGAACCCACTCACTACTGCGTACAAATTGAGCATCTCCTCCAAAAGCAAGCAGAAAGCCACCAAAGCCTCTTTACGTTGAAGTACCATGTCAGCAGCTAACAGCAAGTCACCTTTCAGTGAAGTTCTGTTAATCGCGTTTAGCCTTACATTAACTGGGAGGGGCAGAAGAGGAGGAAGAAGAAACCTTCTTATACCACAGAGCTGCAGCAAGTTCAAAAGTACAGTTCAGCTTTTGTCATGATCAGGTAGAGCAATTTAAATGACTTGGTGAAATCCAAACCATGCAAGATCATCTTTTAACTGTATTTGCTCTTTATTCTTTTTATCTTAAAAGGCCTGTAAGAAGCTGAATTGGGTGTGCTGAACACAGATCACTCCAAACTGGCATACCGGAACAGCGAAAGTGGTACAGTGCACAAAGAGAATTGACTCCTCATTGATGCTGAGCAGAGGGAGTCAAGTTTACTGCTAGTGTATGCTATCTGCTGAAATTAAGAAGAAAGGAATGTAGCAGGAGAAGTAAAACATACTGTGTAAAACTGTTAATTTCTGTTCTGCAAGGTCAAAGTCCCTTAGTGGTAAAATATATGATAAGCAGTAAAGTATACTAGACCTATTACACTTTCCTTTATGCATCTCACCACATAAACTTGGCCATATTGAGACCCTCAGTTTAAGAACACTCCGTTAATACCTCTTGCACATTACCTCTCAGCTTGGCAAGGTAAAACTGCATTTGGAGATAAAATTCAGTCTGCGGGCAAGGAATCTTATCTTGAATAAAAATTAAAGAATAAAAAAAGCCTAAAAAATAATAGCACAAGACTAGATTTCTTTTATTCTACTGCTTCTTCATACTAATAAAAAAGACAAACTGAAGGGATTTTTAAGGATTTTTATTGACAGTTTTACAAAATAATCCTTAATAAATAATATCTTGAGCGGTACTCAAGACACTTCTTGGTCTTGTACAACACGCAAAGATAGAAATTGCATTAAGTCCTTTGCATGTTCACCGTAATGCAAGAACCTGTTGCTTATCCTCCAGAATTTCTTTCTCATCATCCATCTGGCTTTCATTCCAGTCCCTTAAAAGAAAAATACCACAGTGATTTTCAGCAGCTTAAATTCCTCAAGCAATTCTGCTTTAATCTCCTTAGTGACATATGTTAACATATGTAGAATTAAAATGCATGAAAATAGCTTTTGCTGTATATTTTGCAAGTATACATACATTACAAGCTACTATATTCATTTTTCCCCCTCAGTTTTTGTCACATACATTTTCACCTCTTAAACAAGTAGGAGGTAAATAACGTTGTCACTATTGTGTCTTCATAGAGAAATCCCACATCTTAGAACAGGTAAGCTAGGAAAGCTGCTCTATTTAAAGGTACTATACACCCTAAGAACTTGGATGATTTGTAAGAGACATACTTTATAAATCTCAGTGCTGTATATTAACAAATGCTAATGCATTTTAAAAGACATAATCCCCAAATTTATACTTTGGAGTTTCAACAACAAAATATAACACTTAATTCTTAATCTGAGCTGCCTGAGAGTACTGGCTCAGAACATGAAGATACAAAATAGGTCATGCTGACATTTGTAATCAGCATCTAAACTACAATCAGAAAGTCAAGACTTTTTACTTCAGTTCTGGAAAGGTGTTTGGCATATTAAGCATTTTACAATATCGTAAAAACATACTCAGCAAGTTTAACTTACCTGAGAGTATCAAGTCTGCTGTAGTCTTTTAGCTCCAGGTCTTTAAGGAAATCTGTACTATTTCTACATATCTTCTCTGAGTGTCTGCTGGTGGAGGTTACATCTTCAGAAATTAAGCTGTAACATTCTTCAGCACCTGAAGTATTTTAGGTCATTTCAGGAACAAACATCAACAAAAAACACAGTATCTACATATTAAAGAATTTTACAGTATCAACAAATCTTGCCATTAAAAGTCTCAAAACAACTCTAGCTGATGAAGGATGTCACTGGAAGCCCTCAAATAAATTATGGCTTTTTATTATACAGTTCTTGTATCATCCGAATTAATGGATAGGGTTTGCTTCCAAGATGTTTGTGCCAATACAATATGAAAGCTTATATACAGGGCCCACCAATACCTATGCGACCTCAAAATGCAGAAGCAAGCATAGAACTCGGGCAGCTGACTAATGGTAGTACGTATTTAAAATGGAATAACAGGATATATCCCACATCCATCAATTCAACAAGATGACCAACTGGGGTCACAGTCTCTGCTTCTTTTGCAACACACATGCAAGTACATTACTACTTTCCCAGCTAGCCACAAGTCTCTGCTACCAACTTATAAATACACCAAACGTATTGCAAGAAGGTGGAACAAAAAGGGGAGAGAAAAAATGGGACAATTCAACAATAACTGCCCTCCCTATTCTTCTCTGAGCATACTCGGCATGGATGTTCATTCTTCCAAGCATTAACAAGAGAAACTCTTCCAAAAACACATGGGTTCTGATAAGTACATATCAAAAAAAGAAGGATAGCTGTCCTGAAATGTCGTATCTGGAAGCCTCAGAAGAGCTGTTTGAAAGAAAACACAGCAAAACCTACGGTAAAAACATTTTAAAAGACAGAACACTCTGGAATCCAGACTACTTTTGTTTACTGAAGATGCATCATAGCCAGGACCTGCCAATATAAAAGCACCACAGCGACTCAGAAGGGACCGTCACACCCTAGGAGGTACAGTCTATCAAGGCTGCTTATGGCACAAAGCGTCTTAGTGACCTGTCTCCTCACTGAGATGGAACAGAAGCATTCCAATATATTTTCTCCTGTATTCAGCAAACAAAATCAGAACTTGCTCATTTTGCTCAACCATAACCAATAGACCTCACCCACCTGCCACCCCCCCGTCCTCAAAAAACAAGATGGGTTTAAAAAGAGAGAGGAAAGGGGAGTGAGTCAAACCCAAAATGAGAGGTAATACCATGTTTGTGCAGCTTGGTTAGTACATTTTTGCATCAAAATCAGCTAGATCTGAGAAGGCAAATGAAATAGCTACTTGTTTTTATTGTGTTACTTGGAAGCATGAAGGGAAAAAAAAAAAAAAAAAAGCTGTATTGCCAATTACCTGTATAACTTCGTAATTCTTTTTCCAGAGTAAGTAGGGCTTCTTGGTCAGCATTATATTCCCAGAGATACTCTTCTTGTTTAGTTACATCAAGGCACTTGTGCTTTAATATCTTAGTATCAACTCTAGACATATGCACAGGTGAACTCTTAGGTCTTGGCTGTGTGTTTGTTGGGCAATTTCCAGTCAGTTTACAGTGTAGCTTATTTGTTGACCAAGGTCTTCTAGAATCATTCCCTGAAATAACAGAAAAGGTCACAACTTCTAATAATTAAAGACTTCACACATAAAGAGAGTTTTATCTCAGCTCATTAACAACATTAATTGTAGTTAAGATTATGAATGGATCTGAAGAAATTATTAATCTTGCTGAAGATTGTGAATTAAGAAATGTTAATAAAGAGCTTACAATTAGATTGGGAAGTAGCACCTCATACTTCAGGGGTATCTTTCAGGAAAAAAAAAAGTGATTTAAATATTACGTACGATGGCACCAGTTTTGGGGGAGGAGAGAGACTGAGAATGTGTGTAGAAAGCTTAAAACTTTGGTTCTGTCTTTTTCTTAATTTAAGGCAACATGAATAAAATATACACACTTTCAAACATTTTTCTGGGATTCAAAATTGACAGTTTCCATTTCCACACATAGTGTTTTCAAAATTGAAATGCCAAACTGATTGCTCAAAATGAGAGAAATCATGTAAGCTACATTTCTTGAGATGGAGACAATTGAAATTGAGAAAAGTAACTAAAAAACGGAGATGCAGTTATGCATTACTTGTTTCTTGTAGTTCACATGTTAAGACTTATTTCAGTAGCACGAAGAAATCTTTTATCAGATCAAAACCATATTGTACCAGATGCTGCAAAACACACAGTAATACATAATCTTGGTCTAGACAGTTTATTATCTAAATATTCACGCTAAGAAGGGAGTAATGGGGTAGAGGCAGAGCAGAAACTAAACACAATAAAAATAACTATTAGTGACAGCTGGAAAGAGATAAGTTTTAATTCAAAAGCCCATTCTTATGGAAACAATGCTATGTATGTAAGCCATTATACACAAAATACAAATACATAGATGACGACATAAAAATGACCTAAATTTAACAGAGTCATCACAGATAGTGTCTCTACTTCTTACATAAGAAAAATTAACCTGTTAAAGTAGGATCTCAAAGCTGTTGCTGTCCTTACCTGGGTATGGCCTCCATGCCACCATCAGGGGAGAAATTGTACTTTGAGTCTTCAAACCACTTGAAAGTCTGTTCAGCTGACTTGCTAGGACACCTTGAACTACAGAATCATCCGCGTATTCGCTTAAGCTCCTTTCAGTAACCCACTTTCCATCTCCTGGAATTAAAAAGCATTAGAGGAAATTATTTGCAGGTTTTGTGTTGATATGCATTTACTGTTACTATCTTTGCTGCATTTAATGTGTATGATTTAGAGAAGTCATGCAAGAAATTTTCTACACATAATGTAAAAAAAAAAAAAAAAAAAAAAAAAAAAAAAAAAAAGATAATAATAAGTTTATTTTATCCTTCCACAGCACCAGTTACGTATGTTGGCATGACTGTTACCCCGAAGTTACTCCTAAAAGTAAGCTAGATAAAAGTTACACAAAGAGAAGGACGTCTTACAGCAACAGTGATATATATGTATATTGTTTAAAGATTTTATTCATACGTCATTACCTGGAAAAGGGATGCTACTGTCCATAGGGCCTGAATCAGCACACAGCGAAGAACATGCTTCGAGCATTACTTGTTTAGGGTTTGCACCACCAACAAAGAAGTCTTGAAGTCCCCAATACCGCGTAGAAACAGATTTCTGTCTTTTGGCTACATCCTGTAACTTGAAAAGAACACAAAGATATTAGAAACAGGAAAAGAAACAGAAAATTTCCTAAATTGCCCTTGCAAGGTTATATTGATAAAATGTTCATTTCATAAAACTTGGAATGATTCTGATAGCGTGGTAATAGATAAAGCTCCCTTCTCCCCCAACAAACTTTTTTTTTTGTCTGAGATTGGTCTGTTGTTCCTTTTGCTTTTTTTGAATATCAAGATAAGACTGACGATACAAACTGGAAAGCACAGAGGCCTTTATCCTCTACAGATGAAATATGGTAGGCAGTGACAATCCTCTGATTAAAACTATACTCCTGATGGCTTTCGGGGGGGAAACAGTCAGGGGGAGAATAGGGAAAAGTGGTAGAATATTTCATGGTAACCATACAACTATCACTCACTCTCAACGGATTCAACAAGATGGTATGTTGTCTCGTGCTAAACTAGGAAAGGAGATAAACTATGTTGCTTAATCTATTTAGCAATCAAAGATTAAAATATTTTACCACTGAAGACTTTGTAATTACAGGCAAAATCAAACTCTGGCTATTGCAGACACTGTCCAGTTCTTGCGAATCTTTATTCAGTTTCTGCAGTCGTGTCTCAAGGTCATATTCGTTGCTCATTAGTTCAGCAGGGTTAGAAATCTTCTCAGGTAGTTTACAGGAGTGAAGTGATCTTCTCATAGTCTTTTGTCTAATATTCGCCTTTTGCTCTGCATTTCTTTCAAGATTGCAGACAAACACTTTTTCTATAAGAGTACCAAAAAAAAATCATAAAAATAAGGGGTTTTTTTAATGGAAATTAATATGAATTATAACCTGAAAGTCTACTGTATTTTCTTAATGAACTTAAAATAGGAAGCCTCCATTTAAGTTCAGTTATCCCTATGCCATAAAACTACAAATAAGAACAGTTAACTCTCATCAGCTTCTTGCCTGACATCCAGAGATGCCAACATACACAGACTAGACTTACAAGGTGGTAGTACCAGTTCCATATCTAGTGTTCTTGTACATCATTGTCTATGAAAATATTACATCTTGATAATAATTTTAACATATTTCCAACTACTTCTTCATGCTAATGTGTTTTGTTTACATTTAGAATGCCATAATCTAACCAGTGCCAGCATAAAGAACTGCAATAGTAGCAATTTCATAGAGTTTCCTTAAAAGCAGTACAATGGTTTGAAATACAATCAGGCTGTGAATGATTCTGCAAACTGTTTTTCATTCATACAAGACATAGCCATTTTATTTCTTATCCTGTGCCCAAAGAAACACATAAATCACATCTCATTAGTCAGCTCTTGTTTGCTTTTTCATATTTGAAGATTTAAATAAGCAGTTTCTTGAACCAAGCAAAAAGGGAACAAGTACTAGGGTCTGAAGTGCTGAACCTCTCAATCTATACCTAAAAGCATTTTTCTACATAAAAAGGACACATGCCATACATTAAATCTAATGCAGTACAGATAAATTATGATATTTGTACATTCACTTCATCTGCTTTATAAAGGGTTGGCTCTCAACCATTTGACAATCATCATAGCTGACTACCACATCCTATGTGAGAATAATAAAACTGTAGACATGTATGTACATTGTACAAATAACTCAAAATTTACCTTGAGAAACTTCTTTAGAAGAAACAGGATTTCTGCCAAGAGGAAGAAGTAAAAAATACTGAGTGTCAGCTCAGGAGGAAAGACCAGAAGAATAAAATATAACAAAAGAGATCACATCTAATCATAAATAAATTTTGGGAGACCAGAAGAATTGTACACGTATCATTAATTATTAGGACTCTCAGTTTTGCCTGGAATTACAAGATTAGTCAAGTGAAATTATCTAAAAAATACACAACACCAAACAATTATAAAACTGGTCTGTATGCTAGCCCCTGCTCCTACTGAGATAAAAGCAATTTACAAACAAGGATTCTCCCCTTCATATGAAGTACGACTGTCTGCAAATAAAAGCACCTGTTTCTTAGGAAAGTAACTAAGTCAGAAGATAGGATTATTCCCTTTTCTCTTTCAAATAATCTCTGCATTTCTCTTACCTTCCACACTGCTTGAGTGGTTCCATTTTTCCTTGGTTGTTCATTCCCACAGCCCCAGCTTGTACTGTCAAAAAGTTAGATGATTCTTCCAAGTCCTTACCATAAGACTAATTAAAAAACAAAGCAAAAAAAAAAACACAACACCCATGTTCAGAAATAGATTAATTTAAAAAAAAAAATAACAACTCAAGTGATCAAATGTCTGCAGATTCTATTTTTGCGTAATTTCTATACCGTAAGGGTCCCTGTACATAACAGAGAAAAATTACAGGGAACCTCTGGAAAGATAAATTTTCCACATTTGTATGGAAAAAGACAACAATAGGCCAATATTTTTTTAAATTAGAAATTATTTAACTATTGCTACTTTAAATATTTAACAGATTAACATTTAAACATCACTTGAGATCACTGTGAAGATTCATGAAGCCCTTAATTACATACTTACATCATCAAGGAACTCTATTTTCAAAGAGGACTCTGCCATTTCAGAAATAGCCTTGGGTACTTCCTCTCTAAAAACAGATGTCCAATATCTCTTCACCTCTTCAGCTGTGAAATATAATTAATTTGATGCATTTCATCTTTTCCTGTTCAAGATACACTTATACAAATACAAACCTTTTACTTATTGTAAAGTACCATAAATTTCCCCTTTCATTATTGTTACTTTAACTGTTCAGCAATCACAGGAAAAAAAAAAATCCCAAGAAGTAGTATTTAATAGCTAGATTCAGTAAACAGATATCTATTATACCTGTTAAGTCATTGACATCATCATCATCTCCTTCTTCCCCTCCTCCAATCACAGCCTGATGTACACTCGGTGTTTGCACAGGTTTAATGCAACTACCAGAAACTTGATCAACAGGAGTTCTAAAGAAGGAAAATAAATCCATCTTTAAAAGTCATCATTTTTTTAATATGTAGTATCACAGTTATTAAAAAAAAAACAAACAAAAAACAAAACAAAACACTACACTACTTACTGCAGCAGGATTAACGGCTGCTGAAAAGCAGCAACTCTTCCTAATTGCATCGAGATAACCTCGCACCTCAGGGTCTAAAAAAACCAACTCTGTAATGTTTATAAAAGCATCCTGAAGATCGTACTTCCTTTTCTCTATAAAGGTCCTGGAGCAAATGCCCCAAAATCAAGCAACCAAGTACTACTGCCAGTCTCCAAATTCTACAACTGATAGCAACGAGAATCCCTCCAAGTACTACCTCTGAAAGAATTCTGAAATACTAAGTCATCAAGTCTGGTTATAATGGTTATTTTATTAAAATAAAGCACCCTGTATATAGTAATCTTAACTCTTGAGAATATAATTAATATTTTTAAAGTTTCAATGGAATTTTTGTTAATGCTATAAAGTATCTCTGACTTCTTTCATTAGTACCAGCAACTTCAACAATACCTTTTGTATTTCTTAAGCAAAAGTTTCTCCATGTAGCTCAGGCCATCCTTCTTGAATTCAATCTGGATAGGTTCCTTCAAAACAGTAAGATTGGTCTGTACCTCACAAATTCCCACAGATTCTACTAGAATTATGAAGAAAAAAAAAATTAAATAGCTATTCAGTTTTATAAACTTGCTATTTAATGACATTATTTTCTAATTAATGTTACAGTAGTAGTCTACGTCTAAGTCGTTGCATAATTCCAAAATTTAAAGGGCCAGTAGTATTAGATTTACACACCGCAGTCAGTAGTGAGGGTAGCCAGTAAAAACTCACTTATTACAGCTTCTCACATAAAATAAAATTACCACATCGGTGGGGGGTGGAGGGGAAGGGGTGGAATCCATGACTCCACAGATAAAAATCCCATCATATCACACAGAAAGAATGAACACTATCCATGGACTAGAGGAAGAAGACTAATTTGTACAAATCCAACCAGACAAGAGGGAGGTTTTTTTTCATATTTTTCCATGCATACTTCAACTGCTTGCATCTTTTCACTGGGACAAAGAAATATTAAGAGCCTGTGGAAGGCAAGCAGAAAACCTACTTTGATACAACATAGGAAATCCTGAGCCACGCACATTCCTTGGCTCAGTTAAAAGCTGTGACTTTATGCTCAAGCACTACAGTTCATATTAAAGTCTAAAGTGAGAAATCACCCCACAGGAAAGTGCAGGGACATGAGTTAAACGATCTGGCCAACAAGAATGGGATAAACACTAATCTGCACGTTATTAAAAAAACCTTCAGAGGTTGTTGTTAATTTATAAAGGAACACAGAGAGAAAACTTAAGATGAAACATTTACTATTCTAACAGAACATCTACTTTCACTAATCAAAAACCTGCTAACTCACCAAAACGGCTCCTAATGTTTTTAAAATGCAATTAAAACAGAAAGAAACCATACCTGATAGGACCTCACGGGCACGCAATTGTTCTCTGTGATCATAATTGTCTTTTCTCCATTGAAGCAAAGCTTTTTGAAAAGACTTTGCAGATTCTTTCTCATTAAATGTACCATTTAGTAATAACTCTTTGTCCTGATTTTCAAGGCCTTTACAGGTTGATGCTGAGGACAGTTCCTAAATCAGATCCACAACTTAATTAATACAACACTTGCAATGATAATCCTCTCCCCAGTTACATACAACAGCGACAACATTTTTAGCATCAGCTATGGAAATGCAGCACCCTTTTTATCTGGGCATAGTCTAGCTACCCTGGGTAATCAAGATCACTCAGGTTTTACATGGTCTTGTTCACAATTAAATTGCAGTGTTCTATATCAAGAGCAAAATAACAAAATTATGTATAAGCACACACACACAAAAAACATTTAACTGAAGTGCTTTTAGTAGGCAGAAAGCAGTAGCCATGGATGGCCTACATGCTATGCACAGGATGGATATCACGCCGACAGACATGAAGAGGGGTCAAAGGGCTGCGCAAGTCTGAGAGCTTGATCCCTTGCTTGGCACACTGTGGAAAAACCTAAGGCCACTCTACCTAACATGTCCTAAACAATAATTTATTTTTTTCTTTTTCCAAACTGTACACTACCTTAGCACTGCCTGCTGACGCTAGCAGAGATGAAAACTTGTCTGATGTGACCTGCTGCTTGCTGTTTACTTTCTTCTGCTCATGATTAATTTTCGATCCATTCAGATTTACTTCCTTGATTAAGTCATCAACGGTTTCCAATTTTCCGACATGTCTATCAGCTTCTGTCTGTTAATGAAACATTATAAAGCCATCGATTGATTGCAAACATACTCAAACACTCCACTAAACACCATATTAAACACCATTAGCAGGTAAGTAACCACATACTGAAGAGCGATTGTGACATAAGCACATAATTTCAATAGTGTGCCAATGTGTGAGAAAAAATTCAATAATCTGAATATTCCATTAGGTACTACACAGGACAGACTAAGTGAGGTGTTTTATGCAGCACATATCATTTAAACAAACTTATGAGCTATGTACTTTTTTAATGAAGTTCTGCTTATTGAAGCTTTTCAGTAGACAGAAGCACATCTGTAGAGGACAACAAGAGGAAAACATTCATTTAAGGAACTAACCAGGACATCCATTCACATACAAAAAACAGTCCAGGCAAGTTCAAAGTATGAAGAACTAGTTGAGTTTGACTGAAATTAGCTACAGAAGAACAACATTTTTACATGGAGATCACAGAAGCAGACACTTAAAGAAGGGAATTTCTCTCTGTAATTGCCCTTCTCCTTGACTCATTCTGTTTCCTATGGCACATGCATTCAGAAGCACGCACCTAAAGATTATGTCAATTTCTTTTACCCCTCATGAAGAAAATAATCTTAACGTTACAGTATAATTCAGCAGAAGTCACATTTCTTTGAAAGAAATCATTTTGTTACTGTAGCTGCATACACCTGCTCTCTTTGAGCAAGCATAGTTGCATTACGTATGGTTGGTTTTGGTACTCCAGCACACTGTATTGAACCGCAGATACAACAGACAGGCTCACACTGCTGTATGATTTGTACAATATCAAGAACATCTTCATTGAGATGTTGCTCAGTTGCTTCAAAACACTTAAGCAAGAATTGCAAAATTTATTTTAGAGAATACTTGCAAAGTTTATTTGTTCTGGCTGCATGTTAAACTGAACTCACATGCTAATTTTCTCCTACTTCAATGCCTAAGCAACTTAGGAATCTCTCTCTGCACCCTTCTGTTAGCTCCTTTTATTAATAGAGGCAGTGTCTAAATAGTTTCAGAGTAAGACTGGAGAGAATAGCAAAGAATCAGTAAAAGGTGGGGGAGGTAGCTAATATATAATAATAATATATAAATACCAAAATTAAAATATAGTAAATATATTAATTTTATTATAACAAAGACAATAAATAAAGTAATACCAAAATTTTAGCTATATTATATATATTTCTAAAAGAGAATACGTTAAAAATGTCTAGATTTATTATTGTTTTACTATTGCTGCCACCTAGATTTCAGTTCCAGGTTTAAAAGTTCTGCTACAGTCTATTAAAAAAAAAAATCCTAAACACTCTGTATTTAGATGTGTGTACGGACATATTTTTATATCCATGTAAAACAGCTCATGGTAAAACTTTTATATCCACTGCATAACTCAGGACAATGCATCATCCCAAACAGATGATTTATTGCTGGTTTTTTGTTACTCACAGGATGGTGTATCTTTCTGTAATTTCCTTAAATGTTCACCTGAAGTTTTTCCACCAAATGATGTGATCTTTCTAGTAACATACTAGGAGTAAGGATCATTGCGACAAGGACGTATTTATTAGACCAACAACTGACAATTTACTGCATTACTAAAAGGATTGTATTTTGAGGAAAAAAAGAATGAGATATCAAATAAATTTCAGTGGAATAACAGAATGACATAGCCAGTGACACCATCAAAAAGTAAAATCTGCCTCCATGAAAACCTCATACGGTAGAACTGAAATAGTTAAATTGATTTACACTCAATCAAGACCCTATCTACATTTTCTATATTTGTTAGCTTGCATTCTGATGATAAACTAACTTTGATTCTTTGTAATCACAACAATGAAATACGAATCCAAACATTTTTTCATAAATCATTCCTCATATGGCTTCTCATTGATTCATTAAATCCAGCTATAAAAGTCATCATTTACATAGGAATGAAAGAGAATTAAAACAAGCATAATAATATGTATTTGGAAAAGTATTTTAAAAAGCAAATCACGGCATTTATCAAAATAAAATTTGGAATAACCTTAAGAGAACAAAAATAGTGGTTTTGTCCAAAAGATAAAAATCAAAAATGCATGTACAATTTGGCTCAAATAAAGAGATGTTACAACCCATTTATGAAATGCAATCAGATATGATGCACGAGAAACTTAAGTTTGTTACAATTAAGTGTTATACAATAGTTCTAGGAGGAATCTTTACTACCCTAATTATAAAATTATAAATTTTTTATTGTTTCATAACAGATACGCGACATAAAGTTGTATGTTAGAAGCTGAATATTACTGTGCTGAATAATAAAACTACACACAACTTAAGCCTCCACTGTATTATATAACATTTTAGTTTCATCACAGTTTACTCCTTTGTGACTGGAATCCAAGTATGAAAGAACCGGGGATGCTGAAAGTGGCATTTGATGGAGTGGACATAATTATAAGCAGGAACTGCACAACTACAAAACCCATCAAGGCACAAGGAAAGCCAGCATGATTTTTTTTCCCTGTATGTATTGCAATAAAACAGCTATGCTATTTACGTCTATGAAAACACTTTTTTTAGCTTAAAAACTTTCTACTGATTAAGTAAATCATGTGATAGCATGAAAGTAATCCCCTTGTAACCCAAGCAACGGCCTTGCTATCGACCAGCGTTGCCCTGGCCTTACAAGTGCTGCTCACGATACCGGAGTTTCTGGGACCAAGAATTAAGGATTTAGAAGCATCGCTCCGCCTGAACGGAGGAGGGGGAGGTTAAGCAAGAAGCAAAAGGCAGCCCAGCCCATCGCGGCACTGAGGATTTCCAGCCCGCCCGTTACTTCAAACGGGCAGACACGGGCGGGGCAACCGCAACGGCCACAGGCACGCGCGGCGCGGCGGGAGCGTCCCGCGGGTGCGCAGCGCCCCCTGGCGGCCCGCCCCGGCCGCGCACCCCGTGGACAAGCGGGAGCGGCCCCCGCCGCCTCCCACAAACCCGGGACAGGCGGGAACAGCTCCCTGTTCCCTAAAAATGGGGATTTACAGCCCAGCCGGGCCTGCGCGTTAAAAGCTCGCACGAAGAACAAACGCACTGAACAATTCCCACGAGTCCTACTGCTCGATACCAGGGTGAAGAGCTCAGCACCTCCATCTCCACCTCCCCTCCTCAGGGACTGTGGAGAACAAGGTCGTCCCTCAGCCTCCTTTTCTCCAAACTAGACAAGCCCAAAGTCCTCAGCCACTCCTCACTGGACATGCCTTCCAGCCCCAGCACCAGCTTTGCCGCTCTCCCTCAAGGACCCTCACATTCTTTGTAAATTGTGGGGCTCAGAACGGCACACAGTGCTCCAGGCGAGGCCGCGCCAACACTGAATCCAGTGGGATAATCGCTCCTTTGAAGCCCCCCAGGATGCGGTTTGCCCTCTTGGCTGCCAAAATAATATGGCACTATATCATATTTTGGAGGCTAGGTTTCCTATTTATGCTTGCTAAAAAGGCAAACATATCTTATTAAATATAAATCACCTCATACTTGATAATGCTAATTTCCACATAGCCAGCAAGTACCAGCTCAGAGAGCAGTCAGAAGTAAGAATGTGCCCTGGTGCTTATCAAAGTATTTAAAATTACAAAATACTCAAGGACCACTCAATTTTGCCCTATTTGCCTGAAACCATACATCTTATTTTAATCGTATGGTAGTGTTTAGTTAAGTCAGAGACCAGTCTTTACCCACATTTACATGCTGGGCAAAGTAATAAAAATACAGCTTAAAGAAACTCCCTGTTAAAGAACTGGTAACAGTTCTGATAACATAATCATTTAATCTGTTTCCCTGCATTCTGGGAGATCAGCATAGAAAACCTCCCATTACTCTATGGAACCCAAGTAGTTATCGCAGCAAGAAATCCTAGAATTAAAGTGGATATCATCAACATGTTTTGGGAAACAGATGAGAAAAATTATTCCTATAATTTCAGTTCCAGAAAGATATTTAAATAAAGTTGGATGAAATTAATCTTAAATACTTAAGTAATTTTTTCCTCTTTTTAAGTTGCTGCACATCTATTAGTCAGTATGGCGCCTCAAGCTGACCATCTTAGAAAGGTCTTCTTTCTCCCAGCAGAACAAACAGCAAAAATAAGGTACTAAAAATCATCTTCAATTCACAAGAAAAGCTAAGGCTAAAAGTTCAAATGAGCTCCTTGACTTTATTATTTCAAAGTAGCAATATTGCCATTAAAATTATTCCCTTTTTCAGAAGAGGCAGAGGCAGCTAGTATGACATCCACAGACTACCATCATACAGCTGCATTGTACAGAAAAACTAACATACAGAAAGCTAACGTAATATTTAGATCTGCACTTGTGTTTGAGGCATGCACATATTTATTTCTATACATCGATCTCTTACCAGCAGTGCACTCTTAATTTCATGTAGTCCACATGCTGTCCCCTTCAATTCAGTTTTTTCAGGAGCTACAGTATTTGCCATTTCATGCTTAGATAGTTCTTTGACTGGCTCTGGAAAAAAAACCAAACAAACAAAAAAACAAATCCAGTACTCCAGTCTATATTTTCTTTATTGCTTACCTGCAGCAACCTCCAAGAACCAGATACTCTACCAGAAGTTTGTGAGTTTTCATTTAGTTAACAAAAATGTCTTTACCTTGAATCTGTTCTTTGAGTATTTGCAACTTCACTTTTCCTGAAGAAACCTACATAGAAGAATATTTACATATATATATAAACATCAAGGTAGATGGACTATGAATATTAAATGAAAATTAATAGAAGACTAACTTTCATAAAATGAAAATGTTACCATTTCTAGGAGAATAGCTAAGCATGTATTTAAAGAGTAAACTCCCTGTATTGTTCATGACAGCCATTCAGCCTGTGACCAATTTCCCTCCGCATTCATGAAATGACATTGTCCTTGTTTGCCCAGCAAAACGTACATAGCAAGGGTTTTCCACAAGCACAGACCTCCAGAAATTTCATGACCTCAGTGACTTAAGCTCAAATGCCCAGCAAAGCCTAATGCACATATAAACTGCATAGAAATCTACCTATCTGTGGGCAGTAGGTGTCAGTTTGGTTTTCTTCTGCTTCTCCTCATTACCCTTCCATCATCTAGCACCCCAGTAACTGATCGTTTCCAATGGTTTTGCTCCTCAGTTTTTCCCCGCAAGCTGAGTCCGCACTGTGCCCTCACTTTCCCTCCTCCTAATTTCATGCACCTGCAGACATTTTAATTTTGCCCTTCTGAAAATTCTGCCCAATACATCTTATCCTTAGCCATCACAGCAAAAATCTTGAGGTCTTTGAAGTAGTAACAGCTCTGAGTTACTTGTCTCAGAAAAAGGGAAGGAGAAAGAGGCGAGCTAAAGAAAACCTTTTCATTCTGATCCTCTCTTCTACTCATGGGCAAGTAGGCAATTTTATTGAAATTGAGTGTGTTGGCCAAGAAGAGCTTCATGCCAAACTGCTGCTGCTTCGAAAGACTTCAAATAGCAACTGTGATGGCTTAGTCTGAATTTGTCACTGTCTGTTCTTCTCTTCAGACTTACACAAGCTTTATTTCAGCCAGTTTCAAGTGGTCTCTCTTCACTAACAGCTCTCGTTTCAACACAGCATACATAGCATGGCTCCCAGAAAAAAAAAAAAAAAAAAAAATTCTACGAGAAAACTCCCTTTTTATGTCCCACTCAGTATAATTTGCGTGCCTCTCCAGACACATCAGTGTCTGCTATAGGAAAGAGGAAGTATCTGTAAGTTGAGCTACTTTGGAAAATCTGTAGGGGATCCCCAAATCCTTACTAATTCATGGATCAAGTAAAGAACATAAGCTCTGTTATCACAATTGGTATTTTAACAGCACTCATGAACACTATTTGGTGACGGATACACCTAATGCTTGCTTCCATGATGTATGAAGCCTCAAGGACAAGAGCCTAAGCTGTTAAAATGATTAATTTATTTCACTAGAGAATGAACTATTAAGACTAGGTTATTACAGTTGGAAGTGATAACACTCCCTACGAGGTCCAGTCTTCAGCTACTTACAAATTTGACCAACTTTTACCATTCCCTTACATCTGCCTTATCCTTAATATTTTTTGAGAGTTTGAGCAAAATTGCCCTGGTCATTTCCAGAAGGAAATAAGGGGAAAATACCCCACTGTGTACATATATATTAAAAAGAAAACAAATTTTTCAATGACTTTCAGGAAAGTTCAACCTCATTCCTTTTAGGTCTAAGCAAGAATATCACAGAACAAGAGTCAATTGATAAGCTTAATCTAGTTTTTAAAACACTCAGAAGCATTCAGTCTCAGTCCAAAAGAACGGCCTGATCCCAGTCCTTGTCCATGAGAATGCTTCAAAGATCTGTTTAACCCACACTTGACCAAATAGCATCAGTGCTCAGGATTAATGTAGGACTTTTCCAGCTACTGTGGACCAAGTGGCGAGTCAAGTTCTGAGTCTCCTGGTATACTTACTGAGAGGAAAGAAACCCAGAAGAATCATAAGAAAGGTTACAGGACATGCAGAAGTGGGGAAAAAGAAAAGAGAGAATGAACCAGACAGTCATATGGAAGTTCTACTGTGAATGCAGATGCCATTACGCAGTGACTGAGTTAAAGAAAAAACTTTAACTGTAGTATTTTTTTTTAATGTGGTGTGCCTTTTGCATAGCTTTTATCTATGAAGATAGATAACTTTTACTCAAAATGTCACCTGTAGCCTTGTATTTCAGGTTCATAATGGACATTAGACAAGGCCTAATTTGAAAGACAGGCTCCCGATGACTTCTGTCAATACCTAATGAGACTTTTACAATAGTAAATCTGCAGAAGCAATGAGAATTTGCTATCTATTGCAATCAAAAAAACAACAGATCACCAAACAGAACTTGGTGTTCCTCCAGCAGAAAGGGAACCATAAGCTTGGCATGCAAAAATAAACAATCAGAAATTATAGTCAGAAGGTGCTTAACGCTTTATTTTTACAGTACCTGAAATTTCCACATTCCATAGCTTAAATGTTCTAAATCTTGTTTTGTTTTAAATAGTTTTACTGCCAATATACTGATAATTTACTACCTTATTATGGTTTCCTTTGCTTTGTGACAAAACTCGAGCATGGCTGGTCATTGCTGCTGCCTGTCCAGATTTCCAATGATAAGCACTTGATTTCCTATGAACCAAGAGCAAGAAAGAACTTACAAATTATGCCTTCTTTAAAAAAGAGAAGCATAAAGGTTTTCCTTCAAGTTTTTAAATGATAGAGCATCACAAAGATAAAATACTTGTCTATAGGATCATCAATTCCCCAAAACACAAACACCTCCCTTCCACTGAAACCTGCTTTACATCTACTTTAATCGTAGTGAAATCATCAACTGTGTAAAAAAGTACTTATTTTTAGACCATCAAATTGGTCTAAGTTTTTAGACGTAAGAAAATCCCATCAATTCTCTAAGGTTGGCTTTAGAAGAATAAAAATGCAACAGCAGCATGCTTTAGATAAATCTTCATCACCTCAATTTACTCTAGGGCATTCATCCAGCACAGCTAAAATGCAGAATCTTTTAATAAGCCAGGAACACATACCTACAATTAAGATTTCAGTGAATATCAGATATTGACTACTGTGACAAACATGGAAGATAGTGGGGAAGAATTTAAGACTAAGGGAGATTAAACTGTGATTTTCAGCTTTAGCACACTGCTTAATACACTATTACATATTTATCAAGTATTGAAATGACTGATCTACTTTGTTTTAGAGAAAACCAAACACAGTGCAAAACAAACTAAAGCATAAAATGCAAGAGGTAAGGAAAACATATGGGAGGGAAGAGGGATGATCTTCCCACCAGTGGTGCAAATGCCCGTGATTCATGCCATTTGAACTCACACCGCCACCACGGTCAGGGCTTGCGGGTACAAGGCCATGAGAACACTACAAGAACTGCATGAGAACAAAACGGGGGAAAAAGTGCCACGCACTATCTGGAAAACACTGACTCAAGAGCTCGAGCAAAAGTTTACAGAGCTCTAAAGAGCAGGCCCTTGGCATTACCAAGACTAAGGCACCAAGGTATCCAAGGCACTCGTCTCTCCAGTGACAGAATACGTCAGGCAGACGTACGAAGAAAGGGAAGCAGATGTTGCAGAGATCTGCTAACGCTCAGAGTGAGCCAGTAACAGAGCTGAGATTTAAACTTCCACCCTAGCACTTGCTTCATTACATTATGCTTACTTTCCAAGCCATGTTTTCCATGATATGGAAAATGACTTTCTGGGAAGCTACACAGATGCACGCAAAACAGGATCAAAGCAGTATTACAAACAGCATCCTCTTTAGAAACTTCAGAAATAAGACTGAAATAGCGCAAGAGAAATTACTTTCTCTCTCCTGCTTTAAAACTAAGGTGACAAATCCAACTAGACAAGGGGAAAAAGGCAGAAGAGGGAATCAATGAGGAAAAGGGATCTTTGCTGCTGAAGGAATATCCCTACCAGGAAGGATTTGTTAGTTTACCTAAAGAAGAAAAAAAATAAAAATTTTACACAGAAGTGTAAAAATAAACAAAAATTCATAGAGTAGCAAGTTTATCACTGGGAAGAAAGATTGAGGAGAGGAGAATGAACACTATTGTGAATTCCAAACTTTGCAAGAGCTCCTATCTGGGGCAGGGGCAGGTATGGAGAGAGCATCTCATTGGATTTCTTTTTTTGAAACAGAAGTTTAACCTACTTTCTCTCTTCTTTTTCTCTCCTCATGTTTGACTGTAGTTGCCGTAATTTCTTCTCCATCTCTTTGTTTTCTTTTTCTAACTGCACTTTCTCCAACTGTAGTTCTCTGACAGTTCTGGAGAAGTTAGAGTAGTAAAATATTCATTAGAAATTACATGAAAGACAGTAAGGCACCTGAAGAAGTTTAAACCAGCAAGAAAAAAAAAAAAGTGGAAAAATTTGTCATTAAAAGGCACATCACCCTTCTATCTGCCAGCAAGACTGAAAACAGCTGTGGAAAATTGTGAGCAGGTCAGATGCAAGTTCCTTGGACCCAAGAATACCTCATTACAGAGGGGCATGCTGACAGTGATACAGCTACTCCAATATCAGCTTTCGAGTATTTAAAAATGATACAATTGTGTTTGCATTCAGAAAGGTTTGTTGCTTAATTATATTAAAATAAACTAACCCAGTGAATTCTTTAGTATTGTTTGTTACAACGTTTATGTTAGATATGCAGTTATAAGACCTATAAACTTACTCAGAAACTAGGCTAAAGACTAAGAAAAGAAAGGCTTAAGGATAAAAGCATAGGGAAAATACCAGAAAAGAAACACATCATGATTCTTCTTGCTGTTACACAAACATCTTCTACTTAATGTTGCATTAAAACTTAATAAAAATCGTGAAAAAAATCTCTATTACAATCAGATAAAATGCACTTACTTTGCTTTTAATCTCACTGAAGTTCCAGTTTTTGAGCCTGGGAGTATTACAAAATCATTCATGTTCATGATACCCAGTACAATCTCCTCTAAAAAAGAGAATTTCAATGATCTACAGTTAGCAACCTGTTGAAATGGGAATTTGATTGAAATTAAAACAGTAAAAACTTGTTACAAATCTAAATACATTAGTGTATAGAGGGAGAGAAATGGAACACTGAACTTTTTTGTATGAAGTGCCAATAAAATCCTAGAGCAACTCTAAATTAAATTTAACAGAAAGAAAAAGTTTTTATTACATTTATGAAACCAGGGAAAAGATTTACTTGTCTGTTTCATTTTAGCAATTCCCTAAAGGTCAATGAAAGCAGTTTAATATTAAATAAAACACAGCTTTCTTCAACCAGACCCAGAGAAAGCACAGAGAAGGAGAAAATTGTATCAATGGCTACGAAGTCAAACCCTCTCAACTGATTTGGAAAGATAAACATCTTCTGTCATATACAAACTGATACAAAAGAATAGGATAACTCACAGAGCAGAGTTATTCCCTTCTCTCAAAACTTCAAGACAGTGGTATTTTGAAGACTTTTTTGGTTTTTCCCCAGGTTGTAAAATACTCTTCCAGCAAGCAAGTTCATGCAGCACGGAGTCTAAACTGAAGTTTAGCATCCATACCCCTCCCTCCTCCACTGGAATGCTTGCAGTGTAACTAGTAGAGATTAAGCAGGCTGCTGGAAGAAACACGCCAACGCTCGATTTCAAGCACAGTGCCAAAGCTGAACATTTACTCGCGCTGCTGGGATGCATATGGAAAAGAAAAAAAAAACAAAACCAACTTTATAGTCCCGAGACTTACAGCTGACAGGACGTTTGGAAACTGTTCTTCAACTGTTGGCTATCAGATTCCAGCTGAAAGCAGGACCTAACTGAAATGATGTGGAGAAGCTTAGTATTTGAAATACATCAAATGTATAACTGAACTGAAGAGAAAAAGCTCAGCTGCCTGTTTGCACATAAACTTGAAAATTACCATTAATACAGTTAAAATGTGTCCAAATAATCCCTCCATCCATGAGGCAAAACTCCTGTCAATGGCACATTGCAAACAGTTAAAACATCTGGTGCCACAGAGCCTGAAAGGAATGACATTTCAGTGCTGACAGAAACATCAGACACGCGCACAAAATACATTTCTAACTGTGCTGGAAAAACCAAGCACGCCATTCTTCCTTATCCTTTCAAATAAATTATTCTTTTCTCACATTCTAAGATAAAAGAAGACTCTGTTAACATAGAATAGAATAGAAGACGGTTCTTCTCTCGGCAAATGTGTGCTAGCAGGACTAGCACATCTAGACGCTGGTTTGGATGTAGCCCAAACACCACCCAAAAATAAAAACAGAGGTGAATGACTGAAGCCAGCTCACCAAGCTCAAGGAGGGAAAGCAGTTAACTCGTATAAATGATGGGTTTTTATAAACTTTAACATACTCCACTGGAAGGAAATATTTAATGTGGTAACTGAAAAGTTGTGACAGTATCAGAGATAACACTATCTACAAAGTTTCAGGAATACAGTGATACTGGGTAGGAAAAAAAAAAAAAAAAGCATCAAGTTATAGATAACAGGGGATGCAGATAGACAGAAGGTGATAAAAAACCTGACGTGTTCTGAGAAAATACCTGAATTCATTTAATAGCTATTAGAGCATAACTCTGTTTTTATAAGAACAGCTGTAAAACACTGAGACTGTAACACTCAAAGTTAAACACACTCCATTTAGGGAAATGTGCACCCTTAGCTTGTAAGGCACCCTTCAGTACCCATGAGAGGGGCTGTCAGGACTGCCAGGGAGGTCCCCCAAAGGCAAGTACTAACGTTTCCTCAGAAACAAACTCCGTACTTGGAGACAGACTTGTAATTTAAATATAGACTAGAGTGTGTATTTCTTTTTCTGTGTGCTTTTTGTTTACTTATGAATCCTTTTCTCTTGTAAGATGAATTTCCAGTGAGGCAGAGTAAAGCAACTCATCGACATAAATAAATCAAGCATTAATTATCCACATCCTTTCTGCCAGCTCTTCCACACACACTAGTACTCAAATTTCATCATTCTAGCAGGCTCCTCTGTGCTGCTAACGGATACACAGCGCAACAAGGGGGGAAAAAAAAAAAAAAAAGAAATGTTTCTGCTAAGTGAAATTTAAGTTAATTTAAATTTTAAGTCTGCATAGCTAAATGAACACAAATCCCATGTACTCGATATCTCAGCTTAGCTCAAATTTCTTCCTAATCAATTTACAGACAGCTTTATAACTTAAAGACAGCTGAAGATGGCTGCAGTCTATTTCAAACTACAAGGGTTTAACTAGAGCAGACTAAATTCCAACAGTTTTCTCACATCAATAAGCCCATAAAATCCAAAGGGATACTACCGTATACGTAATAGCTCACATCCAATTATCATAACCATGAACGTAGATTTCATGCTAGACTGACTCCTATCCACTTACCAATAATTCAAACCAAACTATTTTCTTTGAAGAAGAATTCTTAGTGTAACAAAGACTTTGTCTAGCATTGCTCTCCGCCCATTTGCTGTTAAATAATATCAGCTTTGGTCCTTCCAAACAACACCCTTGAACACTGTACTAATTGGAGGGGAGAAAAAAAAAATCACACAAAGTTTAATTGCCTTGTAAATCTGCTCCTAATAGCTAGTCTAAATCCAGCTCTCAGGTGTGGTAACATAATATCAGTCTCTTGGGATAAATTTTTATTCATGCCCCACTATCTGTGACATCACCCATTTGAAACTTCACTTTCTATTTTTAAACAAACTATCCATTTCTGTCTTTAATGCTGTACAACACGCACAAAGTAAGATCATAAAAAAAAAACCAGGTTCAATCAGCTAAATGATACTTTCCCTAAGTTATTTTCCTATACTTAGCAATTTTGTCACACGTTGGATAGATGTATTGTCTCAATGCCTCTGGCAAGTCAACACCTATTTCTACCTGTTGTGTATTGTCACTATTTAACCAAGAACTATTATTTTAACTATATTTCAGGTAACTTTAAACATGAAAGACGCTAGCAGAATGGGTCTCTGTCTCTCCGTATAGTCTACTCAAAAAAAAAAAAAAAAAGAAATCCCATTACCGAGTATGTTTCCCGAGATAAATGCCTTACCATCCACACTCTATGGCTGCAGTGCCTGGCCTGTGAACTCCTGCAGAAGCAGTGCAAAGGCAGCAGCAGTCGGGGGCAAGAACAGGCGAATACGCGGGGCCAGGCGCCAGTACTTGCCTGGGACGCTTCTCTCCCGCTCCAGTCCCCGCTAAGCAGGGCTTACGGATTTCAAACAGGCCAGGCAACAGCTCTAGGAAAACACAGAACAAAAAAAGAGAAAAAAAAAAAAAAAAAGATGGTGTAAAAACACCCTGCTGTCAAAGCTGTGGGGTTTTTGTTTGTTTGTTTGTTTGGCTACCGAGGGCTCTGTTTTGCAATGAGACCGATGAAAGGTAGGAAGGGCAGGGAAGAAGGAAAGCGCCTACAGCTGCCAGCTAAAACCAGAAAGCCGGAAGGAGGGGAATAAAGAGAAAAATGTAAAGAACAAGTACAAACTCAGACTGTAAGGGTGCGCGGGGAGGCCGTTCCCGGCAGAAGGCGGGGGCACCTCCCCCTGCCCCCAGATACTCCCTCAGCCCCTCGGCACCGGCCTGGCGGCTGCTCCCGGGGAGAGAAACGCTTGCCCGGGCGAGAGGAACCCCCACGGCCGGGCCCCTAGCGCCCCGACACAGGCTTCAGCCTCCGACCCCGGCTCCCGCCGGTCCCAACCCTCGCTCTGCGGCTCTCACCCCCCCGGGGGGATCGCTCCGGTACGGCCCCGGCCGCGGCCCCGTGTCCCCTCCGCGCTGCCGCCGCTGCCCGCCCCGCGCCGTTCCCATGGCAGCGGCGGCGACGCGCTGCTCTAGCGGGAGGCGGAGAGTCCATTTGAGGCCGCGGGTGGGGGGAGCACTGAGGGGAGAGACGAGTCCATGTGGCGCTGGGGGGGGGCTGCGGAGGGAGGGTACCGCGGGGGCTGGGAGAGGGGCGAGGCCCAGCCCTCACCACTGCCGGGGCCCTCGGGCTGGCCGAGCTTCTCGGCGGCTCACTCACGGGTCTTAAAGCTGGCCCTCGGAGTCCCTTTGCCTCAAGTAGAGCTGGTGCTGGTGCTGCCACAGGCGCCATCAACAGCCATCGGGCCCGCGGAACCCTCCAAAAATCCTGAGGGAGAATCACAGAACGGTTTGGGGTGGAAGGGAACTAAGCCCACCCAGTCCAACCCCCTGCAAGGAGCAGGGACATCTCCAACCAGATCAGGTTGCTCAGAGCCCCGGCCAACCTGGCCTTGGACGTTTCCAGGGGTGGGGCAACCTGGGCCAGTGTTCCACCACCCTCAGCGCAAAAAAAACATTTCTTCCTTATATCCAGTCTGGATCTACCTCCTTCTATTTTAAAACCATGACCCCTTGCCCTGTCACAACAGGCCCTGCTAAAAAGTTTCTCCTCATCTTTCTTATAAGCCCCCTTTAGGTACTGGAGATACAATAACGCATTTACAGCACCTCTATCCCCTGACTTTTAGGTTTTCAGGATGTACTTTCATCATGGTTTTTCCCCCACAATAAGTGCAAAGGCTTTTCTACAGTGGGAAGAAAAAAAAAAAAGCGTGGCTGGTGTTTTCACGCTTCTGCAAGGCGTAGTGCTTCCTCCCAGCAGAAGTGGTAGGGGATGGTGCCCTGAAAAATGAGGCCACGGGGGATTTATCTCAAATTGCATGGACCAGCTGAGCTAGAGCTGGCTTGGATCCGCCTTCCAGGAATACACCCAACTGCTGTTGATGCAAGCGTCTTTTCAACCTTTATTCCCAGTCCCACTACAAAACACGCCTCTGTTTATCTTTGTATTTGGGCTCTTCTGTGTTTTCATTCTAACTTATTATTTATTTAGAACTTCATCTCTGGAGGAACCAATGTACCCTTCCTGCTGATTCAGTGCCGTGCTTTAAGCAGCTAAATCTAAATCAACCTAGCTGAGTGCAAAGATGCCTCGAATCACTTTTTGTACAAGTTATCCCATTATCCACTGGGATAACACTAACCTTTAGCGCTCAGGACCCAGAGAGCTATCGGGCTTCCTTGTGACATTTAATTTTCCAGAAAAGCTCTATCTATGCCCACCCTGTAGATACGTGCAGTTGTGATTTTGTGCGTCACCTCTTGGCTATTCCAGACATGAAATTTATGTATCTGCCAATAAGCAATAACCCCCATGCCATTCCCTCAAAGGATACCTAGAATGCATGGTGAGATAATAATTTTTAGATCAATCAGCCCTAATCAATGGTCTAACCCTTCCAAGTTTGGTGGCTAGACCATTGTTTATAATTGATGCTCCTTTAGGGGAAAAAACAGTCTTTACAGAAAAGCTGGCATTTCAGGAAAAAGCTCTCTGTTTATGATCCAAGCCAAGCTTTAATAAGTGCAAACTATTATCTGTTTGAAATTTATGCACTCTTAAGCTATATTTCATTTGGAAAATTTGCATTTGTCCCATATGTATTCAAGCTAGGAGGCACAAAATCACTTACACTGTTTTTCTTGACTGTATAATCTGTCTGGCAGTAATTTTCCTTCATCGTCCTGGTTACAGTACAGTTTGCAAGATTTTACCCTGACAAGCAATTTGAGTTGAGAGCCTGTGGAAACACATACGGATTTTTTAATCTTGAGAGGGAACTGTCATTTGCATAATGAGTATGAATCTAAAAATATGTGGTAATGCTCTCTTCTTTGAAACAAATTTGGAGTTTTCTGTTTGACCAAAAATGTTTTGGTGAAAAAGTAGAAATAAATTATTATTATTATTATTAGTATTAAAGTTACATCAGCATCAGGAAAAAAAAATTATTTTTAGAAGATATTTACACAAAGCTCACCTATAAAAACAACCAGTAGCTGGATACAGAGGAGGCCATATCGTCCTAAACGCCGGTGTCTGCATCCTTCTGTCCTGTCCTTGTTGTGGTAGAGCAGGGCAGTGTGGACGGTGTAACCATGCCGTTAGCAGTAGCCGATGCGTATTCTGGACCTTATTTGGACCATTGTTTTGTAGCATTTAGACATGTTCTTTCCTGTAGAAAAACCATGTTGTTAGAGGCCACATAAATACAGTTCTTCATGTCACGTATTCTATAATAATGCCTTACTGAAAGGCACTGTGCAAGGGATACTTACCCGTTATCTTTAAAGAATGTAAAAGTAATACATTATTCTAGATAAATTATGTCCCAGTCATTATTACAGTACTAAAGACTATGTTTAATTTCAAAGTTTCCACCAGCAAAAATGCAAGACTTTCCTTTTAGTTTATAGGTAAGATAATTTTCTGCTGAAAAATTGGTGTTCATCTTCCAAAACTTGAATGATTCATACCAACTTTGTGAGCTTAGGATGAAGTACTTTAGCTGGAAGAGTACGAGGAGCCTGTTCTGTGTGAGGTTCGGATCATTAGATTTACATACATGGGAGATGAAATAATGCAGAATTTGATGGTGGCATTCTATGCGTCACCACATTTATAATCAGATTATTTACATTTCAGCCATTCTATGCATCTTCTTTGGTGTTCAGTTCTACTTTTCTTTTCATTTACTTAGATCTGATTTTCATAATTAAACATAATTTTGTATTTCTACAATCAACTTTCACAAACGGGGATCACACAAAGAAAGGAGTGCATGCCTAATTTCTCCCAGAGCCACTTTTCTTGAAAGTAAATGTAAAGTTTATAAGGGGAAAACCAGCTGAAATTCAACTCAAATCCATCTGGTGGAGTTGTGCTATAAGTTATAAACCCTCTGTGTTTCTTAAGGCTATTCCTGTTGCCGTTATCTACCTTTGTTCTCATGCTGCTCTTGGCAACAAGGGAAACCACATTTGTGAACTTTGAGGGTTTTGGCTATTCAGTCGATATTTAAATATTTGTAAACAAGTTTTGAAACTCTGTATTTAAAGCTACAGTTAGAAAGAACACCTGAGCACAGAGGTAAGAACCTTACCAAGAGTGAATTTTAAGGGCTTGTACCAACCCACATTCCTACTTTGATTGGCAGTCCCTTAAATTTGTTTCAAGATTCAGTTTCAAATAAAATAAAAGGGTGTTTATTCCTAATGTGGAATGACTGGAAGCAGCTTTTACTGCATCAGGACTGAGGAACTCTGAAACTCTTAAGATGTTTTTAAACGTGTTTCCTCTTTAACTTTAGGTAAAGGACACAGGACTTAGCCCGCTCACTGCAGAGCTGAAAGATGCAGAGCTGAAAGATGCATGGGACGGCAAGAAGGTCTGTTGAGTTCAGTACTGGGCAGTTTACAGTTAGATGAAGACCAGGCATTTGGGTTCCTAGTCAACTCCCTGCATCGTGATCCCGGACCACATTTCTGTACCGTAAGGCTCAGCCCTTGACATCGATGACTGTTAGGCAGGCTTGATTTGGCCAATTTTATTTCCATCCAGCCTCCTGCCATTCCCAGAGGAGATGAGTCACTGCGTACAGCTGCATGCCAGTCTGGAGAGAAAGCTCCCAAAGGAAGAGAGAAGGCTCCTCTTCAGAAAAGCCTCTGTCCCCGTCATTCCTGTGTCTGTGGTGGGCTGTAGCACCAGTACTCCTACAGCAGAGACTGATCGATAGGGAGGCACCGCCTCCTGTGAAGGTGAGGTCCCAGACCCAAGATTTCGGGCTTTCTGAGGTTGGAGAGCTATGAGTTACTGAAAGTGAAGAAGGAAGAGAAAATAGAATTCTAGTTTTTTCCTCAAGCTCCCTTTGTTCACTTTCCACAAACATTCATGCAGTTCAAATTCCGCTTCCATGAACATTTACCAAAAGCCAGCTTTAAAATCTCATAAACCAGTATTTGCAGGAAATGAACTTCAAATTTGCTCTGGAACAGCTTGTTCTTATGACTAGGCAAGAAATGGAAATAACATCATTTTACGTGACCAGGAACTCTTAATACACTTTCAACAAAAGTAGAGTATTTTTAGTCTTCAAGAAGAGACCGCATTAGTTGTTAGTTGTGAATTATTTGCTCCGCTTTGTAATACAGCAAGAGCCTTGTTTCCCCCACCGTTTTTGGCTGCAGACACATACGCGGAATGAAAGCTACCAATCAGTCAGCCGTGAAGCATGTTGTCCTTTTAGTCACATCAGATCCCATTTAAGATGTTCAGGAGTATTAAAGCTATTTAAACGCAGGCCAACCCCTGAACAGCGTAATCCTCTTTGCTTGATAGGAAGAGGGCTGGTTAAGTCTGCTGGGAAGACAAACCCAAGCAGGGTGCATGTTCAAGGAAGACGGTGGTGGAAACACCTTGGATAATGCCAGTTACCCAAGGAGCTTATTTGACCCATGTGGTCAGTGAGCTCATGCTCTGTGTCATAAAATACCCCGGTTTTTTAGCCTGTCATTCAGTAAACCCTGAGATCAAAGTCTCTATTACATGTTTGTTTTACTGTCCGAACTGCCCTTCACAACTCCCAAAACTCCAGAGCTACGCAGTCATGTTCGATAATTTTTTAGCATTCTTCATAAATAAGGATTTCCTTGCTCAGCCAGAGCACCTTCTCTGATTAAAAACCTTGGGCTCAGCCTTGGGCTCAGCCTAGCACACGCAGAAACGATCTCAAAACTGCACAGAGGAACGCGCATCAAAGCATCGGAGTTTACCTGACAAAAAGAGATATTGTTCACCTTGAGGAGTGATGCAATGACAAGATAATTAATTTCTCCTTACAAATGCCTTCAAGAAAAAAAACACTAGTGCTTTTGTTGGCCCTGCTTCACTCAAAATTCAATCAAAAGTATTAAAAAGTGGAGCCACATTTTGGGTTTGTTGTGAGATCAGGTGAGTTTCAGGTTGCATTACCAAGTTTCAGGCAGCTCTATAATCTGCAGCCTCCACGTCTGAAGGTAAAGCAAGCTGATACCCACAAAGAAAAGCACTTTGCAGTAATAAATGGAAGGGATTATCTTCAGTGCTTGCAGTGAATACAGCTGCTGGATAGTGTTTTATTTGTTCACTTAGTAAGGATAAAAAAAAATGAACTTGTCTTAAGCCATTCAGGTTTAAGACAGGCTTTATCTCCCTGGTTGGAGGGAAAGATTAGCACTTATTAGAGCCTAATCTTAGTCATATCCATTTAAAAATAGGACTTCAAATTGTCTAAAATATTTAAACATGATGAAATGGAAAGACTTAAGACAGCTGAAGTCTTAAGAGGAAAAAAAAAAAACCTGAAGATTTTTCTATGAAGATTAAAGTAGCTTTCATAGAAAAGCCCTGAGAAAATAAAAGAAAATAAAAGAACAGAAGGAGGAAAACAGCAGCCTTTGCTAGTGTCTGTACAAGGAAAATTAAGTCATAGATGTACTAAAATGGCTTAAGAAATTATGAGGACTTAACTGTTTAGTTGCTCTTTCATAGCCAAAGACAACACAACCATTTTCCTTTGTCTAACCATTTGTTTGTCTGGGTGGTCAGACAGTCTTTGCCTTTCATCTAAAAGTGTGTTAAAGCATTCAGGTGTAGTCAGGTATTAAAAACAGAAATGGCACTTTTCCCAAATTGTAGGAAAGAGAAAACACAGCTTCTTGTTCATGTGCAGATATTAAGAGTGGAAGAAGCAAGAGTTACTCGCCGATCACAGGGTGAGGCCAGGTGGCAAGCGTTGCCTTGAAGACATTCCACGTTTTAGCCCCCTGAAATTTCCACCTCTGCCGAGGATCATCCTTCCCTTTTGCTCAAAAGCTTCACCATCGTAAGTGACATTGGTCTTTTATGCCCAAACCTCTGAGGAGGTTGGATGTGAAATGCCTTTTCTTGAAGGCTTTTCAATAGAGAACCGGCATGAAGAGCAGGATGGCAAGATAAGCGCAGTGATATCCGTTGTTGAGAGGCTTTGTTGCTGTCAGGTTTAGCACCAACAATGGCTTTTTCCAGCTGTGTGCACCATGAGATATAGCCATCAAGCCTGAAGATTACCACGTCAGTACTGTATTCAGACAGATGGACGGCAGGTTTTTCTGGGTAGACAGGGAAGTGGCAGTTGGGTTTTTACGGAAGGATAGGCTGAATTGGGTTTGCTCCTTCTCCTCCCCAGTTACTGATCTGCGAGGCGACATTTTTAAATGCCCTAGGTCATACAGATGTGAGCCAAAACTCACTTTGCATCCATTCTTCTCTTCCTCAGACTCACAGCACTACTTTTCTTACCCGATACCCCAAGTCTCTCGATGCTGCTTTTCACCCGGCCATTTGTAAGACTGTTGCTGCCTTTCCATGACTTGCTGTTGATATGGGTCTCATATAGGTCTGCAGCGCCTCAGTTTCTCTCCATTCTGGAATGGGAAAAAAAGCAGGAATAAGAAGATAGCTTGTCTAAGATTAGTTTTGTTTGCAATAACATCCACAAACCTCCTAGAAAGACTGAAACTAAGAAATCCTCAACTGAACTTTACATATAGGCATTCATTTGACATGGTTAGTGAGTGCACCTCAGTTTTGGTATTTATATCTGAAATAGCTTTGTAGAGCTTCTTCAAAGCCTTGCCAAGGTGTTTCTATGTCATCATCAATATTTTCGTCAAAAATTGGATGTGAGAAACAGTAAATGGGCAATAATTATTAGCTTAAACAGTGATACCAAATTATTTCTCATAGCCCTAGTAGAAATAGTTGAACACATATATAAAAAAAAAGAGAAAGAATAAGACACACACACAAAAAAAGAATGTAGATCACAGTCAAGTTGTACAGGCAGAATGCTAACACACCGTCTTTTAAAGAACTTTCACTGGAATTGCTTACAAATATGAGGAAATATTGCTTATTTAGCACATCTGTAGGGGAAAGAGATGCTTCTCTAGAAAAGACGGTTTTTAATATAATCATTAAAATAATTCAGTCTAGCAAAAGTTTGACATTTTGCTTTTGCTAGGCTTCGCAAGACTGCAACCTTGCCAGCTTTGTTTGTTTGTTCCAGGTCGTGTGTATTTTGTAGACTATGTGCAAAATGTGATAAGGACGGTTTGGTCTGCTAAACCACTGCAATGGCACATTGAAAGGAGAAAAATCAAAAGCTCAGATCCTGTTTTTCCGGGCTTGGAGGGATATCAGCTCTTATTGCTGTCATTTCTGACTTGCTGAATAACTTTTAACGAGCTGTTACAGAAAGCACTGTGATCAACAGAAATGTTACTGGAGTCACTGACACTGAAATCGGTGCTAGGTGGGTCAGAAAAACTGATTTGTGCATCGTCAGAGTCTTTGTTATGTTTCAGAAAGAGCTCGCCTGGTTCCGGCATTTAAGTTGCTGGGAAACTTTCAATTTTTTATAATGGAAAGTTTCCCAGCAACTTAAACGCAGGAATCTTTGCAACTTTTTCAGTTCTGAAATTAATTCTGGAATTGTTTGCAACAGGCCTTCAGAATTCAGAAAGCCTAGAGATGGCCCATGGCTCCTAGACCGGTGTCCATCGCTCTGGGTGAGCTCTCCACATGCAGCGCATGATGATGGGAGAGGAAAGCATCTCAGGGAGCTGATGTAAAGCAATGATTGTGCAAATTCTTTCATTCTATGTGAGATTTTCTTCCTTGTTCTCATTTTAAGAGCTACAAGTGTAAATATATCCACCTCTGAAATATTTTGTGCCATATCCTTCCAGAAAAGTGGAAAACTTTGTCTCTTGATCATCTCAACCAAAGAGGTCTCAAATGAACATTTTTGACGTCATAGCAGAGCTTCCTTTCCACAATTAGCAATTTAGATAGAAACATCCTTTTCTTTCCGATTAGCAAGTGCGTTTCCCCAGTCTCCTTCAGGCTCTGTTCCAGTGCTTTGTTCTGAACCATCATGGTTGGCCTCTTTTGAAGCAACCACCTTTATTTTTTTTCCAATTGTGCCTGGTTTAATAATTAATAAGAACTTCAAAAAGAGACAGTTTTTGGAGCCCAGTTGTGTTAGGTGATTGTGAACAGCAGGCAAATCAGAAACCGAACTGTGATGCTTAGGGACCTTTAGTATCAATATTAACGATCTATTTTCCATGTTTTTACATTATTGTTTTGGACTTAAGTATCTGAGTTGTGCCTAAATACTGCTAGAGATGCCAAGGACCTTTAGTAGATAGATTTCTTGCTGCGCTTTTCACAGAAAACTCTTTACAAAATGCTATAATTGAATGTAATCGTTGTAAACACCAGCACCCTACAAATGAGCCCGGCCTCCAAAATCCTCATAGAGCCCACACAAAAGTACCATCTCCTACCTACGTAAAGGAGGTGGCTGCTGGCTACATCTGTGTTAAAATTACAGCCTTGGTCCTGGCTCCACTGGAATTTTAGATGAAGGAATTAGCATGTGTTAGGTATTCGGCTACAAACAAAGATGTCTTTATAGTGTAAATTTTGTAGTCTAGTTATTGGATCATTACTGAGAAAAGACAAGACACAATATCTATCAGGAAATTGCTGACAATCCCGCAAATAAAGAAGAAAAAGATTCAAATTTGGTCTATTAAAAAAATCAACAAATAAACAAGCAAGCACAAAAGAGCTGTTGTATTAGGAAAAAAGAAGGAAAAAAAGAACAAAAAAAAAGAACAAAAAAAAGGTTCACTGCAGAAGAGCTTAGCTGGAGTCCTTTTTTGTCCCAAAAAGCAGCAGAAATTAATCATCTCTGCTGACATGCCAGGGTTGCAGACTAAAACACAAGTCCTGCAAGTAAATACAAGTGAAGATCTCGCTGTTAGAAATTCATGTAAAAATCATTCTGGCAGAGAAATAAGATCAGACATTTTCTTCCAGTGCCAGCAGGCTGACAAAAAAAAAAAAGAATTAGCTATCAAGTCACAGTGTGCATGAATTAATCGATATGGATTTCAAATATGTCTCCGTGATAGTTGTACTAAGGTGAACAGACAATTACTGCATAGGCAAAGAATAAGCTGCTAGAGAAACAGAATTTTTATTCTGAAATTCAAATTTTCTCATCTTTTTAACACTTAATAAATAAAACCCATACTTAACTATTAATAATTAGATTGTGATTTCAGAAAATGACATCTTTCTCTCTTTATGTGATTATTCTATCTCTTCCACTTTGTGGTCTAACAGGCTTTTCCAGCATTAAAAAAAAAAAAAAAAAAAAAAAAAGGGTGATACCTACCTATTCAAAGGAAAAGAAAAAGTATGCAATGCTAATTATCACTGTGAACTTTGGGTTTTCATCAACTGTTAAATGTCCTTGGCATTAGAAAAATACCACAGTGAAATGTAATGTCACAGAACATTAACAATTCCATTTTCCTTACCAATTAAGCTGACCTTACCTGCCTTTATTATTTATTTCAACAAGAAACATCCAAACAGATAATGTGTATTATTATTGCACATCTCTCAAGTTGATGTAAAGTTAGCTGCTTTTGTGCTGCACCTTGGGGCTTATTCAGCTTTTCTTCAGTACAGAGCTACTACCTAAGCTACAATTACTGATATTACATTCTTCGTAGAGTTCCTTGCTTTCATAGAGACCTACATAGCTCTCTAAATGCCTGTCATTATGGGAGACTCTCCATAATTCCTTTCCGAAGATACTCCGATAAAAATATCAATTGTGTAATCATTAAAAACAGAAATTCCTCTTCTTTTTATGGCAACCATTTGCATATCCTCCAAATGATCTGTCATTGGTTCAAACCTGTAATTTAAGAAAGATCTTAGTTTTCACATTTTAAATGCAGTACAAATCATAACACAGTAATATTTTTTTTCAGTCATTGAAGGCTTATTGTTAAAAATGGCAGTGTGAAAGGGTGTGAAATGAAACGTGATGACTGTTCCCCAGTTCAGCAGTGCCAAACACCACTACAGTTGTACTAAGGGCCTTGAATTGTTTCTGGATGAATAAGAAAAGCTGGGATGAGGAATTAGGATTCTTTCTGAAAAATATCCCAACATACGTACTTGTTTGGTTTGATGCTTAATTTTATTCAGAGACCATGAAAAATCTCAGCAGAAGGACTGCTGTGAGAAGGAAGAGTAGCTGAAGATCAGTTAAATCTTATATAATAAAGAAAATAACTTAATAGACTTCTGCTATGTTCTAATACAGGAGTCTATGATTTGTTTTTTTTTTTTGTAAGTCACTTCTCCAGTGAATAAAGAAATAAATTTTATGTCCCCCTTTTTAAAATCAAGTACCCAGGATCCCTCTTTGGGTCACGAAGAACAGGCTGGTACCAGGAGAACATTTCTTCCTTGTGAGTGGGAAGTACGGTCAAGACTCAGAAACTGCCACCATCACTCTTGCGGTGTAGTTCATTGTGCAGCGAAGAGTAGTGACACACTGCCGTAAAATACTGGGTTAAGTTATGAGTTAAAGACAACTGAACAATTACAAGGGAGAAAATCTGCCTCAGTCTTTACATGGACACTGTGTAAATGCATTTTCTTTAAGGAGCTAACGCAGTCATTGATAGTAACGGGCTTGAAGTAGCAGGTGGTTGTAACTTCTTCCACTCAAGACATGGCATTTCATTTTAAAACGTATGCACAGGGCATATTGTAACTATATTCTAGTTTAACTGTAATTATTACGACCCCTGCAGGCGTTTGGCAAATGGAAGACGTTAAATGGCCCATTTAAGTGATGATGGATATGCTCAAGAACAGCGGTTTACAATTGAAAATGTGCTGGGTAAGAATTAAAATTTGATACTGGCAAACTCCATCATAAAGTCATCTCCATTTCCCTATTAGCATCCTTGCTGGATGTAGTAAATAACTTTTTTTCTGCATTAAAACAAGTTCACAAGCAGCTTAAGGACCAGAAAACTAAGAGTAGAAATTTACTTAAAGGCAAAAATCAACATTCCCCGTGCCAAGTGTCCAGGCCCAGCAGGCCAGGGTTTGCTGGTGCGGTGCGGTGAAGGACTACTCACGTTCTTTGCTCCCAGTCTGCAATATTCAGAAATCAGGCAAGCAGGGTTCTCAGTGTGCCCAGTTCTTGTCTTCACTGGGATGGGTGGCAGTGAGTCCAGGAAGAATCTGCTTACCAAAACCAATGGAAAAATTCCCATATTAAATTAAAAATTAAAATTAATTTAAATTATGAGAAGCAAGATGAGATCTTGACACAATGAACATCCTCATAATTTCTTTATGTTAAGCCTTCAATTTTCACATTGTGAAAAGCAACAGAAGATAATGGAAAGAAGTACAGTACCAAAAATAATTGCTTAACTGAAGACTTATTTCTGCCTCTTCCTCCTGAATTTCAGTAAGCCAATCTCAAACCAGCTGAGCCATAATACCTTTTTTCTACTGCTTGCAGAAGTGCTAAGACTGAGCTGAACTCCTCCTATTTGTGGCTGTGGCAAAAACTGATAGTTCTCATGATTGACAGGAAAATGGCTAGAATAAAGGCAAAAAGTTATATCTAGGAATCTAGTTATCAAGGCAATAATTAATATTTTATATACATGGAGAACGCTGCTTATATTAAAATGCCAGTTCTCATTCTCTGGGAAAAACGGCACATGGGTTCCTCAGGGACGGAAAACTCTTTCTTACTAAAGCGGCTTAGGAGCAGCCTCCGTCCTGATGCTGTTTCACTTCCCTGGCAGTGGGACTCACCAGAACGCATCGAACCAAACCAAAGGCTGCACGCAGAATGATTTTCTATTATTATTTGCCCAGAAGGAGAGTTGTAACAAAATTTGCAAATATTTCCTATTAAAAAAAAATCAACCATTATCTTTTAAGTAAAATTAAAATCTAAAGGCAGGTACCACACGGAGTCTGTCTACAGAAGTCTGTCACTCCTCCCAGAAGAACGAATTCCTTTGCTTGTATGAGCAGAACTGTTGATGCATGTGAAGATAATTTGTGTTCATGGCAAGAAGTTGTGATACACGGCAGTATGTATCCTTTTAGAGAAGCAGATTATTGGTTTTGTGTTGGTAACGCACCATCCTTCAGAGTTTAAAGCCCTCTAGAGTCAGAATTTCCCTGCCAAGAGTCAAATGTCAGGTTGCAGGAATGGCCAGGTGTCTTCAGAAGTCATTTACAGGACAGGGACTTCTTGCTCGGTGAGTTCCCAATATCGCAACTGCTTAAGCTTTAGAAAATATCACTCTGTGTAACAGCATTTGGAAATGCTTCTGACGGCTGGGAATCTAAAGATGTTTTCAGAGCAGCTTAGCAGCTTTCCTATCCTTCGCAGATCAGCCACTCGTGTGAAGAGGCGATGGCGGCACTGACTTCCAGTTCCACTGAGCAACGTCTTGAATCTGTCACGGATCACAAATTCATTGTAAAACAAACATTTAGGACATAGGGGAAAGTGGGGAATGACTGGCAAAAAAAATGATTCTGCAAAAGCTGTAGAGAATTTACCATCTGTTTTGTTTTCTATCCAGGTACTTCTGGGCTCCAAACAAGCTTTTGTGTCTTGGAAATCCACCAGTTTTATAGCCATCTGAAAAAACTCCTCGTTGCTATGGCAATACCATTCTTTCACGATGAATCCTTCTTGAAGGTAGAGGACATTGGCAAGATTAAATATAATTTTTTTTTTTTTTTTTTTTTTGGTGGTGTGACAGACAGAAGTGGCTGGAACCGGGAGAATTCCTCACCCCCAAAACAAACGTTACGAGTATCATCTTCATTTGAACACCATCAAGCAGCTGTGCAGTGGCATTGTTAGCCAGCCACAAAACGCATCCCTAATCCCCTGAAACTCATGGGCTGGTGCCACCGACGCTGCTCTGTGAATGAGTTGCAATGTTCTCAATGTTGCCTTTATGCCTGGAGGTCTGTTTTAATGAAACAGAAAGTTGAAGGAGATCAGTAATGATCTTCCCTTCCAAACAGCCCGTTAGTGCCATCTTTGTGAAGGCGATAGGTAAGAAAATTAGATGTCTGTGGAAACTGGCAGCATCCTCGTCAGGTTTGCAGAAAAGGAGATGCCTTGTCATTTTATAGCAAACCGCAGCAGGTGGAAGCTACCTGGGGATACAAGCAATGTAATGAAGGCTGAAGAGAGTGTGAAAAGAATGTGATAACAAAGCATTCTTTTTTTTTTTTTCTTTTTTTTCCCCATCTTTTTTTTTTTTATCCACGCTCTCTGCCTGCGTACCAACAGAGCTCCAGCTAAAAGTACCCCAGGATCTGACCCTCAAGACAAGCAGCACAACAGAAAGACAGACATCGTAACGCTTCGTATGCTGCCCCCCACTCAGAGCCCTCCTAGAAATACAACCCGCTGGCTACTGAAGCCGCTATCGACCCTGCTTGTGTAGAGTGGAAAATACAATGAAGCCACCCCTTCAGCATTAAGATCTAATCTATCCTTCTGCAACTCAGACATGTGCAGTGATTTACGAGCAAACTCATTCCTCCCCTAAAATGCACTTAACATCAGAAACGGGCTCAGGGACTACTCAAAAAAATTAAAACGCGGCTCAGCATAAGCACGGCAAATCTGTCTGTGAACCTGATGAGTTTCTTCAAAGGTTAATACCAAAGAAAATCAATTTCAAAACCAAAACATGAAAAAAAAAGCAATTTAAAGATAGCGCACCAGTGAGATCTTTTGGTTCTCTAATAAATTGATGCCAGGAGCTTAAAATAGAAAGCGTTTGACTGATTGCTTTTCAGTGCGGGTAGCACGTTGGAGGTACAGGTGATTTTTTAAGTCACTTGTGTGCTATGGCTGTCATTACTGAGAGTACTCGCATTTTTAAATCTTCACCTTATTGATTACACATTTTATTCTAATTTTTATTTTGAAGCCTGAATCCAGTGCAGTTCTGAAGCGTCTCTGCTGATGTTACCCGCATTGCAGCTCGACTGCTTGATGCCAGTCAGTCATCCCCTTTATTACAGCCCATTTTTCCCTCTCTCAGGTTCCACACTCATCTTATTCTCTTCTTCTGATGTTCTCATTTTTACAGCCTGTGCACGATACGAAATTCATTTAGTGTCGTAGCCACCTACTCTCGGCGCTCTGCTCGTGCCGTGTGGTATCGATAGGCAGCCGGGAAAGAGACCTTTCCACCAGGCACCAACTGCAGGACACACAGCAGCAGTCAGAGACGGTGTTTAGTGCGGCTTGGCAGGTTAAATATTTCTAATGGTGGGGGAACAAATTGTCATAGCAAGTAATCACCTGTCTGCATGAACAGGCTTGCATCGCGGACCTTTGGTCTGCGAATACGTGATAAAAGCCAGGTTATCCCTTGGTAAGTTAGCATTTTGGCGAGTCTAGAAAGGTCTCTGGTAGGAAATGGTGGTTCAAAGCAGTATTAAATATGCTGCAGACTTTTTGTTCAAAGTACAAATCAGTGGCTGTACTTGTTAAGAGTGCATTAGAATGATAAATAGTAATTAAAATAGACTTATTGCCTGAGTTTTGAGAAGCAAATACTCATGCTTTAAAAAATATGAATTCATCTTTTCCGTGCAGGTTGCACACATTTAAAAAGTATTATCAGAAACTGTCAAATTGCCTTTTGAAGTCTTTTTTTAATCTTGCATTCTCTGTCTTTCTTTTCTGAAACAAGACCGTTGAAAATACTCATTAGGGAAGGTTGAGAAGAGCGTGGAGCTACAGCCAGTTTCTTACAAAGAACCAGAAGGTGACACCAGAAACCTGTTGTGATAGTAACGAATGTTTCATTGCTCCAGCAGGCTTAGTGAGGAGCTCAGGGGTAAAGTCTGTACACGCAGTAACCCTGATCGTAGCTGTGCATGTGTGGCCGTAATCCCTTCATAGGGACCAAGTCCTTTGCTAGAGATGTTCTGGGTAGCAAATCATAGAATCACAGAATGGTTTGGGTTGGAAGGGGCCTTTAAAGCCCATCCAGTGCAACCCCCCTGCAAGGAGCAGGGACATCTCCAACCAGATCAGGTTTTTCAGAGCCCCGGCCAACCTGGCCTTCAATGTTTCCAGGGATGGGGCATCCACTACCTCACCTAAAGGATTTTATTTTCCCTGTATTGAAGCCAATGGCAAAACTTCTGAGATGTAGGATCAAGCTTTAGACAATATATATTTGATTCCAGGTGCTTTTTAGTTTGTTTCTTTAACAATGCATTCAACAGAAGTGTCTACATAATGAGCGTGTCTCTGGACGTCAAAGATGATCATTTTGACAGGTGTCTTTAACATACTTTTAAATTAATAAGTTTGGTTTAGAGTTATTTGCTACATTGATTTGTTGTTACCATGTGAGAAGCACTTGAAAACAATAATCTACTTACACCAGTAGCAGGGAACCCATATCTTTGCTACACAGTGTAGACCACAGGAGATCAGGAGATGCTCAACGTCATCTCAAAGCTTGCTTTAGGTGTTTGTCCCTCTAACCCTCACTGCCCCATTTCAAGAACCAGAGCAGCACCAGAAAGGATGAAGAGCCTGATGAAGATCCACCGCCAGCTGCACAGCGCTCAGTCGCAGAGACAGAGCTCATCTCCAAGCCAGGGACGTGGCAGTAACAGAGCAAGCAGAGCTTTGCTATTAAGCACTTGTCATTATAGCACGGTTTATTGCACTTTTTCCCCTCTGAATGATTGAAATCAATTAAATTATTGAAACTAGAAAAGTGACTTATCTTCAAAGTACTACTCTTGTCTGAGAAAATTGGATAAAACAATACCGACTCTTCTGAAGTTTTATTGCTTTGAGTGTTTATAGCTCATACGTAAGGAACTTGTCTGCATCTTTCGGGAGCATTATCTCTGGCCTGTAACAGGACTTTGCTTACATCACCCCCCTGAAGTAAACTTCTGTGTCTGAACTGATGTCAGATCTAATGCAGAAATTCATGTAAGCGAGAGTTAATATTCGTATTTATAACTTTCTTACAAGTATCATTTGGCTGAAGGTAATGTATTTCGTTAAATGCCACACTCATGGACACAGTCAAAATTGTTTCACAACTTAGAAGAGAGTTTCTTCCCTTCTGTAAAACAGGTGAGATGATTGACTGGTTTCCCTGATTTGAGCAGCAAATGCTGTAAGCAGAAATGATGTATCACTCTTACATGTACAATACCAAGCCTGTACATTATTTTAATTACTCTGAAGTATTCTTTTGCAGGTAAAGAATGGCTCTCATGAAATATGAACCTGGATTTCCAGTTGTACAGTGCCTCCATCCAGAATTAAGTCAAGATGACCAAAGGTACTGGTATAAATCTGACCTTAAGTAACATTTAAAGGATTTTTTTTTTTCACTGAAGTTTGGAAGCCCAAGTCAAACTTTCCTTTAGAAATTCTAGTTTCAGATATTGACTCAGATGTACACTTCAAAAGGATCACCAGCACCCACACAGCTTTTTCCTCCATTCAAAGAACTGCCACAGCGTATTTATCTTCATTTATGGAATCTTATTTAACACCGGACAAGCACTATACAAAGAAATAGGATCTCTCTAATGTGTTAACCTAGAGTATAAACTTCAATCACATTAGGGAGCTGAAGGCAGGGATTTTAAAAGCATCTCACTTCAGTTCTTTTGATAATCCTGCCCCAAACCTATAATTCTGCATAAATCACCTACACTGTCCTAAAGGCATCCTCTGAAAAGGGATAAAACCAGTGGGACTCTTCCCAGTTACTTTAATGGGCTTTGGATCAGCGCCCAAACATGTTAAGTTGCAGAGATAAATATGTATTTAATTCAGTCAAGGTTTCCAAAACAACTTCTGTTGAGATCAATAGCGAACTTACTTATCTTCTGGGAAAAGAGACAATGCCCGCGCTCGCCGCTCGGCTGTACGGCTGAAAGCTTAAGCAAAGGTAACCTGGATTTAGGCAGTGGAAATACCAAACACAATTTAAAATATTTAGCTGTCTTCTATTAATAGCTGTCACTAACCACTGTTGCAACACTCTCTCATGTGAATAACCATCACTACTACATTAACTGTTCCCAAAAGCTGTTTAAAGGATTAACGTGTACCTGGAAAACAGTATCACACCTCCCCACCGTTTGGTTTTACAGTAGGTTTGCCTTGAAAAAAAAAAAGACTAAACCAAGGAAACAGCAAAGCTTGTCATGAAAAGCACTTTGATTAATGCACCAAGGCCCACAACGGGCTTGCGCCAGCCCGGTACCGAGAGGCTGCCGACCTGAGCCACGCCGTGTTGGCGGGGCTGCCGGCTCTGCCTTCTAGAAGAAATTCATGGCTAGAGCAACATTTCATTTTAATGGGATGATGGGGCCTTCAGAAATACGCACTTCTATCCCAATTTACCTGACGTTTTTGTTTGCTTGCTAGGCACTTTTGAAAAAGAGTTCTGAGCTATTTGAAACCAAGATATTACAGGGGGTTGGTGATGATCTTGTCCTGCGTGGCTCCACGAGGAATTGCTCTGCCCCGTGCCCCTTTTCTTCCTTCCTACAGGACAGGGCACCAGAAGTGACTCCTGAAATCCTCCTTCGTCAGCGCAGGGGCTGCAGTTCAGCCCAGTCTTTACCCAGGGCACACTGTGCAAAAGCAAAAAAAAAAAAAAAAAAATTCCTCAATCTATCACTAGCTGAACAGGCGCACGTGAACAAAACAGCTTTAGCCTAAAAGCAATCTAGTCTGAACCAGAGAAATATTGTGACATTAAAAGCGCTGGGGATATATGATAGAACATCGAGAAAGCTTTTAATCTGGATGAGTCTCAGACAAGGCTGTTGTCACTTACGGGAGTCGTCACAAGCACGTGTCACCTGAGTAATACGTTATCCAGTCTGCGTGCGCTGTATCTCTACCAAAACCATTATTTGTGGCCATTTTATAAACACTCATTGTCACTCTGCATATTTTAAATTTGAGCTTGCTCAAGCTTTAAAGGAAGAGAATACCATAAATAACGTTTTAGAAACTTCTGAAATTGACCAAAAAGCCGTTCTGTAGATAAAGGTGACACTAGTTTACAGTCCAATATATTGCCATCTCCTAAAAGCAGGTGTGGCAGAGGCAGGAATCTTCTTTGTTCAAGAGTATAGAGATTTAATTTCAAGCCCTGAGGACAGAAATAAGTTGCTGGTACAGCAAAGCTGTTGCCCATTTGCCCCTCAGACCTGCATAGCTCTGATCTGGGGCAGATGTGCACCAATTGCTTTCCACTTCTGGGAGGCAAGAAAGGGCATCGCTACAGCAGATCAATTTTTAAAAATTAGCCTCCGCTTGTAACTCCTCAGGTTTGAAATTAAGTTTAACTGATATGAAGAAGAAAATGTTTGGTGGGAGCACAGGGCAGTCAAAAGGGAAAGGACCGTGTGCTCCCTCGGTGCTGGCAGATAGATCTTTCTGTCACCCTTCGTAATGATCATCATCACACCCCGTAACTGCACAGCTGGCAGCCCAAGCCTGTCTGCTTCCACCGTGCAGCCACGACCCTCCTGTTGAGCCTCGTCGTGCCCCTTACAAACCTACCCACACACTCGTGTGTAAGAACAGCTTGTTTCATTTCGCTATGCCATTGGATTATCTTAATTATCTAACTTAGAGTTTCTCAGAGCAAGGATCATTTTTCACCACTTAGAAAGCATCAAGCATCTACTATGCGTGTAATTGAGGTCCCAAAGTCATTAAGGCAGTAATGCAGGAGAGCTGTAAAAAATTATCAGAGAAAACACAGACAGAAGATAAGAGATGCAGTTCTGAAAAAAAAAAAAAAACAAAACACCTAACAAAAACTTAAAGTTCTATTCTTCCATCTTTGGCTTAATTACTTAACTCTCCTCAGCTTGCTTTGCTTTCTGAAGTCATCCACTGATTCTTAAATCCATGCCACTAAGTGCTAAAATGTCTCTAAATTAATGAGCACATACTTGAAATTACCCATTGTCATGTTACTATGTAACTATGTTCTTGTAGGAGGAGATTTTATTGACTTCAAAATTTACATGATACTAGAAAAAAAAAAAAGTTTTGACCTTGTAAACAATTATGAGCTTGAGACTTATTTTTTTAAAAGCATATGTAAACCTGAATAGCCCTACTGAATTCAGCGTGACTGACGTCTCAAATCTTTGCAGGATTTGGTCTGGCAAATTACACGTGCAAATTATTCCACAGCAGGATATTTTGCAGATTGGCTTAAACTTGAGGATGAGTCAAAATACTGACATTATTTCAGTCAGATATGTAAATTGGTTTGAATAAAGTCCATTTAGTAGTGAGAAAATATTTTCCAGTAGAAATGATAAGACAAACACTCAACCTTATACTGCAGAGAGCAGTATTTCTTGAGCAGAAGCTGTGTCTGAGGTTGGAAACCAGCTCGTTATTTTCTTGCTATCATCTGACCTTGCTCCTTAATGAATAGCAAAGCTCCTGGTGAAGGAAGAATTAGTGCTTGAGTTTTTAGAAAAAGTGCCTCTTAAAACGTTACCGTCAGTTTAGGCAAGCACTTGAATAGTCAATTACTTTCCCCAGATTTATCTAGAACAGGTATTAAGCTAAGAAGTGTAGGAAATTGGGTTGTCTACAGAGATTTCTTGTCCTTCAGACTCAAAAAGGAGATTAAACAGTGTCAGAATATGAGAGGGTTTTTCCATATCCAAAGAAACACAACATATTTTTTTCATTTTTTTAGTCCATGATTGCCATGATTAATGTTTTGACACCACCTTATCCAATCAAGCAACCAGCTCAGCTGCTAATTGTCATTTGCATACGGCTTCACAGATACAAAGAAAGGTCTGGTAGAAGTGCGAGATCAAGTTTGGGGTCAGTACTTATTTAATCTGAATTAATGAATATGAAACCTTGGGGACAGCAGATGCTTAGGAAGAAAATCCCTGCAAACATCAGATTCTTCTCTGCCCTCACATCTGCATTTCTCTTTTTGGGGTTAGAACAAGAAAGTCTTACAGAAAACCTTACATTTGAAAGAGGGTAAATAACTACAAATACCTTCGCTGGACCCAAATTATTTGGGTTAAATCTGATCTGGACTTGCTTGCTCTCAGTTTTAAAAGACTCGTAGAATATCCAAATGCTTAGAAGCTTGAAGTGGACTTTGGTCAGAAAAAAAAAATATTCAAAACATACAAAAAAAAAAAGCATAAAAATAACATTGATTTGAGTTACTTTGATGGAAAATACAGGACAAGCTCGAGAGATGGGATCCTAGTTAAGACCTAAGAGCCGCGTAAGGACGAGATCTCAAGCAACGTCTGAAAACGTTGCCCCTAAGAAAAAAGGGAGTGCACTGTAAAAACTAATAGCACGTAGCAAAGGCAGTTTGACTCTGTGTATGGTGCACTTTATACACACCTTCCTTTGTCTAAGGAGGTTTATTTTTCTTCCAGCTTTGCTTGCTTCTTGTTTCTTTTTATCTTGCCTTCACTGCACGCTGGCTCACAGAGTTGCCTTGCTTTTTGTTCATGATCATGAATTTCTTTTGGGAACAGGCTCTTCTCATCAAATGCAGCTCTCAAGGCTACAAAAAAGGAGTGAATGCCACATCAAAATCAATTACATATTTGGTGAGGTACGCTGTGAAAATCAGGCTGCTGGAAGAGGAAAAAGAAAAAATAAAAGAGGCAGACCTCAAGTACTATACCTCACAGAGAACAACACTGCATTTTCTGCTTCCAGTTCCACTGACAAGTTTAGCTTTTTGGTAATTTTTCTCTCAGTTGGGGAACCAAGGCTTGTTCAGGCCTGAGGACCACGCCGTATCCATCTCTCCCTTGCACCCTTTCAGTTCATTGGCCAGGCTAACAAGTCTGATGGAAGAGTAAACGTCTTGGAGAACGTAATTCCTACAAAACAGAAAAACAGATGGACTGGATGGAGGAGAAAAAGCCTTCCCCTTGGAGAAGTACAGCAAGGTAACTTTGGTGCCTTTGAAAGAGGAGAGGAGGGCAGCCCTTCTTTGAGGATGCTCCCGTTCCCGGGAAATCCTCAGCCAGAGCCAGCACCTTGTTGGGCACTGAAGTCAAACCCAGTCAGTCTCTAGGGAAAAATCCCTGGGAATGTGCCTTCACCAGTGGTTTTATAACTGCTTGTTATATTTGATTTCTTCCCCACTTACATCTCTGTATTAAAAATTAGCTGGAGATCCTGAAACCACCAAAGGGAGTGGCCTCCCTCCCCGTATGTGCTGCCCATACCAAAACCCTTCCAGCAGCAAGCAAAACTTTGCTTTTCACTTTTTCACAGAGGCAGTTAATCCCCTCTAGACTCAGGGAGACTAGATTGATTTGATTTTTTTTTCCCCCTTCTCCAAATCTCCATTATTTTAATTTATTATAACTTCTATCCTGCCATTAAGGACTAAAAAAAAAAAATTCTAATTATCCTCTATTGAAACAAGAGCATTAAAACTGTGCACTGAGCTCCCGCATGACTGAGCAGGTTTACCCTGCAGCCGTTTATTTACATACATACAGCAGGCTGATCTTCAGGGATTTCTCCAGCCCCAGATTAAGGACAAGATTCTTTCTTCTCGTACGTATACATCCCCCCCCCATTAAAGTCAGAGCAGTTCATGAATAAGAATTAAATGATACTCACTGAGGTGTTACTGTGACACCTGGGAGTATCTCATTTGAGCTGTGTAGGCTGGAAGTCTGCGCTGCTTTCTTCAGGAAAGAGGCCGGAGGAATTAACTTCTTCGGAATTTCGTGCGCTCGTATATTGTTAACGAGATGACGAGCGTTAGCGCATCGGAACATGGATGAGCTGCAGAGATCAAAATTGCTGCGACCATTTAAGCTGAAAGCTCACTTGCGTTTAACAAGCTCCGAATCCAGTAGGCCAAGACTGAACTTTATTCCCCAGTGATCGTCAGCGCTGTAGAGACCATTCAAAAACCCACAATCAGAGGTTCACAGTACTCCCTGAGCCCTGCTCGTTACTGCTCAGGCAGGAAACCATACCCTTTGTGCAAAGGGGGAAAACCAAGAGGCGAAAAATTCAAGACAAGGTTCTGTTGGAACTGGAATCTCACCTTACAGCTATAATTACAGGTGCTCAGCTCCTGCGAAAGCTACGGGAGTGTATCTATTGATTTCAGTGAGCTTAGGATGAAACTTGTAAGGAATGATTTAAAGGATTAGGATTTTAAAGATGTGAGCTGCGTTTCTGGCTTCAGTTAATTAAAAGGTACATTAAACTCAGAAAAAAAAAAAGCTAATTAATACATTACCAGAGCTTAATACTTAATTTCAGATACAAGAACACAATTTAAACACACGCTTAAATGTGAACAGTTTTGACTGGGAATTGTTAAAAGTTAGCTGCAAAAACGATCTGATACGAATTCACTGCTACCCCAATGCAGAAGGCGGCTCTTGACTCTAATGAGCGATGGTTCAAAGCCTCAGAAACAAATCAGTTTACAGTGCCTGTGTCCACAGCCCAGGAGAAATCTCGGTAATCAGCACACTTGAGGCAGGGCTGCGTCCACAATACACTACAAACCTCAATGGCACAAACTGGACCGGCGTGAGAGCGATCTGTGTTAACGGCCCAGCTGCTTGCTCTCGCTGTAGCGGTCACCGAGAAGCCAAGTCCACTTAGAAATAAAACACAGGTTTACTAACAGCTGCGCTGATTGAGTTTGATAACGGCGGTATTCACACACGGCAATTACACGTCATTCATGGTTTGCTGTTCAAATTGCACTGCCCACGCTATTTTTATGGCATTAGCGCTCATTTATCTCTCATTTCGAGCAACTGGCAGTAACGTGGAAGTGCAAGCCTTGCTCTTCTTGTGCTCGACAAGGATAAGCTCTGTGTAGTTAAAGCTGAAATAGTGGAAAAGTTCTGGAATGCCGGCATCGTCTCTATTAAAAGCACAATATTTCATACCTCGTCTTTCACAGGAAAAGCAGAAAGGCGGGGATGAAAACAGGCACCTGATTAAAAAAATTAAAGCTCGTACGACAATTAATTAATCTTCAGAGTATTTAATGTCAAGATTGCACGTCTGGCCTTGCTGAGTCAGCTGCACAGCGTCTGACACAATCAGGTTTTCACCTCCTTTCTTGCCGTTACCTTAGCTACTGACCTCTGCTATCCATCTCACCAGAGCACAGGAGAGCACCAAGTACTGCCCTTCGAAGAGCTGATACTGTATCTACAAACCACGATCGATCGGACGCCACAACGTGGGTGGCTATAGGTGTCACGTATCCTTCATAGCATAGTCACGTTGCTAGCTGTTCTGTTTTGAGAGGAAGTTTTCTAAAGAACAGGGAGAAACTACAAAGCAAATTGCAAAGCCATCAGAAAGCCTCGTCAAGGATGCAAAGACACTAATGAATGCACAAGTCAACATCTTTAATTAATCACACTGAGGAGTTATATGAACCTTGCCAAGAGCCAGCTTGAGTTGAAGAGTAGGAAGGTGTCTCTGGTCCAAGCCAACACCTAGATAGCAAATACCGGTTCTAGGGAGACTGGTACTGCTGACGTCTTAGGGGCACTTCGCTTGTTTAGTAGGAGCACGTACAGCAGAAAGTTGTGTCTGAAGCTGCCTGGTAATGGCAGAGTACAGAAGTAATTGGGTTTTTCCAGTCTTATTTTTAGTACTACGTTTCCTTTCAAAACATTTCCAACTTTGTTCTGTTTCATCAAAAATTTCTTTTTAATGAGCAATTAAAACATCACCAGGCACTTGCACATTCAGCGTCTGTCAGGGAAATGAGGAGTTGTCTGATGCTGCTAGGTTTTGACTGTAACTACACTAAGGAGAAAATTATTTCTCAAGTTTTCTGAAGCAGCCTCTTGCCCAGCTTTCATTCTCCCATCTTCAGTCATTTGACAATTGAATGAAGCTTATGTTTTCCATACGGACTGAGGGAAGTCTCTCATCTTACTAAACCTCATACGTGGGCAGAAATCATCTGGTACAATACCCAAATATCACTTTCCTCTCATACTCTCAGATATATTTTTTTTAAATCTGTTCACAAATTAAAATACTTTTTCTTTAGCCAAAAAAAAAAAAAATCAGAAGTCAGTATTTCAGACTCATTTTTCAGTTCACCTGTGAAGCCTTATCCAGTGCCTGATGAAAGACGTTCTGATTTTTCCAATCAACTTCAGTGGGTTATGGAACATGCCCTTACAGAGTAAGAAGTTGTTGAGATAGGATTATATGTCTTACTACTTACTTGAAGCCTCAAATCAGCTGCTAAGTAATAAATCTTGGAGTTCTCTATTACCTTCATCTCATTTTAGCACAGATGGTAAAAGCTAGTGACCTTTATTTTTTTGCCTTTCTCTGCTGAGAGCTGAAGTAATGAGAATATAATGAAGGTCTACTGATTTTCCAGCAGGCTAGGAAGACTCAGATTTTTCAGAGCACCTCTTCTCTGTCTTTTCCCTAACATGTTTCTCAGGGAGAAGAACAAAGTCGGACTCATTCATGCCATCAATCTCCTTGAGGGCTCCAATATTCAATGACTTACATGCACCTTAAAAATTCAGGTTTACTGGAATCCCTGGAATCGTTCAAGGCCAGGCTGGATGGGGCTCTGAGCAACCTGATCTAGTCAGGGATGTCCCTGCTTCTTGCAGGGGGGTTGGACTAGATGACTGTTGAAGGTCCCTTCCAACTCTAACTATTCTATGATTCTATGATTCTAAGAAATGAATGCAATTGTGCTTCTATAAGTTAACTTTTCTCATCTAATCTTCATAACATTTCTCTACCAGGCAGACAATATAGTTATACAGGCAAAAAAAAATATTCAGGACCTCTAAACACATCTGTAGGTTAAACACATTATTATTTTTTTCTCCTTAAGGCACAGTCAACACTTTACTATCTTTTAAGGGGAAAAAAAGTTACCTTTCTTTTCTAAAAGCAGCTTCCAGTTCAGTTAAAAGCCAAAACTCTGGCTGCTCTAAATGGGATCCTTCCTAAATGAGATAAACGCAGCTACTACAGTAAGTGCTGGGAAATGGGGCCAGCCTCTTGAAGACAACTGACAGTGTTAATTACTACTTCATTTTGTGAAAACAAGTCTGTACCGAGAAAAAAAAAAAAAAAATCAGGTGCCGTTTCATTTGTTGCTGAAATATTTAGATGGTATTGGAATCAGTGGTACTCAGAGAGTCAGTTGAGGATCAGTTGGAGCCTGTATCAAAAGCAAAAATGTCTGTGAAATAAAGTGTAAAAATGCCAGCTGAAATAAATGTCTACCCACCCACAAGTCACATCACTCGTGGACTCTCCGAACTCAGCAAACTGAATGCAAGCATCTCCATCAAGGTCAGGCTCACCGGAGGAATCTGTGTGTATCGATCTGAGGAGCAGTTATCCACCGTTGGCTTGCCAATATCTACGCTTAGATGTTGCACGTGCTGTTGCCTTCAGTCTTCTTCTTAGCTATGGAACTGTGAGATTCATCTGTATTTGAAAAGCATTTTGGGGGGAAATAGTTCACATATATATTTATTTTTCATACATATACATATATACACACACATATACATATATACACACACATATACATATATACACACACATATACATATATACACACACATATACATATATACACACACACACAGAGAGCATGAAGCAGACTTTTAGGGAAGGCCGCAGAATAGAAGTTTTATTGCCTGCCAGCTAAGTAGTAAGCCTGAAACAGCCACAAGAACTCTTAAGTAGTGCTCTGCTTTTAGGCAGATACTTTTTATAACACGGCTGAAGAAAGAGGTTTGAAACTATAACTCCTCCAGCAGGAAGGCTCCTATTCTTTTGCTTTTTCCATTCTGAAAAGACAAATTAAAAACCAACCCCAGAATATTCTATGCTTAGATACGCATCTATCTTGGGAAATTATGTCAGAATAGCTGTTTACCACTCCACTGCTTCATGCTGTTTTGGCATTTCAAATTTTCTTTCCCCTGTGAATTTTTACCACAAAAACAAAACACGTTTTGGCTAAAATATAAGTGGAAAACCCAGAGTAGCATGTACTCTATCCTTACCCTGAGATGGCCCTCGCTTTCAGAAAGAGCTGCTGTTCGCACCATGGGATGAAGGGATGGGCCGTACAGATGTGTTTGCAGGTCTGTGCAGCTTCTCTTTCCGTCAGCGTATGCAACACAACGAGTTGTAGCAATTTACGGTCAGTTCAAAAGCCCTTTACATCCAAGAGAAAGTTTCTTCATGATTTTGGAGGGCTTCAGATTAGGTAGATGGCTATTTGTAAATCATATGCGAAATGAATTTGTTGTGCAAATACAAGGTAGATGTTTAGCAAGCGAGCCAGAAATTCAACTTACATAATAAGTCTCCTAATCATCTTTTTTTAATGAAGTTTTAATTATGTAAAAATTAGTAAATGATCTAGAGGTTTACACATTACCATAAATGTCTCCAAAAAAAGAACACGCTCTCAGAAACGCCTCGCATCACTGCAGAATTGGAAACTAGGACATGCTGATGTGATCCCAAAGCAAGTTTTCCTAAAAGCACTATTTCTGAGGAATCTGGCTCTAACAAAAAAGAGTCCCTCGCGAGGCCACTTTCTAGTAAAATATTTACAAGAACACCCAAAAGCCACTTTCTTTTTCATGTGCTTGTAAAAATGTACCAAAAGTGGCACAACTCGATCTAGTTCTCTTTAGGCACTTCTAAAACTCCGACTAAAAAACCCTCTGCCATCCCCTTCCTAAAGCAATCTCCCAAGGCATCCGTTGGGCTAGAAGGTGGAAGAGGGGGCTGGCATCTTTCCGTGCTCATTGCCATGGTTGGGAATAGGCAAAAAAAAAAATGGCAATGCCATGGAAAAATGCAGACCTCACAAAATAGCATTTATTTAGCAATTTGCTATTTTCCTATCCGAATATTAAAACCTGTGGTGCTGGGCGCAGTTCAGGTCTGATTTGTAACTGCTTCCCACAGTGAAATCCAGGGGGAATGCTCTGAAATTAGAGCCTAGATTTAAAGCTTATTAAAAATGTTTTTCTCACTCGGTGTTCTTTTTATCTGCTGTTCAGTCTTTAACAAATACTTTATCCCATATAGAAATAACCCCACATATAACAAAATTACCTTCCACTTTAATTCATTTTGATGATTCAGATGGTATTGCTAAGATTAAATTTATGAATGTTATCTAAAAAAGTATTTTCATGCTGTGTTTCAAGATTTTATGTTCGGAAAATTTAATGCAAGGACATATTTTAGTACAATTGCATTTTACTCTGCTTGTATTTTGTATCATCCATGCTACAGAAGGTTATTGAAGAATGAAATGCTTAAAAGCATAGCAAAGCGATAAAGATTAATACATCATATTGTCAGCAGGACTAAATATTATCTTTCGTAATAGCATCTACCGAACCACACATCATTTTTTGAGAAAAGAGAATCCATAAATGTAATAAAAAAGCCATCTACAACGTATTAGCAAGCGGGCTTTACACTGTAGCATTCCCTTTCCGTTTCAAGGAGACACTTTCTAGCACACAGAGAAGATGCACTCAGCACCTGACATCTAGGCGATGCTTGGAAATTCCATTTGCTCTTTGCACTTCGCATGAATCCGTGTTCCTAACTGGAGGGTGGGGAAAGTGAAGCATGAAAAACTTGAGAAATCACATGAATTTACCTAAAATATAATTTCTATTAGGTTAGCAAATAAATGGTTCCAATTGGAGACAATGACAATATTTTATTTTAACATAAAATCTTGAAGTCTTCCAACATTCTCTGAAAAATTTGGTCTGAAGTGTGCTATATTTTTTGTCTTTTTGTCTAATTTTTACATAATAGGTCAAAATATACTACTGTATAAACCCACCTTATATAAGTTACTTCCAGGTAAAATTACTGTTTATCCTCCATACCAAAATTAGGAGATTCCTCTAGGAATTGTTTTCCTCCAACAAAAGGAGTTGTTTTTCTTTGTGTCTCCATCCTCGTCAGCCTTTTTTCTTGTACTTGTTTTTGGCAACAATCCTTCCTGTGAAAGGCAAAATTTTCAATTTGCTGATTTTCTTCCTAAAAGTATGGAGCAGCGAGTTGCTTGAAGCTTGAATAATTTCTTGTAGTCTTCAAATAAACTAGGCAGACTCTCCTATATATAAATATATCAGTTGACATCCTTTTCTGAGAAGAAAAAAGAGCAAAGAAAGAAACGCGTCTCTCCCTTGAGACATCCGTAGAGCTACAGTATTTATTACTACCATGGTAGTTCTTAAAAGTGTTGGTTTTAAAAGTCAGAATAACTACCGTACCACAGCTACTTTTTATTTCTAGTCCAGATTTCTACCCTAGCACTGTCTAAAGTTGTTCCTAAGATATTCCAGCCATACCCAGGGTGGGCTGGGTGCCTTCTCACTGCGACCCAGACAGCAGTTGTAGTCAAAAAAAAAAAAAAAAAATCCAGGTTCCTCAATGAAGACAGGAGGAGTCTGAAAGGCTCCTGAGGATTATTGCTTGCTGCTTGTGATCCTGGCTATGGGGGATGGACAGGGAAAGGTCTCCTTCCACTTAATGCCTTTTTGGGGTGGGTGGGAGGGGGAAATACTTTTTTCTGCAGCTGCCTGGTTGAATACTCAGTTAAAGGGCTCCTGTGAACTTCACTCAGTAGCTTAGACCTGAAGTTTGAAGCTTTGCTCCATTTTTCCCTTTGCTAAAAATAAATAATATTAATAATAATTTTAAAAGCCACAAGTAAACCCCAACTCCTTTGCACTTGTCCTATGGAATTAGAGAACAAGTAATCAAGTGGACTGATTTCTTTGTGCTCTGCCTGTATGTTCCGTACTCTCACCTGCCTGACCATCTGACAGGAGGTACCGACTCGCCGTACCAGCAGCCACGATCCACGCTCCAGCCTGAGCATCGCACCCCGCCATCGGCTGCCTCCCAGGGTATTGCAAAGCTTCCACAGGAAGAGTTCACTCCGCGCTCCTCCAAAAATGCAACTGTGGCCAAATGGGGAGGCTGAGCAACTCAATATAAAAGCAGCCTCTGTTGTGCATGAACTCATTATCCCACTTTTTAAATAACGAATGGGACAAATCCGCAAATAAATTTCATCCACGTGAAACAGATATGGCAAGTTGGTTGCTAGAGGCATTCATTTCCCTGAGCAATGCAAAATACAAAACAGTTAGAGCACGAGAAAAGCTCTTTCAGAAATTTAACCTTTATTTTCTATTCATGAATACGGTGGTCCTAAGTAAATCTCTGTGTAAAGAGTTTTCTTTATACGAGTGAAAGTAACCGGTAAAACTGCATATAGATGCGGGGGGGAAATCAATAGCCCTATGAACAGATTTCTTCAAACATAGTAAATAAATCCACTGCTTTTCAAATTGTTTTGTAGACAGAGGATGCAGCCCCAAAGAGCGTCCAGTAAAAGTGAAAAACAGAGAATATATTTTACATTCTCAAGGCAGAAAACAGCTGAAGATAGCAATATAAAACCAATATATGCCATCACATATATCCAATGCAACCTCGCTGACTTTAGAGCGATTTCATGGGCTATAAATCTCTACATATTATGATTCTACCTTTGTTGCCAGGCTGGGTTTAGACTATTTAAATTCCCTGTCAGTGTCAGTTATGGTCAAATCATTTCACATAAAAAGTGAAATAGATCCATAATAAGACTTAATGCTTTGTTGTTTGAAAAACTACTCCAACATCCAATTAAAAACTCCAAGGTCTCTAATTGAACTGGGTTTTTTACGAAGAGAAAATTAAAGATTGTTGCAGACTTAATAACTCAGGGCCATTAATAACCTCCCTTTTCACTAAATTTCATTTTATTCATTATAGACAAATTGAGCCAAGCCAGTGGATGGAAAATACTTTAAAACACTTGTCAGGGAAATATTTCTTCTGCAGTCTAGAAAGAAAAGCCTCATAATAGCTTGCTGAAATCAGTGCCGGTCATTAAAATCGCCTGCAGACATTGTGTGCCTTCTAGAAGTTCTTCTTTAAGCGCAACCACATTGCTGTTTTAGTCACTGAGTATCTACAAGAGATATTCCCAGCTTTCAGCAAGGAGCTTGTGCTTGTAAACAGGCATTACAAAAACTCACAGCTCATTTCCCCATTTCTGTACTTTATGAATCCCAGTCTCTTTTGAAGAGACGTTGCACATTCGTACAATTTTGTTATAACGAGCGAAATTCTGCCATCCTTCATCACGATAAAGAGAATCATATCCCAGAGATTAATCGCTGAATTTCAGCAGAAGCATTCACTGACTAATGATCAAACTCAACAAACAAGGCAACAGATGGTGGCCGTATGAGATTTCTAGTGCCTCCTTTAATGAGCACAAAACAGTCTCTACCTCATTTGCACATCCCAGCCGCTACATCAGTGAGTTGTCTACACACAAGCAGCTGCCTGAATGGAAAAAGCGTTGCCTAATTACAGGGCCAGATCCTCAGCTATACGTACATTGGCCTTGCTCCTTGTAGATCAGCAGAGACGGAGAGTTTGTGTCACCTCAATATTGGGTTGATGACTTCTGGAGGAGGTCCGTGGGGCTGCAGGAACCTCTTCCAGGGAGCCGCAGGGCTCCAACACCCAGCTCCCCAGCAGCGCTGGCCACAGCTCTGCACCAGCTTACTCCGGATACCAGCAGCAGGCTGAAAAAAAACTCCTAAAAAGCTCAGGAAGCTCATTGTTCCTTTGACATATCCCTGACATTCACCATATTTTAAGCCTTCCTCATCTGAAATATTTAGCTCCTTAGAAGCAATCCAACAGATACGCATCCTCGCTGGCAGATCACTAATTTATCTCTTACAGCCCTCCCGGGTGCTGTGTGCGCGGAGACAACTGCATTCCTAGAAATGGGCATAAATATCTGCATTTATTTTCCCATCATACTGACTGGGGAGTTGGGGAGAGGGAGGCAGAATAGGAATCATATAGAGGAAATGGCTCGACAAATACTCTCGGTACACTTCCTGCGGTGGAGCGCGCAGCATTATTTCTCATATATTGCGCTACAGTTTAGAGTGGGTCATAATTACGTATTTCCAACTGGCGTGATGATTATTGTATATTAGATGTTAGGCTGTAATGACTGTCAAAGCGATGAAATTTTCACGTTTTGAGTAGCCTCCAGGGCAGGGCTCTGCAAAACTCTTGTTTCACGGACAGTTTGTGGTATTTATAGTCTAGAACTAAACAAGGCAGAAATTAAGGGAATGCTCCTCACTGCAGGTAATGATGTGAAAATGCCGATATAAGTCTGGGACAGCAGAGAGAAGCAATAGCCTTGGGAATATATCGAAAGCATGGAGAGGAACAGAGCGAGCACCACCTCAAGGCTGTTTTTTTGTCACACTGACAGGACAGAGTCGTAAATAATCCCCCCCAATCTACGCTCAGTTATCAGTAATTTAGTAGCACCGAGGATATTATATGCACAGCAAAATATAGAATGTCACCTCCAGTTCTCAACAAAATCACTTGGAAAAGTTGTTTTTTTTCACCTGACTTGGATTGCAGAGGCTTTGGAAGATTGAAGTTTAAGGTGGGCGTTTTCCATACTGCTATTCCAAACAACTTTTCCACCATAGCTCCCTGGACTAAACAACACTAACTTTAAATGATTCAGCCAATCTTGAGCCAAACTTAGAGGAAAAAAATAATTCTAAACTTAATACATGCATGTGCTATATGAAAGTTCACCTTAAAAAGGTAAACAGAACTCACATTCCTATATGGATGTAACACTGGTCACTAAAAAAAAAAAAAAAAAAAAAAAAAAAAAAAAAGCATCCCTCACTGCCTGTTAGCCCAGGCATGAGGAACATTCTCAAGGGCTTCCAGTCCTGTCTCCTTAAAGTCGAGACATGAGCTTTGGCTCGTCTCTCCTTTCGGTGCCTGTGTAATTGCCAATTCTATTAGCAAAAATTGAACTTGCAATCTTCAGTATCAAAAAGCATCTATGTTAAAGGCTGAAATGCTTTACCTGCTCCCTCTGCTCATCGAGCTGCTAGGGAACACGTGCCAGCTAAGCCACTGAGTTGTTTGAACAGATAGAACATACTGATTCAAAATGGAATCCATGAGGAGTAAAGATTACATATAGCACTACACTTGAAATATTTTTAAATTTTTTTTGTGTGTACGTTGTACTTTTATACATAATGTGCTACACAGAAAATATTATTTTGATGCCTGTATGATATGAACCCAACTGTCCTTTCAGTCCCTCCACTGGAAGTCACACACATCCCTACACACCTCTGGGGGGAAAAAAAAAAAAAGTTTATATTTGGGAAAAAACTTGCCCACAAAACACAAACTCAACATAAACATACATTTGTCCTTGACTCTCGAAACGATCTGCTTTGGTCACGTCTGGTAAGTAATAGAGTTTGGCCACCAGCCAGAGCCTCGGTCCTCCCGCGCAGCGATAGCGCTAGCCTCCTGTGATAACGACGGCACGTTCCCGGCTGATCTATTAGGCAATAAACACTCTGCTATCTGTAACGAGAGGACGTGGCAGTAAAATGCAGCATGGAGGGCACGATACTGATACCGACTCCCCCTTTCTCTTCTTCAGCTTGAACAGAAAATTGCTTCTGGTTGTTCAGGTGGAAGGCGGTAATTACCTCATAAATGATGCGTAAATAAACCAGTCGCAAACAAATTAATCCAGTCACGCCTTACTACTACAGAGAAGTGTTTTATCAGTATTGTCTTAAACACGATTATTATTTCTAATAGGTTGAACTGAATTTTGAACGGAGTTGCTGTAAAATTCTGTCTGCTGACAAATCGAAGGATTAAATGGTAATTGCCACAAATATCGTTTCCATACCAGCACGGGACACCGCACCCAGCTTGCAGCAGTACGGGATGTATGTTCTTACCAGCAGACATATCGTGGCTACAGTGACCAAAGAGATATATAATCATACGAGTATCTCGTAACATACCGCCAAAGCACAATGGCATCCCAACCTCAGACGATGCTCAGATCGACAGCAGGGGTAGAGGTTGATCTCACCGCCTGAAGAAGTGGTGTCAAGGCTTTGTCAATGATCAGTGCTTAGGACTATGTCAGTACTTACACAGAATGGTATGAAAGCCAAGGAAACTTCAGTTAAGCATTTCACTGATAAAATTCTTTCCAATCAATAGATAAACAGAAATGGAAATAGACAAACTGAACCAGATAGCAAAATTTATCACTCCCCAAGGGAGCACACTAGCAAGAACATAGAGGATACAAGTGGGCATGCCAAACTTACAATGAGGGCAAACAGGCGGTTGTCTTGTACCTATAATAATTTAAAAACACTTTGCCAGATAGAAATAGGAGGTAGAAACAACCAGTAACAATAATATTTTCTTTAATTTTACCATTTGCTTTTAGGGAGGGGTACTGGTTTTAGAATAGAAAGAGGTAGATTCAGATTAGACATTAGGAAAATAATTTTTTACCCTGAGGGTGGTGGAACCCTGTCCCAGGTTGCCCAGAGAGGTGACGGATGCCCCATCCCTGGAAACATCCCAGGCCAGGTTGGATGAGGCTCTGAGCAAGTCTTTGATAAAACATCTGTATTCTTTGAATTTCTAAGTTTGCAAATGAAATGTTTGAAAATTATGTCTCAATATTTTTCATAGTAATGGTAGAAAAATTTAGCAGAAAAGTGCTTTTTACAATTTCAGTTCTTTGATGATCTTGCACAATTTTAAAGTGCATTTTCTCCCCCACTATAAAGCTGGGATAACAAAAAGTCTCAGGAAATCAATATTGTGGCAATCCCGTGCTGTAAACGCCAGTCTTACAACAGCCTGGAGATGAACAGACCCGTGGCTTGAAACAGGATTTGTTGTGTAGAGCTGGTGCCTTAGTTTGCAAGAGATATGGTGAGGAATCTCTTCAACTCTGCTGCAACTTTCAAAGCAATATTCAGTGATGTGCAGCCAGACCTAAATCATCTTCTTCCCCCCCTGAGTTGCCAACCAGCCAGTGAGTTACTAAGCTTCAAGAAAATTAGACTGTCATAGATTTTTATCTTAAAAAAAAAAAACAAAACTGAAGCAAACAAAACATTCCAACAATTTTTTTCCTGCTTTTTCTTATAACATATACATTACCTGTCCCAACACGTAACAGTTATCGGCCTCTTTAGTACCAGGATCTGGGAGATGACAACTGCTCTGTCCTTTCCAACACTAAGTTTATGATGACAGCAAAATCAAACTTCTAATTAAGAAAAAAAAAAAAATAATAATATAGGCAAAGCAGAAAAATGTTCTAGTAATTTCAGAGTCAATAAAGGAATGAAGGAATATAGAAAAAATACATGATACAAGCAAAAAAAAAAAATAGGTGACAGCAATTACTAAGTCACATACCTTCCATTATGGATTTTTTTTTCCATGAAGACACAGAGGAAAGGAGCACTGACAGTATCCCCCATTTTATGGGGAGACAAAAATGAAATTACATGTTGCAGGCCATAAAGTAAGACAATAAGAGAACTGTGCATCAGAGGCAGGATGTGTGCCAGTGATATGATAGAAGACATAAATTCTATCCAAATTGCCATGCTTCTGTTTGCACAATTCAATGCTTCGACGGAAACTCCTCTGTTTTTCAGGTAGTCCTATGCATATTCAGCAATTCTGGCATCTCCAGAACACGGCAAACTTACTGCTTTTACACAGAAACATCTATTTCCTGTGCAGTAAAACCAGTGTACTGGGACATAAGAGATTCAGCATGTGCTACACGGATTTCTCTGGCTACATACGCGGTCTGGGATTGTAGGATGCTGTCAGCTCGGCTTACACGTTAAAATGCTAACCAGTGGTACAGTGATCAGTACTCTGCTCCCCAAGCAGTGGCATTGATAGGTACACGTGGCCTCTGGGCCCCTTTTGGAGGGCTGCAGACATCGCCCCAACCCAACGCCTCGCTGTTTTCTCCATCGCTGCTCGTAGGGCTTTAGAGATGCCTACCCATCTCCATCGACTGAGGGAAAATTCAGGTGCCTGACAGGCCCCTTCCTAAATCAATGCTCATCTGTGCTCAAATATGCTCACATTGCATGCAATGATTTATTTTTTTTCCTTGTATAACTGAGTTTTTCCCTACACTAGCCCAACATCATGCTAAAACCCAGTGAAACAGGGTCTGTACGTTGCCACACACCAATATGAGCTTTTGCTAGGCTGACAGCCATTCATTTACAGTCTGGCTTCTATAAAGCAGCTTTTCAGAAGATGCAGTTTGGGGAAATATTGGTAGTACATCTCATTTTAAACGTAACATAATTCATGCAGCAATAATTTATATTGTCGGTAATTTCAGACGAGATGCATTTGCCATTAGAGCTGGAACGCATTTCACCTCTCGGTGTTCCGGCTCTGCATATTTCACGGCAGGAGAATATTTCAAAGGTGTTGCATACATTTGTTTTATGTAAATGAGATTCAGGGAGGCTTCATCTTCAAGTTTCAATTACAAAACAGAAAAACTGAAATAAATAAGGAATTCCCTTGCTCTGCCATCCCTGCTGGAAACACTTGACCTCAGCTTCAGGACACCGACTTAAAACTCTGACTGTCCTTAAAATTTGCACTTCCCTAGTTTATTCTTCTAAAAGCACCACCATTGCATCTGCTTTTTTTTTCTTATTATAACTATTTAAAATAGGGCTATGGTTTTGTAACGCTACTTTTTAAGAGTCTAAATGGAAGACAGGTATAATACATCGAAGACCTAATGGACCTAATGTTGTAAGACAGAACTTCTGTATTTAGACAAGTCCTAACGTAGCGTTAAGAGAAGCCTCTTTTCCAAGGAGTGCATATTATTATTACTATTTATTAAGGCTTCCTACTTCTCTGCAGTAACCTTCCTCTGAGAGCAGTTCTTATTAGATAAAGCCAAGTTTAATTCATATTAACAGCAGCATTCTGGATAATGGGGAAAGGTCTAAGGGCATAAGCTTGGTCTCTGTTACAAGACTGAGATCAAGGCAGCAAGAATGACATTTTTAGAAGAGTTTGCCAGTATATAGAGAAGTTGCTGCCTGTGAGCTACCACCAACTACCAGAAATACTTTGAACTGGTAGATTCGATTTAAGCTGCCGTATTTCCTACGGCTACACCCAACTTTCAGTGAGTTTGTGGTGGTCTGAAGTCAGTCCTTTTGCCTTATCCCACCATAAGCCAGATAGACAGCATTTTTGGAGCCAAATCTAGTGAGTTTCTCAAGCATCACCAGAAAAGTTAAGCAACAGCAGGGTCTAGCGAGCAAGCACCGCACTGAGAACCACGAGGCTGATTCCTCGGCCAGCTCCGCTGCTGAATTTGTGCGTTACTTTCATTAAGCCAGTGCTTTTTCCACTACCACCCTTTGCTCTGCAGCACCACAAACTCTCCGCACATGCATTTTCTGCTAGCATCTGCTGATACATACAATGTGTTTTATTGCGGAGCTAGTAAATGAAATTGGAGGTGTGAGCTGGCCCGCTCTGAAGTAGTCAGTTTGGTCGGTAAGTTCAGAAGAGTTTAGTGTGCATCCAGGTTAAAAATTAACAGGGCTGTTTACTGGCCAGTTCTTTGTGAAGCTGGTGTTTTCACCTGGAGCATATATGCCAAGGTCCAAAGCTGCAGTCTCCTTAGCTCGTGCGGTGGTTTGCGACATGAACAAATTTTGGAGAAGATGACAAACCTGTCCAGTTGTTACTGCCTTTTAACACACCAGCATTTGAATACACACTGCCAGTGTAGAAACTAGCAGGTTATGATCTTTACCAACATAGCTTCCATTTCCAAACCCTGATCTTGCAGTGGCAAATGTACTAACAGGCTGATGACACATCTCTTTAATTGAGGAGCACTCCAATTAAATGTCCTGCTGTGGTTTTCAAGAGTCTTATACTACACAGGGCATGGCATGTTATAGGGACTGCTAGAAAGCTGCGCCCAAGGGCAGCAAAACCCCTTGAGGTCAGATCCTTGTATGGCTTCTGATACAGCCTCTCTCATTTAGCTGAGTGGAAATAATTGAGTAAGAAAAGCAGGATTTCTACCACATGCTGCACAGTCCTCAAAGCAAGGATTATATGTCATGGTTTATGCGTATATCTAGGGTTTTAGACGAGCAATGAAATCAAACTCCATTTCTCCCACAGCATTATGGCTTCAACATCTTTCAACATCTCAGCAAGGCAGTGGAAAACAATACGCTGTTGTTCCGACATTTTGTATTTGGGTAAAACTGCAAGAGAAGGCGATACCTGGAAAGGATAGAGGAGGAGGATGGGCTTTCCTACACCTTTACAGTTCCACTTGTGCTCCAGGTTAAAAGCCTCGTCTCACTCTCATCCAGTGTCACAGTGCTAAAACTCAGCATCCCCATGACAACCAGTAAAAGGTTTGATTTTCTGCCCACTGTCAGTCAGCAAGAAGATAACAGGAGATCCTGTGTTTGAGCTAATTACCTAGGGAAAAGCAGAAACTGTGATGAAATAGAAAGTCTTGCTGCATACATCTTCATTACAATAATCTCATATATGTGTGCTCTGAACTTGGAAAATACTAAAATCTGAAATGCAAATCACAGAGCAGTTGGCATTGATTTCGTGCCCTCCCCCCTTTTCAATTCATTGAAAAGATTTCTGATCCCACAGTAAAGCTCCCGGGAAGGCAGCAGCCTTGCTTCCCTGGAGCCATCAGCAGGGCTGAGGCAGGGCACCGCCGCCAATACAGCCGCACACCAATTACTTTTGGGAACATGTCTAACAGCAGCTCTTTGGTGGTTAGGTAGATCTTTATTTCTCTCGGATAACCGACACCTTCAGCAATAAATCACCAGCCCCAGGAAAGTAAAATTCATGGAGACTGAGAAGACAGCAGCTGTACTTTAGAATTCATTGGTAAGATCAAACGTACAAGTTAGGAGAAATATCATTTAAAATCCACAGTGATTGTTTCTTTTCTGCGTTTTGGCCAGTAGACATGAACTTGCTCAAAGATAAACAAAAACACATCAGAAAGGGTCATTTCTAATTGTACAACCACAGTTACAGCCCTTTTGTTATAAATACAACTGTCAGGCCCTTGATGCTTAAGAGGCGTCACAGTGAGTCTTCCACATCTCACCTCATGACTGAGCCACTGCTTGTGTAAAGACAAATTTAAAAGTTGTATGTCTTCATAATGCAATTCAAACCCAAGAAAATATCCTGGGTTTTGCAGCCAATGTATACAACTAAACTGGAGAAACCTTATAGCAGAAATTAATGTTTGATCTTAGTACTTAAGGCCATAAATATAATACTAACCTATTCTAACAACAACTGGTCAAGACTATCAGAAATATTTTCTTGTATATTTGCAAAAAAATTCATTGACATGAGGCAGTGCGAAGCTGCCCTTTAGAAGGTCTTACTTAATTACTGAAACCTATTTGAGAAGCAATACACTTCACACTTACCAAATTACCAAGGCTGCTTCTGCCCTTAAAGACAACTCAAGCAGAGCAAAAACTAAACTCTGATTATACGCAAATTTCCTTTTAACGCAAATGTTGGTATTGTCTTACACATTCTAAGCTCTCTGCTGATTACTGAAGGATACTGAGAGGGGACAGGTTGCTCAGAAAGGAAAGGAATGGGGGAAAAAAAGAGAATATATTATCTCATATATTAAGAAATTCTACACTTTCTCAAAAATATGCTGGTAAAGTTAAAGGGAAAAACAGAGCTATCATGACTCACCACAGATCACTGATTTCAGAAGATTTTATACATCCATGCATATATATAAAAATATATATAGTGCTTCATGGCCAACTAGCAAAATCCAGAACACTGAACAGTACAATCACATAAAAATGAAAGGACAACTTTTTTTTTTTAATTTTAAAAAATTTAAATTTAAAAAAATCCAAGGCACACTAAAATTAGAAGCAACTTGTCAGAGTTAAAGATAAGAAATTATTCAGTAAATGCATCAGGAATAAGAGGAAAACCAGGGAAAAATATTGGTCCATTAGAGAGAAAGATTTTGGCAATGCCAAGAAGGCCAAAGTGTTCAATGCATTATTTAATTAGTCTTATTAAAGATGTCAAGCAGGTGATTAACATCACTGACAGAGGGGTAAGAGCTCTCCCTGAAATATCTCAGGTCATAATCAGACAAGACAGATGTTTTCAAAGTCTGACCAGAGAACCTCAAAATCTTGATGACTCTAACTGAGGAATGATGGAAAAAAGTGCAATAGCAGGAAATTTTAAGAGGCAATTGTTTTCCCTGTCTGCTAGAAGAGTGAGAAAAGAAAAGAAAAAAAAAAAAAAAAAAAAAAAACCCACAAATAAGACAGCATTACTTCCATCCCTGAAAAAAAAAAATATTAGAAATAATATAATCATATTACTGGTAAGCAGCAAAGGGTAACAAGAGGTGAGCAGTGGCCATCACTCACTCATCAAGAACAAAGCATCTCTCATTTCCTTTCTCAGCACCATAGCAGAAAGCAGCAGTTAATTTCATATATCCTGATATTAGGCAGACATTCTCCTAATTAGTTGTCAGGATGAAACTATTATAGGAGAGAGGGAAAGCAGTTGGATAGCTATTGTGATTTACTAGCCAAGTGGGAGGGCGTGCTACGTCCCTGCGTGTCGGAAGGTGGGCAGAGGTCTGGGTCCCTTCGGTGACTTCATTTACCATCTGGGTGATGGAAAGGAGCTGGTGACACAGACTGGGGAGGTACTACCTGCCAGTGGAGACAGAATTAGAAATCATGAGCATTTTAGCTGTTATTCTCTTAGAAAACACAGCAGTTATTGATATAGTTACACATATGTATGACTTGGGAAGTATTAGAACTGGTAGGCTTCCGCTGCCACACCAGTGCGGTGCTGGAGGGAGGTCCAGAGATGATATGGATCGAGGAGAGCGAGGAGGCGTGGGTACGTGACTATTTCAGTACAGAGGGGAGTGAGGAAAGATATGATAACAATCTCAAATCACCTGAAGGCTGTTGCACTGGGAAAAGGGAATCATCTGTTGTCCATGACCACGGGAGGATACGCAAGCACTGGGGACCTGAAAGGAAGGAAAATCTAGTTGAACATAAAGAGAACATAGGTCTACACTAAATTATTTGAGGAACTAATGGAGACTCCGTTACCCCAAGTTTTTAATATGTTAGAACAACTTTTAATGGCTCAGGACTGCCTCCTGAGACCCCACTTCTCCTCGCTGGCTGGTGTCTGGCAGGCAGAGGCTTATGATTAACTCGTCCTCATAAACAGGAAGTGCAAGAGAGACATTCATATATAGTGAGAAAGACATGGGGAAAAAAAATTAAAAAGATAAATTAAAAGAACTGACACCAAGAAATGTAAGCTCTCTTGCTGACTATGTCACAGTTGTCAGACAAAAGGCACAACAGACCCAGAAAATGTGGTTGTACCCCGATATGAGAGAGAGTCAGAAAGGTGGGGAAAATGGTTTAAGACTGGGCAGTTATGGTTATGGCTCCAGACAACTTCTGGAAACTAAAGAATAAAATTTCATTATTAGAATTGCAAGATTTGATTACCAAAGCAGAAAAATTCAAGGTTTTTGAATTTGAACAAGGACCTTGTTTTGAACAAGGATCTCACATTGAAGTCAGCAGACTGGTTACTTCTGTGAAGGTTTACCTATTTGAGGTCACGCATGGCCAGCGTGGGAGCCATTCAGGAAATGATCACTTGGGATGGAGAAGGTAGCATTGAATTTAGCGTTAAATTCTACACCTCACTTTCTAGGTTTTGCAAAGACCAGTTTTCTGGATGAGAGCTCATAAGTGGTTTTTTTTTTCCCCCTGTCCTGGTTCTGGCCAGGATAGAGTTAATATTTACCTGAGCTGGGTGGAGAACTGAAGCTGGTAGCCCCTATGGCTGGGATAGTTAACTAATTAGCTAACAGCTGGGGTTAATTTACCCAAATTAGCCAAAGGGCTATTCCATCCCATCTGACATCGTGCTCAGTATATAAGTGAGGAGGGTGCTGAAGGGAGGCCCCCTGCTAGTTGGAAGAGACTGGATGTGGAGATCTGTCGTGAGCTATTGTACTGTATTTGTGTTCCATCACTGTCTTGTTTTCTTCTGTCATTACTGTTAAATTTATTTTTGTTCAATCTCAACCCGCGTGTTTGTTTTTTTTTCTGGTTTTCTTTTGTTTGTCAAATCTCCTCCTATTCTCTCGGAGAGTGGGGGGAGTGAGAGAGAGACTGCGTAGTCTGGTCCCCGTTGGGGCTAAACTACGACACCCCCCTTCTAAACAATTTTTAATGGGTATTTTTATCAATACATTTATTGGTAATTGCAAACAATTTTCAGCGTATAGATGGATAGTTAAATGTTACCTTTCAAACAAGGCAGACAATGTTTGAACTGAAGAACTCCGTTTTTTGCAATACATACCGGTGGAAATGAGGGACATCGCCCAGCTTTGGCTGACCCTCTGCACGCGGTGGCACTGTTCCATATGATGAGAAATGAACTTTTATGTGTTACACTTCTGTATCTGTAATGGGTGATGCTGAACACGCCAAACTCAACAGACGTACTTCCCGGAAGACAGACACTGCTCTGTTCAAGAAAATCAGCATCTAAAATTGAATGAGTAAAAGAATAAATAGCAGAGGAGGGGGGAAAAAAAAAAAAATACCACAGGCACATCAAAGGCCCACACCCCAGTGTAAGTGAAGATGTACACTGACAGCCCAGAAAATGCAAGTTTCACATGTACCTGCCCATCTTCACATCCAACCGTGGCTCCAGATACTAAAAGGCAAAACTTACTTTAGTAATAAAAAACGCAAGCCACAGGGCAAGAAATGAGGTTTAAATCTAGACACTAGCTACCCTAAATACATGAGGGAAATAAATCTGTAATCTAGATCACATCCATTTATAGATGCGAGACAGGTCCACTCTATGGAGGAGGCTGATTCATCTAAGCAGACTACCAGACTTGTATTTTAAGCTTTTCTGAGATGATTCTGTTCTCTTTCACATGGGTATTATTTTATGACAAGCTCTCTTGAAGACATGTTTAATTTGAGAAAAATGAGCTTAAAATGCAACATTTCATATTAAATCCATGATGCTTATCGCAGCCAAAATTAGCTGTGGTATTTCAGCTTCTATTTCCAAAACACCATGCAGCAATAATACTGTCTCTTGTTCCTCTGAGCCTCTTCAGTAGTTACATGAAATGCTATATGCAGAAAAAAAAAAGACAGATGGATAAATGGTACACAGCAAACTGAAAGATTTCTAACCAATGACTATCTTTTTTCCCAAGTTCAAATATGGAATTTTTCAAATTTTAAATTTAGGCTTAATTTCACAAGGGAATACTCTCGATAGAAAGCACAGACTATTTGAGCAGTAGGTGTTTCCATTTGGCCAGGGGAAGATTTTTTTCCATGAGATTTGTATACAGCAGTATTTTAGAATCCTGAAGGATAAAGTACCTTTTCTCCCATTCACATATATTGACTCCTCCATTACTCCTGTTTTAGGCATGACAAATATGCAGTAAGAGGCCCAAAAGGCTGAAGAAATTGAGATGAAGAACCGTCACTGACACAGGTCTCCACGTCAAGGGCTGCTCAGGGCTGTCACGCTGGTATCACCTTCTTGGCAGCATTCTGTATCACAAATTACTCTCTGTGCTTCGGGGATTTAACTTTTCAGTGTTACATCAGAACAAATTGATTATCCAAATTCAGGGATATGTCTAACTTTTGAACAGTCCTACCAAAAAAGGTTTTTATAGATGTTTTTGTCCCCAAAATACAAGCATCCAGTGATGCTTCTGTCTCAAGGGACTCAGTCATCCTTTCCTTCTGATTCTGATTTTGTGGCTGATTTTGAGCCTTCAATTTTAACAGCTAAACTGAAGACATATGTACCTTGAAAACAATGTTACTCTTGCTAAGTAACACTCTATTAATAACAAAATTAGATTTATACTGAATATTCCAAATCTCTTTGAAGTCTTAAACAGAAAACATACAGGAAATAATCTATTGCCAAGGGATTTCCTGCTACTGCCACGATAAACGCATACGTATGCTTTATAGCATCAGGGCAGTAAAGGCAGAACTCTTAGCCAGGTGGAAGTGGAAGAGGACTTGTACTGCCCAAATACAAGAGTCATAGCTGAAAACCAGGTAGAATACCAATGCTAAAGACTCAGCTTTTTTGTTAACTTCTCCAACTACTGCACAGAGTTAGGCTGACCTACCAGAGCTGAAAATCACTCCTTTCCATAGCCCATTTATCTCAAAATTGAGTCCAGGTCCGTTATCTCCTTATCTGCTCACTGCCTTAGTCCATACGCGTGTCCCTACAGGATCTCACAGACGGGGGTTTTACCTCTTCTGGCTCTGAGCCCGCACCGCGTTTTTTCCCGTTACAGCGTGATGCATCTGTACTGGGCTAGAGACAAACAATTTTCCACTCATGTGCTGGCAAGTGACATTTAGATTCAGCTTCTCGAGACAGGAAAAAACTCTCCAATATGGATCTCACCTTCAGAGCCTGATCCAAATACAAGGTGCACTTGAAGATGATCGATTTCCCATGCACCGAAAGCTATTTAGGAAAGACAATTCAGCCTACAATTTACCAACGTACGCTCCAACGATTCTAAAAGCTGTTTTAGCATGAAGTGATGGCTGACAAAAAATTATAAAGGGGTAATTGCTCACTAGGCTCCTAAGAAGTGATTGTATTAGTGTCCCATTAATGAAACAGCAAAGTAACTTCTTGTAAACAGAGTTTAGAATAATCCTAACTTCTCTTAAAGCTTTAGGAGACGTATTTAAGAAACATTTGTTCTTTAGCCTGAAAGCACTCTGTCCAGAGGGAGAGGATTCTGAATTGTGCTTTCAGGCAGGTGGGCACAAATAGATGGCTCTGACAGCAAACTAGATCACTGCCTGCTTTTCTTTGGTTTGTTTTTTTTTCCCCCTTTTTTAATCAGATTGCAGCACTGCTGCCATGCTGTAAATATTCATTTACACCAAACAAAGTGATGAAAAAAGTCACGATACCCGCTATCAGAACACAATATGCTCTAAGCTTTGCATCTCAGGCAGTAGATAAAAGATGCTGTTTGGGCTGAGCTCTAGAAAATGTTATCAGAGGCGTTCCCCCGTACAGCAACCATGGCTCTTCATTGAGATGCAGGTAGTGCTTCGATACCAAAGACTGCAGTGCATCATTAAAGTACTGTGAAGACAAACAACACTCATGCTGCATACCAAGTGGTATTACATTTAACCAAATCATTTTCCTACGAACACAGCCAGGTCTGCCACTGCGAGCCACTTGTGTAAAACGTGCTGGCAGAAATGGATCTGCACTAATTACATTTCACGCATATTTCAAAATTAACCACAGGGATACGGGAAGGTGGTAGTAAAGAGGAATTTTATAACCAGGTTCATTCGAAATTGGCAGCCACACAAAGACTAGCTTTCCTCAGAGATAACCCCAGAACATCATGAGGAGTTTTATTCCTATTATGGTTCTTTCACTGAAGCACAGGACATGAAGATTTTGTATCTCTTTGAAATGCTGAACCTTTATCAGAAAGTAAAGCCCTTTCAAAAAAGAAAGGCTGGAGGACTTCGGCTAGTGTGCCAGTTCCACAGAAATTGAGGAGAAGCAGACTACCTCTGTTTCTTTCCAGGGAGCATCACAGATAATCACTATTAGGTTACCTCAGTATGAGATAATTTCCTATCCTAAGTAAAGGGCTTTTTCTTTTCATCCATCTGAACTTTTTGAAATCTCTTCCAAGGTGTCGTGGTTTTGCTAGTGAGGGGGGGCCTAAGGTGGTAGCTTCTGTAGGAAACTGCTAGAAGTCGCTCCCCTTTGTTCAGTGGACTCGGCCGGGCCTAGGGCGGACCCACTGCTGGCCAAGGCCGAGCCGATTGGTAGCAGAATGTTCCGTGATAACGCCTCTGCGATAACGTATTTAAGAATGGGAAAACAGAAAAAAAAGAGAGAGAGAGAAGAGAAGATGTGAAGAAGCTGAGAGGGGGCAGAGGCGCAGAGGGGGAGGCGCAGGCCTCATGGGCCTTGCAGGCCTCACCCTCTGGCCTCTCGCCAGGCAGCCCACTGGGCCCGACTCGGTCCAGCCCGGCTGCAAGAAGTGGAAAGGAGATGAGAAGTGAATAAGATGTAAAAAGGATCCTGAGAGACATCTACCAGCCTGTTGTGAGGAACGGCTGCAGACGCCAAGGTCAGTTCAGAAGGAGGGGGAGGAGTAATGCGGCTCCTGGCCAAGATTCCCCTGCAGCCTGTGGTGACGACCATGGTGGAGCAGGTTGTCCCCCTGCAGCCCATGGAGGTCCACGGAGGAGCAGAGATCCACTTGGAGCCCATGAAGGACCCCATACCGGGGGAGGTGGATGCCTGAAGGCAGCTATGGCCCGTGGAGGGCCCGCTGGGACAGCTGTTCTAGAGGGACTGCACCCCATGGAAGAGATGACCCACGCCAGAGCAGTTCCACGAAGGACTGTGGCCCGTGGGAGGGACCCCATGATGGAGCAGGGGAGGAATGTGAGGAGTTCTTCCCCCGACCATGAAGCAGAGGCGTGAAACAACGTATGATGAACTGACTGCAACCCCCATTCCCTCTTCCCCCCTGTGCCGCTCGGGAGGGGAAGGTGGTAGAGATAATGTTAAGCTTGGGAAGAGGGAGGGGTGGGGGGAGGTTATCTTGTTCTCTGTCTCATTATCCTGCTGTTTGTAATGTAGTAATAAATGAATAGTTTTCCCCAAGTCGAGTCTGTTTTGCCCGTGACGGTAACTTTAAGGATTTCTCCCTGTCCTTATCTCAAACCTCGAGCCGTTTTTCCTTATATTTTCTCTCACTGTTCTCTCAGAAGGTGGGGGGAGTGAGAGAGAGACTGCGTAGTCTGGTCCGATCGGGGCTGAACTACGACACAAGGACACACTTTCAAGTTTTTTTTTTTAAGGGAAATGCAGAAAGATTGGCTTGCCTTTTCCCTTCACCTGCTTCAGGACCGAATTGCACAGGACACAACTACCAGCTTTCTCGCTGCCTCTGACCCTTCCACTAGTTTCCTGCTCCATTTCCAGTAATATCAGTTCATTATTAAATGAGGCAAAGGGGCATCTCTGAGCTTCATTAAAATAGAGAGAAGAATGGGATTTCAGATCTCTGGGAACAAGCCAGCAATCTTCTGGATGTGCAGCTGATGCTGAATGTCCCAGATCCTCAACACCTGTGAACATAATAGAGAAATCACCAATTATCTCCAGTTTTTGCTTCAGTATGGGATTCCGAAATGAATAGTTCGCACTGCAGAAGGTCTGCCTCGCTTATTATTTTCCTCATTTGCCACTAAACACATTTTGGTTTGCTTTATAAAGAGTTGTCAACCACCATTTTCCGTTATTATTTGTTTTGTATCAATAGCCAGGGGCCGTTGTGTGTATTCACCGCATGAATACACAATATATTCCAGTGATACACTATTCCTACTCCAGCACTTAAGATTTTGTGGCTTTCACATTCCTTTACAAAAGATTTCGCATTTGTTGTACGGAGCTGCAGAGAGGTTTGTAACTTGTGAGCCACATGGCGATGGGGACGCCCAAAACAAATCACCAAGCGCTGAGGTGCCTGTAATCGCGACGGCATCAGCCCGATGATCCCCGTTAGCCCTTCCCGTCATCTCTTTTTAAGACGTAGCTTTTGCCTAGACAGACTTAGGTACTGCATGTTCAAAGGGTGAGGGAAAAAAAGCAAACAGGTGATTTATCCAAGGTCAGGAAGTAGATAAAGAGCACAGTTTTCAGTCCTGCTTCTGATCTCACACAGTGTCTCAGCTAATGAATCACACTCATTTGCTTTTCCACAGTTCCTGCCTTTCTCATTTGATGCGTCTGCATTGAAATGTATTTGTTTTACAATCAGGCAAATGAGAGGAAGCAAAGCCATTATGTCTAAAATTCCTTGCTCTTGCACTCAGAAAGGAATCAGAGTTATCAGAGAAAAGTTGAAACATCAGCTCTGGCAGATCTGCGTTTCGCAAGGGTCTCCAAAGACCTGGAGACGTGATACGTGAGCTCTGCAGGAAGCGATACGGTAAAAATCTCCTGTGGAATCGTACGGAGGCTGATGCAAGGGACTGGCGGCTTAGATGGAAATATCATGGTCTGTTGTGCATGTAAATGAATAAGCAATTTCTAAACCAATATTTACTTGATACATTGTAAAGGGCTTTTAACAAGTCTATGGCAGTAACTGCTACAGAACATGGGAAACCGCCTGGTCTGCAGGGACCAGGGGTCCGTTCTTTGTAGCAGTCCTGAAAACATACAGCTGCAAGATGGTAATAACTAAATGCAGACAAGTAATCGACATGCAGGCTCCTTCAAACAGGGTTCGCCATGCATGTTCCCTAAATCCCTTTCTGCCATCCATTAGGGACAGAGATTTTACTTAATGAACCACTCCATTTCTCAAAAAATGAGTGGATGATGTCCTTGATATATAACCTTAAAATCTAAACATTTATGAGTGGTAATCATACATCATGCATTTTCTTTTAATTCTACCTTCATTTATCTGAAATCTTACCAAACTTATTTTCCAAACTGAATCTTCTCTTTTTTTTCTTTGTCTTTTGAGATCACAGCCACCGTTTAACTGATGCAATAATTCACTCTGCATACAGGTAGAAGAAATATTGGTACAATACACAGTCATAGCCATCATAATAAATCAGGGTAAATTGGTAGAGAAAATTAGTTTTAAATTTTTTTGCATAACAATTAGGATGAGTTGAGAATGGAAAGCAAGAGCATAAACTCCTTGGGCAATTCTGAAACAGAGTTCTGAAACACTCTCTCTCTCCCCACATCAGTGCTAGTATATTATTAACACTGATTGCATTTGAAATAAAGGCATTTAATGAAGAACTATATGCAATTGTGAAAAAAAAATCCAAGAAATTGATCCATACAGAACTAAGCACATAATTAAAAAAAGACATTAAAGTTCACCTGCAGGCTGATACCAAGACCATTAAAGCAGCTCCCCGCATTACAAATGAACTGCACTTAGCTTCAGTAAGTCCCGGAGACGGTGGATCCTGCAAGGTCCCCAGTGCTCATGCTCCAATTCAAGAGTGCTCCACGCTTAAGAGTGTTTCTGGAGACCTGCCAGGGTTCTTCACATATATTAGATGGCTAGAGAGCAAGGACACGTACTTGACAACGGGCTGGGTAATGCACATTTAATCCTGCGAGGTATTCAGCAGCATCAGCTCTTATGGGCTCAAAGTTGTAGGAGATCCTCCATTTCAGAATGGACCAAGAAAGGAATCCGCTGTGGTGAAACACACTGCGCAGCTGGATTTCGCATACAGAATTAGGGTCCATATAGAAAGAGTGAATGCTGGCAACTGACTTGGGAACCACTACGTCTAACCCTTCGCTGTTTCTTTCTAAACACAGTTCTGAAGTGCTTTCTCATAAACGACCTCAATTTTGTCCACCCTACTGGGCTATTCTTCACTCGGCAAAGCAAAACTGGTACCTAATGTTAACAGTATACACTAATTATTCTTCCGCAAATCCAGTTACTCTACAGTATGATGATGGGATCAACTTGCCTAACTACCTGAGAAATCCCCGTGTTATTTTTTCTGGTTAAAACCCAAATGCATTTTTAATTTTTGCTCTGCAGTCCGTACAGAAAGACAAATGAGGGAGTTTAAAAGCCTGAGCGTTGCCCGAGGACGCAAATCTGCAAGGTTGTAAGTGGCATTTATGAAAAGTTGTGTTTCACAAGCTCGGTAATTTGCAGTTTGTTACAAAAACATAAACTCGTTTCTGACTAAATTATATTGTAAGTCATGCTCCTCTGAGAATGCCTGACTAAAAGGCGCTGTTAAAGTAATTTCCATAACATCAAACTATGCAACAAATTAAAAACTTCATAGAGGAGAAAGCTGGGGAAAAGGAGCAGGCTGAGATGGAACAAATTTCCTTACGGTAGTGCTCAAAAGGGGACAACTCAGATGTTGCTCTGAGAACTGCAATGCTAAATCTGTTTTAAAAAGCACAGCACTTCATTTTCAGCTGTTCTGCAATGTCTCACTCCATTCTTAGAAATCGTTTCTCAGCAGCGTCCAGATACTCAGCAAAATGTTTCCCAAGGAGCAGACTCCTGACAGGTACACACCAGCGTAGCCTCCACGGTTTGGGAGTTTCATTGGACAGGGATCTGGCCGTCAAAGTTATCTTATGATAAGGAAGGTGAAAAACAATTCTCACATCTTAAGTAAAGGATTGAACCTCCACGTACTGCAGCAATCACACCTGCTCTCTGCAATAATGTCACATTCTGAGAGGAAAGATCATCTGACCATTCAAGAAAAAAAATTGCAGCCTTCCTCTTCAGAAGAACTAGCTGATCCATTTGAACAAGGAAACTGGAGCAGTGAAGAAAATAACTTACACCTGCCAAAGACAGACCTAACTTGAGGAGGAAGAAAAAAAAAAACCAAGTTCTGTCAACCTTGACATTTCAAATCAGGACATTTATCAAAGAAGTGGCACCAACTGCAGCATGGAGATCCCATCTTATTAACAATCCCTGTCTGGCAGGTCCTTATGTTTTAGTATCACTGCTGTGGCTGTTCTCCTTAATGAGACAGAAGGAGGGTTTCTTACGAGAGACTGCAAGACCTAAACATGTACAGCTTGGGTGTGTGACAAATAAGGGGGTGACAAAGTGTGAGAGTCATTGAAGGCAGCCAGCATAAATAGGAAAAACCTGTTCAGTGTCGTACAATGATTATGGATGTGAGGAATGGTATGCAGCTAGGATAAGGGTAATTTATCCTCAATATGAGCAAAAGCTCTAACAGTGAGACTGAATTCATGTTCTGTGCTGTCAAGGGAATGGACTAAATGACATGAGAGGGTTTCTTTCCTCCTGTAATTTCCATCATCTTATGATTCAGTGACATATTTCCTTCCTACCTTTGCATTTCATTCAGGTCATGCACAGGTGCAGCACTAGAACAACCGTCCTCAGCCAGTGGGTCGAAACCTCTGATGCTGTGAGCAATACATTATAAAGTCTTTCCAGAAAGTTAATAATCTTTCACTTAAGTGCAGTAATGCCAGCTGGATATTTTCTTGTTGTTTGATAGTTTGTATTTTCTTACAGTTCCCACTGGACAGCAGTACCAAAACTAGCTGCCCTGATGATAATTGCATATCTAAATCACTCATGGCCAATTTACCTATGTTCTTGTGCCAGTGCTGTCCTTACACCTGACTACATTTTTTCCACCCCATTTATTACCCTAAAATATATATGAATGCCATCACAACCAAAAAGCTCTAGGTTTACAAAAAAAAACACTCTCTGCAAAAAACAATGATGAGAAGAACGAGGAGTCTGCCTTCTCATTTAGTCAATGAGACATTTTTCATTTTAAAAGGAAATAAAGTTACTATAGAATTTTTATCAAAATATAATTATTACATTGCGTTTAAAGTGCTAATGAGTGTCCAAACATTAGTATCTCCAACTGTTAGAATGACTTCATGCTGATCATAAGCTTTATATCAAAGCTTATCTGGAGCAGTACTCCAGTACAGTTTGTACCAAAAAGAGTTCTTGCTGGAATTTGGCTTACACAAGCAAACCTGTTTACTTGCAAAAACAACAGATATAGAAGAGCCATCACAAAGAAAAAAAATAATGCATTCAATAACTTACAAAACAAAATGGCTTATACAGAAACTTCCTTGAATTGGTTACTGGTTATTGTTGCTTCCAACTGGCAGTAGCATAATCTGATTGCTACAGGCATCTCCTCTAACCTCTTCTCAGTTGACATCTTTCACCCTGGGGACTCTAAAAGGGAAAAAAAAAATAACTACAATATGTCTTCTGTTGCTCACAAATCTAAAATTGTATTTACCAAGGAGCCAAACCAGTTTTATTCAGAGTTGTATCCATGTCACCCAAAATACCTTGATTGTTATGGTCTTTAAAGTAACCCATCTGTCATTTTTAATCATCAGCACAAAACCAAAACACATTCAAATAATAATTCTCATCTTTCAATCTAGAGAGAGAGCTCTGAAGTTGACAGAGGAGTGTTCAGACTCAGAAGACCCGCCCGATCTCACCATGAATTTTGAAAGGCTGTGCCAACAGGCAAGAATGATGCGGTGACATCAGTATTTGGGGAAAAAAAAAAGTCACATATACAAATATATATATTGAACTTTAGACAGAATTGATAGGCCTGGAGACTTCCCTGGCATTCAGACATGAGTTTACCCCTCTGTAAGGGATGAAGCATATATGCCACCACTTGCTATAATCTACAACTGTAATGACAAGAGTGAATTTCATACATTGTATTTACCTCAAAAAAAGGTAATTCCAATACGTTTCAATTCCCAGGGGAATAACACAGTATTGCCTCCTCTGTGGGACAGTCTGCTGAAACTCCAAAAGGTGTAAATTAGTTCCAGTTCTAATGAGGGGTTTGTTGGGGTTTTTCTTTTGAGCTTTGGACACCTGAGACCACAAGCTTATTTCAGATGATCTATTGAATAGCTGTCGGATGGTAATGATTTTTGGTTGCTGGGCTCAATCTGACTGATCTGGTGAAATTGGCTGGAAGCTTCTGTATCTTATTAATAATCTCCTAAGCCATTACCCTACAGCACACATTTTGCCTCCATTTCTTCAGTTGTCCTTTACCAGCCGGAAGTATGCACTTAATTTGGGCAGGGGGTAAGGGGCGGGCACTTGAGAATGAAGTTAGGAATACAATTCCATCTCTTCGTGACAAACTTCTCTCTATTCCTGTCTCTTTCAGGAATGCCGACTCTTTCATTTTTACATCAAATAAAAATACGAGAACTAATGTAAATTCAGGTTCTTAATGTTTGTGTAGAAAAAAATCACAACTAATTCTTGTATCACTTCTATTATTTTCTTATTGCTATTTCTGCTAGTCTCTATTTTACATTATCATGATAGTCTAGACTGCAAGGGATATATTGGAAGAATAAATGATTTCACTCATCAGAATGAGGATCTCTGCTTTATGAAATGTAATTATACCCTGATTTTCAGCTAAGCAATCCATACTAAATGCTTTGCCAGCAGGACAGTAAGCACAGAGACAGAATAACTCATGTGGTGTCTTGGTGGCTGAAACCTGAAGCCAAAAGGAAACAAAACAAAATCGTTTTTCCTCACTACATTGTATAAAAAGTCTTTAAGTTGAATCATGAGTTTTCTTCTACTAGAAACGTTTTAATTCAGACCTTTAAAAAAAAAAAATCAATGTCTAAAAATTTCTAAAAGCAATGTCTTTTTAAGGGGTAAAATTTTCTTTTCCAAATAATAATTGAGCTAAATAATATTTTTTTTTAAAAAAAAAGTAACATTCCCCCATATGCACACTGTTACTTTGCTAGCTGAGTACAAACTTTGATCCATTTCTACAGCTAGTTCCAATCGGTCCAAAGTGGTATGTTTAATGTCATAAGAATGTTGTGGTCGAAGAAGCTCACTTAGCTTTACATGCGAATGGAGTTTCAGTACATCCGTTCCATATATCATCACACACTCCAGGTCACAACCCTCTTCCAAGCAATTTACAATTTATAAGACCTCTGGAGAACAATAGAGGGAATTGCTGTTGTCTTACACCCCTGTAGTACATCACATGCACAATGGGTTTACACTATCCAAGTAGGACCACCAGCATATGCTCTAGCTGGCTGCAGCCAAATTATTCACTTGAAGTAAGAAAACCCCACACATCCCCCTCTGTCATACACATGCACACCAAAAATTACTTTAAAAAAACCAAACTACAGTATTGAAGGAAGCAGAGAAGTGAACTCCTGGTCCTAAACACTGACCAGTAAAAGAATGTGCTGGGTACACTGCGTACAGTGCAAATATTTGTGTGGAAAGCAGCCACTCAATAGCCTTTAACCCTCTTCCCTTACGTATGGATAAGCCTCAGGTATTTATAGACTTTATCTAATTTCCTGTCCCCAGACTCTCCCGCTCAGTTACACAATGTCTTCCAAGAACTCCAATTGCACCTTAAGGCCATTTAGGCTCTTTTTCCTTATAAGGTGTTCAGAAGAACACATAACTTCTTCCTCAAATAAGGAGGAAACCCCCCTTTTAGTAGCTACCACAACTGTAGTCATCATAGAGTCATAATAATTCAATCATACAATCATAGCTTCCAGCTGAAACCATTCCCTTTTTATCTATCCCACATATTTACGTAGGGATTCATAATCTCTCTTCTGACCTTGATTAGATTTTGAACAAGCCAAACCTTTAATCTCTCTTCACAAAAAGATTAAGCAATTCCCTTGATCTTCTTAACTGCGCTTCTCTGGTTCCGTTTCCATTCAAGGCAATCTTTCGGAACGGAGATAGACAGAGCCATACAGGCACTTTTCCAAGTCATCTTACCACTGTCCATTATAATTATACAATACCTCCCTGACTCTAAAAGTATTGGGGATGCTTCATCTACTCTCTTTGAAAAAGTAATAATGCGTTGCTTTCTCATGCCTCTCACACTGGTGACCACAATCATTCGTTGGTCAAGAGCAACCCCTGAGATGCTCTGCATGTAACCAATCTGCCTAGACTCACTGAGATATGAAAAAAAAATCTGCCTCTTTTACAGCATGGGACACTCAAAATGTCATCTTCAGGTCTACCAGTGGTCAGGCTGCTTAGAAGTGCTACTCTGTAGTAAAGAGAAAAAATAGTAATTGTTAGTTGCTACATGCATACTACATCAAAAAAGTGTTAGGGCGATGATTTCCCAAGATATGCACCACAGTTTCTTTTTTTATTTTCAATAGACACAGTATTTAAGACTTGATTAGGCAGAAATGAAACAACTTGCCATATTGTAAGCACATATTTAACCACAAAGCCTGTACGTGCCAAAAATATCTTCAGAACTGGGTCCGTAAGCCCAACCTACAAAGGTGTTTGATGTAAGAACATTTTCTTCTATCCCTTCTGACACCACCATCTTCCTCTCACTTTCCTCTTTTTCCATTCCACGCTTCTTTGATCAACTTGTCTCAATTACAAAATACAGTTTTTAAATGAAATTTTAAAGTGAATTTACAGCAGAATTGCTGCCATCTCCCATGAACAGCCTCTGAAGTACAAGATTAGATATATTGCACTAACAGAGCCATTTTGCCCTGCTCTCCACTGTTTTCACCCTGGTATCAGCACGTAATGGTAGCCAGGGATTAGGAAGGGGTAGAGCGTATGACTGTGCGCCAGCTTGAAGTCAAAGGTCAGTTTGGTCCCCACCAGCACTACCTTACATCGAGGTATTTTAAAAATTATTATTAAATGTGACACTGCAAGTTATATGACTTTTGCAGGATTTTTCTGTGACATTCTGTCCTAACAGTCTGTATCGCTGAAATCAAGCAACAGGACTTTTTTCCCTTACAGAGACAGGTTGGTCTGTAAAGAAGTGACATAATTCAATAGTTTGGACAAAAGAAATCTAGTTTCTACTTACACTGTGTCAGTGATCTTTGGCAAAACTTCCTTTCCTGTTCTGTGAGTCATACTGTTTTGAACTCCAAGCTCTTTCACCTCTAATGTGTCTTGTATCTCTGCACAAAATGAAGCGTTAACAAGACCCCAACTCTGAACTGACAACTTCCAGTATTACAATACAATAAATAATGCTGTATTTCTGGAATAAGTTTGAAATAGATACCACCTAGGAACAATTTTTCATACAGATCAAGAGTTCCTACTGCATTCTTAAAATAGAAAAGATGCTAAAGAAGACATTTTGTTTTTAGAAAAAAGCAGCTCAGAAATTCTATCTATGACAGAAATAAAAGTTATTTAACCATATAGTGAGGGTGGGTAAGACCCTCTTTTCCAGTTCCCATTCCTCTCTGTGGCAAAAGAGAGCTAGCGGATTATACAGCAGCCCCAGAAGCCTTCCATCTGGAATAAAGCAGATGTCTCAGCCAGCACTGTCTTGGAGGAAGATGTCTGTTAGGGTACTTACGGATGCCACCATGTGAAGCCAGGAGAGGATGCGCATGTGGGCAGTAGCAATGGGTGGCCCCAAGATGTGCAAACAACGTCACGGCCCACAGAGCAGCACAGAGCTGCAGGGAATGGCCGATCAGTTCCACCTGGCAGCTCCGCAGGTACTGCCATGAGAAATAAGCAGTTGAAGATACCTGAGCATTTTCCTGCTCCAGGAAGAAAACTTGCAGCAGACATTTTAATGAGCTAGTAAAGATTTTCACCTTCCACACAACCATTTTGTACAAATGATGACTATTCTCCCCCATTATTTGCTTCTCTGATTTTCTTTGAGCAATATAATCCATGCAGAAAATTATCTGAGCACTTTAGCTGAAAGATACTGACTTATTTATTTTACCTCAATTCTGAAATATTTAGAGTATCCCATCTAGTTTTTTTAGTGTTCCCATAGTATAAGCCATTTGCCTTTGCTCACATTAAAATGTTTCTCATTCTAAAGACTGTGCAGCACTCTAAAATGTGACAGACTCATCGGCTTGCAAATCTTCCCTTTATGCTTGGGAAATTTTATTATTATTACAGTAATGTAGCTGAGATCAGGGCCCCATTGTGTGTACTCCTTAAATAATGAACAAGGAACTGAGGCACGGAGAAATTAAGCACGTTGATCGAGGTCAGGCAAAGGTTAGCATCGCTGGAACGACAGCCGCTGTTTGAGACAAGGCCACTCTTGTTCTCTGCCAGTCTTTGCTCTGGTTCCAGAACTGCACTGAAACTAGAGAAAAAACAACAGATCTAGCGCTCGTAAGAAAAGGGACGACTGATGCCAGCCATACAGCAGAAATAGGAGAAAAAGGAGACAAATGCATGCACAGCTCCAGTATGGATGAGAAACACATGGCCACATGCTCCTGTTCTTCCAGGCTCGGTCCCAGCTCTTACTTTATCGTGCCAGAACAGGTACGAATTCAAGCTGCCCACTGGGTCGAAGGGACGCTGGCTGGCAATTCACAGCAGGCATTTCCAGTTGTGTCACACGTAATAGGATCTGACTGCATTCATTTAACATGGGAAATAAATCCTGTGGTGCCACAAATTTGTTGGCAGTGCCAAGAACAAATGTTTGATTTTTGTCATTGAGAGGGGTTAGGAATGGGGACTAGGTGTTCAGGGCAAGGTTAAAAGATATTAAAGGGGTTTTACATTTCTTTCAACAAGTGCCACACTGATGGCAATTCTGACGTGAGTATTAAATACTGTAGTGCAAAGAAGGGATTTTTCACAGTAAGCAAATTGACCCTCTAACAACAGCGATCCACAGAAAAAGGAAACTGAATCCTCCCAGCACCTGCAAATGATACTGGATTTGATTTCCCTTTTCAACTTAAGGGTTAACTATTGAGTGATGTTCTACACGTTGGGAAAAAGTTGATACACTTTGGATATACAGTTATATAGTGTTTGCAAAACAAAGATGCAGCGTTATTAGCTACAGGCATACCAACGCTCTGTTTAAGCTAGGAAGCAATTGTTGAAGGCTGTGGAGAAGCAGAAGCAGGAGTTCCAGTCACACTACAGCCAGTGCAGATTCCCTACACACCAACACTTTCCTGTAGAAACAGGCTTCCAACTCTGCCATGTCTGGAAATCTTTGAATACCGACAGAGGCAGCTCTCAGGAATAATGTTCATGCTTTTTTTAAGGAAAATGTCAATCCTTATTTTAATACTTAATTATGGAATTTCAAACATTGTGCTTCTAGTTTTCAAGTTCCATTCCTGATAGCATGAATTCTTTTGTCCAACTTTGAGGTCTTTCACCAAGATGTATCAGCAGAAAAGCAGCCTTTTACTGCAGAGACTGAAAGACAAGAGAATTTGAGGTGAGAGATCTGTGAGAGATGTAAATTATGTGTTGGCTTTTTGAATTCTAATAGCTTAGGGATAAAAATGTATATAAAATTATTTATTTGGTTTCTTTTGCTAATCCAGCTACAAAAATCTGAGATATGCTGTAGCTTTTACAACTCTGCTTCATGGGAAGGAGAAATAATTTCAGCAAAGCAGCGACAGCCTTGTAATTGATCCTAAACATAACGACCCAAAACATGTCCAATCCCAACACATTAAACTGTGCTAATACACGGTAGTCTGCAATGCATATACCGTGTAGTTAGACTACCAACAGTACAGTAAAAGACAATTATGAGAAGCAATGTCATCCCAACAAACAGTAAGCACACACATTATATATAACAAAAAAAAAAATCTTAACAGAAAACCCACAAAGCTGCCTACTCCTACAATTTAGTTCCAGGTACTTCATTCAGAGAGACTGACAATCTAGAGATGAACAGAAACGACAGTAGTTTGCAGCTGGACCATTCTGCTAGTAAAATCCATTTACTGTAGGCCTTTTTTAATGAACTTTTCCACTTGTTCCTAAAGTTAGGTTCAAAGGGCAGTGACTAATAGCTTGGAGAAGAACTGAAATTGGAGCTTGCTGTCTGAACACACAGACACTGACTGCTGCTATGAAAATAAATGGCAGTGTCTAGGTGTACCTTGTACAAATGAACTCCATCCATTTTAAGCAGCCTCAAAGGCTACAGGAGCAGAAGAGTCTGGAAACAAATGAAAAGTCTGTGCTGAAAGTTATGCCTCCGCTGTAGGCGGAGCAGGGACCCAAGAGGACTCTGTAGTCCACCCAACCTCAACCTTAGACCCAGAGACCCCAAGTGTTTGCTCTAAACTCAGGAGCTATACCGAGAGATAAATTTGTGGTATATAGAAATAAAGAATGATTTTGCACCAAAATAGTTAAACAAACAGTCAGGATTCTTCTGCACTTGATTCTTCTTACATTTTGTAATTGCAATATACATAATGGAGAGGAAGATGTGGTAGCTGTTTCAAGAATTGGCTGAACGGAACATCATCAGCTCAGGTTATGGGGGCTGTTGGTTTCCCTCCCCCAGTAAAAGCAGCATGAGAACACCGAGCATGTCCCGCTGGGCTCCGTGTCCTTGCAGATGAAGCACCGGTACAAGGTTACACATCACACTTGACACCTCAGTAAATGAGAATTGGCCAAACGGCAGGTTTGATCTCTAATTATTCCAGAGCATCAGCCTTGCTGTTTAATTTGTGTCTAACAAACATGATTACAACAGGGTTTTTTGCACCTCAGCTGTATTTTTCTTATGCATTACTCTGCTAATCCAAGTTGCTTCCAAATATTGGCAGAGAATTACAGAAGCATTATTGCATGTTCATGAGAAAAAGCTACAGATAGAAAGAGGTCAACAGGCTGAACTTCACTTACTTTGGCATCATCAGCAGTTGTTATGGCCTGTATTTCATGATATAAAGGTCTCTTTTTATGCTGGAAGGATAAAATCCCCATACTTAGCTTCTGTCTTGGTAACACAGACATTTGTTTTCCCTTTGAAAACAACATCTTAGTTCTCATTCAGGTATTTCTAATGGAAAGTGTTGACTTGCACAAGGTTTTACTGTTAAATGTTTGCTTTGGTTTTGATATTTAAAACCATGTAAAAAAAAAATGCAAGTAAAACGCAGCTCCAATTGTATTTTCCTTCGCCCCTTAAACATTGTAATTCTTATCAAATAGCCATAGATAGGATTCCACGCCTCCCCCCCCCGCCATCTGCAGCAACCAAGGCTCTTTGTGAGGCTTCAGAGGAACCTGCATTAAATTTGACTTTGAGAAGATTCTGATGAACAGCATAACACAAAATACTAGTGTTTAGGTTAACTGGTCACAATTTGTCTACTGCCGCAGTGTTGCATGCATAGATATAGCGAACTTAGATACAGCTACTGCAGAGACTGTCTAGATTCCGAGGAAGCTTACAGCTAGGATTGAGTTTTGCTTCTTAACCTTCATAGGCAATATTTATTATCCTTACTGCATTCCATCCCTGACAGGAATTTGTCATCTCCCATTTCAAACCACTTCAGAAAATTCTGTTTGTCACTCATTAAGTAGATGTAGAAAACCACACAAAATTATTAACACCACATGGTTATGCAAATAGCAGTGAAAAATGGTTACCGCATTTTCCTCAATAAGCAAGGCAAAATCCTTCCAATTAACATTTTAATTAGAAAATTCACTTACTATGAAAGTGTTCTGCATTTTCTTAAGGGTTATAACTCAGTGTATTTTCAAATTCTACATTTTCACTGTGGCTTTATCAGAGATTAGATACCCAGCAGCTAAAAGGGAGTTTAAGTGAATTATACTTGTACCTCATACTTGATTCTCTTTACTTTAAAACTTCAGGCACTCAGGCTTCTATTTCACCCATCACTTGTCCTTGGAGACTAACACAGCTTTAGGGAAAAAAGCTATTACCTACTGTGAAAAGTCTAGTAGTTACAATTATGGAATAATAAAGTGTCAGGCATGCCTAATTTAGATATAGGGTTTTAAACTTTTTAGTTTAGTGAAATACTACAAAATATTTTCTAAAATCATTATATCCATCAGGTACAATGACCCCTTTGACTGTGATACCAAATGCAAATTCACAAACATTTATACAGCAGATTTGAGTGTGCAACAAGAAATCAGCAATTGAAAATCTATTTTGCTTACCTTGTCACCAATAATGTATTACTTAGTGCTGTAATTCCATTTCCTTCTTGAATACACTTAGCAAGTAGGAACACTTTCGTCTCTAGGGTAAAAATAGCTTAACATCCACAACAACGCTGCGTCTTTTGCTTCCCTTCCTCTTGGTGCTCGCAAGTGTTACAGTCCCTGACAGCGCCTACAAAAACAACTGAGCTTTCCTCCATGCTTTTAGTTATTTGTTAAAAAAAAAAAAAAAAACAAACCTATAATTTTTTAATAGCAAGAGACAAATTGCAAAGGAATAGCAATAGCCAACTCTAACAAAGACAAACTTTTAACTGAAGTTTTCTGACCAAACTAATCTTTGCCCAACAATGCACATTTTCTGGAAAGGTGGACTCCTAAATTGCACATTCTCACTGCATCTGCGGCCAGGTAAAGCCTTGCTGATCTTAACACTGTTTGACCTGTGATAAGAAGTACTGCAAGGTGGCAGAAAAAGAAGAGATTAAACCCTTTATCCTGTAATTGTGTACTCTGATAGTGTCCAGGGAGCATCACCATAGTTCGAGGTTTTTTTATGATGAGTGCAATGCAGGTACAAACAATTCTTGCACCTCAAATGTTGCCACGCTGCGTATCTCATCCTTACAATGGGCATTAAAAAAAGCCATGCAGTTGCACAGATCTTCCAAAAATTGTTGTGAAGACATGCAATATATGCTAAAATAGATAAGAAAATCACACATGGTCACCTAGGAATCAATCCTGGTGTCAACTTGTTGAATTCAAGTTTGTGTTACAAGCACAAGGAGGAAATTTTTCTCTCAGCCTCAAAGGAGCAAATTTAGCGTTGCCTATACCTCTACTCCTTACAGACAGGAACAAAACCTTGGGACTGTGTATCTCTAAAAAGTGAAGCCCAAGGTGGTATACAATTCATCCCAAGACTAAGTGAAGAAGGGAAAAGAACAGTTGGTTGTGGACAAGGTTAGTGAAATCTTCATCATAAATTAAATTTATGCAGCATATTAAACTTCAGTATTTGAAGGTTGATTTTTTTTTTTTTTCTTTCAGACTGTTTTAAAATGACATCTCACATGAGGAATGAGGACAAAGAAGTTGGCTTTAAAATAGAACTTGACAGATTTATGACCAAAATTATATTGTACTTTTTAACTTCTGCAATAGGAAGCCAAACTTGATGACCCAGGAGCATCTTTGCAGCCCTATTTTTGAGCACTAAGGTTGCTGCTAGGAAGCGGTTCTATTCCTGAAGCACATTTCCTACCAGTCTCTTGAAAGCAACATATTCCCAGAAAAGTACGAGGAAAAGCAAAACAGTGGAGTGAAAAAATGACAAAGCAAACAAATGCACTGAATCATTACGCAAAGCTAGAAGAGTTCCAACCCAAAACCATTCTATGATTTCCACAACTCTCAAATAGAAACTGCCTGCAATATCATTTCCAGAAGACACTGGTTGGTTCCGCGGGAAGATGAGCCAGAGTGAGCGCAGCAAAGCAACACTCTCAAGCAGAACAGTCAGTGCCTACTGCAAGGCGACATGATAATCACTGCTGTGCCAAATCCAGTTATTAGTATCACATACATTGTTACATTTATTTTATCTCTTTCATAATGGAATAATCAAACTTAGATTTGTGGCAAGCTTGTCTAGACAACCTTCTTGTCATTCCCCACCCCATTCAGAGAAGCACACACAGCTGCTTTAGAAAATGAAGAGAGCAGATAACGCCTGCAGAATAAACAAGTCCTGTTTTCCCTTCACACATAAAGGATGATCAAAAAAACATTTAAAAGGAACACTTCTGTGGGAATCTAAATCTAGATAAGATCATATGGAAAGATGATGCTTTAATCAAGACTGATAATACCTCATCTTACTGTCTGGATAAACAAAAGTTCTGACACCGCAGTACCATCCAATTTCATGCTTACCACTTTATGTCAGCCCAAGGTAAAGCTTACATGGAGCTGGGCACCTACAGACTTTTAAACAAAACTTTTTATCGGTATTAAAACAAAAAGCTTCTCACCAGACATAAGTACATCTAAGCTCTTCTTCATTTCTTTATAGGCTGAGAAAGATCAAAACAAGCGATTAAGACATTTCTTTGCTTCATTAACAAATATACAAAGTTTTATTTTATTAGATTGTTTTTCTGTATGTTAACATTACCATATCAATTATAACCCACATTCACAGCAGAAATTTTCTAATAGCATTTTGCAACACTAACTGCTGTATTAAAAATCCTTAAGAGAAACTTATCTTTAGCTACTCAGGTAACTTGAATAATAAAGTGCAAAACAATAAAATTTGACAGACATATGCCCCAGCTCATACTCAGTGGAAAACAGTTTGTAAGACCACTAGATATGGATTCGCTGCACACATTAGAAGAACATGACCTGAAGACATGAGTTTTCAAGTTTTCCCATTACCAGACATTGATTATAATGAATTTTCCATTACTTTTAAGGGTAACAAAAAAAAAAGTCACAATAAGGTTACAAATAAAACCTATTGGCCAGACTACCTGAAGCTTAGCCTTGTACTTAGTACCTTTTACCCAATAGAGGTTTTAGGAAGAACTGATGAACAGGAATAGTTCATTTCTTGATAGCCTCTTTGATTTTAATTTCAAGGAATCAATTAGCAGGATGTAACACAGCATCTTGTTTGGGATCCAAGTCACAGTTTTTTTGTTGTTTTGTTTGGTTTTTTTTTCCTACTACCCCTAAATCATCTAAACATGATATAATGCAACTATTAAGGATTGCCAACACTAGCCTAGCTATTGTCCCTCTAAATCCAAGAAGATAGGAAAAAAAAAAAATCTCAGAATTTTGTTGGGATTAAGTCTAATTCAGCAAGTATAACCCAAGCTTTCATGTCTCTCCTTACAGCCACTGGTGCAGTCTCCCCAGTATCACTCTTTTCAAGACAAAGGAAGTATCAGAAACTCTGAGTACCTTTCTCTTTCTTCTACCTAACTAATTAGCTTTAATTAAGTCCTTTAGTGCTATGACTTAAATTAACATCATCTGCAAGGAAGACGACTCAATGTTTTTACTTAGAGAATGTGAAGATGCAAATAAAATATTACTCTAAATTAGACTGCTCCTTTGTAACAGCTAACATTGCTTGTCTTCTACCACGTTCCAAGACATGACAGTTTAGTATGCCAAGCTTTAATAAATACCAAAAAGTTTTAACTATAAATTGTATGTGCATCCCTTTGTCACATTGCTAAGCTCAATTTGCTAGTAAACAAAATACCACTGTCAAAAGAGAAAACAGTCTGAATAGCAAGCTTTAAGGACCAAGTCCCATTTAGCTTTATGTAACCAAGAGCTTCACAACATACATTCCCAAGAACTCATTTTTACATAATACTCTCCTTCACATTGTTATATTTCACTACAGTCAGTGCTTTCATCCAGGAAACAATTCTGTGCACAGATACACAGCAGAACATCCAGTGCTGTTTTGGAGGGCTGCAGATATTTCCCCCTTTTTGATCATTTAAGCAGACAACCAAATTCAAAGACCCAGCTGTTGTACTCTGGATAAGGCACTTGCCCCGAACGAGCAATACGGCACCAGGCCAGTGTGCAAGAAAAGTCTGGCTGTACCTTTTCTTCATCATTTATACCTAAACAAGGAATAGTTCTGTAGCAATTGTGCTCTTTCAGTCTGAAGTGATCCTCCTCCAACAGCTTGTATAGCTTTATAAACTGTTTCACATTCTTCCCTAGCCTTACTAGTTATGGTCATGTAAATATTTTGAAGACTTTCAGGAGTTTATTCTGTAACAATTCTATTTCAAAATAAACTCAGGGTGCACTTCAAAGATATTCATTAGAACTGGTGAAATATTACCATGAAAATCACAATGATAAAATTTGCATCTGTCCATCAGCAGTTCTTAATCATCTACATAGACAAGTTTCATCAATCAAGCTCTCACATGATTTCAGACCCTGAAAAAAAAAAAAAAAAGTTGCCTTATTGGCATGCATAGTATAGACATCACTAGTGCTGCCTGGAAGAGTTCTATCTTCTCTCCTCCTCCCTCCCAAAAGGGTACCAATATAAAACCCAGTTATCTTATTTTAAATTTACCCTTTGCTGCATAGTCAGCTGCATATATTTAAAGTAATTCCCTGCTCAAAATCTCAAAGTAGTCTAGGAGTAAAAACCTGTTAACTCACCACCAAGAGAAGATTAAGAAACAAGTGGGATTTAGTTTCTATCAAAACCAAAAGCACACCTCACTTCTGAGGTTCTTCATCATTTTGCCAAAGACATTTAAATAGAATTACTCTAGTATTCTGGCCTAGTATTAGATCACGGCTAAAAATCTCAGCTTTAAGGAAAAACCCTCATTCTATACTGATTTGAACTGCCAGTAGCTTTAAGCACCCAAATAATTGTAATTCTTCCATTTAATGAATGTTCTGCAGTTCTAGAAAGATGAGTTAAGCATTGTTGTTCACATACAAAAAGACAGTCTAACAGATGTAAACTATTTATTGAATATTTGCCACCAATATTGTTAAATACATAATCTTGCAGTTTTCCGCTTTCAAGTTAAAATGTCAGAAACAGAACACCAAATATTTACAATTCTTATAAGGAATGTTACATAATGACACATTAAGGCGTAAATTCTTTTGGCTTATAATTCTGAAAAGAATGATAATAGCAAAAAGTGATGCAAAATCTTCATTGTGAGATTATGATTAAGCTACAGTGTTTTACAAAAATATGGTGTAAGATGGCAATAATCCCATTCAAAATCCTGCATTAGGCCCCTCAAGAGGAGCTGATAATTTATACAGTCAAAACTTTAAAATTTACATATAAAGGTACCCTATCCACCATTGAAAAGTACAACTCTCAACATATACAGTTTTCAGGCCACAGTTTTGAAGGTCTGGAGTATCAAGTTGGTTTGATGAATTAGTCGGTTGGCACTTATGAACACATTTATTGCCCTGTTAAAAGAGAAAGAGATTGCTTCAGACATTTTTAGAAATAAGTCATTCATTAAGTACAGCATTAAGTTTGGGCAACTAAATATATTGGCATCTAGGCTCTGCAGACTGGAAGCATATTGATGTTTTACCATATTGTGATCTACCTGAAGCTTAGCGCTGGCAAACAGATAAACTCGTTTGCACAGCTAATCCTAGCAAGACAATGTTTACTGGCAGAAACTTAAGGACTTTGGCTCTCAATCATCACAGACAGCTCAATCATTTCATTCTGGGGTTTTAGCTAACTGGAGAGAGGAGGAAAAAAAACAAAAAAAACCAAAAAAAACAAAAAAAAAAACCAGAATGGAGCAGATGATCATTAAACACTTGTTCTTTTCAAAGCCGAACACTTCATCCTCTAGTAATTTCAAGATTTGCAACGCTTTCCTCAAGAAATACTAAATATGCATGCATATGGAAGCAACATAGTATTTTAGTTATCTTTTTTTTAAGAGAGAGGTGTGGAGTCACTGAGTTTTTCAGCTCAGTAATGATGTCAGTGAGCATGACTTTTTGTGTTGTTACTTTCTGGTGGGAACAGTGTATCTTATTCAACACGTAGTTCAGACATTTAGATTACTTCTTATTCCAGAAGGATACGAAATATAAGTCTTACCTGGGATTTCTTGCAATATTTATAATACCTAACACACTTAAAGCCTATGCTCCCAATATACAGCACAGCATTCACTTCACGTGAGGCTAAACAAAGCTGCTCTCTTTCAGTATTGTTCAGGTACACGCACAACACATCCCACTCTTTCCCCATTTTTTTAAGTCAAATAGTTCTCATCAACTGCGACTGTTTAGAACTAGTTCATGTGAAAACTCTTCTACATATCTGTTGAGTCATCATAAAGCTACCAAGTCTAAACTTCTTATTTTGGTACTGTAAATAAATTTAGCCCTTATTTGAATAAGAGCAGGAAAAAAAAAACCCAGTAATGCTTTGGGAGGAGCAAGGTAGCAGTCACAATTGGTCTCAAAACTTCTCTCTCCTTTAGTAACACACCATCCCCTGGGTGCTCCTAGTCTTTGCCAAGGTCAACAAGACCAGACATGAAAGTTACTTCTCATCTTTAAAACAGTAGCACATCAAACACTTTGGCCCTGTCAAAATCTGAGGGGGACGCACTCCTTATCTGAAAGAGTCACTCATCTGAAAGACTGCAAAACCCGAGGTGAAGACCTGAAAAAAGCCTCAGTTCAAAGGCTAAAATGTTCATTTATAAAAAGATTAATCAGCTGAGTAATTCCAAATACTGCAAAGCACTATAAGGAGCTATAAAGAAGTGCAAATCAAGGAAAAGATCGCACAGAAATTTAGTGTTTGCAAGTGGCATTTCAATAAGTAGGTTACTTGTTTCAATTTTCTGTTATTGCATATACACTGAAAAACACACACAAGGAAATTTAACTTCATACATTCAAATTCAAAGCTAATACTGCATATGGGTGTTGTATGGTGGTGCATTTAACAGACTTCCCTTTCCTCAAAGCCATTACAAAAGGAATTAAAGTATTTTAAAGCAGCCATGATGTCTGAGGACCCAGGTGAGGAAAAAAAAAAAAAAATAGGCAAGTCCTGAATAAGGTATTTATGCCCAAAAGCTTGTCTTATTTTCCCGTTAGTCAACAAGACCTTTCATTATGTAAAAAGTTAGTATAAAAACATACTTACTTTCCATCTTTAAAATAGGTTTTCAGAGTATCACTGAAACTTTTGGAGTATTTTACAAACTCTTTCTTTTGGTGCTCAAGTGCCTAAGAAACAAAAACAACAGGAGCAGAGTCTTAGTTCACATATTGTTGGCTACCATCAGCATCTTGATGTTAAACTGAAAAGACGGGCTAACATTATGTCAGTATAGACAGATACTGACAGATTTGGCTTTTTTAGCAACCATGCAGAGAAATCGCCCTCTTCCTATAAAACTGCTGAGACCTACCATACAACAATCCTGCTATTCAAGTATTACGTATGTCATTGACCAGTTAAGCTCTCCTACTCATCCTTTGATCCAAAGGATATACTTCCTCCTATACTATTAAAAAACATTGTATAAAAAGTTATTGCACATACCCGCCGGTTCTGGTATTGGTATTTCTTGAAGACATTATTTACTGTGTCAAGAAGCTCCTTTATTGCACTCGCGATGTCCCTATTTAGCAATAAGAAGATAGTTGTAATATCCTTAAGCTATCCTATTTACATGTTAGAATTTAATGCCCTTTTAGTAGTCAAACACTTCTTAAAACAGTCTCTACAGAGTAAGTGTCAGAGAGGACGAAGCAAGACCAAATGCAAAGAGCTAGATCATTGATACGGGAATTGAAACTAGGAATCACAGCAAGTCAAGTTTGGTCTAGGAACACAGTGCTCCCATTAAAAATTCTCAACTCTGTCTGCTCATTTACAAGCAAAGATCAGGCTCCTTTCCCATGGGAACAGCGTTCCTAGCATCTACAGCATTTCAACATTCAGATTTAAATACAAAGTTTGACCCCTCCGTCTGCAGAAAAATGCATCAAACGGTACTTACTTGATTGTCTGAAGAAACCTCACTCTGTCATTGATCTCATCGGGAATCTTACTAAGAATCTGTTTAAGTGCTCGTGCCTTTTCATTAAGATCTTGGAATTCTGGTTCTGGTCTTTCAATCATATACTCTAGTAAGAAGAATATATTCAAAAAATACCATTAGTTTTTCTCAACTCTCTAGCAACAGCTGAAAACACTACTTCACAAAATGCAGCAGTGTTACATTTGAAGGTGACCAGAAAACCGCAGTGAATACACTCTGCATCAATAGAAACAGTGCAACAATAATCTTCTATTATTGCAAACTGGAAAGAGAGCCTATCTTTATTTAAGTGAGACACTGAAGACACTACACTAATAAATGCAGTATTAAAATAACTTAAAGTCTACTGTATACTCCTCTGACAGTGTAACTACTGCTTTTAATTTGAAGCAGAGGAAAGGAAGGTGAATATTAGACTCCGTACGTGCTTTTTTCTGGTTGTTAGCATTGCAAGAGGTGAACTATGCACCCACATAAACATACTTCTAAATGTTCATTTTCTTTCTTACTCAATTATGTTTTTTAGGGAGATTTAACTTCTTCAAAATAGGTATTCAGAAAATACAAATATTCTTCTATCATGTTAAAAAAATAAATCTATTAAGAAGCAAATAATCCCTTCTGAAAATAGGCATAAAGAAATGCATGTTCCTAGTTAACAGTGTAATGACAAATACACTTATTCAACATAAGAGATATTACCTTCTACATCATCAGCTGCCATACGCAGAAGAGACTCTGTGAAGTTCACATCCACACTTTTTTTCTCCAGAATCTTCATAATTATGTCCTGCGTAAGACCTGGATTTTCTTTTTCAGCCTGTACGGCATAGAAAATTTTTATTCTTAAATATGAAAGACCTGAATACTGCAAGCACAAAGGCAGATCGTCATGTAACTTGCTTCATATACTGCAGGGCTTTGCTAGAAACTTTAAAAGTCTAACGGCCTTTAACTAGCAGATTACATCAAAAAGAATTCTCTCACTACAATATCTATTTTTCCTAGACTGCACAGTGGTTTTGTATAAACAACTTTTCCAATAAGCCTTTTCATTAACTTCAATTTGAATAAGAAAGTTTTTCATGAAATTTGATATTCTATTTCCATATACACTAAGCTTTGAGATAAAGCTATTGTATCCATTGGGATTTAATTCACCGAAACACAGGTGCTACTCCCCCATCTTTCACATGACATTTTATGAATCTGCCTCTTATGAATCACATCATATGCTCAAACATCATCTTGGAATTGCTTTTTCAGAAAAAAAAAAAAACCTTTTGATTGATGACATATCTAAGTAAAGCTAAGCTAGATTAACTTTGGAGGTATTCACATTACCTGTGCTGCTATCAGAGAACTTTGCTGTGTTGAATAAGAATAAGGGTGCATGGTTTTTTTAGCTAGCACTACTATTTCCACCAATACCTCTGTTTTTAAATTATTTGTGCATAGCTCACATATTAAGATATGTCATATCTACAATTACTTTTGTTTGAAGAATTTCAAAAGATCACCACTTCAACAAAGCAGTATAAAGGAATATCTGTATTTTGATTCTTTAGGAAAATAATAAGAGTTATAAGAATCTTTTTTACATTTACTGCTGGATGCAAATACAAACATTGAACCTGTTCTCATCCACCAAAAAAAAGTGTCATTACCATTCAGTTTGCAAACTATTTCCAAAGTCTACTACATGTCTGTTTCTCATGAGCACCTGTTCTACATAGTCTTGTCACATTTAGACTAAGTTTATTACCTTCACTGACTGATTCCTCATTTAAGCTTTTGTAGTATATGGACAAGATTCTGTTTGCTTAGAGCTGCTCAATATGCTTGTATCATTCAGATTTCTACTCATAACATTTGCAGACGTCTCAAACTCACAGTCCATGCAATTGTCTACTTGATTTTTATTTTTAGGCTGTTGGATCAAGGATGTAGTCTTCAAACATGAAGATACAAGGAAACAAGACAGCTGAACTTTTTAGCTTCATCATGTATGGTTTACCTTTTAAGCAATCACTCTTCAATAGAGGTTACTTCTCACCTTAATAAAAGCTGCTCTCAGTGTCTGAGCTGCAGATAGATTTACTCTTTCTAGCTGCAATAAAAGTTTAGAATGATTAGCAAGTCTAATGTTATCAGAACAAAACAAGTCAAGTACTCATGCCGTGCCTTACAGAGCATAAGACAAAAGGGAACTGACAGAAGCATTCAAATTACTGGTTTCATTTGAGGGAGAAATACTATGAAGTCTGATCCCAAAGGAAAGACTTCCCCTCCAAAATCAAACACGTCACTGGACATATTCTGCATCTATCCAGCCTACAGCATAAGTCTGACAGAAGCTTTTGAGAACATCTTGACCATCTCTGATACAGAAAAACAAAAATCCTATTAAATTATAGCCATTAGCAGTCAAATTAAAATGTATCAAGCTGTTCACAGGTACATGTTCAACTGTATGTTACTTCTCGCCATTTGTATGGCTAATCAACCTGGTCTGAGTCATACTTCCTGCCACAGAATGTAGGATCTAGCATTTTTGAGAAAACCCTCTGTAAAGTGTAAGAAAAAAGATCATAGGCAAGACAATCAGTAATCTTTGACAAGCATTAAATTGTATTCATGGAAAGAAGGGTAAAACAATGCAGAAGACTATGTCAGACACAAAGCTTTCCCAGTCAAGATGAGCAACCTGTTACTGCAATCATATTTTCCAATGTAAAGAGGGTTATTACATTCTAAAGCAAAACGTAGCTTACCTCATTAAAGACAGGGTACATAACAGCATAGAGAGGCATGGAAACCATAGAAGTGGTCTCTGCTTCATTCTTCATCTCTTCCATTGTCATCCTCATTCAAAGACCCACTTCTGAAGGAAAACACTATAGAAGCAAAAAACTCCTCATTCACCAAAATGTTTCTTCTTTTGCCTCGTCGTGCAAGAATACTTGAAGAACTTGAAAAATATATTGTCCTTAGGTTGTGCAAGGAAAAAAAAAAAACAACACAAAACAATTATGAATGCTCATGACTGGCAGGTTCTAAAAATGAAGAGGCACAAAACAACATTAGTTTGTTACTGCCTAGAAACTAGGAATTACATGAATTGACTAAGTATGGCATAACTACTTCATGTAACTTCAAAACCCTAACTGAAATCTATTAAGTGAATAGATACTTTAAAGAGTAAGGTACTACCAAAAATGTTTTGCTCCAAGTTCTTACGGAATTATTTTTCCTGAAAGAAGTGGTTTTATTGATATGTACTACAAAAATCTTGCCACTACTTGTAGAGCAGCATAAGATTCCTGACAACTCACATATATAAAAAGCTTGAAATGCATTACATGCTGTTAACCCGAAATCCACAGATGCATTATGACAATTAACATCAAAACTACCTATAAATACTCCATATTTGTGCATATGCATCAAGTTGTGATTCTGCTGGAGATCAGTGCCTACTTTCTACCCATCTGAATCCCAAACACTACATCTTTGTTTTTACATAAGCAAAAGTCTTAAGTCATGTTTCCACTGAGGGTGTGTCATAGCTATGCTAAATCAATGGAAAATTATTGTTCCAGTAACTGAACCTAGGTTTTGGAAGTTCTCCACCCAGTCCAGCTCATCATATCCAACATGGAGTGATCATTGCTCAGATCCAGAAATTATGTGGAAAACAAAAACGGTAACCTTACAGTTCGTAAGAAATCTTTGTTACAGCCTGCTACATTTTGTGTTCATAAGGTTATTTTTATTATTTTATATAACATAATTGAGTTTAAAGATCTAAAATCCAAATTAGGAATAACGATACACAGAAAGATATTAATAGTTTTAAATTTTAGATTTGCTTGGAGTATTTAATGCACTCGAGGAGTTTTCTTCAGACATCAGGCATTTGTATGTTTTATACTGATTTTATTGATATTTTAGTAAGAAGTGAAAAAAGTGAAATTTTTAAGAAACAGTAGAAGCTACTACAGTCATCAATATTACTTTCCAATAGTTTGAACATGTTAAAAAATGCCAAGATATTTTTTCAAGCTGTATTCCTTATCATGCTGTGCACTGGCTAAAAATCTTCAGGCTGTTTAAACAGAGTAACAGATATTCTCTTTTGCCCAGGGCAGGAATATAGTAGTTCAGCTATAATTATACAAGTGAAATTTGTTATTGATTAGAGAACTTGGATGACTACAAATATCATGCGTGTCTCATCTGAGCATGTGATTAGGCAGTATGAATGTACCCCAAAGTGAGAAAACAAGTGAAGAACTGGTCACACTACAGAAACAGCCAACAATTAGGACATGATTTGGAAAAAAAATAAATAAATTAAACATTACTATAGTAACAAGCAATAGCTTTTTATTCAAGTCTTCTGACATGGACTACTTATTGCAAAATCTCATTTTTGTTTTTCTTACTGTTCCAACCCTCCAACAGGACATACATGAGCAGATTCCCATAGCCACAGAACAGGATTACTGAGGCTTTAAAAAGAGGTCCGTATAGACGAGATACGTCCACATGGATGGAATTGCAAAACTCAGGACTTGCACATTTGTATCACCTACCCATAGATATTTTGCGGCTGTCAATAACATGAAGAAGAACAGAAGTGAATATTTGTCATTCCTCAAAAAGTTGAATATCTTTAAATAACTTGTTTCAGTTACGTAAATTCATGCGAGGTCTGCTCACCACGGGGTGCTGGGGGGGGTGGAAGTTGTCTGAACAAGTTTTCCCTCACAAGGGCAAGTACAAGCTGTCCCATTAGACAGGCATACTCCCTGCACTAAAGACTCTGGCACGTAAAGGGCAGAGAGGATGGAGAGCTGTCTGTTTTACCTTTTAATTCTGTGTTTCTGGAAGTTCAGGAAAAATATATACTCATGCAAGATACCACACTAACAAGTACCACTGAAGACAGCATTCACAGATTAATTTACTGCAAGTTTTTATGAGGAGTATTTGTATTCTCAGAGTAAGTTTTTAAAACAGTTAAATCAGGCCATTGAACAGTGTTCTAGTCTACCAAAAATATTTTTTTATCATAGAAAGAAGGGCAAAAAAGGACAAAACAACCATTAGATGTAACTACTTTGTTTTTATGGGTTAGTAGTATCCACAAAGAAAAGGAAACACTAGCCGAAATGATGGATTTTTATGATGATGAAAACCTATTACACTGTGGACTACCATGAAGAACTCATTGTCTCCTGAAGAGCCATAAGCTATTGTTACTAATCCACAGTACAGTTAAACCCCTCACATAAAAACAATTATGCATCATCTATTACCTCTTTACCTGACACTGACACTCCTCAAACAAAATACTAAACCTTGGATCTATACTAAAGGATACAAGCAGTGTGACTGAAGACAAGGGGTAGATTTAAATATACACGCACACAAGAAATACATAAGAATATAAAACACTTCCGTTGCCAACAGATGAAGAGAAATATATTCAATATATCACACCAGTTGATCATTATTCCAGAAATCTGCCCATTTTCCAGGACATACAACACTAGGTAGTGTCACGCTGTCCTGCAAGTATCTGACTGCCAACGTTGCCACACTATTTGCCTTTGCAGCTAGGGATCAGCTTCTTCACACCTTTCAGATATAACTTAGATGCACCGCAGTCTTTGCTAGTGTTAAACAGCAGGGATGAAAATCTCCACAAAAGCACTCCCACATTTATTTGCATTACAGAAAGACAGTTTGTCATAGCTGCACTAAACCACATACAAGTATCTTTGAAGAAGGTCTCGCTCCTGATTATGGACCCATGAAAACTGAAGATTCTGCTCCATTATTTAGGTAAGTTATTAGAAAGTCCTCTAGCCTTCAAAATGGCCTGGCTAAAGCCAAAGTTTAATCCACATTATCATGCAGCAACTAGGAGCTTTCAGTATTTCTTTTGGTATCTGATCAAAAGCAGTCATCTGCATAGCTACCAAGCTTTACGGCAACACTGTCTTCTAAAAGATTAATTTCAGTTCACTACAACGTCAAGAGTCTTATTTGAGACAAGTTTACCCTAGAATCATGCTTCACGTTGCATCAGATGAAGTGAACCATTGCAGAGAACACAGAGAGTGATATAGAGAATTTAAAGATAACCTAAATTTGACAACTGTGCTAAGGTGCCAGCTAATACAATCCCGGCATCTCAGTCTTAAACCATCAAACACATCAAGCTGTATTCCAAGAGATGCACTTAATATGGCGTACATACTTTTACTGTCAGTAAAAATTTTACATTCTAAACTTTAAGTTCCAGCGCTAAAATATTATCCCAGCAAACAGTGATGGAACCGGTACATTTTAGATGAGGAATAAATGTGGTGGATTCTTTGACAGACCTATTCCCCCATATCCATCCAATGACATTTTAAATCCTTCAACTGAGCTGTATCAGGAAAAAAACTACATTAAGATAAACTTCCTGTAAAGCAAAAAGGGTAAAGAGCAAAAAACACCACACTTCTCAAAATGTACAGCTACTGTCATCATTACCTAAGGTGATAATTTGGTTTCTCTGATCTTTGTTATTTACTGACAGACTTTTGGTCACGCACTAAAATCAAGCAGCAGAACTGCAGAGCTACTTAATAAGAATATAATCGTCACAGAGGGCAGTAATCTTCCCAAAAACCACATCTGCTACTGTGTGAAAACAAGCACAGTATCCACGAAAGAAAGGTGTTTAACACTATCTTTTGAAACAGTGTTCAAAGAGAAGAGAGCAGTCTCATAAGCAGAACTTTTAAAGAGTTTTAAAACAACAGAAACCTACGCTATCAACTGGCAGGATTTCAATCTTCCGTTATGCCATCAGTAGATCTGCCTATACACTCATGTTGTCTCTGTTCCCTCCTCCAGGCTCCGCCTATCTTAGATCTGGAAAACTTTAAGCACCTAGACATTAATATTTTCTTAGAAAAGGACTAAAGAGGAACAAAGCCTGAGGCAATGATCCAGCAGAATGAGTATTTTAATGGTTGGCTTCTAGCAAAAATTACAGCTCTATTCCTGCTAGAAAAGGCTAGCCTTACTGACAAGTTCTGCTTCAATTTTGCTGTGAGGATTCAAGAGAGAGGAGGTTTTTACCTTGAACCTGATCTGAGACCTCTGAGTTACTAGAAAAATTAATTTAAGTTCAGGAGGAAAGAGTAGGGGAAGGGCAATAGCAGCATGAATTCTATCATGAGTTCAGAGGCAAAGAGCTTGGCTTCTGTTTTTAAGACTAATGTGCATGGGAGGAGGGAGTTTAGGTAATTTACTACTTATAGTTGCAAATTTTACAGAAAAAAAAAATTGCAGAGTATGCTCTTTGAACTATATGCATACCCCATGCATAGCTTGGTAACTAAGCCTCCCTTACGAATGGTCACTTGAATCAAAAAACCCACACCCTTTTTCCGTGTCAGACGATAACTTACCTGCCAGCACTGTATTTCAATTATAGATCATCATTTTTTCCCATTGTATAATTTAGACTATATGGTACAAAGCTTTGTGTTTCAGAACTACTTTCCTTCTTTCTAAAACTGAGGTGACTTCATGATAGCATGGCTGAATTCACTGGAATTGGCATACAGCAACTGCTAAGAAAACAACCTCTGTATTTTAAAACCAGTAAAGATAATGAGAAACTTAGAAAAGGTACTCTACGGTGCTGATTCCCCAGTCGACTAACTCTTACGCTCAGCAGTGTCACTGAAGAGTTAATAAAAGCAATGTCACCAGAAAATAGCATTGAAGTTTTTAAAGTATCTTTAAGTACCTCTCACTAGAATAGACATAGGCAGTTTTCCAACCTCTCCACACACATATAATAGCCACTTACAGCTGAGTTCACTCTGACAAAGCGTAATGCTTATACATTTTATTATTGTAAGAGCAATTCGTGTGACTAATTCAGAAATCGGACAAACTCACCATAAACCCAAGATGTCTATTTTTAGAATCAGATCAACTTAACAAAATCCAAGCCTGCTCTGAAGTCTGGTTTACAGTGAGTTCATATTCTTTTACAATGCTGAACTTTAAAATGTGATTTAGTTTGTCCTAATACACCCACAGTTTTTGTGTCTGCCTACCACATAAAAAAAAACTACAGCCTCCTGCACTGTGCCCCAATTTCACTACTTAGCAACATTAAATTACTATATCGTATAACTGAAACAGCTCATGGTTTTAGCAGATATGACCACAACAACATATCCTTGCTCCTCTTTCAAGCTCTTTTTGGGAATGTGGAAGTAAAACTATTACTCCAGCAAACATTAACAGGTAAAATACAATTTCAAATACACAAATACATTCTAACAAGTAAACAAATACCAGAGGGCAATTAGTTCCTGTGATAAGAGGAAGAGCACAAACCTGGCCCAAGGTTTCAGCCATGTACCTGTGCCCCAGCATGTGTAAGCTATAGAAAGGCACCAGCCAAGCTCACCAGTTCAGTGAGCAGCTTAATGGGCCGGCTAAGCCGTAAACATCTCCCCAGATCGCCCAGTCACTAAGAGGAGCACAGCCCCGGCTCTCTGCTGTCCCTGTCCGGCACTTTCGCTTTCGGCTACGGAGCGGGCCGGCCCGGGAGCCGCCAGGTTTGGGGGAAGGAGCCCAGACGCCCTTTTCTCTCCCTCACCTGCCGAGCCACCTGACAGCGCTCCGCTCCCACGTTAGGACAACCTAAAAATAACACAAATCCGGGCCTACCCTTCCCAGGCCAGCGCGGGGCGGCCTAGGCCGAGGGGCCTCAAGCTGGGCAGCCCCCGCCTCGGCCGCTCTCCTCACCCCAAGGAGGGGAGGGCCCCAACCCCACCCGCGGCCCTGGGCATGCGGGAAGCGCAGGGAGAAGGACAAACCTTCGCCTGGCTGCACCTCCGGCCTTGAGGCGTGAGGAAACGGGTCACCCGCCCGGCACGGCCGGACCCTCTCCCCGGCAAGGGACGGGAAGGGGAACCCTCGGCCTTCCCCGCACGGCGAGGCCCAAGGCCGCGCTCACCGGTGGCCCCTCCGCACTCCCCGGGCCAGGCCCCGACGCCGGAATGAGCTTTCCGCCTCTAAGGCGGCACAGCCCCGAAGGGCGAGCCAGGCCCTGCGCGGAGTCGCCTTCTTCCCAACCGCTCGCTCCTCCGCGGACACACACGCCGAGAAGGGCAAGGCAGCGGCAAGGCACAGCACCTCACCTCCCCACGACCCACGGAGCTCTCGAGTGGGCTCCACCGCCCCGCCGGAAGCGCCTGCGAGGAGGAAGCGGCCGTTACCACACACCAGGCGTTGTCCGGAACTAAGCGGCAGCCGCGAGGGCCCCTGGGGTTTGTAGTCCACCCCCTCTCCCGCGACCACAAGCCCCACAATGCCCCGCGGCACGATGGGCGGAGACAGGCGGAGCGAAGGAGGCGGAGGCGACCAATGGGAGCGCGGGGCCGGCGACGAGGTGGGCGGAGCCTGCGAGGGGCGGGGTGGCGAGAGTACCCAGGCGTTGGCGGCGGTCGGAAGCAGAACCGCGGCGGAGCGCGGAGCGGGGCGGGAGAGGTGGTGCAGCTGGCCGGTGAGTGCGCCCGTTCCTGGGCGGCGGCGGCGGCGGCGGCTCACGGTTTATTTCGGAAATTAAGCGGAGCTTTAGGATCACTCCGCTTCGGGGGCGCGTGTCTGGGCGGCGGTTAACGGCTGCGCGGCTGCCCCGCGAGGAACCGCCGGGCGGGAAGGCGCTGCCGCGGGGTTCCGTTAACGCGCGGGGGGCGGTGGGGGGGCAGCGTGCGCTGCCTCAGGGAGGGGGCTGCGCCCGTTGCCGCGGGAAGAGGAGGCGGTGGAAGAACTTAAAAAAGGAGTAGGGGGGAAAAAAAAAATCCCAAAAACCCGAAGCCCCTCAGGTGTTCAGGCGGCCTCTGCCCCTCCACCTGCCGGCAGCGGCGGGGAGGAAGCCGTTCCCGCCTCCCCGCAGCCGAGGCGGCCTCAGCCCCGCTGGCCGGCCTTTGCGCTGCGGCGGGAGCAGCTCGTTCCCAAGTTGTACGGCGCTAAGCGTGGCAGCCGTCGTGCTGGAAAACCCCGCCCGTGCCCGGGAAGGTGGCGGTCTGTGTGGCTCCAGCCGGAGCTCTGCTTCTCCAGCCCCTTTTCTGAGGGGTTTCTCTTGTGTTCCGCTGATCTGTTCGGTGCTCTGCAGCCTGTACGGGTATGAACAAACAGTCTTTTGGCTATTAAAAAATGTAAGTAAACTTGTGTATTGTTTGTCGAGCTGATTGTATTACTGGAAACCTTGAAGATTTAAAGTTTGGAAAGATTTCATAAATATATTGTTGAACTGCTAAATAGCTTTTTGGATTTGAAGCTGCGTTTCTGATGCGTCAGTGTGCAAAGTTGCCTTTTTTTAAAAACTGATTAGCATTACCCGTGTTAACAAGACACACGGATTCCAGTGCAAGCAGGTGAATTAGCGGGTAAATTATTAAACTTATCAGACATTGGCTGTAACCTCTTGCAGCAGTGAGGTGGCAAAGTGGGAACAGACAGGTCGTGCACACGTATTCGTGTTTGTTAGCAGTCCCCATCGCCTTCGCGTAGGTAAGCAAGAACACTGGAGTGAAAAAAGAAAAAAAAAAAAGCACTTGGATTGTTTTGCTTTATTATGTGTAGTGAATTTTCTCCTCCCTGCACCACTTTTTGTTTTAATCAGATGTACGTATGATTACTCATTTGTCACATACTCCATGCATCTCGGTATTAAAGGGCTGCTTAAAACTTGCATTGTGTGTTTGAATTGTGCATTATTAATAACTCGCTATCTCTGATTCCCCAATTCTTGTCTCATCATTTTTGATGTGATCAGTATTCCAGTCTAATGGAAAATGATGCTATTCTGCTTCAGTGAGAGTCCTTTAGCAAAATGTCATAGGATAGATTGAGAGAAATATGTCTATGGTATTTTATCCTTTCATTGAAATTAGTATTTTTTGAAATAAAGCTACAAAGCTTCATTCCTGCCAGCTCTAACACTTAAAATGGAATATACGATCTCCCTTCATCAATTTTGTGATACTTTTCCAGATTCTGTCTTTTTTTTATTATTTGTTTTAAAGGAGTAAGGTCTTAGCCCAGATTCATACTTTCTTATTTTTATGTCCACTGTATTTTGCAGAATTGTTGTGTCTTAGTTGAGTGTGATGAGGAATAATTGTCAAGGAGGTGAGGAGGGAGGAGGAATGGCTTTTTATTTAAGGTACGGCTTTTTATTTAAGGTACGGCTTTTTCTTTAAGGTACGGCTTGTCTAAAGAATTACACAGAGCAAGTGAAGACGTGATATGAAGTGAAAGCTTGTGGCAATGTTAAGTTTGCTATTAAATGCAGTCATGAGTTCCAAAATTTTTCTTCACAAGACCGTCAATCCTGTGTATTCACATTCTCCACTCAAGTTTGAGACAGGATTTGGGTTTTTAAATTTCCTTTACCTTTGTCTCCCCATGTGTTATTTTCAGTGAATGATTTGTTCACATGTATGTGCAAGTCTTAATGAAGCTATCGCTCATTTACTTTCATCTTCCTTGTTGAAACCACACAATATCCTGTGACTGTTGACACTGTTGAACGCCTTAGCTACAGTGCTGCTGGCTCAAGTTGATCGCAAAAATGGCCTGGATTAATACACTTCTGAGCTGTTAAGTGACTTGCTTCCTGCAAGAGCGTGCTAGTGCGATGTGTTTCTGTGCTCGCTCCTAAGACTTGAGTCTCTTGTTACCTCTTCTCATCTCTTCTTCTCAGATGGAAGAATGCTTATGTGTTCATGCGTAGCCTGGCAGAGTTCTAGGAGCGTGTTTCTGTGAACACTACATCATTGTCATAACTCTTTTGAATTTTTTTTCTGTGTATGTCCTATTTATGCATAGTTTAATTCAACTTCTAATCTTATGTATCATAAAATGTAGCAGTGGAGAGGAGTTAGTCCTAGCAGGATTCTTCACATCGAGATCTAGCTACTTAGAGCTCTTTAAAGTTTTTTTTCAACTAACATACCTAATGTTTTTTTTCTGCAGAATTTCAAATTTATTTTTTGGTGGCGCATCATCCCGAAGACACGTTTTTGGCGTGGCTGAATACCTTTTAAAATAATTCCTGACAATCCGTGTTCTGTGCAGGCAATAGTTACTCTGTCTTTGTAAAACGCAGGCTGAATATAAATTGATGCACGGTACATCTGTCTTAGACTTAGTCTTTAGGCTGTCCTTATCTTCATTATGCTGTGTGTTCAAAATAATGTCAAAAACTTGTGTGTAAACATGAATTTAATGGTTGATTTTCTTTATTTTATCTATGCCTGCGTATGTCTAATATGATCAGTGTCTCTGGTTACGTGTCAGTACAGTGGTCTGTGTGGTCAACTGTGGTTAGTGATAACTTTGTTGATTTCCTTAAATACATGAAAGACCAGAGTAGTTAAATTTGGAAATATCTTTAAAATTTTAAGGCTTAATTTGTGTCTTTTGAGTGCTGTTAGTCCTGTGAACTGGATGACAAAAGGTTAGTGGAACTTGGGGTGGAAATAATGTAACATGCATTCCTGCAGAAGAAAAGGAAATACTTTTTGAACCTTGAATGGTTGACTTGACAGAACAATGCATTTTCTTTAAATATCACTGTAAAGTTGTGGTGGAGGTAATTAAGATGTCCACTTCAAGACAAAAAAAAAAAAAAACAAAACCCCACAATTAAATAATAAGGGTAAAGTTTGGATTTATTTTCCTTCAGTACTTGGTATTTAAAGCAGTACAAAAGGACAGGGGTATAAGTAAACTGCATCAATCACATTAGGAATATGTATCTTCTATAACATAAATAGCTCAGTGCAGTCATTAGAAAGGAGGTTTGTGCTGGAGGTCTGTAACAACACAGTACTGTGAGAATTCAAGTGGGAGGAATGCCTGTAAAATCCCTTCAGTTTCCTGACTTCACTGAAAGAATGCCATGTCATCTTTTTCCATTTTCTCTCCCTGAAATCCTATTTTGAGAAAGGTAATTACATATTGCACAAAACATAAATGTGGATAAGATAATCTGTGCATTTTGCTAATAAGTAAAGCTATGCTGCAGTGCGTTATTTTAAAACGAAAAGCTTCATTTTCTTTTTTCTATCAGTCTTGGACTCGTGCACGCTTTCGGCTTCTTGTTGATCCCTCAGCCCAGCCAGCATCGGAGGTACGTGTTGGAAGTTGTCTGGTGACTCTGCATTTACAAGCAGCGAACCCTCCTTGCAGTGCGGTCGCTGCCTGGCTTCACTTGGCTGTGCAACAGTGGTGTTCTTGTCTGCCTGTTTGTGTTTTGAGTTGTTCTGAATAGCATCTCATTTGGTGGCCTTAATAAAGTATGTGCGATAAAGAATTGTTCTTATGTGGTGTGTTTAAAATACCGACTGTAAGGTCATGTTCTGCTTTGTTTAATGTACTTCAAAGCTAATGATTATGAAAACTGCAGACTGTGGCTAATGTGATAAAAGCTGCGTGAGTTATCTGCATCCTTTTTGGTGTTTTAGAGTCATTGCAAAGCAGCTGTAGCGACGAGATGGGAAAAGAGAAAATTTTGGATTAATACAAGCTAATGAGTTAAATATGTATCTGGCTTTTGGGTTAATAAGATTCGACCTCCTGTGTTGTAAAGTATTTTTGGTTTAGTTGAGTGTTTAAATATTATGGTAATTCTTGAGAAATATTTTTTCAGACTTTGAGACTATTCTTTCAGGAAGAATCAATAATGACAAGTAATATTCCAGCCAGAAGTTAAACAATGTGATTATATTCAGTTTTAACTGAGTAGCTGGCCTATTAATTGGAAGACATTTTTCCATTTATTTATGTACTTCAGCCCTGCTGAATGGTTTTCCACTGTTACCATTACATCTAAACAAAGAATTACTTAATGTAAAGTGATTCTAGTCTGCTGTGTATGTCTGACAAATCTAAACTCATGTTGACTTGATGAGGCTAATCGACAATTGTCTGCTTCTAGAAAGATCCATTCTGTCAGAATTGAAACTGGAACTGTACCATGCGTGCAGGGGGATTTCTTAAATGTACAGAACCAGGCACTTGTTATCTAGGAATGATCTCTCCAAACCTCGGAAGAACTTCAGTTCCTGTGCTCTTCTGTTTTCATCTGTTTTTGTCATCCATGTTTCTGTATGCGCAGTGAGTTTGGGGAACTTCCTCATCCGAGGAGAGAGAGCTGTCATTTCCTTTCTAATTTTTCTGAACAGCATATTTAAGGCTTTGTTTTCTTTTGAAGTTCTGACTGGATTCTGAGAATTTGGCTTAGACACTACAGGAAAGCAAACACTTTCATTCCCTTTGCGATAATACGCCCAAGCACTTGCTCACTAGTTGCATTTTGCATCTGGTGCTTTTTGTGCAGCGATGCCGTTCCAGCCCTTGATTCTCATGTAGAAGTCTGGAGTAAACTGGAGAACTTGGGCTTCTACTTTTCAACACTTTTTTTAAACTGACCTTCACACGTCAAGGTAACGTCAGGAACATGGGTGCTTTGGCAAAGACAGCCTGTCGGAACTCCTCACGATCACTTAGCCGCTGGAGATTGCCTCCTTCCTTGACAGTATAGCAAAACGTCGTTTTTCAGTAACTGTTTCTATGTCTGAGGTAATGTTCTCTGCCCCAATTTTCCCCACAGATCTCAGTTATGGAAGTTGTAGTTAGAAAGAAAATAGGTTTAAAGATTTAAGACCTCTTTTTTAATTGGTACACTAAAACTGCCCTTTTTGAATGCTTTTCTTTCCGCCTTTAAATTAACGCAGTTCTTGGACCGTTTAATGACTGTGTACTTCATGTAGCCATTTGAGTTCACTGAAGCAACTCATGTTTTCTTTCTTGGATATGTCTTTTCAAAAGAAAGCATTTGCTCTAGTTTCTAAACTATTTAAAGCTATTAATCAAAACCAAAGACAACACGAGCAGCTTACTGTAATATCAGGTCTTCAGCTTGAGATCCTGTTGATGTAAAGGAGAGATGCCCAGGTCCCTGCTCGAATTGCTGCAAGTACATGTAAAGCCTGTAGGTGAAGGATAACCTTTTCATCTGCAAAGAGAAAGATGAGAAGTAGGAGGAAAGAGAGAGGGAAGCCAAGTTATTTTTACTGTAAATATGTCAGTTTATTGACTTGTTAATTTCAGATTTATTCAAAAAAGCAGAAGGAGGAAACAGTAATGTCTGCCAAAAACAAAGTAATTAGTAGGAGTTGAAAGATGTCTAATGGTTCTTACAAGTACTAAAGAAGACTAAACTAGTCTCTTATTAAACTGATTATGGACTTTTAAAACACTGTAGTAATTCTATTTTGTCTTTAAAAGCATGTGCACTTGCATATGGTGAATAAAAACCTCTTTATTAAAGTAACATTATTTATTCACAATAACATTACAGGCAAGAGGTTTTTGTTATTTAAAAAAAAAAGTAAAAAAAAAAAAAAGCAAAGGTGGCTCCACACTTCTAAAATAAAGGTTCAGCTAATATTTGACAAAACTGATATTTAAGTTGAAGATGACAGAAGTGGCTTTTAGTTTAATGTGCCTGCTACACCTCCGTAGTCTGGTGTGAAAAAGAATATCGCACAACTGCATGTGCTATGGACCATCTCTTCTTCCCCCCGTCTCCTTGTCCTGTGACTCTGACTGTGAGTAGTCCAGTCACAGAGTTCATGAGTGCTTCTGATCTCCCAGTTCTCTCTATCCAAAGAAGCTGTTATTGGAGGTCTACAAATTGAGGAGCTGGGAAGAAGAGGACGTTATTGTCTGAGAATCTCTTAAGAGAAGTAAGACAAGATGTTGAAAAGGACAACCATCTAGTGCTTATGGTGAAAACATAAGAGATGCAGAGCTGAACCCTTTGAATTCAACACTCTTTTGGTCTTTGCTTGCTATGATCTCATTTTCATTCTGCAGTAGTGTTAAGTGTCACGGGATAGGGATTGTGTTGTCCGTGGCTGGTAGCAGTGCAAGTCTGGAAGGGATGTTTTCCCTCTGCCTTATGTCATTCCCCTGCACCAGAATTGGGCCTTTCTTCTTCATCTGCTTGCCTGCCTTATCCGTCTCCCTCAGTGCCCAGGCCTAACCAGAGAGATCTCCCTCCGCATGCTCTAGCATTTCCTCTGCTATGCCTTTGGTGCTCTGTGCTCCTGTCGTGTGCATACAAATCTCTGCTTCTTTTCATCTCCAGGGGATGTTGCCCACCCCCCTACTTCTGCCTTCTGAACTTGTTCAGAAATGGGGGCTTTTAATTTTTTTTTTTTTTTTTTTTTGTTAAGCCAGGGACAAGAGAACGGCTGAATAACTTCTTCCCATGTTTCCCCCTGCCCCTCATCTGACAAACTCTAGTGTGCAAAGAGCATCTCTAAATAGCTGTTGGGAATTCAGCAAGATGTGATGTAACATTCTTAAGAGAAGAATGATGCCTGGTAGAACTAAGCAGCCTGAAACAATGTTTGTGGTGCTTTGTAGCTGCAAGTGTTCCTCTTATTCCTGGGGACAGGTTCTGAAGTCTCGCATGCCTGAATATGGCTCCACAATTCACTGCCACCTGTGTGGTCACTGCATGCTACAGCCATGCTTGTTCTCAGTTTCCCATAGGAGACTGCCTTTGATTAGTCCTCCCCAACATCTCTGAGGCATAGAAAATGTCGTGGTAGCACAAAACCCCATGTGGATTTTAGAGCTTTTGGAATCTCCACTTGCACAGAAGCTAGTTGGCGTCATCTGTAGCTGGCAGTTTCCATCTGTTCTCCCTACGGTGCATGTATGAAAATGCTACAGAGAGCAGGATATTTGATCTATGAGGAGATACCAAGAGAAACAAATATCAGAAGAACAAGCAAGCATAGATGTCTAATGATGGGGGATATGGAGCAGCAGGGCATATAGAGAAGATATCCATGAAAGTGAGTAAGAAACAAATTGACTGTAAGTGGATTTATTTTGAGGGGATGATATGCATGAAGTGAAGAAATGCCACTGGTAATTTTTCATATACAAATGTGAGGGAGGAAAATGTACATACAATGTCAAAACACAGTACAGTCGTGAATGTGACAGAACTAATACCAAGTCTTCATATGCGAAGTGACAGCAAACTACCCTTTAGGTTGGAGGCCAAGCTTTCACTCAGTCACAATGGAAATAAATTCTGGAAGTGATGGAGGCATATTTCTCAAAAAGAACACTAGGATCTGTTCTATTCAGAAGGAGAGGAAAGCACCATAAACTTAAATCCTCATTGAAGAATTGTTACAAGGAGCTTGCCCTAATACGGTATCATCTTTACCATCTTTTTCACTGCCTCCAGTGAAAGCCCTGTGGAGGCAGATGTATGATAGTTTGTTTTCTAACTACTTGTCATTTCAGTATTGGTAGAGACTGAGTTGATATTCAGCATCCTTCCCTAATCCTTATCTATGTAACTATCCTATCTTTGAGTTATTACTTAATTCCTTAAGAATCATAGTGCTTTGGAAGAATCCCCAGAAATACTGCTGAAGTTCCAGGAGAGCAAGGACGAAATTAAATGTTTGTTTTCAGAGGCTCTAGAATTCTCCTGGGAGCTCAGAGAAGGTAACACCAATGGATAGGATAGTTTTAAAGGAAGAAGAAATAAAGCTTACGTGTTTTCAGATCATTTGGTATTGGACAAGTCCTATAATCTATACTTAGCTTGCGTTTCTCCAATGTAAAATGAAAGCAGACTCTTCCTACTCATAAAATCCAGTAATGAGGGTGAGGCATCTGAGTATTAGTCTGTTAAAAGGTAAAGGTCTACTTGAATGTGATTAATACTTTTAACAACCTTCATGTGTTTGCATATAAGCCATGTAAGCAACTATGTTGTCATATAATTCATCAGGCATGGTGGTCTTTGCTATCCTAGAGCAGCTTGGTATAGATTTTTAGAGAGATGATTCATTTTGCATATTCTAAGGGTAAATGGTAACTTTTATCATAGACTTCCCATTTTTATCTTGTAAATCTTTCAATACAGTGATTGAATAACACTTTGAAAGAGAACAGTTGCAAATCATAGCTATTGTTTGAATTGTAGAGGTATTTTGCACTGTCCTGATCAAAGTAACAAATAAAATCTATAGACTTGCACAACACCTAAATGTTATGTATGTTCAAGGGGGCTGTTAGAATACAGGGTTTATTTAGAAAATATTTGAGAGAGTATCATTCACTCATAGAAAGATTCAATGTTGAGCTGCATTTCAGTCAGGACTGTGGAAATACTTGATATCCTTTTGAAACAAGAAATTGTGCCATCATTGAAGTCTTGCAAGGTTGTGCATAGGCAGGAAATGGCATATTAACATGAAATTTCCATCCTTTTTTTGCACTTAAGTGGAGTAGATCTGAAGTCAGTTTGTTCAACAAAATGGCAATTTGGCATTACTTTACAGAGCTCACTTGAGGTAACGTGCTCTTGTTAGTTCACTTCAAGTATGGATTATGGAGACTACTGAATATTTTTTCATATTTAACTTACCACTAGTTTTATTTTCTTGCATTTTACCTAGTTGACTAGAGAAATAAAATTTTTCTGACTGTCTTCTGGTTTATACAAAATATAGTTAATTAAGACATGCTATACTTTCTCCCCAGAGTCAAAGTATAATGTTCAGCTGGCCGTCTTGCATGAATAATCCATCACTGTGAATCATTAATTTAGAAGACAAGCTATGGTAATTGATGTCTTTATGCAAGCTAGGGAAATGCTTATGGAAATCACTTATTTCTCTTGTTGGTACATTTTTTTAATTTGTTTTAGAACATTTCTAGCCCTGAGTAGTATTGGGTTGTAGTCTCTGAAACAAATTCACCTGAGATTAACTGTTTCTCTGGGAATGTGATCTTTGTCTTGGCTTTAAGTAAAAATATGAATGTTTTTATTCGGAAAGACTGTTAAAGTAGTAAGACTTGATCTTGGGCTAATCTTATGTGCATATACTGGATAAAGCACTGGTTAAGTTTTGGAAGTTTCTAGTAGCAACTAGCCTGGCGTAGAGATATTAGCAGCAGCCTTTATGTGGTAAAAATGCCTTTCAAAAATCGTGACATTATTATACCTGGTAATGCAAACAAGGATTGCAGGCACTAATACGTACTGTGTAAGCTGGTATTTAGACCTTCTGTATTCTGATATGTTGGAAGTGATTACTTGATGAGTTGATAACATGTTTCTGCATCAAACTAAGCGTATCAAAGGCTGATTATATGTACATTTTATTAGAAGGTTTACACTTGAAGATAATTTAATACACAATTCATGAAGTTCACTTACATGTTAAATTTTATTTATTTATATATAATCTTATATATTATCATTTGTAAGAATCTCTTCACTTTCACTAGTAGTTGAAATATTAGGGTTTTGCTACTCTAGAGCAATACATACCAACTGACAATTATTTTGTCTGTCTTCAAAACAAGAAAGATGCAGCTCGGTCAGTATTTGAGTGGGAGCCAACAGCTTGGTGGTATTTTGGTAGCAGTTCAGAAGTGGAATATCATAACCTGTAACAAAGGCATCAGGTTGCTGAGGTAAAAGCATCGAGTGGCTTTTGTATTATTACAGATCAAGGTAGTTTCAGCATCTTTTTCTTTTGTCTCTTACATTTGAAAATAAAATGTCTAGTCTATCTCTAAATTCTTTCTGTATCAGCAACCAAGGATGTTTGTCTTCAGTTTAAGTCTTTGAACTTTGTACGTTATATTGCAGTTGTAGAAAGGTTATGCAGTCCTCCTCAAGTAGACTTTACATTTTTCATTACAAAAAAGAATTATATGAACTTATGTAAGGTTTTTAATGTATACACACAGATTTCATATGTGCAGAATATGATAGAATTAGAGTATTTCAACTGACTTTAATGGGTCTTGGACTAGAAGTACATAGCACTGGGGTGTTTTCTAATCCATAGAAAAAAACTTCTTTAATATTTTTCACGTGTTCAGTAAGTGAAATGTGACGTGGACCATTTTTACATATAGTTTTAACATGCGATGGCTCTGAAAACAAGAAGATGGAGTTTTTTGTGGGTTGGTTTTGTGTGGTTGGTTAGTTTGTTTGTTTTCTCCCCTGGAATATTTACCTCCCATTTAGGCACCAAAATAGAGGCTTATTGTCTCATGTGCTTGGCTGCTCCGGTTTGCTCTCAGCTGAGCCCTGGTGTGCTGCACTCTCAGAAATCCAGCCCTGAATTTTGACATCATGTACAGGAACAAAAAGAGAACGTGTTTGCAATAAACTGGCATTTGAGCTAAATTCAAGGAGGCTTTGCCATTTTGGTTCAATTTCATCAGGTATGAAAAGTATCATATTGCTGATAGCTTCAGTTATTGAAAAATGGTAATCACAACTTTTCCATAAAGTGAGATAGACCATGTTTATTAATGCTTCCTGTGGACATAGTGACTGGGCCCTGGGACATTAAATGCATAATTGGGTTGCATAATTAACTTTTTTCCTCTATGGATTGAGAGGCTAAACATGCAAAATGTTCTGAGTAGCTCCAAAATATTTCTGTAATATGAGTTCAAGCCAAGGGAGAAAATTTTCATTTGTCACGCCTTTTAAATAAAGCACAGATGCACAGTGAACAGAACCTGGTTGCTAACGGGGTTCACGTGCCAGTCATAAAACTCACAAAACAGTGACTACTTATGTGTTTCCATACCTGATGCAAAAGAGAGATTCGAACTCTGCTTGCCTGCTTGGCCAAGGAATACCAGAATCATCGAACCAAAGGAGATTCTGGGCTGGACCTTTGTTGGTTTTCCCTTAACAGTCGTTTCATTTTGTACAGGGTGTAGTTTGGGAGCAGGTTTATATAGCCGTCTTCTCTTGCTTTCCCTCTCGTGCATCTTCCATGTGAGATTACTACTCATTAGGCAGATAAAGTCCTCTTCAGCACTGTTTTTCAGTATTTAAGAGGTACGTAGTTTTATGGTTCTTAAAATGGGGCCATCAAATGTATATGGGTGGGGATGTGTATGTGTACCTGTATGTGTGAGTATCTTTTTCAGAACATGGAGAAAATGTGGGCTGTATATCAGGAACTTTGAAACTCCCTCCTTTAGTCCGCTTGCTTTCCCAAGTCATGGTGACTGTCTCTTGACTCCTGATGTGCTTGTCTAACCTTCTTAAAGGGATCTAGTGGACATGGGTAGATCTAGAGACCTCCCCAGGCAATCTGTTCCAGAGCTTTGTTGTCTTTGCCAGCAAAATATTATTGTTGAAGTCCAGCCCAACATTTTGTTACAACAATTTGAGACTCTTCTTGTCCCATCCACTATGTGCACAGAATCAGAAGAGTATTTTAATTCCTTTTTTTTTTTTTTTTCCTTCTCCCTCCATGATTGATATCAAATATAGACTGGAATAAAACATCCTCAAACTAGCAAAATTTGAGCTTTTAAATCCACATTACTTTAATACTTGGCTACGTCAACTGCACCATTTTTAGTCAAATTAAAAAATAAGGACCTGTCTTAAAGAATTCATAGCTGAACTGGTGTCACAGTCAAGCTTGGGAGAAAATTACTTAGACATAAAAAATACTTCTGGTTTTGAAAGGCACTGCTTTCATTTCACAATGACCAGCTCTACTTCTTTGACAATTCATTAGCGATATCGTAAACCAGATATGCTGTCTGACACATCTGCAGTTTGATCAGGACATTACAGGAAAAAATTTCTAGCACGCATGTCTAGACAAAATAATGTCAGCAATGGTTAGAGGGAGTGGCGAGTTGTGAAAGAGCAGGTGAGTGTAGTTGCAGTTCCCTTCTTAAAACACTTCAGCAAAAACAGTGGAGACCTATGAAAATCTGGACAACCTGAGGACTTGGAGGTAGCTAGTGCTCCAATTCTGTAATGTCATGGTCTGCCTCTTTCTATATAAACAGGTTAAACTAGTAGAACCTTTAAAACAAGTTCAAGGAAATGTTTGTTTAATAAGGCCACAGTAAAGATTTTTTTTCCTAATACAGACTCACTGAATGGGAGCGTAAGCAGTGTTTGAGTTTAGGGATCAGCTGTGGCCATTCAGGCTTGTAATTACAGCTGTGGCAAGTGTGTTTTCAAGTCTTGCTGTACTGAGAGTTTTCTTAATCCATTCTTTTACTAGGCTTTTCATTGCCCCTCCTAGTACATCGTAACAATTCCTAAAACCTCGTGAATCTTGGGAAAACAAATGTTAGGCTAATAATTTCTGGCTATATAGAGACATAAATTTAAGTCTCACCTAGGCAAGTTTGTGGTCATGTCTGACATGAATATTGTATTGAGTAGCAACAGTAAGCAGGCAAATACTACAGTTCTGTGTGCAGTGAAGACTGGATTGTTTGAAGTCTAGCTTGTTCATTTAGCATTGGTGAAAAAAAGTGTAGTGAACTTTTTGTTCATTATTATTAATAGGGGTGGTTTAAGTGCTGGAAGAGACAAGTGTCCTGTCTAAGGTTTGATGTTTGCTGCACTTGGCTTCCCTCTATTTTTATGAAAACAAGCACAAAGCTGATGTCTCAGCTGATTACTGTTTGCTCTTTAAGCCGTGCAGAAATCTGTGCCATTGAATGTCAAACAGGATTGGACACTTGGTACAGTTGAGCGCTTTCACCTGTATGCAGGCAGTTTACTGCTTAAAACAACACATCTTTGAGCATTGTTCTTCACTTGGAGGGCCTGTATCTTCTGCCTTGGATGACCTTCAACAAAGAAGAAATAAACTTAAAAGAAGCAATATCTTATGTATCGCAGTGATAAACTTCATCTGATGATGAGACAGAGGGGGCTGAGGTATAGAGTCTAGTATCCCCAAGGTCTACAGTTGATCTCTGCTTCTTCAAGGATTATCAGATTCTTTGTGCAGTTAGAGATGAGCTTTTGCCCATTGGCACATTGGGGTGTATTTGGATCCAGTAGAGTAACTGTTCTGTGGTGAGTAACTAAAAAAATGTGCACGCTTTGGGCAACGCTTTGCATACAGCTGCACCAACTTCAGGAGGTCTATGTGAGGCAACTCGTTCTGGTTGTTTGTTGGCTCATGAGTTTGCTGCTGAGATATATTGATTGAAAATTAACATATCTTTTCTACTGTGGCTATGTTTAATGGAACTGGTTGGTACAAACTGGGTCTAAATTCTTTACTTTGAGGTACAGATGTCCACCTTGCCTACTTAACAACTTAATTTAAACAGAACAGTCAGATAACCTGTGGAAAGCTTGAAAATTGGAATCTTGTACACAAGCACAAGAATTCAGGTTAGCCTATTTAGTTTTCAAAGCCACGCTAATTAAAAAGATTAACCTAATTTTTAATAAGAATGTGTCTATTACCTACCAATGTAAAGTATTAGATGCACATGAGTCATAGCATATAATACCAAAAAATGGGAGTAGTATTGCAGTCTCTCTAACAGAAGGTTGAATTAATACTAACTTGCCGTAGGAAATCCTAGAGGAAATCCTAGAATCATAGAGTGGTTTGTGTTGGAAGGGACCTTTGTAGGCCATCCAGTCCAACCCCCCTGCAAGGAGCAGGGACATCTCCAGCCAGATCAGGTTGCTCACAGCCCCATCCAGCCTGGCCATGAATGTTTCCAGGCATGGGGCATCCACCACCTCACTGGCCTCTGGGCCAGTGTTCCACCACCCTCAGTATAAAAAATTCCTTCCTTATATCAAGTGTGAATCTACCTCCTTGTAGTTTAAAACCGTTATCCCCTGTCCTGTCACAGCAGGCCCTACTGAAGAGTTTCTCCCCATCTTTCCTGTAGGCTTCCTTCAGGCACTGGAACGCTGCTCTAAGGTTTCCCCAGAGCCTCCTCTTCTCCAGGCTGAACAGCCCCAACTCTCTCAGCCTGTCCTCATAGGAGAGGTGCTCCAGCCCTCTCATATCTCTGTGGCTTCCTCTGGACTTGCTCCAACAAGTCCATGTCCTTCTTATGTTTTGGGCTCCAGAGCTGGACACAATATTCCAGGCGAGGTCTCAGGAGAGCAGAAGAGAGAAGGAAAATCACCTAAGACTTGCTGGAAAACAGTCTATTTTGGGGGGAGGAGATAGTGGGGTTTCAACTCTCATTTTTCATTCTGGGTGTTGGAAATTACTTGATTACTTTCTGTAAGGTATTGGGAGTTTTAGAATTCTAAAAACTCATTTCAAAATCTTTAAAAAAAAAAAAAAAACCTAAGCAAAAAAAATGATAAAAAGTAAAAATCGACCAACCGAACAAAAAGAAACCAAACACTCTCTGTAAAACATGCCATGGATGTGTTTATACAGGCACAGGGAGATTGCATAGATGTGAGCCAGCGAGCAGCAGAAGTGGACTGTTTCTTCAGTGCTTTGTGATTGCTCTTGTTGATGTGAATTGCTTCAGCATTTAGAATCAGATCTAACATGAACCAAACTTCTCTGTGTGGGAGAATAAGCGGGATTAAGACAAATTCAGCTCCCTGCATGTGTTGCTTAAATGGCTCATCATGGAGAGGATACTTGGAACAGCATCAGTGCTCGTAAAGAGGAACCAACGAGGCTTGAACAGTGATCCGCAGAAGTGCGCTTCGAGGCCAGATTCCACCTTTCAGGCGCAGCTTGAATACTGGCCTCTAAACTGAGCTGTTTTGTCCATGGTGAGCCAAGAGGGATATATTGACAGCTATAGGTCTCCAAGGCCAAGAAAAACAAAACTATTAGAATAAAAATGTGAATAGTTTCTTTCTTTTTTCTTTTTCCCAAGTAAAATGAGCCTTGCTTTTTGTCTCTAACTGAAGAAGCTGCATTTCTTTGGTTGTTGCATATCTCTTGTTGTGGGTAAGATACCTGCACAGCAGGGACTGGTTTTTTTCCTCTCTTTCTGTTTCCAGCTTTCCCGTTTATCCCTTGAAACTGCTGCTGTTCCAGATATTCTCTGTGAACAATTTCAGTAAAACATGCAGGGCACTGAATTTGCTTCTTGTCTTCATATTCTGCCAGCTCACCCAGTTTAGACAGTATGAGGCTGCTACTGTTTCCTTTCTTTTTTTCCTTTTTTCTTTCTTAATCTGATAAGCTCATGGACGCTTATGAAGAAGCGAGAGGGAGGAAGGACTTGAATGATGATGTGGACAAAAAAGTGAGGATTTTGTCCAGTATGCCACACTAGCTGATTCTTCCTCCTGTCCAGACACTGTGTGAGTTGATCAGTGGCCTGCATTGGTGTCTGTAATTAGGCAGATGCTCTGCTTGCTTTCCGGTTTGTTTTTATTTTTTAAGGATACTTGTAGGGCTACTCTCCTGGGAAAGCAATGTAAAATTGGAGTTCTGTAGTTGAAGAAATCATGGAGGAAGAGAGACAAATGTAGATATTTGAAAATATACGAAAACTACTAGCAGAGCAGATAGCAATGATGTTGAAGCCTAAGAAGCAAAATTGGAATCGGCCTTGGGGCAGGAGGAAGAAATTTAATTTTCTTCTGCACGTGGTCTTTCCGTGCTTCTCACTCCTTTGGGAATATCAGTGATCAGCACCCTTTACATCAAAAAGAAATTCTTATCGTATGTCTTGGCTGGAGTTTTCTACTGTGAAATATAGAATGAAAAGTTCTGCTGCTAGCTGAATTTTTCATCCAGGTTATTCTGCAGTTTTTAAGAAAAAAAAAGTTTATTTTATAACAGATGTTATGATATTATCTTAGAGTAACATTTGAAGTGGTGAAGCTTACCTAGTAGTGCTAATTTTTTCTCAGAGGTACTGATTTTGATGAAACGTACTTTTTAATTGACTAGATTTTGCTGATTCAGAAGTAAACACCATCAGAGCGACTCTTCTTTCTCATCCTTTTGTCTTTTGAAGTCTTTGTGCAAGACCAGCTTTACAGACTGTTTTCATTTCCATTTTTCTATCAACTGTGGCTCTGTTGGTCACGCTCAGCACACTTACCAAAACAGCTCTTTCAACTGGTTTTAAAAACGGTCTTTCACAGGCCCTGTCCGGCCTCGGCTGCTGTGCCAGGACAGCTCTATTAACTGGCTGGTAATGGCCCGGCCCCGCTGCCAGCACGGTCCCCTGGCTGATCCAGAGCAGCTGCCAGCGAGGAAGGTGCCAGGGCTGCGGGATGGCGCTGCTGGCACGCAGCTGAGCTCCGGAGTTAGCGTGGGCCGGCGTTTCATACCGCTGTGATGTTGGCTGTCAGGACAGTCTGATATATGCAGTTGCTTCTAAGAGAAATTGTAGCTGGCTGGGAGCTCACCAGCGGCTGCGGCTGCTGCAGTCTTGCATCTGATGTGCAGAAACAGACTGTGCAGCTGAGAAGCATTGGAGAAACAATATCTGTGCATTATAAATAACAATCCTTGTAATGATGGACTGCCATTTGTGATTAATCAGGGTATAACACCTACTTTTAATGCTAGGGTTAATTGTTGGGTTTTTTCCTAAAGCAATCTGTATCTCTTATTACTGTACTGTAAGAAACTAATTCTCCTCTAAGTAGTGATAACATAAGTGAATAAGAACTCTCTTGGCAATTCTGACTTTACCTAAATGTAAACAGAGCCCAATGTTGATTGCAAGTCTGAAGCCAATACTGTTTTGTAGGAAGGCAAGCTGGTTTGTTTGTTACCCTTGCATTCATTATGAAGTGATAGACTCCTTTTCTGAAATCCCGATACACTTTAATTAACTTTCCTCATCTTCTTGACATAGTTATGTCCATAGTCTGATATTTTTCTTCTGAAGTCCTTGTGAAGAAGCTGAACAATGGATTGAATAAATAAGTTCTGCTTTGAACTTTTGAAATAGTGTTTCACAGCTACTATATACCTTGTCTATCTAGTTATTTTGGGGTGATTTCAAGACTGACATTCTTCCTTATATTTTGATAAGGTCCTTTAAAAACTTTCCTGATTTGGTTGATTGGCCTTTGAAATGCATTCAGCAAGTCTCTTCCAAAAAGACACAGTTTTAAGGTACTTTTGCTGCAATATTCCATATTCCTGTGAATCACTGAATAGTAAAGAGCTCCTCTTCTGGTTTTGCTTGTCCCTGATGAGCTGTGTCCTTCAGTCCTCCAGCTTTTGAAGGCTTGAGATTGACTGTGAGAGCTTGTACAATGCCCGGCAGAGTATATAGTTTAATGTAACGTTTCTCAAGTGACTTTATGCATAAATGTGGAGTTGCAAGAAAAAGTGTATTGCACTTGAAACATTGTATTCCACTCACTGTAAATGCTTTCACAAAATGTATTATTGATATTTTTTGGTTCTGCTGAAACTGTAATATCATAACGCATTACAGCAATGTCTGTGACATAAGTGACAGCTTTCATCGCTTACAAAACTATGGCCCAGTACACGCAGTAGCGTCGCCTTTAGACTTAAACTGCAGTGACTGCATCTGGCAGTTGCATATGGTGATGCTTAACTGCTGCCCTTTTAGTTACATTATTGTGGGAGCTTGCTTCTGGGAGCTGGCTGATCAACTGAATTTCACAGTAAAATAACAGAAATGTGACTTATTGTAAGTAAGGGAATTTGCGGTACATGCAAGAGCAGGCAAGAAGTTGTTCTTGTATTTAAAATAACTGATTGCAGTGTGCTATTTCTGCTGCTTCTGATAGAAAATGACGACTACAGAATCAGACCACACGCTTCCCCTCCCTTCCTTTCTCAAACCACCCTAAGAAAATCTGAGGGAGGAAAAATAATGCTACGGTCTCGTTTGGGTTATCCCTAGATTGTTCCACTGTGAGTGGAGTACTGTGTTGGCCTGTTCATTCAAAAGGAAAAAAAAAAATCCAAAAGGTGCCTAGACATTATCCTTCCTTCCATTGTAAAATCAAGTCACCATCTTCACCACAAGACCAACATGTGTGAGACTGACCTCGTTCATTCAGAGTGGGGTACAGGACTGACAGCCCTCACTGAAACATAAATGTATGTTAAAAAAAAATCAAGCTATGCCTGATTAAGCTGCTTCTGTGGAACTTGACTGGTAGACCCTCCTTTTGTGCTGTTGACAGCAGATCCTATGTAATATTTCAATCTCTGGCATTGAAGCTCTCCCCAGTCAGACTTTGACTTTCTCGGAAGGGCCACATGCGCACCCCAAATTCTGAGCCTTTAGAATCCCCGGATTCTGTAATACTTTGAATTTTCTCCTTCACAGAGCTGGTTTGTGTTTTCTTATTTATAGCTTCTCCTTTGTGGGGCACATTGTAACTGTCACAAATAAAAGCACTCTGCCAAAGAATTTCTGAATTTTTTTTTCTTCTAGACAGAAGAAACAAATAGAGACATTGTATATGGGTCCTCACAATTGCAGGCCTTATAGTAGTAGTTTTTGGAATAAGACCTCCTTTTCTTAATTGTCTAGACATGGATTTAGATGTTTGCTTTAGGCTATTCAAATTTAAGTATTTTGGACATGGCTTCTCAGCATCTCTTTTTATTTTTTAATTGGAGCTGAGGGATTATGCTTGAGGAAGCTCAATTAAGACAACTTTGGCTTGCATAATTGCCTCAGCAGGTTAGTGACTGAGTGCCAAGCTCCATGAAAGTTTAAAAACATTTGGGATTTAATGGTAGAAGTTGTCAATATGAAAGTTGTCAGTGCACCATTTTCTTTTCAGGCTTTCTGGAAGCTGCTGGTGTTCTGGGTTCATTTAAAAAATGAAAATAAAGAATCCTGAGGGGCATGCCTTGTTGTGTGTTGGAGAGCAAGGTTTTATATGGTCCAAACACTTCTTAAAGAATGACTCTGTCTTGGTCACTATATAGTAGAGGTTTAAATACTCCAGTATTTGCTCTATTGTTATTGTGCTGCTTTCTAATGAAATTAACCTCAAGGTTTCCTGCTCCAGACGGTAATGATTCCATAATTGACAGACGGTGATAAAATCCCATAACTTTATTACTGATGTTTGTGCAGATGGAAATATGGATGTCATTGCACATGTCTGAAACAAGCAGATTCGAACAAGCTTAATGATTCTAGATGTGTCTGTAGAATCTCTGTTTGGCAAGGTCATATGCTTATATAAGCTAAGGATAAACATTTTTAGGGATAAACATATTTTGCCATACAGAAAATGTAAATGCATACCCTAATATGATGGAGTTGACTTGCTGGCTAACTGTAATGCATGTCATGGCTAGCATTTATGTGCCTGCCTGGTATCAAGAGGCACGTTTGGTTTTGCATTATTGTCACTGCTTCCAATAACCAAACTACTTCTAATAACCAAGGTACTTTATAGATACCTTCATGTACTGCTTGCACTGTCCATGCTGGCTGTAACCTAAAACATTTTATGGACATCTAGTTATTTTCCCGTTTCCTTGGATATACTCTCCTGGCTGTAAGCAGTAATGCCTCATGAATTGCATAGCTGTTGCTCTGACAATTGGTACTTTCCTTTAGCTCCTGTCACGTTCAGGCAGGCTCTCCTGTATCTCAGCTCCACGTGTAAGCATGCCCTAGGGAACTGTGTAAGTGGACCGTACAGCCCTCCTAGGATGTAGATTGCCCATTTAGATGGCTGATTATGGTGATTAGCCTTTGCACTGCTGTCCTCTCTACACCTGCCTGCATTCACTTGTTGTGTAAAAGAGAGAATTTTTCAGGTTAAGGCGACTCAAGTTATAGCTTTGTTTCAGAGTACACTGTCATTCCCTGTGCTGGAGGGAGAGAGTGGCTGAATGATTGGGAGGAAGAGGACGATGAACAAAGTAAGCAACTCACGGGAGGAAGTGCCGCGTTACTTCTGTGGGATTTTCTAGAGGTAAAACCACAGTGTTCCAGTGAGAATACTTTAGCTCCAGTAGCGCTAGCTGGTGATGCAGTTTTGAGTGGTTTTGTAAGAATCTTGAGATTTGTGGTAGCAGCCACATGCCCCTGTTGTTGCAGGGCAGCGTGCCTGAGGCAAGCCTGAGCCGGACCAGGAGCTCTTCCCTACTGCTGTACCTCCTTTGCACATCCTTCAGGGTAGCCATGACAACCACCACCTGGTCCTGGTTAACCGCTAGCGATCCTCTTAACTGCTCAGTGCATCTCCTCTGCTCAACTGGTATTCACTGGTTTCTTTTTGGAGAGAGAGTTGTGTTGATTTTCTAAATTATTATTACTAGTTACACAGTCCCTCCCTGTTTGATAAGATTGCCAACAAGAAATCGTCTAGGGTAAAGGTGCCTGCAGCAATTGTCATGTTTTTACTAACTGGCAAAGTAATAGTGGCTGAATTGCACCGAACTTGTTTATCCTTTTGTGATTAACCTGTCACAAGCATGATACAATTGTGGTTGGATTTGAGAGGAAGGAGGAGGCACCTAGCTCCTACCCAGATAATGTTTTTTTCCTCTGACCAGCGAGGCTTGCTCCTTAAGTAAATTCGTCTCTCACTTTATACAATTGTTCTGCCAGACTTCTGTCTGTTCTTGCAGATGCTTCTCTTTACAAGAGAGAGTGTAATCAGTCCTGTTACCACACTTGCTTTTCTTCTATACGCTGATCAGAAGGAATCAGCAGTTTCTCTCGTTTGTGCTTCCCACACCTTTCGTGTTTAGCTTGCATGTAGCCAAGAGTAATCTTTAAAGCAACTAATCTTAGTTTAGTCTGTGTGCTGAAGAACTAAGGCAATGTATCACAGTTTTATTTCATAGGTTTTTAAAGCCATAAATGAGTTTCTTCATAAAACCCACAGTCTGTAAAGGTGTAAAAGACAAGGAAATTATAACCCCTATTTTCAACCTGTCTGGCATGCACAAAGGTACTAGAATTCAACCCCTAACTGAATTTTTGGCACCTTCCTACATTGAGTCCAGTTCTTCTTACTGGTTCAAAATTCACAGTACTTTGTGTCTGGGAACTCAGTTTGAGTTTGTTGATATGATATCTCTCAAAATATCTTGGCTTACGGAGGATGCTTGTCCCTTTTCCATTTTTCTGAAAGCATATGTAACGAACTGAATAGTTCAGAGGTGTGGGTGTGAGGGGGCGATGTTTTTCTGCTTCCTCTTAGTCATTCCAGCCTTATGCTTGGAGAAAGGCAGGAGCTGTAGTTAATCAGACCTGTATCCTAGCCTAGGAATCTTTTGCTTCAAACGTTATTCAAACTGATGTACCTTCTGCCCGTGTACAGGAGTACATCTGTGCTGGCCACAGGGCAAACGAACAGCGATGCTGCCTTTACACTGAGCTGGTTGTGATCTGTTCTGGAAACGTGGTAGGCTGAATTTCGAGACTGATGGAATCTTTATAGAAAGTGTCTGAAATTTTGAATGAAAAAATTTCACAGGAGTTGAACTAGCTGTTACTTCAATACAAGTAACTACTGAACAACATATATCTGGAATCTCTTTCTTGTTATTTTAAGATAGAAGTGACAAAAAAAAAAAAGAAAAATCAAAGACAGGAGCACCTTCATTTAAGATGGCTCCAAGAAACTTAAATCCTGTACAGAACATTGTGTAAAAGCAAAAGAAGCCCCCAGACAAAATGACTGTGTCTCTGTACCAAGAGCAGAAACACCAGAAGAATTATGTAGGAGTGTCAAACTGAGTGGAGTTGGTGTTCAAGTAAAGTATATGTGTGTTAGGGAAGCCCATTTACATTGAGGTTGTGGTAAATGTCAGATTTGCCAGGTATAGCTGTGCAATAATGTCTCATCTGGAGGTACAGGTACTTCTCAGGTTTTTGAAGTGATGCTGCATTGTTTAGTGTTCTGTTGCTGCTTTTTCCCCCCGAGAACAGTTGCAAGCAAGAACAAAACATACTCTGACAAACCTCTGTAGCAAGTGATGATTTGTGATGCACAGTTGTTTTTCAAGAAGAGACTGTTGCAAGGAGAGTGTCTATTTGCACTGATTCTTCGATTGCCTGGTAGGAAAAAGTGCTGTTCACACATCAGTTAAGATAAAATAAAACAAAGCTTCGATTCTGTCTGAGACTGGCTCCCAAACAAGAAGTTAACATCTTTGGTCTTAACATCTGTGTGATTGAGGAGTAAAAGTAATTTTAACAGCTTTTTTATTCATGTAGGTAGCCATGCAGTAACATTTGAAACTGATGGGTTTTGATTTGTAAACATTGTTCAATGTGGACTTTGACTCCTTTTCAGCTGATGCAGTATTATTTAACTAGATTTCGGTGATGCAGAACAGCAATGACAGATTCTTCCTCAGTCATCGGCAGTACAGTCTAAAAAGATTGACTAAAAAGTTTGATGATACCCATGGGAGTTGTTTAACTTCCTGGACATACATTACATAATGCTGAGCTTCATTTCCTTCACTTAAAGTATGTTTGTGAATAGGGTGCAGTCAATTTAAAAAAAAAAAAAAAATGCTCTCTGTATGGCTGCGGAAACAAAACAGAGTACCCTTGACTCTTACTGAAGAGAGGTGCTGAGAACGTGCTGCACCATAATAAGTGCTCAGCTGTGGTTGGGTGAAGACCTGCTGCATGAGGAGGCATGAGGAAGCATAAAACCAGAAGTAATGCAGCCTGAAGTAAGGCAGAATCAGAGAAGCAGTAACTGTTATGACCAGAATAATAATTAAGAGCTGGATTCCCAGTTGTCAGTAGAACAGTGTATGCTTGTACCAGAACTGCAAGAGGAACTGAACTGAAGAATTTACCAGAGACATCTTAGATTAGATGGATAAAATTAGACCATTTTCACACTGGCTAGCAAGGATTGATCAGATGTCTGTTCTGTTTCACAGCCTCCTACCCACTAGCCTTCACCCACAGATCTTCAGTTTGCTTTAAAACACCTTCCCTTACATTGTACTCTTATTCCTGCATGGTGAGAAAGCTATATTTTCACAAATATCTCAAGAGCACTTCCAGCCAAAGAGCTGGTCGCATCCTCTGCCTATACCTGAGTGCTTGTTCCTGCCTCTCCGCTTCTCTTCCTTTTCCCCGGACCTGTGTAGAACTTCACTGTGAACTCCATTAGAAAACCTCTCTAGACTAAAAGTGATGTGGAAAGGGAAGTGGGGGGAAATCTAAATTGTTTGACTTGATGTGCCTGACCAATTTGGTGGCCTTCTATGACGGGGTGACAGCATCGGTGGACAAGGGACAAGCAATTGATATCATCTACCAGGACTTGTACAAAGCTTTTGACACTGTCCCACACGACATCCTTCTCTCTAAACTAGAGAGGCATGGGTTTCATGGACCGATCGCTTGGTGGATAAGGAGTTGGCTGGGTGGCCGCACTCAGAGAGTGGTGGTCAACGGCTCAATGTCCACGTGGAGACCGGTCACGAGTGGCATCCCTCAGGGGTCTGTGTTGGGCCCGGCCCTGTTCAACATCTTTGTCGGCGACATGGACAGTGGGATAGAGTGCACCCTCAGCAAGTTTGCCAATGACACCAAACTGTGTGGTGCCATCAACACGCTGGAGGGGAGAGACCTTGACAGGCTGGAGAGGTGGGCCCGTGCCAACCTCATGAAGTTCAACCAGGCAAGGTCCTGCACCTGGGTTGTGGCAATCCCAGGCACAAATCCAGGCTGGGCGGAGAATGGATCGAGAGCAGCCCTGAGGAGAAGGACTTGAGAGTGCTGGTGGACGAGAAGCTCAACGTGAGCCGGCAATGCGCCCTTGCGGCCCAGAAGGCCAACCGCATCCTGGGCTGCATCAAGAGGAGTGTGGCCAGCAGGTCGAGGGAGGTGATTCTCCCCCTCTACTCTGCCCTGGTGAGACCCCACCTGGAGTACTGTGTCCAGTTCTGGAGCCCCCAGCACAAGAAGGACATGGGCCAGTTGGAGAAGGTCCAGAGGAAGGCCACGAAGATGATTAGAGGGCTGGAGCACCTTTCCTATGAGGACAGGCTGAGAGAGTTGGGGCTGTTCAGCCTGGAGAAGAGGAGGCTCCGGGGAGACCGGATAGCGGTCTTCCAATACCTCAAGGGGGCCTACAGGAAAGATGGGGAGAAGCTGTTCAGTAGGGCCTGTTGTGATAGGACAAGGGGTAATGGTTTTAAAATTGAGGCAGGTAGATTTAGATTGGTTATTAGGAAAAATTTTTTTACAATGCGAGTTGTAGAACACTGGAACAGGTTGCCCATACAGGTGGCGGAAGTCCCACCTCTGGAAACGTTCAAGGCCAGGTTGGACGGGGCTCTGAGCAACCTGATCTGGTTGGAGATGTTCCTGCTCCTTGCAGGGGGGTTGGACTAGATGACCTTTGAAGGTCCCTTCCAACTGTAACCGTTCTATGATTCTGATTCTCTGACTTCAGTTCATTCCTACTAGGAAATTTAATTCTGCACAGCTTAAACTCTTGCATTGCCATCAATAGGATTTAAGCATGTATTTAAAGTTTGAGTTGAGTACTTTGTCTTGCAAGAGGATTTCAATATAAATCTTGTTTGTCTTCATTTCGTACTTACTCTATTTTCTGTCCAACTAAATAATTAAATGTAACTTGATTATTTCACATGAGGAGCTTTTCAGGAGTGGACTTTGATTTGTATAAAACTTTGTGGGGTAGCATTGTCTGATACCAAATGTTCTATTAGCATTCAGATAGTCTAACCTACACGTTAAGCACTTCGTTAAGATGTACAGATTTCCCCTCTCCCTCCCTCCTACGATTATTTAAGCCTGTCTGGCAATAGCACGTATGACAAAGGTCAGCGATGGAGTGCTGAATAGCTGTCTCTCCAACTAACAGGCTGGGGAAATTTTGGTTTTTTTTTTAAATTGGAGATTATCTTATGTCTGTTGTAACTTTGTCAGGTCACAAAGTGAGCTCAAATCGTTCTTGATACGTGGGGGAAAAGCTTAGCTCTGTGTGTAAAAGAAAAGCAGTTATTGGGGAAGTTTGTGGTGTGTTGATAATGTTTTGGACAAGAAAAGATTGTCTCAGTCTTTATGAAGTGACTAGCAATGGTCGTGGCTCAGACTGAAGTGTTTTTCCATCGGGCAGCAGCGAAGTGCTGGATAGTTTTAGAAGCGTACTGAAATATGTGGTCATCAAATAAAAAGCACAGTGTGAAGCTGGTGCTTTAGGCTTATATGACTTATTCTGTGCCATTCTTAAATAGAAACAGAGCCTTCGGTGGAGATTTTTGGTATCTTGCTAAGAATCAGAGGGAGATTGTTCAGGTAGTCCAGAAAGATAAAGTGATGCCAGCACAGAGGAGGGCTTATTGGAAATGGAGAAAAGGGGCATATTTCATACCTGTATGGAAGCAGTAGGCAGAAAGGAGGTGTGGGGCAGGGGAGAAACAAGGCACTAGCTACTGCGTTGCGCTGAGAGCCCGTCCTGTTCCCCTGAAGCATGTGTGATTGCTGCACTGGTTCATCTATTTAATTTTCTCCGTGAAAAAGTAAACAAAAGGCTGATCCGTGGTTAGGGGACTGGAGGAATCTTAACTAGTGACTGCATCGCTTGCTGCCAAGGCACGCTTGTGTGCTCTTGCTTTTTATATTTTCTCAGCTATAAAATTTGAGTAATAATGCTTAAATTATGTATTTCATTCAGTGTTGTGCACGTTAATTAGATAATGCTGCATGGTCCTTTGAACGCATAATGCAAATGTTGTACAAAGCTTACCGAGGGTCTCTGTGTCAGGTGTATAGCAACCCGTGGCAGCTGCAGACCCAGGAGAGCTGGGAAGCGTAAGGCAGAGGCACTTGGGCTGACTGCATGCAAATTCTGAAGGATGGAGATATAAATACACTACTCCGAGAGCTGGAATTTTAATAATACCAGTAGTTGTGTGATGAGCCAAACCGATAGAGTGAGAACTGGTGCTTACTGAAGCAGTTCAGAGTAGCTTGGAGGATGGATTAGTCAAAAGCGTTAGTGCTAACCCTTTCTTCTGTGTAGTTCTTTGTTTCCCCTGTTGGTACTTTCTCCCTGGTGGATACAATAACTTCATCCTCTAAAGATCTCTGAGCAGATGCTGTCTTTTAGCTAGCATAACTTTTCACCATTTTTTACTAACAAAAGGGATTTAGTTTGGTAACTAAGGCATTGATTTATTTTTCTTTCAAAGAATTTTTGTCTGCTTGCCATGTGTTTTGCAACTGAGCAACATCATGGTACATTTCGTTTGTCACTGGTGTCAGCAGGCTCTCTTACAGTGCTTGAAATAGTTTGGGGCTTAGAGTGACTTAGATGAATAAGTTGCATCTTAATGGAAGGTCAAATGAAAGAAATGCGGGTTTGTATGTCTCCTTGGTGAAAAAGTACAGAAACACATACTAATTCCAGATCAGCATTGCTTAACGGCAACAACAGCGAAATTAAAAAGTAAAAATAAGAAAGGTCTTGCTATGTCTTTGAAGTCTTTTTCTGTGGAAGCTGTGTTTTGTTATTCTGTGACTGAAAGATTTCAAAACCACAGTTACATAATGAAGTAGGTTGTTGTTTTTTTGGTTTTTTTTTGAAAATAGATGATTTCTTCAGTTTGAACAGTGTATGTATTGGTGTCTCCTCCAAATAACTGAATTGTGCATTGAACTCTGATTAGGTTTTTTCCCATGCGGATTTAAGACTAAAAAGTTTATTATTTTCTCTCTAAAGTTGAATCTTTTATTACTTAAAGAAGTCTAACTTTAGTTTCTCTAAAACTTATCTTGCAGATCATAAAATCTCAAGACATGTATCTCCTTGGACTGTTGTCTTTGCTTGTTTTGCAAAGCAAAGCCTTCAAGACAAATTTCCCTGATGAAACCATTGCTGAGCTCTCTGTGAATGTTTACAATCATCTGCGAGCTGCAAGAGAAGATGAGAATATTCTTTTCTCTCCTCTGAGCATTGTAATAGCCATGGGAATGGTAGAGCTCGGAGCCCATGGAACCACTCTGAAAGAAATTCGGCATTCCTTGGGTTTTGACAACTTAAAAAACGGTAAGATCTTTCAGCCATGTTTCACTGTGGAGCTTTTTGTCTTAAAGAAACAGATGGCAATGCCTGAACAACGATGGAAATGGCCTGGTCACGTCCATGGATTATTAATCAGTAGACTTCTTGGCATCCTGTTGGATGGCCTGAGCATGCTGAGGTGGATTCTGTATAAGCTGAGAGATGCTAACATACGATCCTGGCTTGAGCATGTGAATCTCTTAAGCAATTGTGGTTAACTGGTGATCTGGGTTTCCTTCTGCAAAATAAGCTTGTCTTTGCCTCTAGAGTTATAAGAAGATTTTTAGGGATTATAATGAAACCTGAAAAGGAAGGCAGTTAAGTATGGAAATATGAGTAATTTAACTGGAAATGTCTCTTACTGTGACACAACTTGTTTGGTTCCTGTAGGTAAAACCTGTAGGTTCTTTACCCTAATTCTACGTTGCTAATGTTCTGTCTGCATTGCATAAAGTTGCATACAGATCCACAAGCGAATTTCTGCTTGGAATATATTATTGCTTTCAATTTTATGTTTGGGGTTGTTTGGTTGGTTGGTTTGTTTGTTGGGTTTTTTTTGTTTTTTGTTTTCAAATTAGAAAATTCAGCTTCCAGTAGACGATGCAACAGTACAAGCTTCCTGTCTCAAAGCAGACTATTTTAATTCTACTCAGGATTCCTTGTTAGCCAAGCAAACGATTCTGTACTACCACACACAAGATCCCAGGAAATTCTAGGCTTGTCTGTGCAGAGAGAAGTCTATGGGGAAGTCACTGGCTTCAAAACTTGCAGTTAATTTTTCCTTAAACAACTGGCTTTTAGGATGTAATTAAAAGTCTGTTAAGGATTTGTGGTGGCAAAACATAAAAGTGTGACTTATAAAAATAACTTTTTTTAATTACTCTTCTGGTGTTTAAAGGATTACCATTGATAGCTTTGTCTGTGATAAGATTCAAGTGTCTCATTAATTACATTAATTACAGGTAGTAGAAAAATAAGCTCTAAATAATAAGTTCTGCCTTGTAGATTGTTCTCTCAGATCTGAAGGTGTGTGTAGGCTTAGAGATAAGTTTGTTAAAAAAGGAAAAGATTTTTTTTTTTCTGCATAAAATGTCTTTTGAATTTCCAGCAGAAAAACCATGGAATAACATTTTCTGGAACACTGAATCTGTTTTTCTTTCCTCAGGTGAAGAGTTTACCTTCTTGCAGGACCTTTCTGATATGGCAACTACTGAAGAAAGTCACTATGTTCTGAATATTGCTAACGCTCTCTATGTGCAGAATGGATTTCATATCAGCGACAAATTTCTGCAGTTGGTGAAAAAATACTTTAAAGCTGAAGTAGAGAACGTAGATTTCAGCCGAAGTGCAGCTGTAGCTACCCACATCAACAAGTGGGTTGAGAATCACACAAATAGTGAGTCCGCGTGATTCTTCTATATACTTCCTGCAGTATGTGTTTGTGTTTCCAGAGTTATAGAATGTTGTTGAATTGTTGCCTTGGCTATTATCTGTTCTATTTGAGACTAAAGTATCTCCTCCCATAAAAAGAATTCTAGTATCTTTGTGAAAATTATTAACTCTTTGTGAAATTATTTTGGTTTTCCCTGTGCAGGGATGGTCTGTGTTAAGTCACATGAGCCATTGCTAATCATACAGTAGTATCTGTCTGAATTTATCCCCCATCTTACTATCTTAAAGTACCTGTAGCATTCACTGAAGGAGAATGTTTTAATGGTGGGCCTTTTAATAGTATTTTAATACTGATTTTGGTATTAAATGACAAAAAAATAGATAAGTACTGTTGCTCGCTGCAGAAAAGTTGTCTGCAAAGGGGTCACTGGCCTATGCTTTGAATGTGTGGAGTATCAGTGGTTCTCTGAGGATCTCGTAGTTACAAGGTGCTGAGAAATAGAATACTAAGAAATACAATAACTAATTTTGAACAACAAAATCAGGCCTTGTAGTTTAATCTTTTCCAGTGTGAGGAAACTAGATAGCAGTTGAGAGTAGTTGATTTTAAGATGACTGTCACTGAGTTTCACAACAAAAATTTGCAGTGGGGGAGTAAGCACAAAATTACCAGTGTAAATACGCGTATTCAGATCTGCATGATGTAGTGCTCGCTTAGCTTGTGGAATCCCAGAGACGCAACACTTTCTGAATACATGCAGAGTCTCGAAGTATGGGAGTGAAGTTGCTTCCCCGTTGTAGGGATCAAAGCATAATCTCGTTCTTGTTCATCTGGCACGCTCTGGAGGTTGGTATTTTAAGGGTAGTTCAGCAGGGGTCTGGCTCTGACATCAGTTGTACCGTTGTAAATTTGCAAGTGTTGGAATCCCCTGTAAGGACTTATCACCATGTAGTCTGAGCATTTAAGAATTCATAATGCTTTATGGAAATGTATGGCACCAAAGTGGAAAAACACTTAGAATGCTTTTATTCCATTTTGGAGATTATCTGGTTTTTTTCCAAGGGAAAATGGCAGCTATTATATTAATAATAAATCCTACCCTTTATCTCAAGCTACAGACATAGAGGAAATGTAGTAAGTGATGCAGCAGATTGCAGGGTGTTTTTAGAGAAATGTAGTATCTGTCTGAAGGAAAAGTAGAATTCTCTTTCTTTTCAAAAGAACAGCAAGTTCTCCTACTTAATACCTGCCACATGTGCTGCCCAAGCTCATAACCGTTGCCCTGAAAGGAGCTGTGCAGAGCGAACAAAGACAGCTGTAGGTCTCCTCGCACTGGGTTGCGACAGTAACAGTCCCTCAGCCTGGTAGTCTCTGACCACTAGATCTGATTCTCTCCTGCCTGCCAGCTCTGACGGAGAAGGTTCCTTTTCTGATTAGGAAAGGGACACAAGACAGGCAGGTTTCCAATTCCAGCATGTTAAGCGTGATGAGAGGCTCAGAGTAGAAAACATAACTGTCAAGGTTTCTTTGCCCAGAAAAATTCTTAACGTTACATTAGTGTATTAACAAGATGTGACTGAAAAATGTAAGGGAATATGATGTACCAGATAGAAATGGAAAAACTAATTTTTCCTTTTTTTTTTTTTTTTTTTTTCTCCCCGACAGAGAGTGAGTATGGCAGTATGGGTCATAGCTCATTTCTAAGAATGTTCTAGGTAAAACTAAGGACAAACAGCAACCCAGAAGAAATACTGCCCTGTGATACACAAATTTCACAGCAGTTAGTGTCATATGCTCCAGAAAGCAGAATTAATCTGTATTTTAAAGATGGATTAAGAAGTAATAATCAGACTGAGGGATGTTTATTTTAACACCTTGCATTGCAATGTCGGTTAAAAATAGAAGTATGCAAGAAAGCTATCTGAAGTAGGCTGTAATTCTTCAAGAATAATGACAAATCTCGTCAGTGCACCAAATTTAACAAATTCAAAATTATTTTGCTGAAAAGCAAGCTATTTCAGATGAGCTAAAGCAGGTAACAGACTGTTTTCTGATGTAAATGACTTATTGAGGAGTAGGAGCAAAGCAGCTGCCATGCTCGGCTGACATACCTCCCATGAACAGAGCAGATGCTAGATGGTTTTTTCTCTCTTATTCTTCAAGAGCTAATGTCAGTGCAACAAATGCTGTGAATTTATGGAGGCTTTCTTATGATTAGTCTTTACTTTGAAGTCAGTAGGACATTACTGAAACTGAACGCTTTCTTCCAAACTGGCCGAGGTGAGATTCCAATTGGTTTACTTATACATTTTAAATTAAGCACCCATTTAAGTGCTTCTTTGAATCTGAGCCAAAGTTTGTAGAAGTTCTAACCTTAAGATGATACTGTTACACTGGTGCTATAATACAGTTCAGACATTCCTTAGGTGATCCCTTTCCCACGTGGTTTCATTGTGGGGTTTATTCAAGTAGCGATCAGGAAACACTTGACTGTCATGTACTCGCGGAAGGGCTTATGCACCTACTCTGTGTTTAAGTTTTACAAAACACTGGCAGTTAATGTGAGATTTAATGGAACATCTGAATTGGAAATTACATGTTAGCATAGCTTTTTATTTTCTTGCATTTTTCAAGCTGTCTTAAGTTTTGATTTAATGCTCAATTTGACATGCAGACTAACAGCTGGTTTTTTTCTCAGATATGATCAAAGATTTTGTGTCTTCAAGAGATTTTGGTCCCCTAACTCATTTGGCTCTGATCAACGCAATCTACTTTAAAGGCAATTGGAAATCACAGTTCAGACCTGAAAATACAAGAACTTTTTCTTTCACTAAAGATGATGAAAGTGAAGTGCAGATTCCAATGATGTACCAGCAGGGAGAGTTTTACTATGGTGAGTTATCAGCTTGAAATTGCTAAAGCTCCAAGTCTTCCCTTAAGTTTGTTGCAGTAATACTCATTTGTATGGTTGTGTGTTCTCTCACCTACAACTTTACACGTAGTGTTTGGAACTCTGATTTTTGTATCTTTTTGTGGTGTGTGTGCATGTGTATTATAGCTAGATAGCAACATTTATAATGACCTCTTTCTTGATTACTTTTTTAGCTATGTGTTTGGTGGCACGTGGTGGATTTCAGAATGGTTACACCTCTTTACAATTATTGAGCTAGGCCTGCTTCTCACTAAAAGATTTCTTGGGCCAAATACTAAAATGAATAAAGTTTGCTCGTTACTGTTGTAATGTTGGAAAGGTAGAATAGGGATTCTTTGAAGAGCAGAACTAGTGGTTGTTTTTGTCTTGAGCTTGAACTCCAAGTGAGTTCTACAGTGTCTAGCATTGGCACTATTTCACTCAGTCTCATCCTTGACAAATTATTCCTCCTAAAAAAAACAAAATCTCTGCCCATTTCTATGAAAGTCTCGGCAGCCTTAACAGCTTTTAGACTTCTCTGTCTAATCAGTGGAAGTTAGGTAATAGATTCAGAAGTAAGATACCTACAAATTATATGATTGCATAAGCTTGTTTTCTTTAAGAAAGCAGATGTAAGCCTTAAATCCTGCAATGAAGAAACCAATATAAAATTTATACAGAATAGAATAAAGAGGGTAATTTTTATCTTTGCTATCTAGTAAATGCTGCTTAATATTAGCTTTCTATTTTTCACTTATCTCCAGTAAAACCAAAAGAAAATAATTAAAATTACTTTTTTGTTGTTTTTTTTTTTTCTGTAGGCGAGTTCAGTGATGGCTCCAATGAAGCAGGTGGTATCTATCAAGTTCTGGAAATACCATATGAGGGAGACGAGATGAGTATGATGATTGTTCTCTCCAGACAGGAAGTTCCACTAGTCACTTTGGAACCACTGGTCAAAGCCTCATTGATTAATGAATGGGCTACTTCTGTGAAGAAGCAAAAAGTGGAAGTGTATTTACCAAGGTGAGAATATGCTCCCATGTCAATAGAAGGGGAAAGGTTGCATTCAGATTGGTTGGAGTAGCAGAGCAGGTAAAACTTTAACATCCTGGTCAAGTCTGCAGTTATGTAGCATCCATGTGAAGCTTGCTTGGACAAGAAAGCCCAAGGAGGATGCAGTGCAGAGTGATGGTTGTTTGAACAACAAACGAGCACTGCATTTGCATTCCCTTCATATGTAAGCTCCAGGAAGAAGAATTTCATCATCGGGAATATATCCACCCTGAATGATGTTCAGAGCGTTGCAGAATTCTTTATGGATAAGTGCCATTTAGACAGGAGCCATAGAAATATTGCAAATCTGAATTAACGAAAGCTAAAATGTTTTAGGTCCTAATTAGATTTGTATATGCTGCTAATTAAAAAGTTCTAATGGTGTGCGTCTGTTTAGATACAAATGGTTGAATGTTGAGAGGGAATTCCAGTCAATTTGTTTCTTTTGTCTTAGTTGTAATAAGTGCTGATTTCTTCTTCCTTAGAGGAGCAATGGAATAATAAGACATTACTACCAGAAGGGTGTCGGTTCATCTGTAGATGTAAGCTGTATGCGATCAGTGGCATATTTGCTCAAATATACAACTTAGTTATCTTTCTTAGAATTCTTTCATCTACGTTCAAATATTTTTCATACTTGCCCTACACTTGACTTAGTAACAGAGTTGTTTACTACTAAGCGTCACTAATAGTTTATAGTTGGATCATAATGTCCTTCAAGTGATTCATAATGATTTTGTTGAAGTGCTTAGATAACAATACGGCACAAGTTTGATGTGGATCACTTACACTTACACTGTTTTTGTGGCAGTGTGCAGTGGGTACGTGGCAGTAGAAAAAATAAACTATAGTAAATCCTTCAAAATAGTTCTTTGTTTTCAGGTGTCTTGGAGATTTGAGGTTGTTATATTGCACGTGTAAAGAGCAGGGCAAGAATCCCTGCAGTTTATCACCTTCCATCCCAAAGCAAAGACCACTTTCAAGAAGCTAGCTGCAGCTGAGCACAACAAAACAAGGCTAGCCAGGGTAAATTAGGTTGAGATGGACTGGTTCTGTCAGCATGCTCTGATTCCAACTTGAGATGAAATTCCACTTCTCTTAAAAGCTGTTATCCTTGGAGTCAGAGTGGTGAGTGAATAGCAGCATTTTGGGCCTATTTTTCTCTGCCCTAGTAAGAGTACCTTTTTTTTTTTTAAGTAGCATTTCCCTTGAAGAAGCAAGGAGAGCAGCAAAGAGCTGCATTGCAGGTTTTATACAAACTGAACCTACTGTACACTATTCCTGTGGTTTGGTTTTGTTTTTGTTTTGGAGCTTCGGGTCTCAGGAGCTTTAGCGTTAACAGTCCACTAAGATGCAGGGGAGGGGCATTTCTCCTGGGTTGTTTCTCCTGCAGGCTTCAGCAAACCTTACCTAGATGTTAATGAGAAGAAAAACATGAGGATTCTTCCATCCTTTAAGCTTTCTTTTTATAACTGGAGCATTTCACAGCCTGTGCATCAGGTGTTGAATTTAGAGATCTCTCAAATAATTTCTAGAGTGTGAGATCCACACCAAAAGTGTCTCTCCATTGATTGTATAGGGGATCAGTGAAAACTAGCTTCCGAATTTAGGAAGCTTAGGTATCTAAAATATAATGTTTTTAATGACATCCATGTATTTATTTTGTTTATGACTTAAGTTTATAGAGGTAGTTTTGGGGTTTGTTTGCTTTTAAGCAGAAGCAGAGAGACCAGGATTCTCTGTAGCCAGATTCTCAGACATGGGTTTGAAGCTTTGGTTTTTTGTGGTCATATAATGCCCTTATCTATTCTGTCCCCAGGCTAGTCATGCCTGCTGCTCTTATCTAAGAGCCTCAAAGAACTTGGTGAACATTTGTGAATTAAAACTATATGAAGGCACAACAGGTACAACCAGGTGCTGATTACCTGTAGTATTTTCAGATTATAGGAGATAACTATCATGAGCTTGAAATTCCTGTAGTAATACTGCAGTTTGCTTACAAAAATTCCAAAGATTAATTGCATGCTCCCAAGGTGCTGGATTTCCATTAGGGATTCAGAGGTGTTCTGCAGGATTTTATCAATGCTCTAAATAAACACTTCATAAATATTTTATGCTCTGACTCAGAAAGGCATGTTATGAAATGTGGCCTACAGTCTCTGTCCACTGAGAAACTGGAAGCAGCAGTGGAATAAAATTAAATTTTAATATCCTTAAAGATGCTATCCAATTATAAAGTGAACATTTTTTAAACTTATACATTTGTAATAGGACCTGAATGACTAGCCAAAGCGGAGTTAATCACAACTTTCCAATTTCTGTCTGCATTATCTGTGTGCAAATGAAATTGTGTATTATTTCTCTCAGTAGCAAAGGAGAGATTTGTACAGAATTGTTAGATTATACTTTCTCATTTTCATTTTCAAATCATTATTTCCAGCTTAACCCAGACTAAAGTGATCAACACTTTAATCCACTTTTTGCATAGGAGTGAAACAGTCCGTGAATCTAATTTACAAAGCTGTCTCTCTAACATAAATTATTTGAAGAGCAGAGGAGGAACTAGTGCCTAATAGCAGTGCCTACAGTCTGCAGATCTCTTAAGGATAATTCCAGTATGCTCGGCTCTCTACAATGACCTTTTTGGTTTTTTGTACATATAAAATACCTTTCAAATGCCTTAAGACAGTGTTGAAATTAGTTTCTTTAGATGAAGGTTGTTTTCAAAAAAAAAAACCCCAGACATTCTTTTTTTTTTTTTTTAACATGCTCTCTCGAGTGCCCTTTTTATGAGGAATAGGCTAGTGCTGATTTTCTTGAAATACAGGCATGGAAGAGGCATAAATCTGTCCCACTGAAATACACACTTACCCAACTTCTGCAGCCCATATTTAGCCCTGGATAGAGAGACCTTGCCAGAAAAAGAACCATAACCTGCTTGCTTCACCTAGTCAGAGCAGCTGTATGGGTTTTTTTCTTTTACTTTTGGTGGGGTTGTTTGTTGGTTTTGGTTTGGTTTTTTGTTTTTTGGTTTTTTTTTTTTGTGACTTGTTTGTTTCTTTTCAAGCTATTAAATCATGCAGGCTAGTTCTAGCACCTCAGGACAACGTAGCTGAAATTCCAATCAAAACGTTAGAACTTGTATCATCAGAGAGCTTTCTATTGTAGGCTGCTTGCTAGGTTAAAATAGTGATTCAGATCCTGAGGGCCTGTCCTCCAAGCAAGAATCATGTTTATTTCAAGCAATAGAGCCATTCCTTTCTTAGGTTTTTTTTGTTCTGCAGAATGTAATGTATTAGAACCTATTTGAAAACCTGGAATTTCTTGCTTTAGCTTATTCATAACTCTAAGTAATTTTTGAAATTATAGCCTTTGGGATGAATCACACGAGGGTCTAGTTCACTTCTGTTCTATAACTAGAAAGTGTACCCTAATCCTTCTTGAGTCTGTGGATCCTGAGCATCTAAGCTCTGCACAAAAAAAATTCAGCATTTCAGAAGGATTGCACAGCATTGTACAAGATGAAGTCATCTTTTTTTTTGTTGAGTTGCAAGTCTGTAAAATAGAAGATAGATGGCCTGATATGCTATGTTAAAGTTAATGCTCTGTCCAAAACCTAAAGGTTCAGATACCTGTCTAAGGAGGAGACTGATGATGTAATTTCAGCATCTTAATCTAATGCTTGCTTAAGTTCTAAATTTCATGAAAATATTGTCATTCTCTGATAAACTCTCCAGGAAGCAGTTGTTTCTCAATCTAATTCTACTTCCTGAGTGTCTCATTCTATCCTTCATTTCATGTAGGAGAGATCCAAAGGCGGTGGATCAAGGGAGGCATTTCTGTTCAGCTATTTGGACTGCATTTTATTTGTAGGAAATAGGGAGACTTTACAAATGAACACTGTAAAAATAAATATAGAGCTAACGCACATTTTGACTTGTCCTTAACTTTGGCAAACAGCTGATAGACAGCATCACTATCCCTTATCTTTCTGCTCAATGCTTTCTAAGGAGGTCTGTAGAAGCACATATCCATGAACATGTGTGTTGATGAACCTTCTAGAACTGCTTAAGTACAGAAGCTCTCCTCTTGACTCAACAGACCAGTCTTTCTGTTTCTGTTCTGGTCCTATAGTGAAAATACCTCATCTTTTCTTCAGTACACGAGCCTTTTCAGACTTAAATTGGTTTTTCGTAGTATTTTTAGCATCAGAAGCACCTAAAAGATTAGGGGGAAAAAAAAATGTGACCATCTGGTTTGTTATACGTGACAAACACTGCAAATAACCATGTGTCGGGGGTAGCGTCACGTAGCCTGGCATTTCCAAAGGCTGGAGGTACAGCAAATGCCTGGCTTGGGGAGTGAGATTGAATGTCTCTTCTGTGTTCTAGGTTTTCAGCTTTGATTTTGAATACCTAGATCACTATATATAAGGAACACAAAGAAATCCAAATATGACTGGAAGATAACTCGTACCGAATGTTTATGTCTGTTTGCATAGCCTGAAATTGTATTTCAGAGTGTAAGGCAGCCCTATTATTTTTCAAAAGGGGCTCGTTCTGATGTCAGCTGAAATACTTGAAATATCATTAATAATAGCTTATCTGTAACTCTTGCTGCTCCTCAGAGCATGTGAGAAAGGAGGGGAGATGCTGTTTTGAATAGAGGTTTAGTGTGGGGTTTTACTGTGTGACAAAACTAAAAGAGAAGGGAAGTAATTAGTTTTATTTTTGTAAAGGGGTAGTTTGGTATTTATACAGTTCATATGGTATTTTCAGTCTACTTTCAGCAGGAACTCGTTCTTACAGACTGTGTAGAGACCTTCACTTATCCATCGGCTCAGCATTTGCTTTCCCAGAGGTTTAGGTCAGAGGTGTGTCCAGTAATTAAGTGACCGCTGCTGTCCTTCATGTAGGTATTCTTTCGTAATATAACAAATCAACTTGTTTGCATTTTCTTTTTCCAGATGCATATTCAGCAAAGGCTTTACAGGTTTTGGGTTTTTTTTTTTTTCCCTTCAAAAACATTTCCTAAACCTCTTCCTTGATTGTTCTGCAAAAGCATCTTCTGTCATGCTTTCTTTCTGGGTCACAGCTCATTGCCCAGCAGATAAGTGTGTTTTCTGCCTTGTGGTCCAGAGACTTAAACCCACCTGGTTTCCATTTGTATCTGACAGTGATTCTCTGCAGTTGGAAAAAAATCTTTTTTTGCAGTTAGTTTTCTTATTTGTGACCTCAAATTTTGCTTTTCATGCAGACTTTTCTTGCTAGTATCCTATCCTGATATCTTCACTAGTTTGACATTGCTACTTAATAGCTAAATTATCTTGAAAGCTTGATACATTTAATACTAATTGCGATGAAAAGCCAAAAAAGGGAGATATACACCATTCTGATTTTTTTTATAAAATACCTTTTAACGTTAATTTGTCTTTTCTGCATGTTTGTAAGGTAGATACAGTTGCATGTGGCTTTCAAAATGTTATAGCGTAGTTTTAATATAGATGGAAATACTTCTGGATATTTTTATTCAATGTGCACAGACAGAACCTCTATATTGTTTAACTCTAACTCTGGCATGAGGAATCAAGTCTTAATTCATCTTTTCATCATTTTGAGTGAGCAACTTGCAGATTGGTGTCTCAGCTTAAAGTTAAAATTGCGCAGAAGGACTTGTGAGCTCCCTGCCAATGCTTTTTGATCAGTGTGGGTGTCCACAGCTTTCTGAGAGGAAAGTAAGTGATGATTCCTTTTGAAGAAGAAAGCTAAGAGGACACATTTCTATTTCCTACAGACTTGTTGGCTGTTTTCTGGTCATCTCATCTGTGTACATCTCATTCATTAAGATAATGCCTTTTTTTTAAAGTCCTGCCACACTGACCCAGAATATGCCAGAAGGCCATAAGCTTCCTCCAGTACATAAATCTTTGATCTCTTCTGATACTTTTGAGAACTGCCGAAACAATAAAATCACAAGAATCAGTTCTTCTGTTTTTATTCCAGGCATATCCTGGAATTCATCTGGATTTATGGTGCCACCGGTGGTTTATCAATCCTGAAGTATCTCCAGATCTTATTTTAACTTGCATAAAGTTCTTCTCTGAGTAATGACTAATACCTATTCCATCATAGGTTTTTGGCTTCTAATGGCACTTCTAAGTTCATTATGAATGTAGATTGTGTATTGGATTTTTCTCATTCTGTGTAAATGTTGTAGATGAGGAAGATCCACTTGATTCCTATCCAGCTGTCTCTTGATATCCCGATAATTCTTTTTCAAGCTGCCAGGGCTTCTGTGTGCCAAGGTATCATACATCTCAGCTCTTCATCAGCTGTTCTTCGTTCAGAGTTCTGACCTGTACTTTCTTCTGAAAATAACATGTTCCTCCATGTAGTCAAGGAAGTTTTGTCCTGAAAAGAATTATTACAAGCAGTTGCACAGATGCACATTTTATTTTCTTTAGTTCTAGCACAGGAAAGACTTCACTAAGGACAGCAGTGTTATTGCAGAGTTGTTTCTGGTCGAATGGCGTGCTGGAAAAACTGTAACAACACCTTGTGGACTACATATTTTGCGTTGTACAGTTATAACCAGTCACTGTCAGCATAACTTAAATCACTAATAATTTGTTTGGTCCTTCTACAAAGAACTCATAACTCACCTATAACAAACATTTATAATTAGTTTCTTGTGTTTGTCTGTAGACTTCCAGTATTTTCTGGTTGGGGCTGCCATTCTTACTGTTGTGAGCATATTTCTTTGTTTCTCTAGCCTAGTCTCTTTGTGGCTATACATAAAGGACTTGAGTCTTTTTTGTCTTTTTCCGGCTCCTGCCAGAACCAGAACACTGACAGTAGGCATAACTTTTATAATGTCTGAAAAGCAGTCTTTGTAAATAGAACAAGCTTTTGCCCAAAATCTTGCCCTTAGGATAAATCTCAATTTGTCCTTCCATCATAGTAGCATAGCCTAGAACGTGGCTTTGCAAGCTAACCCTGAAATCCTGCCAGGTTATATTCACATTTGCATTTATGCTAACAACTATTTGTTCTCCCTGTTCTTTTCTCACAATCAAAATGCACTTAAAACTTTGCCACTAGAGTAATTAGAAGCTGAGTCAGCTTTATATTAGTGTTCCTAACTGCTGGTCTTTGCTTGTACTGTCTAAATAAAAATGGAGTGTCTGTCTTACTTTCCCACTACTTCTTTGCCAGCAGCTGTCTGTGAAGTTTGTGCTGTGCTTTGCCTTATTAGCTACTCTGTTCTAGTATGTGTACAATTAAATTCAGTTCTTATAGTAAACCTTTCATATAAAAACAGTAAGCATTTACATCAGCTACTGCGTAATTTTGCACTGAGGCTTTATGGTCAGGGACTATACATGCCATTAGCATATTTTTTTATTGCTTCTGCATTAGAAAAAAAAAATCCAAGTAGTTTGTAAGCATTTTTGTAGAAGCTGTCACTATGCTGTACTCCTAGCGTGGAATCTCCTACTTTACATTATTTACCTCGGTGTTTCAGTTGCCATTACCTAGAAATTTTAACCTTCTAATAACAAGAAGTGCTGCTTACCTTCTGGGCTTTTTGTCATTTTCTGTTACATTCTCCAGGTTCACAGTAGAACAGGAAATTGATCTGAAGGACGTCTGGAGAGGTCTTGGAGTTACAGAGCTGTTCAGCAGTAGTGCTGATCTCACTGCCATGTCTGGTAAGAGGTTCTTGTGTGCTTTCTCAAGACATGTGAGAAAGTACTAAAATCACCTAAAGGTAACCAACAAGCTGTTCAAAGTGATTTTATGGAGGAAAAAAAAAACTGCTAGCAATTTTTCGATCTTTTGGGATTTTTGTATAATGTAAGAGTGTGCTCGCTCTCAGAGTGGTTGGGGCAAGAGAGAAATCCATCAGGGTTTGTGTGGGGGGTGGGGGATTTGGGGGAAATCACACTCTTAAGTATTTCAGAACTGGATCACGTTAGAAATGTAGAGAAAGTGTAATACTACGCAAGAGGCAGATCCACAGAGAGCAATATATGGCTTCAGTGCCTTGGTGGCAAATGGGATTCGCACGACAAGGGGGTTGTCATCTCTTCTCTCCAGAGGCTGTTTGTTCACAGTATTATGAGCATTAAGCTGTTGTACAATTAGTCATCTCCCCAGATACCTGCTGTATAGAAGCAGCACAGGAAAGAGAGTTCTGAGATAAAAAGCAATGTAGTCACATATGCTGCCTGCCTATTTCAATATGTTGTCAACACTTTATTTTCAGAATTTGAAATATCCAATACATTTAGAAATTCAGGTGCTAATTAGGTATTTATGCTTTTAATACCTCCTGAAAGGTATTGAAGTGGCACAAAAGGTAGTTGTCATCTTTGCCTGAGAACTTGGTTCATTTTTGTGTAACAAAAGTAGCCACACAAGCAGTGTTTTTTGGCAAAATTCAGGTCTACACAGACTGCTAACACAGTCGTCTGACTAGAAGCACACATCAGCGTAAGATTGCTGTTCTTTTAATTTATGCTTGTATACTGCTCCCTGTATATTTATTTTTTTGCTCTATAGGTTACTCCCTAGTCAGCCCTATAGATCCTTAGCTGATGGGAAATAACTGTTCTTAATTGTCTGTCTCTGGAAGCAATCACACCTCTGTGCTTTACTGGAGGCTTTGAACTGAAGCCTAGAACTAGTACAATATTTAGCAATCTAGTATATGTTCTGCTACACACGTTCCCAAAGGAAATTATTTGGAGCTTTTGGTGAGATATAAGTTAAGCAGCTCAACTAGGAGGTTTATTCAGTTCTGAGTGTGTGTAGCAGTAATGAGATCTGCTGAGGAGAGACATTTTAAACTGTGCTCTCCTGTGGTTTTGGCCTGGATTCATACTAGAACTAGTGGCTATCATTGTGAGAGCCAAAATAAATGGGTAACAATTAGATGAATACTCCCAAGCTTTCCCTCCTTAGTCAGCCTTCAGGCAGAGTTTTGGCGTTGAACATTTTGTGAAGGGTTAGAAAAGCAAAATGGTGTACCTGTCTCATAGAATCGTTGAATGGTTTGGGTTGGAAGGGACCTTTCAAGGCCATCCAGCCCAACCCCCCTGCAAGGAGCAGGGACATCCCCGACCAGATCAGGTTGCTCAGAGCCTCATCCAACCTGGCCTTGAATGTTTCCAGGGATGGGGCATCCACCACCTCTCTGGGCAACTTGGGCCATTGTGCCACCACCCTCAGCGTAAAAAAATTCTTCCTTATGTCCAGTTTGAATCTACTTCCCTCTATTTTAAAACCATTACCCCTTGTCCTGTCACAACAACAGGCCCTGCTGAAGAGTTTCTCCCCATCTTTCCTATCAGCCCCCTTTAGGTACTGGGAGGCTGCTCTAAGGTCTTCCTGGAGCCTCCTCTTCTCGAGGCTGGACAGCCCCAACTCTCTCAGCCTGTCCTCATAGGAAAGGTGCTCCAGCCCTCACATCATCTTCATGGCCCTCCTCTGGTCTCACTGGGGTGGTTAGATTAGATTTTAATGGTTCTGTTTCTTTCTTAACTGCTAGTTGTGCTCTGTCGTTATTATTTCATTATTGATGAAACTAAGTCAAACAAATGAATTTGTGTCTTGCTTCCTGCAAGGTGCTGAGTACTCCAGTAGGTCTGATCATTTAGCCACTGAAGAAAACTAATTAAACATCCACTGACTTAAGCGGGCGTAGGCTTGGACTGAAATTTAAATACTGACAAAGGATGGAAAACAAACAAGACTGAAAAAAACTAGTTCAGTGTTGGTTTTTGCAATAAATATTTATCTTCAACCTCTTTTAAATATAATGACAAGAAGGAAGAAAATACTCAATTTTCCTGGAGAAAGTCTATATTGCACCTAATCTTGTGTTCCAGAATTGTCTTTCACTCTGGTATACCGGTGCTCGAGGCAGGGCCAAGCTATTCTAATATCCATAGTGTAGGAGAGCACTAAAAATTTCAGTGGGTAAATGGTGCTGTTAAAGGTATTGGCAGAAGATATTTCAATGCTACTCCTAAGCAGAAAGCTCTTATCCTTCCCTGCTTGGTATAGACGGTGGATAACAGCATTGGGTTTTTTGGCAGTGTTTGGGTTTTTTTGTTTGTTTTTTAAATGCTACAGTCTTACTACTGAGCCACTTGAAATACATTTCCTTTTCCTCTCCAGATAAAAAAGAACTTTACCTTGCAAAGGCATTTCACAAGGCATTCCTAGAAGTTAATGAGGAAGGATCAGAAGCTGCTGCCGCCTCAGGTACCTGACTGAAAAGCGAAACGAAATCATGTCTGATTGTTCTGTGTTAATTAATTTTTAAGACTGACTTGCTGTACAGCCAGGAAAGCTAAATAGTGTGTAGCATGAAGACACAGCATAGCAAGTATACTGCTTTTCAGAATAGGATTCTGGAAATGAGAAGTGTTGCCATTTTTTTTAACATGATGTGTTTCACGAAGAATTTTGAGTATTCTGAGGAAAGCGTGGTCTTCCATATTTTGCTTGTCATTGTCAGGAGGGTACAGACTGCAATTTACATTTTCTTTATGGAACTTAAGCAATTGTAACTTTTTGTCTGTTAATTGTGATGATCAGAGACATTTGATCCGAATATTTAGAAGGAGTTGAGAGTCATTGTAATTGCAGTTTAATAAGCTCATATACAGAGATGCAAGATGGGAAGTGCTAAATGCAAAGACATAGCTGGCCCCTATTAATGCTGGGAGGCTGGGTGGTTGGTTTACTTGGTTATCACCTGCTTTTCCTGAAAATAAGTTACGTTAGTTGCCAATATGTATCATCAGGTGATTTCTAATTTACTGTACCAGCCTTTGAGGAAAGGAAGAATTACTTCCCTGGTCATGAATATCAGTAACTGGGCTGAATTGTAACATTAATATGGACAGAGATTACTGGCATGCACGAGTCTTTATTAACAGTGCAGTGAAAATGTAAGAATAAATGAAACACTGGGAAATAATAATAGTGTTCTGGAGAAATTCATGCATCTCCAGATAATAATAACAGAGCCAAATTCTGCCTGATGCCCAGTTAACTTTGCTTTCAGCCTCTAAATTATTTGAAGGCTCAAGCTAAAAGCTCCAAGATCAGCCCGTTGAGGTTGTTGCATATTCTGTAGTTATTAAGGGTTACCTTTCACTATCAACTGCAGGCTTGAAGCTGTTTGAGACAGGTCAGCAGTGCTGTCTAACATCGTGCATTTTCCTTCTACGAGTGAGCGGGAGTCATAACTCCTCTTAAGGTTCTGGGTCTTACGATTTATAAGCCGTTCGCTCAGCCTGGGCGATTGTTCCACTCTCCATTGTTAATCATTCTTAAAGCAGAAATAGGCGTCCAGTTACTCTGTAGGTCTCTCTCATTTTCAGTTAGATTTTTCATGCTATTTCTTGATGACGCTTAGTGCTGAGTGTGTGGGACTTCAGTGTCTGCTCATGAGCTTCAAAAGTATCTCTCATGAAGGTGAGGAGAATGTGCAGTGATATTTAACAGGTTGCCTGTGTTCTTCTTCCTTTAGGAATGATTACCACTAGCAGAATGGCAGTGCGGTATCCCCAAGTTATAGTTGATCATCCCTTTTTCTTTTTGGTCAGAAACAGAAGAACAGGTGAGAACACTGCAGACTCTTCCACATTTTTCACAGTACATCATCAAGTGTACAAAAGAAAATTGCATATTTTCATCAATGAAGTGGCTTTGTATTATGAATTTTCCTTAATTTGTCTTAAAATACCTAATATTGAAAGGCTGGCCTTTTCTATGTCCCCTTAATGTTTCTCCAAGTAAAACACCGAAAAGCTGACGTAATCCTGAAAAATATTCACAATTACATGCTTTAAAACACTGGGAAAGAAAAAAAATTACCATTTTTCTTTAGAGAACACAGTGTTACTGCCCTGAATGTCTATAATCCTTGTATTCTGTAAGAGTTTGGCTGTAGTAAGTCCAGCGAGATATGTTCCCGGTACCCGGTGATTTGCGTAACGAATAGATATTACAGCTATGAATAATTCTGTTGTGCTCTTGAAGTGTTCTGTGGCAGGCAAGGGATAAGAACAGCACTAACTAGCTAAATGGGCAATGACTAATTCCTTAGTTTCGTACTTGTAATTTATCTTCATGATGTGGATGTGACTGGGTGACAGAACGTGACTGTGCACCCACGGACTATCATACGGGTCTGTGTGTTGTGGGATCTTGCGTGTTCTGCAAGCAAACTCTGGTAGGTTCAGCTTCACAGGGTTTTTCTCTGTATTTGAGTTCCCCGTTGTAGGAATCAATGTTTATTAAACCGTTTAGATTGCAATAATGCTTACAGCCTGCCTAGGTAGGGTCACTTGTGTGCAAGGCACAATACAAACTCTTACGGTGTTTTTTTTGACCAAAACTAAGTTGAGTGTCCTTCCTATTGTAGACACACAATTAGACAAAAGTGTGTCTGGAGGAGTGTAGCTGACTTTTCCATACTTGATATACAAACATTTCCCCTTAAAGAAAAGTTTAAATCAGAGCAGAGTAGAGCTGTGAACTCCAAGTATATTAAGGACCAGTACTGTCTCATAACCACTTGCCATCAGTGGCAGTACTTCATCAGAAGTATTGAAATGAGAGTGAACCTTTGTGTTGATTTCTGGTGGGTTTTCCATCAAGCCTTTAGAAGAAGCAGAGGGGCACTGAAATGCAGAGGATTTCACTGTTTTTGTCTATACTGTGTCAGTTCTGAATACTACAATGTCTTCTTCCCGAGGGCTATTGATCCATTGCCTTTCGTGGCTACCAGATTCTCCCAGGCATATGTTCCTACAAAAATTGTGCACCACATGCTCTAGAACTTACCAGTATTTGTCATCTTACAATTTCAGCTTGTCCTTTTGGTTCTAACATCTTCTATTCCTCCATTCCCACTTTTCCCACAGGTACCGTGTTATTCATGGGAAGAGTAATGCACCCAGAAGGAATGAATACAAGTGGCCATGACTTTGAGGAGCTTTAGCTGCCACCAGCTACCATAAAGAGGATATAAGCACATAAAGTTTGAAGTTAATATATTTAAGGTTTGCTGTGTTTTCCCCCAAGATATTATTTAAAATGCTTTCAGATCTAACTCTGTGCAAGTCAGTTTCCCGAGGAAAGCTTACAGTATTAAAGTAATTGTTCTGTTTCTGTGATTGTGATTGCTGTGTTCTTAAAATAAAATTGTGTACATGTCAACAACTGTTTCTTGTTCTAGTGAATTGTAAAGCAAAAAAAGTTGCAAATTCATTACTCATCATTTATTTACAGTCCAAAGACTGACTTGATCAATGAGACAGGAGCGGAGTGTGTGCAAACCTTGATGGTAACTTATAGAATTGAAGAATCTGGACATGTGAGCTCTTCCTGTTCCTGTAAAAGCAGTAAACAGACTGCAACATGCTGTATCATCAAAGCTAATGGAACAAATGAAGCCTAGTGGATTTTATTCTATAACTGTGGTAGACTTTGTGTGAACTCTCCCACATGTGATTCTAAAATGTTGCTTTTATGAATGCTCCTGCATGCGACTCTGCAATTCACCTTCCGTAACTGTTGATGCCAATAAAATTTGATCGCATGAATATTTGAGACTAGTCAGTGTAGAATAACTATGTATGTGACTGAAGTAAAATAGTTGAATAGTAATGGCATTTGTGTGGACGTATTTTTCTCCCCCAAAGTAGTTGTTCTACTTTAACCTAAGATTTGCAGTATCTCACTTCAGTGATCTAGAATGATCCTTCTCAAAGTAAAAAAAAAAAAAAGACACCGAACCTTTAAGTGTCTAAAAATATTCTATTCATAAATAAATATCTAAAGGAACAACATAATCCTTTTTATTCCTTAACTTTTTATGTAGAATAAACTGACAGAGAGAAGAATGACACATACCACAAGTAAATATTAGCAAGGAGAATTAGTTGCTGTTTTCATTTGCAAGTACCAGTTGTCACCAGAGAAGCATATCATTATTTCTTTCCTCATTGCGCAAAATACAAAAAAACACCAGACGTTGTTAAAAAGGTAAGAGAGAATAAGAGAAAAGAAGGGAGGAGCTCCTTTGAAACAGATCATAAATACAGGCTTTTTGATAATAAGTGGGTTTCTTCTCAGTTAATGGGAGTTTTGTCTTTTGAATTCTATGGGAACAAATGCATATTGGCTGAGCTTTAATTGTAATTATAGGCTTCTCTGGCATACATACACTTCAAAACAGCATAGATACTGCTCACCAAGTTGTTCATGCAAGGAGAACTTCCAAAATTTGACACATTGATCACTTTTTTTATACTGCTGGTGCAAGGCATGCAGATCAAACTGTGAAGTGATGGATGTTCTCTGTGGGGGCTGGTTATGCTCCCTTGGAGTAAGAGCATTTCAACTCATTTCTAGCCCTGCCTCCTTGATTGTTTAGTTCTATTGCACAGAATAAAAATAGAACTCCTTAGTGTATTGCTGTTGCTTATTACCCTTAGTGTATTATAGTCTGGACTTGGTGAGACAGTTTCTGTATTCAAATTTAGACAAAAATTCTAATTTTACGTCTCTAATAGCTAAAAATCTTATGCTTGGGAGGGGAAAAAAGGGAGTGCTTCTAAGACTAGTCCACTACAGGTAAAACCAACTCCTTTGACAGGGAGTTACGCAAGGGCTGGTTCTTCATGTTTACGTGATTCTATGAACAGCACCTAACGTCTGTAAAAGTGACCCATATGCCGAGGGTTGCTTGTGGTTTTAACCTTATGGGAGCTTGAATTTTAAGCTGATACATTTTTTCATTTTGAGGTGTTCACTCTGATTTGGAAAGACACGCAAAAGCAGATGACAACCCTCAATTACGTTTATTTTCAGTCCATCAACAGTTTTTCCTGACCAATTTTGTGTTTTCTTTGCTTTAGTTCCTTGCAGCATAGATGCGTCTTACTAAGGGAAGGACTGAAGATAAATTTGATCTAAAGATATGGAATTATGGAAGGACAGCTGCCAGTCAGAAGTATTTATAGAGGATATCAGGCAAGTGCAGAGACTTCCCTAGCAGTTAGACCAAGCTTAGGTACTAAGTGGAATGATGCAGAATGCCATATTCCAAATCTGATCCTGAGTATTGCCTCAATGGGCGTATTGGAAAACCAGCAGAAACAGATGTGCAAACGCTAGTTATTTCACTCAATACTGACTTGGTCCTTACATATGCAAAATAGCCATTTCATGTTTCTTGAAAATTGAGAATTACCTAGTTTTCAACAACATGAATTGATGTATTACCAAATTATGCAAAGATGCTATATGTAGATCATGAGAACAGCTCTCAAACAATACTGGTTTTCAGTAGTGATAATATCTTAGATATTGTTACCAATTTATTGAGGTATATGAATACTATTTCATTGCGGTTTTTAATCTAGATTTTGTATAATATTATTTTCAAAGATGTTATTGCTTTTTTGAGACAAAACTAGCAAAATAATTTTCTTTGGTTTTTTTTTGTAAGGGGAATTTGTCAATAGTGGCTTATATGTGAGTTTAGGTGTATAGTCTTAAAAATTAAGAACTGTATTTTGTGTTGGAGGCTATATCAGAAAATAAATTACTGAAACTTCTATAGTTGTGCTGTGTAAGTGACCCATGTTGTGACAGCATCTACTGAGATCAAACAAAGAATTGTTATGTTGTATGCATTAGAATGTTTCTGTTGCTGTTTCAAGCACTAATTTTCATTATCCTTCCAAAAGCCTTGATGATGGCAAAGGAAACTGTTGTTTAAGACAGTAACACCCGTACTTAATGGGAGCTAGACTAACTATTAAAAAGGCAGAACAATTGGTTTCTGTGAATCACGTACATGATATTCCTTAAACAAATAAGATCTTAGTGTTCTATCAGAAACAAAAAAAAAAAAAGTGAAAGCTTGTGACTAATTTTTATTTTTCGATGATGGACAAAAGAAGAAACCACAAGATGTCACTCTATCCTAAGAAGCTGAGAAGTGCTTTCTCATTGACATTAATCCTGTGGGAGTGCTGGAAAGCTGAATATCCTGAATGGGACTCAGCTTTATGTAGGTCTTCAAATCAATGAGAGTTGCTTGAGTTTGAGAGCATAATTAGACCCAGGTGCTTGAGATTAATAATTGGGACAGGGTGAGGAGCTCGAAACAAACAAAGACCCTGCTTTATGTTGCAAACTTTTCTCTTGATTCTTGATAACAGATTGCTGGATTAAGTTCATTGCTCCTAGTGAAATTAATGCAGTTTATAGACAATAGCATAGTGCAATAATCAAGGCTGTAAGGTTAATGAAGGATATCAGACTTATTCACAGTCACTCTGGCAGGTAGGTAAATGGAGAAAGGTGGTGAAGATAAATGTAATTTCCGGACAGTAGCTGAGTCTCAGTTCCACTTGCTGGTTTAGAAACTATTCAGACTTTTTCAGAACACTTTACAAATGCAGCTTCCAAACTCCATTAATGGCTGTGCCTGGCAGTCAGGCAGCTAATCATTCTCAGATAGGTGCAGCTCCAAACATTGGCAGCTCTTCCTAAAAAGCATGGTATGCAAAAGTCTTCATGGCACTCTCTATTTTTGATTGTGATCACATAGCCTGAAAGTTTTTTTTCTTAATGACATGTTTGCATCTCTGTGTTCTGGAAACTAATCTGGGAGATAGCGGTAGTAAAATTCTGCGTCTGCTACAGACTGGCTGAGGAAAAAAAAATGGAAATTGTTCCTGCAGCTGGGGAATTTAGCCTGTTGCCTGAGTTTTTATCTTTTCAGCCTCACTGAATCACAGTATGAATGATGTGTCTGATATGACCCATGCTTTACCAATAACAAGTTGTTTTACTATCTAGCTCTCATAAACACAGATCTTCTCTTCCTTTGGAAGAGTCATCTTTTGGAAAAACTGAGGGAAGAATTCCTACAGAAAAAAAAAATGATTCTGTATTTGTGTAGAAGTGCTTTTAAATAAGGAATGAAAAAGTTTTTTGTGCTCTCATTAAGGGATTGGAATTGGCCATGGGAAAATCCTTTTTTTTTTTTTTTTTTTTTTAGAACAGTTTAGATGGGCTTCAACCATTCCTTCAAGTATTCTAATGCTATCAAAAGAGTTTAGACCCAACACATTTAACATTTTTACTCTGTTTATGTGTATTTGTTAAGAGTCATGTTTTAAAACCAAGCAACTTGCAGTGCTGGAATGCTTACAGGAGTTAACTGTGTAATAGCATTTCCTGAACACAGTGAAAGAACTATGTCAAAACATGCTAAGAAATAAAAGACATCAAGAAGGCCATCTTGCCCTGGGACCTGTAAGGATCATGGTCTGGACAATGCCAAATCTCACCAGTCGGATACAAAAAGCATATGTATTTGAGGCTTTTGTAATTGTCAATATTCGTTGCAAATGGTATATTTCTAAAGGTAACAGCCAGAAATTTGGCATAGTTTGACACAGATGTTAATAAAACTTGCCAAGATTATTACAAGATAAATACTGGTCTTAAAATTCATCGGCTCTCCTGGGAAACGTTCTCTTTGGGTCAGGCTGCAGCTTGGAATTACCAGTGTGTGGTGACAGTCTGTCATTTTCCAGGGGCAGGACCTGAAAATGAATAAAAATCTCCTGCCAGCTCTGAACCAAGGCTATCTCTTCATTAGCTGAGCTGCTACTAAAGCCCTCAGTGAAACTCAGAGAGGTAAAAGAGGCCAGTTCTCACGTTGCTGCTGCCTGTTTTACATGTCTCCATTGATTTTTCCTCTACAGAATTTTCTCCTTGCTCTAAACCAAAAGAGGATTGGAGACCATGTTTATAAGTTCCCTTCAGATTTTTTTAACAGAAATTATTTGTGAATTGTCACAGTATTTCACTGCTACTCTTACTGCTACAGTTTCATACAGTGCAAGTTGATCAGGCTAACCTTGAATACTTTAAAATTAATTTATTTTTCAGTGTCATTCCAAGTTTAATGTGTATACATCTGTGGAACAAAGTGTCCTGAGGAGATGATCTCTTGATTACTGACCTCTTGAATCATGGCTTATATGGGACAGAAAGCTTGGAACCATGAGTAAAATAGCTTGCTTTGTATCGAGCACTTAGAAAAGCCAAGGACGTTACCAGTACTTCCTCTTCAGTAGGATGATTACAACAAGGTAGGCGTAAACCGTCCTAAGGGAGAAAGTGCAGTTACCTATAAGCAGAAATTAGGGAATGTCTAGTTCCATAACCTTAAATGTTTAAATCAAGCAAACAATCACATATTGTCCAAAACACCCATAGCAAAGAGTGTCATCAGAAAAAGCTAAATTTAATCAGAGTCAGCTGGAGCCTGTTCCAAATCCCTTTGTAGTCCACAGAAATAAGATCACCATTAGTTTCAGGCAGTTTGGGACCATGTGCAGATTTCTCTCGGGCTATGCCGTGAGGCATTAATACAAAGAACTGTGTGGGACAGTAAGCAAAACCTAACCTAAGTATCTTTGCATGAAACCTTAAGATAATGCAGTATAAAATATTGAAGCCACTCTATGCTTCTTGGTTTAAAAGCTGGAGGACTTTTCCTTGGTGCAGGATGCCTGTCATGGAGTAACAAGACCGTTACCCCTCTCCCTTTCTCAGTAACTGTTTAGGGAGCCCAGCTCGGCTTGGTTCCCGTCTTTAGGTCTCTAAAGTTAAATAAGATGAATTCAGGCCTCTTGAGACAGTCGGCAGCATATCCCTCTGCCTACAATCGTTGCATAGAGAACTCACAAGGTAAATATAAGCAGACAGATGAAGGCAGAGAATCCTGGGGAAATAAAGGGCTATCGGTGTTTAACACGATGGGTAGTGGCAAGCCCTGAAGGGGAGCCACAACCCCTGTTTGAGGAGCTGGTAGAACTCATTCCCTTACCTGCTGCCTTTGTATTACTTTGCCTGTGTTTTCTAGATACAGCAACTTATTAGTAGGTTTACTTGCACTGCACTAAGAAGTATCTTACGGCAAGTTAACTCAGGCTCTCTTAGCCTTGATGACACCTGCTTAAAATATACTTCCTTCTGTGACTAACAGGAGTGCAGAGATTATATTATAGCAGTTCCATGACAAGTGATTTCCAAAAAGCAATATAGAATGCTATTTTTCAGAAGGGCCATTAACCACCTAGCAGCCCATTTTCCACCCTTCCTTGTTAGAGTGATAATCTGAACAGCATTCCAGAAAAAAAGAGATCGAAATCTTTGTTGTTTCCCCAGGGAATGCATCCTGACGACTCCAGAAACAAAGGTTTTCAAGTGGAAACCATGCTTTTACGTTTGTATCTCCTTCAGTGCTGTAAAGCCCTGCTTATTTTTTAGAGTTTCTGTGCGAAGCCTTTTTTTAAATTGGAGATTATTTTGCAACTGTGTTCACATCCAGCACAGACATGTGGAAGACACAATTTGCTGATAAACTACGGTGTATCAATGACAGTGTCGTGCTTTTGTGTGCCATGCCGTTGGAAGTTTGGCAACAATGCTGCTGATTACTTCAGCTGCTGTAACACTAAATCTGCGCAGACATGGCAGTTCGGACTTGGTTTTCCCCAGCACAGTTGGTAGAGGAGTATAAAATCACAATCTTTGCCCCTGTCTTCAGTCTCAGAACATACCTACGGCCTCACAGGTTAAAATTTTGCTTCGCGTGGGGCAAGGCTATTTTGTAGGAAAGGGCTGTTTTACCCGCAGAGATGGTGCCTCTCTCTCTGCTGTGATGCTGCCACTCCTTTTGGCTTCCCCTCACCTCCTGTGCCTGTGGTCACCAAAGACAGGACCTGGCTAGCACGTGACACGATCTAGTGCTTCGCCTGCCTGCATTTCCTTCCCACGGAGGGGAAGGTGCAGAGGGATGGTGGTTTAGATCAGATGGTTTTGCTCCAATACGCAGCTGGAGCACGACCAGGACACGCACTGGGCTCAGAACTGGCCTCTAATCCGCCTGTTTGACTGTAGCCCAAGTGACTCATTCTGCAGAAAAATAACATTGCTGGAGCAGAGACAGCAACCCTCACGCTGAGTGACTGACAAGTACAGTTGTCTAATGCCCTTGGGGCAGGGAAGGAAGAATCTTGCTAGTTTGGCACTGGGATAAATTCCCCGCCTTTTTAAACTCTCATGATATCTTTCTAAGGCCAAAAATGGGAACACCATGATGCTGTAAATTTCTGATCATAAAACAAGATGGAGACTGATGGGCAGCTACCCACTGTGTCCCAAGCTACTGTCCAAATCACTTACTCGCCTTGGGCCAAAGTGTCAATGGATTTCCGTGGTAGGAAAACCCAACATGCAATCAAAGCATTTAAAAACAGGCCAACAAATAAGAAGCATTTGGGAGCAGCAGCTGATGTTCCCTCAGAGATGTAACACATGATTTCTATAATCATAAAAATGTATTTAATTTTGTTTATTTAAACCAGCCTGTGGTTTGAATTGTTTTGCTGTGAGCATTAATCATCTGGTGTCACACAATAGCACACTAAATGTCACACACTGAATCATATCTCATCTCCTGCGACACTGCTATGAATATTCGGGGTGTGCTCTGCAGCTGTAGAAAGAAGTACTTCATGCTTTGCTAGCAGGAGAGCAAACACACTCTTGCAGCTTCATTTTGTATTCAGTAGCTCTACAAAACGGTGAAGGCAGCATGCAAAATGGGAAGGAATACTACTGAAGCTCAGCTGCTGACCTTTCACAATTTAAAAACTATGAGGTCTGAAAGAGGACATTAAAGATATCAGCAGAAATATTAAACTACCTTAATCAAGAGAATTACACCTGGTCACTTAGTTTTTTAATAAGTTTTGTTTGCCTGAGGAAGCAACAACAGCACATAATGTCTCCTGCTGAAGACAGGGCCTCCCTTTTCCCCCAGTGAGAGTCAAAGAGAAAGGAAAATTCATGTTTCCCAGCTGCTGGAATACAGCATGGAGCTGGCAGAGCAAAACAAAGTGGAGCAGCCGAAAGGTGGGTTTAGTTTGTGTTTGAGACTTGTTCAGTGGCGTGGCAGGAGAATATAGTGACCTGGAGTAGTTTAACAGCACCTTCATAACCCCACTTCAGGCCCTCAGTGGACTTAGCCTCTTTAAAGTCCAAAATCAGGATGGACCTGAATATATTTTTTAATCTTCCTTTTTTTTTTTTCCTTAAATAAAAGCTGCTGCTTATATCACCTCATCTCTGTTAAAGCAAAATGTAAGGTGAGGGGGGGAACAAACCTATGCAAAAAAACCCCCCTATATTTGTCTTCAGAGAAGATTTTGGAAGAAAACAGCTAAAGCACAGAGAGGCACTGGATGAGGTCACTCTGTTTCAAGCCAGTGGGTTGCTTTTACTGGACCCTGACGGAAGCTAATCAGTTGGCAGGACAGACTAATGCATATTGATGGTGCACTCCCCTTATCAGTGATTACAAACACATGCTCTGGGAAGTCCTGCCAAGGATTTGGTGTCCTACAGTACCAGAACTGGGGCAGAAAGACAGTGTTGTGTAGAGTAGGGCAGAGGTGCATCACCCAGCTGGAGATGCTCTGAGGTCTGCTTGTCTTTTGGGTAGGTAGGAGTCAAGAATGCCTTCTCAGCTGAAGTCTGTAGACCTGATTTAAAATAGGTATTTATGTCTGTGCCTTGTGAACACAAAGCGCTCGTTACTCTGAAATTCCCCATTTGGCAAGGCCAGCACTCACACCTCCGCAGCAGGTACAAATATTTAGCTGAGGGTCAAAGCAATGGAAAATCAGTGCCAAGAACGCTTCAGTACCCCCAGTGCTGCTGAAAGGAGAATGTCAGGTAGCCCTCAGGACACATATACTGTGCTACAGCAAATGCAGGCTCTGACTTTGACCAGAAACACATTTTCATTACATTTAATTTTTTTTTGGCAGCACACGCCAGTTTCTAGCTTTAAATGCAGGAGCTGTGGACAGCTACAGCGCCTCTGTCTCCTTCCTATAAAAGAAGCACTGGAGAGAAACAAAGCTGTTTCTCCTTCCTTGTAACGCAGGGCTGCCATTTTTCCAAACTGAAAGCAAGTGGGAGAAAATTATTTGGATTTCCTGACAAAAGCTGCATGAACAAACACCTTTAATAAAAATAGATGGTTCTCCTTACAGTGCTTCTCTTTTCTTTTCCCCATGATCATAGAAGGCCCTGCGTTCTGTTTTCAGCTGGATAACATCTTTACTGTCCTTGCAGACAATGAATAACAAGACATTCATTTGAACTACTTTTTTTTTTTTTTTTTGGCAATAAGACGTGGGGAAAGAATAGGGATAAAAAAAATGAGGCGTCACAAACAAGTTCTGCCTGCAAGTACAGTTCCGTAGTTCTCAGTTACTTCTTTGGTTGCAATAGGGGCAGGTGTCTCCAAATTTTAAACAGCCAAATTATATTTGTCACTCAATTGTATTGCTTTTGCATGCTTTCTTGTTCTTTCATTCCTTAGCATATGTAGAGCTGGGTAGTTTTTACCCTCTTGGCCCAGCAATGGTGTAACTTTAATCAGAAATGTAGTTCAGAAAATCATATTGTATCATTGAAACAAAAGCAAGAATGGATAGATATTTGAAAGAGAGTAGAGGGTGTGTTTTAAAGCACATTTCTACTGAAATTCAGTGGTCTTCCATGAGATTTTAATCTGTATGAGAATACCTACACACTGTTCCTTTGCCTGTCTTTGCACACCAGTTACGTATGTGTACGCGTGTGCGTGTAAGCATGCGCTGTGCAGATGGGGTTTGGTGTGTTTTGCATGCATGCATGCACACAACTAGACATATTTCAGCACGTGAATGAAACAGGTGTAACATGTGAGGCAGGAAGGTACTGGGGAGAAAAGCGAGGGAAAGGTGCAAAGTATTCCAGATGAAAGGAAAGGCTGCCCCGGGTAAAAAAAAATTGAGAACTGCTGCTATTGATAATGGCAGACTGAATGAGTTAAATGTGTTATGAGTAGTTTTCCCATTCCATACATAAAGAGACTATGCCTATTTATCTTAAATATCTAACACATGACAACTGTGGAAAGCCAGTTTAATAAAGGAGTGCTCCAGTGACTCCTAAGGATTCCCATATTTGCCAGATCTGAGTTTCAGGGAGGCAGGGTCTTGACGGATGAAGTGAAACAATTTTTTCAACATAATTCAGGTAATCAGTGCTCCACAAAAAAAAAGGAGACATAAGCATTCAGCAGTTGGTGGCAGTTACATAAATAAATACAACAATTTATGGAAATATGGTGGCATCTGCAATGCTCAAAGTTAGACAGGAGAATAAACAGATACTGCTTCGAATGGCACAGCGTAAAAGGAAGCTTGCAAGACTGCAACAGGAAACTGCCTACCAAATTGAATTTAGAATGATTTTCATATGATTAAAATTACCTGATGAAACTTATGTTCAATAAATTAGGAAGCACTTAACGGATGTTATGTTCCATCAGGAATTATTAGTAATTAACATATGAAAAGGTAAAACATAAGATTCATAATAAAGACGTGGAGGAGGCGAATGAGATTACCCTGCTCATACCAGAGTTCTCCACTCTAGGTGGCTTCATCAAATGTCTGATCTTAGTTGTTTTGGCAGCTTTGGGTAAGATGTTTCAAATTTTGAGAATTAGACAGAAATGGCGTTTGGACAAGTCAAGACTGACAGAAAGCTCATTAAAATGGGTGGCAGTTTGCCTATCAGTTTCAGTGAGCTCTAAACCATGACCCCTGTAAAAGAGTACTCAGTTCAATCTCTTGTGAAAAATCTGGCAGATACCTGGCAGATATCTTTAGGGTTTTTCTGTCTGCACATACAAGCCTGATTCTGCTCCAGCTGCATTCAATGGCATTACTCATAAGGGCTACAAGGTTTAAGCATAAGCTTATGTGCATCTCTGGACTAGGGATGCAATAATTTCATACAATATAAAAAGCCATGTTTTAAGGTGAAAGGGGAAATACATCTCAGTGAGATATCATGGGAGAAATCACTATTGCACATCAGTCAGCAGGAGTGTTGTGTGCCACTGACTTCACTTGGGATACAATCTCTTTCATACACCCACGGACATGTTGCCAAATGCAGAAGAAGGCAAGTTATGTCAATTATTTTTTTTAAAATAAACTTTTGAGAAAAAAAAATCTTAAAATATTACTTATGCATGATCTCTCTTTAGAGTCAGAAAAAGTTTTCGTTCGTCTAGAAATTGTTGACCTACATTTTATTAGGAAAGTCAGGTTCAATACTGAAATAAGTCTCTCCTAAACCACATAAAAATGCCATTCTTCATTCCATAAACACTTCTTCTTATGGCTTGATCCAAAGACCGTAAAATCAATGGAAAGACTCAGCCCTCAGTGCCAGATATTGTCATTATGACTTGCAAGCCCATTGTTTTTCCAGAGGAGAGGACCAAGTTTCAGTACTTGTTGCTTGGTTACAGCCGCTCCAGCCCTTTTGGAATTTGTGGCTTTATAACACCTTAGAAAACCAGACATATATAGTTTTCTCTTCAATTATTTATGCAGCTAGGTGTTCGATTCCTTTTTGTCTGGTAACCCTGATGAAATGTCTCACATACTCTGCTCTTCTTCCGTCCGAGGCTTTATTCTGCTGTTCTAGGCTTTTCCCTGTCAATGCTCTCCAAGTGCTACCAGTGGGAGTCAAATAGTTTACTGGAATCCTGAATGGGCAGGATGAAAAGAAATTTGTTGCCTAGGTAACTCGGCAAAATAACCAGTGAGTTTATGCAAGCGTGCCTGCTTATCTGCTGAAGCACAGATGAGCATATATGTGTTTAATATTGTGTTCCTTTTCTAGTGCTTCCTGTGAGTATCCATGCAGTTTACACTAATTAAACATTCAGAGAAATTCTCTCTCTCTAACTGATTCATCCAACATGAATGCTGCGGATTCCCGGATATAGTCTAACCAGGTAAGATCAATATAGAAATTAACCTTTTGCTGCAACTGTAATGTCATTAAGTTTTTAGATCTAATTTTACTGGTGCCATCAAACTAATGGTTTGATATCACCAATATGCAACGAGCTAACACTAAGTAAAGTCAGAATTTTACATAAAGAACAGGAAATTACATCAACAAACTGATTTTTACAAGCTGCTCTATCCCTGAATCAGAAGAATGTTGTACTAGAGAAGTGTCATTTAAGTATTTTTTAACAACGATTAGCATAATGTCAGATCAGAAAAACGCAGCCATTTAAATGGATAGACTTTGAAGCCAGATTGTTCATTTAGTCTGATCTTAACAAAGTCATTCTCTGTGAATGCTGTGTGAATGCTGACCCTGTTCACATTAACAGAATTTTTGCTGTTGACTTCCACAGCGCCAGGATTTCACGGTCTGAGCATTTCAGTTATTTCTGTATAAAAGAGAGAGGGATAATATTATTTCCTTTCTCCTACTCGCTGTCTGTCTGCTCTGTTCAATTTGACTACAAACTCTCTGGAGCAAACTCTATTTTACTGAATTTCTATGGTGCCCAGAACAACAGGGCCTCTTGTGGCCTACAGCAGTCATAATAATTTGAATTGTTTCCATCATTAATCAGATCTCAGGACGAGACGTGCTCTGCCCAGGTCATACATATTTCAGGAGCGCACCATCTGAATCGCTATGACATGCGGGGAAGCGTCTGATCGGTCAAACACAGATGTGAGAGGCACGTGGTTGAGACTAATGCCCACCCTATATTTGCCCCACTCAGCCATTTCAAAGACAGAATTTCTGGTTAAAATTAGATAAAGTAGGAAAAATTATTTCTTTCTTGCAGGGACGGGACGTGCTGCTGAATTTCTTGGCAGAAGCTCATTTTTATGGGCAGGTTGTAAAGATCTGAAAAATAGTGTTTATAATGGAAAGGCCGACACCATCTTAAATATGTCATTTCACTGAAATAGCACATCGATAATTTGTCATACGCTTTGTGAGGAATGCATTTACCATAGAAGAACTGCAGCCCCTTAGGCTGTGATGTGGACTAATACCTTTCATTCTATAGAGAGGAATAAATGGTAAGTAGAAAGGCCCTAAATTACAGTCTTGTTTAATTTAGAAATAAATATTAATTTTTTTTTTTCTTAGCAGGGAGAGAAAAGATATGTTGAAGTGACCTGATGAAACTCCTAATACCCCATTCTCTGCCCAACTGGTAATAAACACAGTTTGTACCACCTAAATTTTTAGCGAAACCTGTGTGGAACGACTGCCTCGTTAAATTTCAGATAATGATCTGACAATTGAACATTTGGAACCACAAAAAGCCTTTGCGTAGGAGCTGAAGTTTTCTGATAAATGTTACACTCCTATACTTTACTGGCACAGGGAAGTTTGCCAGCAGAATTTCTAAGAGAATGTTTTGGAGACTTCAGTCACTTTCTATACAGAAAGAATTTATAATGATCCGCAACGACCAAGAAGAAGAGAAAAGAGAAATCTGAAGGAAAGGGAGGATAAGGAAATTTTTTTCTGTGGAGAAATTGGAAGGTAGGAAGGCTGAACCATAGAGGTTTGTGACTCTATGATATTTCCAGTTGAATATCCCTGGGCAGAGAGGTTTGCTGTGTACTTTTTTCCACATTGATCTTAATCTATTTATCCCATCTTCTTTCAGTACGGAGCCCAGGAGCTCCAATGAAGAAGGAGCTATGCCTGCAATGTGGGAGATGCAGATCAATAGGGCGTGATTGCCTGCTCCATTGCAACCTTACACAGCACACCACTGAAGCCTGGCTCCTGTAACTGCTGTTAGAGTTTAAAAGCCATCTGTAAACTTCAGCAGGGAGCAGCCAACGCCCGTAACAATACTGAGTTGCTGCAGTTCCATCTGTGGCACGCTGCCAGCGTCTACACTTTGAGTGAACCAAACAAACATTACACTAAGCACATTTTGAAGCAAATAGCTTCACTAGACATATTCTCAGAATCTATAGCTTTAATGTTTTAAGAAAAATATAACATAAAAAATAGACACACAACTGACCTGTCAGTTCCCAGCAAGAGAAGAGTCTCTTGTGTTCATTCCTGGATGCAAAGTCGAAGAAGGAAGCCTGGGAGATTGTTTATAAAACGGCTGAGCACATTCAAATGAGGCAAGTACATTCAACAGAGTGAAGAGATGTCACAAAGAACTTTCATGAATTTTACATAAAATATGAGACTCTCTAAGTATCTGTTAAGTTCTTGGATAAACAAATACGGCATTAAACAGCCATTAATGAAGCAGGGGATCTTTTAAGCAAAGAAAAAACTTAATGTGGGCAAAACTGTGAAAGCAATTCAGAAAAGTGAAGTTGCTGAAGTAAGCACACCGGAGATTCATCTGGATGATCACGTATCTTACTACAGGTATCACCACCCTATCTTTAGCCACCTCCTGGAAAGACGGTTCACTGACACCAGCTAGATCAGCACAGGAATTTGTTTGATGTGCTTAAGAGATTGGTAACGATAGCTCCTAACGTGACTGCGTTGCGAGGTGACAGTGTTTCCTTGGAGACGGTGAATCCGTACAGCCCCAGCCAGGATCCTTGCAGGTTACCTCTCTTCAGAGGATGTAGAACCGCCTCTCTATGCAGGGGCAAAGATGGGAAGATAAGCTCTGACTGTAGACAAATAGCCTTACGCAAGATGTGAGGATTTTATGCAAAAGCAAGACATGTCTGAAAGGTAGGAGGGTGAAAGAGGAGAAGTAACGGTAGTCGTTGCACAGCTGGCTTGACACGCTTTGACAACAAAGATAGTGTTACAGGATTGAGTGTCTTTTTAAAATGTACCGACCTGTATTGCTGATGGAGATGGTTGTGCAGTGAAAACAGGAGGAAAAATGGATTTTTCTTGGTATCATTGGCTGATTATTGAAGGACAAATGGTGTCTCCACAAAAATGTGTGATTTTTTGTAAAAATGTGTGAAAGGGTTGAGATGTGGAATTTGTATTGTTGCAAGTTAGATCCTTGAAGAGCTGCATGGAATGTTAGTTGACATACTAGGAATGTATAATTATGGTGATAAGACCTAATTATGTTAATTGTGTCATTTGTGGGGGGCAATTTTATGATGCATAAGGCAAGATAATGATGGTACAGCTAACAGCAAGGATGCATTGTAACCTTAACTTACAGGTGTGTTTGTCAGTAAATGATGCTCAAAAGAACTGCTCAAAATGTTGCTAATGTCTCATAAAACTCCTATAAAAAATAATTGAAAGGTAATAGAGCATAGAAACACTACGTCCAAGTCTTTTTAATTTAAGTCTTTCAATTTTAAGTTCAGAGAGTTCTCATAACAAATGTTTGCATACAAGCAGCAGCTGCTCCATAGCAGCGAATTGTGTGCGTTTGGAACAAAGCACAGCCTGAATTCTGAGTTTGCTGTCCTTTAAAAACCTATACTAATTGCGTTTGTAAATTAACCCTGCAATTCACTTCTGTTGATCAATTTTGGCATGTGCAATTGACTGAGACAACATAAATACCTAGGTGCTCGTATCGTACAAGCAAACAGCTATTTGTGCAAGTGGTTTGGACAGATCCATAACCAGCTCTCTCAGAGCCTATGTGATATAGGAACTAGATAGAGAGCCTAGATATAAGAACTCTTCTCTTTGGGAGGGTTTGTCACCCTTCTCTTAGTTTATTTGGTTTTTTGTTCTTTTTCTTAAAGATGATCCTAAATACATTAGTTTTGCTTCCTTTAGAATGGTCCATGTTTTTCACTTCCATAGTAGCAGGATGGAAAGAGCTTGGAGCACTTCACTGTTCAATGAGCAGACTTCAACTGAGGTCAACCGCGCAGGAGCACGAGGGCCTTTCCATCATGTGTGTGCTCTGGGTTGGTGGGATGTGAAGCTGTGGTGAGCACCAGAGGAATTCTGACAGAATATGTGTAAGAGGTAGTATAAATAACCCTAATTCTTGTTCCCAAATCTGTTATCAAGGGCATTTCAGATCTAGGGGGAAAGCAGCCACGGTCCAGGGAAAGCTAAGCCTGCCTGGGGCTGCTGATTCATGACAAGTACCTGGGGATAAGATTATTGGAAAGTAGACCAGACCCCAAAACTGCTCAAAACACTGGGACAAAAGCCTTCCAAATCCCAGTGCAAGAGTTTTCTTATAACCTTCTTTATCTTTACTCTTCTTCCCCTAAGCTTTCCGTTTGCCATTTTCCATGAGGTAAAGCTGAACCTGCACTGTAGAGTCTAAAATGTTTATCAAGGCTGCCAGTTATATCAAGAGAAAGAAGTCTTTTGATTGACAGTCTTTTCTTAACAGCCAAATATCTAAAATAATACACAGGAGGAATGTTTTTCACTCAGAATATCTTTCAGTGGTGTAGTTTCAGAAATAACTCAGCTATTGCTCTTTGAAATCTTTCATGGGCTTTTAATATATTCTACCTTTAAAGTCAGCTGGACTCAAATGTGCATGCAGTATTTTGTTGCCTGTGAAAATTTTGCCAAGATGTCAATAGGAGGGGAAGCAGATCCATTTCTCGGCCACACGGCTGACACTGACATCTTGATAAAGTGAGACTTCTATCAGTGAACCCTGTAGGAGTGCATGATCTTCCAAGATACAGCCTGATATCTCATAAATCATGCTTTGAAAAATGCAGTAGCTATTCTGTACTCATTCCTTCCAGTTTACAAAATCTTTCAGCCACTTAACTCCCCACTGAGACTTCCACTGAGAAAAATGCATAAAATACATGGGGTTACTCATGAGTACTTTCACTTACGCCCACAGCCCGTGCCACCTCTATTCAGCTTATGTGCAGCACTCTAGATTTCAAAGTGCTAGCAAAGAATTGCTTTGTAACATTTCTTTTGTTTGTTTAATTATTTAGATGAAATAGCTATTTTATACATTTCAATGATTCTACATGGAACAGAATGATTTCCTTGAGCTTTTTTGAAATTATCAGAAGTCTTTCCATTTCAAACATCCTTTAGGCACTTAAGATGGGATCCTCCTCATCAAACTTCAGATGCCTTGAAGTTCTGTCTATTGAGGAAAGCCTGTCATGTCCTCCTGCAGGCAGCGTGGGCAGTGGTTCACTCCAGCTGAAAATAATAAGGCATCAAGCCTGGGCTGAGTACGTGGGTACCTGGACATACCCACTTGTATCCACTGGCTGTAGAGGGAGCCAAGAAAATTTCTAAGCCTGGCTTTGCAGGCTGGCAACTACAGCTAGGTGGGAGAAATCACACTTTAACCGGATGGAGGCTTTAGATGTTTAATGTTGACTTGAGTATTCTGAAATTTTGTACGCAGATTTGATACCAGTGGCAAAGCTGTAGCCATGGTACGAACAACTAAACTGAGGGCCAGCCTCAGAAATTGGAAGCTGGTCACACACAAGATTTTTCCCCCTTACCATTTTAAGTTTCCTTCCCAATTCTCATTTACAGGATTCTTAAAATATTCAAGTATCTCTGCTTAAAAGACATCATAGATACAGCCCCCACTCCAAGAAGAGACAGAATGGAGGAATGCTATTGCCACAGAGGGTTTCCATTAGTGAAATTAATTCCTCTCTCAAAAGAATTTAGGTCTATGATTTATGATAACCACCAATTTCTCACTGCAGGCAAAGTGAGAGGAAATGACTCAGCCTGGGCAGACATCATGAATCTAATTTTTTTCCTCCTAATGCTTGACATAATCTAGTGCGCTGCTCCCAGAGGTGTCATTGGAGATTCATATCCAGCCGAAGGGCCTCGCAATCAAGGCAGAAAATTGTGTTACTTTCATGTATTGTGTGATCTGTAATTGTTAGGAATTGCATCCTGCCTCATTCATTGCCATTTCTTTTGCATCAATTTTGCAGCAAAAGAGTAAGGAAAACAAAGCGAGGGAGAGAAAAGCGGTGTTGCGCTCGCTCCTTCAGGAAAATCTTCTGTGACACAATGTGAGGGTCCAGCTGGTGCTTGTTAAACTCAAGCAGTTTTGAGATGAAAAATGCTTCCTTCTGTCACTCTTTCCAACAGAAATCTCACTACCCACCTGATTGGAGAAGTCTTATCTATCGCATATTGATTCTGGAACTTTATGTTTTATTTTCTATCGCTCACAGAGAATTTTGTGAGTGGGCTTCTGCCAAAAGATCAGAATAGATATCGCGTTAAATGGGTGAGCTTAAATGTTTTATCCCACATAGGGACTAGGAGTCTATATTCACATCTCGGCAAAGGATTAGTATTTAGCTGAGAGGGAGGTAGGTTTGAAAAGTCTTGCAGTTATAAATAGCCATTTGAATGCGTCCTAACAAATCACTTCCAAAACTGAGAAGAATAACAGATTTTTTTTTCTTAAATATGAAATAATGTCTACATATTTCTCTGGTACAACCTCATTTAACATACAAGGAAGGAGAAGCAAAACAAATACCAAGACAGGGCTAAGCAATGCCTAAGTAAATAGCTGTTATTTTCAGATATGCTGAGCTTGCTCAGCTGCCCTATAAGTTATTTACAGTTTATTGTGGCTGGTTTGATCCCGTAAAAAAAAAAATCATCATCATGAAGGGAGGAGTAGTTCTGTGTGTCAGCACTGTTCTGTGCAGTCTGTATGCACTTTCAGGCAAAACCTAGGAAAGATGGAATATTGGGTTTTGATGATGTTTTAAAAAGGCAAAACAATCTTAGTAAGGTCAACAGAATATTCATGATTATTTGCCAGTAATCTGTAATTGTAAGTTCCAACTGATGTTCTATTTAGCTTGTCTGTTACACTCAATACAAAACTGTTGTTACCATCCTCACTAGACCGCTTTAAAGCTGCATTTTTATTCACCGTTCCTGCTCCTGACTGTAATTGTTTTAATGATGCTTACTGACAGCTGATACTTCCTGGCAAGCTCTCACCAAGCTTGTACAGTAAACGTCAAATTACTGTGCTGTATGCACACAGCAAGTTAAATTTTATTTTTTTTTTTAGTATTCCATGCTAAATTTCTAAATTGCAGCTGCCAGTCTGCAAATTATTCAATCCCTCTGAAGCACAATTGGAGAAATTGCATCATTTGCGGTATATAAAATGTGCTTTTGAAAGTGTTCTTAGGCAATGAACTAGCAAAGCACACAAGCACATGTCTTCAAGACTCTATTGAACAAAGTTCAACTCTTTCCTGGAGCCTTGATATTGCACCAAAACATAATCAAGGGATTAAAATAAATATGCAATTGATGTATTTGTCGTACAACCTGGATCCATAAAAGCAGGGCTATACAGGATACAAGGGAACACATCATGCTGTTGAACAAGTTCCGTTCTTAATTTTCATCAAGACTGGGTTTTTCTAACGAACTGCCAGTAAGTTCCTCTTTCTAATATCTGGGCATACTGTGAAAGCCTCCTATGTCTACGTAAATAGTACCTAGGTGGGAGGTCCCATTAAGGGACTGGAAGGGGATGTAGGACTGCCCTACCTATGGTTTGACCTCAAGATCCTGTGGCTCTTTGGTGGTAAGTCCTACCCCTTGGTACTCTGCATCTTCTGATATCATAAAATAGTCTGCATTTCTCTGAACAGGATTGATTACTGGTTTAACACCTTCTCTCTAGTTCCTCAGGTCTGACTACAAGCAATCAAAAACTCTGTAAAACCTATTCAGCCTGCTGCTCCATCCTCAGTGATACACACGCTGTTCCACCGGTTTTATCACAAAACAGAGGATTCATCAGGCAGAACTGTGATTCTGGGCTATCTTCCCCAGTAAGTGTTTGCCTTACCAGTTTGATTACAAATTTATGGAAGAGAGACACTGACAAAGAGTACCTAAGGCTGCTGTCTCCTTTTATCTTCCAAAGCTAGATCAGATTATAAATAATATTATATGGTGTGATGTCAGCAGCGGCGAGGGGTTTGACCCAGTGGCCCAGGAAGCCTTTGAGCACTATGCACGGAACTGGGTGCAATGGGCAAGTATATAATAAATCCTGAAGAGGCTGTGTACATTTGCTATAAAATATAACCAGGAGTGCTGTGAAAGGTAACAATACAGATATTCTGTCAGAATATCTCTCTCTGATATTTGAGCCAATTTGTAGAAGTAAACCAGAAGGTTTTGTCTATTTAGATTTAGTGCCTCTGTTGCATTCAGGATATATTCTATGTAAGTTTATCCAGAAATGTGTTTATGTTATATGCATACACAAATGCATGCCGTTATATCTTCACTTCTACACATCATTGTGCTATTCACCAGATGGTATTAAGCAGAAGACATTGTAAACATATATGAATAGTCTACTCTAATAAGGCCAGAAATATGAGAAAATACAATGCCAGAAACTGAAAACCCTTAACTGCTTCTTTCATATCTTAATTTTGCTTTTTTAAAGCTTCCTTCTGATTCCTTCAAGTATCTCGGCTGGTGCGACATAGAGGACCATGATGTTCGAGGAAATCAGCTTCATTGTCCCCGAGTGAGAGAAGGTAAAGATCAAAAACACATGTTCACACTTAAGGCTTAACTCTAATTATGCAAACAGCACCTCCTTAAATGTTAGGAGGTTAAATCTATCTGGTTGTTAATCCCAGTTGCAGTTGTTGTCAGTGGACTGGAAGTTACAAATGTATCCCTTTCTCAGGACAGTTAAAGGATAAGTACATAACCATTATATAAACTCACAGCATGTGAAAGAATATAGAGAAACAGTATTTTAGAACTCAGATGTTTATGCTCAACCGCTAAAAAAAAAGTTTTATTCGGAGCTGTAGAAGGAATGTCATTTACTAACCATGTACCAAATCATAGAATCACAGAGCGATTTGGGTTGGGAGGGACCTTTAAAGGTCATCCAGTCCAACCCCCCTGCAAGGGGCAGCACGACCTTAGATTGCTTGCTGATTTATGGGCCTAGAAATGGTAGAAAAGTCTTCACATTAATTTACTTCTTAGAAGCCTGGAAATTTCTTCCTTTCAAATATCTTCCTAGCTGTATATACAATCTTTAAGCAAGTAACTAAGTGCCAGTTCCATATCGCATCCACTATTGTAAATCTTTTTTTTTTTTCTGAGCAGGGCCTTCAGAAGAAGAGCTATTTTTCAGAGGAGAAGAACATACTTTGAAAAAAAGAAAACAAGTAACTGACACAGAAAAGTGGCAAAGGAAACTGCAGGAGAACTGGGAAAACTGTGCTGTAAAACTTTCTCATTAACCTTTTGTATTTTAGCAGTAAATAAGCCAAACAATACCGTGCTGGCTGCTCATTGCAGTAGGGAGTTTTAAAGCTCAGGTTGGCACACACTGGCATCCCCACTCAAAGAGGAAGGAGGGGCTGGACAGTAAGGTTTAGATGCTTAAGAGATTATTTCTTTCTTCTTTTCTTTCAATGAATTATGCAGTTACGATTGTAAGGTGAATTTGGCAATTGGCATCACCAATTGTTATAAGAGCAGCGTAATAGAATAGATTCACCTTTTAACTATTTCTGACATTGAAAAGATTTAATGATACAGTTATTAGAAAGCAAGAAAAAAATAGTAAGTAATTTCTCTGTTTTTTCCCTTCCTAGGAGTTGAACCTTTCCTTTCAGGACCTGGGTGATCGTTATCAGGTGGAAAACTTCAAAAGGATTCTCCAAACATTAATTCGGGTGGAAAAACTTTGGTTGGTGGACAATTCCTTGACAGACCTAAGTGCCATAAGGTTGCCAAGGTAGACCAAATGTCCTGTTTCGATTTTTATGCAATATCATACGTTCTGGTTTTGTTAGTGAGGGGGGGCTACGGTGGTAGCTTCTGTAGGAAACTGCTAGAAGTTGCTCCCCTTTGTTCAGTGGACTCAGCCGGGCCTAGGGCAGACCTGCTGCTGGCCAAGGCCAAGCCAATTGGTAGCAGAATGTTCCCTGATAACGCCTCTGTGATAAAGTATTTAAGAAGGGGAAAACAGAAATAAAAGAGAAGTGAAGATGTGAAGAAGCTGAAGCGGGGGCAGAGAGGGGGAGGTATGAGCCTTGTGGGCCTTGCAGGCCTCACCCTCTGGCCTCCCGCCGGGCAGCCAACTGGGCCCGACTTGGCCCGGCCCGGCTGCAAGAAGTGGAGAGGAGATGAGATGTGAATGAGATCCTGAGAGGCGTCTGCCAGCCTGTTGTGAAGAATTTTTCTTGTGAGAGAGAGACTGCGTAGTCTGGCCGCAACTGAGGGTAAACTACGACATCATAGAAATCAAAATTACTATATACTTAAGTAATAGCTGGGACAGGGTCTTGAGAACTGACAAAATATGGTATTTTGGGGGTATTATATTGTGAGTCCATCAGTATGTTGCTAGTATGTTCTGAGTTCATGTCATTCCCAAGTTGTAAATACTCAGGAGATCAGATGATGTCCCCTTTATTCCTAGTGAATAATTAATGAGTCTCTTCAAGTTCAGTGATATTTGTGCTAAAAGAGAAAGTTGTTGAACACTGGAGGAATCTATATGAAGAGACAGTGGACCATAACCCAAGCAGAGAGGCCAAGTATGACCATGATGGCTATATTTTTACAATCCATCTATTGCTACTATGTTGTTGTGTCTAGGTGTATGGAAAGTTGTAATATTGAGAATGGGAATAATGATGCGTCCTTTGTACGAAGAAAGTTGAGAGTATAAAGTGTAGGGATCTGATCTTGCAGTCCCTGGGTAGGCAAAACTAGCACAAATAGGAAACTAGCATGAAAGCACGTCTCAAGGGATCAAATTCTTCTGCCTCTCATTGGAAGCCCTAAGTTGCCACAACTTTCCCTACATGAAGAGCCATCCCTGTGTTGGCTCACAGGTTTATACTTTTATGGATGTGGTCAATGATATCATGCACTTTGTGCTTTACAGATGCAGAGAACTAAATGTCAATAAAAACCACTTTACATCCTTCAAACAGCTGCCAAAGATACCTCAGATTCAGCACTTATCACTCGCTGAAAATAACATTATGACACTGAGTGGAATATCAGACTTCCGACACACTCCACTGGAATCCCTTGTACTCAAGAGGAATCCCTGTGAGTTTCAAGAAAGATACAGACAACTGTAAGTCTTACCATCTCATTGCCAACAAAAGTTGATCAACACAAGAAATATTTGTGAGAGAGTTCAAAAGGAATAGGATCTCAAATACAACAAGTTCTCCCCAGCAACCTTTTTCTTTTCCCGTAGTCTTAACTACCACAAATGCTCCAGGAACACGGGCTGGTGAGCCAGTATCTGGTAACAGCCCCAAAATATTCAGAAACTGCCTAGGAGGCTTTAAAATCACATGACTGGCAGTTCTTGAACTGAGCTAAGTCCATGGATCCAGTTTACAGACAGTGAATAGGGCAGATAAATTTTATTCCCTTTTATTAATAGAAGCTACCTATTACTCAAACTCCCTTCAGTCTTGTTGCATCCCTCGTGTATTCTGGAAGGAGTCTGAACTGCATTACGTGTCTGAGATGGAATCAGGAGCATATGTTGAAAGATGGAAGCTGAAGCAAGAGAAAACTAAGTTACCTTCCCTTGATTTTTCTGGATTCTCTCCTCTCTCTGTGGCAGCGCTGTGGAAGTCGCGCTGCCTTGAACACCCCGCTCGGTGTACGTATGTGTTTCAGGCAGTGCAGTGGAGTGTGACTTCACAGAGCAGTCTCGGATACTGGAAAGGAAAATTTAGATCTGTGACAAAGTAGAGAATTCAGGGGAAGATGATTTACTCTAAGTTTCATGCATACACTCACACCCCTATTCTGTTCTTCCCCAGCTGCTTTGATTCCAAAACCCTGTTGCCAGGAAAAAAAAAATTACACACAGGTCAGAAAGGGGAGCGAAACCTGTTCCTTCTGAATTCCAGAAATCTGCATGGTTGCGTGTTTTTCCCCACTACCATCACAGAGTCGTGTCAGCCATCTACTGAAGGCATTGTTGATATTTTTGAGATAAAACTTACAGCATGTGTCTACGAAGTCATCTCTTCCTGGGAAGGGAGAAAAAAAAGGAGAAGTTTAAAAGCAAATGTTTAATGAAAACCTTTCTGAGTTTGCAGTCTGCTTTTTCCTTCAGTCTAGCAGGCATCCCTTTGACGGTGTGATGGTGATGCTTGTACTTTCTAAAGGTAGATAGGCAGATATCAAAGTGAAAGTTAAAAAGCAAATTTGAAATGCTGGATTTCACATTTAATTTGCATATCAAAAGGTTCAGGAGAACAAAAGCTGAAAAGCGCTTTTTAGCAATGACTAATTATGTTTCTGCTCCCAATCCTACCAGTTCTTAAGGCAATTAAATTGGTATTACTCTGGTATTACTTTCACTGCCGGTGCTGAAAGATAGAATGAATAATGCTCGAGCATAGATAAAGCCCTGAATTACACGCTGAGAAGTCTGTGCTCACCTGAAAAAGTGCAGGAGCAAATACCACGGCGTGTGGGTTAACACCCTGTGCCGTACTTATGGAGGGGTTACAGCTCCAGCAAACTCTTCTGAATTGGAAAACAGCAGTTGTCATGACCGAGGGTAGAGATACTGATGTGCTGTTCGGAAGGGACAATATATTGGGAGGCAGAGCCATTTGTTCTGCCCACATCATGCCCACACAAACAGGCACTTCATTTCTTTGGGAGAAACAGAAGTGCAAAGAGGTTTGCAGAGAGCCCGGCTTCTCTGTTGCAGAGGATAAAAGTTGAGTTGCACTCCTTGCAGTCTGAATCTTTGCTCTTCAACAGCCTAGGAAATTCAGTCTAGCCTAACACCGAGTCCTCTCATCTGCATTAGACCACTGGTTTGGTTCTGTTCTATTAAAAATGTAGCTACTTGCAGTGCTTTACTGAATCTGAGGATATAAAATTCATGCAACAGAGTGAAACCTGAAAATTCTTAATTAGGTCTTTATCAGATAAATTCTGCAAGAAATGACAAATCAAGATTTCCAACAATACAAATATATTTTGGATATGTTTGAATCCACTATTTGTTTTTTATCAGTGTCTCAACATTTCCCAGGATTATTTCTCTCAATTTCTGTTTTTCTTTTGTCTCTCTTTAAGTGTATTCTCCAGTTTGCCAAATCTGAAAACGCTGGATGGTATCCCAAAACTGCCAGAGGACTGTTCGCCCCCAGATATCAGGTTTTTTTTCAAAATGTGTACTATACTCTAGCACCGTACTTTTGTAGGATCACAGCTGTGCAAGAATTATCTCACATAGAAGTTCCAATAAATCCTGCGTATGGAAGTTACTATTTTTTTTCTGATCAAAGACATATTGGAGGAGAATTATAATTTTTTTTAATGCATTTGTGATACCACAGACTTCAAGTGAGAATGGATAAATGACATGTAAATAAGACATAATGTATATACCGAGTGTCATGAGTTTGGTGTATTAAAAAAAATATTGGGTGACTTTCTTGTCTAGGAACTCTATGTAGACAACAGCTCACCATTATTGACTCCCACTGCATTTACCTAAAACATCTCCAAGTTCAGACCACATGTTCATTGTGGGAAATGGTACAGGGATTAGCATCCAGGCTGCAAAGAAAAAGGGAAAAAAGCCCTCAATAAAAGAACAGGCTATGCAGTTTCCTTCTTTATGTCCCACCAATGTCCCGGTGCTCTTTAATGGGCTTCGTAGATGGGAAAGGCAGAGCCACTCCGATCATTTTGGCCCTTAGAAACAAACCAAAAAAAAAAAAAAGCAAGAAGCCCTTCCTTGCGTGTTTGGTATGGCTAGAGAGCACTGAGGAGGTAAATCATGAAAAAGGAAAGAAGTCTTTTGACTCATTGCTGTTATTGTTTAGGAATGTCTTGTTCCTTAATAGAGGTTCCTCAAACCAAAGCCACAATGTGGGAAAAGAGCTGTGGAAGCTGAAAAGGGATTTGTAAAGGCTGCCCAGGATATCTGAATGCAATGAACTTTGAGAGGTATCTGTCCTTGTCTTTGATTCATTTGCTGTTCAGTTTTAGCATTTTTTTCCAGGCAGCTCATGCTGGCATACAAATAGCTGTTGTTCTAATGGTTCAGAAAAAGAATGACAGAGTCTTGGAAAATGAAGACAATTAACAGAATTGCCTAATTCCAGAGACAGTCAATAAATTCTCTGCCATGTCTTGGCTGCAGGCGCGGTTTGGTTCAGTTACATGGGGAGGAGTAATGACTGCTCAGCCTTGTAGAGCTCTGCGGTGCAATGACTTACCAGCAGAAAGGACACAGCGGCTCTGTATAATGGTTGTATCGGAACAGGGGAAGAGAAATGACCAGCTTGAAAAGTTTCCAGGCTCTCCCTTAAGACCCTCCTTACCTCTCCTACAGCCTAGCAGTCAAAACAGTCGATCAAAATATTGCATGAACTAGATCACAAGATTTTGAATGCATAACAGTATCTAACTGAAGGTATTTTCTACAGCTGTGAAAGGGAAAAGACCACTGCAAAGAGGTGTCAGGTTGAGGGCTCACACTCAGGAAATATTCCTGCAATTCGTAGAAGCAGGCCAATTCCTTCCCAGTGTTTACATGCTCACAGGGTTTGATAACCAGGTCCAGTCAGTGTGGTCCACCCCAGCAATGGGAACAGACCACGCTGTGACAAACCCCTCCATAACCATACTGCAGAATCATCACGATACACGGCAACGAGCTTTTACGGATTCAGAGAAGAGATGATGTGGTTCACACAGCAACAACAAAGCAACCAGAGCTTTGAAACAGGAAAAGCAGAACATTGTGTGCTGTACAACATCACAAATTTGTCCAGAAGAATGGCAGCCTTTCATGCGAGAAGGATAAGAACTGAAAACACGAAAGCTTTCTGAGGACTGAGGTTAGTATTCTACCTCAGATCTAGAAACTCATCCAGATATAGTATAACACAAGTAATCAACATTGTTGCGTTTGGGAACGGAAAGGGTAAAAACAAAGGATGAAATATTTTCTTCTCAACTGAGGATGTGTGTGAGAAAACACCATCTCCTCAGAAGCAGGGCAGGGAGCAAAAGCAGAGGGGAAATAGCCTGAAGGACCACCCTTACCCACCCAGCCAGAGACTGACAGGCAGCTGCGAGCAGCTGGATGCTGACTGCCGTGAGGCTCTGTGTCTAGGGACGGGAAAGAGAAACAGTCTTTTCCCAAGGTAACAGACATTAGGGACCATTCAAATCAGCAATGTTCAAATCACAAGGAAAAGCACTTGAGGACTAGGCTCTCTTCCCAGAATTTGGCATTAGGAGCTGAGACTGATCTGGGAAATTGCCCCATTCCTGCGGGCAGACATTTCAGTGACAAGCTCCTAGTGAAGCTACCACCCACTTCTCGCACACGTGATTAGGAGCTGGTCTGGTGTCTCCTGGGAACACGCTCAGAGGCTTTGCTCTTTCGACCTGCATCCTGAGACAGTCACAAGAAAGAGGCACAGACAGTGATTTATTCTTTCCAAACAGGAAGCTGGTTCTACTCTCATAATTTTTCCTTTCATTATTTTAATGGTCTGGCTTTGGAAATCCAGAGAAGTACACGGTAATATCCGGGGACCCTGGCTGATTTTATTTAAAGTGCATCCAGGAGCAAGAACATACTGGTAATGTTTGAGTCACTTTGCTCCAATGAGCTTTAAATGAGATGTTTGCTATTAGCAATGTCACATGGGAAACTGGGAAAAAAGAGCAATTAGGTTCCAGCTGGTTGACTGGACAACAGCCATCAGACAGAGGAAGCACATTGGCTCCGTTTCAACATTACCGGTCAAGTAGAAACCCCAGCAGCGGGAACCTTTTGAAACTGGCTTCAGGTTCATGCCAAACCAGGGATAAATTAACATACATTTTGGGTTCTAAATTAGATTATTACTATCTAACTTTCTTTTCCTGCCAGACTTACACTCAGCTTCACTCAAGAAAAAACGAGCCTGCGGCAAGTTACTCTTGAGTTTTACTCACTTGCTTTTCCACAGTTATGTTATGGAGTGGTCTAATCTAAACCATTTCGTTGAAAATTTAGCAGAGCGTTCTCAAAGTCTTGCCTAACGTCATGGGACAGGTTCAGGGCTGACAGAGCTCAAAACTGAGTACCCACATCTCATTTTAACTCTCCATTCATTTGTCATTGCATCTAAACCTCTCAATACAAAATAAAAAGTGAGCAATAACAAATCAAAAGACAGATCCCTTAAAGGAACAGAGAGAAAACATTACTTTTCCTTTAATCCATTTTCATCCCAGGAATTCCAGAGCAGGTTTTAAAACATCTGAAAGTATTACAGTACATGGATCATGGAAGCAACGAAAGCTGTAATAGAAAATAAATTGTCTGCTACTAATGAGTGTTTCAAAGAAGACCCTTTGCTCATATACACATTAGCCTTGTGGAACATGAAGCACAAATGTAATGTTCATATTGGTCCAAATTATTTAAATTACGCAGGAAATAAAGAGTTTGAGCCAATATCCTTACGCAGAGCTGTGCATTGCAGCATTGGTATTGGATGTGAATGCAGTGAGGAGGAAAGCAGTGGCTTTCCTTGCAAAAAGAGACCTTGCAAAAAATGTCTTTTAGTTCCTGACACCGAGCTTCAGAGGCTGAGAGAGTGCATCCGAGGCGAACCGGAGCGGAGCAGTTAAGCCTGTCATTCGTCATCATGAATGTTAATGCAAGTGGCTCGAGCCCAAATGTGTACACCTATGTGGAGTAAAGAACCTGTTAATGGTTCCCTGGAGTTCAGCCTGGTAGCGCTGGAGCACAGAACGGCTACAAGGACATCACAAACGACTTCCTGAGGTCCTTGTCAGCTCTCAGGTCGCTGTCCCTGGAAGAAATTTGTCTGGCATGCGCTTTGAAATACGCTGTGGGAGAGGCTCTGTGTGACGTGGTAGGTCATGGTCATCACAAACCACACAACAGCCAGCGCGGAGGGCTGTGCTCTGACACTTGGCTGGCATCTCGCTCCACAGCGGGCTCGGCTTTGGCTGCTGCTGGAGACAGCGTAGCTCTTCCTCCACGGACCAGCTTGCATCTTCCTGTGGCTGGGAAGGGGATTGTTTTCTTCGCTCGGTCTGCCCTGGCGTCTGTTCGCGGTATTCATGCATTAGTGACGCCAGGGCAGCGGTGCCTTCAGTGCTCGCTTGTTCCCTCACCGAACACAAGCGACTACCAAAGCCCTTCCCGCATTTAATCCAGCAGCAAAACTTCCAGTGACTTCAAAGCTGCAGCAGCACAGCTTTGCTCTTCTGTGTGGAAGGAAGGAAGGAAAGAAATGGCTCACAATTCCCAGATCAGGTTACCAAGAAGGGCGCTATGAGGCTGTTAACCTTTGAGAGGCAGAACACTCTCCGCTTTCCCTGGAGAACCTTTTTCTGAAGATCAGAGTATATTCCTTTGTTTTATCATTTCCTTCCTGACCAATTAAAATCAAATACCTATGGTCTGCGTGAGGCAGCTTTCAATCACTGCCATTTAAGCTTTGCTGTTCAATAACCAACCTTCAGCATTTTTTATTATTTCAGCACTAAAAGAAAAAAAAATATTTTAGTGAATACGCGGACTGATGTTTTGATCTCTTTGGCTACATGTATGAGGCATGCAGAGGCGCACTGGCAGGAAGCGTGGGGGGAAATAAGCTATTAAGGTGTCCCAGAGCATTCATTTTTCATTTGTAATCTATCATCCAAGATACATTTGCTTTGGAATTGCCAGGTACCACGCTACGTTCTGTAATCGAAAGCACTGAAGATAAGGAGAGAGGGCCATTGACAACACATGCTTTGGATAAAAGCAGCTATAAAAATAAAGGTAATGACCACAACAAGGACGAGACAAGCACGGACAGTAACAGATTGGGAATGACCAGAAAGTTCATGAATAGTCACACTACAGGAAATGGTGTGGTCAGCTTTGGGTTGTGAAATCTAAGCCAATTTTTTTTTTCGTTTTCATACTGTTCATTTTATTTTTACTATGTGTTAACACAATACATTTCCCATTCCTACTCTACATACAGTCTGTTTTCTTTCTAATAGATTGCTATTTATGCTTTATGACACGAGCTCTAAGCCAGTTTAAGGATGCTCCTGTTAAGAGCCATGGATGATGAAGTCAGATGTTTGTTTCACGCAATTTTAATTTTCTGTGCAAAATCTTCAAAGTCCCATTTTTCTCAGCTCAAGGAAAATCAAACAGGAGACTGCATCTGTGCTCGGGTCTCCAGCACTTCAGCCAGTACTTACTTAGCTCTCACCGTGTCTCAGCATCATGCATCTGTGAGCTTTACTCTCCTCGGTGTTATCTTGCTTCTTTTTCTGTGTTAGCTCAGTCACACTCTTGTGGCTGCAAAGACCTTCAACTCATTGGGCGAAGGTTTCCCGTGAGCCTGAAACTCTGGCCCAGGATGCCTCTGATCCCTTGGGCTGCTGAAAACCTTCCGTTGCCTCCCAGTCCTAGCTGTTCTCTCCTTGCTCGTCTCTCTGGTCCTGCCCTGCGGTTTCTCCCGGCTCCACCTCCAGGTCCACCACAGCGTTTGGTGTGTTTGGCATTGTGTAAGCAAAGCAAAGCTGTTGGCGGAGCAAGATGTTCTGTGGATTTAAATAAATCAGTCAAATGATGTCCATTTTGTATAAACTATCCCTATTTAATCTTTAAAAGGCAGATTTCTTTGTGAGGACAGATATCCAAATCAGAGTACCGGTTATAGAGGAATGTGTTCAGCTTGGAGGGCATTTGAAACCAGCAGTGCCTAAAGACTGATGATGAGGAGCTTAGACCTGCTGCACTTCACTCAGCTTAATGTTTTACCACTGGAAGTATTGGCAGTTTGGTTTCCTCTGCTGTTTCCTTTTTTTTAAAAAAAAAAATTGTTGTCTTCCTTTAAACACTACAACAGATACAACCATAAAATCCCCGCTTAAGCTCAAAAGAGTAGATATATGCCTGTAGAGAAAATGTAACATAATGTTGGTTCTGACTAAAGAAGAGCTCAGAGTGCTTATCATGTCCTGTGCCACAAAGATGAGGTACAAATGCCCTAAGTTATTTATTGTGGCAGTATCACACTCAAGCACTCTGAACCAAAAGCCTCTCAGTGACAGAGTGTCTAGTTATTATAATCGGTGTCTAATATCCGTCAGCTTGAAGGTACTAGAATAATTCCAGGACGGCATTCCTGCTCATCTCTGTCTAGGGGATATAACAGCGTGTGCAGGTCTCTATCCTGGCCATAACGGGTGTTTCAAGAGAAGAAAAAGGAACTCCTTTTTTAACCAGCCCTGCTGGGAACTGGGTACGAATTACTGCTGTGGAGTAGTGCTTGTCCTCCAAGACCAGACGTTTCTGACCGGGAAAGGGCTGGTGAGAGGATGTGTGCTGGGGAGAAAGCGGCTGGGCCATGGGGACGCACCGGAGGGGCAGGTGGCCGAGGACCACGTAGGCCGGGAAGAGAGGAGCGAGCCCAGGCAAGGGCTGGAAATGCAGTGTTACGAGGAAGCTGGAGGCACATTTCAGCGGGAGCTTTACAAGGTAATGCCTCCGTGGTCTGGAAGATGTATTGCAATGCTTTCATTGTGACTGATGCAGTGCTCAGTGCAGAGCTATCTTCCAGTTTAGAACTATAAACGTGACTGGAAAGCTAATGTCTTCTGTTGTATGTACCAGAGGAAGAAGTGCAGGTGAGTAACAAAAGCCCCAGATATCCCAAAATATAATGTGACATAATAAATGTGTGTGTGCTTAATGTCAAGGAACTGGACAGTGTGTGCAGCTAGATAGGGCAGTTCATGGGGGAAGAGGAGGAGCGGGGTTTGGGGAAGGTGGGGTGTTCTGGTTTGTAAATGTATGTGAATAGTCATCCCTGAAAGAAACTAGGTGTTTTTAAAAACAACTACTGCAAAAAGTATTACATGACAAAATCAGGAGAGAAGAAAAATCTTGGTTCCTGTTTCTAATTACAAACATCTGTGTGTAAACGAAAGCCACTTCTCCCTCTATAAGAACATCTCCTCCGTGCGCCTGACTCCTGAAGGACAGAAATCCGGTATGGATGCTGTAAGGCCGACCACAAAGTGAACCGGACTGCCAACATGCTCATATTCCAGTTGCTACCGGTCTTCCTGTTACTCCCTCTCCTCCTTCCCCTGCCTGTAAATTAAAAAACCCGCTGCCCTCCAGGCCTGGGGCCCGAGCGGCTATCTCCAGATATACGGCAGCCCTGCTAAAGCGGAAGGGGGTCTGTTAGGCTCGCGGGGAAGCTGAGGACGGAGCTCAACGGTCTCCCTACAAAGCAGAACGGGTGACAGGCGTATAAATAAAGCCCAGATAAGAAACGTGGCCAGCGACAGCCAGTGGACCAAGACATCCGTGGGCTCTGCCTGACAAGGTAAAACTTGGTGAACTGAACTTTGGAGCCTCTGAAGAAAGAGTAGATGAAAGGCCAGCGTGTGCATGGCGAGGGGGGATCGCTGAGGCTGAATTTGGTTTGTTAGTGCTTGCCCCACAGGACTGACTGTGATTTGCCTCTCCAGCCCTGGCAGATTTGCCGAAGTCTGAGGGCAACTAGCAAACTACGAGTGGAAACAAAAGAGACAACGTGGTGCTGAGCAAGGTAAGCTAATTGTGACACACCTTTTCGTAGGCCATAAAGCCTGGGTTATTAATTACTGAATGAGACTTTGCTGGAGAAAAGCAGCTGGTGAACAGGTTTCTTGAAAGACCGTATATTGCTGAAGGGTAACACTCTCCTTGCATTTATCTACTTTCCAAGAGTCCTACCTGCTTTCCAGCATGGGACAGCATGCTGAAGCACCCTTCTTGGCTACTGCACTATAAAATATGGGTGCATTTCGTGCTATGGAAGTGCTGTGGTTTTTGTTCCGTCTGCTGCAACTTTTAAACCTTTCAGCTGCAGACTGCTGCTGTGTTCCTCTTCAACCTCTCTTCCCTTTTGTTTCTGAACACAAACTGACTTTGGAGTGAGCGATTTCTGTGCTTGCGAAGTGTGCTGTGGTAAAGAGGTATATTTGTGAAGCCATCTATCTGAGCAGAGTCGTTCCTCCTGGGAATAACGAATGGAAATTCTCCTGCGGATGATGTATGGTACCCAAACGTCTTCTTTCAAAGCGCTACTAGGACTGGAGTTCCCCTAGGACTGGTCTGAATTGATCCTTCCTTCTCCAGCCTTCCTGTGTAGTTTTAATTGAGCTGTAATTCATCTATTTCTTTAAAACAAATCGTTTTCCTAATTTACTCGGAGACGCATCCTTTAATTTCAGATAGGGCTACACGGATGGCACGCTGTTTGCAGTACAGCCAAGCTGCAACCTTTCAAAGAAAATGAACGGGGTTTCTCAGATGCGCTTTGCTCCTGCCCTTTTCCAGAGATAGGTGAAGGGTGAGTCTGCCTGTCACCAGCCGGTACGTGGGTCATTCCTGAAGCACAGGCTCTGCAGCTCCCTTAGGACTGATTTTAGTCCCGCACTATAGAACCTCCTTTTATTATCACTGTATAATCCTCTTTTAACGAAGCCCACCGATTGGAAAAGAAGATATTCACAGAATTAGTGTCTTGCCTATTCAACAGATGTCTGCATGAGCGCTGAAAACTGTCACGGCAATTAATATTGTCTTGGGCAAAATAATATGACCTGAGCTATGCAGTGCCAAGAACTGTAGAGAGCAGAGCAGCCACAAAACCCTGGAAGTGAAAATTAATTAGAAAAATAAATTTTTTTTTTTTCCAGTGGAATGAACTGCAGCCAAAAGAAACGCAGATTTCGTAGAGAAACACAGAACTTTTTGACAACGATAATCAGCTGCGATTTGCTGCTGTGTTTTCCTTAAGCCGTTCCAGGTGTCCCACTTGTTGACTTTTTGCTGGAAGTGCAGTCTGTTGTCTCCAGCATGCCTGAAAGAGCCTACCTGAGGCAGCTGCCTTTAGGCCTTGGGCTTAAAGTGCTTTTTTTTTCCTCTTTGTGCTGATTTTTTGGGTTATGCAAATTACTTTTCAACGGCCTCAAAGAATTCTGTTTCATAGGATGCCCAAACGAATAAAATATCTTTATTACAGTGCTTCTTAAAATTAACTAGATGTTCATTTTAAAGGTCTCTCTTTAGACTCACAAGATGCCATTTCTGTGCAGAGATACTTAGGTCCCCAGAAATTCTGTGGAGCTGAGCACATTCGCTCCCCAAATCACCTCACGTCTGTCACAATCTATTCCTATTGCACTTTATTTAACCATTTCTTCCTACAAAATTATGAAATTTAAGTTTCCCTCCACAAATTTCCCCTTTGAAGGAAGTCATATAGAGATTTCCATTCCTCAGTTTGGATGTGTGCTAGCAAACAGCCCCATGTTTGCACCCCTCCTGTAATCGAGCGTCTTCGTTCCTCACCCGAGGCAGCTGGGTGTGAGCGCCTGCCTCCCAGGTGCAGCTGGTTGCTGGAATGCTTTGTGGTGGCCTGGAGAAGGGGACTGGGGAAAGGCTGTGGTGGATGTCGTGCTGCAGGATAGCTTCAGCTTGGAACGGACCCTTCTGGAGGTCAGCTGGCCCAGCATCACGCAGGTAAGGGACGATCCCGTCCCCAAAAGGTGTCTGTTTGGCTTGGTAGCACCAACTGATGGGTCTTACGAATGTTTGAGATTCAGTACCGGTTACACCAGGGATCTCTGTTTTTATATAATCGCTGTATTAATGAGAGTGTTAGAAATAAACTCTGCAGAGTGCAGTGCTAAGCTGTGACTTGAGAGCAGTATTCAAGCAGTAATGTAAAAAAAAAGATATATTTTATTTTGCTGGGATATCGGTTGACAAGCTGACAATAGGTATTTACCCAGTGTTTTTCCTGGATGTAATAATGTCCAGTACAGCTTTTTCATCCATTCAGCTGCCAGTGGGGATCAGGATGTTCTGTACAGGGAAAAATAATTCTCACAGTCTGTTTTGAAGAGCTTTTTTGTTAAGTTTTTATTGTATAACGGAGAGTCTAGGCTGCTTTAATATTATTAGCTAGTGTCCTAGCTAATTCAGCTGCCCATATTTCCTAATCCTTCCACAATGAAGCAAATATGTTTTTAATTTCTTGAGAGATACCAGAAAACCCACTTAAAACACACAGCAAGGCTGAACAAAAAAAAAAAAAAATTCTTGTAAAATTAAATAGAATGCAGTAATACTGAGAAGGCATTTCAAAGACGGTGAAGCCGATACAGAAAGGTAACTCCAGCCAGCGACTGGAGTTTCAAGTGCTGTTTTAAAGTGCTTCCATGTTTTTATGCTCTTCTCTTTGACCTTTAGTTCAAGGCCATCTGTGCTGAGCAGCAGACTTCTCTTGGTCCCTTGAGTGGCTGGTGAAGATAGGCTTCAGTATACATAATGAGGAACAAAATGTGTTGGAAGAGCACGCTTTCAAACCTTCCCCCTTCCAGATAAAGTGTGATAAAACTGCTTTAGCCCTTGAAGGAGCAAGTCTATTATCCTTTTGATAGCTAATTTAATTCCTGGTTATTTATTGTGCTGCATGAGTTGGGAAAACAGATTCAAACGCCTTTTGGAGGGTAATAAGAAATCATTATCAGGGGAAAAAAAACCCAAACACTATGGAAAAAGAAAATAGTTGAAAGATGAGGCAGAGGAGAGAGATGGAAGTGCCTGCCTGACGTGGGTTGTGTAAGGAGGTTGGCGACCTGAAGGGGGGAGGTGAAGGCAAGTGTGGTATCTGGGGAGGGGATAAGGTGAAGAACTTGGCTTCAGGGAAAATACATTGTGGTTTTAGGCTTGATTGTTGTCTCAAGGTTTCAGCAGTTTGTGCTTTTCACTGTCAGACAAAAAGGCCTGTTTCAATTTCCGTATGTGAAGAAGTTGGGGAGAATTGTTAAATCTGAGTCTGTTTTTTTTTTGTTTTTTTTTTTTTCTCCTGAGCCTCAGAGATCTATGTAATTTATTTGATTTTATCTCTTGTTCCCATAGACCTTTACCTCTAGATATGGCCACAAGGCGTTAATTTGTGTAGATCCCCTGCTGTCTCCTATTGTTGAATTTGGAGGATGGCATTGTGCTCCCTAAGTGAACAGCCAGCATCAAAACAAGTCATTTGTATGGTAATCCAAAAAGAGATAATTTATTGGCACATGCCAGGTTCCTGGCACAGAAGAGTAGGTAAATGTTCTGCCAGCAAGCTAAGGGAGCAGCAAAGCTACTCATGTTTGCAGGACATCTTGCATATTAATACAGATTTTCCTTCAAGTTCATCCGTGCTACCAGTTTAGTGAGCGCAGCGCGGTTACCGAAGTCCACATCTCTGAAATAAGCATCTTCTCCTCTCGTGATGTGTGTTGTAGCACCGCAGTTGCTGCCAATCTCATTTGATGACTGCTGTGTGTTAACAATTTTCCTAACATAAAGCCAGCGAGCTAACACCGCATCTTTCTGCTCTGGTTGGGCCGTGGACTGGGACACAAATTTCAAGGCACCGCAGCTTTTGGTGGGGTCGGCCCTGTGAAACTTGAGAGACTCTCTGCCATCGCAGGGTACTTTGGGAAGTAGATATCATGTGGGCGCGTGTTCCCGCCCTCGGCTGACTCTCCAGCTTGCGGTTCCTTGTGGAATCACAGGGCTGCTGTGCGCGGGGAGAGGAGCTGCCGGTCCAGGGGATGGAGGCTGTGGTGGCAGCAGCACCTGAGAAGCCATTTTTTTCCAGAGGCAAAGCTGTCAGGACTGACAGGTTGTTAGAGATTTGTTTTCACTTATGAGCCGTGAAATAAAGCTCATCTCCCCGGCAATTTACTGCTGTGCGGTCCCATTGATTTTTATAGGAGTTGCCCGGTGTTTCATAGCAGAATGTAATTCTGTTTTTTCTCTTGGACCTTTCTGATTCGCCTATTGTTCACTTAATGGTTCAGTCAGAAGCCCACTGAGCTTTTTACAGTATTTAAATGGGAGACATTAGCATAGCATGGATGCTTTAATGCATTTATAGATGAATCTTTAATATATATTTATTGATCAAGGCCTTGTATGGTAACAGAGTACTGCCCTCCTCATTTACACAGCCAGGAAACTGAAACACAGGAAGGGAACACAGATTTATTGACTGATCAGATGTCGCTAAGCTTTCCTTACAAGCCTGGACATGGTATCCTGTGAGGGAGCTGGAACTGGCCGGGAAGGTATCTGCGATTGCTAATGCAATATTAAACAGAAATCCTCTCTACTTAATCCTCTTATTAGGTATTGTGTTACTCCAGCTGCTGGCGTGTTCGCAGCCCGTTGGTAAGAGCGAGTAATGAAGTGATCTGTCATTTTAGGAGAACGTTGTCAATGATTTGTGCAAGAAGGGATGATGTATCGGTCAATTTGTGGCGATACTGTGAAAGAGATGATGCCCATACGGGCCCAAACCCTGTGAGGGATGGGGAAAATTTATGACAGGTTTACCATTTTCTGCCTCTGACAGCGAGACGTATGTGCTGTCTCACAGAGGATGAATGCAGTTTGCTTGCTGGCAGCTGAATTATTGAATACAGTGATAGAAAATGTGGAAGGCTTTTATCTCCCTATGCATTTGGAAAGAACTGGACAAACCAAGCCTCTCTGGGAGGGCCGAAGCCTTGCTGCTTTGTTCCTCTGTCTTCCTCGCGTGCGGTCACTGCGGTGAAGTGCGTGGGCTTTAGAGGCAGAGCTGAACTCGGCGGCAGCGTGCGCCCAGCCGCTCACGCCAGGCTTGCGATGGGAAGGCAGCGTGGTGTTGGGTGGCTGTGGAGACGGGGTGAAAATGGGTGGCTGTGGAGACGGGGTGAAAATGGGTGGCTGAGTGACCAGAAACAGAGCCCTGGAAACCGAACCGGGCAGCTGCCTCGGCTTCTGGGCACAGCTGTCCCAAGAACGCAGCACCAGGAGGAAAAATAGCATTTATGAAAGCAAGTACTGAAAATCAGAACTTGACTCTCTAATTTTATTCAAGACAAATACCGCTTTCTGTAAGAGGCGTGTAGTACAAAACTCAGCTGCCTGTGACCAGAGTAAGAGACTGCGCAGTATGAGCAGGTCACACCGACCGTGTTCTGTGTCTGTGTGTATTTGGCTATAGAAAGTGTTAATTGCAAAAAGAATTAGCAATTTATGAAATTGCAGGTTTTCTGTGCTCACATGAACCAAACGAGCAAGGTGTGGGACAGCCACATAGAAAGAACAATGACGATTTCCCTTCCCCACCTCCAGATGCTTAAAATGCGGTTGACCCATGCTACATCTCAAACTGTGCATCCTGCTATGAAAAAAGCCACATCTGTGGCACGCCAAAGAGAACCAAGGAACTTTTCTAGAAAGCCAGGGCTCTTCAGAATATCCATGACTCCTTAGCAGTTTCCTAAGATAGAGGAATTTCAAACAATCTCTTCTTTTTTTCCATCCTATAACTTTTAATAGTTTGAGATGTGAAACCTTTGCTACTCAACGGGATGAAAATGCCCCTTTTTCCTTCTCTCCTTACAGCACTGACTGTAATCCCTCTAATGCAGGTGTCCCACCAACAACGTGGGTTAGATGTGCAGCTCAGGCTTTGAGTTCAGGTTAATTCAATGGTGATATTGTCTGCAAAGGGCTCAAACCCATGAGGGTGTAACGGGGAGATCTGAGGTGGCGATGCCATTCGTGTGGATTTACGTGAAGATGTGGAAGCCCAGTCCTCCTACGAACGACTGTTAAAGGCTGGAGACCTAAAGAGCATAAATAAAAACAGGGTAAGGAAGGATAGGAGAACTGGGTCACGTTTAAGTAGCGGTAAACCAACAGTTCTTCACGTTAACTGAGGCAATATGGCATGACGGTCTGTCTGGATGGGGAAGGTAGCGGGTAGTAAGGTAAATTGTGAATTTAATGCCGTTTGCTGTGAGGACAAGCCCTGAGGGGAATGTCTGACAGCGTGGAGCCACCATGCAGAATAACCTGGTGAACTGCTAATGACATTACAGTCAAAATCAATGTGGAAAATCGAAGCAAGGCTAGGAGTTTTGACATATTCTTTCCTCATCCTTGCACTGAGTCACCTTGCTTTGTAACAGAACCACCAAATAACCCACGCCATCTCTTAGTTGGTTTTTTTGTTTTGTTTTGTTTTGGACTAGCAGAGCTGGATGTGTCTCCTGGCAAAGTTTATGAACCTCTATACAAAAACACCAATGTGAAACTGCTTTCTAAATAACTTTTCTGTTATTTTTAAACTACAGCAGAGTATCAGGCTGTCCAATATTCTAATTGTAAAGAAGCTTTCTCCAGAACAGATCTCTGCGTCTTTTCAGGAATGATATGGTTCATGGCTTTGCACATTTATCACTGAATTATAACGCTTCTACAAAGACTTTCTTCAATTACAGCATTATTTTCAACAATTTTTTAAAAACCCATCAAAATATTGATCTTGAGATTAGAAACATCTCAATGTTTTTCATTATTGCATTACATCCTCTCATTTTACAAGGAAATCGATCCAATAACGTGGTCGTCTGACATATCAGGAGAACAAGAAGTGGAACACTTCCCACTTTTTTCTTCTAGAGCATACGTTCATTTCTAGTACCTGGTGGTTGTTCCTGTGGTAAAATAGAACACGCCTTTAATCCTTGTTTAATATCAAGACCTTGCTTAGCTGTGACTGAACCACAGCAGTTTTCGTTGGCACCACCACTGCCCGTCACAGACCGCGCTGGAGGTGTGCCGAGGCGCCTGGCAGCGGCCCGCCTCCCGTTTGCACTCTGCGCTGACTTTAAATGAATGGCTCGATCCCTCTGCGTCCTCCCAGATACTGGTGTGACTCTCTGGCTTTCCGTATCAAATTACTAGTAAAGCCAAGTCCAGGCAGGATTTGTTTGGGTGTGAGGACACGGTTTAGTGCTATAAACCATCTCAGCTTCGTGTACAGGAGCTGTAATATCGTATCTGAGCTGTTGGAGGATTTCCTGACCTGCAGAATGAATTCCACTGAGTTTTATTTTTTTTTTTCCAGTGGAAAAATTTGAGTGTTATTGTTTCATGTATTTTTTTATGGCCAGAGCATACTGTTATGATCCTCTTGGCTGACCTCGCAGTTTATTGCAGGCAGTAGGACTTCTCTCATGATGCCCGCGCTGGGGCTGAACTGGGAAGACCTTTAAAAGACGTCTAGCAATCCAGAATTCCCGACAGCTTTTAAAATAATTGCTGCAATGACTAATTAACTCAATCACTAAAGGTTTACACCATATTTCTGGCCTGCATTTTATTGTGGAGTTTTCTTCTGGTTTTCACTGGGATGCTGAGGACTCGTCTCCCACCAGCTGGCTGCCTCTGCGGGGTCTCCCAGCCTGCAATCGCATCACCCTGCCGTTGCCCTCCGGAGCTGACTGTGGCCTGAACTTTCTTTCTATAACTTGAGTTTTCCCATCGCTCACCCTGTTCCCTGAATGGTCTCCAGTGTTTTGATGAGTGGATGCTAGGCTGTCACGGAATGCCAACAGCTGCTTGCTGCTGCCAAATCCAGGAGTGATGTAACGTCTCCCTTTGAGTTCATACTTTCTCTCCCATGGTGTCACTCTCATTATCCCTCTTTGCCACAGCGTCGTGATGGGAGCTGCACTCTGGGAGCAGGAAAACCAAGAAAGAGCATTTCCCTCTGCTGCTCTTCCTGTACACCCACAAGGCTGGAGCTGTGGGCCATCTTCAGTTTATTTTTAGCTCACATAAACACATTAATTTATTGATTTAGCTAAGCATCCTGCATTCCCTGTATCCTAGAAGACATCCTATGGCAATGAGGACCTGCCGTGTGGGTCCTCCTTCCCACCACCAGCTCATCTACCACAAGGGACCACAGAATCTGGCACTAAGCGACGCGTGCCAGGCAGAGATCAGAATTGGTTCGGGGTGAGCAGCTGCAGAGCAAGCGGTTCCCCAAGGCCTTGCGTGGTTTGCCCTTAGCCTTTGCAAAAAAATACTGGAAGCCCCTGAGGAATCAGGGTTTGCATCACGCCAACCTGAGCTCCAAGAGGCTGGCAGGGAGTCATGGGAAAGCCCCACAAATGGTTGCTGGAGCGCATTACGGAGATTGCACACTGCTATTGTCAGCCAAGCCCAGAGTCTCTTGGAAAGTTGATCTTCAGTCAAGTAACTCTTGTCTGCAGTGAACAGGCCCTTGATTAAGGACAGAACAGGCTTTCACTGAGACTTTCTTGGCTGATTCACACTAGATGCGGACTTGTTATGCTTGCTGAAGTAAACATTGCATCTGCAGTGAATACCGGCTCGGACAACGCACAATAGGAGCCTTTATTCTGCAGCTTCTCGTTCTGGTCAGTTTTGTTGTCTCTCTGGCCTCTTGCTGGAGCCACAAGTTATCCAAGTGAAGCTGCGCAGCCTGACAGTAACCAAAAGGACATCGCCAAAGCTGCCTGGGAGCAGCAGGGCCCACAAGCCTGCAGAGCACCTGCTTACCGTCATCTCTCAGCAATCGGAGAGAACTAAGCAGCAGCTTACTTTGGTGTGAAGATCAGGTGCTGGTAGATAGTTTGTACCTGCAAATAACTCTGGAAGTGGCTTTTTCCATGCTGGAAGTGTGGCAGGAGACAGACCATGTTCTCCATGGGCAATGCTGTACCATTACCATAACCGATTGAAGCGTGTGGCTCGTTACGGCTGTGAGAGACTGTGAAAAGACAGAGCCCTTTGCATGCTGTAGGTACCTGTACCTTCAGCTATGGTCTTCTCCCTCCCCAGGAGAGCTGCAGCTGGAGAAGGGCCTCAGCTGCAACGACTGCAGATGTTGGCCTGCTCCACTTCATGGAAAGCGCCATGCTGGCTCCTAGCTCCCTCCCTTTGGCACCTCTGCTGTGCTACATTAAATCGGAGCACGAACGCGTCATTAGAACTACAGCAAAGCATCGCGCTCCTGAAAGATCAATAACCATATTCTAGTGTATTGACTGCAGTCAAGTTTTATTATGCCTCAAATAATTAAATACGGCAACCGTGACATTAAAAATACAGGCCAACTTACCAAAATAATTGTATTCTGAAGATTATGTACATATTATACATTTTACAGTATTTTTTATACATAAGGTAAATCTGTATGATAACTAAAAAACCCAAAATACTTGCTGACAAAAATATTCCTATGAAACATAAGCACTGTGTCTGGGACATTTAGGAAAATTGCAAAGAATGGAAACCAGCTATAAAACATAATATAATTGAGTTAGTAGAAAAATGAATTAAATTACATTCATATAAAAAGTTAAACTAAAACCGTTGCTATGCATCAGTATTAAAAAAGGGAAAAAAATCCCAACCCCTCTCCTTTTATATATTAACACACTTTTGTGGGGAGCTACTGTGCGCCTCATTTCCAGCAATGGGGCGTAGCCTAGGAAATCCAGATTCCCATTCTGGATGGGAATTCTTCCAATATACATTAAATAACCGGGGGCTGTACCAACACAGATACTGTACGTACTCATGCACTGGGATTACGATCATGGCCTAGCAAGGCACTGTTTCTGTGTCTTTTCCCCCCAACGCTTACATTTCAGCATGCAGTACTGGAGATGTTTGCTGTTAAAAAAAAAAAAAAAAAAAAATCCTGTGGAATTTGGCTCTAGCCTGCTTTCCAGACTAGGGGACAGAGAAATCCTTCCAGTCTAGACTTATAAATAAATAAGTAACAGAAGGTAAAGGCCTTAGTTCAACATCTTGCACAGATCATGCTGCTCAGTTAAGATGCCTTAACTCTCTCTACAGTCTCCAAGAAGCGTGTCACTGGCACTGAGGTGATGTAATTACATTTGCCCGGTAAAATATTTTATCTGTTAACAAGGATGGCAAAGTTGTTCCTTCTGGAAATCTTCATTCACCTGACAGCTGTAGTGTTTTGATTTGGCAGAATGGATCTTCAAGTCTAAATGGGTTTCTAGCTCACATCTCGTCTCGGCGTACCACCATTTGCATCATGTGCTGTGTAGTGCATGTAATTGAAGTACCTAGGTCTACTCATTAAAATAAATGCATAATCTAACTGTATATAAACAGCTGCTAAAATTAACAGCTATTAACCTGGCTGCATTTTGAAGGCTTGTAAAACTTGCATATTTTATAACTATTGTGCACCTGTAAAAGGCCTGGTCCTGCGAATAGCTAGGCACGTGCTTATCTTCAAGGATTTGAAGAATCTCAGGAGATTGTAATAAATTAAACTACCCCGGGCCTCTACGGGTGCCGCAGGTCGCGCCTGGAACAGGCAGCGTGGCCAGCCGTTAGTCACAGACGTCGTGTCAAGGAAGACGAGGAGAGATGGAGCGACTAACGTCGGCTGGGTTTAGGCACTAGATAGATTCTCACAGATGTTGAATGGAGCTGAAATGAGACCAAACATCTGTCAGAGGTGGACAAGGTGGAAGCGTATTCCAAAATGGCCTTTATAAAACATGCCCAGAATGATGAAAAATTAAACCTGTATGATACCTGTTTATGTACAGCTTTGATAGAAAAGAAATCCTAACCTAGAGTATCAAAATACCGTGTTCATATAAACATAGGAGAGCATCTAATAGAAAAGTAAAAAGTGTAAGACACAAACTTTTTTTTGAAATTAAATAGCCTAAAAAAAAGTTCTTAAAAAAACCCAAAACACAACAGGAATTTGTGTGCTGCCAAAGAAATGAAGAGAACTACATCTCCCCTCGTCTACGAGTTTTTGCTGCAACAGCTCTGCCTTCTTCCTCCTCCTCTTCCTCTTCATAATTTTCTTCATGAACTTCTTTCTGGTTGTTTTCTTCTTGCATTTCTTGCTCTTGATCTGCTCCTCCATTATTCTTTTCATCTGCCTGCTTCAGGGGAGGGGAATAAAATCAGATTCAGCGCACGTACCAGTTCCCTTACGGTTTATTTTGGGGCCATGAGATGAAGTTAAGGAAAGATGACTGTCAGCTGGAGTTGTTGGAGCTGATGGACAGAACAGGAAAAGATTTCCAAAGGCCTCCAGGCAGCAAGAATGGATGTGGGGGTGGAAGGATGAGCAAAAGGGAGTTGGGACAGTGTGAAATTTTGAGGTCTAAGACCTAAATAAAGTACAGCCGTTATTACGTAACATTGCTGTGACGTGATCACGGCTATGTTGGGTGTTTAATCCCATCAGCGAGTCTGCGGGTTTCCACAGTACTTACGTTCTCATCGTTTTCACCATACGGCTCTTCCGCATTGCGTTCCAGTTCTCGTTTCTTTTCTTCAGTCAAATCTTCCTGGATCTGCAAAGCACAGATGTAGTGTATGTTTTAATTTCCATTAAAAAAGTAGTCTGTGGCATAAATGTACGCATTTCCACAGCTACGCTTTTCCAGAATGAAGACTCAGAAGAAAAGGAGGAGAGGACATGGAGAGGTTAAAGGAGGGAAAAAACCCCAAACCACCCAGCAATGGGGAAACTCACTTCCTCTGAGAGCATACTTCACTACAATTTTCACAGACCCTCCCATCATCAGCTAACACGTTCAGATTTCCAGTCCATGTTTTCACTTTACAGAGATATTATCTTCTCCTTATCCTGCGCAGTGAGAGTGCCACGACACAGCAGAGTGTCATTGCTGACACTTCCACTGCGGACTCCTAGAACTATTTCAGTTCCAGCATGCGACGCAGGTATTTAATGGGAACTTTGTCCACATTTTCCCAGCAGTTGAGCGATGCTTCTGCCAACTGCTCCTGGAAAACCACAAAAGAGCAAGGCGGGATCAGGAGCAAAGAATAATCTCTTCCAACTCTATCCTCGAAGAGAGAGCAGGCCACACTAGATCTGTTCTCCACATGTTCAGATCTTGATCTATCACTGCTTTATTTATGTCAGCACTTTCCCTCACGTCCATGTCTTTTTATGGTTAGGTGCAAATTTGAAAGAGGCGTGCTTGTTTTTCTTTTGGCGAACGCTGTTACGCACGTCTGGTCCAAATGGCGTCCTGCAAGCTGGGTAAGATGCTTCCCTAAGGCCGTACAGCTCTCCCCATAGAAAAAACCTCTCTTCACCTGGCTGGGAAGCATTCGGCACCCAGTGCTTACTTCCAGTAAGCACACTGGTCATAGCCCTTTATGAATCGTGTATGAAATTACTTCCTGTAAGCCAAAGAGAGCTTGCCAAAGGCCAACTACTCCCAGTTCCTAATGACCTGGTTTGATTTAAGTAACTGTATTTCAAACTGATTAATTCTCAGTGCACACCAGCTAATCTAGACAAAGTGTTCCCCATAAGGGAGTAATCAGGAGCAGTTTCTATTGCTTTTTGTAAATCATTATGTATGAAGTAGAAAACACCAATTGCTTAGGTCCCTGCTGAAGAACTGCAGGTCAGTTACGCTCGCGCATGCATAACGAGCGTGCCATTCAACATAGGAAGGAACAAGTCCCTTCCCCTCCTTTTCTCCTCCAGTTCAAAGCTTCCTTACTTGACTCCACAAATAGTAGGGGCTTACATCACTTTGATTGCTTAGGAGGAACACAGATAAATCAAAGTCAGAGCAAAAGAGTAAGTAACTGGCTGAGAAAGTTTACCCAGAACAGCAGTGTACGATTAGAGACGCAAAGTTAATGAGGTTTTCAGTGACCTTCAGAGGGCTTGAGGTTTTCAGGAATTTTTCTTTGTGTTGTGAGTGGCTTAATCTCTTCAATTATTGCACAATTAATACCATGTTGCATGGAAGACTAACAGATTGCAGCAGATAAGCATAAGTAACACTAAATATGTCCAGAAGTGGACAGCAGGGTAATGCTGGGTTTCACAAAGTCAAGACAAAAGTTTGCAGTTCTAAAAGACACCAATGCTGACGGTTAATGGAGATGTGCCACGCTGCCCGAGTCCACGTGTGCCTTGTGTCTGTCTCCTTACCTCCTCTTCTCCCTCTTCCTGGTACTGTTCATCCACATTATCTTCCTGCTGGTCTGGATTTCCTGCCATCTGCAGAAAGATTATATAAAAGTTCAGTTCTATGTGCATGCTTGTTAACTTTAGAAGACCGAAGGTTAAAGCTTCTTGTTCTGGAACAAAAGCTTTATGTAAAGCTAAAGTAACAACAATAGCATAAGAAGTTATAGTGCGCTTATTAGAATTAATGGTAGCCTGGCTACATGATTTGTAACTGCCCTAAATTAAAAAACAGGCAGCAGAAAGATGATAAGAAAAATCACTTTACAGAATAAAGCAAGACTTTCCATACCAAGCAGGAAGGCAGTGAAATATTCACAGCATTACAACACCAATGCCATCAAAATACAGATTATCTCTGCCCAGAGGAGCTTACGGTTGAAATGCACAGCACTCGCTGGAATGCCCACGGAAAGAAGTGACACCACTGCTCGCAGCTGACTGAGTGTCAATGGCATGGAAGTGGCAAAGAAGGGATTTGTGGAAAGACATGCAGACTATGAACATGAGGATTGCTCTGCAGGGGCTTGTGTGAAGGTAAATGCAGGGGCCCTCAGCTGTGGGACTACAGAACCTCACTGAGTGGAGCCAATGATGAGAGACATACCAGTGTATCACCAGGAGTAACTCCACACTTCTACCTGCTTGTGTCGTGGCTTAAAAGAGATCTTTAAAACTCAAAGGTCAGCATTCTCTCACCAAGCTGTGCTACACTGTCCTGAGACAGGACCTACAGATGCTTCCTTTCCCTTTACTGACCACAAGGTGCTCTTCCATTCCTGGATGTCCTTGTTTCTGACTGGCTTCCTTGTGCTTTTCATTTTCATCCGGTAGATTTTCTTCTCTCTCTTGCTCAGCTTCCTCAAATTCATCTTCCCCTTGATTGTTGGGGTCATCAGCAGGGTTTACATCTTCCATGGCTGCCTTCTGTAATTTTCAGGAGTGTATGTTAAATATGTATTTTTATCTCACAGTCAAATTCCGTTTCACTTGAAAGCTGCCCTAGCTCGAGCCAGGTTAGAGCCAACTCCATACGCACTGGAACCAGCTGGAATCTCTCTGCAGGCGTCAGGGGCCACCAGCCCAAAGCCCAGCCAACAGAGAAGTGTCAGTTCCTGAAAGGAGGAGCACTTCAGCACTGGGCACAGACACAACTGCACTTATTTCACATACGCTGTTGAACTCCTCTTGTTTAACGTCTACTGACAACTGACAATGCCTGATAAGACCAGGTGAAAAAAGATAAGAGTTTAAATGCTCATGGCTCAAAAGAGCTGATGCCATCCTTCTGTACCAGTCTGTCTTGCAATATTGACCTTGTCTACCTTTATAATAGAAGAAAACAATGCCCACTTTTCATGATATTTGCCATTCAGAAAACAAGCATTTTCCTTCTGCTTATCATTCAGTAAAAGCATTTCCGATATGTTTATAGCTGACAAGTTAAACATCCTTTAGAAATATTTACTATACAACTTAATTTGCTGAGAGCAAGGGCAGTGAAGATAGTTGGTGGTGTGGAACATCAAACATATCAAGATGGAACTTGGATGAAGGGCACAGAACTGTCTCCTGCATCCAGATCTCTGTGCAACGGGTACCCCAGCTGCGTTCAGCACTGAGGTATGCTCTCTTTCAAGATCTCACACTACTTCTGTACTGACTCCAGCTGGTTTCACTGGCTATTGAGTTGGCTCTTACCTAACAAGAACATGAAGGATACTGTCACCACTCTTTTTGACTGACCACCAATGAGTTACTCTTGTTATTTTTTTTAATCCAAGTTTACCTGTTCAAGCCCTAGCTAAGTCTAAATCCTTTTTTCCACCTACAGCACAGATCACAGGAGTGTAGAAAAGCAACTTGCTTCCAACAAGGAAGCTTTTTTTGCTTTCTTCCCAGATCAGCAAGGACAACTTTAAATAGACCTTAGATGTAGTTTCTAACTGTCAAACTTGTCTTTCTAGCAGACCTCTGGTTCACCTTATTTCTGTAATGCGCAATTATGTTTGATGAGACTTCTGGGTTTTCACTTCAGTAACGACTGCAATCCATAGCATCTTAATTCATACTCACCGATTCATCAGCCTGCTGATTTTCGACTTGATGTTCAGGTTCTTGCTGCTCATCTGCATTATTTTGATCATCGTCTTCACCTTCATCCTGGCGCTGGTTGTCACGTTCGTAGGCTGACAAATTGTTGATATTACTATTATATTACAGCAGTTTCTAGTTAGCTTTTTTAAGAAAATCTCCTGTATCCTAGCTTCCATACGTGCTTTTAGCAGTAGGCAGCCTTTACCTGAAGAGCTTACCCAAACATAGTATGCTAACAGAATTGTTTTACTGCTGGTAGGAAACCAACGCTGAAAGATAATACCATTTGAAGAGATCAAACAAAAAAGCCCTGTAGCTTAATCAAAGGGACACTTTTCCTTTCAGGAATGTGGATATGATCATTAATAATACCTGTATTTCAGTCAGTCACTTCAGCCAGTGTTATCTGAGCTTCTGGTTTTAAATTGCAAGTTTATGTTTCACCTTAATCCAAACTGAGTATGAAATGAATATTAAAATCTCGCACGAAAGGCAGTACACAGGGAACCTGTGAATGAGGGTAGGGACATAAATTGGATCTTACCTCCTTCCTCTTCCTGAACACCTTGCTCTTCTTCCCCTTGTACGATATCATGGTCCCTGTTATCATAATGAGCCTGTTGGCTGAGAAAACGAAATGCAAATATATCATTTCACTTTCAAAAAGGTGTGGTTTTGCTTTAATAAACAAACCATCCTACTGCATCTCTGCCTCTCCCAGCACCTGCCAGAATGGGTCCCAGTTTAGCTTTCTATTACCTAGTGTTCTCTCACATCATCCTTCCCGAAACAGACTTTATAGAACAAAGACTTGCTTGTCCTACTGTACTAACTTCTGTGCTTGTATTTAACTGTATGTCAACAGGATCTACGCAAGCTAACATATTCCATAGTCAAAGCACGGACAATGAACTGGAAGCAAAGAACCTCTCAGATAAAGGGTCTTAAAGACAGACTATGTAGATCAGTTATTTTGTTGAATAAACAGCGGTTTACTTGCACAGTTGCAGGACTGAATATTTTTACTATCAATTTATGAAAGGCTTTCTCATACCAAAATCCTTTTAGAACAACAGTCAAGATAATTAATATTTCAATGTTTCAGCAAAAAAAATTTCAATGGGTTTAAGATTCCAAAAGACAAAAAATCGTCACTAATAATTTTAAACTAAGCAGAAGCAGAAGATAATGACATGGAGAGTGGAAGGCACGTAGAAACTAAAATATGAATATAGCTGCACTCACAGTAACTTTATGATACTAACAGGGTGTTGGTTTCCCCTGAAGTCATACTTATGTCTCTACAACGCAAATAATACTAGTCACTCTTGTCCCGAAAGTCCTCATGGAATTACTTAAAAACAGCATCTCACATTTAAGAGGAACTTCAGCTTAGGTACTCAATGCATATCTGATACTGGAGCTCCTCAGTACTACAAGATTGTAATTGCTGCTTAGTGGAAAATAATTACTAATTTAAAGCAAGCTTTAAGACAAGGGACATTGTATACCAGGAGCCCTTAACCTCTCCCAAGGATGTGCACAGCCATGTGTGCTCATTACTCCAGAGTTCAGAGGCTTCCATATTAAGGGGTGGGGGGAAGAAGGGAAAAAAACCCTTAAAATAGCAATCAAATTTATCCTTGGAAGAAGGAGATGAGACTCACTGAATTTAGTTTCTGGGCAGTCTAGGTTTATAGCACTAAACCAGCCTCTTTTCAAAAGAGTTATGTTGGAAGCCATAAAACCCAGAGCTCAGACCACAACAAACCCATGGAAAAGAATTTAACCTTAGCCTGTTTTTATAGAGTTTTTCTCCTTGTTTCTGCAGCTGAAGCTCTTTTTCTTGAAGCTGTTGCTGCCGTAATAGCTGTCCCCGCAGCCTTTGCTGGTGTAGGGATTCCTGATGCTCTCGTAGCTGACTGGCTTCCTCTGCTCTTTGGGCTGCAAGATGTTGCTGCTCTAGCTGTTGTTCATAAGCTGGCTTCTGTCTTTTTGTTACAGCTTTTGTTGATATTACCTGTCAAAGCAATGTGTTAGTCATAGATTAATCATCATTTCAGGGATCAGAAACAAGCACGCAGAAGCCTCTGACACGGGGCAAAGTTACGCAGACGCTACACGCAACAGGCAAAATTCCAGAACAGTTATTTTAAGTTTTCTTGTCTCTGCTTGAAGTTTAATTATGCTTTTGAACACAGACTGGAGGTGTTGGGGTGGAAAAAGAGATAATGGGCTAGGGGAAACCATGCCTTTTACACATAAATAATAATAAACCACCCCCAACAAATTACCAGCAAAGGAAATTTTGATGGCTGACCATTAAGACAGCAAATATGTTTCCATTGATTTAACTGGTAATTTCAGTAGGGGTTGCTGCGAGCCTTAAGTGAAACACTGGATATTTTTTTACAGTCAGCAGTAACTTAAACTAACTCCGGTTTCACAACTTAACCTATTGCTGCTGTTCTAAACCACTGTACCGCTTCAACGACAGCTTCTCACCACACTGGAGTTACAGAATTAATTTGCTAGGAGAGTACGTGTTTCAAAGCCCAAGGTGAGATCAGTAAAATATATTTTCCACCGGAGATCCACTCTAAAATGTAAATTCAGGACTTGCTGCTTTTATTTAGAGCTCCACAGAGCAAGACTTGCCACTGCTGCGCGCTGATTTCCCCTGGCTATGTTAGTCATGTTCATCCTGCAGTTACAATTTCCTGGCAAACGCCAGCGAACGTTCAGATGGAAACGTGTTAACAGAGGGCAGGTGTACCTGACAAGGAAAAACACTGCAGTTTGCCGAGAAGCAGCAAGTTAGTAAGGCAGGACAGCTCTCCATCAAAGTGCTGAAGAAAAGTTTCCTTCTCTGTCTTCTTCCCATGAGCTACCACAGGCTTCAAACTTAAAGCAGGAGATGGGATCCAACCTGATTGCTCTTTTTTTTTTTTTCCATCTGTTGCTTTTATCAGCAGAATTAATGTTCATTAAGCTGCACCTGGCAAGCACTACAGTAAGTGTGTGCTGAAGTTAAGCCTGAATCCTAAGCAACCAAGTGCTTTGAACACCAAATTTTCTATAAATATGACAATTTTATCTAAAAACCATAACGTTTGGGATTCAGAGCACTTGCTATAAATATGACACTGATTTTATCTAGAAATAGGTGAGTGTGATACAGGGCCATCAATTATAAGAAATGCCTCAATTTAAAAGGCAAATCTAATTAATTAGTAGAAGAGAAGAGAGCTCCATACCTCTGAATGAAGATGATCACCCAACATATTGGTTTCTTCTTCTTTCTGTTCCTGTTTTTTCCACTCATGCTCTTCTGGTACTTGATCCTGTTCCTCCTCCAAGTGCTCAGGCTGACCTGCCTGCTCCATTTCTTCCTCTTCAAGTTCTTTTTTGCGTTCCTCTTCAACTTGATCAACACGTTGCTCATCGTCCTCGCCAGCTTCTTGTTGTTCCTGAATATTTAGTTCTTTGGCATGCTGGCCCTCATTAGCCCTTCTTTGCAGATGAAACGGCTCAGCTCTGTCTTCTTTCTCCTGGGTATTTACTACTTCTCTCTCTTTTGGCTTCTCACTCTGCAAAACATACAACAAGATTATATATGCACAACTTATTATGGATTTTGTGTTTTCAAGCGAGCCATGGACCAGACATGGAAGCCTTTACTCCAGCTGTAGTCAGGAGAGCCAAATGCCTGCCCTCCTGCCAAAGCATCAATTCCTGATTCTCAGCTCTGCACAGCTACGCAAGGCGTTGTACAATTGCATCATGAAGTAGGTGAAGCCTCATTTTATTTGAGGTGGAACAAAACACTCTTACAACTCTGTACCTCCAAAGGGAGCTTTGTATTTTTATTTCCTGTAAGTTCTACTGGCCAAGGACTCTCATAAAATAAAACCACAACTGATTTTGTAACCTCTAGAATTTACCCACAACTTAGCTTTTTTTCTTTTCGAGCATCAGATAGCGTGCCAATTTTAAATACACTGACTTTACGTGTGCCATTGAAACTTTACAAAACACACAACAAAACAATTTCTTCAGAACTTGTTAAAGCTTTTCTGTTACATGAGACATCTAAAATTTTAGATGACTGCTTGTTATTCAGAAAAAGTAAGATTTTTAGCAACTTCTTAAAAGAGCTTACAGAAACCAATTTTCAGTGCGTTTACAGGCATGTGAGAAGAGGGCACCATGAACAGATTTTTATACTGCTCAATAGGATTAAGCTGTTCCTTACTACTCTACTCAAGAACTGACAAACTCGTACACTTAAACACAGGCTTCTAACGGAAGTTGAGCACATGGCCAGGATTTAGCTGGATGAGAACCATTTCCTACAGCATCTGTAGCCGCTCAGTACTCTATACCTCCTGATGCTCTTCAGCCACAGCTTCCTGGTGCACTGGGAGGTCGCTGCGGGGAGTCGGTGCTCGCACCTCCGGTCGCTCGTTTGCTCGGTCTAACTTCTCAGGCTGTCGGAAACTGGGCATTTTGTTGAGTGTGTCCTTCAGCTGTTTGTATTCCTCCACCTGGGACTAAAGTCAACACATTTATTACAGTGTGTCCAAATCAATTGCTTAATCAAATGTCATCACCTCATAGTGAACTTGCTGGCAAAACATATGGCAGAAAGACTTGATATTGACATCGGAGCAAAAACCAGGGAGGAGAAGGGATGGGAGCTTTTAAAATCTCTTGTTTCCACACACTAGATAGCATCGAGTCATCACAATCTTTTCAGCCAAAGTGCACATGCATATAAAGTATATTAGAAAAATCTCTGTGCGACAAAGACGAAGATTTGTTTTATTCATGCCAAGCAGGAGAATTGTCAAAGAGGATGATGCAGTTTTCTTGGCAGACTAAAGCGAGGGAAATCGAAAGCACCACAACTTCTCTGTTACTGGTAGAAAGAAGTGCAGCTCTTTCGGAAACAGTTGCTTTAAAGTATATACACACGTCATGAAAATGCCAAATCCTCAACACTTAGACAGGTGTTACACAAGACAACAGCCAACATACAGAACTGAGGCAAAGAAAGTCATAGTACATCTTTGGTGAAAAGCAAGAAGAAAAAAAAAGAAAATATAAATTTTTAAAGTCTTCCTGAAATGCAACAGTAAAATGTTGTAATTTGACCTGCTGTTTAGCTTTGTACAAGATCAGAATACTTTCAAAAAGCTTTAAAAGTCCAGTGTGAGAATCCAGACTGGCTGGTACATTCGTCCCTGACTCTACAGCAGATGTACAAGACAGACTGTCTCATAAAGTAAAATTTTTGAGACGGACAGCATTTATAAAAGCTGACCAGCTGCATATACAAAAGGTGGTGCCCCAGGAGAGGATTTCTCTGTTGCGCCAGTGGAGGTGGTGGGTGTATTTACTACCCATTTTGAAGTCAGAGGTGCATTTCATAATCCTTTTTATAATTCAGGTTAAAAACTGGCTACAGTTGACACTCAGCGACTGCGTATCTCGTTTTGTGTGTTATGTAGTATCATAGCAATCAATAGTACAGCAGACAGGCACAATGCATTGATGGACAATGCATAATACTCATACAAAACAATATCCACAGTGCTACAGATTGACATGATGCAATGTGTAACAGCTCCGAAGCTAGACGCACCTCGAAGCATCTTCAAAAGACTATGGCATCCATTAAAACAGACGGGCCTAAAAGCAAAGCAGAATGCACAGTAATTACTCTTGTCATTCCAGAGGGATACTTCTCCTGATTAACTGCTGGAGAGTCTAATAAGAAATTTTAAGAGGAAAAAAAAAATAGTATTTACTTAACATAAGGCTAATATGCAGGTCTCAGATTTTTTCTCTCCCATGCAGAGAAGAGTGCGCTAGGATATTTAAAGAATGCACGTCCAGATCAGAATTCAAGTACTCTGTTCTGCTGCACGACTCACAAAGCTGAACGTTGTGATTCAAGGCCGCAGCCCAAAAGGTATTAATACTGACAGAATGATAGGGTTTATAAAAATATATAATTAATATCTGGCCGTTTAAGCTACGGAAAAGCACAAAGATTACAGTACCTTAAAGATTCAGGTCACAAATCCATTAGTGCAGTATTGACTACTGATATTCAACGTCTAGAGTGCACTTAGAAATAGAGGGGTCGTTTATTGAGCTGTGTTTCTAAGTGATAACCCCTTGTGAGCTTTCTGCAGTGGGTTTGTAGCAGAAACTACACAACTGTGCTAAATACCTTCTGTTCCCAAAGAACGTGCAAGGCCCTTCTCTTGGAGGAAAGGCTCTCCATATGATAAATGCCACGTTCCGATTGCAGAGAGAAAGGCTTTGTGTGACACAGGTTTTCTAATTAAAGAACTGAATCAAAGCCAGAAGTGTATGGAGCTTCCCTTCGGATTTGGTGAACCTTAAATCAGATCCTGCCTCTGCCCTTGTGGAATTTCAGATGTTAGCAAGTACATACCAAGCAGCAAACGTGGCCAATGGGAGAAGAGCTTAAAATCATCTGCCAGCTTACTTTAGTACTAGAAATTACGATTCTTCATATACTTAGTCTATGAGGGACTTTCCTGGTCTTTCCCTATTTTTTTTTTTTTTTTTTAATATCTACACATACTGACATGCACAATGAGCAGAACTGGGGAGGGGGAACATACAATGCTTCTAATGCTGCTAATGATTTTGTGCATTGTGAAAATACTTACATGAAGAAAATTAGTCAGGAATAAAAATAACTTCAGGTTCCCTGTGGCATACACAGCTTGTACTGGCACAGCTGCCTCAATGTGCAATAGCCTAGTAAAGTTTGCACTTCATGGATAGTTCACTTGAAAATTACATTTAAGAAAGGTAATTCTGCTGCTGTTTAAATAATTTGAGTTGACATTCCTCCGCACATACTGTATTTCTGTTGCGCTGATGTATATAGCCTTACAAACCTTCCAGTCATACACAAAAATAAACTGTATAGTATACTAGCATCCAGGTCTCTAAGTGATATACGTGAACGTCAGTGTGGGATGTTAAACTAATAGAAGTTGTGTCAGAGAAGACAGAGAAAGAAAGGTATTTGACAGCTCTCATGGAAGCAGAGGTGCTCTTCTTATCAGTAAAACATGCATTCCTGGGCCTACAGTACAGCTCTTCATCTTCCCACAGCCCTATGATTTGTTGCAGCTTCTTCTCAAGAGCAACCCCTCAACTCATGCATTTCCCTGCCGTATGCAGCACAGCGCTAACCGCCAATTCCTCATGCGAAAGGCTACATGCACAACACGACAGCTGAACTAGGAGAAACAAGTTTTAGGAAGGTTTAGAGCTAGCAGAAGCTGCTTTCCTTCTGACCTGTGCAGCAGCTAGTGCACTCTTGTGGTCTTCCAATGTCACTACAAGCTGGTTGTGTTGGGAGAGTAAGTTCTTATGCTGTTGCTACACAAAAAGAAGAACAGTACATGTTTCATAAAGTTCATTCTCAAGGTAACCCGGGGGATTTTGAACTAGGAAGATAATTCCATTTATTTCGAAAAGAAAATCCTGAGTTGGAATGACAGCATTTATTTATTTAGCATGGAATGCATATTAAACAGAGAAAGCGAGCACGCCAGGAAAGAAAATTTGGAGGGCAGAAAAATATTAATTTCAGGAAACTTAGTTTGCCAAAACACAATTCTTAACTTTCAAAATCAAATTTCCAATTCCAATTTCTATACTTAATATGTCTCTTCCTTTTTTTTTTTTTTTTTTTTTTTTTGAAATGACCATGTACCTGAAGTGCAGGTGGTAAAAAGCAAGAAATCCAGGTCAGCCATATTTCTCCCCTTTTTGCCACATAACAGAAATGCCAAGTCTTCAGCATAGTCCATTTCTGGCTTGTTAAAACTTGAGAAAGTTTTTCTTTTTCCTAATGGTCTTGAGAGTTCTCCACTAAGCAAAGCCTACCTTGACATCTTGCAGCTGGGTGTGAATGTCTTGGTGAGCTTTTCTCAACTGTCTGTTCTCCTCCCGTAAGTTATACAGGGATTCTGTTCAAAAGAAGTGACATACAGAATTTAAACCTGGTCAGAGTTACAATGCTAGATTAAGCACCAAAATTAAGACTATAACACAAACAACATAAAATCCTACACGCTTGCTGTAGTAAGAATGGTTTAGAGTAACTGTGTGGTTTGTTTACATTACATTTCTCCCCAGCACTATAAAATGCTTTATGTTTTCAAGCAGAAAATTCTCAAATTTGGTTAAATTTTATATTAGCGCACCCAGCCTGCAACTGGAATTATGCATCGCTGTTCATGCTGGGGACTGCAGACAGCAAAATTCAGCAGGGTAAACCGAATGGCAGAGAGGCACCCTGCTCTCTTCCCCAACATTGCATGTGGTGAGTGAGAATTATATGTCGTAGGACTAAGCTACTCTTTTGGAAGAGGTGCCCAGATGGCCAGCATACTGAAAAAGCTTTACGTGCTGGGACCAGGGAGAGGGCCTTCTCCTCCCCCTCCTGACATTATGTTGATGTGGAACGCTGCAAGCAGACACAGGCAAGCTCTTCCCACACTCCAAGCCGCTCGGCTGCGATCCAGCTCAGCCCAAGAGCTAGCTGTACGACTTCACTGGTGTGATGCCAAGGCAGAACTAACAAACACAGCCTCTGCCTGCAGAATACAGCACAGACAAAACCGCAGACAGCTCCAAAACGAACTCGTGTGTTAGTGACACATGGCAGAAAGTGGCTGAAGGCCCTCGATGGGGAGAGCCTCATCCCTTTGTGCTATGCAGCTCTGTAATTAGAACTGAAGAGGTCTGCAAACTGCAAAGAATCTCTTTAACACGAAACCAGAAGCTAAGAGTAGAAAAAGAACACTTCATCATCCAAGTATACAGGTGCAACATGTTTCAGAGAAGCTGATACGTATAGAGAAAATGAGGTCTAAAATGTATATAAAGTCAAAAGGGCACAATTAAATCTCCAATAGATGTGGCTAACGTTCTTAGATTGCCTTTCATTTACAAGAAAAGAGTAAAGAGCTAAATCGATTTTTCCAGGTTTATACAAGTCTTAAAACTAAAAATGAAAGACAGGATAAACTGACACTTGACAGGCTTTTAAGTGCTGTGCTTCTTACTATTTCTCTAATCTAGATAGAAACACGAAGCTCACGCATGAACGGATTTCAGAAAGAGGCCACAGAAAATCATCAATAACAGGTAACTTATCAGGAGGCGTAAAGATGCACGAGTGACCTTTCAGTGAGAACAGAGACAATGCATTTCTGTCTCACAGCACACAATACACAGTGACAAATACACATTTTAACATGGGCAGCCAGATACAGGTTGCACATACCCTTCAGCTTCGAGATCTCCTGCTCTTTCTCCTGCTGCAGTTGTAAGTATCGCTCCTTGTGATCACTGAACGTTCTGCTGAACTCTTCTCCCTGTTTGCGATGATCTTCCTCAAGGTCAGCATGCTGCTTCTTTAGTTCTTCATGTTGACTCTGCAAATACCAAGTTGGACACTGGAACGGTTCTGTATCTGCATATCTGGCTCATGTTGTCTTTGGCAATTTGTTAAGTCAGTCCAGATGAACAGGAAGCATTCATAACAACAATTCTATTATTCAAAGCATGCATATTGCAGCTCCTTTCAGTCGCAAAATGATCTCTGTGATGAGCAGTCTCCTGTTTGAGAGCTATGTCGCCTCACCCTGCAGTTGCACTGTCCCGTTGGGAGCTGTGGAATGCGTGTCTAAGAAATTCCCTACATGCCAAGCTATGCCAAGTCTGATAAGTCAGCGTTCCATGCAACTAATTGCATTTGATAAGATTAAATCACCCACTGGAAAGCCTGACTAGGAAAAACTGCAGCAAGTCACCTTTTAACGGTACTGTTGTAAGAGGAAGCACCATCAACGTGCTGAAGTTCTGGAGCACCAGAAGCCAGTGAGGCCACATCTCCCTGACACAGTATACCAGCATCCTGGGAAACTGGATGTCTGGGTTACCTACCTTCAACATCTGGTGCTGTACGCTCAGCGCGCTGTACCGGCTATTTGAGTCTTGCTGTAAAACGAAAAAAGCAGTGTTAAACAGAACCATGCTGTCATTCCTCCAGCCTCCGTAATGCTGTTATTTAGGAGTCACAAGCCAAGGGACCTGACTCCCTAGGAAACAAATTAATCTCTCCCCTTGCTTTGGAACATAGCCAGCATATATACTGCGCGCTTCCTGCGGCAACAACGTATTTTAACTTACATTACTCAGCTCACAAACTGCTCCCCAGTTTCAACATGAAGTAGCCATAAAATCCTAATTTACTCGCTTTATAAAGAGTTCTCTACAGGTCTCTGGGTCCTTTGCCAGATACAGCTTTCCTTCTGGCACCTGGTATATAAAACAAAGTTTCTTGATGTTTTTATACCTTCCAGTTCAAAGACCACGTGTTAGAAAGTTGTCACTGTCCTTTTCCCTGTGGATTAAGCTACAAAAAGATTTATAATTCCTTATTACTCCCCCTTCCCATTAAAAATGTTAACATAATGTTTGAACTACTACAATATAAACAGGAGGATATTTTCTAAATTAATTTTTAGGAAAGATATTTGGATCTCCTATTACAGCTCAAATAATTAGGAACTGCAGAGCACTTACACATGCAGAGCAGAAATTGAGTAAGTGAGCGCTCTCTCAATTAGTATTTTGTGACACCTCTTTGAACAGCTATAACTGCAAAGCATTTCCTTTTTCCTGCAACTCAAATAGCATCAACTATTAAAAACTTCTACCAGGAATGATGACTTACCCTTCCTTTATTTAGGGTTTCCTGTGCTTCTAGTTTATAAACAAGAAAATCTGCAAAATAAAAGGGAAAATACTGATGAAAAAACCAGTAAGATTAGAATCTGTACTTAAATAACATAACTGTTGCATACGTAATTTCTCTTAAGAACTGAATATTTATGCAGTTGTTTTTTTTTTTTTAAATCTCTCAATTTTTGACAAATATTTGCATTAAAAAGTTTAATAGTTTTATAAAATATTTCCATTTAAAAGTTTCATATCTTAGTGTGGGGTACAGGCTCAAGAGTACGGATGGGTAATTAAATCTATTACACAAAATCTCTCTGGAGAGGCACAGTAGCATCATTCAAAAGGGAAAGGACATTTATAAATGGTGTATTCTTGTATTAGGACAAAAAAAAATTATGTACTTTAAAGAAGCATGAAAGTCTAGACTAAGTTTGAATAAAACAAAATTTTTCCCCTTTTGTTCCTTGATCCTCTTTTCAGGATTTGAAAATGCAGACTCACAATGGCACAGCAACGGGACAGCTCTGCACTAGATGGCACCAGAAAGCTATCCAGAGCCACATGGTGAGAATAAATTTCTTACAGGTTCGTAATCATTGCTAAAGTAGATGTTTTAATTTACTGGCTGAGTCCTCAGTTTTAGGAAGAATATAGGGTTTATTCTGAAAATTGTTGTTAATCTAGAACAACAAAAGACGCAGAGAAAACTCAGAGGATTGCATTCCACTGAAGTTTCATAGAGGGCAGATGTGCAAGAAATACAACGTGCACCAACATCTCCTGCTCACACACACCTAGAACTTAGCTTTAACCAGAAAAAGGTATGTAAGCATGTGTTTACCCTTAAGCATGTGTAAAAATACTAATTCAGAGTCTAATTGCACATTGATGGAATGCAGGAAGAGGTCCCATGTTTTGGTACAAGTGTTAAATTGTCAGCACGCCAGACCGGGATTTACACATGCCCATGTTCCACGTACGTGTTAGGTTTATGGACATGGATAAACACATATTCTCTGTGTATACAACACCATGTTGCAGTGATCTGTAAACAGTAGTAAAAAGATTATTACTTTTAAAAAATATTAGATTAAAAAAATCAATTTAAAAATCTATTAAAAAGATGCACTAAAAAGACCACCACAGATCTGCCACGATGGTTCTGCTAACGTGTTATACATTGATAACTTGTTTAAAATTGAACAAAATACATCTGAAGGTACTTTCTAAAATAATCAAGTTATCTTAAATGTCAAAGTGAAAAGTTTATTTTTACCTTCTTTCGCTTTCTTATGTTCAAGCCTCTCCTTCTGTAATGACTTTTCTAATCTTGACCTGTGCTCATACACAACTGAAAAGAGAAATTTTGTACACAATTCATTTTAAGAGTGACACACACAACACCCACCACCCACCCCCAGAGAGCACTGGCACGGAGTGTACCAGGAAAATACAACTGGAATGAGGTCACAGGATAAAGAACCGTTTGTACCATTTGGGACAGTATCTTTTATTCCTTTCTTGCCATGCTCAGGTATGCCTGCATTTCTCAGTAAGCACGTGCTGACAGCAAGTATACGTATGCTAAAGCTCACTGTACTCCCAATATCCACATAATCTGAGAAGGATTTTGAAGGGTTTTTTTCACCCTTCAGTTAAAGAGATGAGGCAGGAAGAACAAAATAAATCACCTGAAGGGCTAGGGTCGCTGAGGTATCAAGCTAAACTGGATGTTTCTCTGTAAGGTATCAGAGACTGCTCATCAGGAAGTCATTTCTGTTTGAAAGTAAAATTTAATCTTCACTGGATTTTAAATCCATTCATACCTTTTCTTCAGTTGAGTCAAAACACCCACACAATAGTCTAGAGATTAAAAAGCAACAAGCTGAGGTTTTTGGGACACCGCTCAGCACAACCCACAACATTCTCAGCAGACCAGGTACAGCAGTCACGCAGCGTGTCATTGTCCCTTCAGCAGGGTCACCAACTACAGAAATGGGCCATGGAGATGCTCAGAGGGCTGGAGCACCTCTCCTATGAGAACAGGCTGGGAGAGCTGGGGCTGTTCAGCCTGGAGAAGAGGAGGCTCCAGGGAGACCTTAGAGCAGCCTTCCAGTGCCTAAAGGGAAGAAAGGCGGGGAGAAACTCTTCAGTTGGGCCTGTTGTGATAGGATGAGGGGTAATGGTTTTAAACAGAATGAGGTAGATTCAGATTAGATATTAGGAAAAAATGTTTTACACTGAGGGTGGTAGAACACTGGCCCAGGTTGCCCAGACAGGTGGTGGATGCCCCATCCCTGGAAACATTCCAGGCCAGGTTGGACGGGGCTCTGAGCAACCTGATCTGGTTGGAGATGTCCCTGCTCCTTGCAGGGGGGTTGGACTGGGTGGGCTTTGAAGGTCCCTTCCAGGCCAAACCATTCTATGAAAAAAATGCATGCGTTGTTTTAGAAAGATGCCCTGACACATCTGCCAAACTCTACAAACCCTTTGAGCTGACACTGCTACCAGAAGAGGTGGTTCTCTGAGGAGCGTGCCATCTCTCCAGACCTGACAAGAGCAGATGACCAATACAGAACAGACACAATGAGTTTACAATATTTCTTTGGCATTCTCCCAGCAATTTATGACTCCTAAAGACTGACCAAGGTGACCGCAGCTCCTTTACGTACACAATTCCAAAATGGATTTTACATTTACAAATTTGTCTAATTGTTTGTTGTATCCATGCATATTTAGGACATCTAATATCCTTTAGCTGCCAGTAAAGCAACATTTCATTCAGGCTTGCCTTTTGAGTATCTAATTTCGGATGTGTCTCACAAGCGGTGGGGCACATCAGTCCCCATTCACCCTTTCCTCAGCACTCACCACACTGAAAAATCTTTACCTGAAATGGCCTACCAAGTTTGCAGCAAAGGAAAGATATTAATTTAAAACTCCTGCAAATGTACAATTGTATTTGCTCAAGCTCAGTTTAACACCAGCACTTTCCACTGTCCAAATTATAATTTCCACTCTTAAGAGTTATTAACTTGTATTAATGGAGTGGGTGATTTTTCCTTCAAAACTAGGAAATTCATTTTCTGAGAAGTAAACCATTGGTGAACACAAGCCTTCAACAGGAAGCATCACATAAAGATTGGTATCTTGGCAGCCACAGAAAACTCCTCTTGCACCTTAAAACACGCTCTTAATTCCACCAAGGTGCATTCTGCAGGCTCTTTAGGTACCGGCTTATCTACAAGTATTTACATTTTGGCTTAGAAGCTGGATTGCTAATCAATCCCTGTCACCTATCTCTACTTTGCTATTTATCTTTTAAAGTCAAGGGCATCAGTCAAGATGAACTAACGTATCAACATCCTCTGCAACAAAACAAGCACGTAATGAATGTTCACAAAGTCACCAGCAAGGAAGCTTTCAGAGAAGGAAAAAAAAAAAAAAAAAAAAAAAAAGAAATGGCAGCACTACAGTAATGGTTTTATTTAGGCACTGAAGGTTGTGAATGCCAAAGCACATTACAAAGGGAACAGCGGCTGTAGCATAGCAACTCAGGGGAGAAATGAAAATCCATAATGGATTTCCCCTCCCATGCAATCAGGGGTGGAAGTAGGCTTTTTGGCAAACAGACTGAACCACAAACGGATTCAGAGGTAACATTTTCCATTTCACTTATTTGTCTGCAAGCGAACCTTCCTTAGCTCCTCCTGGAGTTTTAACACAGGGTGGGGGGAAAACCCTGCACAACAATCCCATAATAAGGACAGGAAGAAAGGAGAGAGAGAACGCAGCAGTTTGGGTGTTAGGGACTGCGCCGCTTTGTACCTTTCACAGCAAATTCCATTTCTGCTGAGTTTGGGCTTCCCTGTCCTCGCCCTGCACTTCCAAGCAATGTCTCTAACCCCTCCCAGGTCATGCATCCTCACTGCTACCTTCTCTGTGCTGACCTTTTAAACACTGGAAAAAAAAAAAAAACAAACAAAAAAAAAGCTGGCAGTGCCGGAAACAGCCCTTCAGATGGGCAAAAAAGGTTAAGAAAAACTTCCTCCTACACCTCTCCCCTTCTAGTTCATTTACTCGTGGGTTCAGCAATGCTTTTCTCTGATAAAAGTCTATAATGTGCAACGTAATGAAGATTGTAAAGAAGAACAATTATTAAGAAAGCACAGCTTCCGTATTTTCCTCACTTGCTCTTTCGGGGAGTTGGTTGCAGGTCAGATTTTGTAGGTACATATAGGAGTTTGTCTGCCGTAAATATAAATTATTCCCACCAGTCAGGAGCTTCCTAGGCAAGAGCCCAAACTACAAGGCTCTTGTTACTGCAGCGAAGGATTCTTTCTCTTCGCTACCAGCCTGGATAAAAGATGTCTGAGCAAGCATCTCAAAGAAATAAATACACTGAAACCCATGGTTTTTATAACAGGTGCCCCAGTTGCGGGGGGCGGAACCTACATAAGGAACCTGACAAATTCCTACTAGCGTGATGCACTAGTGATTTTTTCCTAGGGTAAGTTCTTAATTTTGTACTGATCTTTGCACAAATAACTGAACGTTGTTTCTATGTTATATTTAATGGAATGGTACAAAGAAGGGGAAAAAACATTGCCATCTAATCATTAGCACGCACTATTCCAAAGCTGGAATAACTGCAGGTTATCAGCTTAATTCTTTCAGTTACCTATACATTGTAACCTACGTGAAGGAACAAAACACAGCATGAATCCGCAGGGAGGTGATCCAGTCCCAAAGGGCAAAGCCCAGAACCACCACAGCTAGTTAAACCGCCTTCCGCAAGGAAATACTTGAATTCTTGAATCGATCTCAGTTAAATCAAGTCCTTGATTCAAGATTTTTCTCATACAGAAATGAAAGTGGAGGAAAAGGTGGGAGGGTGGGCTGCGATCCTGCATTGGTTCGCAGACGATTACACCACTCTGACCATTGCTGAACGTTAATTGCAACACCGGAGCCAGCCCATGTGATGAAAGCAAGCCTCTTTAACAGCCATGGCTGTTTCTCTTCTCTTTGCTTTGCACCTCTAAGCAGTACATCTATTATTAAGGAAAATAAGCCATTATTGTCTATTTAGAAGAAAGTATTTCCTATTTTACATTATGAGCAATGTTGCAGCTGTGTGACTTTGGTGTTTTGGTCTGTCAGAGTCTAACACACCCCAGCTCCCACTGCCTTACAGACTGAAAAATTAAGATTACACTGAGATTTAAATTACACGATGCAATAAATGGTATTAATTTCCATGTTATTGTTTCTTATGCAATTCTGCAATCTTTCTCTGAGCTTACAGTAATACCTTTCGCTTAAAACCAGCAGATTTCAGCAGTCTTGGCAACATCCAGTGTTATTTTCTCTCAGACTGTGGCAGAGTTGAACTGAACCAGCAGTGTGTGGTAAGGCAGACTGGCACTTTTCTAGTAACACTATGAAGGTCTGTAGAACATAAACTTGTTATAAAAATGCAGTTAATTTCCAATTCCTGTCACTGCAACTAGAACTATTTAAAATGTGAACCCATGCAAGCAGCTTTTCTGCTGAGAGTAAAGTATTTCCATGAGCCAAGGAAGAATCCCTTCAAATATGAGATGCAGGGTAGATTTTTCTAGTCCAACAACAATAATTAAAATTTTTATCTCAGAAGAGATTTGACTCATCCAATGCTAACATTTCATGCTGGGAGAACACGTTATTAATACAGCAAGACCTGCTCCCCAAGCTTCCAGCTCTGTACATGATTAAGTCAGTGAATCTGGCTTCAAACAAGACTGGAATCTTTTTTTTGGGGTAAATTTGAATATATCTGAAAAACCGAAGAATAGTTTGGGAATTTCCTGTATCCTAGTAGTTGATGTGATGCTGAGTGTTGGGAATCCGTTAAAGCTGACAGCTGACTCCTCAGCTAAAGTTGTGATACTCCTCATTTTGGCTGTACAAACTCCAACTCACTCCCTGCTGTCTCCCTCAGGACAAGAATTACCACTGATGCTCTCCATGATGCTTGCCTTCTGTCAAAGGGCTTTCTAACATTGCAGGGCTTGGTAATAGGTCAGACAAGGTATCAGAACTAATCATCAGAGACCTTTAAAGAGCTCTGGAATGTGTGGAGAGTTCAGGTAAGCATGCAAGAAAATTCACATGCTTATCACACCTTCAGCTGTGCATCCTCAAAAAGAAAAATCTGAACCACAACATGAAGAAGTGTTGCAGATCTTAAAAGTTTTGCTTTGACTGCAGTTGGAGAAACAGGGGGAATGCTGAGGAATTTAGCACACTAGTGCGGTTTGCTCCAGAACCACATGCTTATATTTCCAAGAAATAGTTGTGGCCTCTATTCAAGGATGAAAATTAATTTCTAAACTGGAGTAAACCTCTAGATTTAATAGAATCTTTTTATTCCACCCTGCCTTACGTACTCCCTTTCTTAGAAGTCAGTAACACCTCTAGGAAACAATAGATTTAAAAACAAATTGCAAGTAAAACAGAATGATAGGCTGGGATCCAGGAAAGTATTTATCACGTTGAAGTAGTAAACTGTAATAGCTGCTGCTAAAAACAAAAGTTTGAGAAGGAGTATTAAATGGGATTAAATATTATAATCCCTAACAGTTAGGCTTCAGACATGACTTCTTAGGAAGGCGCTCACGTTTTCCATCCCAGAAAAGATTTCCTGTGCACTCCACAAAAGATTTCTTCCAATCTTTGGTGCTACCCACAGTTATGACACGCTGGGATGGATTAGCATCTCACCTTGCACATGCGGTGTTCTACTCTGCTATTCTATACTAAAGATTTTTTTTTTTTAAGTTATGATAAGTCAAATAGTTCAAACAAAACCTGTTTAGCAATTTCAGACAAATTCTTCAAGTTAGCAGATTTACTTCTAAAAAAATTCCATTCCCTTTTCATGACTTTCTTCTCTCCGTCATTCTGCCTTTGTCACGACACACCAGACCCTTTTGAAGAAAACCCACAAACTTTCAGAAGAGCTGCAGAGACGACAGTTTCCTTCTCAGATCACCTCTGAATGCCTAGGTCTGCTCAGTTCTCAGCTCCTAGAAACAAGGGCCTGTTTTTTCAGATACAAATTGTTTTAGACTTTTTTTTTTTTTTTACAATTTTACACAGAAGTCTAGTGATTCTATGTGGTGTTAGGATCTATAGAAATATACATATATTCAGAAGCTAGCACAAAATTGACATTGAGGAAAAACAAGGTAATCTATACACACACACACACAAACTTAGTTTTAACCATCTCTCCTAACTGAAACATACATTTGCATTTTTATCATAATGGCATATGGCAAAAACTGATGTAATAGCTATGGTTATCACCTTACACAACTGCTAAACCGCTTCCTCAAATTAGTTCTCGACAGCTCTAACACAGGAGACTTGGAGTCAGCTCCAGTTGTACGTTTCAAAAAACAGCATACACAAATCAAGTGATTTTTTTTTGTGATTTTTTTTTTTTTAACATAAGATCACTGATAAATCTCAAAATACACATCCGAATACAATAGATTAACTGAAACCCTGAAAATGGCATTGTTCAGCATGGTGGCATGGATAGGAATCAACTGCTTACCATGCCCTCCAGGAGCACAAGCACTCCATACTTCTCTCAACATCTCTGTAAGTAATCTCTAGTAATGACTGCCAAACTCAGGGATCTGAGTCACCTCAGGAAAACAAGACAGTAGGCTAATTTCAGATACCTTAGGGGTGGAAAAATGCAGAGGAAGAGGTGGAGCAATTGCAATTTCTTTTATTTCTTAATTAAAGATACATCGTATGAAATCTTGGGAGGTTTGGTTTATCACCAGAAAAAGATGAGAATTGCATCCAGCTCGGAAGACCCTTCTTTAAACAAGGAACAGCATCCAAACAGGCTGAATTCCTTAAGTGCTTAGCTCAGGCTCCAACAAGACTAGAAAGTCATGCCCCTGAATCCTAAAAATTCCCAAGAAAAAACATCACCCAACAAAAGATTCTGCCGTAACTAGTTGTTCCGTATAGGTCATTTTTTCAGTCATCTGAATTATTTAGCTTTCATTGCTATGAAACCTCAAAACAGCAGCTGCCTTTTAGCAGGACAGATTTAATTACTTTTTGTATGCAAGGACCCTATTCTAAAATGAGCAAAATGAACTATATTAGCCACAAAGTGCTGGCAGGATCCTCGCCACTATATAAGAGACGCTATAACGCTTACTCAGATGTGACTGTGGGTGGAAACATTACTCATATAAGGTTGTCCCACCCAGACACACTGGCTGACAAGCCTGCATCCCGCCCAGCAAAAACAATGGACCCAAAGAGACACAGGAGCTCCTAACTCTCAGATATTAACCTTAAAGTTTTGTCAGTACGATTGCAGAGTCTCAACCATCCTAAAACTCTTCCCGCATTGCGTGCTTAGCGGAGTCAGGTATCACTTAAACTATGCTGTTGACCGCAGGATTTCAGTTTGCAGCTACAATTGTCAGATCGTGGTCGTTGGTGTTTCATCCTCTGCGTCTCCACCGGTTTGCCTAGCTGATGACGTTTTAGGTGACGCAGAGGCTGCCGTCAAACCTCTGCCTGCTGGGGATACGTGACAGAAGATGACTGTTGAAGAAGCCAGAATGCAAACTCACCAAAGCATCTATTCATCTTGCCTCCCTCCTCCTCTCTCAGCTCTGAAGGGTTCATAAACCCAGATAGATCAATCACTCACAACCTTTAAAAGCCTTAAAGCATCATCAGTAACAAACAGTTTCAGGATATTGGCTCTATCTTGCATCAATCTGTTAGCTACCAGGCCTAATATTAAACCAGGGAGGGGGGAACAACAAAACCCAGGGAACAAAACCACTGTATTACCTCATAGAATCATAGAATAGTTAGAGTTGGAAGGGACCTTCAACGGTCATCTAGTCCAACCCCCCTGCAAGGACCAGGGACATCCCTGACTAGATCAGGTTGCTCAGAGCCTCATCCAGCCTGGCCTTGAACGATTCCAGGGATGGGGCCTCCACCACCTTTCTGGGCAACCTGTTCCAGTGCTCTACAACTCTCATTGTAAAAATTTTTTTTCTCATATCTAATCTAAACCTACCTCCTTCTAATTTAAACCCATTACCCCTTGTTCTATCACAACAGGCCCTACTGAACAGCTTCTCCCCATCTTTCCTGTAGGCCCCCTTGAGGTATTGGAAGACCGCTATCAGGTCTCCCCGGAGCCTCCTCTTCTCCAGGCTGAACAGCCCCAACTCTCTCAGCCTGTCCTCATAGGAAAGGTGCTCCAGCCCTCTAATCATCTTTGTGGCCTCCTCTGGACCCTTTCCAACTGGTCCATGTCCTTCTTGTGTTGGGGACTCCAGAACTGGACACAGTACTCCAGGTGGGGTCTCACCAGGGCAGAGTAGAGGGGCAGAATCACCTCCCTCGACCTGCTGGCCACGCTTCTCTTGATGCAGACTACATGCTCTGCGATCTTCAGCCTAGATTCCAGCTCACGTGTAGACGTAACACTGCAGCACTGGTAGAAATTTATCCTGAAGTATTACGTCCACAGGGAAAGTGATTTAAGGACATTCAGGCACCGATTACAGGAATGAAAAAAAATATATCTAAATAAGGACATTTGCTCACTTTATCATTCCAGACATAGAATTCAGCTGCTGGGACTCTTACTATAGAACTGGAGGCAACAAACCAGCTCCCTGGGTTAACTGAACCGAACAAAGCTCCAGCACCCTTCCTGTACTCGGATTATGAAGAAATCTTGATAATTGCAGGTAACGTGCAATCTTCAGGTTGAGCTTCAAAACAGACATATATCTATCTAAATACACATTTTATACATACATATATGCACATACAGATGCATATAAGAATATACATTTATAGTACATAGATCTTCCATAATAAAATTATTCCCTGGAAACGTTCAAGGCCAGGCTGGATGAGGCTCTGAGCAACCTGATCTGGTCGGGGATGTCCCTGCTCCTTGCAGGGGGGTTGGACTAGATGACCTTTGAAGGTCCCTTCCAACCCTAACCATTCTATGATTCTATGAAAATTTGCAGATCTTTCAGACCTCAGGTAGCAGCAAAAGACAATCAAAGTAAGTGCTGCGGCCTTACGTGTAATCATCTGAAACGAATAGGAATCACAGGAATTCAGGCTGCTGTTACGGGGAACAACCAAACCATATAGCAGCTGCGTTGGCGTAGCTGTATTTACATGATACATGTGAAAAATATGTTATCAAAAGTCCTGTTAGTTCTTCCTAGCTCTGTTAAATAGTACTCCATTTAAACTTGTACCTTAAAAGAGGGGCACAACAGGCACAGAGGAATTCTACATTTGCTCTTCAGCTGGTGCTTTCTAGCACTGGATCAGAGAGCTTTGAGGGAACCCACACCTTGTCTACAGCAGGGCACACTCTGGACTTCCAGAGTCCCTGCTGAGTTGGCTCCCATCATCACAGTATAGTCTCAGCCTGCACAGAGACTGCCCGAAGCCATCAGATACGTTAAGACTCTAAGAGAAAGAGCAGGAAAGTGAAGGTAGTAAAAGGCACTAAATGTAGGCTGTTATTAGGATTAGGGATTAAAACAGATTAAAACAGTACACAAGGAGTTACTTAATACCCAGAGGATGAGAAGACAGAAGCTGTAAGGGCTAAAAAGACATTTGTAGATACGTTTAATCTTGAAGCAGACAAAGATACAACAAGGTTCATCTACAGCTGTCAATGCGCGTATGTTCTAGCAACCAAAGTCTGTTCCTACATGGCAAATAGCTTAAGACCTAGTTTGACACATCTTCGTAGGAGGCAAAGAGCGTCAAGCTTAGTTTTTATCATTTTAAGAAATACTAAATAAGATTATCTTCATGTTTTGAACAGATAATGCTCAGAGAATGAGATTTAAAAATAATCAGCTTATTGGGAAGATCAGCTTCTCTATGGAAGACCTTACAGATAACAATGACTTTAGGTTTTCTTAGCAGCCAAGAAATTTTGTGTCATCTCTAAATTTTGCCTCCAGTATTCCCATTGCAAGTCACAAAAGCAGCACTACTGTCTCCATGCTCATCAGAACTTTGCTAAAGAGATAAAAATGCCAAAGTTTGACATTCTTTTGTAAGAAGTTTAGCTTTCAAATACAAAATCTTCTACAACTTGAGCTATCTAACAGGGAATGAGCTCTTAAGATCCCAGCCTCTCCAAACCAGTTTTTCTTATTGTGTTCCCCAAGTCCGTGATCCTTCCAGTCACACCCTGGTCTTACTGCAAGAGGCGCGAATACTTCTCAGCTGAGGACGTAAAGCTGTGAACACCAGAAAAAGCAGAACTTCCCATAAGAACAGCTGTCTGCAGCTAATCTTCAGATTAGGCGCATGGGCTAAACGATTTTGAGATCTCTTCCTGCACCGTTTTTCAGTGATCTCTACATTCTGCCTTGGTAGATGAGAGCACTATTTTCCCACGTGTACAGAAGATTTTTCCTGCTTCACGTGCTTCGTTGGAGGTAATGAAAAAGATAAAAATCTAAGACGGGTGGCTTTTCAAACAAAAACAGAAAGCACTGCTCATTCAGGCATGAAGAACTAGCAAGTACCAAAAAGAAGGTTCTTATTACCTACGTAGATGAAAAACCTAAAATGTGTGCAGAGAGAGAAAAATAGTAGAAGGGAGTGTAGGAAGTGAAGGGAAGCTACACTCCGAGCTACATCTGAGGATCTTTCTTAAGATTCTGGGCAGACCAAAGGCATTCAGGTCCAAAACTGTTACCTTATACACAAACTTAGGAGATGACAATTGATCCTTAAGCATTTCACAAACTGACTCAAGTTTCATGCAGAAGACCTAACAGTGTTCCTCTGTGTACAATTAGGAAAGCAACCGTCTTTATAGGCCCCACCACTCACAAGAAAACTCAACCAAAACTCAGAAAACAGGTGCTATTTCACTGTCATCAATCCAGTCAGCCTTCCAGGAGCAGAGCCAGCCTGGCACAATACAGCCTCAGGATCCTGAAAAGGATAACTTTAAGAAGTTGCCTTTTTTTTCTGCCTTTTTTTTTTTTTTTTAAATAATTTAAAACAACAAAAGCTTACTGATGAAATATTTGTTCAGGAAATAAAAGTCCAAGGTTCAGTTCTCTCCTTAGCTTATAACGACCTTTAAAGTCTTATTTAATCACCCATCCTCCTTCAGGCCCCAAAGTTATCTCTAGACCAGTAGCTACAGAGAAACCGATTATGCTGCGTGGAAAAGGTAAGTCACACTGCTTTAGCAGTGATACATTTTGTTGTTCTCCTAAAAGAATAAACTCAAAGAGTCATCTGTCATGATGGGATGTAGTCTAGATATTCTTAGAGTTTTTTTTGTTTGTTTGTTTGGCAACAGAAACATTGTTGATTTAAAATCCAGGCCATTTAAAATCAAACGTTCAAAGTGCAGTCAGATACTGCACCTGTAAACACAGGATTTTCTGTCAGCATTTTATCTTGTTTCAAAGTCTCTGTTGAAAGAAAATTCCTTCCTGTTGTTCTGTATCAAAGAGTTAAACAGGAAAGGCTCAGAAACGGTCTCGGTGGTGTACATCATCAGTTAGCACGGTGCTTGTGTATCTCCAGGTGAGCTGGGCGCAGGTTCTGAATTCTCTACGTTCTCCTCACTAATAAACTGCTACTGCAAAAATCCAAGTGATTATACGGGGCAGGCCATCCCGGAGAGAGTCATTAGATGTACATTAGATGAAAGACAGGGAAGAAAAGTTTCTTTCTAGCTCACTAGGCCCAACTTTCCGAGCTCTCAGCCTCACCCTCTTTTAGGTCCATTAGCTATTGCCATAATCCAGGAAAATTTCAAAGAACCAATTTTATTGTTACACTATATTTTTCCTTGTATTTTTGTGACTTAATTGCTAGCAATTATTTTTTTATTTAAACAAGGCTTACTGCTACCATACTAGGCACAGATAAGATCTCCTGCTTAACAGGCTTGAGACATCGGCATGGGTCCCAGAATCATGTCAATTGATTGCATTGATAACCAAATGTATTAGTGTTTTCCGATTCTGGTCCCTATTTTACATTTCTCATTGATACACTGAAACAAGCAAGAGGATACTTTCATCAAAATGCAGCGTCGCCGCAGCATTTATCAACTACTAGTTGCCTGTTGCTTCTGTGAACTTGCTTGGACAGATGAGGGCTACTCAAAATAATGTTGCAGATACGGAAAGTTTAAACGAGAAGCCCAGATCCAATAAATCTGATTAACAGAATCTCTCCTCTGTGTCAGGATAAAGTTTGTGGCATGCTCCTCTTTGGTATAGCCAGAGCAACAGGAAAAGCTAACTTGTTGAATTTTAGCTTGAGAACAAGATGTTCCTGTGTCCTCCTCAAATACTGCTGGCACACATACAGACTAGCAAAAGTAGCCCTTCAGCCATCTGCCACATACCCATCTCCCAGCCAAACATTTACACCTTTTGCATTACTAAAATGAAGCTTTTTGTCAAATTTTTCCATGGCATTACCTGGAAATGGCCTGAAACTGAAATACTAAGTAATGATGGTCTCAGTTCAGAGTCATATATGTTTAAGTAACAAATCACTATAAGAATCTAACAGCATAAAACCGATTCTGTGCTCCCTGCATAAAATCTATATGGTTCCAGACATGCTTTTACGTATTCTTCCACAGTGAAAAGTACGGTTCAAGATCACCTGAAATTCAGTACCGTTACAGCTGCAAGAGCAGACCACTCCTATTGTTGTTTTACACAGTTTTGAGAAATGAAAGTCGAAAGAGTTTTGAAAGTTGGCTCTGGACTTTGTATATGCCAGCCTGATAACCCTGCACTTGACAATGAGAGAGGTGCTGAGGTCTTGCACTTGCCAGAGCACTGATGCTTCACGTACACATCTGCTGCTTTGCATCTGACTTCTGGACATGCAGATGCCAGACACTGGCCCCTTTTCACCTTCAAGTACGCAACGCCCACATTTGGTACGTCCTTAAACCAAGACACACAAGAATCTGTATTTATGTGCCAGCTTTAAGCCAAGAAACTCAAAGTTATTCCAAAAGTAATAGAACAGCCTTATCCAAATAACTTATTTGAGCTTTACTTTCAAATTACCCTTTAAAAAAATGCTTTATCAGAATACTCCTCCCCCTCCTGGAGTTATTTAAGGTTTATGCTGCCCAGGAGCTGCAGCCTTGCATTTTTGCAGCAGAATGTTCTCTCAGCAGCATGAAATTAATACTGCTAAGACAACACAGAAGCACGCAAAAGTCTCAGAACTGGGCAGTCTGTACTGCTAGGTGAGTGGCAAGCTGTATGCCTAACTTTTCCATTTACACCAGGAATTGCAGAGTGATGTGCAGTCCTTTGGGAGTAAGAGTCACTCTAGAAAATGCGAGGGGGAATTAAGAGCTCTCTAGGAGTCCTCGACCAAAACCTCACACTGATTCCAGCGGGGCTAGGATCCTTCCCACGGTCAGATATCAAAACCCCACAGAGAAGGGGAAGAAGCGCATAAGGAGCAGAACTTTGTGAGAGGCTGGACAGCCCAGGCTTCCCCAGCAGAAGAGGAGGAGGAGGAGGAGGAAGATATTCTGCAAGCCTTAGGAAAGCCTGGCCGAGGGAAGTACCTTGTAACTGAGCTGAGAGGGACTCTTGATGCTGCTGGTACTTGAGCGCCGTGGCCTCAGCCTTCCTCAGCTGGCCCTGCAGCTCGTAGTAGAGCATCGCCCCGTAGAGGAAGCCGAACACCACGGTCAAGAGCAGGAGGGTCTGGAAAATCCGCTTCTGTTTTCGGGAGCACATCCCGTTGCCCATGTCCCCGGCGGGGTCCCGAGGGCCCCCGCCCCTCACGGCTTGGCAGCGGGCAGAGCTGGAGGCGGCGAACGACGAGAAGGCGACATCGGAGGCCCCGGCAGGAGGAGGAGGAGGAGGAGGAGGAGGAGGGACGGCGGGAGGGAGGGGCTGGCCGAGCGCCTCAGCCCCTGGGCTTCCCTGCCCCCTGCGTGCGGGCCCTGCGCGTCGGAGCGGAGCCGGCGGGACTCTGCGCGGCGCGGAGCCGGGCCCCCAGCCGCATGCTGCGGCCGCGGGGCTGCCCGGTGCTGCCCGGCCCTCCGGCGGCGGCCCCCCCGGCTGACTGCCTGACGGCCCCGGCTCCCCGCGGCAGGGGCGGGCAGCGGCGCTGGCTACCGCGGCCTGCGGAAGAGGGGCTGCGGCGGCTTCAGCCCGGCCCCGCCGCGGGGACCCGCCCGGCCGTGTGGCTCCGTCGCCACCTGAGGGGAACAAAGGCAACTCCCCCGACCCCCGCACTTACGTGTCACCGCCCGCCGCTACCCGCCGCGGGATCCCCGGAGGAAGTCCCGCTCCGAGTGCGGCCTCATTGGGCCCAACCGCCGGTCTCTCCCCTCCCCTTCGGGGCGGCAGCGCCGGAGCGCATTGGGTGCCCGCCGCGTCCGTCCGGCCCGCCGGGCGCTGCCGCTTCCCGACGCCCGCCCCCTCCCCTCCTGCCCGGCCCGGTGCGGGGAGCTCCGTGGGCCCGGCCAGGCCCCGTGGGAAGCGGGGGTGACACAGCCTGGGACAGCGGCCCGGGCAGGGGTGACAAGGCCGGTGGCGGTTGGGGGTCCCCGGCCCCCGCAGCCGCGCCAGGGCCCAGGGTGGGCTTGAGGGACGCCCGGCCTCTGGGGGCGAGGGGGTCTCGTACTGAGAAGGCAAAGTCCCAAAGAGCCTGTTTGTATAACAGAGTGCCTGATTTATTTACACTTTCCATCACATTAATTTTATCTTTTTTATAGGTCACTGACCGTACTTTGTTTCGGGGCGCCGGCCGCACCCCAGAGGTGCTGCCCGCCATGGCCTTGGCTGCTCTGTGCCTTTTCCTGGCCCTGGAGTCGAGCTCAGGCCTCTGGTGTGTCTTAATTCAGGTGCAGAGTCTGGCTGTGCTCCTGCAACGCTCCCAGATTCCACTGTTGTGCGGAAAAAAAGGTGAGACAGGAACTACGGCGCTTGCCTTACCCAGCGTGATTTCAGAATTAGTGTAACGAAAGGCCTCTGTACTACTGTCTTTCATTATGGGGAAAAAAAAGAAACCCAACCAAGAACCAAACTAAACTAGAAGTAATAATAAGAAAAAAAAACAATCAAAGACATACTCCAAAGTTATTTTGTCTAAATACATCTAACTTGTTGGTCTGTGTTTTTCAAAGGCATCATTCTAGCCTTAAAAGAAAAACTACATCAAAGAGACTTTTAAAATATTCAAATATTCTACATACACCAGTAATTAATAGCAGTCAGTACCACAACGTAGTATGACTTCCATCTAATTGTATTTCAAATTCATGTTTGTTGTCTTAATGAAACGAATGCCTTCCTCTCCGTTTGAGGACCAAAGTGTTCAAAATTATGAGTTAGACACCAAGGAATAAATTGTAATTGCTTTGAAATAGTGATACTTTTTAAAAAAGTGTTATTTTCACTTGCCTTTAAGAAGCTTCCTGAAGCTCTTTAAGTTATATTTTAAAACTTTTTTTTCAAAACTGTGAGTGTTTCGAATTATTTATCTTTGTGTAGGTTTACAGTATCCATTTCTTCCACAGAGTAGTCCCAGTGAGTTTCTTAGCATCACCCAAACTCCAGCTTCCCTCCCTCTCCCAGACTCCTTCAGAGGTGTCCTGTGTGTTCCTGCCTTGCCAGGCTCCTCAGGCTGCGCTCAGTTAAGTAGAATGAGACAGTTCTTTACTTCTAGACTAAGATTTCAGGATCCCTGAAGATGATTTATGCTTCGGTATGGCAGCTCTTCAAGTTACTTGATTTCTTGTGTTTCCACTTGTTGCTTTCATTACCTTTCATAAAGCTGGTCTGCGCCTTCAGTTTTGATCTCTTTGCACTGGAGAACGATTGGCTCACCAGCAACTTCATCTGACCGTGGAAGTCACTTTGGGTTATCGTTATGATGAATAGACATCATAAATTTAAGAGGGCACTGAATTGATATTTTTATTTAATACCTATTCCAAATACATCTAATTGATTATGTTGTAAATATACTTTATCTGCTTGTAGGAAGTGGCAATATCATTAACAAATGCTGAGCAAAAAGCAAATGAGTCTCTCCTTTTGCTTAATCAAATATTACTTCTATTCGGTAATAGCTGGTGATACATCTCCTCTTCAGCTTATGTAAATTGTGATTCTTCATGAGCAAACCAATTAGAGTTAAAATGAGGAATTTATTGGGAGCAAGGGACTATTATGTGAAGCTATTAGGCAAATTTAAATTGGAAGTCCCAAAATAGAAAGGTTTGGACCTAAAAGAGCTTGTAGTATATTAAAAGCATTAAATTAGTTGCTAGGAGAGGAATGTTGCTTTGGCTAATCACTGAATAAGTTACCGATATAATCAGGAAAGATGGGAGATAAGTGCTTTCTGAGCCATCTTGTACCATGGGAAGCATGCTCGGAGGCTGCAACAGGGAATTTGTGGGCAGGCAGTTACACACACCTATTTGTCGTCTTCAGCTTAGTTTCCTAAGCAAATGAAGCTTGTGCAATCAAACCGTCTGTCAGTTTGTGCCTCGTAAGAACAAACCGTTGGTCAACTCATTGGCCAATTTCAGACAGATTTATCTGGGTTGTAGAAATGTTGAGTAAAATGAAGTTTCTACACGTTTTAAGAAATTAGAGGAGCAGTATATAAAGTATAACCCTGTAAGTTCCCTAACAGAAGGAAAAGCTATGTGTGCTCAGACTCATTTGGATGACAGAGAACCTGTTCAGGGGAGAAATGTTAGAAATATCCCGTTTCTCTGGACATGGGTTCTCACCTTCAACAACCACAAGATGTGGGAAGCCAGTCCTCAGTAAGTTTGGACATCACAGAACTACGTGGATTTTAGTTTCCTTTGTTTGTTTTCCTCCTCTTAATGTAATTACCTTGTATTTTCTTTCATTTTTTCACTGCCAGTTTTACTAAGCTTGAGTCCATGATTATTTTGAAGCTAGAGAGACCAATTTCTAATAAAAACGATAATTGAATAGCTTTGAGTTTTTCCAGAATGACCCAATGAACACAGCAGTGAAATAGATCATGCAGCAGGTCTCTAGGTCTTTTTTTTTTTTTTTTTTTTAATCCTACCAATGAATGGATCGGGGATCCAAAGTGATGGAAATGTATGGTGAAGGTTGTCCCGTACAAGTCACAGCCCATTCATTTGGTTGCCAGAAGTTAAGGAATGTACTGGCAAGGCATGTGTTATTACCTCTCCAGCTACAAAGTACATTCCAGCTGCAGCTGTTTAGGCAAGAGTGACCTTTCTGTCCAGTGACTGAAGCTCACTAATGCGTACAAAGATTGTTTTAACAGTCACTGTCATTTATTAGTGGTCAGGAACTGAAAGAATAAAAAGGTTGGACTTGAAGAGGTGAATGCTCCTGGGAAAATTGAATTTATCCTTGCCTGAGGTCATAGTGTGTGACATTACGGGAAGCCAGGATTTTTATAGCTGACATATCAGCTGCCTGTGTCTGAGTGTCCAGCTTAAGTAATCAGTTGAACTCTGTTTGCTGATGTCCTCATTTCAGGTGAAGACAAGGAGGGCTGTGTTTTAATAAAGTGCTATGCTACTTAATATTCTGAAAAAAAAAAAATCAAACATAAGGGTTTTTTTTTCCCAAAGTTCAAAGCTAACACGGCCTCAGTTCTGGCTGTAGACCAGGAGATGATGACTGACCTCTACCTCATGGATGTGTATAAAGATACATTTTTCTACATCACTTAGCATTCGTGGTAAGAATGGGAATAAAGCACTGGTCAGAACATTCTGCGTAGGTACCCAGAATAATCTAAACAGCGTTCGTACTGAGGAGAGAAAGTGTGGAGATGAGTAAGGAAGCTTTCAGTCAGAGTTTGAATATCTTGTTCTGGTGCTTCCTGACTTAAATAGTCTTGTCATTTTACTGGCTCCAAAACATGATCCTTTGTAAATAATTAATGTAGGTAAGCAGATGCATTAAAATGTACCGTTGTTTTAACAGGACTAGGAAGTAATGGAGCTGTGTATGTCACAGATCCACAAATTCCCTGTGAGTGTGATACATCTAGGACGCACGTGGGATTGCCCCAGATGACTTTACGTCATTGCCATACAGTCACCACAGGTGAACTTGAAGGGGCAGTGCTGCTGTGTATCCTGCGTTGGAGCTATTAGTTGCCTGTCGGGCAGAACAACTTCTAACACTGGAATTTGCTCAACCTTTTGCTGTGATCCCCAGAAAAAAAAAAACCTCCTCATACCATTACATGCTCCATTGTTCTTAACATGACAGCTACCATAAAAATGGATAGTAAACACTTAAATATTAGGATCCCAAATCATTCAAATACCATGTTAAGTCATGAATTGACTTTAAACAACAGCCAGATGATCCACCTTATGAGAAACCTGCAATTGGAAACCCCTGTGTTCCTGAGGGCTGAAGTTTTATGAAAAAGAAAAATAATAATACTTGAGTGTTGATGATGATGTGAATACTTTTATGATTAAGGGGTTGGATATTTGAGCCTTTAGGCACTTACCTAACCACGAGTGATTTACGTAGAACAGAAGTGCTCCAAGGCAGGGATCTGTGTGTATTTTGGTTTGGTGTGTTTTGTTGATACTACAGATCAATCCCAACCACTCAGTGAAATGCAAACAACAATAACGCTCCGTCTGCCCCACGCTGGTGGGTGTGTTTTGTACCATGAGCAACTACACATAAAAGGCATGGGGCTGTGCCTGCTGTGAGGTGGAAACAGGAGAAAAATCGAACTCCTGGGAGAGCACCATGCAAACATAAGAACCGTTTGGACACAGAACCCCGGTGGTTTTTTTCCATGTGGGAGAGCGGTGGGGAATCCCGTGTCCTAGCTGAAAAATTCTGCGAGGGAAGTGTGCTTCCCCATTTTACTGTTTCAAAAGATAGCAGTTGCATTCCGTATTTTATGAGTTAGAGGAAAATGTTGAACTTGGGAACGCTGACTACAGACATTGTTTTTTCTGATACATAGAATAATCCCCAGTGATTACATTTTCCTGGTGCATTTCCCATTGGGCTGTCCAGACTTGGAGGAGGCCACGGCAGATGGACGAGTAAATAGGTCAGTGAATTTTGAATTGTTCCATCCCCTGCTTTTTCCAGTCTTGTCGGCCTTGTCTATTTTTTCAGCGTCTCTTGGTTTTCCAGCACCTGAATAAAAGCCAGGGTCTGATACCCTACAGCTGTAAAACTCTCTGGCCTTCCAGGAGAGACATCTAATTTTCACAACTATTTCCATTATCATTGCACTTTAAGATAAGGTAGTGACTGATGAACTGATGTAAATTCCATTGATGTTTATATCTGTGGTACCTTTGTGATTTTTTTAAGGATCTGAAGTGAAGACTTTTAAGCAGAGTTTGGAAAGAACTGTTTACGTTGTAGAGTTAATTCGAGGAGAGAAAACAAGCATTCAGGGATTTATGTCTAAAATCTGAAGACATGTAGATAAAGAACTTTAAATGAGTTTAAAACGAACCCAGGACTTTAACAGCCATATTCACATTCATTTTCATCTTCATGGGATTGCCGTTAGTGATACCATCGTAGCCTGCCAGACTCAGAAATAGAAACTGTTTTTCCAGTGAGTTACAGGGTTATCCCTGGATTGTAGTTTTAATTTCATTTTAGTTATTTACTTCTAGCTTTTGTGCTGCTCTTACACACCGGAAAATGTGGGCAGGCTTCTCTCACAAAGCATGACTATCCATCCTAATTGTTAGTCTTGGAACTGCTTTGCTGTTACATTACAAATTAAAATTAGTTCCAGCGCAAAGGAATTTTACAGATTTGGTTTGGAACATAAAAGAGTATAGAAGAGTGGAGAAAACAGCTGAATTTGAGAAGGACCTGTCAGAAAAATCTTACGCTCTTCTCCTGAAAGATCTGTGACATTTTGTCTTTCAAGTGTCACTGTTGAACTTGGTAGGAGTGGTTGTGCTTAGAACACATCCGTACTTGTTTGCAGTGTCTAGGCCTCAATTTGTAAGCTCTAGGAGCTTGCTGAGCTCTTGCTAAAGAAAAGACGTCTTTAACTTAAATCCTATTCATTTGTTGTGTTTCAGAAAATTCTGCAATTTCCCTCTTTTTTTTTTTTTCCCCTAGTCTTTAGGACTTCATTCTGTGGTGTGTTTTTTGGTTGTTTTTTTGGTTAGTGTTTACTTTTTGTGCAAGTATTTGTCTTACCGGTAGCTCAGATGCCTTGAGGAATTTGAGTGGAATTCTTCTTTACCACGTGAGCTGCTGTAGGGTTAATGTGGTCCCGGTGTTCAGATGGCTCCATGCATGTGACTGGACAACTTAATAGATATGATGAATCCAGTCCCCAGGTTTGCAAACCTTTTCTCCATTTCACTGATACAAGTACAGCTCTTCACTATGTCTTAAATTGTACATCTTTGTGTACTGTGAGTACTTTTTGTCTGAGATATCCAAAATTTCTTCAGTCCTATTGGTGAGGAATTACTCTTGACTTCTTCCTGTTGAGAGAATTATTATTTTTTTCTTTGCTACCAAAACCTCACAGAGCCACATTTTGCCCGATTCAGTCTGAGTTCCCTCCAAAGGGTTTTGTGTAGGACTCTCTCCTCCTCCTCCCATTTCCCAGGAGATAAATGCCTGCTTGCGGCTCTCGCTGCCACATCAGTGTTCCTGACGGCTTTCCCTGTTTGTTCAGGTCCTCAGTCTGTCTGGGATAACGAGTATTCTTGCCGAGGTTAGGTTTATTATGCATGCACATCTAAGTGAGGATGACAACGTAAAGAACCACTAAGGGCTTGTATGAAGGTCATCCTGAAAGAAGTAATGAATAGTTATACCAGTAAGGTTCTTGAACTAGCTGTAGAAATTACATTGCAAATTGAACTTCTTGTCTGTGAAAAAGCAAAGCTTGTCTTTTGGCTTGAATCCATGCAGCACTGTAAGGACAGGAAAAAAGATCCCAGGAGCTGTTTGTTTTTGCAGTTATTAAAACCGATGAGCTCACTGTTTGGAAATGCTACAGAAAGGGAGAGGAGACCTGGAGCAAGGCAAGGGAAATTCCCGTGCAGGGTGGAGAGAAGAATGTCAGGCGGTCGGTGCCACCTAGTGGGAGCTCTCCAGAAGAGCGAGCAAAACCAGGCTGCTGCTTTACAGCCTGGAGAAGCTCACAGAGGTCAGGCTGTGAAATAAAGCCATCACAGATGAGGGTGTGGCTGCTCAGCAGCATCAGTAAGCAAGGCAAGAAGCGTGCGAAGTGAAGGCAATAGCTGGTGGACCACGTGTGGGTGAAAAAAATAAAGTTAATTAAGTCTCTGATACAGCTTCTTTTAAATGGGACTCATGTCTTTCAGTTAGCTAACAAAAAACCCCTAACACCACTGCTCAGTCGGTGTAGAGGAGCTCTTTGCCTGTGATGTGACACTGAAAGGTTAGGGAGAGACAGGAGACAGCGTGTACATGCATGATTTATTAATCATACCTGAATTGTAAGTGCTTTGAGGCAATGGAGCTCATAAAGTTTTACAAGCATTTACACAGCACATTTACACTGTGAATAAAGAAGTGCTGTAGCTGCTGTTAAGAACCTTTGTATAGAATTACTGCATAACAAATAATGAGCCTTGAGAGTAAAACCTACTCATCTGTGTTACCAGACATTTTTGTGTTCTGGCCATGATGATGAACAAGCCTCAAAGAGGCACAAAGTCCAGCTCAGAGCATGACTTTTTTGGTTTGGATTTTTTTTTTTTATATATATAATTTCATTTGGTTTGCTTAGGAAATCATGCTGTAGTCAGCCAAAGGTGTTCTGTTTGTGTGTTGTCCTCTTTAAAGCCTTGCAATTCATTGGCTGATTCAGGCAGATTTATCAGAGGGCAGCCGTCTCAGATATTACATTCCTGAAAGTTTCATGCAAATCGGTGGCTGGGTAGAGGAGAACGCGCCGTGAGGGAAAGGCTGAAATGTGGTATCAACTAGCATCTAATAACATGGAAAAATACTTTATAAATACTGGAAACACAGGAAATGCTACCATTACTTTTCATCGTAAGCTATAAACCACAATATTTTCAAGGATAAGCTTCTGTTGGAACTATTTATTTAGGCAAAGGTAACAGAAAACTGGTGGTAAAGCAGGAATGTGAACGGGATTAGGGTATTAAGCAGCACCGGTGGTTTTACTCCCGATTACCCTCTCTGAAGTGGAATCACATTGCTAGAGTAGGAGTACAGTCATCATCACACCCCAGCACGCTGCCTGGTACCACGGCACCATTTAATGCTGCACGAATTCTTAACGGGAATACATTTCTATCCTGGCAGAAACCCAAAGACAGCATTTGTCTTACCTAGATCTCTTTTGCTGTTTCGTAAGTAGAATACCCTAGTACACTGTGAACATATTCTTGCTATTTTCCACTCATTCTTTTTTAAATGTAAGATAACCTCGTCCCCAGGTGGGGTTCAGAACTACAATATGTGACTGCCAGCAGACTGAGGAACTGATGGTCCCTCAAGAAGGCACTCTGCGGTGATTTAGAAGAGGGTGGCAAGTCACATATTCCTAGGAAGAACAAATAGGAATGGACTGAGCTCCCTGTCTCTATGCTGCCCCTGGGACTCCTTTGCCTCTCTCGTCTCCAGGCTCGAAGGGGCTCTCCCTTCCTCCCCACCTATTCAGCCCTTGATCTGAAAAGGGCAGGTTTTGATTTGCAGGGCAATTAGCCTCACATCTGTCAGAATCAAAGTTGTATTTACCATAAGTCAGGCTGACACTTGAGGAGGACAGGGGAGAGAGAATAGATACCAGTGGCCCGGTGGCCCAGATCCCTGGTGACAGTCCGTGCATTTCAGTGAATATCCCAAATCCCCACAGAATCAGGTGCACTTGGGAACCTGATTCTCTGTTCTTTGGATATTTTGTGCTTTTTGGAGTCGCACTTACGCTGACCTGCTAGAGGTCGAGGACATGCGATTTTGTAGGACTAGTTGTACATGCATGCTATTTCTATCTTGTTCTTGTTTATTATCTGCTCTTCAAAAGGAATCTCCTTTTCAAGCAGCCCCACAGAAATTCCTGTGTTTAAAAATAGCAACCGTAAAGAGGTTGCATTCTCCTTTTGGCTTTTCTTCTTAGATATTTCATGGTTCAAGAAAAAGCTTGAACATATATGGAGGAAGTGACACAGACATATTGCTCACGATTAGAGCACTAAGCAAATGGAAAACAGAAAACAGAAATTTGGCAGAAGCAGTAAGGAAGATTAAAGTACATCTGGAGTAGAGCTGTGTTATTACAAGGGGTAAAATAACCAAAACAATTGGAAATCAAAATACATTATTGGATATTTTAGCAGTCAAATACTAGCAATGAGGAGAGCGAATTTGCCAAATTTTGGTAAAATAATATTTTACTATGGTGAGCTTTCTACAGTGACTCAGGTGAACTTCTTGGTTGTTTAAAATTAACTTGTTTTATCTGTAAAGTGCCTCAAAGAATGGAGAAGGCTGCTGTAACAAAGCAGCTTGGCTTTTGAGTTCATATCGCACATGTAAAGTAAACATGCTGCTAGGAAGCTAATGTTTTTCTCCAGTTTCAGACAGCAGAAATGTCCAAATCTGAAGGTTACAGTTAGGTAAAAAAATTCCTGCTCTCTACCCTTATGAGTGGTTGATTAAAAATGCAATTCCTAATCAAATCAAGTATGCGTGTATATTTACCTAAGTTCTTCATTTCTCAGAAGAGAAGCATACTACGTCATGCGTATTACGTATATAAAACAAAGACTTGAATTCCTACAGACAGTTTTCTGGGTGATGTACTGGTTGTCCTGGTTTCAGTTGGGACAGAGTTAATTTTCTTCCTGGTAGCTGGTAGAGTGCTGTGTTTTGGATGTAGTATGAGGATAATGTTGATAACACACCGATGTTTTTAGTTGTTGCTGAGTAGGGCTTACACTATCTCAAGGACTTTTCAGCTTCCCATGCTCTGTCAGTGGGGAGGTGCACAAGAAGTTGGGAGGGAGCATAGCCAGGACAGCTGACCCAACAGAGTATTCCATACCATGTAACGTCATGCTCAGTGTATAAACTGAGCAGCCTCATGGTCAGCTCCAGGAGGCTGCAATCACTGCTCGAGGACAGGCTGGGCATCGGTCAGCAGGTGGTGAGCAACTGCACTCTGCATCACTTGGTTTTGTATATTCTATTATTATTAGGATTTTCTTCTTTTTTTTTTTTTCTTCCTTTGCTGTCCTATTACACTTTCTTTACCGAGGAGTTTCACCTTGATTTTTCAATTCTCCTCCCAAATCCCGGGGAGAGGGGAAGGAGTGAGCAAGCAGCAGCGTGGTACTTAGTCGCCAGCTGGGATTAAACCACAACACTGGCTCTATTAATGTCAACATCAGATTATTGAATGTAGTATACTCAAGATTTCACTTTTACTTTCTTTTGACTTCACAATTTAATATGTGATTACTTTGTTTTGACTTGACTTCCAACTTAATGCATGACTAATGCTGATCTGCAGTGATAAAACTTCCTGTTAGAGTAAATCCCGAGACGCTCTCGTAATGTTGTTGTCGATTTGGACTCACACCAATGTTAGAGAGGAGAATTTTTTCGTCTTTATTTCCACAATAAAAGTAAGAGGCTCCAGCTGAAATATGACAGCCAGACTGCATTTTGGAGCAGTTTAGGTCCAGAGCCAGACCTGCATTCTGCAGTCTGAATCTTTTTCTGATTAAAATACACTTGATTTACTGTTAACAGCGTTGAGGAGCTTTTGAAGTCAGACTCTCACTTTTTCACTTCTGCAGGGTATTTTAAGGGAAGAGAGTTGTCTCTGTTTTGGGACACATAAATGAAGTTTGGTTAATGGACTACAGTAACCATCGATTAGATCACTCTGTAAGTTTCATACCCCACTTTGATTTGTTCTTCCTCAAAACCTGAATTTTTTACTGCATTTAGCACAATGGTATTTGGAGACATATTAGGTTTCAAAGTGGGCTTAGTGAACTCTATGGATCTGGGTTTTTTTTTTTCCCTCAGGTCAGCATATGCTGTCTTTTAGGGCTCTGTTCTTGTGTTTCAGTGCAAATTTTGAAACTAGTTCAAGAGGTAGGTTTTATATGATTTTCTGAAGACGTGAAGCCTCGAGATCAGCCAGGATTACCCATCCTCTGTGGACACATCACTTGTACACAAATATGCCAATATTTCTCTATAAATAGCAAAGGCACACGGCCTGGTCTGAAACAAAGTAATTTTACAAAATGGAAAATAAGTTTCCAATTTTTTTTTTAAGTGGGAATTATGGTATCTAGGATATTTTGCTTCAAAACAGGATCCTTTCCTTATTTGAAGGGAATAGCTAAACCCCTGTCTTTAACTAGCTTCCCATTGCTAGCAATGTACTTTGTACAGCTCACAGATATCTCATGTTAACTCATTTCTGTGTGATGCAACAAACAGCTGAAATCTTAGAGGTTTGCAGCAGCTGGGGAAAACTGTTGTCCCAGAAGAGCAGGATTTGATTTAAACTTGATGTTTGGCATATTAACTACCTTCTCAGGCAAGCTGGTACTCCTCTAAAATTCCTGCTTGGCGAATATTGGCCAGTAAACTTTGTGAGATAGCAGAGCGCTCCGGGTGACCTGCATGTGCAGGTATGGAAGCTGCAGCGTCCGGCATGTTGTTATGCTTGGCGCTGTTGGGGGACCAAAGCACAACTGGGCATGCAGACACTTCCTTGCTGGGAGAAAGCAGGCTGCCCCCAACACCCCTCCATCTGTGGCTTCTCAGTTCAAATCCTCACAGACAATCTAGAAGTTGCTTCAAAAGCTAGCCTGGAACATTCACATTTCCTGGTTCTAATAGACAAATTGGTTTTATGTCGGCTCAAAGGTTGGTGCTTCTGGCTTAGCACACGAAGAAAATGGAAGACACGCAAGACATGGAACTCAGTTACATGAGAAGCAGTAAAGAAGCAAGCACATAGATACCATTTGCCTTCTAAAAGGCATACGTAGAGCATCCCCTGATGATAAACCTCTAAGTGGCATGCACCCAATATTTTTAGTTAGTACAGGATTTCTTGTGGCAGTAATAAACACTATTGAAGGTGCCAGAGCTGCTACCACTAGTCACAGCTTCTGTATGCAAACATGTAAAAAACTGCAGTGTGTCCCAGTTGGCTGGTGCTTACCCAGGTATTATGCCAGACTGCAAAGCCACAGGCTAATGATAATAATTGTTTTTGGTTTTTTTTTTTCACTTAAAAAGGAGTTTATGCAGACTTTACTTTGAGGGCATATAGATCCCTGAGATCAGGACCCTGCTGTTGAACCGAATTTACAAAAGGGGTTACAAAATACAGGGTACGAGCACTTCATTTTGGACATGATAAATGTGCAGTAAAGAGCTTTTAACTAGTGTATCTCCATCACTAGAGCCTATCTAGTAACGGCCAATAATGCTGATACAACTGAAAAAAAGAGGATTATGAGGGAGACAGAAAGCAGAGGCAAACAGGCTAATTGATGATACTCAGCTCATTAGCAAGCTTTTCAGAAGGAGGAAAACACACTGAAAGAATCCTTACTCCAACATCCCTGGTGTGTCTTATTTTCTATGTTCCTTCCAGAATGCAGCTGCCTTCTGGACAAAGACCACCTGTGTTGTGCCATGTTGTATGTTTCTGATGCATATTCATCACCATGAAGCTTACCATAGTTTTTTTAGGAATCTCCATTTGGACTGAGAGGTGCATGACCTGTAATTTCATCTTTTCATGACAACAAGTACCACAAAAGTAAATGACTCAAGTATATTTGTGGCAGTATTTGCAGAAACAAATCCAACAATTCCTGCTCACTGGAGAAGAAACTACTCTGTTCCATCTGGTCCTTCTCTCTGACGCAAGGTTTTTGCCAGTAATTCTGTTTGCTGCCATTCAGGCATCCGAGCTGGGAACCAGTTTGAGATTCATCCTTCCTCTCCTTTCTTCTCTCCTTGTTCGACAATCTTTAACTATGACTTCTTTAAATTTCTGTTCTATCCCCCCTCTGTGATTCCTCAACAGCAACAGCATGTGTTCTGCTTCAGTTTAGTGCTGTAAGGAATATAATCCTAAGGGTCAAGCAGACATAATTCTGAAAACACTGTTTTATTTTTCTGTTCCGTCAATGACATTTTGGACCTTCACGCAGCCCCAGGGATCTTGTATATTGTTCCTGTGCGCTACAGAAGACAAAGGAGTAACACAGATGTCCTTCTGTCACAAAATACAGTTTGGAGAAGAAATGGAAAGGTTGGACCAGGTGGGCTGTTGATGTCCCTTCCGCCCTGGGCTGCTTGCTCCCTGGCTGCGCGCAGTGCCCACCTTGCAGGGGATGCTGTGGGCACTTGGTGTCTTCTCCGCAAGATGGCACCAGGTCACTGATGCTGGTGAAAAGCTCCTGGGCCTCCCTGGCCCTTGGTCCCCCAGACCCACGCGATAGCCATGTCTGAATCAGCGAGGGGGTGGCTGAACTGGACAAGTGGGCTAGGGCTTCATCTGTGTCTTCCTCTTGCCTGACAAAACTAAGTCCTTTGAAAAAAAAAAAACAAAACAAACAAACAAAACCTCACTTTGATTTAGATTTCAGACTTAATAAAATGAAAAGCTTTCCAGAAGCTGACTGCGGAGATTGAACTAAACACCAAATATTCAAACTTCCTGAAAAAAAAATCTCCTAGTTCTTTGTGAGAGGATCTTTCAACCCAGCCACCCTTTGTATTCCAAGACGCCTTTGTGGAAAGCTAGTTGCTCTCATCAACCTGTCCCTGGCTTCCTCATTCCCTCATATGCCACAGGTTTCCTGCAGAGCTGAAGCTGAATGAATTCTTCTCTCTAGGTGGGTTGCGTCTGCCCTGCAGAACAGCTGCTTGCTCTTCTTGGGTTTCTGTTCCTCTCTCCACACACCTACTGAGCTGTGCAGTTCCAGGTGTATAGGGAACATTTGGCAGCTCTTGGGAGACGACCTGCAAGATGCTGTAATGTGTTAGTGCTTCTGTTCTGCACTGCTCTGATCTGTTTCTAACAGCCTCAGAAAAAAATCCTAGTTTTAAAATGTACATCTGGTTTTTACTGGCTTGAGCTGGCTTGTGGGTTTGGAGTTGAATTAACCAGTGTGCTGTCACAAAAGTGTACTATCTTCAGAGTGTGACCACTTGGTACACAAGTAAATAAACTAGGATTTTTGTTTTTTATGATCTTTTCATTATTTGCATTGGGCAAATTCTGGCATTTTAGGCAGGCAGTTTGGCAGAAGAGATTAGCTACTTGGAGCAACAGCATTTCCTCCTCCACAAAGTAGTAAATACTATATTGACATTCTTCTTCTGCTTTGTGTGAAAGTAGGCTCTGTCTAAGAAAAAGAAAAGCTAGCTGAGGCCACCTGTCCACATGTTCCAGTTTTATTCCAGAGCCAAAAAAGAAATGGTGAATAGGAAATAGAAAAAAAAATTCCTTCCCCATTTGGTGAAGGTTTCATCATAGAGTTCAAAGATGTTCACTATGCCACTAAACAAGAAACTGTAACTGTATGTTAACATTCATTTAAACTTCTCATCAGCTGATACACTTTCACGTATTAACTACATGCTCTTTACTATCTTAAAAAAATAACATGATATTGTACTGTACTTGTGCCTCGGGCACTGGCATGGGCATGAAGATAACTATGCTCCGAGCGTCCTGTCTCTGCTTCTGCTTCACTTTGGACATGTTACATATTGCCTTTTTCTTCTCTGTGAATTAGGGGTGGTCACTTGCTTCTTCCCATGTCTTGTTTATTTATACTATAAAATTTAAATCTCTTACTGTATGCTTTTGCAGAACTGCTTTTCCCTCAGTGAGTATCCCTAGATGTTAATATAATGGAAGAAGTATTTGACTGCTATGATTTTTCATGTGGGGTGGTTTTGGTTTTTTTTTTTCTTTCTGTCTATAAATTACTGATAACATTCAGGAAAACTTTTCTAGAATTTTAAGGCAGCCTTTGCCAGAGGTTTGTAAAGTGTTTTGAGAGTTGTGGGATGAACATGCTAAAGAGGTGCAAAGCAAAATGATAACAGCCTATGTTTATTACTGTGATGCAACTCTTAGAGCTTCAGTGGAAACAAGTCATAAATTGCTTGTACCCAACTGAGGTCTTACAAAACTTTCTAATTCCCTTCTTCCCCCCAACCTGGCTCTTCATCCTGTTTTTCACTGACGTGCTGTTCTCAGTGTGCCGCTGAGTTGCTTATTTTCTGTGCAAACTCAATTCAGGCAGCCCAAAGTCTGCATTGTAAGCGAAGCACTTTGGTTTATGTTGCCTCGTTATTTCTCTTCACGGTACACCACGACACGAGGGTGTTTTTGCAAAGCTTAATTGAAACCAACAGGTAAGTGTCTGACCTGCACTAGTTAGAAATGACCTACTAGGTATCAATTTAGTAGGCTTGGACTGCTTTTTTTGGCTTGTACGCAAATATTTATGGCAAATTGCTTTAAAACCTATTGTAACAGAGTCGCTGTGGCACCATGGGTTTATTTATGTCTCAGAATTTCACCCCTTAAAATCCAGGTTTTATTTCACAAATAAAAATGCATCTGTTCATTTCTGCTGAATGGACGTTTTATGACGGCGCAGTCCCACATTTACTGGGAAGTGCTCAAACTGGAGGCCTTATTCAGGGCCCTAAAAGGAGAGGAAAGTGGAAATCTGTGTACACGGGGGCTCAGAAGGGCAGCTCCAAATGGGGGGTCACTCATTTTTTCTCAGGAACAGCTTTTATAGGAAATGTTTGTGGAGGAAAAATCCTAGTAATTTTAAAAGCATTGGAAACATATTTTTCTTTTCAGTGGACATCTGTTGTGCTAAAGGGAAAACAGGGCTTAGAAAATAATGATGACTTTGTAGCTCCATATTATTTTCACTGCTTGTACATACCCGGAACAGACCGTATTTGTCAAAAGTTTTGCTAAGCATTAGTAAGTGTTGATGTAAGTACAATATGCTGAAGTGTGCTTGTAGAAATCACATAATAATTCATACAAATATAAGCAAAAGACAGACATCCCCAGCAGTCTGGAGTTCACAGTGCTAGAAGGGAGCTCTCAGTTCTTAGAAGAAATTATAAATGCTCCTGGAATGCAGCTTCTGCAACTTTTGTTTGTCATCTCTAAACTCATTGACTGTGCTTTATTGGCAACTAAAAGCAAGTCAGTTATGGCATGAGGAATGTGCTGAACAAGGTCAAGAACATTTTAAGGCAGCAATTTCTTTCCTTGGTAACCTAAGGCAAAGACGTTTCAACAGCTAAGTAAGGGTCAGGATGATTCAGGGTCAGCCTTAAAAGTGCTAGCCTTAAAAGAGTTATAAACACACAATGGCACACAATTTTCTACTGTTCAACTCTTTTTATAGCTGATGACTCCGGAGTGAGCATAGGGAGTTGGCAATCATAAAAAGTCCTGTTGAGTTTACACCTAAAGGGAGGAGAACATTGTGAAGGTTTTTTTGAATACCTGTTTTCGGGTATGTCATAAACATGCCAGAAAAGGTCTTTGCGGTATGAAAATTTCTTCTGGAGTCTGGGAGTTAAGAAAAGGCTGGACTAGGTAGTGACAGTCTTTCTTACAGCTTCAGCAGAAGTTGGACATAGTCCCTTCTTCTGGAAGATAAGATTATGGGCATTTTGTTCGTTGGAAGACGTTTCATTGTGTGAGAATAATTCATGTTTCCCGAGTATGCCACATTTCTTCAGTATGCCTTTGCTACACTTGAAATGTGGCTGTGTGCTGTCCGCCATCTGTCCTAGAAATGGAAAAATGAGTGACAGAAACTATTTGTTAAAAAATGTTAAAGTTATTCCACAAATGCCACAGGAATGATGCATTGTTTCTGTAGTTGCACTGTGGTGTATATACTTAAAGGAAAATGTACTGGGAAAAAAAAAATTGGTCAGTGGGGTGCATTAAAGGTCTTTTGTATTCATTGATGTTTCACTTTGCCAGCTCTCATTTATGGATTCTGGAACCCTAACTAAATATTAGTGGGATAGCATTGCTCCCATATAACCACGTGCTAGAACTGGAGTTTGCTCAGCAGAACTGTCATCCCCTACCTCCAAAGACCAGCTACTTTCTTAGCATCCTGATCTGTCTAAGGCTTTGTAAGAAGAAACTTGTTTTACATCTCTGAGGCTAATAAAACAAAATCATTGCAACGGGAAACACGTGGAAACATTCATATTCTCTGAAGTTTAGACTGGTATATCACAACAGAGACTGATTTCTAGAGACTGATAGTTTATTATTAGTTTATTTCTCGTAATTAGTCTGTCTATGTGCTCACATGGACTTCATGAGTCACATCTCAGCTCATTATCTTGGGAAACAGACCTATTGTTTTTGAAAGGCATCCAGTCAATAAATTAGCTTGGAAGAAATGATAGTCCAAAACACCTTTTCAATAGATTGCTGTCAGGGTTGGTTCCTATCAAAGAGAAGCCTGAATTTTTTGTTGTGACATATGGATTAACTGAGCCTTCCCTGCTGTGAGGAAACAAAAGACCATTGGTGATGCATGGAGCAAACTGATCTTAAAACAGAGCCATCAACAAAGAAACATGACGGCATGAAAAGGCAGCGTACAGTCCGCTGTCCTCATTTGCAAAGTCATTCTGTCTGTAACTCCAACACACATCTATTGTCTCTTTTTTTTCTCAAAGTAACTGACAGTGTTCCGTAACAAAAAACCCTGCACCTCAGACAGAAGTCTGGGCATGTTATCCAGAGTTCCTTTTGGTCTTGATCATGCCTTCATGCTTGCCATCGAACCACAATAAGCTCACCCCGTGTCAACAAGGAATAATTCTCCAAGCACAGTTCCTTTCTTTGCGCTGGCTTTCACTGGCTCTTCCACACTACTGAGACTGTACGGAAATTTCAATGTGATACAACAGAACAAACGGATTTATGATCTTTCCCCCTCATTATTTATGCATGAATATGGCCTTTTATCTGATCTGGTTTTATTTTTTGCTGCTGTTCTACATGCTTCTGATGTATTTAAATAGCTCGCTGCATACCATTTAACCTGACCTTGTAATTGCCAATTACATCTTTATGATGCATCTTGTTTCCAGATACAACAGAGATGCGTAACGCCGCGGTGTCTCAGCTGGTGTAAGCCAACGGCTCTGTGCTGGATCCGCTCACATCTGTCACCAGACGCTGAGGATCAGGGGCTTGGTGGAGGGTTGATGAGGGGCAGTCCCTGTTTGACAGTAGAAGTGACACAGCCATGGTGGCTTCCTTCTAGGAGTGCAGCTTCCTGAATTTTGAACTTCCTGATGGGACTTTTAAAATTTTGCGTCAAGTGAATCTTGATCATTATCTGTTGTTTGTGTTCAGGGGGACTAAATTTGTATGTTTGCATTTTATTCCTTAAGGAGCTAAGCAATTTTGTTTCAGTGTCTTTAGTAACAAATGCATAGTATTTTCTTGATTTTTAGAGAAACAGACATTTTATTTCCTATCTCTTTAAAAGTACCTCTCTTCTCTGAAAGTCAGGATATTTGTGTCAATAAATTAATAGTCCAGTGTGCACTTGTTGTCATACAGGCTACTGTTTTTAAGTGTACTTGATTCTTAAAGAAAAGCTAGTCGAGCGCTTTGCCCACCATCCTCTTGTCATTGTTGCAGATAGAAAGAAATCTTTCAGCAAGATAAACTATTGGTTTTATTACACCTTGTACAGACTGTCATTAAAATAGAACTAGAGCGCCTGATCCTTCCCTTACTAATTCCTGTTTTACATTGGTAATTCCTCTAGCTTGTTTCTGAAAGAAATAAGTGAGAGAGGCTCACGCTACCTTTTGCAGATGGAAGGATTGGAACCATGATTGCTTAAAACATTGTCCCTTAAAATTATTCATAAGAAAAGCATATGAACTGTGTGACTTGTACAGAAACCCCGAGCAGCTAGAATAAGAAAATGGTCAGATCTTACTTTACCCACAAAGCCTTTAATTATTGATGAGATCTACCTGCTTACATAACATAAATATACCTGCATATCACACGCATTAATGGATTTGTCCTTAGGCCACCTTGGCAAGGCAGGGAGATTTAAAAGGGAAATTTGAAATTAAAACACAACCCCCCAGTGCCTCAGGACATTGAGGTGAACTACAAGTACTTAAATCCTGGCAGCACGGTGAGAATTGCAAGCCTAAAGCTCGTAACGGCTATGGGTTTGATAGTGATGTTTCCCTAATGCTTAACGTTCTGCTTCTGCTTGTGTCCAGCACTGTCTCTGTCTTAGCAGGGCTCAGCAGCTTTGCCTGTCCCATGCTGACATCCCTCTGTGCAGACTGCTACCTGAGATAACCTCTGCAGAAGACATGGAGCCAGTATCTATCTTCATTAGAAATTATCCTGGAGGATACAGGTCTCCATTCTTGCCCAGTAGTTAAAAAAATATATATATATATTTTCCTCAGTGTTTCCTATACTTCTGCCAGTCTTCCTCTATGGAAGCATCTGATGAAGGAGAAATAGGGATGAGAAATGAGGGATTTCTGGAGAAATGCTGGGAGAAAGGAAGCCAAGACGGGAATGTAGATGGATGGAGCCACGTTGAGCAGGCTCTGGCTCCTCGGCGCAGTGCAGTGCGATGCAGGAGCAGAAGGCAGCATTGAGCTGAAAAAGATGACTTGGTCTTGATCCCTCTTCTAAAGATTGCTGATTTATCTACTGATTGCTTGATGTAAAAATCAGGATAATCCCAGATTGCAAACTCCAAACAGACATAGTTATTTTTTTCATAGGCCAGCATTTAAACCCAGAGGAGGGTGAGATTTAAGACACGTCTTTGTCTTTTCTATTTTTCTATAGGATAGTTTATATATAGCTTCCTTCTTGATGACGTTGAGGATCCATTTCTTCTCTGCTGCAAGATTAGGAGCTAAACAGCCTAAAGTTATTTTGTTTACAACTTTACAACTCTTCTCATTACTTCTTTCGAGAGCAAGAGAGCATCGAGAGCAAGAAAATAAACCCAATGTCCCATATAATTTTAATGCCTAAGCTATCAATTTCTGGTTCCTGTGCTGCATTTACTGACTTTCAAGTAAGTGAAAATAAGCCTTAAGATGGACAGAATATTATATCAGTTAATAATGTATATCTGAATGACATCACTGCTGTGCTCAACTCTCAAAGAGAGCAAATATAAAAAACACCATAAATTTGAAGATTCCAGCTTTAGCAATGCTGCAACGGCCAAAATACATCGTAGCAGCTCAGGAAGCAAATTCCATTTTCACTGAGAATTATAAGAAAATGTATACAAAGCGAAACTGCCTTTCAAACTAGCTTTTAGTACATTGCTGTAATTCCTAATAGCAGGAGCAGATGTCCTGGGGGGCTGCTATTTAATTCAACACACACATAGTTAAGTGACAGGGGAGGAGCAACACAGCTGCAGAGGCATCCCCCTTCATCCCTATCATGTCCAGACCAAGCTCTGAATGTCAATTGCATATTGCCCTGGTCCAAATTATTAGCTGTAATACAAGCTAATTGATGTTAAGTGAATGTTGTCTACCATATCAGTTTAATGAAATTAAATGTTTTTGTCGTATTTTCCTACCATGAGTTCAGTATAAAAGCGGGAAAAATGCTGTTGCAGGGAATGACATAGTAGGAGGGAGATTTTGTTCTTCTGCAATCGTTTAGATATGCAGAATCAACTTTGCAATTGCTGATCAATCTCCAGTCTTTTTCCTGCAGGCATCATTGCTGGAAATAAAGGTCTTGTAAAGAAAATTTAGGAGGCAACTTGCTGATGGTGTACAATAACAGAACCTATCCTGTTCTTCTCTTAGGCCTGCGTGCTAACCTTGGTATGTCTGGCTTATCAGAAAATATATGGTTACAAAAGAACGTGCTGCTATACTGAGAAAAAAAAGTTGACACACATTATTTTTCTAGTTCTAACTAAGCTATAAAAATGGATCATTTCCCATTGTCAGTAACATTGCAAATAAACTCAGCTAGCAGGTTTGGTACCTTGACACCTTGACACGGTGTAATGACCCATGCTATGACAGTAAATGGGTGCATGCACATTTGGGTTTTGAAATTGTAGCTGGCCTTTGCTTTTATTCAGCCTCTAGATGTTTTTCTGTGATCTAAAAGACAAATATATTTCTCTCCTCCTAAGAGAAAACATCATAGCGTGCTGTAATGTCAGGGTTTGTTTGCCATTTTTTGGTTATTACTTACATTACCATAAGGCTAAAGATCCTCAAGCAAGGTTCAAGATTCTAATGCATCAAAACACAAACCAAATAGATTGTTCTCACTTCAAGGAGCAAAAGGCTTGGTCGTTGGAAGTCACTGAAAGTTAGTTAAATTGGCAACCTCCAATGCTATTTCATATCATTACGGTAGAACCCCACTTCTAGCAGAGGAGTTGCTACAAAAAGATGAATGTGTTATTGTTGCGCCCGAGGCTGCAGCACACTGTCCTATAGTGACAGGATTCGTAACTAAAAGGCTGAAAACCAGCTAGGAACATAGGATTGAAAGGCACTGCCTGGTGACCAAATCCAGTTCCCTGTTACCACGTAAAAACATATTTTACATTTCTTTTCATGAACTTAGAAGCTAGCTAGTGTAGCTAGTTTTTTATTTTGTTCCTATTGCTTGTATTAGGAAGCTAGTCCAGACACTCACTCCTTAAACACTTAAAAACTCCCTCATAATTTCCTGCCTATGTGTATGGCTAGTTTGGACTGGGGTGTTCTTATGCCAGCATTGTCTTTTAGCTTTGCCGACATTCTTGAGTGTCGCTGTATTTATCCTGTCCCATCCCCCTTCTCACAGTGTGCTTTAAGAGAGCGAGCAGTCACATCACAATCCCTCTTTCTGCCCCAACCTGCTAGTTTAAACAAGCTTATTTTTGCTCAGATCAAATTCTTTCCAGTTTCCTGGCTTCTGTTCATCCTACTACCCCTGCTCCACTCCATGCCTGCATGACGTCGAATTCTTTTCTTCATACCCCTGAATAATCAAAATTGAATGTGGTATCTCAGAAGGCCTCCTAGCAGAAGCAATATATCTTTACTGCTAATGTATTGCTATATTCTAGGAGCATGCTAATCCTCGGTTTTCTTGTTTTTTTTTCTTTTTACTGCTTTATCACTTTACTGGCTTACAGAACCGTGTGAGTGACTCCCTTTCTTCTTTTTGTGTGTCATGGCAAATGCAGCAAAGATTGTTGTTATTATTAGTCCCCAAGTGTATCGTCTAGCTTCTTGTGGTTTTAGATTTCATCCGTGTCTTACTTCAGCCTCAAAGTCATCTTGTTTTTCCAGCATGATATTCTCATTCTCTTCAACACTTTTCACCTTTTCACCAGCAAACTTCATAAGTTATGCCTATCATTTGTGCCGCGTGCAGAGACAGTACTATTTTTTTTTCCCCAAGACTCATCCTTGAGAGATTAATTAGTGAGCTTCCCATAACCAAACAATTCCCTTTTGAACACCACTCACCATTATATCCTCCTTAGCTTTTCTTGTACAGTAAGCTGCTTGAGGTTAAACTATTAATTTTCCACATGTAATAAATGCTTCATTGGTCTGTACAGACTAGAGTTTGCATCTAAAAAGTCAATAATAAAAGAAGAATGTTGAGTTAGTTTGGCATGACTTAGCTTCATAAACTTTTTAGAATTTTATGCCATTTCCATTAATCTTTAATTACAGTAACCTTCAGAAATATTTTTGAGTTTTAGACAAATTTTGAGGTCAGTCTAAAAAGCCTGTAGCTGCTGACATTGCCTTTTCCCTCCATATATCTGGGTGCTTAATTTATTATTGTCTTGATACTTGAATTAATAAAACATGCTTGGTTTGCAGTACCTGGTCCACTTAATGCTGATTTTGTTGGAGTGAAGACTGCTTTTCTGACTGTTACATACTCTTCCCAGACACGTGTAAGTCTTTGCAGCAATGTGCATTTCTCCACAAGTTAATAACAGGCACAGAATTATTACTTGGGGATTCCATTCCAACACCATGTTGTTGGTGGTGGATATGGTCACATCTGACCCATTAAGCTGCAGATAAACAGACATGTAGGCACATGTGAAATATTTAATTGCCACTTTTTTTTTTTTTTGGCTGCAGTTCTGTGCGTTCTGTTTCATCAAGCATGGTCAGCGCAATTCCTATATTTGGAATGATTTTATTTGCATTTAGCAACAAATACTGCTGATGCTAATATCTGTCTCCCTTAAGAATTCAAGAAGAAAGCTTATTAAACCATTTTCAGTTCCTCAGCTCCCTGTAGACAAGAGTGTTTAAATCTTGCCTTGTAATAGGTAAATACCTATATACATGTGCATGGGAGTATGAGGTTAACTCTATGGATTAAAAGAGCTGTACCAGAATACGTGTGATTCCTTGAGAATACGATTCCCCTTCCTCATGTCTGAGTCTCAGAGTAAAGTCAAACCAATAAGTTCGGGCACTTGAGTTTGACCCACTTTAGCTAAAAATAAATCCGGATACATTTTTGGGCTTGTAGATCACATGGGTCATTCTTGTCTATGGGGAGGGGACTCAGGAGGAGGGAAGGAGGGGAAAAAACCTTCTCTTTCTGTCAAAATACGAGAAAGTTATCTGAATTTTAAAACATCTGGTTTAGTTCTAAAAACATCTGAAAATATCGGTCAGGTCTTGCAGTTCCTGCTCATTCAAAATACATACTGCAGTCCATAAGTCTTAATAGGGCAAAAATAAATACAAAATCTTGGATTTTTTTTTCTTTTTTTTTTGCTTAGATTTCAGTTTCATCATTCCCATTACATCTCCTGGTTTCTGTTAATAGTTGGTAAATAGATTTATAGTAGGTAAACTGTCTCTCAAAAGAAAAAAGCACAGACAAATGCTCCATTGTGCTATGGATAAAGCACCTTTCAAAGGCAATAAAAACATGAAGAATAAGGAAAAAACTCTCCTCTTTCATTTCATCCTTCCCTCCCTCTTTCCCTGCAAGCCACAACATTAATTAGCTGTCTGACTGATTACTCAGTCAAGGACTTAAGAGATCAATGGTGACAGTAGCCAGGCAGGTAATTTAGAGGAAAAAACAGTAAAGTAATGCTCTAATGTCTTTCTGAGAATGAAGTGTGGTCTAGTTGTGTCAGCAGAACTGAGAGAGAGGAAAGTTATAGAGAGAAACAAGCTATTGAGTTTCGGTTCTTCCGTGACAAATTACCTGAAAGTGTATTCCTGGGATTTCATTAGCTCCTAATTGGAAGCAAACAAACAAAGCATTTATTCCTTTGAATTTTAGTATTTTAAGTACCAGTGGTGTGCTTAGCGCTGTATTAGACAAAGGAGGGAACACAGGCTTTCCAAGCAGCACACATCTGAAATACACGTGCAATTCCAAAGGGACGGGGAAACCCTGAGGTGAATTCTACTTCTGAGCACTTTTTTCTTTGATGCATTTTGCAACTGCATTTTCGGTGATGTAGATGAGAGTTACTAGTTTTAACATCTAAAAACCAAATTTTGAGGGGGCTGCCTACCCCAGAGGACAAATCAGAAGGTTTGAAGTATTAGCGCTCGTTAAGACTGTAGTTTTACATGCAGCGGTTGCTGGAGTGTTATTATTGCCTGTTTTGTGTGATCGAGTTCATCCCTTTAGCCTTGGCACTCACTGAACTATGCTATGAACTAACAAAAAAACTCATTAGGTGAAACAGACCTGTTTTAGCACATATTTTAATTTTTTTTTTTGCATTTGTTTCCATTTTTTAAGAGAATAACTTTGAAATTTCCTCCCCTCTGGATAGATCAAGAATATTTGAAAATCAGGTTGTGTTAGTCGGCTAAGTCTCAAAGGGCTCTCTGTACTTCCTGATTTGATGAGCTTCTAAACACTCCTAGCACGAATACCCAAAATTTGATTTCTGTGAACACATAAGCGTGCAGATACTCTGCCGAGTTTTTGAATGAGTTGTTTGTTCAGTTCTTTGCAGATTTTCAGGAGGGTAATAGCGTGGCCAAAAGAAAAACATTGAGAAAAGAATTGTCAAAAATTAAAACCGATTTCCTCCTAGAAAATATTTTTTTAAATATATTTGCGCTGCTCTGCAAAATAGTAGATTGCTCTGAAGTTTCTAAAACCTCATTATTTTATTTGTATTGAGATGAGGTTGGAGTAGCTCCACTAAGTTTATTTGAGTTACATCTGTCTCTCACCTGTGTAGGTCAGAGAAGATGCAAGTCCCCCCCAAACGTGTGATTTTAATTTGAATGTACGTAAGTACGCCAGATTAGCCATTCCTTGGAGTGTCGAATCTAGAAATAGATAAAAGCACTCCCAGTTGTTCCTGCCTGCCAACATAAAACTTACTTTAGGATTATATTGTCAATAGCGTGTTCTTGCTAGGGTTTTGGTTAACTAATGCTGAAGAGAAAAGCTAAAAAATAAGATCAGTGGCCTTTATATAAGTAATTGTGAATGTGGGTAACATTTTATTTTCTCAATCAGACATAATAGCTCCCTACAGAAATATACTCCTGACTTGAATATCAATGGATTTCTACTTACTTTGTCAAAAAGAAATACTTTATCTGAACATTTTTTCCCTTTTAGAGAGACTGCTATGGGGTCAGATTGTTCAGACCCTTTCTAATTTCCCTCCCTTCCAACCCCTCCTGCCCCCTCCTCTGAGTGAGCCTCAGACATCAATGAAAACCCAAGTTTCTGTTATACTGGGCAAATGGGAGAGCGTAGCTGGTGACTGTTGGATGGGTAGGGGGGAACTGACTGGGGAAGGAGTAGGATGGTGACAGTCACTTCACACACAAAGCAAACCTATTGAACCACCTGTGCCCTGCCTCTCCTCATCGCCTGTCCTGGCACTTGCAAAGCAACGCCCGCTGCGGGCAGAGCCACCGCGAGGGTCCCAGTTTCCAGTCCCAGCCAGGTTTGCTCGAACACACGGCGAGTTTCTCCTTACGCTTCGTGCAGGGGTTTGGCCCTTTGTGGCAGCTAATGTCCGTGGATGGCTGTGTTGCTAGCAAGTAATGGAAGAGGGGTCAGAGGGCAGAAATGCTCAGAAAGACAGAAGTGAAGCAGGGAATTCAGTTCAGAGCTAATGGATGGGGTTCGGAGGCTTCTATTAGCAGAAATTATCACTGTATTAATGTGCTTCTGGCAGCATTTTTTACAGTTGAATACGGTGTTATTTTCCTAGTTATCCATTCCCTGACAAGTGGTTATAATCAAAGCTGTCTGTGAGCACTATTATCAGAAACTTACTATTATGTGCTGTAGGAAAAAATATCGGAGAGTGATGCAGTGCCAGAAAGCTATTATATGTTTTAAAGATCTAGTGCAACACCAAGTATTTATTTATGTACTACTTTTTTACTTCCTGTGGAAGAAAATAATTTGAACTTAATTTTCTTGTCTTACCCAACTGCTCTAGAAAATACACCTCCTGAAGAAAGTCCATAATTACGATTAACTACGCAGGCTGGATCCTCGGTTGCTGTAAATTAGCATTCCCCCCTTCGCTGCAATGGAGCAATGCCAGTTCATTGCAACAGAGGAAGCTCCCAATGGCCTCGGTGTGCTGCTTTGCACCTTCAAGGGTATGAACGAACCTTCTTTAGTACAGTACCATACAGAATTGACTCTGTTTGGCCAGAACGAACTTAAAAAAAGGATAAATCTAGCATCATGTTCCTAAAAGTCTTTGCAATTACCATGTAAGCAAAATTAATCTTTTCAATGTATTCTGTTGATGAATTAAATCAACCAAATTACTATTACTCTGTCATGTGGTCTGGCTTTGTAGATCAACTTTATTTTCTTCTTAAATTTCATATTAGCTATGTACTTAAAAATATTACTGCAATTCTAGCGTAGTATTGTGGAGGATGAACTCCATTGAGGCAACATAGAAAGGAAATAATGACTTAAAAATGTTTATATCTGCATAGTTGACTATGAAACATGAAGAAAAAAAAATCACAAACCATAGGGATTTTGAAGTTAAGGACATGAGTAGGCAACAATAAATTTCTACACTTTTTGATTAATAAATCCTCAAGAAGGCTAAAGATTAATCAGATTAATTTGAGCAACAGAGTAATCAATAAATGTTTAAAAACATTCTCTGATTCAGGCTGGTCTGCCATGCTCTCCATCCAGTTAGCACTGAAGAGAATGACAGTCAAAGACTAAGACTAGTGAAGAAAAATTCAGAATCTTTGAGGATACACTGATAGGCAGTCCACATCTGAAAACAGGTACTATCCCTGCAACTTTTTCTTTCCAAATCTCTCTTTCTCAGCATCCCCTCTTTTTCATCTTACACCTGGGAATTGAACAAACCACGTCCAAATAGGTTTTTGGAACAATCCTAAATCAGGGATACTGTGAAGACAAATGGTAATTGTCTGTTACCCCAGCTGCTAAGTTAATTACTGTAATGGGAAACATCTTGAGAGAAGCATTGCATATGGTTATTAGCAATTAACCCACCACTCCAAAAATCACAATTCCTGCTAATAACAGAACACAGCACAGCCTTCCTAATTACAATCTCTGCACGAAAAGTTCTTTCTATCAGAAGGGAATGTTAAATCCTGTAACTAGCTACGATTTAAAAAGACTGGAAATAGAGATATGGAAGATTAGACAGAAAAATGAAAATAGAGGAGGGTGGTGTGTTACTGAGTCAGAGTTGTGGCACAGTCATTCACGCTTGGGGATACACAACATCTTTCATGACATCTTTGTGGGAGGACAAAATCATAAATGAAAAAGGAAACGTTAATGCAGAAGGAAATATGCTTTAAAATGGAGAGGATAGGATGGGACTTCATGAGAGAGAACCACTTTTGTACAGGATTCATGATCTGGACAGTGCTGTAAACAATGTGCTGAATTTGAATTGCACTGGAACATGTCAGAACAATTTTCTAATCAGGAGAGGAGAATTATGAAAATCATGTACTTTCCATCCTATAGAAAGTCCTTCAGTACTACAGGGAGGGCATGAGCTGTTTTTTCCTGACCATTTGTGTTCTATACAATCGGATTAGATTATAGCTCACCTGCAGAAAGGCACCAAGGGGAACTGGTACTCTAGCTGCTCAGTTCAAAAGCTGGTTTAGCAGAACAAAATGCAATTTAATTTACTCCTTTCACCAGTCAGGAAGGGAACTCTTTTATCCACATGTTCAGTGCTTGGTTTGGTGGTGGGCACGATGTGGTTTCTAGATATCAAGATCAAAGGCATATGATTGTATAGCAAATAAGTTTCCTGACAGTAGGCATGTGTCTAGTTGGTCATGGCAGGGATGCAGAATATAAAGAAGTCACTAGTGCTCTACCCACTACCCTTTTTTTCCTGACATAGCCCACTGTAACCACTGTAAGAACCAAAATAAATGAGTTTGCTTTTACCTCTGTATTAGCTGTGTGAGGTGTGAAGATGTAACTGACCCGGGCACAGCCGGATCAATTATCCCAGTAGGCTTTTGAAACGGCTTTCACCAGTGCTGGTTCCCTGCAACTCTTACTCGAGCGAATTGTCCCATTAAAGTCAACAGCTTTGCAGGATATTCTCAATTAAAACGCAGCTGAGGATAAAACATGAGATGGTATTTGTAAGAAGGGCGCATTGCACGGACTGGGTTTACATTTCAGTTCAGGAGGAAGTCAATGCCAGTTGCTGAAGTGAGGCCTGCAAGGCTTTCTGCGCAGATTGCAAGGAGATTTTGCACTGCTCCATCTTCAGAATTCAGCTGCAGCTTCATTCTGCTGCGGGGGGCGCCAGCCCTCAGGCAGAGGTCTCATCCATTAAGTGACCTTCGCCAATTAAGATACTCTGTGTGTTACTCTTTTGTAATTCTTAGTAACTGGGTGTAATAAATGTTGTGTATAATTTGTACTGATCACAGGTTTGAAAACTAATGTTGATGAGTTTATTCTTAAGGTTCCTTAGGATGGAAAAAATTAAAATATTTTTGAAAGACTAGTTTACCTCTCCTGGGAAAAAGAACAGCTGAGTAATAAGATCTTTTGCTATTTTGCCATGATGTGATCCTGAAAATAATCCAAGTTGGGATGACATCTCAGGACGTAATTAACACTCGGCCTTGACATAATGAAGGTCTATTATTTTATGAAGAAAGATTTTTTCTAGGGTTTAAGCAATGAAATTATTAGAAAACTATGTGCTCTGCAGGAGGTAACAAGATTAGCTCAAGACAAGGTCCTGCAGAGTTAAAACTACTCCAGATGCAAGAAAGGCTTAGCCGTTCAATGAAATTTCAGGGTACAATGAATCTACTCTAGGGTCAGGAAAGGGCTATATGCTTTCTTTACTATGAAAAATAAACCAGTTGATGAATCTCAAGGGAATCATGTCAATGCAAGCTTCAAAGCAATGGGCAATATAAAAACAGCTCTCTTGTTATGACTGTTAAATGTTTACCTACTTTAGCAAAAGCCTTGGAAAATAAAAACCATACAGGAAACTGCTTGTGAAGTGTGTGTGAAGGAGAAGCCGGTGTATCTTGTTACAGGACTGAAAGGAAGACAAATTAATGCACTGTAAAACTGGGCCTGACCCCTAACCCCTGAGGATGCTAGCATACCCATGCGGTTCTCTCTGTCACGGATTCGTTGGGGAGCTAATCTGGAGCAACTGGAGACCAAGCCGGTTCCACTGGAGTGGAAGGAAATCGCAGTTTTCTTTAGGGTCGGTTGGCTCAAGGCCCCCTGCCCGTTCACGGCCCAGTGGTTGGTTAGTCACGGGTCTCGAGAGGGAGAGGAGAATCGTGGTGTAACGGACCCTGAGCCCTACATTAGATGACAAAATGCTTAAGGTGTGGTTTTTTCCCCATTTTTTATTTGCTACTGTGCACAGTTCCCTTTCCAGGTCAGTCGATCTCCCTTTTCTTGCCAGTAAAGGGGAAAGCATTGCCTTCTGCCAGCAGTGAAGGTCTGGAGGGATCACGAAGAGGGGAGGATGGATGGCCTGGAGGGCAGTGTGCGAAGAAACCCCTCCTCGGTTCCCAGCTTTGCATTCGTGCTGTCTCTAACCCTCAGCAGCAGTGGTGTTAGCCCCTCTCTGACCGGCTTTGGACCCGGCGGGAAGTCCCTCGAAAGCACAGATCGAGAGCCCAGGCAGTGCGGCCTGCGGGCGGCGGGAGGGCCGGGCCGGCAGCAGCGGGCCCGCCCCCGCAGCGGGAGGGGAGGGCGGGCCGGGGCCGCCCAGCCCGTGGCGCGCCTCGCCGCCGCTTTAAATGCTTGGGAGGGCGGCTTGTGGCTGATGCTGCCGGTGCCGCGGTCGCCCCGTGCGTTTCTCTTCCCACCTCCCTTCCCTCGGCGGCGCGATGGGAGCGGGGCCGGAGGGCCTGGGCCTGGCGTTGGGACTCTGCCTGTGCTGGGCGCTGGCCGCCCGGGCGAGCGGGGCGACGGAGCCGCGGCTGCAGCGGGGCATGTGAGTGGGGCGGGGGGCTGGCGGGGCAGGGTCCTGGGCTCCTGGCAGGCTTCCCCTCCGCCCGAAGGCAGCTCGGCGTTCATCGCGATTCAACCCCGCGGCAGAGAAAGTTTAGCTGGGTGCCCCTTTCGCTCGCCCGAATTGCAGCGTGGGTCTCCGAGCCGCGGAGTGGGTTCGGAGTGGTTACCCGTGAGGGGACGGCGGGCGGGCGGGCTCCGCTTGGGTTCGAGATCCGGAGCTGAAGCTTCGGAGAGCGGCGCGGGGCGCGATTCTTCCTTCTCGTACGACGAGCGAGCGGGTGGCGGAGCTGAGCCGTGCGCGGCTGCACCCCGAGGGGCCGCGGCGAGCCCGACCTGGTGCCGGGCGGGAAGATCGGGAGGCACGGCCCCGAAATCCGGTCGGGAGGAGCGGAGGTGGGGGGGCGGTGGAGCGCATCCCCCGCAGCTGGAGCACAGCTGGCTCGCAGGCACAAAGGAGCTGGGTCCACGCGTGCGGGCGCGGAGGGAAGTTTCTGTGAGGGGTTTTCCACGGTAAAACTGCCCTTTGTTGCGAAGGCGACGTGACGGTTTGGTCCCGGGGTCGCATTCTGAAGCAGAATAGCGGACAGCGTGCACGGAATCCTTTGGTTCGAGTTTTCGCTCGTTGAAATAGAGAATAAAATTCCTGGAAGCTGTTCCCTCCTTTGTGTCAGGCACCTTTTCTCTGCAGATCTTCCCTTGTATTTTTAAGGAATATCGCCTCCCCCCACCCCCAACAGCCTGACGAGAGCCTCTTCAGATACCCTATTTTCTAACTTCTTTTCTCTTCCTATTATTTTTCTTAATCAACTTCACCCCATCCTTTTGTAATTCAATTGTCTTGTGTTTGGTTTCAATTTAGTTATTTCTTCTGTCACAAAATTGAAATTTCTAAGCCTATTGCTCATTGATTTTTTTTTTTTTCTTTTTCTTTCCCCCCTATGCAGTGTCACGTAAAGATGTATTCGCTAGAAGTGCTTTGAAGGTGGTTTGTCTTACTGCATTTTGCTAGAGCACTGAGTATCCATCACAATGTTTGGAGAAGTCAAGTTCACTTTCTGGTGAAGCATTTTTCTCTTTTAAAAGTGCTCTGTTTCTTTCAGGCGTGCTTCTTGCTCTCTTTATAAGCAATTACTCTACTATGGGGAAGAATGCCATTGGCCTACATTAATGTGTTTGCTTTCGACATCGGTAGTAATTATGATTGTGCGCTTTTGAAGCTGGAGGTGGTGCTAACTGCAGATTGCCTTGAAACAATTCTTGTTTGCTCTCACCTTTTTAAAGAGTGTCACTGAAAGAGTTCAGGAAACATTCCATTCTGGAAATGACACTGTGTGAGGATATTACCGTTGGGCTCAAGTCGTTGGGAGCAGCAGTGCACTGTTAGCCGGCAGCAATCAAAAAATATTCCTGCAATTACTCTAATTCCTACTGCTTTTCCTGAGCTAGGGCAAGTAAAAATATTACTCCCAACTTTCTTTATGCTACTTAAGGATTTTACCTTTGATGTAAGCGGAAATACAAGATGTATTCCTTGGGAAAAAGCCTGCCAGCTTTCACCAAGAAACAGTGAGATGTCCGAAAGGACAGTCACCTTTTTCTAGTAATTCTGTTTTGTTCGTTTCACATTGATTGTTTGCAGTCAATGGGATAAGAACAACAAAGGTATCCCTTGAAACATACCATGCCAAACGCTTTCTTCTTTAGCGTTTACCGTTGTTTTGATTGAGATCTTATGGGGCTGAGGATATACAGGATATTTTTCGGAGTTGTTTTTCTTCTGCTGCAAACTTGAGTATTGGCTGCTAGCTAAAAATGCAAGGGATCTGTGTGGCTGTTGGTATTCTGCTTCCAGGCCCCCTGAGGAGATTTAATGTAGAACAGATTACAGGATGACTAGCTGTTTCCATCAACTGTGTTTCCAGACAATTAGCCCTTGATGATCTTCTATTAGAACTTTAGAGAACACCGGAACAACCAGAGTGCAAATACCGTTTTCATCAGAAGAGCATGCTATTTAGACCTTGAAATGAGGAATTAACCACCTCTCATCATAAAAAGCACGTTTTAGCAGCTCACTTTGTGGTGAGCTTTGTAGTTCAAAATTGAGGTGTATAATGACACCGTAAGTGCGATGTGTGGTTGTCATTGAGTTTTTCAGGATTGTGCTCGACAGAAGGCTGGGGGTAGTTGTGGGACAATGCAGAAATAAGAATTAAGAGTAGATGGCTTGAGTTGCTGTCAGAAGCGGTAAATCCTTTCCCAGAGAAATACACTTTTCCACTGCCACTTTTCAAAGTACAGATGTTAGCTCACAGCTGGCGATACAGCACAGAGCAAAAGGCAGGAGCGGTTGTGAGGTATGTGCTCGGAACCCCCTTTGTGCAATAAACATTAGTTTTCATGGTAAGGACTGAGAACAGCCCTCAGGAATGGATTCTTCTGTTCCCAAGTGACATATGAGCAAGGACTTGTTTGAAAAGCCATGGGATGAACTTTCTCCCTGTCAACATGAAGCCCGTTGACTTGCTCTGTGGTTTTGCAGGTCCAGGATGGCGTTGCAAGTTCTGATTTGATTTTAGAGGATCCAGTCACAGTCTTGCATTAAAACTATTTTGTTCAGGTTTTTTGACTGCTCAGATGTTGCAGCTGCATATTTTCACTCTATCCATAAGCAAGTAAATTTGGTCACGTTCCAAGGAACACCTGGATTGAGAGCTGAATTCCTGGGTCAGTAACTGTTTTCCAGCTTTTTCAATTCTGTGGGGCACTGCAGGTTTACTTGTGCTTCTCCAGAGAAATTGTATTCCCAAAAGCAAAATCTGGCGTTCAGATGGTATCTACATTTGCAACACTCAAGAAAACTTTGTCCTTTAACTGTACCAGTGATTGGATTACAGAAATACAGGAATATTGTTGCACCATGTCTCACTGCAAACAGGTGTGGTCATGGACAATATTTCAAAGTAATATAATAAAAATATATTTTTTTTTTTAGGCAAGTATGTGTAATAAAAATGTGAAGTCCGCATTTTTGCGACGACTGGAATGCATTTCAAAATCAGCTGCTGGTGTACAAGGCATTTCCATACGAAGAGATGCTTCTGAATTTTGATTGCTACAGTGCAAATTGAATGTCACTTTGAATATGTTGGAATACAGTGCAGAAAACAAAGGAATGCAAAAAGATGCTTCTGTAAAGTATATGGTGGTACAGCTTAAACTTGGAGCCTGGAGTTCTGTCATAATACTGTCCAAATGATGTGAAAAGTAGGTTGCGTAATCATTTATTGGTGAGAAATTGTCTCGGTATATTGGCTGTTTATTTTCACCTCCAGCGATGCCAATTTGCGGGTGTGAGGAAAGTTTGTATTCCTAGTGTTAAATAAGAGTTTGAGGTAGGTTTATTTGCTGGAGCTGAAATGAGTAACGTAGTAGAATCTCCTTCCGCTTCTTTGAACGGAATGTCATATCTTCACAGATTAGATAGTGAGAAAAAGATTGCAGGCTTCCTAGTGAAAACAAGGACCTCATTTGCCATTGTGGTGTATTTAAATGTGTATCTTCCATCAAGTTAAGTCTTTATCAGCTCTTTTTAAACCTTGATTGAAGTGACGCTGGCAACCCAAAGTCACTGCCAAATTCTGATTTAGACTACCGAATTTTACCTAACCTTTTTTTTTTTCAGCTGAAACCTGAAGTACTTCTTCACAGCCCTGTGTGCCTGGGATCTGTGGGGTTGCAGTAAACCCTCAGTGTTGAGGAACAGTAGCTACCTCCAGCCTGTGAGGTTTGGATAACGTGATTTTAGTAAGCATGGTTTAAAGGCTGTGACTGAAAAGTTACGGCAATCTTGTCCCATCATCCTGTACCCGTGTCCTCCTCCTTTCCCGTCCTTTAATATCTGGTAGGTGTTGTTAGGAAAGAAAAATAAATATTGAAGACTGAGATGTTTCTCCTCTTTGTGAATGTGAACATCGTGCTGAACGTGAAATAGTCACTCCAGCCTCTGCACTACAATATCTTGCCACCAGATAGAGCTCATGCTGGTCAGCATTGTAACACAGAATCACATTTTTTAAGAGTTTGCACTTAAAGCTTCTGTTTCGGAGTTTCTAGAAGAAAATTAATTTTGAATTTAGTCTTTTAACAGATGCTAAAGGGCTCTTTTTTTACTCCCCCAGTGTATTCATTGACAAGAGACTTTAAGGTAATGAATGAGTGTCATCATGCTGTAGCTCTTTTCCTCATTTATGATGTGTTTTCCTGTTCTTTAGGAGAAAAATGAGATCAAGACTTTCTCCTAAACTGTGAAATAGCCATAAGACTATGAAAATACGTGGGCATAGAATGTAATAGCCTGAAGTTGCTGTGTTTGTAAAAGATGAGCTTGATCTCGTGATTGACTGTAAGGTATCTTCCAGTTTTATAAGTATCTGTTTTCATATCAGAGATATCACATAATGTACCTGCAAGAGGTTTAGAAACTTGCTACACATAATTACAGCAGCTTATATGTAGCGTATGGGTCTGAAATCTGCAACTTTAAGGTAGGTCAGTCCCTGCTCCCATTCGCTTCTACTGGGATTTGAGTTCTGAAGTTACTCTTGAAAAGAGCAACCAGCCTAAGAGCGTTGTTTGTATCCAGCGCTGCTTATTGATCACAGTTCTAGGCATGCCATGATCTAGATATGACACAGAACGTGCGATATTTTTAATAAGTTTGAAGAAACCTCCTGGTGAGGATGGGTAAGATTATCTGGTAATGTAAAACCTGGCCTTTGGCTTCCTCGTCAGCAGAACCTCCTTTGATGGAAGCAACGCTTTGGCTCTCGGAGAGTTAACAGACCGTATTGCAGGCTTGTGTTATTCCCCAATTAAATACTTTCTCTCTTTGAACACAGGTAATAGATTTCCTCCTTCTGAAATTCAAGCCTGTTATTGCTTATGCTCTCACTAAAAATCTATTGCTTTTAATTTATTTCTGAGGCGAAAGAAATTTCCTTTCATTACTGCGAAATCAAAGCACTTTAAAATTGCATACTGAACGTATGTAGTCTTGGTTTTATACTTTGGATTCTGTGCTGGTCTTGGCTTAAAACTAGTCATTAACTGTTCTGGAGGTAAACCTGGGATTTTTGCCTTTTGTGTAAGAAGATGTATGTCTTCAGATATAATATGTAGGCAAGCTGAGCTGTACACTCAGTTGTATTTCTCTCAGTGCCTTTGACCTATGGGTGAATATTTGCTCTCGTGTGTGAAAAGAGGAAAGTTATTTAAGTCAGGGTGCTGACATTTGGAGGGGTTTTTTTTTTTTTGTATTCTTTATTAGAAACACCATGCTGACTTCCCATTTGTAAGTCAGAACAGAACTTGAGGCAAATTGTTGCTTAGTAGAGAATGCCATGTCCAGCCTCTGTTTTTATGTACGCTAATTAATTTCAGTATTGAAAATATATAATATCTCAGGCTGTGTCTGATAAAAAGGGTTTTTAAGGTGCACCGTATTGTTTTGTAACAAAAAGTGTATCTCAAATTTGTAACATTAAAGTATTTTGTTTAAAAAAAAAAAAAATAAAGTGGGCATTTGCCTCAATGGTATCAAGCTAAGGATTTACAGGGGGTAAAAGACTTGGAATGTTTTAACACTTAAAACATTGGCATGTAGGGACTTCTCTTGCATATATTATGTGTTACTTCAAAAGTGAGCTTTCAAAAAAAAGAGACTTTGGCTCTAAGCTGTTAAAATCTGACATCCACCAGAAAGGCAGGGAACAATTCCTACATCCTGGGTGCCAAAGCGAGACTGAGGATTTCATACCTTCTAACTAGTTTCACTGTCACGCAGAGCGATGCTTGCTGTAAACCACAGTGAGCTTTTTTTCTCCTTATGATGCCAGTGGTAGGATGTTCTTCAGTGATTTTTATTTTAATATTTTGGTATTATGTCTTCCTGTACCTTTTTGCCAAAAGAAGCTCAAGTGTGTGTACCTGGCAGATTTACTGGAGTGACTTTTATTATTCATTCTTCTGCAGTGGAATGATAACTGAGATGAGTGTAGTTAATGTGAAATTTCATCTAGAGATGACTGCTGCTACTTGATGCTTTCCTCTTATAATTTCATGATTTTTAACACTCAGTTTTGCCTGAATTCTGGACAATTATTTCCTTTGTCTTAACAATGAGTACATGCAAACTGATTCTTAGCCTCCTTATATGTGACCTTTGCTGTGGCTTTCCAATTACATTGGAGTTGGATCCCTGGGACACAAAGGTCCATAAATTGTCTGTAAAGTGATCCCTGTGCTAGCAGGGTTTGTTGGTGCAGTGGATACCAGTAATGCACACGCATGCAGACAGGTATTTGGAGGTCATCAGCGTTGTGTGTTCAACGCTGGTGCTGTATTTGCCGTGCTGTGGGTTTGTGCTTTGCTGGATGACTTACCTGATACTGCAGATGCCACTTGGTGCCTGCAGAGGTCAGCCAGTAGAAGAAACCATAAAACTGGATGTTGCTGGGAACAGAGGCTATGTGACGCTGTCGTTTTGGTTTTTTTTGATCGCTGCTTGATTTAAAATGCAAAAAAAGATGACTTGGCAAATCGTAGCTAAATGATCCTGATGTGCGTGTTTATCTTCTGCTTTTCTTGCTAACCAAAATAGATTATTGTGTCTTGAGGGAGGAAGGAAGATAGCTAAATAGAAGCTAAACGACAGACGCTACACTTTGATAGCAGTAGGAACTAAAAAAATCTTATTGTTGTAATAGCTGAGTCTGTAATTAATCATCTTGTATCGATTTGCTCTTACTTTAGGTGGAGTGCACAAAGGCTGAAAGAACTCTGGTGTTATTTAGGTGCTCTGTCTAATCAGAGAGAGGATGTGAAGAAGACACAGCAGTGCATTAGTAACCTGTGGGGTTAGGAGAGTCTTCTGTGGTGGACCTCCGTCCGCGGATCCGGAGAACAGTAGTGATAATGAGACCTAATCTAAATGAGCTCGGTGCTTACAGTCCGTGTCCCAGAGGGCATATAACCATCACCGATATTGATACGGGATCAGGAGAGAGCAGGGATTGATTAGTGGTCAAGGGAGCAGGATGTCCTAATTGTCTCTGGCAGTGCTGGTGAATTTTATCTGGGAAATGTGGGGAAATGAGCCTTAAAATAGATTGAAGGAAGAAAGGGGAGTTTGGCAGTTTAAAAAGCAAGAAAAGCCTTTTCTGTCATTCCAGCCTTTGTGAATTATTGTTGCTGTGAATTATTATTGCTGCTGATCTGCAGACAAAATTTATCTATATCTTTGCTTTTATGTAAATAAATAAATAAATGTAACGTGTTCTTTGGACCTTTTGTTTCTGTGGCCTATTTTCTAACTTTGTCTTTTGTTTTCTGCATTCAGATTATATTTGCTTTTCTGTCGTTTCCACTTGAGATAATATTTATAGCAGACTTCAAATCCACATCCTATTTGCATACAGCATCACGTTGCTGACCTCTTCTTCTATACTGTGCAGCGTGTTTCTGCATGATGCCCACCTGTCTTTCTAGAGATCTCTTTTGTGAGGAGATAGAGGTGTTTTGCTTGGGTGACTGGAGGTGTGAGGAGATTCAGACCATTTTCTAGCCAAAGCCGTGGTACCAATGTTCAGCTATGTTCTGATGAACATCAGTGTATCTCTAGAGCAAAACCACTAGTTGCCATCACAGCAGTGGAGAATTTAGCCCTGACTGTAATCTCGGTTTCTTTAAGGAAAGTTCTCATTTGATCTTTTCAAACTACGTCTGGAAAAGCCTATAGACTGTGCTTTTTCTAAACTTTTAATAACAGCATAAAGGGAAGGAGCCCTGACCAATTAGTGTTCTGGAAACAGAGGATTCCAGCAAGTTGCTGCTTATGACAGGTTTCAACTATTGACTGTTTCTTAGGGAGATCAATAGCGTGCAGGCTGCAAATTCTTCAGCTGAGGCAATGCACGCTGCTGCATCTCATTTTTAGGAAGATGTTAACAGCCTTCTGGCTTAGCGTGCAAGTGGTGTCATTCACTTAGTCTCTGTGGAAAGGCCTAAAATCAGACAGCCAAGTCATTCTTTGCTGCGTACTCATTAATGTTTTGATTTAAAGTTTGCGCTGTTGAAAGAAACCTTTGGGGATGTCTTAATGTGTGTTTGCTCTCTCGCTGCCATTAAATCTACCAACCTTTAGCGTCTTGATTTGAGCTGGAAAAAAAGTGGATTGATAGAATGAGCGATTTACTTGAACTGTCATTCAGAGAGCCAGGTGTTAGGATCTTGCTAGGCGGAATAAGAAGACATCCCTGTCGCAGAGATATGATGTACCTCTTGAAATGGTGGAGCTGTTCCCTTTCTAGCGCTTGCGTGTTTCGTTGTCCTCCCATCTCCTGACCTCTGTTTGTCACTTTTTGGACCACACGTGCTGGGAGTGTCTGTGGAAAACTGCCTCTCTGCTCCCACAAGCAGATAGCCTGTACGTGTAACTGTCTTTTCCTTTTGTAATGTGAAAACCGTGTCCACTTCATCATAAGAGCTCATCTATTGCTATATAAAATTAATTATGCTTGTATTAGTGTGCGTAAAAGAGGTGGCTGCACTGATATCCTTCTCAGACTTGCAGAATCATGAGCTGGGATAAAACTCATCTGTTCTCTGCCACGAGTTATGGGAAGGGCTGCAGTCCCTTCTCAGGAGGTCGGTTAAGGTGATACTAGTGGTGGTGGTGACAGCTTGAGGTGGAAGATGTAGAATGGCAGCTCAAGAAAGTGACCACAATTGGCAGTGATTCATTGAGGACTTCAAGGATGCTCCCTGTACGTCCAAACGCTGTGAGATGCTGGGTGAGTGAGACCAAAAGCCATTGAGCTTGTGGGCTGCTTCCTGGAATGGGCAGCAAGTGGCTAGCAAGGAGAATTAAGAAAAGGGGTGAACATGCAGTGAGACTTTGCCTGAATAACTGCTTGAGGCTCAGGGACCTCCTGAGCCAAGTTTGCCATCTCTGTGTTTAATCCACGTCCACAGGTGCTTTTTTTTACTGCATTTTTGTAAAAAGGGCTATCTTCTTAAATTTGAAACACAGAAGTGAATTATATCCCGCCTAGAGATGCTTTTAATTTTCTCTGAACTGTTCCCGTTGTGCAGCGGTTCACGGGCATCGCAGCCGTACGATTAGCCAAGGCCGCTCTCGCTTCGCGTTGGTCTAATTATCTGTTCATCAGAATCTTAAGTCTTGAGCTGGAAGTGTGTAGGGTGTCTTTGTTTAAAGGGCAGTCTCCTAATGCAAATATTAAGAGAGCTTTCTGGCTCGCCCGAGTCAGATTGACAAGCTAATAATAGCCTTGGTGTTAGTCTTGGCTAACAGAGAGCATCGGCGTAAAAAGGTTTTAAGCGACTGGTGCATCAATCAAATCATAGAACATAATACGCATTCCTGTGGTTTGCTTGCTTTAACACTTAAACTCCCATTAAGGAATATCTTCTGAATGCAAAGGGCATGGGAGGTGAAAATGGATCTCTCCTTCTCTGCACGTACCTTTACATCCACTTGAGGTTTCAGGTTGGTCTTGGATGGCCTCTAACTCATAGAATGCTGGAATGAAAAACTCTGTTTTCAATAGCTCTAGTCTTGGTCAAGAAACTCTTAAGTTCAGAGGTAACACGTCAAAGAGCAATGAATTAGATGGCTTCAAAACTGGTGTGGTGTGTATGTGTGGGGGTAGTTGTGAAGATGGTGAATAGTTGGAGAGGGCACGTCTCGTTTCCCAGCTTTGCCAGCGGAGGATGGCATGTTACGCAATTGCTGTGATTTAATTATCGTGTAGCAGAGGCTTTGATATCTGCCTTTAAATTTATCCCAAGGGCATCTAGGAGGAATGGCTTACTTTGAATAAATCTTAATAAACATATGACTTTATGCTGCTGGCTTGCTTTGTTCCTATTAACTATATTATAGAAGTCAATAGAGCTATTCCTGGAAACATGGCAATATCACACGAGTAAGAATTTACAGGGTGGGCTCAGTATGTCATCACAATTGTCAACTTCTCTCTTTATTTATGGAAGAGGGATGCGTATGAATGTACTTTTATCTGGAAAGTTTTAGGCAATTCTAATAAAAGGAGATATGCATGAATTATCAGTACGTGATGTTCTATTCACTAGAGGGAGAGTAATTTTAAAAAGCCTGCTAAGTGAGGCATGGTTGCTAAGTAAGGCGAGGGTTTTATTAGACCGACTGACGTAACGGAAAAAAAAGCAGGCAAGATTTTGGGCCTAGAAAGACCTCCTTTGGACGTGAAACAAACAGCAGGCTTCGCGCTAAGAATGGCTTGGGAACAATTGCTCTGAACGTAAGCTAAATATGTTAAATGGTGAGGTAACTTGAGAGGGAAGGGGTGGCTGGGACACGCGGGAAGGATTGTGAAGTATTGGAGATGACATGGGAATGCGGAGGGAAAGTGGTTTCTGGAGGAATTTAAGGCAATCTGAAACTACACTGCTACCGTCGTCTGCCTGGCTTCGTGGTGTTGGCAGCTGCAGCTGGGGCAGCCTCAAGGGATGGGAAAGAAGGAGCAATATAGAAAATGGACTCTGCCGTGGAGGAGGAAGAACATGGAGCAACGTGGGAGGGATGTCTACTGAAAGCGTGGTTTAGGGTGGTGGAGATTAGTTCCTCCAAAGCCTGGGAGAAATAGGCGTTCTAGTTCAGAAAACTAATTTCTGTCAATGTAAGGTTTTCTAATACAAACGTATTCTTTATGACTTTCCGTGGTGAGATAGGACAACCATAGCATGCACTTGCGGACTTTTTTTCCTAACTTCCTTTACCTAGGCTACCTGGAATTCCTTCTGGGGTTGGTTGGTTGGTTGAAGTCTGATCTGTTTTTCTACTGGAGTGTCCTTGTTGGGCAAAGGTCCTCGTTACCCTGAGGTGGACATCCAAAGTGTTCCCTTAGCTGGGGAGCTGCTGTACCTTTGGGACACCTGGCTGGGTTTCCCGTTCCGGGTGTTATTTGCAGGACCGCTGGCCTCTGCAGAATACTGAGAGCCTTCTGCACAGTGCTGGGAATATTGTGGAGTGGCTTTGATCTAGGCAGGCGGGGTTTCTTCTGAGTATTTAGCTCAGCAGTAAAAATGGTCACACTTTCAGTATTTGCCTTTTCTGCACAGGCTTAGTTTAATGATGTTTGTAAACTGCCTGAAGACCTGCAGATGAAAGATGTACTCTGTTAATTGGGAAGGCTACCTTGCGTGGTATTTTGACATAATAGTCTGAATATATATAAAATATATATAAAATTATGCTATTTCTCTAGACTTCTAAATTTTGTGTTAGAAATGATAAAGCGTATCTCTTTCTTTCCCTCAAGGCCAAACGTCTGCCCAGTGTTTGAGCTGGTGCTGGTGGGACACCAGCAGCCCTGCGTTCAAGCCTTTAGCCGTATGGTCAAGATGTGGAAGCAGGGTTGCGCAGGGAGGAGGTGGTGTATGGGCTATGAGAGAAGGTAATGCATTATCTATCGTTATAAATGAATTCTGGCACTGAACTTAGTGCAAAACTTTTTTTTTTGAGAGAAGTTGTAAACTATTTCATTTCCTGAAATATGTGTGACTTGGGCATGGATATATCGTGTCCTGCTGAGACTTTACTTTTAGTCTGTTATTGCTGAGCAGAAAATGCAACTTTTTCCTGTGTTTTGGGTATATTGTAAACTTGGCTGACTTGAGATGACAATTTTGTATTATTAGAAAATGCTCCTGTCTCCTCCTGTTTCAGGTGAAGTCCAGCTGTCAAGTCATCTACTTGAAAAATTGAACTTCTTTCTATTTCTGTCAGATATTTAGAACTGATGGGAGGTCTGACTCCCTCTACAGCTAAAACCGAAATTGATTGATTGAAAAACAAAATTACTCACCTTTGACTAGTCTGAATACAAATTAATGGGAAAATATGTGGACCTAGTATATTAAAGCTATTGGATGTAATCAGGATGCATTTTGCTGTATTTTAACAAGAATGTTTCATTTTTAACAAGAACTACTGATAGAGGCTGAAAAAATGTATAGTAGGTATGATGTATACATGCAGTTTGTTACTGATGAGGTGTAAATAAGCTGAATAAACTTGTGATCATTCTCTTAAACTTGCTGTCCTCAAAGGTCTGGGTACTACACCGTTTACAAGCAGGTGTACAGAATGGAGCGTCAGACTGCCTACAAGTGCTGCCCTGGATGGGTCCAGCGTGACAATGAACCTGGCTGTTTGCACTGTAAGTTGATGGCAAAACTGACAAACCAAGAGGGATGAGATCCTTAGGCCTTCCTTTCCTACTGATGCTTCCTTCTAGAAAGATGGATTTATGTTTCTTGCTATTTGTAACTGGGATTTCCAGTTACATGGAGGCAACCTAGTGATGTAGAAAGAAACTTCTTTTAAAAATTCAAAAGCTGTCATTTGTGAAAGTACCAAGTATCTCTAATTTTAATCAGAACAGTGGAAACTGAATTTTTGGTTACAGTTGTTGCAGTATTTTTGTGCCACCCTGACTTTTACAGGCCAACCAAATTTATTACTGTTACCCAAATTATGCCAAGAAGTCTGCTGTAAGGCACTTGTTTCTTGGACGAAGCACTCACCATGTAGTCAACTGGTTTTGGCTTTTTCACTGCTGCTGTTGCCATTGAAGCAATTGTGTTTCTACCCTGTGGTTCTCCACCTGGTGAGAACCTGTTCCTATGAGGAATTTCTAATGGTGATCGGATGTTTTCCTAAAAGATGGAATTTAAATGATAAGGAACCACTTTAGCCATTGTTTATAAGACATGAGCAGAAGACAGCAATTTAGTCACTGCTTGGTTTTGATGCTGTTTTGTCAGTAATTGTATTTTCTGTATGAAAGTGTATTTTTTAATCTTCATACCAACTTGAGGGATGCATTCAGAGAGCTTGCCTTTATGATTCTCTTTGTATTTGGAAAAACAAAAACAAGCCAGAGAGATATTCCTGTTAATTTCAGCCTGAATCTACATATTTAGTTTGCTCATGTTTTGTTGCAAGAGGTCAAATATGTTTACAATCTGTATTTTAGTCGCTGGTGTAAAGGAGTTAAATGTATTTGAGCACCAGTGGCGATATAAAGTTCTGGCAAGTTCTGTTGCACTCTAATCTTTCCACTTAAATAAAAAGCTGGATTTCTTATTTGGAAGTTCCTGTTACAGCAGGACTGTGACAGAAAGAGGCAATTTGGAGGATCCTTGGTACAAAACCAACAAAAAACCCGTGTCATTCTTTTTGTGTCTGCTAGTGCTGTGTTCTGTTGGCACTTGCTTCAATGGAGGGAAGTGTTCTGAAGCAGGATCCCGGGTGTGCCAGTGTCCTGCAGGATTTCAGGGTCCTCGCTGCCAGTATGGTGAGTCAAATGTGAATCGTCTCAACTGCTTCTGGTTTTGGGGTAAAACGCATGTTTAGCAATATTTGTTGAAACTTGAATATTTCATTAATGCTGACTTGAAGTTGCCTCTGCTGCACTCTAACTTGTTCTTTGATTTTTCTCTTATTTTCCAAAATTTGTCTTTTTTGATATTGAATTCTAATAAAACAAGATGAAACATTGATTTATTGATATCAGATGGGTTTCTGTTGTAGATGATGCCATTGAATATCAGCAGTGGTGTCCAGTGGAGTATCTTCCTGTTGCTTCTGAACTCGCACGTTCTTGTGGCACTCTTGCTAAATTTCTCAGCGTTGCTTTTACCCTTGTGAGAGCAAATTCTGAGTCAGTAGGTAAAGAATGTAGCAAATGAACCAAATGTGTTTATTCATGAGATTACTTTTGGTGCATCTGAAAGGAGGAAGGCTGGTTTTACAAATCGCTGCCAAATATTTCCTACTGTTCTTGAAATAAGTGATGCACTGGTCTTTCATTTCTGTAACTATGTTCTGGCATGTTATAGACTAAATCCTGTGTGACTTAGGCTATCGTCTACTCTCAATGGTAATCTTTTTGTTTCATACATTGGTTGACAATCTCATAGGTCCACAATGGGTTGTTTTGTAGTCTGTGAAATAAGATAATCACATACTGTGTAAAGCTCTCCGAAATTTTAGAACTGTATCTGTTTGGCTTAAGTGAGGAGGGGGAAAGTCATTCCTTCAGAGTAGGCTGTCATTGGGACAAAGAATTTCTTTTGTATTAGACAAATGATAATTTCCTTTTCAACTGAAGCATGTTGTATTTTGTTCAAAGAAAGGCAGATTTCTGAACATTTAGGTTTTTTGCTTTTAAATTCTAATATGTTCACATCCTCACCTGGCTTGTCCATCATGAAGTACAAGTGAGAAGGAACATAGTTGTTTACAACAATCCCTTTGAGAGCTGAAAAGCTAAGCTCTGTGCTGGACACGTGGCATGTATCGTGCTTGCTTGGTAACTTCCGTCGTATTCTGATCTCTGGGCTCCACCATGGCTTCTGTGACGGACTGGGTCTTGTTTGGGCTCCCTGCACCAAAGCAGCTGTGTGTGTGGGTAGCAGCCTCCCTCAGGGGAGGTAATAAAGCCGCTGGAGTTGCAGCAGGTGTGGTAAGTGGGAAATGCAAAATGTCAGCAAACATTGCAGCAGGGTTTTTTTCACGGAAGCCTGGTCATAGATAATATTTTTCATTTATTAGCAAGCATTTAAATAAAATGCAGAGCTCTGCAATGTAACTTCTGCTGACATCAGACTGCATGTGCCAACATCTTCCTTCAGACAGTATCGGCTCAGTTAAGCAGACTCCAGGCGTGATGCTGTAGTTGTGTATTTCCTTACTGCCCGTAGAAACAACAAGTTTATTTGTGTAACTTGGTACCAGGCAGAGTGATGCCAATGCAGATTGCTTCGTTGCTGACTTACAGTGGAGCTGCTGCTTCAAGGTAAGCAGGATCAGGATTTGAGGAGCCTGTACAATAAGTTTTCACCAAATGCAATGTAAGTCTCAGCAAATTCTAAATTGTCTTTGCTAGTCTTTTGAGCCTCCTTCTGTCACCTGGAAATACCCGTGACGGATTCCCAACAGGCAGATTATGTGGGTGCAGCGCGTGGATAGCACAGGTCAGATTTTCAAACGGAAATGAGATTGTGCAGTCTCTATTTCACAGGCTGGTGACTGCAGACACTGTAAAAACAATGTGAGGTATCCTGCAGTTGGGTGCAACTTTATCTTGGTGGTTTGTCTTCTTTGTATTGATTCCTGAGGTTTGAATGGATTTTCAGTAGTCATCATTTTCAGGTTTATACAGTAGCTGCTATCGCAGCCCGACAGGAGTGAGTTTATAAATTAAATTCTGCAGGGTAAAACCTCCTTTCAGAAAGGATGTTAGGGACAATTCACCTGCCTAACAAAAGCGAGGTAACTTAGAGTGTCAGACCCCTTAACCATTGCTGGTGTCTCCAGTCAGATGCTTATGAGGTTTGTATCGTATTTGCTGCGAGCGAAACTAAAGGAAGTGTACTGTGGAACCAGCAGCTATCGCCTCTGTTTTTTCTGGCCAGTGTTGGAATACTGGTTTTCTCAAAGCAGCTTGGATTTAATAGGACTGCATTACTCGATGGTAATATATTGTGGTTTTAAATGATCATTAAGTCAGTCTGTCACCTTCTCCTTACTTACCTGTGCAATTTTACTGTAAAATAAACTGTTTCCTTACCACACTTAACCCAAAGGAAAAGGAGTCTCTCCTACCAGCAGCTTTTGCTTTGATTCAGTGGGATGGATGAGTGCCAGGAAAACAACAGTTTATGTTTTTGGAACGTGTGCTGTAAAATGTTAGTGGAAAAGATTATACCGTGATGTGTGAAGCTGTCAAAGGGGACAGGCTTTGGTACAGACGCACACTTCCTTGCACCTCTGGGCTGCATCCCTCCTTTGTCTCTGTGGCAGGAGTGTTCAGGTAGCCCTCTCAGGGGAAGGGGGGCTCTGACTGGGTATGAGACCACAAACTACAGGCAGAAAGCTGTTTGCTGGGCATCCTTGGTTGTAATCTTGGTTTCTGTCAGTTTTGATGTTGTGGCCGCTTGTCAGTCTCTGGGCAGAGGAAGGAACCATGGGCATTTCATAACTGTACCTGCGCTCATTTGTGCAAAAATTTTTGCGTGTACCTGATTTGTCTATCCTCCCTCTCCAGCCTCTTTGCTTATCTTCTTTCTAGTTCGGTATTGACAGTTAATTCTAAAGTTTCACTTGTGCAGTGGCTCTCACGATCTCCCTGCTGGGCACTACAATCCACAGACAACAGACAAGAAATAAATCATGCCAAAACCAGTTACTCTGAAGAAGAAATGGGAACATACACCGTGAGAATCTTCTAATTTGACTCTTCCTTTTTGTTGTGTTTATATTTGCCATTAAGTTAGTGAGTACGTCAGCCTGCTGGAAATGAGGTTGCTTTGTGCTGGTCTGTCCTGCAGAAAGTCGTTGAGGATGACTTCTGACAGCCCAGTGCATCATAGCAGTCTGTAGCAGAGGTGATTATTCACAAATGGTGCGGTCGCATCTAATGACTCTTTAAAGATATCATGGGGCTTTAGCAGCCTGTAACACCATGTTATTTCTGATTAGATGCTGAAAAGGGTTATGGTTCCTGTACCAAACTTTATGGAATTGTGACTCGAAATGAATTATTGCATCTCTTGTGTACTTTGCTCCATCGTGTTATTATTTTACCCACACAAGCAGCAATAAAAACTTAGAAGAAAGATTTATGAGTGAAATGGTCGAGCTCTTCATATAACCATTACAAGGATTCGGTAACAGATTGAGCTGTCTGCTTCGCTGTCTGCTGCAGTTTGTCATGTAATAATAGACTTATATCAATTACAATGTAAACTTGCAAGATGTATTTGTTTCTATTTTTTAAAAAACTTGTTTGGAAGTTGAGATTCCCATTTCTCTTGAGCATTGAAAGGGAGGGAAGGCTCCTAACCAAAAAGAGAAATGGTAAAACCCAGCGCCTAGAGTAAAATCTATTGCAGTGCTGTTTCGTTGTTATTCACCAGTTGTCCTGGTAATCTTGTTTCAGCCCTGCTAGCCACCTGAGCTGGACATGGAGGTAAATTAATTTCACTTAGCTTGTTTAATTCAGCCCTGGGACTTGTACTTGAACACGCAGCTAGTGAAAGCATTCCACATACTACAAACAAGGGTAACTTTATTTACTCTTTGCACATAAAATTGCTCAATGCAAAATGAGGGGTTAGTTTTGACTCTTACACATTTTGTCATCAAACATCAAGTTATTACTGGTTTTACAAACACCACCTGCTGTTTTTAATGCAAAAGTGAGAACCTGAACAAACTTTATAATTTTGTCTGAAACAAAACCCCAAATGTTTGGCAAGAGACTGCTGTAATTGCGAAAGAGTGACTACGACTGAGCATCTCTGAGAAGCTGGGTGTTCTCTGAAGATGTTTAAAAGTAGGCAAGGAACGGCCAGGGCGGACTTGCCAGGAAAATAATCTCATGATGACATGATGTTTGTCATCTTAGCTTAACCGTTTGAAGAAAGCCGAACACAATATTTGTCTTTAACAGAATAAGTGTCAATGTATTTAAATTTTACACCGTAGTGAAATTTTTGCTGTACAGCAGGTTGTATTTTAGATTTGTTTACCACCTCTTTGAGGGGCAGTGTGATCTGCTGAATGCAGAGCTCACCTGATGTCTGAGATAAGAGCTTTGGTTTTCGCCTGCCACTGACCTTGGATACGAGTTCAATAACTTTAGCAAACTATACCACTGTGCTTCCATTTCTTTGTATATGAAATGTTGATAATGATAGCTCGTTCCTTTTGTAAAGTGCTTTGAGACCTAAGTAATTAATAGCATTGGAATGCGTATATAAAGGCAAAATGCACACGGCATGGGTAGCTAAAATGAAATGCTTATGAGAGATACTCATCAGTTCATTGACTGGCTGTCACTCTCATCCTTAGCTCTAGTCACACGCTATTAAGATATTGAACTAAGTAAAGAGTCTAGCAAACGGAAAAATGCCACTGCCTCCTAGTCCAAGTAGATTGGAGTTTACACTACAGAACTATTTAAAACAAAGGTGTGGGGTTTGTTTTGGTTTTTTTTTTTTTTTTTTAACCGTTGATTAAAATGGCATGAAGTCTGATGGATCTTCTTGCAACCAAAAATAGTTTCTCATTCACTGTGAAAAAGAACTTCTGTTCATTTTCCTCTAGGGAATATTTCTTCCTGCAAAGAGTTATTTGATAAAACTTCTGATTCACGTCCTGTCTGCCATTCTGGTGTCTCGCAGAGATACTTTTTTTTTTCTTCTTTGAGACTGAAGACCTCGACAAGCCTTACAGGGCAGTATATATCCATGAAACAGTGCTACAAATTTTCATTCTTTGTAGATCCCTTAAAGTAGCAGCTGGCAAGCTTAAAACTCCCATGGATCTGTTACTCATGGAGACGTCTTTAGTTTTCATGGTTCTTTGTTTTCTAGTGGAACTAGATAATGTTTGAGTATTTGTGAGGGTCGATTAATTCTCAACATGTTTATGCAGTGCTGCTGATAGCAAGGCCCTCAGTGTCGTCAGGAGTTCTGGTATTTTGTTTTCATGTCTTGGCTTTGAGTCTTTCCCATGCAGACCCACCAAAGACAAAATTTTTAACGTGGAAAAATGGTCCGTCAGTCCTATGTCTTTCTCTTCGGCTGCTGTACTCTGCTGCTCTTCTGATTGAGAAGCACTGGCTGGCAGCAAATACGAGGGTGAAGATGCCTTTGGTCCTTCATACGGCGGTAAAGGAGCATCGGTGTCATGTGAGCTCTTGACAGCTTGAGAGCATCTTGTTGGCTTGGTATGTGCTGGAGCACTTCGGGATGGTGCAGCCACTTCTGCCTGCGTTAGGGGCTGTGGTAATGAGTGTCTTTTTTTTTATTTTTTAGCACTTGTCAAAGTAATAACAGTGCTGTTGTACTAGAGTATCCAAAAACCCTTCCAAGAAGTGAAATTTGAAAACGTGAGTGTGCGTTGATAGGTTTCGTCTCATCAAAAGTGAAGAGTAGGCTGTGGCACGTCCTTTCTGTTTGTCACGTGTGAACCACGCAGGAGAGATGAGCAGCGTGAGGCAGTTTCGTGGGATGGTGCTTTGCTGTCTTTACTTCTCATATGGAAGGCTGTTTGTGGCAGCAACTAAAGCTTGATGCTGCGTGAGGGAAGTAGTCACTGCTGACGTCTCAGCCAGTTCTAAAGCAAACTGTTTTAATTCAATGAAATAGCAGGCAGTCTAGGTTTTAAACAACCTTAATATGAGTTGGTCATACTACAAATGCAAAAGCCCTTGATTTAAACTAAGTGATTCGCAAATCCAGTGAGTATTTCTCTGCTGTAATTCTTTCCAACAATGAAGACTTCACAGTTCCTTTACAACTGTTTCAGAGGTTTCAGGTGATTCTTATTCCGTATTAAGAGTGTTCTACTACCCAATGTGTGTTTGAAAAATCCCCCTTATTTAACTTCAGATGTTTTTGGATTTCAAGTCCTACTAGTATGCTTTCCTGTTTCTTATGCTTGGAAATGGTGGATTGTTTGGCTTTTTTTTTTTTTTACTGCATAATTTTAATTCATGCTTTGTCAGGGGTAAACTTGCATAAAAAGTGAGTTTATAAAGGATTTTATATAAACCAAATGCTTTAGGCAGTTTCGTGTGGTTAATCAAAAGTATTTGCAAGAGAAAGCATGCCAACAGACCTTTGGTGTTTAAAATTACTGTATTAATCAGAGCAGTTATTTATAGTTAGTGAACTGAATTGATTGGGTTTTTTTCTGTGGTGTCCTACACTACTTAGAACCAATCGATCTCATCCTGTCTTACTTGTAGGAAGAAGAGAAAAACACTGGTGTCTTGCTTTTTCAGTCCATAATTAGTTTATCAACTTTAACGACACTTCTGGCATGGTAAACTCTTCTGACGTAACCTTTTGGCAAATTCTGGTCTCTCTCTGGTCACCTTCAGCACTTCAGTGATCTAATTGCCTTGAAAATCTGAGAAACAAATATGCACTGGTTGATTTCTGCCCCCACCTCCAGCCTCAATGTAGCATATAAACTTCATATTAGATTTTAAAATGTTTTAAAAGGAAAAAAAAAAAAACAACAAACCTGTTTCTAATGCACAGTGTCAACCCCTACATGTAGGTCTCTCAAACCAGTGATGTGGTGTCATTGAATAATGCCTTCTGGGTTTGGTCTTCTGGTGATGTACTTTTCTCTACTCTGTCTCCTGTGTGCTGCCCTCTGATGGCAGCGGATGGGTATCCTGACACTTAAAACAGATTGTGGTTTGGGTAACAAATTATAGACGCATATAGTCACAAATTAATACAGCTGTGATGTTGGACCTAAATATGAAATGTCACAGAGCTGGAGCTGATTAGAAACCTGTGAGAAAGATGAATTGAATGTTTTCTGTGCAGAGTCTTGCAAAAGACAAATGTAGTGCACAAAACACTGCAGAAGGTCCACGCTATCTATAATGTCTCAAGAAAAACAGTTATGGTTAAGATAAAAGGACGTTATCTGTTCCAGTGATGGATAACAGCTAATTTGGAGATAAATTCCAGTTACAAGCAAGATCCTATGAAGGATTAAAAAAAAAAAAACCAAACCCAAAAGCGTGGCTTCCTCCAACCTTCCCGTTCTTTCCTCTTTGCCCTTCCCCTGCATTCACTTCCCTCTCCCCGCACACCTGGTTCCTACAGGAACGCCTTTCAGCATCGGTAAGATGCAAAACTCTGCAGATAAAAAGCCCTTTAAAGTAGCTGCTAAAAAGCCAGGAAAGAATAAAGCTTTGCCATCTTAAAATGGGAATGGTAAAACGCTGATTGAAAACAATCATGACTGGCTCTCACCCAGATATGACAGCATATAATAATCAGCCCATCTTGCTGAAATGCTCCTGAGCGCCTGGGCTTCGCAGCCGTTAGTACCAAGCGACAGGGAGACAGACGGCAGCGGTGAAACAGCAAACAAATATGTCACGAGTAAATGAACCCAAGAGTAGCCGCTTGAGAGCAAATTCACCCTCATTGTCTTTGGTACAAAAGGCTGTTTGCTTTGTACTTGCTGCAAAAAGTGAAAAAAAAAAATAATGGAAGGAAAGTTGCTTTCTAGCTGCTGGCATTTATTTGATGTTGGTTCAGGAAATGTGGTAGCAAACCGTAGTGAAGACGCATGTTGTGCGGAGATGCTTGCAGATGCACTTATTCCTTCCGTCAAAAGGTGGGTGAGCAGACCCTAAGTCTCTAGAAACATCTGGATCGTATTTCGTGATTCCTGCTGGTCTTTATGTGACTGCTGGCAAATTTATTGGGGTATCCTGCCGGCTTCAGTGCAGCACAGAGGTACGTGAACCAGATCACAAGCAATGAGGTCAGGTAATAGAGGTGAGTTTAAATAGCCTGTGGTTCTGCGGCTAGACTTGCCAACACCCAGTTCATGCACTTTTCGTATAGCCCTGTATGCAACCTATGTTTATTTAAAAAAAAAAAAAAGGCATCTGGATAACTTGTAAGTTTAACTACAATCTGGTAGAATATCCAGCAGGATTTTTTTGATGTTGCATTTTGGGGGGTTTGCAGAGTGAATTTTGAGGTGGTGCTATGCTCCTCATTCCCCTCTCAATGGACAGTTCTCCCCTTTCTTTAACCTTCTTGTCTGCTTGGTGTCAGAGATGAGGTGCTTCTGTATTCTGCTGTGCTTTCTCACCCATCCTCAGAGGTGACTGGACTGCCTCATGTTTCCAAAGAGGGACTGATAAGAGAACTCTTCACAAACAAAGCTACGTTCTCCTTCAGTGGCAGTTGTCTAGCATGTTGTTGCTGATTCATTTTACTCCCATTAGTTATTTTTGAGGCGTTGTCATTGCAGCATTTCTTATAAAAGTGAGAAAATGGAGCTGCCTTGAGCAGCACTTCAAGGATTGTGACTGAGAAAGTCAAATTTAGGTAGCTAATTACTTTTGCTGACCTAAACACTCTGACACATGAAGAGTTTTTGACTGTAAAAGGAAGTATACCTCTAGATGTGTGCATGTGCAGCTATTCAGTCAGGACTGGATCTCAAAGTCTGGTTTAAGACATGGACAATGGCCTTCAAGAAATTATCTTTGATTCCTTTCCTGGTTCCTTTCCAGCCCTTGCCTGTATTTCTCTCAAGCTGGATCTTGATATTTGCTTTATTCTAGAGGCCATGTTTTGAGGCTTAAGAGTAGATCTGTTAATGTGTATCCTCTCACATCTCCTTTCTACAGGAAACTTCCTTCCATCCTGTGTCTCCTTGGGCGTCCTCCCAGGGCTTTCCTGGAAACAGCCTAGAAATTTGTTTTCTCAGGTGTAATGACCGCAGCAGAATTCTTCTGTATAAATACTATTTTACAGTCATTTAACAGCGTTCTTCAGTGCTGATGTTTATTTCATCTAAAAGGGGCAGAAGAGTTAATTACATTGTCTAGAAATGGAGCCAGAATCTTGCCAGCAACCACGAGGCGTTACTGCTCACTTCGCTACAACCGAACTCGCAGCAGTGGCGGCTGGATTTAATTATAAATTTGCAACCCTGTGGTTTCGGCAGCAGCTGCTGAAGAATGGATAATGCAAGTAGCCTTCGAAGCCATTCATGTTAGAGATAAAACCTTGTCATTCACAGAGACAGCTGACTGAACAAGTATTAAAATGAACAAAGATTTCCCCAGGGAGGTTGCAGTATGAGGTTTGTTTGGGGTTTTTTTTTTTTTGGTCTATCTGGCTCTTGCTCAGATATGTCAGGCATGCAGTATTTTTTTTTTTTTCTATGTTTCCACCCAAAAATATGAGACCATTCACAAACAAAAGTCCTAGGGTATCTAATAGCCAAACATACTGAACAGCAATGTGTGTGCATGTGTGTTTTCTATTACAAGTGACTTGAGTAATGCTGAGCGTGGCTTTTGTGATTAACATGTGGCTAAACAAGTTCGAAAGGCAATAACACTGGATTTGGTTGCGTTTCTGTAGCAGTCTTGTGAAGTAAGCAGTATCTCAGCCTGAAACATGAGGGAGAAGGCTAAACATTTGCTGAAGGCACCGTAATGTTTCACTCAATTTGTTTTATTCAATGATACGTCAGTAATAGACTACCACAGCTGACATGCTATGGAATAACATGTGGCTATTGAAACTATATTTTCATTTTTTTTGGTTGATATTTTTCAATTTTTTTTTTTTTTTTAGAATGGAAAATTTCAAATTCTAAAGTGAATGAGTCTTGAAAACTAAAACTAGAAGCTACAACCTCCACAGGCAGCTGCTGTTCTCTGAATAGACACTCTTTATGGTGTGTTTTGTTGGACACAAAAAAAACTATGATAGTCAATCAAATTCCAGACTTGAGGCATTTTTTAAGCTTATTCTTAGGTGCCTCCCTTTCTTTTTTCTCTAATAATAATAAAGCACAGAATGTGCAGCTTTTATCTGTCTAGGCAAATAAAACTTGTCACTTCTGCTTTGTCACCTCTGCTGCAGAGGAGGACTAGGTAGCTACAGGTGGGATGCTCTCTGGAGGTGCTAGCCTTGTGATTCTCTGAAATTCTTTTATTTTTATTGTGTGTCATCATCATTCTTCTTTTCTTTTTCTTTTTTTTTTTTTTTTTTTTTTTTTTTTTTTATCTGTGATCTTCCAAGCCAGAAGTTGTGACTTAAACTTCAGATCCAGTTATTTCAAACTTATTTTCTGCTTCTTCAGGTACTTTCTAATAGTCTCTTCAAAGTGCAACCACAGTTGAAAAGGCCAAGGTTATTTCCTGGCCAGTTGATGTTAAGCTTTCTGAATATTTTTCTCATTTTTTTTGACCTTTGTACCCCATGGAACATCGTCTGGAAAGTGTGTGTAATGCTTGCTTAACCTTGTCTGCACATTGTGGTACTGGTAGAACTAGGGACTGTTTGTGAGTGATGGTTTCCAAGCTGGGGTCTGCAGTGTATTACTTCTTTGACTCTGCAAAGATCCACAAGTTGAGAGTTCAATTAAATCCTCTTTTCCCTGATTTCTCTGCTTTGTGGTTAAATATGAACTGGAGCTGTGCACTTGGAGCTCTGGTTTACAACCCGCTTTCATTGGCTTGAAGGCGGTACAATATGAATGTATTTGGGAACTGAATTTGGAGTTATTTAGACCTTGTCATCGTAAAGCAACAATATCCACTTGTAATAATCTTCCTTTAGTTTTATGATGTGTGAAGCAACAGGAAGGAGAATGTGCTAACAGAACAGATAACGGACAGATGTTCTTCAGAGGGTGAATTTAATAACTGTGAAATAAGTGACTATATTAACAAAGCTTGCTAAATTCTTCACATGGAGGGCAAATTCACCTGTAGCATGACTGTACAGTTATCCGTTGATTGCAGCGGAGTTGTATTTCACTTCTCTAGAGAATTTAGTTACAACTTGTTTCATTTTCCACCTCTTCATTTCCACCTCCACCAGCCAGGTAAATCTGAGACGGAAGAAAATTGCACAACTCGTGGGGAAAAATGGAAAAAGGGAAAAACTGTAGGTGTAGCTCATCTTTGTATTTCAGATAGCTTTGTGTGACGATCCATTTATTGTGGCAGTTGTTCATTATTCTGCCAGCCACTTGGCATTATCATTTATTCTGTCAAGCGCATAATCAAGCCGAGAGTTTTAGAGCTGATGAGCTACTGGATACGTGAATAAATACTTTAGGATTTTGGGGTTGTGCAACTAATTCAATTTCACTGAAAACACTTTTCTTGTGGTTTCATCTAATTCTGTAAGAAAATGGGATGGCAAATAAAACAATTTCCCAGCAACTGAAATGCCATCAATCCTGTCATAGACTATGGATGGATTTTTGGAGGTGAAGGATAAAGCTAACCAGCAATTTGGAAAAGTGTGTGAAGGGTGATGTAACACTCAAATTTCAGAGAAAATTTTAGTTGTCCATCCAGAACAGTCGGTACCTGACTCTTCTCCCATTTCCTCAAAATCCCTGTGTACTCTTAAATAAATGTTTGTAACATAAGCATGCTGTCTGCATTAAAAAAACCAAAAAACTTTCGTCTGGGTTATGGTTTGCTACATGCATGCTTTTATTGTAAAAGCCTAGCTGGGCAGTTAGTGAACTCCAGCACTTCGCAGAGTTACTGCATCCCAGGAATGACTCTTTCCGTGTGCATCAGCCTTCAAAGAAATAAGGAAGACTGTCTAAAGAAAAAAGCTTGAACTACCCCAAAATATCCAGTCCCTCATGTTTGTGGAGTTCAGATGTACGTGTGTTAATTGATGTACTGCTCTCATGCCCTCTTTATGAGTGTTTGTCTACGTGAGCTTTCAAGAATACAAATTCAAAGCCAGTATATTTTTATTTTATTTTTAATAGAATCAGAGTCTCGGGTGGAAAGTCTGTGTAGGAACAGCACATTCAAATGTATAACCAGATACAAATATGCTGTCACTGTGCTCTGGGATTCCGAAGTTGAAGTATGGCTCATCGTAGTGAAGGTTGTAGCCTCGCTACCTCGCGCGGACGCTCCTGGCTGACCTGCAGTGCAGTTCCTTCTGGCTGTACAGTTTGTTGGATATAATGCCTTGAGGTTTTTTTGCCCTTTATCCTGGCACAGGTACTTAGTTACTATCACCTGATTTATTTGATTGGGCTTGTTCCCTTCCAGTATCAAATTTCCTGACTTTGTGGTTTTAAGCAGGTTGTATTTTTTGCTCTGTTGGGAGCCCATATTTCTGTCACCACTTCAAAGGTTTCTGTGCGGTCGTTATTAACCCTGTTCAGGGCTAAGTGGAAACCTGTTAGATTTTTAAGTAGTGATGGTGAAGAACTCTTGCCTAAGTAGGATGGTATATTGAAAAATGTGCCAGTCTCTTGTAATGACAGTCTGATGTCTGTAGGCTTAGTCAGTTGATGATTTACACAGCTTTGATGCACTGAGGCATGAGGACAAAGGACGTGTTACAACACTTACCAAGCAACCACATCAATGTGGCTCGTGTTTTACATTGTACACCTTCCTGGGGAAAAGGAGATAAATGTAGCGTCACTGTGCGGGAGCAGAGTGACTGGAGGTTGCTCCAAAGCTGTTGTGTTGGCATCCCAGTTGAGGAGCAGTGTCCCTCCTTTCTCCAGCACTGTCTAGAAAGAATCCAGCACCTTTCTGAAGTCCTTTTGCAGCCAATGCAGTTCAGGATCACCTTTAATCCGCTGCAGTGTCTTTCCTCCCTTTCATTCTGTGTTTAATCTTGCAAGATGCTAGCATAAGCTATGAGGCGGTGATAGGCAGCTTTATTTGACAGTCCCAAGGAGACGCGTCAGAGCGTGTTGCTGTCTCCTGTGGAGCATGTCTTCTGCATTGCATTTTTTTTTTTTTTTGCACTGGAGCATGATTCAAGTCAGTACAGAAATTCTGGAGAGCATGTGTGAAGCACCTTGCCAGGAAGGACTTGTTGCTGTGCCAGCAGCTCAGTTCTGCAAAGGAAATGCTAAATGGCATAGTGTCCTCTGGCCTGGTCCTCCCTGAGTCTTTCCTTCCGCTATAAGAGATTGTCCTATTCTTGTATTCCTGTCCCTCAGCTCGTTGTGATTAATGCATAAGTGCTTCCTCAGAGGAGCTGAGAACTATATAGGCCTTACTGTAGGTCACCAGGCCTTAAAGAATCAACAGCTCTTGTGAAGGAAGCAATGGCTTTTGAGCGTACCCACCGACAGGACCATTGAAGTGTTTCTTCTTTACCCCTTTTTTCACTTTTGCACAGCCTAGCAGAAGCTATTTGCGTTGCATTTGGCCTCCCATACCCTCTGAAGGTTTTGTGTGGCAGGTGTTTAGCCCTGTTTAAACTCTACATCAAGTTGATTTTACTTTTCTAGAGAAAATGAGCACTTGACCTTTCAACAAATCATATGTAAGAAAATTAGATCAAAACCAATATGTTTTTCTGATTGTTGCAATCTGCAGCCAGCATTTAAATTGCAAAAATAGATCTTGGTGATCAAAAGTACCATATGTGTGTATTGACATGAGGGAATGTCAATACATGGGTTGCGCATCAGGCCGATGTCAAATGCAGCCAAGACGCAGTCCAAATGCGGTGCGGGAAGGATAAGTTGACAGCACTTTTCTGCAGCAGAACACGCTTTGTGCTGAGAATCCACAGCTAAAGGATAAGGAGGATCATAAGGATGGTGGTGCTTTTTTGGTTTAGCTCTTGTTTTCCTTAGGATGATGGTAGATCATCTCAGTAGGATCGTGATTCACTCTTCTTGCTCCTCTGAAAAGTAGGTACTTAAGTGTAGAATGAATATTTTGGTATTCATCCAGAAACCCCACAAGCAATTTATGGAAAGTCAACATCTGTGGAAAATGTCTTGATGTGTCTGGATAGATGCAGAGCCAGTAGTGCCTACCAGGACTAAGACTTACTATTTTTTCCCATTTCTCCTTCCTCTGCACGCGTGGATAGTTACAGAATGGCTCGTGGTTGTGTGGAAGTAACTGAGCTGGTAACAGACAGTCTCTCTTGGACTAGCTGTGAGGGTGAGTGAGGCACTTCTGCATGTTTTAAGGGCTTTTTACTGTTTTTTTTTCCTGGCTCAGTTTCTTTCTGATTTATAGGTTCTAATGGCTGGGACTAGCGTGTGGTGTTAGCATTCCTTCATTAGGTGTAATCTACTGCAATGTTGTTTTCTAAAAGAAAAAGCAAATATTAAACCAGTGATTGAAATCAAACATCCCCCACAATGAACCCAGTGAGGAATATCAACCAAAAATATTCTGAACCTATACATGTTGTTGTAGTTCAGCCCACCTTCAGGAGAAGGTAGGTGAATATTTCTTCCTTTTTCTGTCTTATTACTGTCTGATGTTGCTAGATGAGCACAACAAGCCATTTTTAGTTCTGGTCATGTGTGCCTTTCTCCCCCTCCCTTCAGTATCCTCAATCAGACTAATCCTTCTTTCTTCGCTTTTTATAATACTGCCTTTAAAAGCCAAAATATAAACTGGGCTTCCTCAAAGTTTCTTTTGACCTTTTCTCCTGAACAGTCCATTCTTGTTTTGGACAAATGTGAAGGTTTTGATGTACAAAACATGCTATATTTTTCAGATTGCTTTCTTTTCTCAAGTAGCGTAGTTGCACTTCTGGGGATAACGGCAGATACTCCAGAGCAGCTCAGACACCCACCCCACTGCTAGAAATAGCAGCAAGTGAAATTTGTATTCCTTTTATAAGTATGGAGTAATAGGGTTTTTCTTGGAGGTTAAAAAGGAGGAGACTGAGCAATTGCATGGAACTCCAGCGGAGCTCTGAGTGCCGGTTGAGGATGCTGGCTGTTCTGGCCAGGCTCCCAGCCGTCCCGCCTGTGCATCAGGGCACCCTCTCTGCGTCCTGCTTCTCCTCCTGGGCTCTCTGAAGGTGTCCTTAGCTGTTCTGTGGGGCTCTTGCAACACTTCATGAAGAGGTAGAGAGAAGGTCCCTGCATCTGGGCTTACAGGCAGGAACAAATATTGCTGAAAAATAGATGGCTGACCCTGCAAACTGTACTTTGGAGCACAGAGTGGTTGAAACGATTCCCTAAAACATCTGAGGTTGGTTTTTTTTTTTTTTTTTCATGGCTTTGTCCTTGGCTTGTTTCATATCTGTGGGCAAGCAGCCCCTATATTTTTCTTCATTTTACCCATTTGTGAAGTAAATGTTATAAATTTTTTTTTAAGGACTGCAAAGCCTTTCTGATCTTATATATTTCCCTTTTATGAATAATTTTATCTGTACAGAGAAACACTCATTAAAAGCCTGTTGTGTTCACGATGAAGGAAGTAAGATTCTGTGGTTTAAAAACCACTCAATTCAGAATTCTCTTTAAAGTATTACAGCGACTACCTTAAAACTGAGGAGGTCTATTGATTTAATGCGCTCAACAATACGGTATTGTGCTATGCTAGGTTTCTCTTTTAGTGGAAATGCATTATTGATTGTTTTCGTTTGGCCCAGACAGTAACGACCAGCAAAGTAAGTCTACAGAAGTTGCCAATAACAAAAAAAAAAATTGAGAACTTTCTTACCATTTTCTGATTGTAGTATACTTGTAATGATTTCTTTCTTTCTCATACTTGAGTAAAACATTGTCGTCATCTTACTGAGAATAGATTTAAACTTAAAACGCAAGTTTATATAAATGGCAGTACTTTTAACTTGCTGTCCATAAGTAGGACAAAAGTGAATGTTGCAAATACTTCAGGAGGCTTTGGCTGAAATTATTCTGACTTAGACTCTTTTCAGCCCTGCTGACTTTGAGGGAGGGATGTGAAGCAGCAGAGGACGTGACTCGTGGTTAACCTCAAAGTAAAGAATCTTCTTGCTTCTTAGATATTTCAATCTTCTACTGAAATCTCTGGGAACTCCTCATGAGAAGCAATGCAACCTCAGGTTAGGATGTGCGAACCCGAAACAAGCTGTTCCAGGAGAATTTGGGAGAGCCAGAGCAATGTGGTACAATACCATGGTGGGTACGATGGATCTGTCTGGCAGGGTCCCACCTGACCGCCTGCACCCTAAGCATGTTTTGAAGCTTCAATATAATTTTGGCAAGTGATGTGCTATAACTATGGAGTACATGAGAAATGATCACCTCCTAGTAGAATTTCTGTTCTCATTTGTTTTGCTTTTGGGAGGAAGTCATGACTGGACCTTCCTGTCCAGTGACTCCAAGCTGGTGCCCAGTCAGCAGGGTGGAGTAAAACTACATGCCAGTGTAGATGAAGAGGATAAAAAATATTTGGATAGAAAGGAAAAGAGGAGTTTTGTCTTATGAGGATAGCAGTGTTAAGTGATGTGGAATGACAGTTCTGCAGTTACATGGATCTGGGACTGCGTAGGCAGAGGGAATAGTCCTGGAGCCAGAGGAGAAAACTAGGAATAGGAGCCAGGAGAGCAGATAATTGTTTCACTTTTATTCTTATTATTTATAACGTTAATTTTTTATAGAGTTTTCTTTTTCCTGGCTGAAGCCAGAAAGTTAGTGGTTTCTGATACAAACTAAGGTTTTGGTCTTGGCAGTGAAATGCAGCCACAGTCATCTATCTAGGATTTTGGCCGAACAACTTGCTTAACTCTGCCCATCTGTCATCAGTGTCCGTTATTTTGTGGCAGGGTGAAACTGGGAGTTTGACTTCAGGGATGCTTGTTATGCCTGGCATGTCACTGTTCGTGACAGATCTGATGTACTCCTGTAGCAATTAATGGTGGTGCAGGTTTTTCTTTTGGCACCATCGTCTTTCATGAGTTTTCATCATCCTGCACTTAGTTTGAAGTGAACAAAATACTGAATAGTAGAGACCGCGAGGGCTGAGATGGCAGATGCCTTTGCAAATAGCATCAGAGAAGATGTGCCATGGTGTGGGGCTGGCCAGGCAACAATATTTCTGTTCTGTGATTGTTTTCAAGGTCAGAGGGTTGTTTTGGTTTTAATCTTGCTCTAATTCAGAACAAAGCACCAAAATTCAAGCGTTTATGGACCTGAAGATCTCCATTGTTCTGTTTCGGGTAGAGTACAGGTATAACTTCAGAAGACACTTCCTGTGGCAGGTGCTGAATAAACCTGTAATGATCTTTGCAATGTCCGTTATACTCCTCAATAAAAGGAAGAGCCGTTCAGTTGTACGGCGTGATGGTCCCTGGTTCTGCACAAGCCTTGCAGCTTGGCTGTTTTGGGGCCCTGGCCAGAATGGCTTCTAGACACGGGACATCTGACACCCAGGAATATCCCAGTTCTGTGGCTGAAGGAAAATCCTGTGGTTTCTGGGTCCATAACCCCTCCAAATGGGCTCTTGCAGGTTGTGCAGACCAGGGAGCTCTGCAGCCATCTGCATGAGCTGCTGAGCAGCTGTGCTATTCACCAATATGTGCCTCCTCCATGCCTCATCAGAATTTGAATTAAACTCATCTGTTTTCTATAAGATATTTATTTCAGTGGATGATCTAGAAACAAGCAAGCTTGTTTTTCTTGGAAAATTCTCAATAGCTTTTATTGCGTATCTAATCCTGCTGGTGTTTCTGGAAGATCTGATTGGCGTGATCCACTGTAGTGGGCCTCTTGTAGGATGGTCAACACAATGGACATAGTACAGCATTGAAATATCTTCTGCTGAGAATAGAACTACTTTTTAAAATGTGAAACTGGTAAAATAAAACACCAAGTAAACCACTTTGCCTCAGGATGAAGTTGAGTGTAGATATTTAGGCTACGATATGAAATGTTTTAAAGCAAGATATAGTATGCAGTATCTAGTCATGTAAAAGAAGTAGTAAAACCAAGTTAACTTTTATCTTCACCAAATAAAAAAGTCCACAGTGCTGATCTCACTTAAGCCCGTATAAATAATTACTCTGAATTAATTTAGAGTTTCTGTTTATTCTGCAGTGTGGCTGTCAGACAGCTGTGTAGATGCAATTGTGCTTTCTAGCCTAGTTCTGCCGCTGTTGATGTGAATGTCAAACTTGGCTTCCTTCAGAAGGAGAACTGGACCCTTAGCCTGCCTCTCTAGAGTGGCAATACATACACAAGCTTTTACTTTATAAGAATAAATTGTTACAGAAAACCTTCCTGTCTAGGTTTTCGGTGACTAGAATGGGTTTTCCCTGTTCAAACCATAATGAGTAACAAGTTGAAACTTGCATTACCTTCGCTGTTTTTACTGAGTAGTACAGCATATTTCCCAAATGGTTTATAGCCGTAATATTCCAGGGTTTTCCTTACTGTAGTCTCTAAACTGACAAATGACCTTCTAAAGTTGAGCTGTCCCAAGTCCAGTTTGGCAGCTGCTCCACTGTAGGCTTGTATGCGTCTCATTTTAAATCTTGTTGATTGAATTATTCCATATTCCAGTGCAGATTTCTTACATAAATAACTTTAAATCTCCAAGGGACTGAAACACCAGTTGCGGCGGCCAGTTCTGGACTGTGATTTTTCTGATGTTTTTATGCGTTTGCTGGCAGTGAATGTGTGTGTCGGTCCTGACTCAGCTACCGCACTGCTTTGGCTGTGAGTTTGGTGTACGGCATTTCTTTTCCATTATTAAAAATATCAAAGAATAATTTAATCACCTCAGCCTAGGTCTGAATACCCTGTTTGCTGGTCATTTGTGGTCTCTCAGCCTGGAAGGCCTGGATCATCTAGGCTTTAGGAAATACTTAAAGTACATCTTTAATATAAGAAGGGATTCCTTGAAGCTTGGACTCTTCTTATTTTATTCCCTTCGCCAGTATTACGAGTGCCAGCTGAAATACCTAGTAACAGTAATAGTTTCAAATCATCATTATTTAGACAGCTTTTCCCAAATACTACTTAATTCATTTCCTTTCGGTGCTATTGATAGGGATGGAAATGAGATGTTAGATACGGTCTAGTTGCTCTACCATCTGTCTTACAACCAAAAGCATCTACTAAAAACCCCTTTCTGCCAGACTAACTTAATATGCAAAAAAAATGAGCAAATATCTTTAAAATAGCTATACCTTTTAATTAGCAATGGTCCATGCCAATATTCATTCTTGCAAGAAAGATAATTTTTTTTTTTTAATGCCTCCTTTTGCGGCAGGGGAGGTAGAGTGGGTCTGAACAAGATAAACTTGAGCAAAACCCTTTTCTGAGAGTGTATGTAGATATATTTGCAGAAAGGTGGTGATGCATGTCATTGAACTGACTGATCGGTGGCTATGCGGCTTTCAAAATACATCAGAGAATCTTCCTTTTTTTTTTTTTTTTTTAAATAAGTCTTTCTGGTTTCAGTAAAGGAAGAAGAAACAAGCTGCTTTTTAGATGCTATGAGAAATTCCTATCAACTTTTTAGGGTTTTAAATTTTTTTTTTTTTTTCCCCAACCAGCAGCGTTACAGAGTGGTAAATCTGTAAGTTTTATTCCAATTTTTAGTATTGCCTGAGGCACTCAGTAAAGTCAAAGCTTGTTCGTGAATCTGCCACGTATAGAAACTGTCTCTTAGTGAATACGTAATTTTGAGTGGGATTTGTGTGTGTGCGCGTGTGTATGCACACATACATTTACAAAGGGTAGGAAGGGTAATTTTGTAAATTTGTGGAATTTTTTTTAGTGAAAAATCTTTAAGTAAATGGTGTTTCTCTGCTTTGCCTGGGGAGCTGTGTTTACATACATATACAAATAAATTGCAAGTCCCAGTTCACTATTACTAAATAGTCCCTGTGCATCCTGTATACGTACAAAGAAATTCTTTAAAGCCAGCCTCTTCCCAGCTAACCTGACAAATGCTTACTAAAAGAGAGGAACCTTTCCAAGACAATTTTTTTTCAGAGGGTCTGTTTCTCAGCCGAGGCTCCTTCAGGACTAATGCTTCAGCCCTAGCCTGGATATTGAAATCTGGGCACCATTAGCTGGAGTGTCCCAATTACTTTAATTGACACAGACATATCTGAGGAGAGAGGCTGTTTCCAAGGTTACCAGGATTTGAATTACAACATCACTTTTATACCAGAAAAAAAAAAAAAAGAAGAAAGAAAAAATAAAAGCCACTTTTCCCTCTAAACTCCAGTCCTTTTAGAAGTCAAAGGAATTGTAGTAAGAGTGGAGTAGGCTCTTCCCAGCACTAGTAAATATGGTCCTGAGCAAAATAATTTGATGTCTTATCTAATGCCACTTTGATTTGCTTTTAATTTATTTGCAGAGTGCCAGGGTTATGACTAGATGCTCTTACAGGATGGGTTTTTGGATCGTGCCTGCAGCCACTGGGGAATATCCTGAAACACTTCACTGGCAGATCCGTGTGCACGTCTGGCGTGGAAAGAAAACACTTCTCTCATCACCCATTTTCTGGAGAAGTGTGTTACAGTCAATAGAAATGAGAGTTGAGCCTTTGAGTCTGTTCTACATTAATTCTTAAGTGTTCATCTTATAATAAGTTGGCATGATTCTAGAAATATTATGTCTTCCAAACACTTTTTAAATAATTCTTCAAAATAATTTCTGTGCTGTGATGCAACTCTTGGTTCCATTGCTGCATTCCAACATCTGTTTCACTTTAGTGGGAATTTCACTTATCCTCAATGTGGCACGTGGAGGTTTTAGAATACAATTTCATCCAGTTTTCCAGGGACTGGTACTGGAAGTGGCAGCAGAAGAGGGTGCAGATCTAGAAGCTGTCCTGGATTACAGGAGGAGGTACAAGAAAGATTAATGCTCAAGAAAGACTGTTCTATGTCTCAATTTTTGTGGCGTCTGGAGCTCCTGTCTGTTGGGTCCAGGGGTTGGTGGCTTGCTTTCCTCCATAATGTCATTGAATATTTGAGTCCTCTACCCCTTTGCCCTGCAGGCCCTCTGCTCTTCCTCAGGCTCACTAGTAGTCATGGAAACCTTAAGGTTCTGGCAACAATGGCTGCAAGAAGATGTTGGAAGGATGGTGGGAGAATGCAGCAGGGGCAGGGGAGCGTCTATGGAAAATGTATGTTGATCTCTGTCCTCTGGCAGTGAGTTTTGCATTTAGCTTGGGGGATGATCGTTGTGGGAATTGACTCAGTGCTGGAGCTGAACACTTGCTGTTGTTTCCCTTTCTGTTGTCTTGTAGACTGAGTGGTGCTCAAAAGGATCATTTGTTCTTAATTCTGACTTTTCTTTATCAGCATAATGGAGAAAGACTATCTGTCTATAAGTTCAGCCAATTAACTTTCTGAACTCTCCTGCTAAATTTTCCTTTGTTGCCATCATGGTAAATCAGGACCAACTTCACTGGCCCCAGTCTGAAGTCACTTTATGTAATTGAAGGGAGAACTGGAGAGTTTGAGGACCAGTCTGCAAAAGGTTTTGTGGCAGAAACTGTTTTAAGAGAATGAACTTTTTCTCTTGATGTGAGAGACTATGTGAAGGAGCTCGCCTGTATGTTGTGGAGCAAGGAGAAGAACCCGGTTGAGTTATACCTCAGTATCTCCTGTAGACGTGATAGCTCCCACTAACTCTGTTTGCTGGTTGAACAGGTCCAGTGCCGTTTCGCCTAGTGCTCTGGCAGGTCTCCGTCCCCAGAGTCCCTGAGCGTCTGGAGTAGAAAGCAGCAAAAGGCAGTGGAAGCCTCATTACTGGTTCAAACCTATTGATAAGTGTCTGGAAGTAAAAGAAGAGAAATTCCATGAGATCTCCAGAGCAGTTGTATAGCTGTGATGAGTTTAAAGTTCAGTAAGGCAAGGCACACTGGACTTGCAGCCTTTTATGACCATCAGTCATCTGCGTGGATGAGTATAATATTGGTTATGGGCGTGCTGTCAAGACTCCCTAAGGCTCTAGTGAGGAATAGTTTGCAAGACAGTTTCATCATAAATTTTATCATGGAAGAGTGAAAACAATTTTTACTTATTGGACAACACTGAAATACACATGGATCATATCCAGTGGATGTCTTCTTTTAAAGCCTTTCTGGATTATGTCTGCTTTATTAAACTGTAACCATTAAAGAAAATAAAAGGCTGTTCTTGGAGCCCGGGATCTTTTCATTAGAGAATTTGAGAGTGCCGCAATAGGTGGAAAGAGCTTGTGATAAATTTTCTTTCTAGTCCATAGTTCAGGTGTTTACAACAGGAAATTATTTGAGATTCATCTAGATGTCAGACTGGCAAGGAGAAGAGGCAAGAGCACCCTCTGAATAGCATAATGAAAATAAAACATTTAATTTTTTAAATATCTTCCTTCAGTAAGTGAAGCTTGCCAGTTCTAGACACGTGCTGTTACGGATTTAATCATATAAATGATATGTACGCAGAAATGATACACAACTCATCTATATGGAATTACTGAGTTGTCTTTATACCACTTCTGTGAAAATTAGCTTTGTAAAATAATCTTCTAGAGCTCTGAACAGATAATTGCATTTCCTAGTGTCGAACTGGAGTTTTAGGGCATTGTGACATGTCCAGTTCTTAACACAAGCCTCCTGGTGCAAATGCTGAGCAAAAAGATAGTCCAAATAGAAAAGGCTTACAAAGAGAAAAGACTAATTTTCTTTTTGAGACCAGGTATACTGAGAACATCTTCTATTGAGCATTTGTTTCTTCATTTTAAAATTCAGTCACCTCTTTCTTTCTATACAGAACTGAGAACTTTGGATAAATGAGTTGTAAATAATTCCTTTAATTGCATAGGTAGAATGTTCTTGACCCAGTGCAACTGTACTAGCAAGGAAGCCTTTCTGGAGTATCTGAAAGGATGCTGGATACAAAATGGCAGCGTAGCCCTACTGTCCATACTCGCCTAGTGTAAAGGCCAGGAAGGTGCAGAAGGACTTTGCAGTGGCCAAGAAGGCCAACAGCATCCTGGCTTGTGTCAGCAGGAGTAGGGAAGTGATTGTGCCCCTGTACTTGACACTGCTGAGGCCACACCTTGAGTACCATGTGCATTTTTGGGCCCCTCAGCACAAGAAGGATTTTGAGTTGCTGGAGCGTGACCAGAGAAGGGCAACGAAGCTGGTGAGGGGTCTGGAGCACAAGTCTCATGAGGAGCGGCTGAGGGAACTGGGATTGTTCAGTCTGGAGAAGAGGCTAAGGGGAGACCTTATCACTTCTCTACAACTATGTGAAAGGAGGTTGTAGTAAGGTGAGTGTTGGTTTCTTCTCCCAAGTAACTAGCAATAGGATGACAGCAAATGGCCTCAGGCTGTATCAGGGGAGGTTTGGATTGGATATTAGGAAAAATTTATTTACTGCACTGGAATGGGCTGCCCAAGGAAGTGGTGGAGTCACCATCCCTGGAGGTGTTAAAAATGAGTAGATGTGGCACTTCAGGACTTGGTTTAGTAGGCATGGTGGTGTTAGGTTGACAGTTGGACTTGATGATGTTAGAGGTCTTTTCCAATGATAATGATCCTATGACAGTAAAAGGCTGGCAGAAATTCCATCTGTGATAAACTGTCACAATGTGTCTACAACACGTGTAATCACAACTTAAATTGTTAAGAGGCTAAAGTAAAAAAATTAAATAAAAATAAAATGTAGAGTTGCAGCTGTTGGTTTGTGTTTTTTTTCCCAGAGAGTATAAGTAGAGACCTTATTGCAAAAAAAACCCTTTAAAAATGATAAATTCTACACAGAGTTCTTTGTTTTGACACTTCGTCTAAATATTGGCTCTTTCTGGCAAATGTGCTTGTGCTTGTGTAACACACACGTGTACACTTCACAGACGTACTGTAGGAGTTGCTTATCAAATCCTTTGAGACCGGTTAGTCATCCAGTGAGACACCTTCCCACGGCTAACCATGATTTTCTAGTTCCAGTTTCACAAAAATAATGTTGGGGATGTGGAGTGAGATTACAAACTTTTTTTTCCAACCTATTGAAAAATAGCTTTAACACACTTTTCATCATTTATCTCCTCACTTATATTCAACTGCTATTCTGGGATTTGCCAGATCCGAAGATTTCTCATTTTACAATTTCTCTGCTTGTTTAAAAAAAAAAAAAAAAAAACAAACCAAAAACCCAACATGATGTAGTAGCTGGTTGCACTTCATAACTGTCGCAGGGTGAAGTCATGGCTCCCTTAAAACTGATGGAAAAACTCTCATTGACTGTAGCGAGCTGAGTTTTCCTTCTGGAATCTGTTTTTAATTATGAAAACAAACCTTTCCCTTTTTTCCTTTGCCTTCTCCTCTCCTTGCTTGACTTTCCATCCCTGCTCACTTGCATCGTGTTGAAGTGCTCTTGCTTGCGTGTTGTAAGAATGGCAACAAACTTTCTTTTGCATGATCTACTTTTCCTGTTTAATTCTTGTGCCCTTAGAAGATTTTGAAGAGAAGTAGCCCGATAGTATTTGATGCTGACAGCAAGTAGAACGTGCTACGGACAAGTGTGAAGGAATATACTGAGGTTATCTGTGAATCCCTGGCATTGCTGCTGAAAGCCAAAGGAGCTGTATTCCTGACTAAAGGTATTACAGTGTACATAAGTCTTTAAGACCTCACCCTAGGTGTCTCTCTGAGCACTCTAGCATCCTACTGAAGTTAAAAATGAACTTAGCATATGCTATAAGTTCTTAAGTGGTTGGCAGAGTTGAAGCCTGTTTTGTAACTGTAGTATTCTGCTTCCCTGGCAAAAGCTTTTTTGTCGTCTTTGAAGAAGTGATTCTGCTTACAGTGGCCAACAGGTATTAGAAGAAACCAGATGGCAATGTTTTCTAAATGTGTCCAGGGTAAATAAAGCACAGTAGTTGCTTTAGCGAGCATTGTTCTGTCGTAAAGCCCTGGTTTTGTAACGCCTTTGTAAAGAGGGAATTGGGTGTACAACTGACTCCATTGTTGGGTAACCTCAGCAACCAGTTCCTGTGAAAGCGTGCGTGGAAGACTCGTGTCGCTAGACATTGTTTGGCTGCAGTTGCGTTCTAAACAACTTGAGGGAACATCGATAGATTTGATAGAGAGGTTGCACCCCCAGCATTTCTTGCAGCAGAATGGGAGTTCGTGCAGGATTTCAAAGAGACAATCATCAGCTCTTCTAACATTCTGTAAATTAACAATTCCTTTAAAACCTTTGTCTGTTGACTTGTTCTTGGAATACTTTCTCTTCCTGTGTTCTATTTATCTTCTCTTCTATCCGGTGATTTGAAAATAGCTGAAGATATTTCAGGTTTTGTGCCCATTTATTTTTATTTTTAGTTTTGGTATTGCTCACTTCTTGGAAGGAAGTTTCAAAGGTTGCTTCTGAGAAAATTCATTAATGATGCTTTTTTTTGAGATCTGTATTTCATGGGATTATAAAAAGTAGCTTCTGATCTCATTTCTGACAACCCCAAGAATAAACTGGCAGTAAGTTAATTTGGCTGTTCCTTAATTTCTGAAATAAAACTGGGCTTATCTTGTAATGAGCTGTTTGACAACTGCTACACAGCTAACCAGAATGAGAAAGGGTAGTTGTTGAAAAAAATTTAGAAAATTTATTAACCTTGCACTTAATATGCTTATGTTCTTACGGTTCTTCAAAGGTTGTTGCTTTGTGGTTGCCATCCTCTTTATAAAAAAAAAAATCTGGAAAAGTTTTCTGCATGTTAGCATTTGTTGTGTTGCATCTGTAAGTTCCCCAGCATTTTAGGAAAAATATAAATAATTAAGCTAATAAATGCTCAAGGACCTTGTGCGTATTTGCAGCTTTTTCTTATTTGTGCTTTGACTTGGTAACGCTACATCTGTTCACTGGTTATCATTTACAAAAGGACATGTTTTAGAGCTGCAATAAATATTGACCAGTACTCATACTAACTTGACTTTCAGTTGAAATTGTTCCTCCAATTTAATCTTTAGACATAACAGATTTCATTGCAGATATATAGTCTTCCCCAATAATGGCAGAATTTCCTTGGTGATAATGTGATGTTCTGAAGAGTCTGTAATTATGACAGGGGTTTGATCAATATGTACTTCCTTAACGATATACCGTAGCGTTCTTGTTAGAGAGCTAGTGAAATGATTTACGTTCTGTATGGCTGCCGAGTTGAAATGCATCAAGCATAGAATCACACAGCCAGGTAAGACAGTTAATCTAAAAGTCCACTGTAGAATAACGAACATTGTTGTTATGGCCTATGCAGAATGGTCCAGTGTGTTCCTAGAGAGCAGCTCAGATGATTCACGTACTTCTGATTTCCATTCCTGCTGTCTGTGATGAGTAACAGTGTGCTGGCCAGAACGTAGGGTTTTCACAGCTCCTCCTCTTTGTGAAAATCCATTGCTCCGCACCAGCTCTATCTGCTGTTATTTAAATGGCTCAAATAAATACTTTCAGAGGACAAAAATATACAGGCGTTGTGGAGTGAAGTTGAGAGGAACTGTGCTAATTGTTCTCTTACGTTCACTCAGGCTCGTTATTGAAATCATCTCGGGATGCAGAGCCCAAGTCAATCCACTTACAGCTCTGTTGAATCAAAATGCCGACTCGGAGCTGCCTCTTTCTTGCCGTAAAACTTTCAACCATTGACTCTGATCTATGATGCCCTCAGGAGGCAATTAAGAAAGTAACTCATTGTGGGAATCCAAAGTGTAGTGGTAATAGTTTGCCATAAACTGCATGATGGAAGAATTTAATAGCTTGTTAAAGCTCGTTTTAGCATTCTTTATTTCGTCTTCTGCTTTGGATCAGTGCAAAGAGCATTGCAGACAAACGATGGATGATTGCTGCTGGATTGATGGACTCTGGATCAGGGTCTGTAGGAGTCAAATAGAAGCAGATGGTTCCTATTGGGCAAACAGGTTCTGGGAAATCAAATTAGTGTCTAATTCTACTCATTTTTGCGAAGAGTAAGCACACCAGTCATGATTTCGAGGCCTCTAGTATGCTTTTACCACATGCTTCCAATGAGAAATTCCTGCTCTTTCTGGCAGTAAGATTACCGCACACGACTTGACCAGCACGCTCTGTGTACTGCATGGTTAGTAACATTGAAAGACTAGAAAATGGTGGTAAGGGTAATAAAACCACATAAGCGTAAGCAAGTACTGTCCTGCAGAGCATGATATCGGAGAGGATTGAGATGGTTCACTGGGAAATATGATACTTGATATATCAACGTGCGGTAGTGCCAATACAGAAGGGTTGGGCGGAGGCCAGAAGGAGAAGGAAGAGGAGCATGTTCCTGGTGATTTGAGGAAAAAAGTGACAAAAACACAGGGGTCATCTATCTAAATTGAAATTACAAATGCAAGATGGTAGATTTGTTTCTTTTATCCCTGCAAGTTAAACCAAGTGTTTTACTTTTTTGTCAGCATTTCACTTTATTACTGTGGGGTTTCGTTATGGGTGAGGTTCTCAGAGTGGTGAGAATACAAGGAAGATTTGCTCATCCCCACTCAAGAATTACACCTTAAATGTAAAAGACAATAGACACTAACAGACAAAGAGGTAGAAAACCAATGCAAATTTAGATTATTTATTGTTTTAGGTTGTATCTGTGACTGAATTGTTGAGCTTCTTAATGGCAAAGTAAGTTGTTAAAGGGGTTTTTGAAAGTGGGCAGTGGTTTAGTTTTGTTCAGGGAGAGTTGTGTCCCTGCCTGGTTCTGCAAGGTGAGGGACAACGTAAGACAATATGCAAGGAGAGATGTTTGCTTTTATTTTTTATCATATGGATAATGAAGTCTGATGTCTTGATTGACGGGACCTTGGAAGTAAGGTAAGGCAAGAGAACATATGCTTGATGGTGCTGTGAAGGAGGAGCTGGTAGAAGAAACAGCACTGAGACTGGGTGCAGATGCCACTTGTTTGGATTGGTGGTCTCAACAAGTCTGTAAGGAAATGAGCAAGGGAAATTGCAACACTCAAGCTCAACAACAACAACAACAAAAAAAAAGAGCCTGAAACGTAAGTGAAGCTATCCAGATGAGTGCTCTGTCACTGAAGTGGGTAGGCAGACCAGACCTGGCAGTCGGGATCTGCAGGCAGACCCAGATGATGTGCAGATCAGGAAGTCGCCTGACAGGATGGCGATGTGGTACCCAGTAGGTGACAGAAGATGTAGCAGTAATTTTGGTTTGGTTTTTTTTTTTCCCTTTCTCCAAATAACACCCAGACAGAAAACATGCAACCCTGTTCTTCCCAGAGCGATTAGTCCTTAAAGGAGCTGGAGACTAACTCATTAAAACATCAAACCAATTTCTTAATTAGCTTGTCCATTCAAGGGTAAACACCTAGGAGTCTAGTGAATAACTGGAATTGCAGTTTCTGTGGAAAAAAATAGGTTTAAAATTTTAAATCTAAGTAAGAGCAAGCAGTAAACTAGCTCCTGTTTTGAGCAAAACCATTTGAGAATTAGAAAAATGCAAATGAAGCTAGCAATAAACCAAATCTCAAGCAATTAATTAAACTGGAAAAGCTACCTCTGGGGATTTGTATGGGTCTTAATCTAGAGTTTTTTTTTGCTGTCAAGTGTTTGCTCCTTTTTTGTCATCTGCAGAAGGGTCTGTTCTCTTGTTTTATTTCTCCTTATTTTGGGTTTTAGTGGCTAAAAATTTTCATGATCTTCATTTTTCCCCACCTTGTCAGTTTGAGAAAATTAATTGAATGCCTGGCAATGATCAGAACTATTAATCTTTTGTGCTTCATCTTTTTTGTATCTTTTCTAAAGCTAAAACAGGTTTAGCTTCAGACCTGTGTGCCTGACACATCCCCCCTCCATAAGGTTTCTTTATTTTGGAAGTCCACAGAGACTTTCAGATAAATTGAATTGACCTGTGCACTGCTCTGCGTGTTTCTCTTGCCTGACCCTCCTCTCATATGGCAAGCGTACAGCCTTGAATGAATATGATTATATAGGAAAGCAAATTCTCCGTTTATAATTGCTTTTAATTGCTATTGTTTGGTAACGGAAAGTGCCAATATTCTGGTTTTTTTTTTTTTTTTATAAATGTTTTTGATGATAATCTCAGTCGTGCAGTCCAGTGACTGTGCTGTGACCAGTTACTAGACATTATACTTGGTAGCTAATTGCAAGCTTTGGTTGCATGTCTAACACTTTGTTTATTGAGAAACAAATGCACCTTTTCTCAGCGGAGTGTGGTTCTGCCTTGGGTGAGATTAGCTCAGCGTTTTCAGTCTGCCCTGTGATCATCACCCTTGTGAAAGTAGCTTTCCCTTTCACACGTTATCGGTAGGAAATATGTCTTTGTCAGCGATGCTCCCTTATTCTGAGTACCCAAGGATGTCTCTCTGTTTTCTCAGGTGCTTCAGAATGACTCTGTGTTGTGTGGGAAGTCCGGAGGAGGAATTTGTCCAGTTGTTCGGGTCAGGGATCCCTTCCCTCTGCAGTATTTTCAATCAAGCTATTGCAATATTATGCAAACACTTGCAAAAAACCAAAGGGGATGCTATATTAATATACTTTGTGCAAGCTTTAAATAACAAACAATAACAATGCGGTGTCTGATCCACGTTTGCCAGTAAACTGGTTAGGGGGAGTGTGTGTGTCTTGGTTGGTTTGTTTGGCTTTTTTTTTTTTATTTATTTTAAATATGATCTAGATGACATCTACTGAAAAGCAAGGGTTTTGTGTCCTGTCTTCCTTGGATTTTAATCACTAATTAAATCTCTTTTTTTTTTTTTTTTTTTTTTTTTTTTTTTTTTTTTTTTTTTTTTTTTTTTTTTTGCTGTAGTTCCTGATAGTGATACTTTCAGGATAGGTTTTGTGTATGAAACTTCAGAGGCAGTCATTTTAATGAAAAAAAAATTATTTGCTGTAATAAGATACAGTTGTTTTTTTTTCTTTTTCTGAGAACAGTGAATTATTTTCCCTTCCAAGCAGCATAAAGTGAAAGAAAATGTTAAGTACTTTAGATTGCTAGAGCAAAGCCAAAGGTTGACTAGAAATCTCTGCCTTGTCACTGCTGCTGGGAGTGACAGTGGTTCTGATATTTTTGTGGCAGTTTTACAACATGGAAATGCCTTCCAAGTTACTGGATCACCGATGTGCCTCAACCATGCTGTCCCTGGGGAAACCCTTCCAAGCAAAGAGTTGTTTGTCTTTGTTCCCCCTTCAAGCTTCTAATAAGGCAATTTGTGTAAACTGGGGTTGTTTTCAGTGTGATGAGATATTAGCTGTCATCTGGGTTGATGCCATTTATGTGTGGAGCTGGTACTGGGAGTACAGGACTAACTTGACTGGAAACCATACTTATTTTCAGTTTGTGTAGAATAAAACCTAACGAACTTAACAAAAACCATGTAAACCTAACAAATGCTGGTTATCTCTAAGTAATTCCTACCGCTGTGTTACAAACAGTGGTGCTCTCAGCGCTACACTTATGTAAAAGCTCAAAGCCTGTTTCACATTTTACAGCTTTATTCTCTGAAAATACCTTCTTGCACTGAAAGAATTACCGAAATCTCAGACCTCCCTGCTTGGTTGTAAGTGCTCGAAGCTTCCATCACCTCTTTGCAACGAGGCTTTTAATGAGGCTCTGTAGTTCACGTCTGGCTTTTGCTACTGCGAGTGTGTGACAGAATACAAAGGGTTCATTGTTTGAAAATAGAGGCTTGAGGCTTATAAGAAAGCAGTAGGAGTTGAAAGTGACTCTAAACAAAATCCGTTTTAAATGAATTCAAGTCTTCAAAAGTGTTTCTTGTATATTTTACATATCAAAGGCCTTCATTTCTTATTTATGATAGATAAAAAACTGTATAGGCCACTGCTTGGTATTGTTTTGTCCTTATTTCACTCTATTAATGCTTGGTTACTTTAGGGTAGCATCTATATTCAGTAAATCTATTTATCTTTCCTATTCATGAAGAGCCAGTGAGTCCACATTCTCTGATCAGGAAAGTATCTTTTTGTTTACACAGCACGGAATATTGCTGGCCTTTGGTGACAAGTCACGAATGCTATTTGCGGTGGAAACAGGACTGCTTTCTGTCTCGTGGGCAGTGCCTGCAGAAAAGGGCAGTGTCCCCCGAAAGCTCCGGGCCGCTTCTGGTGAGGAGGAGGTGGGCAGGGCAGGCCCAGGAGGCTTCGTGGGCCAACGGATCTGAGCAGTTGCAACAGGGGTTGCTAATCCTGCAAGCCAAAACCTCTCATGTTTTGGAGAGGGAAGAAGTGGGCATTTTAGAAAGTGCTTTTTCATCTGAAAGCAACCGCTGTGGAATGGTTGCAATCGTGATCTGTAGCTGTGAAGAATGCTACGATCTTTCTGCCCAACAGAAGGTACTTGCACGAAGCCCCTTTTGCAAAGTGCAGAAATACATTAGCTTCAAGAACCATTATTTTTACAACTTATTGGTATTCCTGCAGAATTTCACCGTATGTTATGGGAGCGACACACAGGGCAAGCAGGGGCAGTCCGGAGAGCCGGCTCTGTCTTGCATTGCGGCAGGATTGTTTTGCGTAGTCTGTCTTGGTGAGTTTCTTGCTTTGCTGTGTTGCTGCTTTCCACCTCCTACCATTTCTTTCTGGTTTGTTTGAACTGATTGTCCTGGTTTTGGCAGGATTGGAGTTAATTTTCTTCTCAGTAGCCCGTGTGTTTTGAATTTTGTGTGTGAAGAATGTTGATAAAACACCCTGATGATAAGAGTTATTGTGAATGAGACGAAGGACACCGTCCTGCTTTCCGAATCTTGTTAATGTGCAGATGCAGGAAGCTGGGAGAAAGACAGACAGAATAATTCATCCAAACTGACCAGAGAGAGTGTTCCATGCCATAAACGTCATGCCCAGTATATAGGTGGGCTGGGAATGCTGGGTTGATTTTTTTTTGTTTGTTTGTTTTAGCTCACTCTGGCTGGCTGAAGCCTTTGCTTTGCTCACTGTACGGGGCTGCTGAGTGCCTTAGGTTGCTGTTGGTATTCAGAGAAACATCTGTGAGGGACTTGATGGGATTGAAGGGACAGGTAAGGTACAAAGTCTTCAGAAATTAATCTTAAACATAACAAGATACTGTAGCCTTTGATTCAATGAAGAGTGAAGAGAAAACAATTTGTAGACAAATTTGAGTAAAATAGTAATGAGTTAACAGAATGACTGAAATTTTGCAGCAAAGTTTTTCACCTGCAGACAACGGGTGGGCACAAGTCGTAGGTCAGAATGTGAGTTTTGTTTGGCAGCTTGCTCAGAGTACGCTTGGCTGGACTGCGCTCCGGTCATCACAGGGACCATTGCCAGCTTGACCTTGTTGGGGCTGGCAATCTCCAAGCCAGCCCCATCTGTGAGATGAAGGTTTGTGTCTCTCTGGACTCGTGATGCTTACACTGCTCATCTTCAGTTTTCTGACATGACAGATGAGGTCCTGCAATTTTGTTCTCTTAGAAATGACATTGTATTTCCTTTTTTTCTTCTATAGAGATTGATTTACTTTTTGTAGTTCTTGGCAGTAAAGGAAATAAAGAAGACTTGGTTCTCTAGAGTCAAAGCAACCCCTGTGCTTTGGCACCTGAATCGATTCCACAGCAAGAAAGATCAAGCCTCCTCTTTGGATTTGGTCAGAATATTACAAGAGCTTTCAGTCTAAGCAGAGAGAAATATTTTTAAAATAGTTAATGCAAGCAGATTTCTACAAATGTAGCTTTTCCTATTGTTCTGATGCAGACATGGATTTTTGTAGGTAAATTTTCTGAGATAATACATAGCAGAGACTTCCAGTAACAATAAAATTTTGTATTGCCTTGGTATATTTGTCAGCTAGCGTGAAGTGCCAAGGAAACATTTTGACCATTTGTGGTATCTCTGCTCCTGTTGTGGCATGCTCTGTGGCGCTGGGGTTCTCGGGGACTCTGGTGATGCGCACACTTTCTATAAAATGCTGTTCACTGTGAGTGAGGTCAGTGCAATCTGTCCTTAAAATTCAAGATGAGGAGTTTTTTAACACCTCCAAGTCCTGAATAGTTGCTTTTGTTACACACAGCGTGATGAGAAATAGAGCCGAGAAATTGAATACAGGAAAGATCACCAAGGTCTAAGGGAAACAAATACAAGGAAAAGTACTGTGCTGAACAAGCACAAGCCTTTGCATTGAACAGGTACCAGCAGCTTTATCTTCTGGGGCAAATTGTGTTATCTTTGACTGCTTTCTGCTTCTGGAGCAGATAACTACTTTGGCTAGAAAAGTGGGTTGGTTTTTTGTTTTTTTTTTTTTTTTTTATATTCATTCAGTCTCTTTGTGGCCTGATTTTTGCCTGTTAACCTTTCCTGCTTACACAAGGTTAGAGCTTCGAGGATGTTTTGCTTTTTCCATTAAGAGCTCCGGTACAAGGATGGTACGGAATGTGGTTTCATCTGCTGCAGCTCCTCGGTTAATGCAGGCTGTCACAGAGCCACTGAAATTGCAGGGACGACTGCCAAGTTGTCTTTGTCTGCCTCTTCTTTCTTGGAGGTGAGTTGTAGGCCTCAGTGCAGGAATGTGTAAATGGTAAATATTCAAGTGTTTAGTCAAAGTGCTTGTATTGAGTAAAATTCAGCGTGGCATAAGTGAGATCTTAAAGACCAAACTAATCCGAAGCTAAAATACAGTTCCTCTCCCCCTCCAGATTAACATCGCCATAAACTGAAACAAATCTGAATGGTGTATCCAGGTCAGGCCGCCTTTACTCCTCCTGTGTTCTGCTTGATCCAAATAAGTCTTTCCATTGCCTGCTTTGGGAGTATACCAGGTTCCAGTTGTCCCTTAAGTGAGAAAGTTGATGTCTTGACTAATGATTTTTCTTTTGCTGAATTGTGACTGTTATACAAAGGGAGCTGGGATTTAAAAATAATAATAATAGTAATAATACCAATGAAGCTTCTCTTGCCCATCCTTGGGATGTGCTCTATTGGAACATCCTGGTGCAATCACGAGTGGGAGTCAGTAGAGTCTTCTCATCAACCTAACCAAGGTCATACAAAAAATAAATAGAATTTTTCATGCAGCTTAAGGATTGACTATATTTTCAGATACTTTCTTTCTTCTATAATAGAGCAGATTGGTAAAGCAACTGGCTCTAAAGAGACTAAAATATTTGTTTATTCCAGCCAACAACAGCATGGGTTGGTTTTTGTTTTTGTTTTTTTTTTTCCTTGAAGCTTGACAGGATGATAGATCTTGGAGAACTTGTGTTGTGTTAATGAATGTATAGTTTTTATAAATGAACAAAGATTTGAGTAATTAAATTTAGCATTAGAAAAACACTTAAGAAAAAAATGTTTTCTGAATAACACACCTCTGTTGTAACTGTGACACCTTAATACTTCAGGTAATATTGTTTTAATTGGGAATTCCAAGAAACTGAGACCCATATGTTTCTTTTCTGGATCCTTATATCCAAGATGGATATAGAGGTCACCCGCTTCCTTGCAATGTCTTCTGTTTAGATAAATCACAAGCATTGCTCTTTTAAGAGCAAGTGCAGTAATGAGATGCTGCCTTCTTCCCAAAGAAATTCGGAGCCAGGAAAGAAACTCTGTGGGGAAACCAAATGTAACCATCTAATACTTTAAGAATAATTTCTCCTCCAGGGTTACTATTTCATGTTTTTATTTTAATAGATCTTGTTAAACAATGGGGCAGGTAACTCTGTCCTTACTTTTAATGACTGGTTTCAAAAAAGTGCTGCTGTTCATCAAGTTGAATGCTTAATTATTGTTCCCTAGGCCATTTACAAGTATGCTCTGAAGCAGTCTATCAGGGTAAAGATTAATTGAAGTTATTTTGTCTGGGGAAAATTTGAAGTAATGTTGTCTAGAGAGCATTTCAGAAACTTTTCTTGCTATTCCCTGGTTTTATGTAGGCTCACAGGTAGGATGTCATGGACTTGGGTTGGGGTTGTCATGTGTGACAGAACTTTTTTTCAGCTTTAGACTCTCTCATAAATTCCTAAACCTATATACCTTTGTTCAAGAGCTGATCCAAAGCCAGCCCATGGCTGGCGTGCTGGCTGCCTGCTGTGCCTCAGAGGACCAAACCAGCATCCACTTCAGTGATCAACAGGCTCTGATAATAAGAGAATGAAGACAGCCATTTTTCTTTTAACAACTGGCAAAAGTTCCTTCATTAAACCGCCATCAGTACAAAGGATATCTGTTCAAATAGGTAGTGCCTACCTGCTAAGCAATTGGCATCCTGAACAACGTTTTATATTTGATGTGTACTCTGCTTTTCATCAATGTCTGTGGGCTTTATGAAGTGTTCATGAACTTCTTTGCTTCTCTCGTTATGAAAATGCATTAACCTCCAGGCTGGAGCTCCTCGATTATTCCATCACATGCCAGCAGCAGTTGAGAAAACTGAGAGATAATTTTAAAAATTTTATTCTTGTCTTTTGGTAGTGTATAAAGATCCTGCTTGTACCTGGGCCCCGTTTTACCGAGCAATGTACAACTACGTAACAGGATGAGAGTTTCTTTCCCAGGTATTATAATAAGATAAATTTAAACTTAGCAATAACAGGTGGAGGCAACAGATTGAGAGCACAAGTTAATGATGATATTGCTATAATTAAGGTATTAGCAGTGGTTTTTTTACAGCAGGTGCTTAGTTGTCTAGAACAACCTATTCAGCTAAAGTAACAATGATATAGGTGAGAATATAGTTCCTAATAATAAAAAAAAAAACCTCAAGAAGGCATTACAGTTACCATCTTGTAGCTTGCAAGCTCCTCTTACCATTTCATCGCACTCATTAGTGATTTTAAACAATGACTGCACCTCCTCAAAATCTGATCTAGAAGATGGTACTTGTGATGGTCTCACAGCATCAAATGTTGTAGTGAGATGTGGGTTTGCTCCTAACTCATGTTACTTGTGACATGTGTTCTTAAAATTCCTGCTGCTGTCTGTGCTTTTTGGGGTTTCCAGTGCTGTACCTCTGCAAGTAGAGTACAAAACTAGCTGTTCATTGACAACAATTTCCTGGAAAAATAAATATCTTAAGTTTTCAGAAAAAGAGTAGAAAAAGGCCATATTCAGGTAAACAGTTCACTAGAGAAATTTCTTGAAAAGGCGCTTTACTTGGTTTTATGTGATGTAGCTTTGCAATGTAAGCTTGCAACACCTAAAGCATGTTTTCTTTGCTCAGCACATCACATGTTAATAATTAAAGTGGGATTTCAAGGGACAACTGGGCTTTGATATGCAACTCCTGCTGTACCCCTTCCTTTTTTTCATTCGTTAGGGACCCTTGGAATGAGAGAGAAAAAGGGAGAGATTTTCGTTGCGCTTTTGCTTTGCACAGTGAAAGGGTAGTTTTTGAACTGCATTTACAAATTTATTTTTTTATTGGACTTGCGGATTGGATTAGCAGTACTGTTGGCTTTATTATTACCCCTGATTAAAGTCAGGGCGCTGGGGATCTGCCAAATGAATTCTGTCTGTAGTTCACCCATGACACGCTCTTTAATCGTAGATTGCAAGGCTTACCAAAATTGTTTAGTCACAAAGCTAGTTCTGTAAGTCAGCGAGAAGAAAAAAGGTAAATGAAAGATGACTCAGGAGGAAATGAGTTTTCAAATTATGTACGCTCAAATAGCCTCTGTCGAAAGTCCAGAAAATCAGGGTGTTAAAATTTAGAGCTCTGGATGACCTTTCAGTCTTCTGCTCTGTCCCTGTGCTAATGCAGGATTATTTCCTGTGGCATACATCTGTTAAGTCCTTGGAGGAAAGAAATTAGGTCTGAGTACGCTGCCCATTAAAATGTACTCAGCGGCGAAACAAAAGGAAAGCTGTAGGTCTTGCACTGTTACTCACTCTTCTGTGTTCCTTGGACCTCAGATCTCCTAAATGTGAAGGAATGATTAAGTTATTTTCCTTCCAATAAAGACTTTTATTTTTTTTTTCTACATAAACCCAAGAGTATTAATGGCAGACAAATTAGTAAGCAGCTACTTTCAGTTACAATTATCTGTGAGGTTTGGGGTTGTTGTTCTCCAAATACCTTATGTCTGCAGTCCTCAATTTCTGACATATTTTTTTCAGGCAGCAGCCCTGCTTGTCTCTTATCACGTGCTGTCGACTAATTAGGCAGACTGTGGCCAGATTTAGCAGTGATCCTTCGACTTTGCCAAGATTTTTGCAGTGCACTGTTCAGTCTGACCTGCTAGCCACTGCTCCTGGCTTCTCCCGCTCTCTCACTGCAGGTGCGACTGGTTCGGCAGAGTTTGTCAGCCCTTGGCAGTGGTGAGAAGGAAAGAGAAGTCCTGGTGGGGATGGAAGACTGAAACCCCATAACTTAGTAGTTTGTTGCTAAGGGCGCAACTTATATAGCAGAGATGATGTATTTCATAACTGCTTAAGAAAAAACCTAGTCTTCAAAAAATACCTTGCTAAAGACTAGAAGGACATGAGATTCACCTTAAAAGTGAAGGTGGTGGCTGGTCCCTCATGCATGGGGTTGTCTGTGAAACCTGGGAGGCACACATGAACATTTAGACTCACTTGCTTTAGGAATTCAGAGTTGGCTTTGACTTTTCAGGTTTAATTTGCTTAATTCGGCACAGTAACACTGCAAATCTTCTGTTAGAAAACACTGAATTAGCTTTAGACTGTAGAAGGAGGTTATATAAATGAGACGTGATAAATCAAAGCTTTTTTTTTTAAGGGTGTAATTTGGACTGAATATTCTTGGAATGAGTTTTGTGGATTTGGAAGCTGAATATTACAATTTCAATGTGGCAGAAATATGTTTTGGTGAGAATTAATTCCTGAGTAACAGAATTATGTTTGTCTACTCAGCCCCTAGCCTCTCCAAGGCAGCATCTGGCTTATTCTCCTTCCTAATTTTACATTTGGATGAAGTCCGAATAAGAAAACTCTGGGCTGAACTGCCGTTTACCAGGTAACTCAGGGACCCAGTCCTGCTTAGATCCTTTTCTCGCTCTTAGCTCCTTGCTCTAACAGGTCCTGGACACTATGAGTACCCAAATAGAGGGCTGATGTTCTTGTCTCTCTAAATTTCTGACTTTGAGAATTTACTGCATTGCTTGTCTAGATTTGCAGATGACAGGCCCAGTCTGGACCAAATACCCAGGAGAGCTTTCACCACAGCAGCTTCTCCTGGGAGTTGGATTTGTGCTGCGCTGTGGGGAGTGGGCTCTTCTGCTTCTCGCCGTTACCTCACTGGATGAAAATTACGTGTAGCAATGAGCTGCCTCTGCTTCATCAGCAGCTACTGCAATAACGAAGCAGGAGAGCTGGGAGCATCTCTGTTCCAGTCAAGGTGGGGAGTGGTGCCGGCCCCAGCCAAGTTTTTCTCACCACTACCTGGTTAAATGCCTTTTCCATTGCTTCTCCCTGGTGTCTTGAGGGGCTTGTCTTCTGCATTTTTGTTGATAAATTGAAAATACACAGTGGTACTCAAATCTTCTTAAATGATGTTTGGGTTGCCTCGTAAAACAAGATAATTGTGCAATCACAGAATGGTTTAAACATCTGATTTGGAGTTGAAACAAAAATGCTGTGTAATTGCTCTCTAAAACTTGTAACTCGCATATGAAATGGATGTTACCGGGCAGATGTTCCTTTATTCTCCAGCACACACTATCTCTGGCTCTGGAGTACTAGGATAAGTGAAACATGCCCAATTAGCTCAATTGTCTGTGGCTAACGGTTATGCCCAGCTTCTGGTTTCTAGGTATGGCTCTGCAATAACTCCTGACAGTTTTCTCATGCGCTTGATGGGTTTATACCAGTGAACTGAGCCAGCGCTGCACAGAAGAACATAAAAGTTGGGGGAACGCTGGCACTTAAGACTGCCCCTGAAAACTGAGGATTTCATGTTAAATAGGCTCAATGTTGCATCAGTATATGAAACAACTTGCACCTTGCTGTAGAGTTACTTAGATGGAAATCTTTTCTCTCATCAAGACAGAAATTATTTTAAAATCTTAATTGTAGAAGTGAAACTTTGAAACCTAGTTTAATTTTTTTTTTTTGCTGACCTGAAATGGAATACTGTCATTTTTGTGTGCACTTTCTTTCTCTGTGGTTTCACACCCGCTTGCCTTTTTTCTGAAGTCATTAGAGGAATGTTTCCTGGTGGAGAGCCACAAACTTCTAAATGCCACCTCTTCCACCAATCTGTGAGCAAATTCCAAAGAAAACTTAATCTTTAAGTAGTAAGTGAGGGGGCTATTGACAGATGTGAAAGCATTATCCTGATCAAGTACAATGCCTGTTGTTGTTTTGAAATTTGTTTTCTGAGAGACTCTGTAAGTGCTTAGAAGTTCTCAGGACTATGGAGTATGTTGCGAAAGATGAAATTCTGGTTAGCAGGGATTTTGTTTTTCCAGTCTTTTGGTACTTCTGGTGCATGTTAGTGCCCTTTGTCCTATTGCGTGACTGTTGTCAGGTCTCCAGGTCTTCCTGCACATCATTTCACTAGCTAAATAATTTTTTTTTTTTCCCTCTACTGAAATCCATTGTGCTGTCACCAGATTTGTGGCACACATAGATCTCTAGTCAAGCACATACTCATCCCGCCTGTGGCAGTCTCTTGCCTGTGGGCTGCTGCTTCTCGCTATTTCTTCCCTGGCCACTGTTCTTTCTCAGATGTCCATCATCCCATTAAGTGCATTTGAAAGGCACTGGCTCTCTGGTGTTCTCCTCACAGAAAACCAGTAATAAATCACTTATCTCAAAAGGAATGCACAATATTTAACTTGAATTATTCTTCCTTTTTGTCCCACAGCTCAAATCTTTTTTTTTTTTTTTTTTTTTAAAAAAAAACTTACCATGTTACAAAAACATCTCAAATCCAGGAAAATTAAACAGCAACAAAAAAATTTACTGCATGAGCTTGGAAGACTTGGTGCAGACAAACAAATGAACAGTGACCTTGCTTTTTAAAGCTTAGTTATGTCAGATCTGATCAGCAGTTAGATGGGAAAGTGCAGGATGAGTCAGAAATTGCTTTTAAAGGTGGGGTGTGAGCAGAGACTGTGTCTGGTTCTGTACTGAACAAAAGCCTCATCTGGAAGTAAAAGGCATGGGATGGTAGTAGGTGATGGGCTTTGGGCACCTTTAAACCCAAAACTCTATTCTTGTTGCCTTTTTATGCTGTGTTAACCAGCTAAATTGGGATGTGTAATTTGTCTAGCTAAATTTCCTCTGAGGATTCAAATTGGGCTCTCCCCCCAGCTCTCTGTTGCTGATTGCTGGCAGATTTTTCTTTCTATCCCTCTGTCACTAATGTAAGAGGAAACGAATATCCTCAAACATAAACTCTTTTATTGCGTGGATGGGACCGTCTTATTTCAAGTTTATTTTCTTTGTTGTACGTCAGCTCCTAAAGGCATCATACACGATTTTAAAAAATAGAAAGGCAGATACAGTAACTGAGGCCTGCGTTACTCGTTGTTCTAAAAAAACCACGCTCCTGAGCTGTAGATAAGAGGAGCTGTAGAAGCAGTGAGGCCTCTCTGTCTTTTGCAGGACAGAGAGCTACCAGGAATCCTCCTTCCTCCGGGAGACCTAAAAAATCCTATTGCTGAATTAATTAATTACTAGGAGAGGGAAGTTTAGGTCTTACAAGAAAATTAAAACAATAACCACCGTACAACAAAGCGCCTTCTGATTTTATTGGAAGTACTGGTCACAGTGAGAAGCATTTATGGGATAACTTCTCAAGTAAAATTAGGACAAATAGAAAAAATAATCGTGTGCAAGCACAGCTTTCAAACTAATTTTAAGAGACTAAAACAATGAGCAGGTCCCAAGGTGCAGCATAAAACTGTAAAGGGAATATAACTTTTATCGTTGTCAGTCGGAAAATCTGTGTGCAGCCATCCTGAAATATTGTTAAATTAACTTAAAATTGCCTCATGATAAACATTGATTTTTTTTTTTTTTTTTGTCTCCTTATCAGACTTTGTTTTCCTTCAAGAGAAAAAACCAACACTGTATCTGTTGCATTTAAAGTATGCCTAGGCATCTTGAAATCTAGTCTGTGCATTAAAACGAATTGCAGATAAACGCAAGATTTATTTCTGATCGAAACAGAACTTGCTAGCTGAAGTTTCTGTGGCTTTTTGGAGGTCTGCTCTGTCTGTGCTGGACAAGTCTGCCATAGAAAGCTGTGGAGATGTCAAATTCATGGTTCTTGTTAACCTGCGAGGCATCTCTGATGTGGGCAGAAACGAGATCATGGAAATACGGCACTTTCTTGCAGGACTCTTGGAGGAGGGGAAGAAAAAAAAAAACAAACCCACCCTTCCTAGCAGATTCAGGTCTACCCAGCAGTGAAAATGGGCCAGCTATTAAAGATCTCCATCTCTGTGCGCTGCCGTGAGAGCGTTGCTGCGCAGGAGCGGAAGGTGAGCGCCGAGGCCTGTCCCGGGTGGGCGCGCGGGCCGCCCTGCGGCGCGAGGAGGGGCGGCTGGTTTGCTTTAACGTTCCTGAGTGGCAGAAGATGAATTTCTCTGATTTGAAGCTCGCTGCTTGAATCAGGTTGTGAAACAGAGGAAGGCGGTTATGAATCCTCAGCAGCTGGAGGACTAGATAATTTTGCAGTGAAATTTTCTGCTATTTTTAATACCTGATTGATTACCATATAAAGAGCATGGAATTAACGTTTAGTTTAAGCCAGTCTGCTATTTCTTGTAATAAAATTGTCTTCTTTTGAGATGGGACAGAAGGAGGTGGTTTTGAGTGCAGAACCTGGTGTGCATAAGTTCATATCGGTTGGCCTAGGCTTGTGGGATTTGCGAAGCGGCATACAAAGCACTGATTCCTAAGGTTTGTGCGTAGAAATTGAATGCCTACACCATTTAGCATTATTGTAATTCCCCCTGTTTGTCCCTCTCTGGGCATCCCATTGGAGAAGGGGAAGAGATGAGAACAGAGAAACCTGAGAGAGGACAGCAGTGTTGGAACAGCATGCAGTGAAAATCAAAGCCCTTCAGTATGTTGACATTTTAGTGTGTTAAGGTGGAAGATACCGTTCAACAATGCTGTGGTACATCCTTAACCCAACTGGTGGTGTTGGAGTCTTTAAATTGCAAGTAATTAAGACGTGGCTGTAGATTAACCCAAGATCCAGGTATTAGTCTAAAAAGACGACCTCTTTTGAAAGTTGGGAATTTCACAATGGTCCTTGCTGGTTTTCCTTTGTTTCTGTTTGGATTTTTGGCAATACTTGCTTGTTGATCCAGTACCCTACACTACACACCATAAACAGAGCGGCACACCCTTTACAGACTTAAAAATGATTTATACCATATATTTTATGTACATGTACCTTCTTAAATTGATAAAGAATTTGATTAGGCAAAACTAAACTGCACATTACATAGCAGTATCTAAAACCCTTCCATCCAGAAGCCTCTGTTGACTTCTATAGTAAGAGTAGGAAGGATTCAGGAAATAATTCAGATAAAATCATATTGTGTGTTATGATAAGAGAGTTTATAGTAATGAGGGCTGACTGAGATTCGTGGATCTTGGAAAACAGAGAATAGCTAACTATTTTCATTGCAGAGAAGATTAAACCACATGGGGAAAATGGGTAGTGGGATGAGATCCATGTTCATGGGATAGAGGGATACAACATCCCTCTCGGAGGCTGGAAGGGGGTTGAAAATGTGCGAACTCAGGGAAGGGAAAAACAAGCAGCTGATATATATACTAAAGGAAATGAATCTGAAATAGTAATAGAAATTAGGTGGTAAGGTCTGGAAGAACTTGAAAGCGCAACTCTTATTAAAGTTTCTAACACTTAGGGAGGTGATGGATAATTCTGAACGTATGCAGTGTGCAGATGTCTAGCAGCCAGCAGTGAAGGTGTGGAATTTGAGACTTCACTGTAGGTAAAAGAATAAAAAGTGTTTCAACCAGGAAAAGTTCAGCTGCATGTGCAAGATTGAAATGAGGCCTTGTGAGCTGATGGCGTGGCCTGTGTACTCGTTGGGGCAGCAGGTCTCTCCTTCCTTCATGAGCTCAGACGGGGCCCTCGGTCTCTCCCTTTCCTTGGCAAAATGGAAGGAGCGGGGTTTCTCACAGGAGAGCATTGATGGGAAATGCATTGATGGTTAAGAGATTCCCATCGACTCATACAAACCTAGGACTGGAAGAAAGCTCTTGGGCCACTGACAGAATTTCCAGCTAGCAGGAGCAGATGTGTCTTATTAATCCCTCTATAAACTCGTTAAAGTAATTGCTTAAGAACCTTATGTTCCAGTATTTATATCTTTGTTTCAGATCTTACTGTCATTAAATATTTTTTCAGTGCTGTTGTTGTTAAACCATCTGGCAGTGGAGGCAGATCTCTAGTTTTTCCAAGATTTTCCTCATCTCTTCCTGTTGGGTTTTGGTTTCCCAGTTTGGTAGCAGACATAAATCCAAAGAAATGAAGAGCTGAGGGGCTAAACCACTATTAATTATCTTATTTTATTGCCAGTGTGCAGGCAGCTTTAATTTAAAACATAGACCGGATCTTCACTGTTATGATGGAAATTTTGCTTTTTTTTATTGTGCTTAGTTAAACATTTTGGAGCACAAAATATTATAGATCTTAGACTTCTTGTGCAAAGTCTCTGCTTTTTCAGGAACTCAGAAAAATGTGAAAAGAAAGAGGGGAAGAAATCCTATTCCTTTCCCTGCCCAGTTTGTCTACCTTCATGCAAGTAGGAACGTTTTTCTGTGTGTAGAGTTGGCTGCCAAGGAAAAGGTTTTCAGAAACAGGACAAAGCAGCCCTCTGATATCGGAGCAGAAGGCGTGGTGCAATTGCTCTTCTATTGTAGAACCGGGCAAAACGATGAGCTTCTCTTAAATACACCACACTCTGCAAGCAAATTTTGTATCTCAATTTCAATTAAAAATTTTAAATGTGACTTCATGCTAATGCAGGCCATGGCAGGACAGGTACACCTTGCGTGTGGCACTGGGCGAGGGCTGGGGCGTGAAGTTGCAGTGAATCTGGGACAGGGAGCAATGGAAGAGGTGAATCCTGTGATGTTATTTTAGAACAAAAGCAGATGGTCAATAACAGGAATATCAAATATAAGCCCTATAACATAGGAGAGAAGAAAAAGGGGTAGAGGACAAACATAAAATTGTGTTTGAAGATGGTATTTTTGGTTACTAGGACATTTTATTTAAAAATTTTAGACATACTGCTGTAGATCACGTATTTTAAAAAATACAGGCAAAAGTTTGATGGCTTTGTACAACATGGACACAAGGTACAACTTCTCATATTGTGTTTTGCTATTTTGTTTGTTTTCTTTTACATGTAACTAAACCACAACATATTATTTTTGCTTTTCAGAAAGCAGATTTGTGGTATTAATTAAACGCTCCTTGGTACTTTATCAAATGTGCAGTGGCCAAAAGGCAAAAGACAGGCTGCGTTGTTGCATGGAAGCCAATGGTACTTGCCCAGGGAAAGATTAGCTCCAATAGAAGATGTTAGCTAGCATTTTTTCCCCAGTTCAGGGGCTGAGTGCAGTTCTTTCCCTAGTTTTTTCCTTTCTGGTTTAAGAGGAAGCAGAAATGGATGGTGATCTCTTCCCATTTCTCATCTCATCTTTTCATTGACTATTTTATTTAGGTTCACTTTTACTTGGATTAGTTGTGGTCATACTCCTTGTTAGCTGTGTGGCACTTAAAAAAAATAATCTTAATTTCAGTAATTAATCTTAGAAATATCAATTTAAATGCAGGATAAAGGCTTTCTATTGTCCTTCCATATTTGCATGTTGGTCTTTTGTGGACTGAAATTACACTCTCTATTTTCTTTACGTACAAGGTCAACGAATGACCCCTCTTTCCATTTTGCCATCCTGGTCCGAATTGCAGCTCCAGCAATTAATGCCGACACTGGATATATCTGCTTCCTCTTGAACAGCTGTAAAGCAGAGAAATCAACTGAGCAGGAATATCAAGTTCTGTTTATGCCACTCACTTTCTTCAGGGCAATTTAAATCACTCTGTAGCTAAACATTTTCATCCCAATCATTTGTACATGATTTCTATTAGCATATCAAATTTTTACCTGTGATTGTGTTCAATTTTGAAATATTTATTTGAGGCAGAGTTGGCTCTGAGTGAAACTCCACAAAAAAAAAAAAAAAGTGGTTTTGTGCTCAAGGTTGCATCTGTTGGTTAAGCATCCTGTCTACCACTCTGACTCTGGATCATCTTCTCACAAGAAACTCAGACTGATTAGACTTCCAAGAAAGTCTTGGTAAGAGCTGCGCAGCCTCCACCCTGGAGCTGCGATATGTACAGCTGCACTGATCCTCAGTATTTAGCAAAAATAATCAATGTGAAAGAGGAGACATCCCTGTGGCAGCTGCTGCTGTTCTGGATTCTTGGCCAGGACGGCAGCAGGAGTGCACATCAGCATCCTTGGTGCCATACGGCTCGAGACTGTTGTGTCGCACACCATGTGGAAGATGAGAGAGAATAATTTCAGCAGAGTGTTTAGGCAAGGCTGCTGGGTATTTCAGGTACCTCTCTGTCCTCATATTGACCCTTTCTCTGTAGTGTGTCTGCTTAGTTAAAGCTTGTCAGCATGAGGGTATGCGACAAATACTTTTCCTTATGTCGGATAAATTAATCTGGTGAGAATATTACTCCAATAAACTTTACCCTGTGTCTTCCTCTCCTCATCCCTCCTTCCTCTTGTGAGTAGGCTTTACGTCCTGACGTTCCCTGGAAGTGCCTTTACAAACAACTGAATGAATTTTCTTTTGTGGCTCTTATTCTGCGTGTTGGACGAGATTGGTGGTGTTGGTGGAGCTGATTTTTGGCTAATGACTTGTATTTGATATCAAATGCGCCACTTTAAATGCAAACAAAACATGTCCTGCCAAAATGAAAACAAAGCGTGTTAAGCAAAGACCAGACACACAGGGCTTGACTGATATTCAGGAGTTGTTTTTTTTTTTTTCTTCTCTGTGAACTCTTGTCAAAGTCTAGAATTCATGAAAGCAGAAAACAGCCTTGATTCACTTTGCGTGCCCTCGGGGAATATATGTGGCAAAAAGATTTAAAATTCTGATCCAGCAGCTTCAAAAACCATGGCATCTGAAATAAATTATTTTCACTATATAGCAGCAAGTGAACTTTTGCGCTGAAATTATTCCTTTTGAACTTCGGCGCGGTGTGCAACACAACTGTCTCACGCCATACGGCACCGAGAAAACTCCGTCTTTCAGTGCTCTAGCCTTTCTGGCTCCGATCCTACCAACAGCTGTCGGGCTTCTGTCTCTTCTTTTCTATTGATCGTTTGACTGGAAAATGAAAAGATAATTAACAGTCTGATATTTAATAGGGAATTGTTGTAGAAACAAGGCAAAACCTAGATGGAAGGGATTCCTGGTGGAAATCACCTGCAGATTGCCTATTTCACCTAGCTGCAAATTTGCCTCATAAATCTTAACGGCTCTGTTCCATATTAAACAAATTTAGTGTCAGCAAATTTTGAAGCTGTGTCTGAAGTGTCTAATGAGTTTATAAGCCACTGGAGAAGTTAGGATGCTTCGCTTGCAGCCTGGAGCTCCACTTGATATTCAAGGTCAGCACATCAAAACTTCTTAATCAAGTCCGTAATGAGGAAGAAGTTTCTATTCAAGCAAAGGAGCAGCAAATAGGAATGGTACAAGGAGGAGTATTTACACTGCTGATTAACATGTTTTTGTTTTAGTCTTCTGTCAAAGTTGAACCAAAACTTAGTTTTCTATTAAACTAGTGCATTAAAATGTTAAAAAAAAAAAAACAAAAAAAACCCCAAAACCTTCATTTCCAAGGGATTGGTAAATGGATGAGAAACCACGTCGTTTCATTTTAGTAGCGAGGTGACAATGTTCTGATGCCCTACGTTTCAGATGGAAAATCTGAAGCCTTCAAGATTTAATGCATTAAACGTTCTCTTAAATTGTGCCACAACAGGAGCAGACCAAGGGGAAGGAACTTCAGGAGTGCCTTGCAAAGGAGCTGGGAGCTGCTCTGGGGAATTAGTGAGGGATTCTGTTTATATTAGCGACTGAAGATAAGAACTGCTCAGTTTTTTTAGCAGCAGAGTTAAAATCTCATTCCTTAGGGCACTCTTTTCGATGGAAAAAGCAGTCTGATGCTTTAATAATTTTATTTGTACAGTTGATAACAAGAATTGCTTCTGTCTTCACTAACTGATGGCCGAGGGTTGAAGGAATAGTGTTGGAGTAGAGCCGGTTTTTGTGAGCGCTTGAGGCATTTGACCTTTGCTTTGCCCTTCAGCCGGGAGGTTTTGGCTCTGTATCCGCAGACTGCGTAAGCGGCGTGTCCAAAATTATTTCAGTCGGAGACGCTGTCAATATGTCATCAACTGCAGCCCTACTGGGGAGTCGTAAAATTCTTTCCAACACATAATGGATATATCTGTTTAAACCGTTCTTAAAATTCGGAGGAGATAGACAAATCCAGCAGAAAATCAATAGCATGTTGCTAGTGGCTCTATTATTTATTAATTTCAGCACAAGCTGGTGTACTGCTCAGTGAATATCGAAGGCCAGGGTTTTTTTAGACATTATAAAGAGAATATGTTGAGGGAGAGTGTTAATTTGAGAGTCTTTTGTCAGATAAATATGTTCAGAAAGTCCGTCAACTAGACTCCATTCCTTTTGAAGTCTGAGCTGTGTTTGTGCATTTTAGAGCCAAGCATGGGCATATTGATGGGTATTTGCATGGGTTTCTGCAGAGATATCGTCCTTCATAGTGTTTTATTTTCTCTGAAATCATTGTTTAGAATACGTAGCTTTTAGCGCAATCCTTCTGTCAATGATGTTCTGTAATCTTTCTAGGAAATGAAGTGAAAAGTCTGATACGTAGAAAAACTTCCTTTCATTTATTGGGCTATCTGATGTGTCTCATAAATAAAGATTTAAGAAAAGCTGTTTCAGGAAGTGTATTTATATTGAGAATAAATCTATTTTATCACAGGACAAGCTATTATTGCTCAGCATGGGTGTGCACTATAAATTAGTAATAGCTTGGGGCAGCTTTTAAATGGTAAATCGTGATTATGAAGATACTAATGCCTGGCACTGTCCTGAAAATAAGTGCGTAATGATTGCACCTTCTTACTACAGGTCTACTACTTCTTGTGTGTATTTGCAGTCCAACCTGCTGATGGAAGACACTAAAATAAATTCTGCTTGCTGGTAGTTCTGCAGTCAGCACGCTCCTGGAAATGGGAGTTGGGCTTTTCTCAGGGCTAAGCAAATCCACCCATACTCATTAGGAACGCTCTGATAGCAGGATCTTCATGGCCAGTGATATATTCAGCAAGGGAAAAAAAAAGTCCTTGAGGTTTTTAGTTTCAAAATGAAGTTGCTAGGCTGATGGAAATCAATGGGAGGAAGCCGATAAGCTGGTAGAGATAAATCTGAAGTTCTCCTGGAAGTGGGGCAATCTCCTGGGCATCTCAGAGAGCACTGTATTTGTAAAGAGAAACAGAATTTCAATGTTAAAAAAATTACTGCTAGCAGGGAAGTGTACTACTTTGCTGCAAAAATGCACAATTTTAGGGAAAAATGGGTTTTTGTGGTTTAATTTTTTTCTTTCCCAAATGCAAAATGCAAATCTAGCTTGCAGGGAATTTTGTATGGAGCCTAGTCAGCAGTATGCAGGGCTAGGAAGGAAAACTAAGCCTTGAACTGAACACCGGTCCTTTTGATGTATTCCTAGGAACCATGCAAGTGTGCCGAGGTGGGACGGAATGGACCTTGTGAGGCCATGGTGGCTAGCCAGAAGCTCCAGTTTTACAGGAAATGAAAGTAGCTGGACCAATCTGGGTAATCAGGTCCAATTTTCTGCTGCTGTAGGCCAGCTGTGTCATATGAGTCCTTGCATATTTTTGTTTTCAAACTCCTCTTGTGTTTTCAGTTTCATTCTCTTCCCCTTCCTGTTCTGTAAACAAGTGACCAGGGATACAGGGCACAGTTCCAGTCCTTCTGTCTGGCCACCATGCCTTCTGTGGTCTTCAGGAGCTTACTGAGAAGCCTCTCAGGTATGAAGTGTTTCTCATTTCCAGTAGAACTGATTGAAGCAGGCACGTGAAGCTGATGTCCTAGTCAATGCAGAGCTCCCATCTCCCTGTTTAAATTAATGAAGTGATGTACCCCAGGCAGCTGAAATCTGCTCTGGGTGCATGGCCATCACTCATGGCTGTTGTTAACCTGAGCAGCATGCTTCCCTTGGCCTCTGGTTTGCATTTAATGTGTATTTAAGTTGGTAGAAGGTGCCTATCGGTGTTTATAAACTGGGGACTGGTTGTTTAGGTGGAATTTTTGAAATCGTTCTTTGTGGTTCTCTGAGGGCTTTGCAGAGATGTGTGAAGCGCCAGCTTTCAGTTTTTCACACCCCCACGCTGGTTGAGATCAAAGCCTTGTGGTTCCTTTTCACCTGATGCTAGGGTTTGCTCTTTAGCAGTAATGAAATTAATATATATTTTTTAAAGAGAATTAAATACTGGAATTATCCTGTTGTAGCCATCTTGTAACCTTTGTCTTATACCAGCATCTTCCTTCTGTGCACTGAAAATGAAAACAAATTTTTATTAAGGTTTTCTGTTAGTACGATAGACTGAGGCTTTTTGTAGTAAAACCATAGCACAGCTTTTTAAGACTTTGCAATTTAGAAGAAACTGCCCATGAGGTTTCTGCATTATATTATTTTAATATTATTTCATTTCTATGTTGGGAAAGTGCCGTTCTCACTTTGGCTTCCATGCTTGATAGGTTATTTGTGCAATGTGGGCATAAATTCCACTTGGACGTTGTAGTTCGTGCAACATAAGACGCAGAAGTGGTTTAAACTATCTAAAACCAGCTTAATTTGATCCTAAACTGTCTAGTGAAGGTCAACTGCCAGTACAGTGAAAATGGATTTGTTGTAATGTGACACAAAAACGTAAAAAGCACACGATAGTAGTTTTTAGAGTTCTATTTGGAGTTTGAGTCTCAAGAATTATTTTCTAGTATAATGAATGTAAGTGGTATAGCTTTGTGATCTATTTATATGTTTGTATACAAAAAGTTATCTTAAAATAACATATGAATTACGCCAAGTTTGGTCAAGGAGGAATCTGGGCCAAAACACGGTAACACAGGAAGCCACGTGTGAAAAATAAGCTTTAATCCACTGAGTAGTTTCTCTGTGTGAAAGCTGTGTCTGTTTTATGACCTGAGTGATGGGGTGTGGATGTAGGACTCCAATGGGGAAATGATGAAGTGGATATTTGAGAGAAGGTATGTGCTACAAAGGCAGGAAATCTTGTTCTAGTATTTCCTCCTGTTTTTTTTTTTTTTTTTAAATAATATGCTTGTGTGTTTTTTGTTTGTTTTTTTTTTTGTTTGTTTTTTTTTTTTTTTAATTAAGTCTTTAAGTGGATTCTCTTTGCCAGCTGGACTGTGTAGCTGTAAGTCTGTAGTGAAGTTTATTGTTTTATTTTGAATTAAAATTTACAATAGTAAGTTATTTCTTAATGTAGGACTTGAATTAGCATCTTTTCCTGTAATATATGTGAGCGTGCATATATTGTATTCTAGTTTATTATATCAGAAGACCTGTTAAATACACTTTTATCTTCTCCTTCACTAGAAAAGTCATTGTTACTTGAAATATGCTACTACTTTTGTTGAAGTCAGAACTTATTTAAGACCTTTTTCATTTTCAATAATTTTTTACCTATAAATCTTTGCTTATAACTTCATGAAGCCTTCAGGCTGGAGGCATTGTTAGAAGAAGAGTTATAGAAGGCAATCTTTTTTTATGTGCTCCTAATAAATGGAACTGGGCCAGGTAAGGGTATAAAAAAAGCCAATACGTAAGAAGGAAAAGTGTGAAGCTAGTGGATTGCAGTTGGGTTCTAATCTGAATAAGAAACAGTGCACATGCCACAGAGATCAAGGAAGATTTGCCGTGCACCTGGATACACGGTAAACTCGGTGAAAGGAAAACTCTTATTCTGGGTGAGTTCTTACTTCGTTCTTTTAAGTAGCCCAAGTGGCATGTGTGTGTCAAGTGGTTATGTTCCAGTGCAACTGGGTACCTTCTGTTTCAGATACATAAATAATCTCTTTGACCTGAGTTTGCAGGAAACTCAATTCAACACACAGGTGAATTGCAGACATAATTTTTCACCAAATATGCTTGAAATTATACTGACTGTATGAAGCTTATTTTCCTCAGACGTATCAGTGCACGGGTTCCACATTCATATATTTGTATACTGAACAACACGGAGAACAACAGCAAACCCCCTGCCCCGGCCACCAAACCTGCTCCCCCTGAAGCATGGCCGTCTTCCTGGCTGCTTCTCCCACCACTTAAAATCCTAAAAAAGTTCTTGATCGTGTACTCTGACACCGCCTTGATGTTCTAAGGGCAGCAGTTAAGAGACTTCGGTGCCTGTGCAGATGTAAAAGCAGAGTCGTGGGGAGCACACAAAATCACTTGAGGTGTGGTGCTGGTGGAAAGGTCCTGTGGGAGAGCTGGAGCCAAGGCCGTGTCCTTGTTTGTCACATTGATGCATAATGCTGGGAAGATGCTTGGCTCCTGTAAATCCTCCTCGCTGCATGTGTTGAGGTTCATCTGTTACTGTTTGCACCGCTTGAGGGTGCGTCCTTCTTGTGTCACGACAAGAGAAATCTGGCTTTGTTTTTAATGGGAATTAAAGGAGCTGAAAAATTCACAGTTCTCAGAAATGCCGGTAGTGGAAATGATGGTTTTCAGGATATTATATATCACGTAAAAAATGTGTTTGTGTATGTTTGTATATGCAGCTGAGGGCATCAGGGACAGCCTCAGCACAGATGCAGTTAGTAGCTGTGGGAGAGTTCGACTCGTGGTGTTCAGGTGTGGAAACAGCACAGAAAAACTGAAAATAAACTTCTGTTTGAATCCTTCCGTCTTGTAAAGTGGTAGAAAAAAAAGATAAATAGTTGTACCAAATCTAACAACTGTCAGACTGAAGCAGTGTGAGTGCTCTTTTCTTTAACCTTCCCCAGTGCTGGACTGGACGTGGTGTCAGGATGCCTCACCGGCCCCCAGGCCAGGGCTTTGCTGTTAGCAGGGGCGCTCGGTCTGCGACACTGCCTGGAGAGAAAGATTAATGAGTCTGTGCTGGCTTAAATTGTCAAGCAGGTAGTATTTCTTTTTTTCTAAAAAAGTAATTACTAGTGAAGTAAAGATGGGCTTAGGCATCCAGAGGTTTAAAATGACATGAGGTATTTGGTGCTACTATTGCAAGAGGTGATTTGTCCCAGGGGATCCAGAAGGTTGGTGCAATGAAAATGTTTCTGGTTACTGTTCCTGCTTACCACGCATAAAATCCCTGGAAGAGAAATATCTGAACCATCCTAAGGAGTAATGCTGGAAAGAAACCCAGTATGTGTGATTCCTTGCAGTTTGTGTTCTTCATTTCATTCTCATTCTTCTTTTTTTTTTTCCTTGAAAATTCCAGTAAACCACAAATAATATTTGCTGCTGAAAAAATCCCAGCACTTTCACTCGGTTGTTAAAACTGCAAACTGTGGACCTGTAACTGGAGTGAATGCAAGATTATTTGGCTGATTACTCATTTTCCCAATGATAGGTTTCCTTTTTGTGTGTGAAAGCTAAATGATAATGTTTAAGTCACGGCTGCACCTTGGCAGCCTTTGAATTTGGATGTACAGAGCTTTCCTTAAGGGTAGTATCAGAGCCTCGTAGCGTAAAGCAGTAATTGATGTGACTGATCCGCGAGTGAACTCTGCAAGGTGTAAGATGAATAGCAAGGAAATTGCAGAAGCTACGGTAACAAGGCAGGCTGTATTTTGGTCTGTTCTACTAGGTGTGTGCAGCTGCAAAGTGCACTGACTTAAGCCGTGCTGCATAGTAAAGGGCATCCTCATGTAAACTCAGAATTTTGGTTTTCCTTTTATTTTAAATAGATCTCCAAACTGTTTAGTGTTTTAGGGCAGAGATTTTTATCAGAGGTACAAATTCTCCTCTACATGAATTCTGCTAAAAAGGGATTTTTCTCTTTTCATAAATCTTCCTCCTAAGCAAAACCCCTGTGGTATTTGGACCATTGCTTTTGTGTTTTGTTTTTTTTGTTGTTTTTTTTTTTTTTTACCAAGTTGCACAATGATTTCCTGTACATAACACAACAGGTTTCTTAACTTATTCAAGTTCTTAAAAGAATAGTTTCCTTCTGTGAAGTAGTCCTTAAACTAATAAAGGTATCATGCTGATTTTTACTACTAATGCACTCATTTCTGAATTTGGCCCCATAATATTTCTTATACCAAAAGAAATGTCTGCAAAATAACTCACTTTAAGCAAGGACTGTAAAATGTCAGACCCTGAATTTCACATTCAATTATTCTATTCCCTAACCAATAGATCTCAGATTTTAGAGACTTTTTTTCTGCGTACTTACTGACACAAAACATTTCACTTGAAAAGCACCTTTCCTTGGCAGTAGCTGCTGAAATGCTTCCTGGGTCCCTTACGCTACAGGAGGTGCCTTCCAGCTGGTTCCACCTTGGCAGCACTGGCGATTAGCAGATAGTTGGTCGTGTCAATGTGGTAATTGTGGTGCTGAGGCGGGATATTTCAGAAAACCACAAAGTCACATAGGCCGTGTTGAGTGAGACTTTCTCTTCTGGCTTCATCAGTTCTTATTGGTGAAATTGCACATGAAACCGTGATGTGGAAGCAGAAAATTGAGAAGGATTCATAAAATCGATAGCAGGTACACTGAATGAACCAGCCCACTTCTGCGTGCATGTTGTGCATCACACAAATGATGGTTTGGGCAGAGCTTGGCCACATCAGCAAAGTGGATGTTTAATCCTTAACTTCCTTTGCTTCGCTGTGTCCTCTGCACGCGGCTTCAGCCCTGGCAGCATCGCTGAGTTTGAGTTTCTTTGTAAAAATTAAGGCGAGGGGAAGGAGATGGAGTTGCTGGAAATCAATGACGGCGTTCTCGTTGACTTCCGTGGGGGTGAGGAAACACCGCGCAGCCGTCATGGACGCGGGGAGGAGTGGTGGGCTGTTACAGCTTGGATCTGAGGGGCGGTAGGAGTTAAAAGGGTCATGAAGCTTATGCATTATTGACAGAATACCCATAGTGACTCCTTAGGAGCTATTACACGGTGATGTGTGAAGGCCTTAGTTGGGGATGGCTTAATTTGTGAATCCTTTCTGTGATGGATTGCCTGCTATGTCAGACAGGCTGCTGCACTGACTCAGTGTTCTTAACTCATTATGAAAGATTTTATGCAAAGTAATTGCTATACAACAGCCCCTCTTCAGACTGAAATAATGTAGATGCTTCCCCCCCCCCCCCCCCCTTGCTTCTACTAGTGAAAGCTTTTGTTCACGTTATGAGTGATGTTCAGTTTGTGAAGGATCATCTGGAAAGGCTTTGCTAGGAAGCAGCGCTAGTAAAGAACGGAGCTTCCGAAATGGCAACTGGTTTTGCACTTTGAGGTCTAATCTTTCAAGTTGTATCTTGACTTCTGTTTAATGAAGGCTCCTGTTAATTTGGGCATAGGCAACATACTGAAATTTTTCATTTTCATTCACAGATACTCCAGGTCAGTTCTCAGGAATTGGTTCTAAAATATCAGAGGTGACATTTAAAAGGTCTTTTTATTATTTTGGATGGTTTTCTCATACAGTCTTGAGCAAGGCTGGTAATCTTTCTCTGCCTTTCCCTTCTTACTGCAAAACAAAGCTACCCATATGCTTCTTTTTCACAGAAAGTGAAAAAAAATATTTTTTTCAGGCAACATGAAGTGAGAGAACTTGGCTCTACAGTGTGTGGAGCCCGAAAAAAGTACAGATTAATGCAGAAAGACTAGACAAATTCTATACCCATCAGCAACAGTTGTGTCCTGTGGCCCAGATGCAATTTTTGTCTCAGGAAATCCCAACAGAATACGAAGAGAGGTGAGAACTCCTTCCTTTCCCTCCTGATGTGCTGATTTCCCAGATGTCGGCCAGCCAGGATGCTGAACCAGGTCAGACCGTGACCATCAGGGACACTTCAAGTTCCCTCTTCCTTCATCTCGTTTCAACTGCAGAGACTGCCTTTCTCGCAGGGCGTGCTGGCAGCTTGTGGTTAGAGCCCTGTTCTTCAAGGCGTCGAGGAGATCGTCTTCCCCATGCGGTGCAGGGACGTGCAGGAATACTGAAGCCAGCCCCGCAGTAAGAAGCTGTGCTAATCTGGTACGCGCTTAATTTATTCTGCTCCGCAGGGAGACATTGCTAGTCATTATTGAGAGAGAGCATAAACACAGAAATCCAAGGGATGTTTTTGATAGTTATTTAAAAAAAAAAATCTTAATTCCTTCATTCTGCTTTCTTAATTCAGAGCAGGGATGAAATTGTAATGCATTCTTCTGGGAAACACAGAAATTGATTCCTCTGGGTTAAAAACTTCAAGTGTGAGTTTAAAAATAACTCAAGTGATCCTTTTTGTTTCCATTAATATGTCCTAGTTTTGAAGTCTAGAAATGAAGTCTTTAAGGTTATTTTTTTTTTTTTCCCCCCAAATAAATGGATGAATAACTTAAAAGTGCCATCCCAGAAATACTGTAAGGTACGAGCTCCTCTGCCTTGGGCAAGATTGATGAGGTTGGCCTGACTGGCAAGCGTGCAGTTTACATGCTAATAGCAAGTAGGCTGCCTTGCAGGGAGAAAATACATTGCAGAGTAAGTGTGGAATGTTTATTAGTCCCAGTAAAGTGCAGCGGAGACAGCACAAATGATGTAAGAGGAATGTTGTGCAGGAAATGTAAGTCATTAGATCAGGCATATGTGTTTCTTGGCCAAAACCCCTTTGTTTTATAATCCATCCGTAAGGATTTGGTGCAGACAGATGTCGAGCTCGTCGTCGTCGCCCCACGCTGGGTTCCACAGAAGTGCAGCAGCTGCCCCAAAGCCGCCCCCATGGCCCCGGAAATCAAGGGTGGGTAAGACCTCGTACACAAGCTTTAAGGCGACCCATACTTGGTTTCAGGGGCTGTGTGGCTGTCGTCGTCGCTGGGTATCAATGAGTATGTGTGCGTATGTGCTGTGATTTCTTACACAAAATACTCCAGGCGTGGCAAGTGGGGAACAATTTTGCTTTTCCCCTTTTTGCAACAAAGTTTATGACAATGGAAAGCTGAACGAATTGTTGTAAGAGCCCTTTTGCATTAGCAAATGTCAAGTTTACTTTTTGTTGGTGAAGAGGGAAAGCAGGGAGGGTTTAAACCCTTGCCCTCCTTTTTGAGCTACTAGTCATAAATCTGAGGGCAATTTTAAGGCACGGTGATCGGAAACAAAATGAAATTTATCCCTGCTGCTTCTTCATAGATGGGATATATTTTTGTACAAAGTGTATTGGCTTTATTGGCTGTATTTTGTTTCCTTCTCAATTTTACATAACCTACTACTTAAAAATTCATGTTTTGATTTTAGTATTACTGTAGTTTTAGGAGCTGAGAGTCACATTTTTTTAATGCTGTGTCTTCTTTTCCCTGCACTTTCCTCTTGAAGAGTTGACAATTCAAATTTGTTCTCCTTTTGGGAATACTGGTTTTATACAAGAAACCCATCAAGTGTCCTACAATAATGGCTGTAACTTTTTTATTTTCCCATGCCAAAACTTGTTCAGTGTTTTAAGTCTGGACAAATCTGCATTAATTATTCCAGTATATTTTGGACGTGGTGCCCCTTGAAGCAGCTGGCAAACATATACTGGACCAAGTAATCAGCACTTTGCTACAGAAAATGCACTCTGTGTTTTTGAGTTTTTGTTTGCCTCTGGGTACAGAGAGAAACATAAATAAAGGAAGTATGGACAAATACAATCATCTGTTCTATGATCAGTTGTTGACAATAATCTTAAACAAAAGAACCCACCTGCTCTGAGTATGCCACACAAGTCACGACCGGTGGCTTTCTAAACCTAAATGCTTGGAAAATAAAGAAAGAAATAAGAAAAACCCTAAAATGATATTTTACAGTATAAACAGAAAGTTCATGTATTGGAAGGCTCTGGCAAGAGTTTTGGTGTGGTTTTTTTTTCCTATTTTTTTTTTTTTTAAACAAACAAAATCACATCCCTGCATGCAATTTATCTGTATCCTTTCTCATTTGCATAGTGGCAATCAAGAGAACCTACTCCTCCAGTCTCTGAAATGGCTTTTCAAGCCTGTTTCTTTTTTTTTTTTTTTTTTTTTTTAATTACGCTATTTCCTTCTGGCATGTAAGATACAGGGTCTTCATTTTTTTTCTTAATTCATATTTGCAATGTAATAATTTTCAGATACATGCTCTTCTAGGAATATAAAGTCTTGGATAGTATATATTTAAAGCTGATTTACTGTTTTCCTTCTATTAGCTTAAGGATTATAAGCTTTGGGCAGACTTTTTTCAAACTCTGGTGTTTTTTTTTTTTTTTTTTTTTTTTTTTTTGCTATGAAGATGGCATTTTGTGACAATCAGTAAGCTTTATCTCTCTGGGTTTTCTGAAAAAATATGTACCTCTTAATGTGAAAAATAGATTTTTACGTTTTAAACTGGAACCACTTCAGGAAAAGGCCATCCTTGTGAAATTTTTAAAACAATGATGTGTACTGATCCTAAAAAAAAAAAAGAAAATACTAAAAAAGAAAAAAAAAAATCTAGACTTCATTCTCTACACTTTCTCAATGTAAGTTTTGCAGTTCGTAAGGAGGAAGCCAGCATAGTATCTGGGATTTGTAAATCCAAACTGGAGCGCAGGCGTGCCCAGCAATGCGTGTGGATGCCAGTGCTGCCAGACAGTCCTGCCCTGGGACCAACTGGTGCTCTCCCGTAGTCCAGGGAACTATTTACTGTAATTCTGGGGGTGATTTGTTGGATTGGGCCCATGAAAAGGAAAATGTTCTTAGGTACTGAGAGAATACACATCCTAGGCATCCTTTGTTCTTCTTTCATGTGTTGACAACCCTTTCATCTTCTGCTTAGCGCCTGTATCTGCTGTACAGTTACACAGGGTACAGCCTTTCATTTGGGATGGGCACCAGCATCCGGCTCTCCAGACAGCTCTGGTAACTCCGGAGCCATCGCTGCCCACTGAGACCAAGAGGGCAGAGCCTGCGGATGGAGGCGTGCGCAGTCCCAAGCAGAGCATCTGCAAGTGCACTTCTTCCAATTCTGCAAGAAAAAAACAACTCTCCTTGTATTTAAAAATTAATTTTCTTCCAGTTCCCTGCTTTGCTTCCCTGCCACGTCTACCAAGAGCTGATATCTAATGTTGCGTGCCCCCCACCTTTCTTCTCTTGGTCTTGATCTTTTCATTTGGCCTTCTGTTGTAGCTGGAACATTGCTGTGGCTTGTTTACTGACCCCTTTTTCTTCTCTTTTTTTATGCTTCTCCTTTAGAGAAACATCCTTTATTATCTCCTGAACGCTCTGTCTTCCCTGAATGCGTGTTGTTCTTGTTATCCCTTACCCAGGATAGAAGTGTCATAGTAGCTGTTTGTTATAACAGAGAACTGCAAGGCAACTCGTCGCATCTTTTGCCTGTGTATAAATCACATTACTTCAGTAGCTGTTGGTATGTCTGAAACTCAAGGAACATGGGTAAACTGCAACAAATCTGGAAGTGCTGGAGGTATTACTCTGGGTTTTTTTAAAAAAAAAATTATATGTAGTGAAGAATTATTTGTAAGAGTTAATCCCATTGTCTTTTCCCAGTGAAAAGCGTTTAAATTAGCAAGTTCATCTGGAAGCATGTGAAGAAAGACACAAGAACCCTCCTGGGCATGCTGTATGAATACCAGTGTATTAATTAAAATCTATCTAAATATGTCAGTATTCTGCAGTTGGGGCCATATCTGAGATATCACAGGGCCATCTTTTTTCATAAAGTTAAGTGTACACATACAGCACTGGATGTTTATCTTCTACAAAAACACTTTCTGGGGCATATAAAAGTCCTAGAAAGCTCCTGGGTTTATACAAATGTCTCGTAGCTGCGAAGAACCATATTGTCCTTCGCGCCCGAGATGCCTGTGTTGGGCCCTGTAAAAGCGAGCTCTGTTTGGTTTCTCCGTCTGGCCTCCTTTCCTTGTTGAAACTATGAAATGCACAATGTAAACAGCGGGGTAAATAGCCAAAACCAAATGTCATCTATAAATGTTCTTACTTTGGGCTTAGGTTTTTTAAGTGCTCTGAAGTGCAAGTTCCCAGGCTCCTTAAACTTTGTGCTGAATTGGCAATTGTGTCCCTTTCACCTCACCACGATGATTTGTTCCACCAGGCTCGGGTTGTGCTGTCATCTTGTCTGCTTTCTATCTACTTTCTCTCTTACTTTCTCCTGCTCTTTTCAGTAGTTCTCCTCTTTTCTCCAGTAATTTCAATTTCACAAAATTACTATTTGTTGGACCCCTGTGCTATATGAACTTACAGCAAGGACAGATGCTGGGTGCCTCGGAGTACTTATTTCCTCTGGCCACTGCTACAAAAAGGACTAGAAACCAGGATTTGGCTGTTGGATGGGGGCATGAAGCCAGGAGACAAGTTTTGGGGGAAAACTGGCAGCTATTGCAAGGCTCCAAGGGTGAGAGACCTCCCGTCGGTGCTCTCAGTTGTGGCTTACAGTAAGTAGGAGGGTGTCATTCAGGGTGAAATTGGGTGCTGTGCTGGAAAATGTGCAGTAAATCCTGCAGACGGGAGCATTAGTGCCTCTGAAAGCAGCAGGAAGGTGGGAGCCTGGCAGGACCTGGGTCTGTTTGCACTGAGGAGAGGACGTTCACCCAGTGGTACATGTAACCAGCGCAGTGTCCCTTTGCTGGGCTTAGCTGTGTGCCCGCATCCGAGAAGGAGCAGGGACACAGGGACAGATTTTCACCTGTTGACACAGACGACCGTGCTTGCCTGGGCAGCGTCCCTTTAAGCCAGCCCTTCATGTCTCTGACGTTGCTTTAAAAAGTTCATAAAGTTTTCCCGTTCGGTTTGCTGTTGCTAGGTGCTGGGTGGGTTGGTTTTGGTTTTGGTGTTTTTTTTTTTTTTAAAATTTTTTTTTTATTGTGCTTGTTATGAAGAAGCTTTCAGCAGGCTAAGAATATTTTATAAGGTTAGAAAATGGTGTTAAATGTTAATTAGCAGTTGCATAATCCCAGGTGGCATCCTCTCACATGCGCTCGTCAATTTTTAATGAGTGTCACTCGTGCACATCAAACTCAAAATCAGCTTTCTTTCCCAAGCACTCCGTTTGATTTTCACACTCGCTTTCCCTCCTCTTCTCTTTTGATGTTGCTGACACAATATATCATGCTGGCATTTTGGTTTCATCTCCAGTGCATGTTGTCATGTAGCTAGTTAGTTATCTGCAACGTATACAAATACTCGTATCCATGGAATCACATCTTCATAGAATCACAGAATGAATCTTGACTTTTTTTTTTTTTCCTCTTCTTCTTAGGCGTAGCAGCTAGTCACTTGAATAAGGAAGACTTAAGCAGAGGCAGTTCAGGCTTCGATTTGACAATTTGGGGTACCAGAGCCGCTCTCTGCGCTTGGTGATGCGCTGACGCTGCGTTGCGTCTGTTGGAGCCCTGGTGTAGTTTCTCTGAATTAAAATTGTGAGTAGTCTGAGTCACCTGATTATTGCAACCCTTGCGTTGAGTCTTTGGCCGCGAGAAGAGCTGTAATAGTGTTACCTGAGCAGCTAGGACCAGAGGAAGGCACATCCTTATGAGATGGATGCAAATAAAGGGACAGTCAGGCTGAGTAAGATCATCTCAACTCCTACAGAGTCTTTCTCTTGACTTGCTCAGTTTGAGCAGATTTGTAGACTCAAATCTGTTAAGCAGCTTCTCGGTAAATCACAGAACAGCTGAACAGAAGCGCAGATAACTGAGTTTTCACTGTTGGTCATTTCCATTAGTCTTTTTGCTTGTTAAAAGTAAAAAATCCGCCCCCCCCCCCAATCCCCCTCCCTCAACATGCACAGTTTGGTCCTTAGCTTCTGCCTTGATCATGGAAGTAATTTTACTTCAGTCTGCGTTTTGCTTTGATTTTTATTTGTTAAGGGAAGAGTGCTTCTAAGCATGGGGATGACTTTGTTTTGTTAAATGGAGTTGTTAGCTCACTTGGCAGGAGTCTCTGTACAGACTTTGCTTTGATTTCCCCCAAGAATACCATGTGCTTGAAAAATACTGGCTTCTTGACACCGTAGTGCCAGTGACCTCTCTTTTCAATAGAACAAACTCAGCTTTAAATTATTTTTGTTAATCAAGATTTTATCTCTTCCCAGAGATTGACATTTTTCCAAAATCTTTTTGACAGCTGCTGTTACATGCAAGAGGTGAACCAGAATTAACGATCAAGGGTTACCGGCCTGGTTCCTGCAGTTACTTACCAAAATGTAAATGGGGGAGAGCTCCCTGATCCTCCCGCAGTTACACCAGCGCAAATGAAATGAGAGTCTGGTCGTGTATTCAGGAAAATGAAAACATCACGGCAATGACTTGTGTCCAACTTCTGAAATGAGCAGATCAAGCAGGAGTAATTACATTTCTCTTTCGCCCTCTCTGCACACAGACAATTTTCACCACCCTTTGATGATCCGTACAGAAAATACGTGCGATAATAAATAACCGTTGCTAGCTTGCAAGAGTAATGCAGCTGCTTAATAAGAGGAAAGTAGCAAGATGATGCAGAAGATATTGAAATGCCAAAAAAACCAGTATATTTTCTGAAACCTTCCTACTTAAAATGTCTTTTTCCTTTTCTTTTTTTTTTTCTTTTTTAAATTAGAGTAGCAAAGGGGAAAAAAAATCCTGTTTTTCTTTCATATCTGAACAGTACGTAGATCATGGACAGACACCAGTGCAGGCACTGTCCGAAGAGGCGATAGAGATAAAATGAACGGGTGCAACAGCTGCCAACTCCCTCTCGGTTGTGTTCCAGTGCAAAAATACAAAATATTCAGATATGCTAATAGAAACATATTGTGCTTTCATTTCACAGTGCTTATTGCATGGGAGAACTTAAAAGATTGTTCTAATATTAATTAACCTGGTTTTGATCCTCCTGAAGAAAAAGCAAGCTGTTCTGATAGTTCAGCCCTTGCTGCTCCCGAACTTGCATTTGTTCTGTGCCCATCTGGAAACTCAAAGGGGGTAGGTGACTTGAAGAGAAATGATTTCTGAGTTTTTTCCAGTCTGGATCAGAAGTTGAAGGTTAAAAATTAAATGAGAGAGCTTGCTCTTGTGGGATTTGGCACCCCACTGGCGTTTCTTAAAAGCTTTGAATAGTACACGATATTCATTAAGACTGAGGCTGGGCTTATTTTGACTCTCACTGGCACTCTTCAGGTTTTCATGCTTTGTCTTTCAAGAGATTTGGATTGCCTATGGAAGCTTTGAAGATACAGGTGCCATTAAAGAGGATGTGTTTTTCAGGCTATTTTTGTTGATAGATTATTAGACAAAACACCCTCTTCCTCTGGAAGAGCTCCAGTCACTTCATGTGCGTTTGTGACCAAGCGCGTACTGCCAGGCGTTTGCCTCCTCAAAGCAGGCTCATTCCTCTGTGTCTGCTAAGCCACGTGCATCAGCCTTAAAATGCTGTCTGAGCGCTGACTCAACCTGGGAGAAAAGAGCAGAAAGATATTTTCAGTGCGTTACTTCATGTTCTGTTTCCTGACATATATATTTTCAGACACACGTACTATAATAAGTGAAATCTACTCATTTGGAGGGCAGGAGTTTTTCTCCCCCCCTCCTTGCTTTTGAGTTATGATTTACTTAATGCAAGATGTTCTGCTTTCCAAGAGACAGAAAATTGGTTGCTTCTGCCAATATTTGGAGTTATAGACCATTGCTTGAACTTTATGATGGCATTAATCCTAGTGTATAGATTGTTACTGTGGTTGAGGACTGTCTTATCAGCTCTAACAGCCCTTGGTATTGCTTCAGGCCATTAAGCAGCAAATTATCTGTAAGGAATAATTTGTTGCATTTCTCCTACCTTGTTTTATAATGAAAGGTATTAAACTTAATGTTCTGCTCCCTTGGCTTCAGTTGTCACCCCCAGCCAATGCCACCAGCTCTTTGGTCTATGTAACTGCCCAGTTATTTCCTCTCTTGGGAATATACGTTGGAAAAGATGCGATCACTTTAAAAGTATTTTGAAGCGATGGCAGAGTTTTACTTGTTGAGTTTTACTAGTGGAGTTCAGCAGTCCCTTGAAATCTGTGTTCTAATGGTTGGGTTTCGTTTTTAGTCCGTGACACATTCTAGGATAGACAAACAGACTTCAATCTGATTTGAACGTCTACTTGCTTGTCAGTATGGAGTTTTATGAATGCATATGCTGGCTTACAGAAAGTTGTGGCAGAAGAAGAATGTCAACAGACAATTACTGAGGAAATGTAATTATTGAATAAAATTATTAAATAACATTGGCAATGTGACAAAACTAGAATACAACCTTATTTTGAATGGTGATGCTTCATGTAATCTTTAACGGTTTCAAGATAGAGGGAGATAGATTAGATATAAGGAAAAAATTTTTTACACTTAGAGTTGTAGAGCACTGGCCCGGGTTGCCCAGAGAGGTGGTGGATGTCCCATCCCTGGAAACGTTCAAGGCCAGGTTGGCCGGGGCTCTGAGCAACCTGATCTGGTTGGAGATGTCCCTGCTCCTTGCAGGGGGGTTGGACTAAATGTCATTTGAAGGTCCCTTCCAACCCTAACCATTCTGTGATTCTGTGATCTTCTCACTTGCACTGTGTTCAAGTCTGATTTATTCAAACTTTGATTCCAAGCTGTGTTATGGGAAGGAGAATCAGCCCCGTTTTCTTGATGGATTCGTTCTTTATGTTTGCAGCTTGCTTTGCCAAAGAGAGGAGTAAGGGCTTTTTCAGCCCTTATAACTTCAATTGTTTTAAAGGAAAAAAGCAAAGACACAGGTTCTCAAGACAAAACGGCATGGACAGGACTTGCTGCTTAGCAGCAGAGTATTAAATTGACTCACTGTGCGTGCTACTGACAGGCATAAACATCATCCCTGTCTCCATACCTCTGCACCGGTGATGGTGGAGCAAACATCCTTGTCTTTGGCCGATGGGCCTTGCTCGCCGTTCTCCTGTTTCATTCTGTTGCTTCATCAGAATGAATGTTGTTTCTCTGGAAATGGACTGACAAGTGGCCCAAATGCATCTCTGAAAACAGGCTGAGGAGCTGGGAGTAATAAATACACTGTGTTACATTAAGAATCCATTTGGAATTGCGAGTTCGCAGGAGGAGAGAATGTTGTGAGAAGGTAAGAAAGGTGTTTGGTGGTTCTTTCCTTCTTCCTGGACCATCTTCTTGGTATGGTTCACTTTGAAACAAATGCTGGATTCTAGCCATTCCTAGTGATCTACTCCAGACAAGTATTAGCATTTCACTTACTGACTTAGGCAGGGTGATTTAAAAACCTGTTAAATGCCTTTTCTCCTTCTGCCCTTAGACTTCAAGAACCAACAAAGTCAAGAGACAGCTCTGTAGAGGAAGCTGTGCATCCGTGAGCTCCATTGAGTTTGATGGAGCTGCACTGGCTGACACCACCCAAAAAAAATTTGCCTGAAGTGGGAGGTGGATTGTGGTTTGTTTTCCTTGTTATTGAAGAGAATTGGGTTTTTTACATTCCACTTAGCTTAGAAATGTGTAAATTTGTTGAAAGCTTTTGGTGACACGGGGAACAACAAGAATGTAATTTGGCTCTGCAGAACTTTAAGGAGGAAGGCGAGAAACTGGGGGGTCTGATTTTCCTTTTAGGGTAATGCAAATCAGAAATAACTGCTGAAATCAGTGAGCTACACAGATGTAAAAAATTGAGGAAGCAAAAAGCAAATCTGTGCCATTGCCATTTTACTTGTAAACTCAATATATCTGATAAAGAAATCATTTAGAAATAATAAACATGCCATTTTTGCAGTCACATTTCAGAGCAGAACCACACTTCAAGGGCTATAATTGTGACCTACATTTTGAATTATTTGATAAGGCTGACCCCCCATGATGATCTCAAATTAAAATCTTATAAATTACCACTTTCTGGCAAATAGGCTTGCTGTTATCATTTCACTCTGACATTTATTCTTTGCTGTGGGTCACTGCTTTATTACTGTAAGAGCTTTTGGCCAAGTGCTGTTCCCAAAGCATAGGAAAGACGTTAAAGGTTAATTTCTTGCAAACTGTGAGAAAATGTTACTTCTCATTCATTTAGACTTGCATTACTGAATTTGCATTCTTTTTATAGTGTGTGTATTAGTATGTAGCTGAAATCCCTCACAGCAAATCAACCAATAAATTGCACTGAATTACAGTGCAATAATGAATTGCTTGTCATTTGATTTCCAACAACAACAAGAACACTTTTTTATGTTCTTGGCCAGACAATTAAAGTATTCTCTCTTGGTTTAACTCCGAAGTCTTTGGAGCTCTGCCTGCAGAGTACTTGGCCCAAAAGTCATAAGTATCATAAAAGCTGATTGTCGTGTCTGTATCTGAACGTGTCTTGGACTATAGCCTTTCTATAAAAAATTACAATGATGATAGCCTATGTTTGGATCTACTGCGCACCGGGTCTTCCAATGGAGAGGTAATTCTCCTGGAAACTTGCAGCTGCACCTCAAAGGTAAAGCAATTCTTGGTCGGCCAACACAAACCCAGATGGGCTCTTTCCCCCTGGGAAGAGCCTGTGAAGTGTTTGTCCTTCATGTAAGCAAAATGTATTTGGGATTTGACAAGGGGACTATGTATGGAGGACCTAACCCTAACCAAGGGAGGATACCACACTGATATGGAGGAAGTGGCAGTACTTCCATTTACTGAGTGTATGAAGAGAAGAAATAAACTTATTTCAGAAATGAAGTATGATCCTTTCAAAATCCTATGCCAGGAGAGAAAGCGAGTGTTTCTCTGCGCTGTAGAAGTTGGATGGGTAACAATTGTCAGTTGAGTGGATTGAGGAGAACAATGAGTGTCTCTCTTCTGGTATTGTTCTGCTACCCTGCTCTCCAGCTTCTTTCTGACCCTCCCTCTGGACGTCTGTTATATATTTCATTGGTTTAAGACTGTATGAATTTTTCCTCCAGGTAAACACATTTCTGTTTTAAGGGGTGGTGAAATTGCTCCAAGACACAAGTAAGCGATCAAAATGTGCTATCAGCTCCAGGGGTAATTTTTGGTGTATTGATTTTTGTCGGTGGTTAGCTCCAGTACATTTAAAGCCAGACAAGTGATGCGATGGAAAATAGGGGAATATCTTACAGCGGCATGGGCTGGCCAGGTGGTGCAACAGTTTTTCTGCTGTAAATCCTGGTCTTGTACAAGTTTAAATTTAAAAAGAAGGTTTCATTTAATGTAAGTAGTGAGGATAAAATGTGTAGCTTCAAAATAAACAGGCAGAAATACAATATTAACTGTAGTTACTCAGTGTTAAGGCTCCTGAGATGCTGTTTGACTAGGTTATTATTATTATAAATTTAAATACACAGTAGTACTTTTTGAAAATCACTTGTACAGACATGCCATTTCTCTTTGAGTAATAATGATTTGCCACCTTTTATTTTATCTTTTGAGGGTCCAGGGTATTACCACACTGAAACTGAATCCTATTTCTTATATCCTATTTCATTTTCTTTAGCAGGATTTGACAAGAGAAAGAATAATATTGCATTTCCAAACTACAAAATACACATAATTCCTAATGAGAATATTATAAAACTTATGAGGCACACTTTAATAACTTCAGTCACGTGTACACAAAGCAAGTATAAGCAAAATATTAACTGATGTAGTATTTATATAAAGGAAGTTTTGGTATTTGCTGTTTAGTGGGGACTTATGACCGTTTCATGGAGACTTCTGGACCCTGAGATTTAATAATCTTTTTGATTTGTCACTCTGATGGAATGAAAGTGCTCATGAATTTACTCTAAATAGAATTTTCTAATCATCCTTAGGAAAATTAGAAATATATGGCAGATTAACAAACCAGCCATTCATCTGTTGGGTTAAAAGTACTAACATGATCTTAACAAGCCATGTCGCCTTTTAACACATGCAAAGGACCAAATTATCTGCTGAAAGACTGACATTATGTAAATGTAACATTTGCTGGACCTCTAAAACCCTGTGATTAAATTACTGTCTAAATTATTCTGCAATATGAATGTCGCCTGCAAAAAGAAAAGCTGTAGAAGAGATGGCTGTGACATCTTCTGGGTTTGCAGCATTTCCATAATGAGTGTTTGAAATGAGCAGTTTGTATATATAATTCCAAATCTTAATGGATTAAGAAGAAAGTAAGTGGAGGATATGACATGAGGAAAACTTACTCCACAAAGAAGAAAATTTATCCCAGGTTTTCCGTAAGACTTTGTTAGTGGATGAGGCATGGCTTAATTAAGAGGGGAAGGGGAGAGACAGTTCCCCTACCTTTCATCTGTGGATGTTTTGGGTGATTAGTGGCAGGTAATCTGCTTTCACTTAGGACTTTAAGACACACACATCTGTAAAAGAGTGAAAAATAAAAATGGGAGAGTGTGCTGGGACTCCGGTATTGCAGCGGTGATGTCCCTGCAAGGCTGCATATAAATTGTTCCCCGTAAGTAAGTATCTCTTCATGCAGAATAACTGATCAGGTAGCTTGTGCTGTGTCATTAGGGCATGTAAATTGTCTCACTTGTATTTCACTCATTCAAAAAATTAAAACCTAGCAGAACAAATGTGCTTCAGCAAATGGAAGAATTGGATGTTTTATTAATTGGCTACTTAGTAAGCAGTGACAACAACTGCAAGGAGAGACAGCACTTCATAAAGAGTTGTTAATTGAGCCTCCTGGTACACCTGCGAGGTGAAATGAATTACTGAGATCCCTTTTCCCATTACGCAGCACTGGAGTCCGCGGTGATGGAGAGTTGCTGTTCCCCTGAAAATCTGTAAAGGCCAGGCTTTTCGCTCCCTTTGTGTTTCCGTGAAGCCTCAGGTGGAAATTCAGCGCAGATGAAAAGCAGCAGAGCTGAGATGCTCAGAGAAATTACTTGGTACTCACCTCCACTGGGAAGTGAAAGTTTTCTCTAAAGCTCAACCTTGTTTCTTTGGTGGAGCTTTTACTGTTTGGAGACTTTCTTCTCTGTGCCCCTTTCCTCGGGGGAAGGATTTGGGGAGGACAAGGGAGGCTGCAGGAGGGAAGGGCAGCTCTGAGGCCTTGGAGAGGGAGCGCTCCTGCGCTTCCTGTTCAACTGATAAACGTGTGGTAATAGATAAAAGAGAAAAATACGTGTTCATGTAACTACGGCAAGACGTTGCGTTACTGGTTTTAGAGTGGTTCGTATGAGCTCACACTAAGGAAGACTGGCAGAGAAATTAAGATTTTTTTTTTTTTAAAGGGCGGTGAGGGGAGAAAGGACCCGCATATAAGGAATCCAGCAGCAGGCCGATGCTATTTTTGTGTTTTCAGGCCTTCCCAACGAACTGAAACATCTTGAACAGCGATGTTTTCCCAAGACCCTTATTCACTGGCTTGCTTCATGTACTAAATCCTATAATAGGAGAATCAGCTGTAGATTTTATTTATAACCGGCTTATTCAAATTCTGGGGAAATCCAGATGTAATTTCCAGATTAGTTCATGTTTCCACAAGCTGAGCGATCACAGTACTATTTTCAGATGAAGCAAATCTCTCTCAATCCTACAGACCGTTCGTAAAAACTTGATCTTCTCCCTGTCCCCCCATGTGATTTCATTCAGTGAGGGTGAGAATGAAAAGGAGGTTTAATTTGGGTGATTTTGTAGTGATGCTACCTGTTTCCACGTGCTACTGTCTGCCACTGAAATGGGATGTGATGGTTTATTTCTTTTTGCTAGAAAAAGCTTTTTTTTTTTTTTAATTAAAAAAACCCTGCTGGTTTCCCGTCATCTGAACGCTTCCTGTTGTGCCAGAAAACAGTAGAAAAATACTGGAGGGGGAGTAATAAAAGTAATAGTAAAGAAAAAGTTATCCTCTAAACCAACCACCCTCTCCAGACTACTTGAAGATTCGACCCAAATGACATCTTGATGTTTGAAACTTTCTTTTTACTTGTGCCTTGTCCTTGCTGTCACTTACTAACGTACTGTGCCCTTACACAACTGGGAGAAGACTCTGCCGAATGACTTACGGTTTGTCATGTTTTCTCTTTTGAAGTGGAAATACGATTTTTCTGTGCAGCTGTACGAAAGTCCTCTTTGGTCGGTACCCCATAAATCCACCTGAAAATAGCCCCTGCTCTAAGCAGTTCAGTTTGTAATTGACAATACAAGGAAAATAAGTAAGCTCAAGAATCAGTGGTATGTATACTCCCTGTTTTTTCCAATTTATTCAAATTCTGGAGGAAATAAGATGCACAGGAAAATAGGTGAGTTCAAGTGCTTTGAGGGCTGGTCCTATGTTTGGTTATCTTTGAAGTATATATTGCTCATAGTTATACCGTAATCCCTGGGAATTGAGAAATTAGGTTGTTTCTGGCACAAACGTAAGTAGTTTTTCAGCATCTTGCAGTAATTTAAGTTCAATAGCAAGTTTACACTTGTGTAACTATAAACCAAACTTTGTCATTAATTTTTCAGCATTAAAAAGAAAAAGTAGGCTAAACTTCATCTATAGATGAAGTATTTAAAATAATTTCCCAAAGCCCTTCATAAATATGACATTGATTCATTGATATCCAGGCCATTAGCAGTTAGTCTCCTCTGTTCATCTATCATTTCAATTATCTCTAGACTTCCCCAGGGTCTTTGACAAATGGGAGACAATTTGCATTTTGTACATTAATGACCTTGGTTGAATTTGTAATTTTATTCCCCCATCTTATAATTATACTTTAGTTTTTGAGGGGAAAACCCCACAAAACTGTAGTCAGCCAGTTCGTAACTTAAGTGGAAGTGTACAGATGCTGAGATGGGGGCGGGGGGAAAGAAGGAATAAGGACAAAATTACATAAAAGTACTTCACGAAGAACTTTCACATGAGCACGCAGAAGGTTATTGTATATTAAGTGTGAGGAATGTTACCTCTCCGGGTCGCAGGCTTAGGAGGCCATTTAAAAACACAGCCTAAATCCTGGCCTCACAAGAGTTGTTGATCTCCCAAACCAAGTGTTTTCTTCCTGGACGTGCTATCTCTTGGTCCCTGCTGTGACAATGATGCACAAGAGGGATTTCAGAAAGTGGTCACTTAAAAAGGGAGGTGGGGAGGGGAAGGTAGAGGAAAAAGAGCCATATCTCACCGTGTTTTCTCCTTCGTGCCATGCCTCTCCCCTGGTCTGCTGTTTTAAGCTCCTGTTCTCAGTGCAGTTCTTAAACACCAATTTGATATTTTCTTTTTCTTTTCATTTTTTTTCATCATTTAAAGTGTGAGATTATTTTCAGCAAAACCGGAGCATTCATTAAAGGTGTCTTCTGATAGGCATGTCTATTAACGTTTGTTTTTTTTTTTTTGAGTTTTCCTACTGGGTCTTTTTGGACTGTGCACATCAGAAGAAGCAGGACTGCCTCCGAGTGGTGTTGTTTTCACACTGGATTAGGCATAGGTGTAGTTTGTTTTAAGTATGGCTTTTCTTCCAGAAATGTTGCAAAACTGCTCTTGAGTAGTACATAGGGAGACTTATCCAGATTTCTGGAATACCACAGATCCAGCTGCAGGGAGGCTACCCCGCAGTGTTTAACGCAGAGGACAGAAGTGACAGAAAATGAGCCAGATTACCTTTGAGCTCATCTTTCCTGCCGTCTCCCCTCTCTGGGCTGTAGCTGTCCTCCCGTCGTCCTGTTTCTGCTGACAGCCCATCCGTGCTGGTGCACAGACCGAGAGCGTCACCTGGACCTGGTGACTGCCCCGCAACGGGGATGCCTGACGTGATGCTGCGCAGAGCCAGCGTGGGTCAGCAGAGGGGTACGCTGGGGCCGGGCTGTGCCTCACCAGGCTTTGGGAGCTGTCACCACAGAGCACATCGCTAAACCCCCGTAACATCCCATGGGGGCTATCAGAAAAACATGGTTGGCTACTAGGTAAAAAGACCAGGTGCTAACACAGTTTCCAGTAGTGATTTTGGGTTGTCTAAAACTCCCAAATAACCCTTCTTAACCTTGTTATGTAGAAGATTGCCTGTTAAGTTAAACCATTAATTTCCTCCTCTCTGGTCTTTGAACCTGTGGTCTTTTGTTCTGGCAGTGCAGTAACCAGGTTTTTGCATTACGTGTCTTGGTCACTGTTCACGCCTTTCCCATATTTTAAAATAAATGTGCAGAAGTATCCACACATTAACGACGAGTAAAAAGAACTGATAATGCTCATAGTGTGGGATACCCTGGAGAACAGGTATAATAAGTATTTGGCAGAATTACGCCTTTTAAGCTTCTAGGTGGGCCGAGGAATTTGGTACAGTGCACACAGGAAAAGTAAAATTCACAACTTAGGTAACCTTAATTGAAGGTCAGCGTGATGGCCTCACTGTGCCAGTTCCTTCACCGGAAAGCTTCACTGCCAACTCTAAGGATTTGGGGGCAGTGTGTTTGTTTTTTAACGCAGGGACATGTGTGTGTGTGGTGAATGCATCCCACGTGATGATGATCGCTGCCTTCTCTAGGAATGTTCTCCAGTTAAAAATTCACCGTTGCCATCGGTGATGGCAGCGCGGTATCTGAGGTACCAGACTCTGCCTTTTCCTTTGAAGAGGAAATCACTGCAGTCTCTCAGACAACATTAGGTGGTAACTGTTGGCAACAGCTATGATGTTAGGAGCGACGTGTGTTTCTGGCTAGATTTTCAGAGCCATCCATAACATTATACTACACGTACTGTGCTCATATATCACACTTCTCTTTTGTGCGTCAGAATGAATTTGGCTGTCTCTTCCATGCAAAAAAGTAATTAGACTGGGTTGAATGTAAGGAATTTATTTTTTGATTGGAACCGAAGGGTGAAATTCCGAATGTGGAAACCGGAGCTGTGAGCTGGCATCGACCTACGGCCCCGGCGCCGCCATCTCCCGCGTAGATGCTCGCACTTGGGAGGGACGTATGCATATAGCAAGAAAAGTCTTGGTTTAAAATAGCACTCGATCCAGGCTGGAGTGAGTTCGGGCCAGGCTGTTCAGCCTTGGATTCTTCTGACGTACGTTGTACAACTGTTTTTCCACACGCTGAAGAGCTGGCAGCGTTTGGATTGAAGAGGTTTGGTTAAATTAGACGCTCTGAGCGGTCTGCAAGAGTGAGTTAAAGATCAAGGTAAACATATTTAGTGATTTATTTCCTCACTCTTCTGAAAAAAAAAAAAAGGGCTCTAACTCTGAACAATCAGTGTGTCTGTGGAATATACTTGTCTTTGCCCAAGTGAGATGTGCTGCGCACGAGTGCCGGGTGGATCAGCATTTATTTCTGCACAGCCTGTATGGCCATGTTTGCATTTTTCTACCCCGATAGTATTTGCCCTTTGATGTCTGTGTTTGATTTATTGAATGTCTACAACAGGTATTAAGAACTTTAAATTTATTTCTAATACATGTTCTGTTTAAGAGTATTAAGTTTAATACTCTGACCTTGCTGCTGCGCAGAAAATCTGGTTGGTTATCCTGACCCCAACAGTTTTATAGGAGTGTGGTGTTAAGATTTTACGATGGAGGAACATAAAAAAAATATATCTGCTGTTTGCAGGGAGAGAGGTAGAGGAACACATGCTTTAAAGTGTAAAATGATCGTGTTTGAAAAGACCAGCTGGTGTAGTAACTTTGAACTTTGGAATTATTTATGCCGTCTCCCTGATGCCTTGCTGAAAACGCAAATGCAAATTTCTTTTTGGTTATAACCCCTGAAAAAATTGGGTATGGCTCTCCATCAAAACCAGGTGCCTGACATCCAGATAGATTTAAAAGGCAAATTTAGTTTGTACTGGGAACCGGAGTGTAAGGTTTGGGTTACATAAACTGGCACTCTCTGGCTCTGGTATGAATCAATTTTAACGGTGCAGGATTAACAACTTCAGCTCTCTAATTTCTGCCTGTGATCACCTTTGGCATTTGATGGTTTAAAAACCTTGAGATCACCTATTTTTATAACCAGAACTCCCAGGCTGTAAAACCGAGTCTGCTACCTCTGCTAACGACAGCTGCTGCACGTGGTGACCACATGCGCGTTGTGAAGCGGTGGAGGTCCCGGGTTCAGATGCCGATGTCAGGCTGAGGTAACTTTCTGCCTAATTGTTCTTTCTGCAGAGTGCCTGGCTTTACACCATCATGCTGAGCCTGATTTATTTGTTTTAAAGGAGACTTCTGTGCTGTTCTGCTAGGAAAGGCTCTGAGAAGTCACAACTGTTCTCTGCTCCTTGTTGCTATTTAACTGCAGAAAGAAAATCTTATTTCTTCTGTCCTTTGCTTCAAGCCTGTCACTGGTAGAACCTGCAAGCAAGTTAATGGCTTGTGTGTGTGTATATATATATATATATATATACTTTTTTTTTTTTTTTTTTTTTTTTTTTTTTTTTTTTCTCCTAAGCTTAATATAGCTCCATGTCCAAGTTTAAGTGTCCTGCTCAAATTCCTTACTGGTAATTCCCTTCCAGTTAGAGGATGCTGACCTCACTGCCGTTTCTGATGAGAAGGATCCAGGCCTCTCTGAAATATTTAGCTCCCGTGTAGCAGTAAATGCGGTAGCTGCCTTCCTGAAGCACCCAGCGACTCCCCTTCATCGAGGTGCTTGGCACCGAACGGTGCTGCTCTTTGCTCGCTGTGCTCCATAGCCAACCTGCCCTGCCGTCACGGTGAGCTATAGGGAGCAAGCACCCATTGGTGTCAGATAAGTTAGGAGAATTCAGAAGACAAATTAGACAACAAAGTCTGTGGGAATAATGACTTCCCTTGGGTTTCTCTACAAATTAAACTGATGAAGATTTAATTTTTTTTCTCTTTTTTTTTTTTCCCCTGTGGGTTCCTTTGCCCTTGACACACAAGATCAGTTAGTAGAAGACACAGTGACTGAGTGCAGCTGAGTGGTAATTACATAAACCAAATAACGAGGTCTCATTTACGTCTGTTGCAAACGAGTAACCTGGTTGCATGGCTGTGTTTCAGCCATGCGGGGAATGATTACAGAAAAGTTATTTTCTGTAGTAGAAAGTGAGATAACTATAGTTGGCACGGGTTTTCTGTCGGAGCGGTGAGTAATTCTGCCCACAGAACCCTTAGGAAAATCTTCTAGAAATGAAAAACAAAAGATGGGGAAGAATATTCAGGAAGAAAGAAATATTTAACCCGTGTAAGTCAGTAGTGAAGGCGTGCCGTTCGTTGCTGTTTGATGTAATCCCAGACTGTGTCTGGTGATGAGCAGAGTCTGTTCTACTGGTGATTGACATTGACTGGCAAGGACAACTATTAAGAAAGAAAAGAAAGCAGGAGCTTCCATTTAAATCTCAATAACGAATTCCAATTCCAAACCAGAAGCTGGGCACACATCACCCTTTCTGTGCTGAGAAATCTACATTCATTTCGGTTTGTAATGGTTTTGAAAAGAAAAAGAAAAGAAAGTTGCCATTATTCATGTGAAAAATGAACTAATTTGCTCACATGCTTAGTCCTGGGGTTAATTATATTATGAAAAAGAATAGTTGGTAAGGAACTGGCTTTTTGCAATAGGAGTGCCCTGAAATTTAAGCTCCTTAATTTGCTGGCTTGCTCCGGCGGTGCCGTCGCAATAATCAGCCTGTTTCTATGTGAAGCAGGAGCTGTTGGACTCGTGGCTCCGGTCCCGCGCCAGGGGCTGCAGGCAGGCGCGGTGCTTTGCCGTGCTCTCTGCGCGGGTTCCTCCTGCAGCGGCACCCGTGGCTTTGCACCAACGCTTCTGGTCACGCTGGCGTGGCATCACATCGTGGTTTGTGCCGCGTGAGAGCCTGCCCTGACGTGAACTGAAGTACCAAAGTTTACTGTGTAGTGCTTCAGCTGTCCCTTTTCCATAGCGTTGCAGTGGAAGCGAGGACACTCCTGGGTTTGAGAGTTTTGTTTTAAAGGCTGGAGAAAAGGAGCCATACGCTTGTTCAGATTGATCAGGTTTTTTTCTGAGCCCAGAATAAAGACAGAAAAGGAGACAAAGCCAGAAAAAAACACTTACTTTATTCTAACTTACAATGGTACATTTCTTTGTCTTTTCTGCAAGTAGAAGCTAAAACCATGATTTGAATTTCCTTTACGTGAAAGTTTGGAAGGCAATTTCCCAAATAAGCCGTTCTTGGAGCGCCCAGGTCCCCGTTCCCGCATCCTGCTGGCTGGGGCTTGCTCTGCCCAGACTCCCGCTGCTGCAAACTCAAATTGCTGCTGTGCATAGATTTTCAAGTAATAGTAGAGCAGAGCTTTTAAACATCCCACGTTGCACATGGGTACCGAAGTGTGGCACCGCTGAGCTGGTGGAATCTGACCCATCATTATGGGTTTTTCCTGGAGCGAGCGGATTTATTTCTGTTTGAAATTGTTCGTTCACCTGTTATCCTGGTGAGCCTGAAAGGCATCAACAGCATCCAGTTCTATCTTTATCTCTGTTTTTGTTATTTATGTGTTGGACCATTGCAGTGCTCTTCATAGGAGGTGACATCTCTTAAAAATAGAGGTTGAGCGGAGTGCAGGAGCTGGTGCCTCCGTGTCCTTGCTGTGCTCTTTTGATGCCGGTGCTGTATGACTCTGAGCTTGTGCTTGGTGCTGGAAACGCTGGCACCCGTGGGTACCTTCAGGTTATTTACGGGTACATACCGGCTGTCCCTCTCCAGCTATCTGGGACTGAGAACTTTGGTAATTTTGCATAGCCTTGATTTTTGGAAGCAACTAGTTCTTATGGACATGTATAAAACTGAATTTTAATGACTGTGAATGCTAAGCTTTTAGAAATCACCTAGCATACACTTTTTTTTTCTCTACATCCTTTTTCAATTAAATTCTGATGGCCTGGTTTATAGGAGATCATAGGAAGCTGGAGGAAAGGCCGAAGTCCTGCATGCAAATTTTCTTGGGGTACGTGAGCAAGAGAGAAAAGCTGGACGTCTTGGGAATAATAGGAAGTACTGAGAAAGAGCCAGCCTTAGTTTGTGACCAAGTGGCTGATATCTTCTTCTGATTTTCATACCCGGGAAAGCAGAAGGCAGCAAGATGCAGGGCTGTCTGGGGTTCAAGGTGCGCTTTGTGAACTCCCCTTCAGGCACCAGGACTTGGCTGGGGCCAGCACCCTGGCTTGTGCTGCGGTTCCTGCTTGGGATTTAGCACTCAAAGAGTAAAAGAAATCCCATCGCTAAGAGCCCTGAAGTCTTGCTGCTTTGGAAATTATCTTTAAAGAATGTTTACCTGCCTGCAAAATATGTGAGGGCTGATATTGTGAAATCAAACTTTTCAAGTTCAGAGTCTTTTCTTCTGTTTGTGTGTGCATAACCAGCACTTGTTGGTACTGGAACTTAGATGTACCGCAAAGAGAATGCGTTTTTAGGGCAAAAGCACTTTTAGACAAAAGCAAGGCTTTTAACGATGTCATTGCAGAGTCCTGAATTCTTTTCTAAAAAGGCTCCATTTTGTGGCATAAAAAGTCCAAGCAGAAAGAAATCCAGATCGGCAGAGCTCTCTGATCTAAGGAGAGTTGCAGTACAAACAATGCTTTCCTTTTATGTTTTGCTCGTAACCGTCGTAGCAGGCGAAGGCAAACACTTGTCTAATTTGATAAAATATCTTTAATTGCAGCAACGGTTCTTGAGGTTTGGGCTGGATGCGTAAGCTCTGTTTGTAATCATAGCTCCAGCTGCACTCCACAATCAACTCCAATCACTGCCAATTAGCATCCGTTAGTCTGTTGTTGCTTAATTCAGATGCTCTGGGATGTTCAGTTGCATTATTCATACCTTGTCGAGGAAAATGTTTTAAAAATGAGCACTGTTACAGGATTTCATTGTACTGTGGTAGATTTCCCACCCCCTGGTTTTAGTTACTCTAGTTGGTGTAGAAAGGAAAATTGCATTTCACAGGTTCAGGTGAAATGCACATCCTTCATTGCACTTTTAGGGAATTGATGTTCCTGTTTAGTAGAGAATTTTATTAACAGAGAATTTTAAAGAGGAATTTATAAAATAAAAGCTGGTATTTTTTCACAGTTTGGTTTTGGGAGTCATTGTTGCAAAATGCTGTTGATGCTCAGGACAGGAGGAAAGAAAAGAAAGAGAGAGCAGCCATGTCTATGGTTACAGAGGACTGCCATCCCCAGTGATACGGATTTTAAAAGGATTTTTACACGCCAGCTTTCAGAACGGAGTCTAGTGGAGTGGAACAGCCCACCTCTCTACGGGCAGCAGGGCACGGAGCATCCTCCGCCATCGCACGAGATGAACCGCAGGCCTGGTCCGACACAGCGGGGTCTGCCGGCGTCTTGGGTTTTGAGAGCTTGTTGTTTAACTTAAACTTTGAGTCTTTTTTTTTTTTTTTTTTTTTTTTTTTCTTCAGATGATGATTTTAATAAGGATAAATTAATACTGGAAAAGGATGTTTAACAAGGGGCTTTGTTTGATTTTGGTTTCGCATCTGAGTTTCATGAAATGGAATTTTTTAATGTATCAGTAGCAAAAAAAAGAAAACCATGGCAGACACCCACATCCCTGGGGACCGCGGGCAGTGCACATGTTCGTTACGTGGCTGACGTTCTCTTCGTATGAGTGTGACACGGGGATAAAGAGGGAATAAGTGCAGAAAGGAAAAAAAAAATAAAAAGAGGTGATAACTCGTGGAAGCACAGGTCCTATGGCTGCCAGCGGAGACAGTGGCAGTGATGGGTGTTCCTGGGAGCTCACGCACAAAGAGCCCGTGCCAAACTCCCAGAGAAGTTTGCTCCGCTGATCAGCTGCTTGTTAAGAACAGCTTGGATTTACGATGCTTTGTAACAGCACAAGAAGAAATATTCATCCTGTTACTGACTTTGTGGAGGAAGAAAACCTAATAAAGCATTAAGAGTGCTTAATCAATACACGTATAGGGTTGCGCTTGACTATTGGAATGAGCAGCTTTGTTTTCTATTCAGGCAGATAATTGATGGTTGGCGCTGGAAGTGATGGATGTAATTTATGTTTTAGAGACAAATACTGTTCAGAGATGGCTGTTACAAAGCTCTTGCACGAAACGAAAGAAGAGACAAATGCAGTCTCTGGGGTGTGAGCATTGTGCTCGCCAGCCTGTCCGGTGTATTTGCTCGTTATGTTATATTTACATATAATATTGCTGAGATGTAGTGAGTATGCATTAGCATGAAGCACGTTGTGTCGTAGCGGTGAGCGGCCTTTAAAGTTCAAATTAACTTTCTCAGGTTTCAGGATTTTTTTCAGACATATGGTTTTGGTTGCAGACCATCTGGGTTGTAATTTTAAAAAAGTGTCTGAAACTGTAAGCTAAGGAGCTAGCTATTCACTGGATCTTTAGTACTTTTAAAAAATTGAATCAAATTATGTAGATTTATAGATGAGAAGTTTATCAAGTGTGCATTATATTTTGCAGAAACTTGCCTATATACATCTCTTTATAAAAGCAAGTTGTCATACAGTTGTGTGTATACTCCTTTGGTTGCGTAGCAGGCACTCCGATATATGAAGGTATACATATAGGTGCCTTTAGGGTGTCGTCATAAACTATATTTAGGCTTTGATTCTAAGCATTATGAGGGTTTGTACTTGAAAGTGTACGAGTTATGTTTTCTGAGTTAGGAATCTATGTATCATAGAATCACAGAATGGTTTGGGTTGGAAGGGACCTTCAAAGCCCACCCAGTCCAACCCCCCTGCAAGGAGCAGGGACATCTCCAAGCAGATCAGGTTGCTCAGAGCCTCATCCAACCTGGCCTGGAATGTTTCCAGGGATGGGGCATCCACCACCTCTCCGGGCAACCTGTGCCAATGTTCCACCACCCTCAGTGTAAAAAATTTCTTCATTATATCCAACCTGAATCTACCTCCTTTAGGTGCTGGGAGGCCTCTCTAAGGTCTCCTCAGAGCCTTCTCTTCTCCAGGCTGAACAGCCCCAACTCTTGCAGCCTGTCCTCGCAGGAAAGGTGCTCCAGCCCTCTGATCATCTTCGTGGCCTCCTCTGGACCCTCTCCAACAGGTCCATGTCCTTCTGATGGTGGGGGCACCCCATTATGATGATTGTGTTGGTGATTCACCCCATTGTTTTTCTGCTGCAGAGCAAGGCCTCTCCTTGCAGGGCTGTTCCTGCTTGGTGCAGATCTGTAGAGGAGACTTCTGTCCTAAAGTATTTCTACTTTTCAACAGAAGACTGTTTTTTTTTTTTTTTTTCCTTCCCCCTCCCCTACATTTGAGATCTAGTCATGGTGCAGGTCTCTTCTGTTAGATTTAAAATTGGAATTGCCAATGAAAAACACTTTGTCCCATATCTGCTTTTATATAAAGTTTTCATTTATTTGTAGGAAGTCTGAAATCACCTAGACTTGCATAAAATCTTGGCGAAGGGTTGTTTTCCCTGGAGCCGGGGTTGTCTCTGACTTGCACTGCAGTGTGATGATTTTTTTTTTTTCCTCCTCTGTACACAGAGTGAGTAACATTAAACAAGAATACAAAAGTAAAAGGATTGGAATCAGTCCTTCTCCACTTAGCATATAACTCCTAGGCATATTTAATTGGGCAAAGGTGGTCCGTTTCATAACAAAAGGCATACTCCCCTACACATCAAGTATTTGATGAGATCTGTAGATAGAAAATAATACCTTTTTATGGAGTGCGCTTCTGTAGTACCACGTGTGCAGGGAGTGTGGGACACAGACACATGTCTACAGTCCACATTTGGAATAGCAGTGGATTTAAAATATGCTGTGGATTTTTTTTTTCCCACATGTACGGTAGACAGATCGTATATAAAGTTAATATCAAGTTAATCTAGAAGAAGGGGCTTTTCAATTCTTTTTTTTTTTTTTTTTTTTTTCCTTAACCCTTCACGTGGCAGGATTGAAAGCTCACATAAAGCATGTCCCATGGATAATGTTTTTGTGTTGCAACATTGGCTCTATAAATAAATGTGAAGCATTGCAGTAGCAAACACCACATTTATTTTTTTTGAAGCGCCTGCAGCGTGTCATTACAGATGGATTGAGAGACCTGATAACGTTGAACTTTTGTCAGACCTAACCTGGCAGACTTGTTACACGTCAGAAATTTTCTGTCATTTTTCTTGCTATTCAGATGGCAAATGTATTTGCCACCTTGAGTGACATTGAATATGGAGAGCACACAGAAGTTTATCGCTTGACAGAATTGTTTTTGGTGGGTTTTTCCTTTTTTTTTTTTTTTTTTTTTTTTTAACGGTGTCAAAGCTGTAATCGGATTTTAAAATTCTGACTACTCTGTGTTTTAGGAATGTGAACAGCTGATTGTGGCTTAGAACCATCTTTTTACAAATGTAAACCACATTCTTTATTACTTCACATTCAGGTCATTTATTTTTGTGCTTCTTGGACTGGGGCAACTTCTGACCTTTAATACTGGCTTGTACAAAACAGCTTGGCAGGGGACTGGCGATGGAGAGAGCTCAGCAGATGCTTAGAGAGCAAATTTTCATAACACTGAGGTTAAAACTCGTACTGTTTATACCTCATGAGGACATGCCTTCAAATGTGAGTGCTGTGTAATAGGGATAAAGCTGTATCCAAAAGCTTATTTTGCTGTCTTAACAATAAACTGTAACTTAATTTCTGAGTTACGCTGAGTAGCTTTAAATGAGATATTTGTTTTAAAGATAGATGTGGATGAAAACTCAGGTTTTCTGCATGTAACAGAAAAAAAAACAGTGAAATGGATGAAAACATTTAATCAAAGGATAAAAACAAATATTAAGGCAGGGACAGGGAAACCCTGGACAGAGCATTAAGATGAGAGAGCTGGAAGATGATGAGGTTGTCAGTCACATAGCACCAATACTTCTTTTGGAGGCAAAAGTCGTAGGTGGACCACATCAGTTTACACTGAACAAGAAAGAAAAAGATTTCTGATAGCTAATAGAAACACATGGCAATCAAAAGGAAAAACATTCTATACGTTCGTATGCAAAATAGCACTATACACTTTCAAATGCTTTATACCTCAGTGGAATCAAGAGGATAGCGATTAGCTCCTCAGCCAGGAAGTTTTCTTCCAATATTTTGGTTCGAATTACAGCCGCTGGTGTTAATAAATTGGGCTGTGTATCGTAGACCCCATCACCTAGTCAATATTTTATGCTAGGAGGTCATGTAGCATTGTAGACACCAAACACAGTGCAGAAGAATACAGTAGTTCTTCCCATTATTTTATTTAAAAAATAAAAAGAGCAAGAGCTTTTATTAGTTTACAATACTGTTAGTATAAATAGAAGGCGAAGCTGTGGAGCAGGGTTATTACGTGGCTCATTACTGTTGATTACCTCAAGAGACATTGAGATGTCTGCTGCTTAGAGGGGCTAAATCACTTGGAACATGCCTCTTCTGTCGGTCTTCTGCACAATGCTCAGTGCTAGCGTGCCTTCTTCCAGTACTTTAAGGAATATGTCCAAAATCTGTTGCTTGTCATATGTTCTCTCCATCTCTTGCTGAAGAGAAGGGAACAGACGAGTGTCTTATTTTGGTACAATTTGCTATTGCAGAGGGGAGTGTTTTTCTTCTGAGAAGTTTCTCTCTTAATCGTGTCCCCATGAAATGACAAAGAACCTTGCTGAATTCACGCGAGTTAGGTTTTAGTTCGTTGTATAGCTTTGAAATAACAGAGTTGATTTTTTTTTGGGGTTTTTTTTTTTTTTAAATATAGCTTGACAGTGGTTTCAGTACTGCTAAGGATGAAGAAAGCTTTGTTGTGTCGGTCGTACGCTTGAATTTAGAGCCGTAGATAAATGGGATGGGTTTAGTGAGATTGTGCCTCTTCAGCTGCATTTCAGTAAATATTGGTGTTTCATGATACACTTTTCTTTTAGCTTTTTAATAGTCTGAAACCTCCCCAAAAGTTTATTTTACCCTCTTTGGTTTTTAGCCAGCATCATAAATAAGCTAGTGAAGTTGAGCTCAAGCTCATCATAGAACGAACAAACCTTGGTAAATCTTAGCCATTGGCACCAAGGATTGCAGTTGAAAGGTTCTCAGCTTTCTTGCATGAACATGAAATTATTTATTTATTTATTTTATTTGTCTGTACAGTACTTTCTTTTGACCAGAGTCTAATTAAAGTTTTTTTTTTTTAAAAGCCATATTTCCCCGTTGGAGACAGAATGCCGCTAAGATGAAGTAACTGCCTGTGATTTTTACAGTAATGATGATGCCTATCTCCTGTTGCTTAATCTTCCTCTTCCTGCTTTTCTTGCAACCTAATGCACAAATGAGCTGGTGGCAATGACAGCATAAAGCTGGTTCCTGATCTCGGCGTGCAGAAGTGGGAGGCTGGTGAGCTGGGTATAGCCTGCAGCTGGAGCTGGGTGGACTCGGCAGCTTACCTTGTGCAGAAGTGGAAGAGGAAAATTCCCACCGTTGCACCTCTTGGTTGAGTTGGGAGGCACCGCAACGTAGCTGGGAGTCACTGCTCCTGCGGTTGCCTTCAGGGTCCTTAGCTGTACGTCTCAGTAACTTTCTTGCTTTGTCACATCGGAATCGTATGCGATTGTCCTCAAATAACCAAGTAACGTGGTCAATGCCCACCCTTTCCTGACTGCCCTGTACTTTCTTCTGACAGATGTGAACGAGTGCACCACTGAGAACGGTGGCTGTCATGACCAGTGCTGTAACACCATCGGCAGCTACCACTGCAAATGTCCAGCTGGCCAGAAGCTGGAGGACGATGGAAAATCATGTAGAGGTAATGTTTTGTACTGTGTCTCACTGCTATTACGAACTCAGAGAAGACATTGGAAAGGAAAAGGAAATATTAGCTTTTATCTGGAGCCAGCTGAAGAGCATATCCTCTGAGTTGTCAAGAGTGCAGATCTTCTCATGTCTGGATTATGAAGATGTAACTGTAAGAACACTTCAAAGGGTTGTGGTTTTGTTTTCTTTTTTATTTAAAAATGTTATCCCTTAACCTGGATTGCCTGTGCCATGTTCTGATTATGGAATTTCCATCATCGATTTAAAAAAACTGAAGGAAGCGTATATTTTTGATAACGTTTCGTCTGTCTCTAAAACAAAATGGGTTCTTATCAGAAGACTCACATACATTTTTGCATTTCAGTCGCAATTCCACAGCTAAAGATTAACTGACTAAAAAAGGATTTAAAAACCACATGCTACGTAAACGCATTTGTCTTCTTCCTACGGGAAATATAAGTCTAGTTGGTGCGTTATGGGGTAAAATTTGTTCTGATGCAAAAGCTTGTCATTGTGTAGAAGCAAAACGTCACAAAGCTTATGTTAGAACGTATCATGAATTATGGTTAGACTTCTTAAAGATACACTGGTAAATGTAGAGCGGGTGTAAACAAGCCCATCTCTTCTGTTGACCTAGAGTCACTATGGTTTTTTGCATCGTGGGATGTAAAAGGTAGAGGAGATCAGGTGTAAAGTAGCCAAGGTGTACTGCATTGCAGGCCAGAGCAGTTCCTTCCTGAACCCTCCACCGCCACAGGTAATGAGTGTTCACTGCCGTACGATCTCGTGTGCACGGGCTGTGTGCCTGCATTGCACCCTCGACTGGGTTTCATTGCTGCAGTAAGTATATTGCTGATGTTTTTTGTTATCTCAAGATGAAAGGTGCTAGGTAGGTTTTCATGAACTGTATTATGATCTTTTCACAAGAAACAATCTCTGGTTTTTCCTGTTGCCTAGTATCTCACTAATTCCATTCTTCTGGAAATTAATTTTACCGCTGTCCTTCAACTCCTTTCTTAAGCTTTGTATGAAGCAATGTATTTCTTAGCTGTGGTCATATTCTTTATCCTAACTATAGAATTTATTTGGCTGCCTCCTTTTATTTTTCTCTTTTTTTTTTTTTTTTTTTTCTTTCACTAGAAGATGGTAGAATTATTTTCCACAGCAAGCTATCATTTGATATCCAACTTGACAGTGTAAATTAGCTCTACATGGTTATTTTGGTTTGATTGAAGTTTTTCATTATGGTCGTCTATGCTCTCATTTTGGCTTTTTAAGAGCTCAAACCAGAAATACTGTGTGTGATTCACAGATCCCTGCCACTTCACCTCAGCCTTATCTTACCTTTTTTGGGGGCTAGCTGGTGGTGTGCCTAGGAACCAGTGTATGGGTCTGGATGTTGATGGCTACTTGCTGCTTTCAGATTTGCGTAAAAGTTGTCTAAAAACCTAAGTTTTAGAAAGCAAGGGTCATTGTAATCTGAAATTGCTTAGCATGCAAGAGTCCTGTTTCCTTTAAAATAGTTTTGTGTTAGTAAGTGTGGTTAAATTGTTGTTCCTTCTTAAAATATACTTTAAATTCTAGTATTTTGACATTCTTTAAAAGCTCAAATAGAGCTTAAGATATTTGATTCCTGTACCATATACTACCTAACCAGGAATTACAGAATGTATTATTAGCCATTTTGCAGCTGCTTTTTGAAATCTTCAGAGAAAAATGGAAAGGTACAATAAACTGGGAACGCACAAGTCATGGAAGAAAGTGAACGTAGTGGTGACACTGGTGACACCTCGACTTTGGACATGATAATGGTGCTGAGCATATGACTGTCCTGACTTGCAAGAAGGCCAACTTCAGCCAGATTCTAGCTATGAAATATTACAATATTGAGTAACTTAGTGGTTGGTTACTATGTGAGGGAAAAGTGAGCTTCCAAACAGAACTGCCTGTGCTGCTGGAAGGTGCCAGTCTTCCAGGGCATGACGCTGAATTGGTGTTTTATTGATGGCTCTGCGTTGCTCAAAGGAGTCGTTTTGCAGACAAGAGTAAAACAGCTTCTCCTTCAGGTTAGCCAGCGGTTTTGCAGGAATAAAGCTTATAGCTGTTCTGGGTAGTTACACTCGTTCGTTCTTTATAGCATCATTGTGCTTTATGTTACCCCTTAGTCTAAACCAGAGCGTTCTCCCATTATCTGTCTCGTGGTTGGTTTTATTTCACTGGTGACTGAAATGATCAACTGATGTACAGAGTTTTGGGTTTTTTTTTTTTTTTTTTATTAGCTGAGGTACAAATAAGGTGTATCATTAGAAAAGCACCGTGGAAACAGTACAGATTTTATTCAGTAAGTCGTTATTAGGGCAAAGATTGATCTTGTTTTTCAGAAACAAAATAAAACATCCTTCTGACAAAAACAAAAGATGTCAGGAAATAACAGTATTTTTTTTAAATATACCTTTATCCATTTGTAACTGTTTAATGCTAGGGAAGGAAAAGAGGATAAAAATTCACTAATCCAACAAGATAATGAAGTGTGCTGCTGATTTGATCAATAGCAGCTGGGGGGTTTGTGTGCACTTTTAGGAGACCTGACAGCCTGAATTTCACAGCTGAGCTGAGGATGCTCAGCATCTCTGTCGTCGAGGGTGGCAAAGGTGTGTGGAAGACAAGGCTCCATGAATATGAACAAGACAACAGCGTAAAACAGGCAAGATAATCTTAAAATACGTTATTGCTGTCAGCGTTGACTAAACTTTCTCTTTTTTGGGTGGTTCTGTGGCACAGCCCAGGAGACCCCGTGCTGTGGGCTCTGTTCTGCTTCCAAGGCCTGTAAGGATCTTTTCTAACTGGGGGCTCTGGCAGTGGGAGATATCCTTTGGAGTTACGTGGTATTTGAAGTCTCGCTGCACTTTCTTAAGGGATACTTACATCAAGAAGCGAGTTGTAGTGAGGTGAAGTGCATCTGTAGAGAAATGCCAGCAAGAGCAGTGAACTGATTAGCCTTTCAAAACTAATTATCTACATGTTGTACTGCAGTTTTTACTCTCCAGTGTTCCTGGACAGAACTTCAGTTCTCTTATCTGACAGAGAAATATTCTCTGGCAGACAGCCGTGGAGGCATTACAGCTTTTGACATAAAGCTCACGCTCACCTCTCACTCTTTGTGTGTCTGATAGAAATTAGTCATGAGAAGGCATTTGGATTTAAATCACTGCACAAATAATGCAACAAATTAATATTTGACACTTATTAGTATATGACTGTCGGCCTGATTCTATGCCCTGTGCATCTGTACTGGCGTTCAGTGTTTCTGGTTAGTGTCCGTGGGTGGGTTTGCCTAGAAAGCTTTATTTTGGAGGAAATGTGTGTGTATGCGCACATCAGCTTTACCTTGCTGCTGTACCTCCTTACTTGCGAAGCAGAGGTACCGCTGCCTTCTTACGTGGTACTCTGCGAGATGTACAGATATTCTCATTTTATATTTTATACCAATGCAAAACAGTTCTACTCAAACGTCACAGAAAGTAAAAATGATACTTCCCAACATAAATACCATTTAAAAACTCAATTATTGGCACAAGTCCAGATCCGTAAGGGATGCTGAGGCTACAGCTCCAAAAGTGTGTTTCCACACATGAATAACCTCCAGAAGTCAAGTTAAAAAAAAAAGGTCGGGACCTTATGTTAACCTTCTTTGGTAAACCATCATTTCTTATTTATATTCTTGTGCTCTCACCTGTCAAGGCAACCGAAGGAAGTTAGAGACAAGTGAAGTCCTGTGATCAGCCGTTGATGAAAAGCAGCTTTGATTTTACTGATTGGAGTAAGACTGCAATCCCCACAACAGATGAAATCCCGCGGGTTTCAGTCAAACTGCGGAGCCCTGGCAGGTCTCCTGACCTTTGCCAGAGGGAATTTCAGAGCAGCTGTCTCCAGAGCCAGTGTGTGACTTCGCAAGGCCACCGCTGTTTACCCCGGTGATGTAGCAGTCACTGGTGTCACTGGTTTAGGCTGATACCAACTCGATTGGAACTCTCCAGACACTGTTGGTTGCCATGGAAGAGTTAATAGCTGGAAATACTGAAGGATTTGTCTGAGAGGAAGAAAGTATTTATTAACATGGCCTCAGCATTTATTTAGCCTGTAAAATTTGAGGTGTCAGTTGTAACTTATTCTTGTCAAATTCTGTGGTTTTTGCCACAGACATGCTAATTCTACATTTGAGCTGTTTTTCCTGCCCAGCAAATCAATGCGTCAGACTGCTTCTGTGTCCAATGAAAAACTGAAGAACTTAATGCCAAGAAAGTTCAGGGTTTTTTTAATTTTTTTTTTTTAATAGAAGAGAAGAAATTAGTCCATTGGAGAAATTTGGAATGCTTTTGCATTGTCTCATCTGAGAAAGTTGCATTTTCACTCATAACACAGAGGTAGTTATTTTCAGGAACCCATCAATAGAAGAAGAATAAGGAAAATAAATTGTGTTTTACAAGAAGAAAAATATACCAGTTCTGATCACACGTGCAACAAGTGCCACTCCACATAGACTCAGATCTTTGAGCAATCGAGTAAAGGCGTTCCTAGATGAGGTGAAGCCACCCAGCCTTGTTCATCTTTCTCTATGTCAAGACGTTGTCTTAAGAGATGGAAATAAAACCAGTTGCAGGAATTGTATCACGATTATTTAATTATTTGTAACTGAATTACTATGCCCACTTACTGTCCACCTCAGAGAATGAGGGAAACGGACAACTCCATCTTGTGACCGTAACAGACCCTGGGTGAACGATCTCAATAACTAAGATATTTTAACGTATTGCTTTTGTACAATGATTCAAAAAGGAAGAGAAAGAGAACAGGCAAAAGGAAAAAAATTGTGTGAGAAATAAGGACAAAACCTAATTTCTGGTATTTCCAAACCTGTCGTTAGGTAACCTGGGGCTGCAACGTGGGTTCTCACAGCTGAGTCAGAAAACTCCAAGTATTTAAGTTTAAAAATATAAAAAAAACCATGAAGTACTCTGTCAGAGGCTGAAGAATAGATGTTTTCTTCTCCATTAGTTTGGAGTAGTACATCCAGAAGACTGGCAGATGTCTGATCATTTGAAGTGAGTTTAACAAGGAGCAATAGCTGTTTTTACATTTAAATATTGTTTACTTACGGTTGCTCCTAACTGCCGAATCAGTATCTTTGCTCACAAATAAAATAATTACTACTTTTGATTTCAGATCCCGGCTGATAAAAATCAAGGGTTCCCTTACTCCAATATATGAAGGGAAATACATTAACTCAGACTAAGGATTAATTGTGTGTTTTAAACGCTAGCATGATGCAGCCAGACTTCCACGGCTTTCTGGAGGAGAACTGCGTGAGGTTTGTGCATGGCTGCAGAGAAGATCCGGGCAGAAACTACCCTAAGACAGCTCATAGCTGAGTTTGCAAACCTCAGAAACCTTTTACGCGCTCCCACGCTGCGTTCGGAGCCAGCTGGGGTCAGTAGACAGGAGAAGCTGTTGCACGCTCCTACGCAAGTGGTGTCATCTTTCTGCAACTCTCTCTTTGTGCAGCGAAACATGCTCAAAGTGGTAGAACTTACAAGAGATTCATAGTAAGGGTAATGCTAACTGTAAGTTGTTGAATTTTTTTAAATGGATTCCCTGAATCCTGATTTAATGGCAAGCCCAAGGCGGGCAGGTGCCTGAGTGACACTTCGCTGGGCTCATTTCAGGCTCGCAGTGGGTTGGGTTGGGTTGGTTTGGTCAGTCCCCTCTCATTTTGTGCACCCTCCCAAGCCTAATCTGCTCAATTACGCGCTGGGGACATGCGGACCCTTTCAGTCTTATTAAAATGGGTCATGTAGTGAATTCAGCAAAATCGGAGTCATTTGGGGTCTGACCTGTTCCCTTCAGTCAGGGAAGGGGTAAGCACATCGCTCAGACCAGAACAGACACTGCCAGCCTATTTTTTGAGCTCTTATATAGCAGTCTTAGCCAAGAAGAGCATACTATGCTCTGATAATCGATTAATTTTTGAATTTTAATTGCACTTGTTTAGATTTTTCCTAATTCATGCTTGTCTACTGCTGAAGCCCCTGCTCCCCTCTTTACACACCGAACAAAGATGGCGGTGAACTACGCCACAAAATTCCTCACCTCTGATATCCCTCAGGGCAGGTGAACTAACAGTTGTGACGGCTTCCTCCAAAGTGAACGTTGCCATTGAAGAGTGAGCTCGTTTACCCTGGATGCATGTTTTTATGGACTAGAGCAGAGGACAGGCACAGTCAGTTCTCAGTCATTTTTAAAAGCAGAAGTTTTCTGCAGAGCAGTTGGGTAGGAATGACTGGTATCAGGAGCGATATCCCAATCCCAGGTTCCAAAACAACAGTTGGAGTCCTACCTGTGTTAGCAACCTTGGCTCTCTGGGCAGGATGAGGCCACTTAGATTTCAATAATTTGGTGATTATTTCAAGATAATCTTGGTACATCTCTCTTTTTCTGTGGAGGAAAAAATATCTTTCTCATGGAGGTTTTTTTTTTTTTGATGTACAGATTTTTCTCTTTGAATGTTTAATTCAACTGCAGCATTTTAACAGCAACCTTTTGCATAAAAACCCTGTGTAACTGATAGTTTAATTTTTGGGTTATGTAAGGATTACAGAGGGTTGGGTATAGCACACTGTATCAACGTGTCACACATTTCTTGCAGCACATCTTCTGCTGTGTTCCAAAGCAGCGTGTTTTTTAAAAAGCATGGTATTATTCATAAACCACAGAAAACTGGCACCCCGTTCTGCATTTCAGTTACCAGATGAATTGCTGATCACTCATCTGCCACAGACTGAAAGGGAAGACTTGTTTCTCGATCTCACGGGCCTCCCAGGTGACAACAAACGAGGAGTCCCATCTCTACAGCGTCTGCTGGCCTAGTCCGTACGGCGCCCGAAGGCTCTCCGTGCATCACAGCTGGTTACAGACTCAGCTCATGGGCTGCTTCCCCAAGGCTTCCAGCTCCTGTGGCTTCCTCCAGGATCTGAAAAGCCTCACGTGGACTCTACCAGCTGGAAGGAGATACTCAGTGAGAACCAGAACTTGCTGTTATCTTTGGAAAGGAGTGGTTGTGTAAAGCGCGGGGTGGGGAGGACGGTCATCTTCATGGTTTCTCTGCGCATGACTCCAGCTCTTGCAATTGAGTTTGTGGAGAAAGTTGGGTGTGAGCAGACACACTGGCCTGAGAAGTTTTCTTTGTCCAAACTGCTTGATGCATAAAGTTTTATTGATCACCTTTTGATGATGAGAACATTTCAGGTTTGGAAAGATTATAGTATTTGCTACAGCAGTCAGGGATTTAATGTGGTTTAATTAATGCAAGAGCTTTGAATAGCTGGATGAAAAGCACTGTATAACTGTATGAAAGGACTATTATTGCCCAGACAAAATATAATATTTAGGAATAATATGACAAAAATGATAGACTGCAGTACAAATATGTTTTGAGATATTTCTAGGGCTCTGATTAGTTTATATCAGCTAGTTTCTAGCATTTATGACTACCTCTGAAAGGCAGGTTATGGAGAATGCTAACATTCCACTGGGCTGATTGACAATAATTAGTTTATTCTTTTCCTTTCCTTAGGCAAGGAGAGAAGCGTGGCATTGTTGCAGCTGACTAATGTGAATTAAAAGCTAGGTAATCTCTTCCGCAATTACAGAGATACAATGATTGCCATTGTCAGAGAAGAAAATACGGTCGTACTCTTAGGAATCATTGTGTAGGAAGATCTTTGCAAGCCTGAAATTGAAGCTCTGGTCATGGTCTCCAAAATTATGGTTAGTAGTAATTTTATGCAGAAGCAAGACTTTTGAATACTTAAATTATAGCTTGTTTGTTGCAAGGCATTTACCAGCAAATATAAGCATCTTATAAACAGCACATGAATCATCTCGGTGTTCATTTTGAGCACATCGAAAATGTAAATTGCAACTGAATTATTCTTGTGTAAAGAGCCAAGGCTTAGAAACCTTCAATTCGTACTTTAAATGGAAATTATGAGAGGAAAAATGTGCGCATTTGCCTTTCAGTGGAGAGTATTGTGCAGGGTAACAACTGCTTTTTCTAAAGCTTTGCCTGCAGGCTACGTAAACAAGGACTAAGGCAGATAGAGAGGTAGGAAGAAGTACAAATCTGGGGTGGTGTTTATGTTATATTAGAAGCATTTAATACCAATCTTCACTGGGACAACTAATAGAAATCCCATTTTTAATTGAAAAGCCGATGGATTTTACGAGCCATCTGATATATCCTTAAAAAGCTTTAAAAGAATCTGTGGTAAAATCTAAACCAAACAGAAATCTGTGAGCTTCTCTGTTCAAAGCTTTGGCCCAAAGGACGCGATCCAGACATGACCATCAGCAAGACAGCAACTGCTGGAAGGGCTACGGCTCGTTATTTAAAGATCAGTGGTTTGATCAACATGGTATTGGATTACTCAAACTTCAATTACACGAGTACCTAAGGGCTTTAACTGGGATTTATTAGAAGATCAACTTGAAATAAACCTGCTGCTGTTGCGTACCACATCTTTGAAAGACCCACCTGAGAACCTCGTTAACAGTTCCTGTCCCAAAAGAGATCCAGTGTCAGCCAAGGAGTTCAAAATCACCTAATAAAAATGGAGCAATCAAGTGATTGAATTGATGTCATTTTTAATCTCAGGGAGAAAGAAAAAACAAAAAAACCAAGCCCAGGAATCTTCTGTGCTTGGTGCCATTGTTCATTAGGATTCAGCTCTGGAAGTCGGTGTGGACAGGTTTGGAATGTGTCAATGCCACTTCTCTCTCCTTATGGATGAATTTCTGCGGCGCCATGACTAATATATGTCACAAGGAAGCAGAGCTAGAAAGCCTGTGTAATGTGCTGTCTTTTGCTCGCGGGCGAGTTCTGTTTCGGATCAGCCTGGAGCTGCCGTAGCTCCGGTGGGGGATCCATGCCTGTGGAGGGTTCTTGAGGAGGCACCATGCGAACTAAAGGCTGTAGAGAAATTGAGTGGATCATGCCGTGGTCTCCTCTAGGTGAGCAGTGCCAGCGTTGCACACATTTAACGTGTTGAACAATACAGTTCTGACTGACAATTGCTCTTCCCAAGCCATTTATTACCAATGTTGGCTTATGTTCCAGTCAGCTTGCGAGAGGAGTCTATCGATGTGATGTCTTAAAGCTTTTTACCCAAGCAGGACATTTGTCACAAACAGCATTCCTGTTTCTGACCAGCAGAAACAGGAATATGTTGTAAGCTGGAAACACCAGATCAAGAAGGTATTTGCATGATTATCGTTTTCTTTTGCATATTTTGCCTACTGTGTGTGGAAAAGACATTTCTCTGTGCATCCCGTAGTAAAGACTGAGCTCAGCAAGTGGGCATTAATACTGCTGCTAACAAAAACCAGATGTTCTCCTCAGATCAGTCATTTCTCTCTTTTTATTCCGTAACGGTTTTTTTCAAACTGTCGTATCCTGCCGAGAGGAGTTGCTGATGGCCCAATGTGTAAACCTCCTTAGTACGTTGCAGATCTGAATCCGCGCGAGGCATTTGGGCTGTGTCATGCTGGTGCTTATTAAGTACATCTCCTCGTAGAGATCCTTTCCCCCTTTGCCACCCTTCTCCTCCCAGCATGGCCTAACTGAATTGTGCTGAGGAGCTGCGTTTAAAAATTGATAGCCCCCTAACAAATTTTCCTTCTGCTGTTCTGTCCCGCATCAGGAAAACTTGCCAGAGTGTTGCAGTGGAGCTGCTGATGCCAGTGATCTCAAAGCCTCTTTCCTAAGCAGAAATTGCATAAAACTTTAATTATTGTGTTTCAGCCCACACCGCTGCGGTGCGCAGGCAGAACATCCCCTTCCAGCTTCACCGCTTACAGTCGGTACATTCACTTCTGTTCTGCAGGAAACGGTAAAATTAGTGGGGCTGTTTTCTTCGGCATATAAACACTTTTAAAGATCATAAGTTACACGTTTGTCTGGATTGTCATTCTTCAGCTTGTGCTTCCTTGTTATTTCATGTGGTCACTCACTTATCCTGGCTCAGGTTTTCCACTGAGAGTCTGTGTCCGTCTGTGTGGGTTCCGTATTGATGTGAGCTGGAGTCCTCGAGGGGTACAGTTGCCAAAATCTCTGTTAGCATAACCCCACTGCGGAGGCTGGTAACCCCATCAGGCTTCCTTTTTGGCTTTGCTTTGCTGAGATGCTGTGTACTACTCCAGGATTTGGAAATGGATTGTTCTTTTTTGTTTTAAAGGCTAAGAGTGGAGAGGAATGTACAGATTTGCTTTGTGAAAGGATGGGGAAAAGTATTTCCTCATGGCTGTGTGAAAATGTCACGGTGTTGTCTGAGATCGGTCTGTGAAACTGTAATATTCCTTACTTTAATTCTGTACCCTGATTTTCTTGCAAATTATCCGGTCCAAATAATTGCTTAAAACTCATATATATGTCTGTGTGTGTTACATTTAATGAAGAATGCCTTGAAACTGTAATTAGGGCTGCTTGACTCCAAAGCAGTTTACGTATCACAGGCTTACACAGCTATCAAACAGATGCTTCTCCTTTTTTTTTCCTTCAACTGACATTTTCATTTTCTCTGCATATTTTGAGGACTGAGCAGTGATGTGTTTTGACTCCCGAGGCTACAGACGGTACCAAAATGAGGATTAGAAATGAAGCTTTACCTGTCAATTAAGTTGTTAAGCTTGTCCTCCACAGCGTCTACGCTTTGAAATGGCCTGTTTATTGAATTTGAAATAGTTTTCATTCTTGACCTTGTTTAAATTGAATGGACAGTTCTAATTATGATCTTCGGAGTTTTCAACGGCAGCATATGGTTTGCATATAGAGTTGTGGACGAGGGGCTCTTGTCTGTTGAGCTGAACCACCGTTAAGTATCTCAGGAGAGCCTGGCATGTCAGACAGTAAAAGTGAGCAGAAACTGGTGGTACAGATATTGGCCATTGTCTTTTCACATCACCCTGTCCAGGGACAAGTCCAGCTCTTGAGGGACATCTGAGAAACAACTGTGATTGTTCCTCAGCAGCAACTGGATCCAACAAGTTACCGCTTCCAATGGTTGCGTTGTGCCAGTCTTTGCATGAAAGCAATATTAAAAAAAACCCCAAGTCTTAGAGCATCTTCTTCCCTTCCTCCCCTGTCCCAACGATGATTTCATATTACCAAGTTCTTTAGCAAATCCATGTCATTCCTTCAGATCATCTGTGGACCCCACTAACAAGGTTGTGTGATGTCTTACAGCAATTTATTCCTGTATTTTATTCTCCAGGAAGGCCAGTGATGAACTGGGAAATTAAATCCAGGTCTTTAAGACCTGATCGGGTGGATTGTCCTTTTCAGTGCTTGTCGATGTCTTCTCCCCAAAAGGGAGTGCTGCCACTGAGCCCGTCCGCTGCGGCTGTAGGGCTGCTAGCACCAGGCACGCGTGCTGCCTTTCCCTCCCAAAAAGCCAGATCTTAGAGATGCCTCTGTCCTCTCCTCTCCTTGAAAACAGTCATGAAGAAATGCCTCTCCTTTCACATCCTGGGCATGAATATTTATTCCCTAACACACACAGTCCCATGGATCACTAAGCTGTTCAGCATTTCACAGCGCCGTGCTCCCTGTCCTTTGGTGTTCTTGGTACAAAGACAGATAAACCAGGGGTGTGAGAGAGAGGAAACCTCCCTAGGCCCAGGCAGAAGTCATTGAAGCTACCTGGAAAAACATCTGAAACCTGAGGCAAAGTACCAACTACCGGGCAGAAAATTCCTCTCTCCAACGTGACTGAACCACCGGGGAGCTCTGCAGGAAGGTGATGGGCTGAAAGAGAGTGAATCTGGTACAAAAAGCTTTGGGTTTTTAATGCCATCGAATTTTGGGGTAAGGTAAATAATCGGATAATTTGGAAAGCCTGTTTCTGTGCACGGCTAATTGGATAGCCCTGCCGAAATGGGTGCTGGTTAAAGCTGCTTTGTCCTTAATCCTGGGCAAAGAAGCGTAGTGGAAAACTCACTGCTCTAACAAGGGTCCTCTTTCACTGGGGAGTCGGTTCGCAGGGACTAAATTGGATAAGGAATCTCTTAACCATGCCTTTTAACCAATCTCTTATCAAATGTGACATGCTCCTTTCAGTACGGCGTGCTGAAGCTCTTCCGTTAATTAATTTTGTTGTAGCAGGCTTGCCTCAGACACCTGTGACTTTCCTGAAATTTCAGTAAGCTTCAGCAGCGACTGGAGCTAACCTGGCTGGCTTTGAACCGCAGCGGACAATGGATGCTCAGATAATTCATCGGAGGGGCCAGAAAAGGGCAGAAACAACTAGCTGAGGGGCAAAAATAAAAGCCTCGGAGCGCTAACCGTTCAAAATGACCCAGCTGGTTCTGCGGGAGCGCGTTCCCTATGCTGAAAGCTATTTCACTGAGGGGTTTTAACATCAGGTTCTAGTAGACCACTCAAAAGAGTTGTAGCATATTTGTTGTTTTTTTTTTTTTTTGTGAAGCATAAAAAAAAGCCCTAGACTAGGGATTTTGCAATTTAAAATCTCACAGCTCTCAGAAACAGCTCTTATCCCTCTTTGCTCAGTTTGGTTCAATGAAACAGAAGTATATTCTCTATTAAAATAAAACGAAATTCCGCTTTTTCTTGTTGAATTTTAGGCTTTGTTTTTGGCCAGACTTTAAATTTGTGTTTTTCTTCCTACAGTCAATACTAATGTCAAACTTCCTTCACTGTGGAAAAACTGGACAGATATTTTTCTAGCAACAGGAGCTTCAAAACTCCTGCAATCAAACTTTCAAACCCTGAAAACCACTTTAGTGTGAGTAAATCAGGACAGATCATTTAAAAAACTTCTGCTGCAAGGGCAAACGATGTCGTGCTTAATAGTGGGTACATTTGTGCGTGGGTTCACACTGGTTGTCAAATTACGGACATTTTCAAACTCAAGACTTGGGAATCCCATGTGAGACAGCAAGGAAGCTGTGAGCTGAATCTGTCCTAAATGTATCCACTTATAGCAACAGAGGTTCAGATTTTCACTTTTATAAAAATAATTTCTGCCTTTTGTGATCAGCTTATGAATGACTGGGAACCAAGCCTGTTTCTTTTCTTTCCCTTAAGTTTATAAATTATTTAATTTAGAAACGCACTAAATTAATGTGTAAGATCCGCCATGTAAATTAGTGGGGAAAGAGCATATGATATTTTCACTGCGTAGCTTGTGTGAGGTTTACGCATCCTTTGGAACATATAAAGGAGGCTAATCGCAGTGCTGTTACAAATGACAGAAGGGAAAGCACTGTCATACATCTTTGTTGATTTTCAGTATCGTGTTAAATAGCAAACAATAAGGGTGTTTTCGTGTCAGAGGCGCTAAATGATCTGCAGCTGAAGAGACTTGACTTGAAGAGTCAGAGCAAGGGAGGGGTAAGCCAGATTTTTGTTAAATTATTTCCAAAGAAATGTTTGAGTTGAACAGTTTATCCCCTTGTGATAATTTTAAGTATAGACGCTTGAAATTTCTCGTTGCGGTTCTTTACGTAAGATCCAATCTTCTTTCCCAGTTTCTCTGTCACCATTGGTACTGCCTGATCCTTGCAATGTTGTGTGGACCGACAGCCCACAGAGCTCCCAAAGTAAAGGAGAAACAAAAGCCTGGTTTTACTGAAATTTAAGATAATGCTGCAAAGGATAGACCGTACTTCCTCCTTCTGGTCGTGATTTTTCATAAATAATTACTCTAATTGTTTTTAATTGTAATCTGACTTTAAAACTGTCCTCTAAGTAAATGCTGGTAGGGTTTTGTGTTTCCCTGCTTCTGTGGTTGCATCCTTTCTGCGGTGAGCTGGGCAGGTTGCGGTGACTGGAAAATGGGAACGTGTGTGTGTCACTCATTCCAGTTCTGTGTGGTATTTCTTAGGCATCTGGTAAAACGGGTGTAGTTACGCTTCTGGGACAGTCATCTGGGCCAGTGTTTGTGGAGTGGGTGATGCTCACAGCTGTTTGCTCGCTGCCTCTCCTCCTAGTGTTCTTTATTTGCCAAAGTAAAGAGTTTTTGCCAAAACTGAAAACTGACCCTCAAATGATGAGGTCTGTACTGTCCAGTTCTGGTTTTTCCCCAGCAGTGCCTGGGCACTGTGAAGAGGTCATTGCAGACCGACGGGAGAGCAGACGAGGCACTAATTGTGGGAGTAGTCACTGCAGAAATTGCTAGACAGATTCCTTGGGGGGAAAAAAAAATATTTAAAAGCAAAAAGGACTTGGGATTGCATGAAGTGCCTCTCCAGGGGTTAAAATGGGCAAACATTTCCGAGTCCCTTTGGAGGCTCACAGCCATTCAGGTATTTTTTCTATGCAGATTTAAGGATGTACCTGGTTTGCGGTATAAGCACGAGTGCCTTTCCTCTTTTGGAGTTTAGTTTTGCATATTGTTTAGATTCTTAATGGTCTAAAGAACCGAGCTGTTTGTTAGTAAGGAATTGATCTGGCAGCATCTTGCCTTATTTTTTCTCTCTGAAAACGTGATTGCAGGTTCACTAATTATCTGTGTTTAGCACTGCTGTCAGTTTATTTGTAAGGAACTGATTGATCATAGCCATTCCTAAACATTTTAGTAATGATTTGAGAAAAGCCACTGATGTGATGACCCTGAATTCCAAACAATCACACAGCTCTGTATTTAAACAGATTTTGGGCAGGAATATTGCACTGTTGCCAACATGTCTCATCAAATCAATTGGAGACAAACTTCCTTGAAGATTGGCAGAGCCCCAATTCAGGAGTATAGAGGACTTCAAAATCTGTAACTCCATCAGTAGGATCTGCCCTCGGAAAGGGCACGGCGCTGGCAGAGGGTTGTGTATTTGTAGGCTACATCCTCTTTTCCCGTGTTTGGGACTTGAGATGTGCATCCTTTGGTCAGTGTGCAGTCACGATGCACAGAGCTCAGAAGCATGAAGAGCTGAAAAAGGTGCACGTGATGATGCCTGAAATCTTGGAAACGCATAGGATTGACTTTTGGCTTGTATACTGACCATAAGGTTCTTCCTGCCAGCTTGTTCCTGATGAAAAGTGGGTGACTGGGGACCCAATCCCTGTGTATCCTGGGTGCGTGGTGTGGCATGTGCCATGTATGGACGGCATGCAGAGCAGGGATGCTTTCATCGGAGAATCCCACTAAAATGAATCTCTGTTGAAATCTTCTGTAGGTAAAGAGGAGGATATTCATATATTGACTCGGTTCTATTCACCCAGCAGTATAATCCCCTTCTCAAGGTAGCCTTGGGACACCACACCGTTCTTATTTCTCTTCTCGCCCCTCGTCTCAGCAGATTACTCTCCCCTGTTTTGTGGACGTGCAGTTGCTTTCATCACAGTCTGACTTGCGATAGGCAAGCCATAAATGGCTTGAAATTCGGGTTATTCTGATAAGCATCCTAAATTGTAACTACAGAAAGTTGAGCACGTAGGTGTTTTAGTTTGATCTGCAGTGGAAACTAATCCAGATTTAATTAAGGTGTATTGTTAAAAGGATACATTCTTCCATAATCCCATAATATTCTAGAATTACATTATAGTGGCTGTATATGTCTAGAATATTTTTTATATTTTTATAACTTCATAATTCTAGAATAATTTTATATTTCTATAGTTACTCTCATGTAGAAAAATAAGTGGCTACTTCTGTACCTATAACAGCATGAACGGTTGTTTTCCTAATGTATATATCCTTTGCTAGTATAGCAATTTAAATATAAAAGTCTGAGTAGGTTAGACTTGTAAGACGTTCAAGCGCCGTGCAAGCACTTAGATTAGTGTCTACTTTGCAGGCTGCTCCCCAGACAAAATAATTAAGGCATTTTTCTCCTGTAACTGGGGGCAAAGGTGTTTCCTGGCCTTGAAATGTAGGAGACGTTGAAAGGCAACTGTGCATTGTGTTTTTCTTGATTATATCTGTAGTATGTGAAGAAATCTTTCAACATATAATCCTTAAAATACCAATTTTGCAGAGAAAACCTGAGACTAGAAGGGTTCGTCTGTCCTCAACTTGTGGCTCCCATGCCGTCCTGGGAAGATGGTCGTGGAGTTGCGTTACAGGCTCCTTGGTCTCGCCTCTCTTTTTCCCCCGCTTGCTGTAGGGAGACATATATACAAGCATTTTAAGGTCTTTTATCTTTTCATTTAGCTTTTCAGTTGGCTTTCAGAAATATAATTGCCTTACGGCCTTTTGGGATGTGCCAGCACGAGGGAAACGCCATTGAGAGAAGAGCCGGAGCTCCCCATAAACCAAGTCACATCTTTAAATGCTCAAATAGGGACTAACAAACAGAGCTAACTCCAAGTTGTTGTTTTTATTAGCTGGGCTATTTTTTCTCCTTTGTAAGTGCTGATATCCTAGCTTAAAACTGCATTTGGTATATTAGAGAAGTTCTGCAGCTGATTGTGCCCTATAAAATTAATATACTGATGCTCCCAGTATTTGACTTTATTGAGGTATAAATACTAGAATGCAGTGTACTGTATAGTTCAGCTGCTTCCTTGTTAGATTTTTCTGAGCCTTTTTGCTTATTTTGTTTCTGTGATACTCAAGACAAATAGTTTCCTGGTTTTGATTTCATCCTGGCATTTTTCAGCTGGCTATTTCTTAACAGTAGAGCATTCAACAAGATGAATAACATTTTCTGTTTACTGTTTACATTTAAAAAGTAAAACTTCTGTTTAAAAAAAAGGATTCCAAATGTCTCCAGGCAGTAGGAAATGTATGTAGTATACAGTCTAATAAAACAGGAAATGTACCAGAAGGATTAAAAAGTGGCGCACGTTAGCAAATGGTCTGAATTTAAACACTAGTCAACACCAGGACTTCATTTTAGGTGAGTGAAAGTCACATGTGAAGTTTTAAAATTTAGCTTTATAAATGCATTTCCTTAGGACCAGGACGTTGTGCGTTTCCAAGTGATCTTTAAAACTTCCTTTTTCATTTAGTTTTGATTAGCTCTTCTAAAGCAGGAGAAACATAAAAGCACAACAAAAATGTAATCCATGAAAGCGCAATGCAAAGCAGATCTATCAACAGCAAAACTATGAAAGCCAGACTCCTTGTTCCTCAAGTGCAATATGGGAGGGGGAAAAAAACCACTTCTTTGTGTGGCTGAGTTCTGCTCCGCTGCCAGCTCCCTTCCCCACAGCAGCGATTGCAGACTTGCCTGTCCTTGCAGCCGCTCTTGTATTTCTTTAAATCCCAGTCTCCTCATCTATACCTTGGGTGGGTAGATGCCTTTGATGATTTGAGAACATCATCTGAAGAGCAATTAAATCAATGAGAGTCTTGAATGTTGGAAGGGAGGTGCTTTATAGATGCCTGTGGCAGGAGGGAGGCTTGGCTTCGGCAAGAGGAGAATGTCTTCGGCGACAGGATAATTTGGTACCAGCATCACCCCTGGCTGAGGTGGAGGGGCGTGGAGTTACCATCCCTGAGGGCTGTTAAGGAAAGGACAGACAAATTCTAGACAAACATCTACCAGGTGAAACTTTGTTAGGGAATGGACTAACTGACCCTTATTTCCATTTACTTCTGTGTTGATTTTTAAGGCAATGGTGTCAACATGCCAATCAAATGCTATTTACGGTAGCCTGGTGTTGCTGAAAAGATGCAGAAACTGCAACTTTGGGAAATTCAGTTTTGTGGATCTGTTTTAAACCTTCACCTGTTTAATTAAACTTTTCTAACCTTTTTTTGTCCATCATTGTCCATCATTTTTAGTGTTCCTAAGCTGGTTTCCCTCTTCATGTGACTGAGTGTAATCCCTTAAAATGTGAAATATGGGAAAGATACCTGCTTAGGTTTGGAAAAGGTATCATCAGGGAATTAGGTAGTTTTTCAGTGAGATCATCTGAGAATAAGATACAGGCAGTTCAGGTCAACACAAGGAAGTTGGAGGGTCAAGATTTCCAGAAAATGTGGCACGAAATCTTAATTCTTCTTAAATGGAATGTCTTAAGTTCTCTGTGTATTCAGTGGTTGAACATGTAATCTTGATTGAGAGCATGGCTCTGCTCTTGCGTGGCTTTTTTCCGTCTATGTCAGTTGTGTGCTTGTACCCTCAAGAGCCCTTGCTAAGAGGCTTAAAGACCTGATGCCAAAGGAAGCCTTCATACAGCAGATGTTTACAGAAAGCCAAGTGTTTGACCAGTGGTACCTACGAGCTCAGATGTGTTATCTCACCCTAATTCTTTCCCTGTATTTTTCTCTTGGCCCTGAGGAAACAGCCGTGTCATAGATCACTCTAATTAACGAGAGCTTCAGAGGCAGTGCCTGCAGGAACTTTGCAAAATACCATAAAACTTCCATTTTCTTCGCTCTGTTTACAGCGCAGAAGCAAAGTAAGCGAAAACCCAGTCTGGGTGTAATGGTTGCGTTATGTACGAGCTGTGCGCCGACCAGGAGAACCGGAGTATGGCTCTGCTGAGGCTGTCTGGTAACTCTCGTCCTCTTCCTTCCTTCCCCAGACGTGGACGAGTGTGCGGTGGTGAACGGTGGCTGCCAGCAAGGCTGCATCAACACGCACGGCTCCTTCCACTGCCAGTGCCGGGCGGGATACAGGCTCCATGCTGATGGGCGCACCTGCATAGGTAAGTAAATGTGAACAAGCGCTTTGCATAGTTTTTTCTCTGCTAAACTTGTCTTTGCAGAAGTGCAAAGGTTTGTAGACTTCTCCAGTCTGAGTTCTACCTAATTCCCAAAGGATGTTGGTATCCCTTCCTGTTCGAGTAGTTTGTGAGAATTCAGGTGTTTCCAAATTTGTTTGGGTTTTTTTGGTTTGTTTTTTTTTTTTTTTCAAGAACAAAGCAGTGATGGTTTCCCATGTTTCTGTGATGCAATCTTGGGAAAATTTATTTTGTTTTGCAGCAGGCATTAAAGAAATAGGGGGTCTTCGTTTCCAGTGAAAATGTTTTTCTCATTCTGAGCATTTTTTTTTTTGTGTGTGTCACATCCCCCTGCATGTTCCAGTCGTGCCCTGGGCTTCCCTGCCCTCATTACTCTTTCTCTTACTTGGTCTTTTTGCCTGTTTTTTTTCTGAAGAGGCACAAACAGCAAATAGTGAAATCTCCTGTCCGTGGGTGCTGGTCAGAACACTGCTCTTCCAACCAAGCAGTCCCAAAGTGCAGCCTTTGTCTTCAGTGATGATAAAATAAAAGCTTGTGGTTCCCCCCCTGAAGTTTGGATTTAACCTTATAGTAGGTGACCATCTCCATCAGACTGCCCAGACTGGGACCCCGTAGCCTTTCCCGGGTGACGGCATGAGCACAGGCAAGAGGATAGAATTAACTTGGTGGAGGGGTGAGATGATGAAGTAAAATCTCTGTGACTGTGCTACAGTGAGCAGAGCAGAAAATCCTCTTGGGAGGATCAAGAGCAGAGGCCAAATTGTGAATTACTAAGATACATTTGAGAGTATGGTGCTACGGGCTGGTAGCTGGAGAGGGAGCTCTGAAAGGCTAATGAAATATTTAAGTATGTGCTTGGAGGTCTTCTCTGGTGTTCAGAGAGCGCGTGAAGAGAAGCAGCCTTGCCCTTCATCTCTTCTCTTCAGCCTTGGCTGTATGTTTAGTTTTTTAGGTAAAGCTGTAATGCAGAATTGCCTGGTTTACATTTCAGTTGTTAGGCACAGTGAGCAGCACGGATGGGGTGGGGTGAAAACTCTCCTCCAAGGCATATTACATGAATGTTTAGTTTGTGCTAATCCTTTTAGCTCACGCGGGAGATGCCCATGCTTGTGAAGCTGTGAGTTTTGAGCACTCTTCCTACGATTCTGCTTGTGCTGCTGGCTGCTAATTAGGGTGTTATAGATCTGCAAAAGCTCCTTGTTGACACAGTGGTCCTGTGCCCTTTGATCCATTCCTTTATCGACATTGATCTTAAAAAGGTTGGACTGTTCCTGTACATCAGGGGTACATCTTCATCTGCTGCAGTCCTGTTTGTAACTTCTCCGTTACAACTGATAACTAATTTCCCTTGCTCAGCCAGCAAAACTCGTGCCGTACTCCTCTGTGTTACTTGGGTTGGACTCTGAGACCTGAAACGAGATGTGCTGAGTTAATTCTGAATGTTGCTGATAATAACAAAAAAAAAAAGTACTGTCCTTGTGTTGCATTTAAATCAGTACAAAGGTCAAGTTGTTGAATTCTGCAAAAAGGATTAAAACATTCTGTCATTTGGGAAGAAGAGAAGGACGTCATTTGTTTAAATTTTCAAGCCTGATTTTAGGTAACATGAGAAGAACAGTCAAGTGTGACTGGACCACATCTGCAGAATTAGTTCACTCACAGTTTGGTCATTGTCTCCGTTCTTGCACAAAGTCCCTTGGTTGTGCTTAACGTCAGCCAAATATGTCATCCGTCATTCCTGGTATTATCACAGCAATAAATTTGCTGATGCAACTGGAACACAAGACGTACCAGTGCTCAAGCTGTGGGAATAGTGGTTTTTATTTAAAGAACTTACCCTTTTAGGTTTGTTGGGTTTACCACATACAGAGACTTTGTGTTTTGGTAATTAACTGCAATTAAAAATGCTATCAAGTCTCAATCTTGTCTTAATTATGTTAGTTGGAGAAGAAATGGGTAATGAAACACTGGTGTGAGAGAAAAAACATAATGTAAAAGCAGAGTGGTTCATATTTAACTAGAAACACTAGTGTTTTTCTGTGAATTAAAAGAAAACAGAAAAATTTGTGTCTCGCTCTGATCAGATCTGACCAGGGAGGACCCAGAAGTGAAAGATGAGATGTTTGAGTTGTGTTACTCTCTGTCAAGTCTCATTTTCAGCTGTGGCGAAGGTGGAATTTTATATAAAAATGTACTAAAGTGGCTTTGCGGGGGGGAAAGAGTGAGAGGACTGAATGATAAACACAAAAAGTAGGTGTTGTGGCAATTAAGTGAATTTTACTGTGTAATATGTCAAACCTTCTGTGGACAAAGAGTAGCGAGGCTTTCTCATGGTACGAATAATCAGTGAGCTCACTTTGGACCTGTCCTAGCTATGACCATTATCAGAGAGCAAGTTTTCGTTTCACAAATATAAGTTTTCTGAAGAAGTTATTAAAAATACTTCATAAAATGGTCGGTTCTGTTTGCAGTATCTCAGAAATTATCGAGAAGGAACAGAAACAAATCCTAAGATGAGAGACAGGAGCAAGTTTCGGAGAGCTGCTATCATGATAATGGATATACACAATAGTGAGCAGAGGATATTGAGTTCTGTTTCAGCTCTTTAGACCAGACACCAAAATAAATGGTTATAATAAGCTTTCACGCATTGGAGCACAAGACGGTTACTAACTGATGAGGACAGAGAGGAGCGTTTCATCTAAACCAATAATCCAGGAGTGCTGGGATTTGGGCACTGACTGCTTGCACTGGCTGCTGGGGATGGAGAGTTTGCCTCTTCTGCTGCACCAGTTTATACCTTCAGTTTTGAGCACTCCTCATTTTTACGCTGAGGGTGGTGGAACACTGGCACAGGTTGCCCAGAGAGGTGGTGGATGCCCCATCCCTGGAAACATTCAAGGCCATGTTGGCCGGGGCTGTGAGCAACCTGATCTGGTTGGAGATGTCCCTGCTCCTTGCAGGGGGGTTGGGCTGGATGGCCTGGAAAGGTCCCTTCCCACCCAAACCATTCTATGATTCCCTGTGATCAAGAGGTAAACCCAGTAGTGGACATCGCTTGACCTAGTGCAGCTACGCAGAACATCTAGCGTTTCAAACAGGGCTTGCATTAGCAGTAATGTCTCTTCCATGGATACTTTACAGGATGTAATGATTTCTCTCACATACGAAGAATAGAAAGGGACTATGTTCTGGAAATGAGCTGTTTGTGGAAGGTTTATCTCAGCTGCAGAAATAAGAAACAAGCATCCCTTTAGACAGGCTTTTCAGATGGACCCAGGCCAGATTTCTATAATGTTAATTCTTTCCGTGTCTTTTTCTTTTTGGCAACCCTATGTTTCTGGGAGCAAAAGTGCCAAAATCCCCTGAGGGGAAGCAGATTTTGCAGCCTGGATGGCTTGGAAGTCTCCCATACATAAGGAAGTGGTTCTAGCTTCTTATAAGCTATTCAGCCTATATCTGAAGAGTCAAAAACCTGGGATAAGCTACTTTCTTGTGTGATTGCATGGAAGATTACTGAGCTTTTGTCACAGGCTCTTTCCAGCGAGTCCGGTCCGCCTACGACTTCGTCACAGTATGTTTGGGATCCTGACTAACCACTGGTGGTCCATCCCTCCACCGCTACTATGAGCCTCAAAATACGTGATTTGAAGAAATTTACCTGTTCTTTGTCATTCCTCCTGCTCTCATTAGAGAATTCTGCTCGTACTCTCTAAGGCAAACAACCTCTAAAATGGATTGGCTTGTTTCGTGGTAACTAGCTTGCGAAAATAAAATACTTTCTTCTTGAATCCTTTGCTGATCTCTGATACTTTGTGCCATGCCAGAATCCCATCTTTTTCAATGCTCCTTTTCTTTCTCAGCTTTTTGGTCCCACAGATTTTGCTCAGAATTGAATTCATTTTTAGATATCTGTGCCAGACTGAACATTCACTACAAATCAGGTAATTAGAATAAACAAAGGTAATGCTGTCCAGTTTTTTTGTTTTGTTTTGTTTTTAATGCCTTGATTATGTTAATGCAATGAATTTAACTTTGTTGAAGTTTAACCAACTAATGTCTGGAAAGCAGAAACTCGGACAGAGAACATGTTTATTGTAGTATCAGGCTGTGTTTTTTTGGATTGATATAAATTCATTGTCTTCACTGGAATTTATTCGTGTTTGAACTCCTGGAGGTGAAAGCAGAGCACAGTCTTCAGAGCCCGATTCATCTCTGGTGCCAGCTGTTATCTTTGATGTCTACTTTATGCAGAAAAGCTGTTGAGGTGTGGCTTTTTATGGAGACTTTTGCACACTAAGGCTCTTAATAGAGGAAATACCAAAGAAAATATCTCTACAAATCTATAATCTGTCTTTTTTTTTTCCCACATAAGTAAAAGTACAGTATGTCTGAATTTACTTTTCTTGTCATTTATAAGGTGGGATTTAGGGTGATGGAAAACATAGGCTTGGAGAAACTGCATGTTCTGACCCCATAGTTGCAATGTATACGTCCAACTGTGGCTTCATACTCAGTTTTTTTGTAAACATGTGAGCATTATTATAAAAAATAGTGTATATTTCTCAACCCTCAGCAGATCCTTGTCTTTCCTGCATGATGTCTCCTGCTGCTATTCCCCTTCCTGTGCTGCTGCCGTCCTCGCTCAGCGTGGCCAGGCGTCATCCCCAGCCATCCCAGCGAAGGGTCGGAGCCGGCCCGTACCGCTGTGCCTGTCAGGACTCAGCAGTGGGGCTGGTTTTCTACCAAATTTCATGAGTAAATCTTTGAAAGTGGAGGGCATGCTGGTTGCAGCCGCTCTGGAGTTAATCCTTGGCTGCCCAGCCGCCCGCAGAGCCATGCCGGGCCAGGCCGTACAGCCCCGCCGGTGCGAGCTCTCGGCACAGGAATTCACACTCCTCGCTTTTCTTCTGCTTTGCCGAAGAATTTCTCCAAAATTCTCGGTACAACAGGTTGCTTCTTATCTCCCCTTGCATCCAATTTGGCTTACGCCCAGAAAAGAAAGGGAGAAAATGCCACTTAAAAAAATAAAAACCACCAAGATGTATGTTCTGTCGCTTGAAGCCTATTTAAGGCGTTTTTCATCTTCTGAAATATTTTCCTCTTATTTGAATATTCTTTGCTGAAAAACAGCTCTTTGGATACGAACGTACAGCAGGCTTTGAGTGCGTTGGGTCTGCTGCCTCCCGTGTAGAAATCAAGCTGCTTTCAGGGTACCTGGCTGACCAGGCCAGAGGTTTGCAGAGACAGGAGGGGATCAGAAGCCAAGGTCAGGCCCCGTATGCAGCAAGGTGTCTCCTGGCCACTGTTGTGTACACGTCCGTGATAACGTAAAAAATTTGCTTGCCTTTTAGTCTTTTTAACATATACTTGACTGCACAAACTAAGGAGTTGCTAATTGGTAGCATAGGGTGAAATCCATCCTGCAGCAGCTTTTGTGGCTAATGTTTTCTTAATGCCTATTTACAGATAAATGGATTAATATTAATATTCCTAAAATAAATATCAAAGCTCTTTCCTGGCTTCATTGGGTCCAGAGTTTGTGCCTTCCGTGAAGGACCAAATAATCTTCCCAGCTACTCACAGAGAACGTAACACACCGCTGCTGTTAAAATATATATAGATGCAGTCGTGCACGCGCTCACGCTTACGTACGTACAGCACAGCAGCAGGTTCAAACCATCTATCTTATTTTTATATGCAGCGTGTGAATCGGTGTGGGTGTGTGCTAACGTATTTTGGCAGGAGAAGTGTTTCTCCAGAGGCCAAAGATACGTGTTGAACAAAAAAGAATATTAATTTGCCTGGGTGAAAAAGCATCATCTTCAGAGATGTACTAAGGAGCCTCTTGTTCCGTGTGGTTTCCTTTGTAAGCCTGACCTGAGGAGCCTGTGACTCCTGTCGTTTGTGGCTTCCTATGCATGAGGCTGAGGAGATCAGCCTGAAAGACAATTTCTTGGTTTGTTTTTTTTTTTTAAAAATCAATGGTAGCAGGGACAGGAAAAAAAGGAATGGGCAAGTGCCAGTGGGGCTGCTCTTTTTTTTTTTCCCCCTCAGTGGATTCTGGAGTGCTTTGCTGCTGTCAGATCAAAGGGTGGCTGCACTTCAGTCAGCATTGCAGCTCTTAGATCTCACCTGCCTCTCGCTGGAATCGCGGGCTTTTCCCCACGTGGGATGCTGTGTCAGACAGGCACCATGAATGCCAAGGAGAGTAATCACACAGGGGATGGGGACAGGTGCGTTGCTCAAAGCTGTTTGGCGAGATTTCCATATTTTTACTGTCATTGATGTACTTAACATAGCAAATAAGTTTCTTGGGTTGTTGACATGCGTTCCTTCAATGCTTCCTTGGCCCCAGCCATCAATTCCTGCAGCATTAACAAGGGGGGCTGCGAGCAGGAGTGCGTCCAGCTCGATGAAGACCGCTACAGGTGCCAGTGCCAGCCGGGCTACCAGCTGAAGAGGGATGCCAGGTCCTGTGAAGGTGAGTCCTGTGCTGCCTGCCTGGGGGCAGGCATTAAAGGCAATTTCAAAGACCCCAGGATGGTGCTTTGGGTTGCTGTATTCCTTCACGTTTCACCCTGCTTGCCCACAGCGGCTTTAGGAGTCACTTATTAGCAGGATTAAAATGACCCACGTTTGAGGTGTGCAGTTCATGTTGGTTCACAACTTTGAACAAGATTTTGGTTTCATAGACCTCCGGCTGTTCAGTGCGCACTGACAATGATGACATAGGTTAGGAACTTAATCGTGGTTTAATTCCAGCATTTTATTACTCATTAAGTTCTATATAGATTTGGCCTGTATACCGTGCTTTATTCTACATAAAGCCTTTTCTTTGTCTGCTTTTGGCTTATGTCACTGTTGATCACAATCTGATTCATTCGTCCTCCCCTTCGGGTTTCTAAGCACACACTCTCACAAGCAGAACAGAAATGCTACCTTTGGATTTGATTATTGTTTTTTTTTTTCTTATATATCTTAACATATTCATCAGTTTTTAAGGCACCCCTTCCCTTCCCCAACACGAGCGTGCACACATGGTACCCTTTGAATATGCCAGAGAAAGATAGGGCCAAATTTATGGATTTATTGCGCTGAAATTCCTGTCACAAAACCGTTTCCATATGGCTCCTCTTCTGCTCAGAAATTTTATATGCTGTGTATAAAGTGTAAGTAAATCCTGCTGTTCAGCTTACTTCCAGCTCATGCTGTGCGCGAAGAGCGCTTGGCCTTGGTTGGGTTTTGGCCTCCCTGAGTCCTGCCCTCCGCAGCAGCCGCAAACACTGTGCTCCAGCAAGCATCCACAGTCCGCTTGCCTCTCCTCCGTCTCTCGCGGGGTGGCCGCATTTTGTCCCTGCGATAATCAGAAAGAGTTGGAAGGAGGAGAGCGTTAGTGGGGACAGGACGTCAGAGACCTTTCTCTGCTGTTCTCCAGCCTGTTTCCAAACCTCCCGTGGCTTCTCCTCTGCCTCTAGCACTCCAAATGTCCTTGGCCAAGCCAGCTGGGCGTGCGGACCCCTGCATAAAACTTCTTGGTGGTTTTTGTGGTGGTGTGGTGGGACAGAGGTTGGATTGGCAGGGTCCGAGTGTGGCGTGGAAGTTGTCCTAGGGCTCTCATGGAGCAATTAAAACCTTTGTGTGCCACTTCACCAGCAGCTGGTTCAGCTGAGCAGCAAAACGAGCAGGCTCGATCTCTTAACTGGTGAGGCTTTGCCACCGTGCAGGCAGCTGTGTCCGTTTGCTCTCTCGCATCGAGGTGCTGATGAGGGTCAGCCACCCACCAAAGGCAGCAGTTCGTCACCAGCCAGTAGTTATGGAACAGTGGAGAAGGGGCAAGGTCAGCTTTGTCTGCGGGTGAGACCTTATCTGAGTTCACCTGTATGCCTGGTTACCTGTGTTCAGGGTGGTGTAAATCAAAATATAACAGCACAACCTGCCCAGGAGGACAGCTGTGGTCAGAGGAAGGAGAATTTGTCCTGCAAGGGGAACTCGGCTGGCAAGATGAAGACTGAGTAGGATGATTTTTTTCATAAATACCTTAGTGAATAAACACCTAGGAGAGAAAAGCGCTAGTTAAGCCAATGGACAAGATTTTTACTGGAACTAATGAGCATTAAGTGGCCGTGAATACATTTGGCTTGGTAATTAGGGATGTTTTAAGTAGAAAAGGTGGGAGGAGGTCAGCCGGACTGCTTTTAATTTCCACCCAGAAAGGATGGCTGCTGTAGCACTAGTTTGAACACAGAATCTCCAGCATCAAGAGGATGTTTTCTACAGCAAGCATAGCTGTGCTGTGGGTGTGCAGTCATGCCCACTGACTCCTTGGGAGGTCGTGCTGCACCCTGTAGCCCTGAAATTAACTTGGTAAGGCCCAGTTCTCTCTCTTTAGGTGCTCTAGAAGTCGTGGCAGATAGGACTGGAGACCCTGTTCTTTACAACCTTGCAGCAAAGGTCTGGTAGGTCCACAGCACATGCAGAGCCTACGCTCACACTTCACCAAGAACGTTGCTGCCATCCCAGAGCAATGCATCACCATGGCTTTTTCAGATGAGGTTCCTGGGTGTCCTGGGACATCTAGGAAATGAAACAGTTCCAGTTCATTTTTCTGCCATAGTGTTTATCAGCTTGGAATAGAGCTTTGTGCGATGGAGTCTGTTACCCGCTAAAGTTAGTAAGTCAAACAGTAAGAGCAAAATGTGTAGGAAAAAGAACACTAATGAGTTATTTTTAGCTTTTCCTGAAATCTGCTTTTAAGAGGAAGGAACAGATATGTCAGTGGGAAACAAGTCAGTCAGTGGTTGCCTTAAGTCCAGAAGACCTTTGATTCACAAACTTTTGTCTGAGGATTCCAAGGCTGCTACCTTTATTCAAATTACTATGTTTTACTAACATCTGCCCTACAATTTGTTGTTTACTTGTTGGCATGTCACAGAGTATTACAAGTTTTACTCTCTACTGTAACCATTCTCAAATTAAAGCTTTAGATGCTCTGAAAACCTTTATAATATGCAGGTTTAACAGATGCTGTTTGATAGTGATTTCATTTAATTTATCCAAATAGAAGAAGAATTAGCAAATAACTCAATATTCCATATTGGCAAGGAACAAGTTCTTGCTTGAAGCTAAATCCTTTGTAGAGCACAAGTTGTTGAACTGCAGAGTGAAGTTGTCAGTCTTGAAATTGTCACGTAGGATGAAGTCCTGCTGGCTGTTGGAAACCTATTTGCAACCTATTGTGTTGAAAGTCCAACAGAAAATTTAAATTCTACGTCCTTGACAGTGATTTTTTTTTTTTTTTTTTTTTTTTTTTTTTTTTTACAAATCAAACTCTCAGCCTGCAAACTTGAATGGTTGCATTCTCGAGATGCCAGGAGGTAAAAAAAAACTGGAGGGAAAAAAAAAAAAAGACCCACTCTATATTTAAATGAATTTCTGTAAAATAAAGGTCTTTCTCTCCCATTTGCTTCTCCTGCGTAGCAATAGATCTGTATGTGGTTAGCCACTGGAAGAGCAAAGCAGCAAGGTTGGAAAACATCTTCAACCCTTCCCCAGAGTTATTGAAACTCTGACGCCGGTGCCGGTGCTGTTGAAGTGATGTTGACTTTCTTCCTGGTGCCCTGATAGAAGTTGACTTGCATATAGCTTGAGATGGCCCCTGAAGGAGATGTCAGGCTGGAGGCGATTGGGGAATACTGGTCAAATGTCTCAAATTGAACAGTAATTAGTAAAACGCTGAAACGGAGTTAGAGCTCGAATTGCTTAACTTTTGAAAAGCTTTATTTGAAACTAAGCAGAACTCTAGAGGACACGTTCTTCAAAGGTATCCTCCAAATCTACCTGCATAATGTTATTCACCAACGTGTTAGCATAACTAGTACTCCACACTGAAACCTCAACGTTGTGCAGAATACCAGATTTTGGTATGAAAACTCTGGCTCTTAACCCAAATCAGACACATCCAAGCAGTCCCAATAGGTCTGTTTTTGTGTGGGCGAAATCTTTATTTGGGAAAATACATCAGTATGCTTCCAGCAGGTATGAGTTCCTGAAATAAACCTATAAAACACAGCGAAATCTTTGAGGTGGGGACTTCTGCAAGCACTTTATAAATAGTGTTTTGAAGTACTTGCCACTTAGAGCAGCTTATCCTTGAAATGGTATGTTGTTGTTCAAAAAAAGAAAAAATTCTTGATGTTACAACTCGAGTGGCGTATATTTTTAGACTGAAGGAGATCTTTTGGGGCTCTTCGGCATTTATGTCCTCTAGAGACTTGTAAATACACATTGTTCTGTGGCAAACATCACTGTTGTATGTGTTTATGGGTTCACACATGTTGGAGTGCTAATTGCTATTGTTTAGAGCAACTCGTGAAATCTACTCAGTTACAGCAAAATAAGGATAAAATGTTCTTTTCTTGTCCTGCTTCCAAGGTGTAATACAAGCCCAGTTTCCCACTATTTACAGCGTTGCTGTGAAAAATGCTGTCCAGCAAGAGAGAAAACAGCATATTGAAAACCAACAGCTTTACTATACATCAAATTCTGTCAAATATTTTATTTTTTTCAGTTTAATCTCTCACTGCTACAGCAGTCTTTGTTGTTAGTTGTAAGGATGGCAGGTAAGAGCGTTTTCAGACAAAACTGTGACCTTTAAGTTGACAGCATGCTCTAATTGGTTTCAGTGATGGACCCCTGCACAAGTGGGAACGGAGGATGCTCACAAATCTGTCAAAATGAGCGAGGAACCGCAAAATGCGAATGTCATCCAGGGCATTATCTTTCTGCAGACAAAAAGTCCTGTTTAGGTAAGAAACTATGGGCTATTTATTGGGAAGAAAGGTATTAATGAGTGCTCTGGCTTACTGAGCTTTGAACAGAGAGGGATATGTTACACAAATAGATGTATGCGTTCTGGAACAGCAGTGCTCTCTGATATTGGTGTCAGCTGATAGTCTTGAAGGACTGTTTTAATAAGGAAGATGACTCTGTGGTCTCTTAAAACATGCTTTCTAGCAACTGGATTTGTAGATGCTGCAGTGTTATTCTTGTAGGGTCCCTTTAAAATAATGCCCCAGATACAGCTCCTGGAAAACTGGTTCAACTCACACTCTGAACCAGGTCACTGAAAACCTCTTTGGAATTCAAAGGGCTTTTTTAGCTGGAGAACTGTTTCCATATTAATAGAGAAACTGCTCTGAAAGAAGAAATCATGAAGTCTGAGATTTGCACTTTGAAAGTGTGATTCCAAAGTCCTATAGTCTGGGATTTTCAAAAAGATCTAAAGCATTTCTGACCTGAAGTGTGGGGGAATTAGAGACCAAAATACCTGCTTTTCTCTTTCAATACGATGCTTGGAAGCTGGAGGGTTTCTAAGTTTTATGAAGTAAAAAGCACTTGTGGACTTCGTGGTGCACAGGTTTCTAACAGCCTTGTCAGGATCAGGGTGTGTATTCTGACGGTAATTTTAAACTCCTCCTTTTGAAAACTTGGCCAACATTTTGCCAATGGTTAAATTGTTATCTTATGTATAAAGGGTGCTTTGCAAAATACGTGTTTCCTACTCTAAGTATTTCACTCAGTTGCCTGTAAGCCCTTCTGCGAGTAGCGTTGTGCACCTCAGCGATTCCCCTCTCTTACTGGGATTACTTTTGAGTAAGGTTACTGAAAAAGCAAAGTATTTTCAAGTAGCCTAGACGCTTCACTGATGATGAATAGATGGAAACAGCAGTGGATTTAATAATAGGGTCAGCGTGTTACTCGTTTTATCTCGGATACACATTGACAAAGCTGTTAATTTATGTATAAACTAAAGCACTGGTAACTTGTGATCTTATGTACTGGAACAAATTTTCTTCCCAACCTCATGGCAACAATCTTTTGAATCATTAAATATCATGTCTTACCATGGATATACAATTATTGTTTTTTCTCCTAGAAATTATTTAACATCTTTTGGAAAATTTAGGCTGGTATTTGCCTCTTTGGAAACTGAGCCAGAAGGAGACACAGGGCAACTAAAGTGTTTTACTTGAGCTGTTAGCTGTATTTACAAGAGACAGAGAAACACACGCAGGATGGTGGCTGTGCTTCAGTTCTCCCACTTTCCATTTTTCTATTTGAAAAAGCAGAAAAAGAGGAAAGAACACTTACAGCATTTGCCAACATACTCTTCTTGCAAAGTTGACAATTAATTACAGAAAAAGGAGAAATAACCCATTTTGTTCTGAACAGCAGCTACTCACATTGCTGCTTCAGAGAAGCTGTCATTTATCTTGAAATTTTCATGAGTCGGTGCGTGGTGGTTGCACTGCCTGGGGCCTCTTTTTGCGAGTAGGCTGCTTGCATTCCTAAGTCTACTTGTGCTCAAGTACGAGGGGCCACGAGTACGGCGCTGGTTACAGCACATATGGAGGGAAAAAAAAACTTGTTGGAAAGTGGTTGCTGTGCTAAAAGGTGAGGAGCTGCAGACCAGGCTGTTCCCTCCTGTGTGAGAGACTGACCCAGGATCGTTGTGATCAGTAAATCTGTGTTTTGCTCTTTGAGAAGGAGCAGGAGGTTGGTCAGGGGTTTGCCGTGTGTAAGGTAATGCCAGTCTTTGCAAGGAGGCTGGTGTTTTCTGCAGCTGTGCTCCACAGCAGCGATATTTAGTGTAAGTTTTTTTTGAGGTTTTTTTTCCCCAATTATTATTCCTTAAAAATATTTTCATGCTCTTCCAGTACATTTTTAGGAAGATGGATGCCTTTGTTGACATTTAACTCCAAAATACAGAGTAGTGAGTGTAAAGCTGAGGAACAGACTGCTTGACAGAGGACTGGGTGAAGAACAGTCTCCCCACCTATAGCTCTTCACCTTTTTTCTTTTCTTAGAGATGGGGTGAAACTCCTCTGATGAGAGTAGGTGCCTCCCTGCCTGGATTTCTGTAGGTGAAGCTGCAGGATTCAGAGATGTGGCAGAGAAGATCTGTCTCCGTACCTGCTGAAAGCCAGCCACCACTTAATCCAATTCATTTGACACTCAGATCCGACTCCACAAACGTAAATATAATGCCATTTAGGACCTTGTGGTAATTTTAGGGTACTGGGAGATAAGACTTCAGAGTTCTTCCTGTGACTACTTTTGCCATTGCTCTTCTTACAGGAGTAATAAACCAGTTGCTTTGGCTGATACAGTAAATATAATGTTTGATATTGTAAATATTCATGCTAGGAGGTTCAAGGGCAGCAACGTTTAGAAAAAAAAGATGATTTTGGAGAATAGTGTTGCAAGTTCAATGTTCCTGGATTCATCAGATGCTGTCCTTCGTAAACTAACATCAGGATGCTCTTCTCAGTGGATGCTTGGAAATATAGGCATGTAACTGCAAAGCAGTATTATGTTTTGTTTTAATATCTAAATGAATGTCTTTGCCTTTCTCTCTGCTTCGTAGACATCGATGAGTGTGCAGAAGGGAGAGCCAGGTGTGCTCATCGTTGTGTGAACACTCTGGGATCCTTCACCTGTGTCTGTAATCCCGGCTTCGAGCTGGGGGCTGATGGAAAACAGTGCTACCGTAAGTGATGCTTTTACAGCTGTGTGTTTTGGGCTATCTTATCTGCAAACTGCCACGCTTCATTTTTAATTCAGTTGGATTAGCACTCCCAGCAAAATAAATGTATGCAAAAGCTCAAGCTTAATACTGTTTTCTTCATCTTCTGCTACTACTGGGTTTGCAGGTTGATACGTTCCTAAGCCTGTGTTCACAGACTTTAATTACTGCATTTCAAAGAGCAAATAGCCCTCTTGGTTTATCTTCAGAGACTGGCAAATTCTATTGCAGAGCTACCAAAATATTGCTGTTCTGTGAAATGTATTCAGTCCTGCCCTCCTTTTCCCAATTTTTTTTATAAGCAGGATCTGATGCAACAGAAAACCAACGTTATGTTCTGCCCTTGTCTTTATCTGTCTAGATTTGCTTATGCTTCTCCTGGGAATTGTTGAAATTATTGATTGGGGATGCAAAAAATATTTGAACAACCAAAATTTCCCAAACGAAAACCGTACTGAGCCCTGTTGTCTTCCCTCGCATACTTCCCTCTTGCTGGCGGGGTTTCTTAATCAATGCCACTTTTCTTGAGGAGACTGACTCCCGGTGCTGTTACTTGATATGTGATCTCTGGGCTGTCCTTGAGGGGGAATTTAGATTAATAAAAGAGGTGATGTGGAAGAGTTGGTGTTATTAGGGACCTAATATAAGCTCACTGGAATGCAGACAAAAGCAGGACCTGTTTTAGCAAAGAGGTGGGCAAAGATCGTTCAATCTAATAATACTGAGCAAGAAGTTTCAGCAGAATTCCCTTAGGAAAATATGCTGCATGCCAGAGAATGCATGCATTGCTTTAAGAATGTCTGGGTAAGAAATACTTAATAAGGATGAAAATCAGTTTCAAAGCATTAATATATATTAAAAACAAAAACCAATTATGTGAGAGACATCCTGGAAAATTATTTCATAGGTGATGGGGAGCTGTGAGTAGTGCATTGGTGGAGGAAATGCAATTAATATATAGATATAAAATTATCTGTTACGGGGATAAAAAAGTGGTTTAGACCACTTAGATTTCATAGTGATTGTCTGATAATATTTTTTTCTAGATGTTCAGCAAATCTCAGGGGATGGTGATTCTCTGTGCCTTATGTAAAATATTACAGAACAAACAATAAAAATAAGAACATTCTGCATATATTTATGATCAGGATTATCCCAGTGTTTGAGCAATTTACTATCTTGTTTATTCTTTTATTTCCCCAGTGGCATGGGGAAGAGCTGCTGTTCCAGTTTTACTGATGAAGAACTGAGACAAAGTAAATGATGAAGGCAGTGTATAAAGTCAGATTCTGCATTTGGTTGCTGAGTTTCCTAAATCCCAGCTTAACACACTGGACAGGAGACTAGATCACTTCTCTGTGGTGCACATAATCATACTACACCAAAAGGGGTAGGGTCAGAGCCACCGACACAGATATGCCCGGGAGCTGGCAATGGCATTGTACCAGCACCCTGTCTTAATTGTAGGGGGACAAAGTCTCAGCAAAGGAGCTGCTGTGTGCCCCCTTAAAGAATATCCAAGGACTGAAACCTGCAGATTGTTTTGCAGTGTGGTTAGGTGTCAGGCTCGCCAACAGGACTCTGCTATGGAAGTTTTAAGGCTTTTGTGTTTGCTGGATGTTTCGGAATCCAACTCCTTCCCATTCGCCTGCAAAACTAAAAGCTGCTTTTTGGAAAGCATGAGCGGTCTGGGTTGAGATGAACCACCTGGGCTCCTCAGATGGTTCCTTTCCTCCTTTGGGACAAGGACAGAACTGGCTGTTGTGTTCAAACAAAGCGTAAATCTCAGGAAACCTGTGAACGCTCCTGTAGTAGGCAGACTGCTGAAACAGTGAGCCGGCTTCACGTTACCGAAGACGAGAGCATCCACTGTTATGACACAAGGAGCCAAATACCTGGAGTTCAGTGACTCCACAACACGCTCTTCTTGGGTCTGTGTGGGAGCTGAGTTTATATTTCCTGCTACAGCTGTCAGCTTACGGATGCTTTTTTACAGAAGGCTTGTTCTCCGCTGACTCTCCCCCTGTGCTTGCTTTTTAACGTCCTTTTGATTTATTTCTCCGCAAGGCATCGAAATGGAAATTGTCGATACCTGCCAGGACAACAACGGTGGCTGCTCTCACCGCTGCGAGCACACGACTACGGGGCCGCGCTGCTCCTGCGACGACGGCTATCGCCTCGATTTTGATGGCAAAACATGTGCAGGTAATTCACGGCAAATGCCGCGTCTCTGCGGGAGGAGGGAGGAGGTGTGCTGGGTCTCTGCAAGGGGAGCCTGCGGGAGAGCTGTCACTCAAGGAAATACCTTCCCATCCCCGTCCCTTCTTCTACAAGTTTTAATTAATAGTGTCCTCTGGCGCTTCCTCAGCCGCTGCTCCAGCTTGCCTTGCTCTGTGTGTTTGCTGGGATTATCAATTAATGATGGGAAGGAGTTCTGCCTCCCAAATGGAAGATGACACTTGGATGCATCACCTGTTGCTGTGTCTCATTTTGTCTAGCCCAGGCATAACTTAGGTGAATTTTTTTTTCCTTCCCTTCCTCAGCTGGTGGCTGGGACGAGGGCTGGCTCTGCCTGGGAGCTCTGAAGTGCTTCATGCGCAAACTCCACTTGGTGTTGTGGAAGCTGCTCTATTTCCATCAGATTTGCTCAGTGATGAGATTGCACTTCTGGCTATGAGAAGTCTCACTTAAGAAGTGAAAGCAATCGAGTTAGATTTGTTTTTATTTCAAGAGAAGTGCTTAAAAATTCCTTCATGTTTTAAACAATTTTACGATATGATTTATTTTGTTTACAACTTTTGCTGTGAAAACTGTGTTTCGTTCTGGTTTAGGCTTGCTGTCACTATGCTGTTACAGTTTTAAAGAATAGCCAAGAAGTGGAGGGAAAAAAAAGAGCAGGCATCACAGAGCAGTCTCGTAAGACGTGAGGAAAAGTAGAGAGCGAGAGCTCTGGTGAATGTGAGAGGCGTTACAGACAAGAAGAGTCTTGCAACAAAAAAAGCCAAGTGCGGTGGAGAGGAAGGAGCAGGGAGGAGGGAAGCACTGAACTCTGCAGGGGCGGTTGGCACTGCAGCTTAAAACCCGAAGAGAAGAAGGGGATGGAAGCAGATTGGGATCCAGCGTCTCACAGGGGTGGGATGGGTTTGGGTGAGCAGGGGCAGAGCAGCCGCCTGCTCATGCCCCAGCTCCACGACCTGCTGATGGAGATTTCGGAGGCCAGCAGTTACTCTGGCCACAGCAAGCAGAGGTGAGAGTGCAGGGGAAGGGTTTGGCAAGGCTGGGGATGTGAAAAGCTGCTCTTAACAGCAAAAATGTCCTTTTTGTTGGATGCACATTTTGCATTCCTGCACAGACAAAGGGCTGTTGCTAGACCCCTCCCCGATGTACTGCAGGGGAGCTCGGCTTGTGACATTTCTGGAAAACACTCCATGTTCAAATAACCTGCTTTAATCATTTTCATGCTGACCTCCTCACCTCAATTGATTAATTACATTTTCTTTCTCCTCTTTCTCCTGTCGGCGTTTCCTAATGTTGGTGCTCCTTCCAAGGTTAATTGAGACACTGCCCTTTCCCATCTGCGGCTGCTCGTCTGGGTGACGTTCAAAAGCGTTTTGCAGACTCAGCGTTGACAAGGTGGCCCTCGAATGGCCACCGACCTGCTCGGCAGGCTGCAAGGGCTGAGATCAGCTGAAAGCCTGCAGTGGAAAGATAACAGCTTGATTCTCCTTTCTAATCACTAGAACAGCAGTGTCAACGATAACAATTTCCAAATGGACACAGGGCAGGATAAGGCAATGGGCAATTAGTTATCAAAAACTACAATTGCAGCCAGCGGGCTGCCCATGTCCAGCGAACGTGGCGTTGGATCAGAGCTTTGTTGCACTGTTAGTTTGCATTGAAAAAAAATGAACCTACAGAAGTGCAAATGGCTAAATGAGGATTAAATAGATGGTATGTGTGGGCTGGTGAGACCTGGTTGTTGTCTGTTTTGTACATCACCTCGTGGCACCTGAGATTTGCAGGAAAGATGCCTTTCTCTGGACACGGAGGGTATTGGCTGCTGTGGGAGAAGGTAAAAGACAGCCGCTGCCAGGATTCAGACAATGGTTGATGTGGGAGAAGGGAGAGGAGGATATAGAAAGGCACGGTGCTGAAAAGCACGGTAGCTAGCGAGAACTGTGGCAGTGGCTCGGACCATGTCCGAGGGCTGAACGAGCTGCCCCTTCGTTGCAGAGCTGGACGAGTGTGAGACCGGAGAGTCCTGCTGCTCTCAATTCTGCATCAACTATGCGGGCGGCTACGAGTGCGCCTGCAAAGCGGGGTTCCAGCTGAACGCCGACGGCTGCGCCTGCGACGGTGAGTCCTTTGACACCAACGGCTCGGTCTAACTGAGCACAGTAGCGGGAAGAAGAAATACTGTCAAAGCTTATTGCAGCGTTTTGTGGGCATTTCCCTAATAAGGGAATCGGTGACCACATGCCAGCTTTGCTGGTAAGGTGTTACAAATGTGTAATTTCCACTTTTTGAGACCGGAATACAGTAATAACCCAGCACAGAGAAAAGGGGGGCTGCGGGAGACGAGCCAGCAGAGAGGAACTTTTCCTTCTCTTTCTGTGGACACTATATATTGATGTGTGTTAAAGATTACCTCTACCAGAGGAGAGCCCTCAAAGTAACCAGAGGATCAACTGAGCTTAAAGCAGCTGTTTTCACTTGAGACAGAAACAGGTGAAACAATCTATTCCGTGGTGCCCTGCAATGTTTTAATATCTCTGATACTAGTGAGAAATGCAGAGCCTCGAAGTACTAAGAAAATGGAGTTTTCTTATGCGCAGAATAGTTTTTCAGATGCAGCCAGGCACAGAGTGCACTCTCCGAGCAGAGACACTTGCACCTAATTGACATTTGTATCTGTTTTTTTTTTAGATGTGGATGAATGTCGTCTTGATAATGGCAACTGCGACCATGTGTTAATTCTCTGGGGTCGTACGAGTGTGTGTGTAAGGAGGGTTACAGGCTCGGTGTTAACAGATGGTCCTGCATCGGTAAGTTATTTTTACGTTTGAAGGTCATTAAAGTATTTCCCACTGATTAAAAAAGTGAATTCAACTGAGACTTTCACAGATCCTAGGATTTTGGGGGCCCAGCTTGGGCCATCTCTGAACGTGGCCAGGGTGAATCCGAAGTTCATGCTCAAGTAATCGGCTTTGCCAAGGATTAGTGGGAGATGAACACTTAAATGCCCTGGACATGTTTGAAAGCCTAAACCTCGTGGTTTAGAAGTAAATACTATTTTAACAATTTTCTTGCTCTACTTGAAGAAGTTTAACGTCCTGTGGAAAAAAAGGTAGCCAAATTCTGCTTTGATGAACTAAGGCAAGTTTTCCACTGAAGTCAGTGGCGTGATTCTGGATTTCTGCCAGTGTAACCAGTACAGAGTTTAGCCTAGCAACTTCGTTTTATAACCAAGTTTAGCACTTGCTAAACCTCGAGTGGAGTTTTATACTTTAACAGGCTCCAAAAAGAAAGCCAACTGATTTCCCATAATTTAAAGGCTCCAATTTTAGTTTTTCTGAAAATAAATTGGACAGCCAACCTCACTCTATATTTGTAATCTCCAGAATGAGCTAGAGTAATGACCTTCATTAACTAAAAATAATCTCAAACTTCCAAGTGAGGAAAATTAAACTCCTTATTTAATTTTTTTTTGGATTCTAAGACCATATTTTATTTCCAGAAAGAAAAGGAGACAGGTTTTTTCCCCCCTCTTTTAGCAGAAACTCTGTTTGTAAAAGCAGATGAGAAAATGAAACAGCTCTGACTGCTGTGCAGACTGCACGGAGGTGTAGCTGAAAAATCTACCGGCATAACGAAGAAAAAAAAAGATGTAAATGAAAGCAGAGTGTCAGGGAGGGGCCAGGTCTTGATGGTGTGTGTGTGTGTCAGCCCTAGATGGGGAGGAGGTGGATGCGGAAGAGGCGGTGGGCTTTGCCGGGGCTCCGGGGCTGCAGTTCAGAGGTTCCCCCCAGCTCCTTCGCTACGCGCTCGGTGCCCTGTACGAGGATGAAGACCCGCGAGGAGAGCTCACCCTGGTGCACAGGGTCGGTGAGTGAACGGGCAACGCTTTTAGCATTTGCAGCCAATGTGGGGGGAAAGTCTTTGAAAGAGGATTTGGGGCGAGAGCGCTGCTGGGCTGGCCTGGCTCAATCCATCAAGAGGAGCAGAGGAGGGATGAGTGTTAATCCTGCTATCTGCCTGTCCTCCTCACCAGCGGGAAGGAGGCATCACCACATGTCCCATCCCAAATGGGATGTATTTGGGGAACAGGAGGGCTCCCTGGTTGCCGCTGCTCCTGCCTGGATGTGGTAGGGAGGGATGCAGAGGGAGGCACGGGAAAAGTGAGCAGCACAGCAAGAAAAGAGTGGGAGGCTCCTCGGAAAAACAGGGTGTCAGCCCAAAGCCCCAGAGGCAACAGACGGATGTTGTTCATCCCAGGGGCGAGAGGATTGTGTGGGTTACTGCAGTGCACAAAATCCACCAGAGCTGCTCTGCTGAGAACAAGCCCTTGGGAATTGCTCCCTTCCTCCTAGAGCTAGGAGAAGGAGGTGTGGGGGCTCACAAGCCCCTTTTTAATGATTGGAGGGGGGTTCACTGAAGATATTTGTATTCTTGTGGAAACTTCACCACTTCAAGAGTATTATGAGTTGAAACCTTGTGCTTTCTTTCTGATGAGCACGATAAATGCTGGTGGGTCGCCAGGAAGGAGTAAGTTTTCTTATTTTTGTTATGTATTTATGTCCTGTGATTTTTATGAGCTCTAATTATTCATCTAAAGACACTGCCCTGCAGGCAAAAATCAAGAACTGGTCTTGGCTTTAATAAAAAATTAACTAATTTTTATGAACAAAACTGTTAGGACCTCCCAAATCACATAGCGTCCAGCTGGACTCAACAACACCGATAACCAACTGGGAAGCTGATAAATGAGATAACCGCAGGCACAATTATCAGGCCTAGAAACCACAATCAAATATTTATTGACCAGTTTTTGCATGTTTATGTTTAGCCACATAAACCTGGATATTATCAGTCAAAGCTGAGCATCTGCACTTTTTCTAAAGCTGAGGTTTTGCAGCATGTGAGGGTTTGTAGAAGAAGGTGATGGAGGACTGAAACTTTGAATGGCTTAGTAAGTTCTTTTACCTCCCAAATGTTAATTTATTCCTTGTACTTCGACATATTTTTGTGCTGCTACCTATATTATAAAAATATCGCTTTAAGCAATAAGCTGGTGTAAGTAAGTAACTATTTTCTATAGATCGAATGACTTTTTAGCGTAGAAGCATAACATTTTTAATGCTAATCTGTATTCTTCTCCTGAAGTATGAATGTGTAACCCATTCCAAGTGGGAGCACTGGGATTCTGAACGTCCCAGAAAGCCTGGGTTATTTATTCAGCTTCAGAAAAAGGAACAGCTGGGTGCTGAGACCTAGAGGAAGTCTGGCCTCACATAGAAAATTGCTGGTGAAAGGCAACCAGCCTGCTGACATACAGTTAGCTGAAACAATCTGCCGGCTCGCTTTCAGGTGTCGTTCAAAATCCCTTTCCAAAAAGCCTCCAGCCACAGCCATAAAGCCTCGAAGGCAACAAAGTGACCGTGTGCATAGGATCTTAACGTCACCAAGGTATTTTAGCAGAGAGTGAAATTAAATTTCTATGCCTTGCTCAATATACCCCACAAAGAGAGAACGTGAGGGGGTGTGTGTCTGCAAGTGAAGGGAGAAAAGTAGGGTGAGGAAGGTGAGGGAGGAATGCATTTTTATATAAGGTTTCCCACATAAACGAACTCTTTTTTTCATATCCATGAAGAAAAAAGGAAGTGATAAATGTGTATTATGCTTTGTTTTCCTAGAATAACACTCCAACTATGCTGTGAAAAATATCACTGAACTGTGCTTAACTAGCATCACATCCACCTGCTGCGATAGAAGAACAAAAAGGAGAGCCTAGCAAGGAGAAAAGGAGATTCTCCCCCAGGGAATACTTTTAATTATATACAATATTATCAGGCACTAGGTGCAAATTCAGTTTTTCTGAAGGAAAACATATTTGCTTCTTAAGTATTTTTAAGTGCTCTTTGATGGGGAATTAGAGCATTTATTGGGAGTAAGTGTCGCACCTTTCCTTTTATTTAGAGTCTACAAATTTGAGAATCTCCATTTGGGACAATCTTTTGTGATGAATCAGGGGGATCTGCAATGCTACCAACATTAACTCTAACAACGTGAATACTTTATTTATTTATTTATTTTCAGACTCTCAATGTCCAGGTTCCTTTTTGCACTTGTGCATCTGGAACGATAGGTGACAGCTTGTAGAATTTTTTGTCTGGACGCTCACTAAGCTTCCTGTATTTTTTTTTTTTTTTTTTTTCCATTTCAGTTTGCCTTGACAACACTTTTGGCAATGACTGTAGCTTAAGCTGTGAGGACTGTCTGAACGGAGGCAGATGTAACAGTGAGCACAGCGGCTGTGTTTGCCCACCCGGGTGGACCGGCGTTATCTGCAATGAAAGTGAGTACCGGGTGTTTGAATGGAGGGGACCTTGTCCTAGTGCTGTCACCATGCAGGTGGGTAGGAAGTAGGAATAGCCTGTTGTACTTTTAATCTGTACAGCTCTCTAAGGAGCACAGATGCCTCATAGACAAAATAAAATGTTATTGTAATGTGGCAAATTAAATAGAAATTGTAGGAGATGCTGCAGCGTACAATGCAAACCCTGAAACAGCGAGGTCTCTGCCCTCCAGTGCAGTACAGTACAATACCCCGTCCGGAGTATTTGTGTTGGTGCTCACTCCTGTTCGCTCTGCTGCAGAAGAGTGCCAAGGCTTGCCTGCCGTGCTTCGCTGCACAACTTGCCTCGCTGACTTTCAGAAGTCTGTCCTGGCAGGTGGTGTGACAATCTGGGTGGACATCGACGTTAAACTTGATTTTTCCTTTATAGCATCACAAGACATTGCTTTTTTGTTTGTTTTTCTCTTTGTTGATAAACTTGGGCCTGTTTTTCTTTAATCCTTCTTTTATTATTAATATAATTTTCTTGGGATGCTTAATTTTTAATACTGGAAATTGTATTTTTCAGAATTCTCTTGCCAGTTTGACTAGTGACCTTTGTAATAGCTTTCAACTCTTCTTATTCCTGCCTCCTGGCAGAAGATCTTTCTGATTCAGAAGTATATTTTAAAACCAACTGGAAAGATGGAGTGGCAATTTCTTGATGTACTATATACTTGTATTGCTTGTCTGAGACTTCACGCTACAGTCTCTCTGCGTGTTTGAGATGGGTCCCTCCATTTCATGGTGTATGACTTGATGGCCCATCATACTCAGAAAGTCTGTGCTATCACTAATGAGACAAATAGATGATGAACTGTGGCTTAGCATCAGTAGACAGCAATCTTCAGATTAATCACCATCAACATTGTTTAGAAGGCATCACCACAAGGAGAGAAATATAGAAAAAACACCAAATGATTGAAACCAACAGTCTACCCATAGTTATTTTGTGAGACTGATCAGGGGTTTGGTTTGTAAACAGCGGGGACAACTGAGAGAGTAGAAATGAAGATGATTAAAGTGATAATTTCTGGTACTACCTAAGACAGTTCAAGCTATCAAGTTAGGATATTCTTCTATTCATGGTGCTCTGCTGGTTCAGGATAGATTATAAAAATTTTAACTCAGGATACAAATTCTTTAGTTCGCTTCATAAATCATAACAACATTTTTGCTCTATCTTTACAGTTGATATCCAGGCATGTAATCTGGTGGAATTCACCTCTGGAATTTAAAGAACTTTATTGGGATTGTGTTGTTGACCCAAACCTGCAGTCCGACAAAGCAGGCATTGACAGTGATAAATTCAATATATAATCTGTATGAATTAGCCAAATCTCATTGCTTTCACTCTTTTCTCTCACTTTCTTAATATACAGCATAGTCCGTGAGTTTAGGGTGAGCTAAACAGTTGAGAAAAGTGGAATTAAATTTCTGTAATAATGCACGAAAGAAACCAAATGGAAATTGATGTGAAATGTCCAGGTTTTTAATGTATATTGATAAAATGTCAGTTAAGTCAGATGACTCCAGCAACTGTATTTACTCAGCTCACTCAGGCTGCAAATAGCAGAGCAAGGCTTTATTTTGCAGTTTGTTTTGTGTTGGAGCGATGAGAGCTTTAGGAAGGAATCTCATGCTCGTGTGGATCCGTTTCTGCCGTGATCATCTGGGGAATTTCCGAGACTATATTAGAAAGACGCAACATGATTTTTATAGTTGTATTTTGGAGAAAAAAAAAATGTTTAAAATAATCAAAACTGCTCTGATTTTCAAGCTTTGTACTTAACAGGCAATGTCTTTTGAGCCCTGTGTGTTGTGTGGAGGGGAGCACATGCAGGGGAGAATTTGGATATGTCAGGTAGTAGTTCACATAAATAAGCTTGGTTCATTCAGGTGTACTTTTAAAATTAGCTAATAAATATGAGATGGACTGGCATTACCTTATATAGAAAGAATATGACTTTGTTTAGAGCTCACTTCACTAAAAGGACTCTCTCCTTGCTCAGTTTTGATGACTGGAGTCTTATTTGGCTTCATTTCTAGCAGAGGGAAAGGATTTCTTGGCCCATTCGTCTTCCCTGCTTTCTCTGCAGCTTGCTCCCCCGGGACGTACGGCAGAGGCTGTGCCAGCGTTTGCGAGTGCCAGAACGGAGGCTCCTGCGACCCCGTCACGGGGCAGTGCCGCTGCCCGCCCGGCGTGCACGGCAAGCTCTGTGAAGATGGTACGGCTCTCCTCGTCTTGCCGGAAACCTCACCGCTTCTTTCCCCTTGGTTCTACCTAGATGTAATTGTGCGTGGTAAATCTTAAGGGCCCAAATGAGAACAGTCTCTGTTGTGCAAGGTGTACAATAACCGTGCAACTTGCCCTGCAGTGACTTTTGTTTAAATAATGGGCGAGACAAAGGCCGAGAGACAGCAAGTGTTGTGTGAGGATGGGCTGTGCAGAGCCCCAGGTCAGCGACAAGTCAGCGCAGTCTTCTCTGTAGTGCCAACTAAAAGAGAGCTGATTTTGGTGTTCGTGTTTTAATACTTAACAGCTGATGCCTTGCTGTGTTTGTGTACTCAAAAGGTTGCCCGAAAGGCCTCTTTGGGAAGAACTGCGACAAACCGTGCAACTGTGCCAACAATGGCTATTGCCACAGACTCTACGGAGCCTGCCTGTGTGACCCCGGGCTCTACGGGCGCTTCTGCCATCTTAGTAAGTCCCCATAATTTTCAGATCTGTTTAACACATACATAACATAAAGGCCTTGAAAAGACTCCACATCGCATATAAAATGAGCAAGGCTTTGGGTTCTGCAATGAGCTGGGAGTAGCGGGAGGACATGACCTTTGACGTGTGCCAGCAAGCCCCAGAAACTTCATTAATCTTTTCCTCTAGCAATTAATCTTTGCTGTAAGGACTGAGATCTACCAATGCACGAAGGTGAGGGCTATCGGTAGGGTTGGATTGGGATGGGCAGGTTAACATTAGAGATATTGGTGAGGTTGAAGTCTGATCGGAGCTGGTTAGTGGCTGTGGATATGGGTGGAGTAGAAGCCCAGGAGCAGGACTGGCTGGGGCAGGATGAGGGTAAAATGTTCAATGGGAATAAAAGGAATCAAGCTAAAAATGTACAAAAGAGATAGTAAACTTTCTTTGCACTCACAGATTTTGTTCGTGAAATCCATACAAGATTGAAAAGTAGTTGTGTGATTTTTTTTTTTTTTTTTTTTTTTTTTCTTCTTTCCCCCCCTCTTGAAAGTTTTTGTCTTGGAATGTATCCAAACATTTTTTTTTTTCATTCAGAAATTTAACTAAGTTCGCTTTGAAATGTTTCTGGTTCTTACATTCACCACATATTGCTTGAAATGAATTACTTAGTATAGGAATCATGTAAATTATATTTTACACCCCCACACTTCAATAGGCACTGTCATAGGAATGTGGATGTGTTTGCTGAAAGTGAAATGAATGTTTTGCTTTTTGCAGCAGTTGCATTCTGCAGCAGTGTGCAATTTCAAATAACTCGTGCATAATTGCAGAGCTAACGATTCCTTTTCATCTGGCTGCAGCCTGTCCCAGGTGGGCCTTCGGAGCTGGCTGCTCGGAGGAGTGTCAGTGCGTGAAAGAGCACACGCTGGAATGCAGCGTGAGGAGCGGGACTTGCACCTGCAAGCCTGGTTATCACGGCAAAAAGTGTCAGAAAGGTATAACGGAAAGCCAGATTCCCTGTGTCTGCTTATTCCTTTGTCCTAGCATCATTTCTCATTCTTCCTCCCATTTGCTTTGTTTGGCTGCTGCTGCTACTAATAGATTCATATTCTACTAATTATTTTGTCTGCGGTTTTTCATACAACAAACTCCGTGAACGCCTGATATCACAGGCCTTAGAGGGACATCAAGGGGAATACAGCTTAAGAAAGCAGGAGTTTTAGCCTGATCAAATGAGAACAGAAACCCAGAAGCCAAATGCTATTACAGCCCTGAATAATGAAGATTGTGGGAGTTTTCACTTTTTTTCTTTCCTTTTTCCACACAGACAGTAAATAAGCGGCAAAACCTGTTTTTTTATGGCAGCGAGGTGATTTGTAGACGGTTGCAGTAATGCTGCTTTTCCTTCAGATTTTTAGGTCTTTGAATTCAACTTACTCTTTGTAGTTTTTGGGGGGAGTTCAAAGAGAATTGTATTGCACATTCATGTTTGCATGTCTCAGTAGCCCTCTCCAGACAGTAATGGAGTAATGCAATAAAGATTCTCCCTTCAGATTCCTCTCTGGGCAGGCAGGAACACGTTGGGTTTATGACACAAGTTCTGGAGGGGTTGGTGGAGAATAATAGTTGTGATATTTAATAGCTTTAGCATTCTTGGTGACACGCTTCGTTCTGGGAGAGCATCCCCCACCCAGCAGTGGCTTTGCACCAAGGCAGACAGCAGCAGAAGGTACAGACAGATAAGAGCAGCAGTTCTGTAATGGCTGTGACTGAGTATTTCCTTAAGTATTCTGCCACTGTTTCTGGGTTGTAGTTAAGCAATAACCTCTTTGAAACATCTGTGCGAGTGTTTAATAAGTATTTACACTCCATTATCAGCAGCTCTTAAGTGTACATTATAATAAATTTTCTGCAAATTTCTGCCAAATTATTTTCTGACTTTTGCTCAGTTTTCTTAACGCTTCCTTTTTCTTACGCCGTGTTCTGTGTCTACTTGCATTTTCCAGAGTGCACGCCTGGCTTTTATGGGGCCGGTTGCAAACTGAGGTGCAACTGTTCTGCTGATGTTTTGTGCGATCATGAGACGGGAGTCTGCGAGCATCCGTGTCCACCTGGGTTTCATGGAGAAAAATGCCATTTATGTAGGTACTCACTGCATGTTTCCCTGGGAGGTGCTCTTTGGATGGGAAGGCTTACTCAGGAAACTTATGTTCAGACACAGAAGCAGCAAATAAAAGGGTACACTTGTTGTTGATATGAGTTAGTGCTTCCCTACTGAAGCCAAACTGATATCTGGAGCCTGGCAACTGCTGTGTCGCTCTGCTTGTAAAGACTGAGGCACAAGGCTGAGGCTGGTTACTAATACTAGCATTTGTCCAAGTAACTGTAGTTCCTTTTAAAGCTTCAGGCAGAGATTTTCTAGAGCTCTGTTGCAGTTAATTACAGACCACCAGTCGGTGAAACACTGATGCTCACATAGATCATTTTGTACCAGCACAGCTCAATGTAAAATCGCTGCTGGTGGCGCCTCCTAATGTCTACAAAATGCTTCATTCTACTGATTGTGTCTTTGGGTTTCTTTTGACAAGCTTGTCAGCCTGGGAGCTTTGGGGTGAACTGCAGGCAGAGGTGCAGCTGTGGAGAAGCACCATGCGATCCGGAGACGGGGCGGTGTGTTTGCCCAGCTGGGAAGACTGGCGCTACGTGTGAGCAAGGTGTGTGGGGTGCTGGGCTGGGGTAGTGAGCGTGTCTTGCTTTGACAGACAAGTTAAGAAGTGGAATTATTCTGTTTCCCACCAAAACTGCTGCAGTGCTATAGGCTTAATTTGCAGGATGGCTAAAGGCTAAGTCTTGGTGCAGAACATATGACGTCCACCACATGGGATTACTTCTAAAGGAGGCAGCGCGATTCAGTTACCCTGACCCGACTCTCTGCTGTGGTTAATAATAGTGATTTGTATACTGGCCTGGGTTTACATGAGTTGGGCAGAGGATACTGGGGCATTGCAGCAGCTCTGAGTCCCAGAGTTGGGACTGTGCGTGCCTCAGGAGCAGTTGAAGGGCCTTGACCCAAGACAGCTATTGTGGAACCAGCAAGTGAAGGACCTGGAATAGAGGAAGGAATTAAAAAGGAGAGTGTTATTGTGGATAATTAAATAAAGGGGATGAAAAAACTCTCAGGGACACTTCCACTTGCAGAGCTCTGGCTATTGCATGCCTGAGGAGCATCTGCCCTGCGTGGACCTGGGTTATGGCTCAAGGAGCTTCAGCCTCTGCTGAAGGAAGTGGAGCTGAATGGAGACCTGGGCTCCACCTCACGTTCCTCGGGACTGGATGACCGTCCTGTCGCCCCTTCAGCCCAGGAAGAATACAGCAGCAACCCTCCCCTCCTGCATCTGTCTGCAGATTATCTTCACTGAGTGCAGTAATTTTTTCAGATGTGCCCAAATGCTCCAGATGTTACTGTATTGTCCGAAGAGAGCCTTTGGATCTGACTTTAGATGTGTTCTCATTTGCTGGGGCGAGTTGGCTTGTTCAGGCGGCTTACTGTGACAGCGCTCCAGGTCTGGAGAGATAGTGGAACAATCCTTTATCCAGCTTAGTTTTACTGTAATTTTTAAATTCTTCAAGGTAACAGCAGAAATCTGTAATTGCCTTGAAACAGAAAATGACACTGGGGACATCTTTGTCCTTTTTTTCCTAGACTGCCCAGCAGGTTGGTGGGGACCAGACTGCCGATCCTCCTGTGAGCCCTGCGCCAATGGGGGACAGTGCAACAGAGAAACTGGAGCCTGTGACTGTCCCCCTGGTTACACTGGGGCATCCTGCTCTGCGTGTAAGTCCTTACATCAGCCTTCCCTATGAAAAAAAAAGTCACTTTGATTTCTGCCTTGTTGCTGTTCTGTGAGATGCTTGTTACGTTAAGCACACTGGTCCAAGACAAAGTACCCTTCGGCTTCGGGAATTCCCTGGTTGGGATTTGACGTTATTTACAAGGGGGAGATTACAGATAAATCACAGAATGGTTTGGGTTAGAAGGGACCTTTAAGATAATTTAGTTCCAACCGCGTTGCTGTGGTCAGGGACATCTTCCACTAGACCAGGTTACTCAAAGCCCCATCCAGCCTGGCCTTGAACACTTCCAGGGGTGGGGCACCTACACTTTCTCTTCTTAGATGACCAGATAAACTGCATCCCAAATCAATGTTATTGTTTGACCTAATTTATGGCAATATGTACTTAGAAGTACCATGTTTAATAGCCACAATACTTTCATTGTAATCCTGGTTGCATGGCAAGAGGTGCTGACCAGTTGGCCATTGTGGCATCACTCTTGGGTTATGTGTGCAGCAACGCTCCTTGGTGTATATAATTTAAGATCAAATAGTAGTGAGGCTGAAGGAGTAGCGTCAGTGCTGTCTCTGCAGATCCAGAAGAGACCATGGGAATATGATCAAGCAGCTGCTCTCTGCTGCCGTGGTGTGGTTCGTTACCCAGCCTCTGGATATTAAAGGCTGCTGGGGTATGGCTTTTGTGCTTGCAGTGTAGACAGGCTCTCACAAGCAGCACTGCTTCGTGCAAGACCTCAGTGGTGGCATGTTTGTTCTCCTTGTTAGACACAAATTCACTTTTGATGAGGGTTTCCTCAGCACTCTCTCCACTGATTGATCCTGATGTGCAGGAGAAGTACCCAAAAGTCTCTCAAGCTATTTCCACTTTATAGGACTCACCCCAGACACACGGTATACAAATTACAGATGTTTCTTTCATTTTGCTTTTTGATTTCCACGTTCACCTAATGCATGTTTTAGGGGGCAAGCTGTTGCTGTCTTCTTTGAACAGAGCAGTCTGTGTCTGAGTTATTATCTAGGTGAAATTGCAGTCTGTTCGTCTGTTTTCAGCCTGCCCCGATGGTTACTATGGACAAAATTGCCTGCTGTTATGCAGCTGTAGCAGCAGTGCTGAGTGTCACCCTGTCACTGGAGAGTGCGCGTGTCCCCCTGGCTGGACTGGCCACGGCTGCAAACACCGTAAGTCAAACGCGTATTTGCTCCATGGGGACCTAACTGCAAATGTAAGAACTGGCTCTGTTTGTTGTTAATCTGTTACAGTATTTTTTAATATACTTCTGCTAATCTTATTCCTTCTGAAATGGTGTGTTTATGGGTTTGCACAGCCTGGGTGGTTATAATCCTTAATTATCTAGGTCCAAAGCATTGAAATAGATGGCTGGTGAAGCACAAAGCATTGATATAAGCTCTTTTTTCAACACTATGGATCCCTTAGCCCAATACCATCTGTCCTGTCAGCATTGTGACTGACAGACAGCTTTGGTTTTCATTTTCAGCACAGATTAGTTTTAAGATTAATTCTCAATTTTTCATTTTGTTTAGGGGAGATTTATTCAACAAGTGAGTGGCATGTACAGTTGTGTGTCTTAAGGTCATTCATTAACTTGTGAATATAAATGCTGAGTGAAATTCTGTTCTCTGGAAGAGCAGAGCATCATCCTGTTGACTTTAGCATCGCTCTCCATATTGATGGCCATGTAAGGGCACAGATTTGCCCTTTTTGCATAGCGCTGTGTAAACGTTAAGCCATCCTGCTTGATTCTTTCCTTTTCCTATTTCACATCTTTTCTGCTTGATTCGTTATGATCCCTCTTGCAAAAAGCCAACAGAACATAAACCTCATTCTAAACTTGGTCTTAGACACATAAAATCATACAAACTAGTTGCCAGTGTTGACCGCAGTAAGTTTTGGACCTGGCTTCTGAGGCTTGGTACTGACGGAAATGGGAATGTGCCAAGTTTCCACCAGTATTCATATTTTAAAAATCAAACCAGCTGGTAATGTGTGGAGCCGTTTAGATAGCTTTCCATAACTTTTTAGGCTGTCTAAAGAATTGAGAGACCATGACAAAGAAAAGCTTTTCTTTCTGTTCAGGAAAAGATAGGAGAAAAGTTGTTTTGCAGAGATGTCTCAGTAAGGCACCTCTTCCAACTGTTGCAGACCGGACATGAAACAGGTGCCGAACTCCAAACCCAGGTTTCTGTTGCCCTAATTGGCACTTTCATCTTTATCCTTACAAGAAAGGAAGGAGATGCTGTGGTACATTGCTCTAATCATGCTAGTGTTCTACGATTTTTTAATTTTTTTATTTTTTTTTAGAAGGAAAGCAGTATGTTTCTTTAATAAAGACTGAGATCTGTCTATCTTTGTCTGTGTTGCGTTTCCCGGTATTTTGCGGAAAATATGGAGGGGGCTCACAAATCTGTCTTGTTTTATCCCTTAGCTGTTCTGGTTCTGCAGATTTTTGCTGAGTTAGTCAATAGCTGATATTTTATTTCCATTAAATTATGCGTTTGTGACTGTGGATTGATTGATATAGATTGACTATGAATGATTAGTTTTATGTGGATGACATAATATCTGCCTATGGATTCCTACTTTCAGCTGAAATAAATCATCAGAAATTGTATTTATTTCTATTGATTTGTGCCCCATGCTGCAACTGAGAGTCTAGTCCAGAGCACTTGCATCTTAAGGAGCCATTTTGCATCTTTTCTATTCTCCCTTTTAGATGTAAAATAATCCATTAGCAGAGCTTGAAGTTCATTCTCAATGTAGATCCTGCTTTACATTGCAGCCTGCAACAGTGGCCGTTGGGGACAGCGCTGTGAAAGCACGTGTGTCTGCCATAACAGCGATGGTAGCTGCGATCCGGTCACCGGCTCCTGCTTCTGTGAGCCGGGATTCACCGGGAAACACTGTGAGCAGAGTAAGTTGCCACTTTGTCAACGCAGGGAATTTGCAAAACCAGAAGTTATTTTTCCTGATCATTCCCTCCAGGAAGACCTCCAGGCTGTACCGCCTCCGGTCTGCCCTGAGCGTCGCAGGGCTCTCTGCTTTCAGTGGGGTTAGATATTTTCCCTCATTTGGGTTCCAGAAAAGTTATTTTCAGACTTGTTTTGAACTCAACAGCTATTTTTAATGTTCAAACCTCGTGTTAGTGATAAGATTGATGTATATTTGGCTTGCGGCATAGAAGTTTCCATATCAATTTTATTTATGCAGTTCTAGATCTGCAATTTTTCTTCATAAATCTTTTTTCAAGGCCAGGCATATAGAAATGCTTCACATGTACGTAACAGAAATAACATCAGGAAGATTTAGGGTCATCTATTTATTAACAACAAAAATGTGCTATGGTCTTACCAGAGGCTCATGATCTCCACTAATCTGTTTCTAACAGAGGTCGATAGCAGATGCCTTAAAGAGGATAAAAACAGGCATATAGGTAAATCCTGATATGTTTCCCCAGGTTTCATCAATTTGTCACTCAAGAGCTTCTTGAGACAGAAGCAATATCTCTATATTTAATATAACTTGATTTTTTTTCCAGTTAATGTGCCTATTTCATTTTTCATTCCATGCAAACATTTGATATCCACTTCATCTTGTGGCAATAAGTTACATAGTTAAGCTGCTATTATTATTATTATTATTGATTATTTTGGTGGTGTTAAATAAAATAAATATTTTATCTATTAGGTTAACAATCTTACAGTAGCATAGATGCAGCTACCAGAGTCTCAGTAGTGTAGGCAGAATTAACTGCTGGTGTCACACAGAAATGTCAAACCAATTTGTAAGAATGACCTAAAACAAAAACCCTGGAAAGTTGGTCTTAAGGCTCTTGTTGCTATTGGCACAGAGAGAATGGAAGGACAGTTAGTTGGGAAGACCAGCTCCAAAAGAAAAAGCTGCCAGATCCATTTCTCTTTTGCTCTTGACTTCTCTCAAAACAGCATCTCTGCAGACAGAAAGCAGCCAAATAGCTGGTTGTCATCTTCTCTGGCAAGGTATTATAGTTCAGCCCTACTCGGCACCAGACTACGCAGTCTCTCACTCACTGACCCCACCCTCCAAGAGAACAGAAGAGAGATAATAAAACAAAAAGGCTCGAGGTTTGAGATAAGGACATGGAGAAATCACTGAAGTTACCATTACGGACAAAACAGACTCGAGTTGGGGAAACTGTTTATTATTAAGAAAACCAAAGCAGGATAATGAGAAAGGGAACAACACAACTTCCCTCACCCCTCCCTCTTCCCAGTCTTAACTTTCATTTCAATTATCTCTACCTCCTTCCCTCCCTGAGCGGCACAGAGGGAATTGGGAATGGGGGTTACGGTCAGTTCATCACACGTCGCTTTACGCACTCCTTCCTGCTCGGGGGAAGAACTCCTCACATTCCACCTCTGCCCCAGTGTGGGGTCCTCCACGGGCTGCAGGGGGATCTCTGCTCCTCCCTGGACCTCCATGGGCTGCAGGGGGACAACCTGCTCCACCATGGGCTGCACCACAGGCTGCACGGGGATTCTGGTCGGGAGCCGCATTACTGCTCCCCCTCCTTCTTCACTGACCTTGGCATCTGCAGCCGTTCCTCTCACAATAAATTCTTCACAATCGGTTCAGGCAGATGCCTCTCAGGTTTTTTTCACATCTCCTCTCCTCTCCACTTCTTGCAGCCAGGCCGGGCCAAGTCGGGCCCAGTTGGCCGCCCGGGGGGAGGCCAGAGGGTGAGGGCCACAAGGCTTGTGCCTCCTCCTCCTCTCTGCCCCTGCTTCTGCTGCTTCACCTACTGCTACTTTTTTTTTTTTTTTTTTTAATTTTCCTCTTCTTAAATACGTTATCACTGAACATTCTGTCACTAATTGGCTCGGCCCTGGCCAGCAGCGGGTCCGTTCTAGACATGGCCGAGTCCACTGAACAAAGGGGAAACTTCCAGCAGCTTCTTGCAGAAGCTGCCACCGTAGCCCCCACGCTAATTTATGCTGCCTTGAAGGTAAGATCTTTGCTATCCCTGGAGAGCTCCTCTGCTCCGGACGTATCTCTGGCCTTTTGCTGCAGGTCGGGCTCTTTCCCTTTGCGGCTTTGCGGGCAGCTCAGGTTCTCCGGCGGGGTGGATGTATCTCAGCCTGTGCCTGCTTGAGCAGAGGGCAGATTCTCTGTGGTGTGGACTGCGAAATCGTTTGTGAAGTGTGCTGACCTGTTGCCATCACCTTGAAAGTCTCAGCTCCAGGCTAAACGCCATAAGTCTGAAGATAGCTCAGCTGCGAGTCTGCCCTGGAATACTGTTTTCCTTCAACCAAACTCATGCCGGCTCGGCTCTCTGCCCACCTATGGCACCAAACAGGCAGCACCAAACCCACCCATTTATTCCAGATGCAGAGCTGTCTTTGAGGATCCTCTTTTTTTTTTTTTTTTTTTCTGTTCCCTGTAATTCTTTCCAGGTTGCCTGAAAATCACTTTGATGTAAATGCTAAAATTGTACACTTTTAAGAGAGATCTGGCAATAATCTACAGAAATCATTTAGAAGGGAATTCACAAGATCTTCAAACATGAGTAGAGGCCCTGTAATATTGTGTTCAGCCAAATATATCTCTCTATTTCAGCCTGTCCAAAATGTCTAATGCGAATTAGGCAACTGGCCCTATTCCTAATTGATTTTCCTGTAATCCTGGAAGAAATTATTTTCATTCTCAAGTGTTGTTTTCTTTCTTCCGATAGTGAGTGCCATGCCAATCTATTAAAACTCCTTACATTAACTCCTGTGGAAGTGTAATTGTCCCTCAGATGTAATGTTTTCACTTGAATATTTCAAAGTGGAGCCTGAAAGTAAAGTATGCAGCATTCAGTTTGGAGCTTTCTAAAGGAAGCTGGCACATTTCATATTTTCTGCAGCTTTCTGGGGAAAGAGGATTTGCAGGAAAATAGAGGATAGGGCCTCAGAAGGAGGTGCAGAAGCTGGGAGGTTTCCTCCTCCTGGCTGGTGAAGTCCCAGAGGAAATGTGCACGTAAGCAGCTCCAGACCAGTGTGTGAGGTGTCATCGAGCAGAACCTGTGAAGTTGCAGGCTTCGCGTCTATCCGATGGTATTAGTTTTCTGTGCAGAATTTAGTCTTTCAACACCTATTTTTCTACGATATACCTTAATGAAAACAGGCCAACTTACCTGGACTTTAAGGAGAATACTTAATCACAGCAGTTTTAGGGCATTACCGTTACGCCCTGATTCTTCTCTTGTGAATAATAAGAATTCCCATGTATCTAAAAATTCCCCGTTGATCCCTGATCTGCTCCAGAATTAACCTGTCGTCTGGTTTTGATTCCTCCACTGCAGGATGCCCCGAGGGAAGCTTTGGCCCGAGCTGTGAGCACAGCTGTCAGTGCCAGAACGGAGCTGCCTGCGACCACGTGAGCGGAGCCTGTACTTGCACGGCGGGCTGGATGGGAACCTTTTGTGAAAGAGGTACTGCTGCTCCCTCTGGTCCTTTTCAGGTTTATGCAGATCAGATTTTTTTTTATGTAGAGAGCTAGTTTTACAATTTACAGAATCTGATCTAAAGAAACTATTGGACTTAAATGGAAAATGATACTGAAATGTGCGCTTTCATCCTTACTCAGCAAAGCGTTTCACTAAATGCCTAGTGTTGGGCACGTTGTAGTGTGGTTAAAATTAGATACGTGCTTAAGACCCTTGCATATCACATCTTTATGAAGACTCTTTGTAAGCAGAGTTGTAACTCTTCCTTAGATACACCGTTATGGGTCAGTGTGTGGCGTTGTCTAAGGAGGGTTGCAGATCATAAAAAATAGTCTTGAGTACAACAGAAACAGCACATAGTCAGACGTTATGAAAGTTATTTAAATGTAAATGATTGAAGATTCTACCAATGATGATCATTAAACCAAAGTTAAAATTATTTTGCTTAGAAAGCAGCTTTGTCAGCCAGTTTACAAAATTAGTGTTCACAGCTACGATATGGAGGGAAGCAGCGGCACTTGCAAGCAGCTGCTGCCCTCTGATGGGAATGGAGCTGCTCCACAGCTTACCCCCTAACCTGGCAAAGCACCCAACTGACTGGAGTGCAGATGTTGCTTGTTGTTCCCCTCTCATTCTTACCAGGACTTATTAACAGAATAAATACTCTTTTCAAGTTTCTGCTGCAAAATGTGCCTCAAAATTTATGGTATCTCCACTATGTCCCTTTTTAAAAATTTAGTTGAACTCTGGTTTTGTACATCTGTCCTTTATTTATTTATTTTTTTTTAATTGGAAAAGCAATACAGTTATCTGTGTTGTGGTGTAAATCTGTTCATTCCAGCAGGAATCAAAATGGGAACAAAGAGGCAAATATCCTTCGCCAAAGTAGGTGTGAGGAATATGGAGAAGCCTGGGTGACATCTGTTGGGGGAAAAAAAAAATTCTTAGCTTCCAAATCAGTCGTGTTGGACGTTTTAATCTTTCTAAAGTCCTAAGGAAAATTGTGGAGAGGAGAGTGGAATTTAGCACTTACTGTTCATAAGACCCTATTTTCTACATGCTTTTCCTTAAGCAGGCAGGGTGTTTGCTCTGAGCTGACCTGCGCTACCTTTTTGCTCAGAAAGTTCTAGCCAGAATGGTTTGGCTGCTTCCAGAAGATGAAGAGGGAGGAAAACGTGTGGGTGGTTTGCCCTTGGTAGAACCTTCTTGGCACCTTTTCTCTGAGGAGCTGTAGCACTTCTCTTTTTAGTGACTCGAAGACTGGCAGGGTTTCCTTCTGGCGTGGATGTGCTTTTTGCTGTCCTCTTGGCAATCCACCCACGTTGGCCAAGCTCTGTGCCTTGCAGGCAAGAACGTAGAGATTGAGACCAGGTGCAGCTGCGTTGCCTTGGACTTCTCTGAAGTCTGCTTAATCCCATGGCTGGGAAGGACTTTTCCATCATGGCAGAAACATTGGAACTGAAATTTTTCCAGCCTTCCAAGTTCAAAGTCCTAGGACAAGACAGTACTTTACCCATTTCAGTATTGAAATGGACCCTTGCATAATGAGCATGTTTGAACCTGCAGTCCTCGCTTCTGGTATTTTGCATTATGGCATCATGGGATCCCGATTCAAGCTGAAATTGTAGAAGTCCCAAAATTTGCCTTTGGGCTTTTTGGGGGCTACATTTTTTTTTTTTTTTTCCCCCTGTGTGGGAACAAAGTATTGCTGTTCCTTTTCATTAATTTTCTACCTTCAGTCTAAAGTAGGGCTTCATAGGTTTATATGCTAGTCCCTGTTGCAAAATGGCACTTCAGTGGCAATTCAGAGTTCTTTGAAGTCAGCTTCAATCAGCTGTTCTTCATCTCCACCTGGTATCATTCAGTCCTACCGCTGCCTCTCCAGTAGTGGTGTGAGCACATATAATAATAGTGGGTAGAAGTAAAGCTATCAAGCCACTTTCTGAAAGAAAATTAGACGTTTCTGAAGGTGGTACCTGCCCGCTCCGTCTTTCAGCTCTGCTCAGTCCATTGGAAAAATGAACCTTGTGAATCTTGTAACTCTTTCAAAAGAGCTGCAAAAGGAGCAGAACTGTTTCAGTTGCAAAGTAGCTAACATTTGCAAATAAGCCTGAAAACAAAATAATCTGCTAAGAAATGTTTACCAGCCATCTGAACAACCTAGGAAAGGCATCCTTTGCATTTTCTTGAAAGCAGCAAGTGATACAACTAGAAGACTTGAAGAAACACTGTACAGTTCTTTACAAAGTCTAGCATTACTGAAGAAATATGAATAATTTCTGGTGGTCCCTTGAGAGTGGTGGTACTAGCAATGCCACTAAGGTATCTTTCCTATCCGAGTAGAGCATGTTACCTGCCTGGGGAAAAGGTGCTTGAGGCACGCGTGAAGTTCTGGCTCTTCCCGAATTGAAGCAGCAATTAATTCTTCTGCATTCCTGGACTGTGCAAAGGCAGTGATCGTAGCAAAAGATGGCTTTATGAGTCATTTCTCTATCCTGTTAAAGCACAGATAATGTGAGTAGCATTTTCTCCAGAAGAGATGCCTACTGTGATCACCCACTGCTGCAGGGCTTTCGTTTTAATGCAGTTACAGCTAAACAGGCAAGTGGAAAAAAAAAAAAAATCCAAAACCCAACCCCAAACACAATCTTTCTTGCAATAAATAGATAAATATATCAATGTTTACTCCAAATATATGTAAACGTCTGACATGCAGGAAGCCTTCCCATGCAGGCAGCCCAACTGCCCGCCTAGCAAACCCAGAAGGAATCAAGGTGTGTCTGTGTTCGCCGACCGTGCTCACAGCCCTACTACAACCACGCCGAGTGAACCAGGTCACCCTGCCCTGCACCAGGGTTGCCCTGCTTCTGTTTGGGCAGGCAATTGTTTTAATTGATTTAATTCTGTGAAGTGCTAAGCATCTGCTGCTCCTGCTTTGAATGTTCCGATTGTCTTCACCATAATTTCGTTTAATTTCATTCCCCACTGCCTTGGTATTTGTATGACCCAAGGCAAGTGTCCAGTTACAGGATCAGGCCAACAGAATTATCCACTTCACTGCTTGATCTGACCGAATATCCCAACATGCCACACAATCAGCCCACACTCTGGAGGCAGCAGGAGTCTCAGACTTTTTCTGCGGTGTGTTTATTAATGAATGCATTAATTACGGCACCGTGTGGCCCTTGTGAAGTGCAGCACTCAAAGTTTGCATGTGAACTGTCGTCTGAATCAGCACCTACCGCAGGACAGGCTGACTGGGCTTCTCTCTTGGGATTTCAGCAGTTAGCTGTTATCATAAGGTAGCCTAGCAAGATTTCTGTTTTAATAAGATAAAAGGGAGAAATAAATACTGTGCATATCTAGGAACACCTGACAATGCTATGTAGTCCCTGAGTTAAACAAAGAAAAACTTTGTCAGCCTCTGAAGCTGCCTAGGGTTAAGCAGAAGTCATCTCTTGTATGCTGTGCCATACACGCTGCTGAGGCATAATAAATAAGGACATAAAGATCGAAACCACGTGCTGATGTCTCTTCCTTACAACTTGATAACAGCTCTCTCCACAGCAGAAACTGAGGAGGGGCTGATGGATGCATTAGAGTTTTCAGTCGGTATGAGGCACTTTTCTGTTTCTCTGAGGCAGCACATACTTGGAAAGTGGTGTAAGCCTGAAATCTTGTGTGCCAGAGAAGGGGCTGCAGTCTGGACAGGATGAAGGGAAGAGCAGCCGTTTGATTTGGAGCAGAAGAAGCAATCACATGTAGTCAGAAGCTGAGCAGGAGCTCTGAGAGTAAAGAAGCAAAAGCAGATGTGGCAGTGTATTATGCTGCTGTTGCTGCCTAAATGTCCAGGTTTGCCTCTACCTACAGATAACTGAATTTCCCCCTCCTTGTATGCAAAGCAGGCAGCAGTGCTGTCTGTTAGAGCACCGAATTTGCATTTGTGGAAGTGGCAGTAAGAGTAGACTGGGACAAAGAGCCTGGGCATGAAAAAGAGACGGAGCAAGAAACAGGACAGAAGAGTCCAACAGGGAGGACATGTGTATGACTAATGGTGTCACCCTGACCTGGTAGAGAGCTGTGAAATTAGTGTGGAGGGCTGGGTAGTGGATATGCTGATAATTGTCATAAAACTCTGTTGGGAAGCCAGTCATTCTGATTCCATGGTAGAAATGTGTGAATTGGGTTTTAAAGATAAGTTTATATTGAACAAGGAGGACTGAATAACTGTTTATTTAATGGGCACCAGTGCTCCTGAAACTGAGAGACTGACTGATTGAGGGGTTATGTGGAAGGAATTATGTACAAGTGTGTTTACAGATGTATTATCAAGCAGTATAGCATAATTATACATGTAGTTACATAGTGTAACCCACACACATGTATGTGCAGACAGAGGTTAAATTAAGACTATATAGACAACATAACTCCTGATATATATATATTTTCTGTTAAACTCCACATAGTCGTCTTAATATTCTTGTAATGCAGCATTTGGGGTGTGATGTGGCCCAGTGACAGCCACCAGTGGCTTATTTTCACTGGTACAGATGTAAAGTGAATCCATGGGGCTGCTCTGGCTCTCGTGTCCTAGATGTAGGTGCTGAGCTCCTTAAGCTCCCTGGGGCTGTTCTGCTACACTTAGTTTGTCTGGTTTGCTCATTCTCTTTGCCAGGTTTTCATTTCAGCACTGAACTACACCACTATGGCTTACGTTCACTGTTAAAAATTCCTTAGCAAGGTGTCTGGAGAGTAAATGGGAGCGTAAGTTTTGCATTTCAAAAGACAGGGAGATCAGCAGGGGTGCCCCCCCCCGGTTTTGCATTACGTTGAATTATTTCCTTTTTCGTCTGTCCATTACAGAAGCACGAGTGCTGGCTTGCGTGAATCCATTTGCTCTCCTGTTTTATGGCTTTTCAGTGTATTCTCAGCCGTGTTTTTCTATGCAGAAAACTCTTGCTTTTGTAAATTGGTCCACGTTTTGCAGAGATACACATAGCAGAATTGTGCAGGCTTAGAGATTTGACTCTTAAGCGTAGGCACAGAGTGACGTGTGACAAAGCATCCATGAAAACATGAGCAGTGCCCCACGTTTTCAGATCTCTGAGCTAGAGTTCATACAAAAAAAGAAACAGGAATTCGGCTAAAAATGGATGTTTTGCATTTTCAGCTTGTCCAGATGGATTCTTTGGGCTTGACTGCCACCAGGTGTGCAAGTGCAAGAATGCTGCTGGCTGCGACCGCGTCTGGGGAACCTGCCGCTGCCTGCCCGGCTGGCTGGGAGAGACCTGCGAGCAGCGTAAGTCCGGCCCGCGCGCACCGTCCCGCTTGCAAACCCTTTCGGCACTAACATGGATTTCTTCTGGGAATGTAGGATGACCTACCAGGGGACAATTTTAGATAGGTCACATTCCTTTCCAAAGATGCTAAAAAAGGGAATGATTTTTGGTAGCTGTGTATAAAATCAACTTCCTTTTTTTTTTTTTTTTTTTTTTTTTTTTTTTAAACTGCTGCTGGCGCTGTCAAATGTTATGAGCATCAGTTTCTAAATAGCAGAGCTGTCTCCTACCATATGACAAGTCTCTGCTTTTTATTTTTGTGCAGCATTAAGAGATGAAATGTTCTATCTCTGTCTGGTGTGTCTCAGCTACTTATCAAGTATAAAGTGGCAGGTTACAAATGTGCAATGTGGAAAAATCAGAGCTGAGACTTTTGTTATTTCAGCGTGGCAAAATAGTTTTAAAATTAAGTCTTAGAAAAGTTATTTAAAAAAAAAAAAAGTCAACTTCCTAGATTTTCTCGAGTATATTTTTCCCACAGTCTTTAAGCTAATAGGGTTTTTTGTATATTTATATGCATGCATATGTAAAATTGGCTCTTCTGATAAATTGCTCACTAAATTTCATGGGCAATAAAATTATTTTCTTTAGCTGCATGGCATTACATGTGGCAATCACAAAATTGCAAAATTTAGCAAATATGGGATTTTTAAAAGATTTTTCCGACTTTAGTCTCTCAGCTTCCTAGTTTCCCTTTAGGATGATGTCATGGTCTGTCCTTCCTTTTGAAAATATGACTGCTGTCTGCAGGACTGTGGTGTGGAGTTAGGGTCCAAAGCAACTCTACAAGGAGCCAACTTTTGTTGTTACTGAACGTTTTCACGAGAGTTCTTTAGTCTGTAGATTGCTGACTTCTCCGATAGAAAATTAATTCAGTTTAGAAATAGAGAGAAATGGTATTTATATGGAAACAGGTCTATTCTCTGACCACATTGTAGTCAGCCCTGTTTGAGGGCTGTGCTTGCTCTTCATAATATTTTTCCCTTATTTGCCCCGACCACACAACATAGCTTGTCTTCTGAAAGGGCTTCTCCTGCAAAATCCCTTGCTCTTTGATTTACAGGAGGGTCGATGCTGGTGTATCTTTCCACTTTTGGGATATTTCTGCAAACGTTCCACCATTGCAGTTCTTTTTGCCTCCTCGTGGCCCTCCATAGGAGTGCTTGACTCTCCTGTCTCCCGCCGCCTGAAGGTTGTGGTGGTAATACTCCCCTGTGGCTGTAGGTTAATGAGCTGACCGTGAAATAAATGCAGAGCCAGACTTGTAATCGTACCTCAGGGCAGAAAAGGTGCTGCTGAACAGATATGGTGTTTGCTTCTTGGTGACAGCCCACTTCTGCTGCCCTCCAGCCAAGCCACGGTGTTAGCAATGTGTCACCTTGGCTCTTTCCCACTCCTTAGGCTGTATTAAGGATGGGAAGCTTTGTTACATATTTCATTACATTCAATTAAGAAATGCAGCTCTTTCTCAGTGGCCTTCTGTGCCTCCCTTTCCTCACATGAGGAAAAAAAACCTATTTGTTCTCTTGTGCTGCAGCCATTAGATCTTTATGCCGGGTTGATTTATTCCTCACGCTGGTGAAGATGCCGAAGGCTCCCGGGTCTCCTTTGCCTCTAAGTAAAAGAGCAAGGTCAGTTAAAGGTGCAAAGGGTAACCTGCTTTTCTCTTGGCTAAACAATGAATCTTCATTTTGATTTTAAGACTGGACCTCAGCCACACCTCTCCGAAGCTGCTGGGAGTAAGGCAACTGTGGGCTGGAGACACCAGCCCACCACTCCCCATCCGTGTTGGGTGTTTAATATTCACCTTGCCGGTTCCTGGGACTCGCCAGCTCTAGCAGCTGGAAGGGCGGCACTCGCGTTCAAGTAATCAGATTGCAGGCAATGCGCTGGAGGATATTGAGGAATAATTTTGACATCATGGGATTTGAATTGATCTTAAACCAGCCATGCAGTGGATTTTATACACTGCTATCTAATTATGGGTGATACGGACAGTAATGCCTTTTGTTGAAGCTGCCTAACACTTCCAATTACAAGATTGTGTTTTTCAATCGCTTGTAAATGAATTATATTAATCTGGGATGAAATCTGCCAAGCAAGCTCTGCCTCAGCTTAAGGTTGTGTTTGGTGATTTTTTTGTATTTTGAGGGGGTTGGTTTGAGTGTCTGCTGAAGATACTTTAGGTTTCCAAGAAAGAGATTTAGGGCAGATGTATTGCCTATCTTTACAATAAATTAAACTGTTTCATTGAGTGTCGTGATGCCTTGGAGATATAGAAGTGAGGACTTGACATCTGGCATCTCTTTATGCTAGAGATGTAACCTTCCTTTCTGTATGAAAAGTCATCCAAATTTTGCAGTTTCCAAGCACACACATGCACACCCTCCGAAAAAGATCTCCTGCTGTGTATGGGCTGGACTGTAGAAGCTGAACACAATTCAACATCTGCATTTTGCCTTGATTCTATTTGTACTAAAAATGTCTCTGGAGCTGTTGGGGCTCAGCAGGATCTTCACAGAAGCAGTTCTTTGTGGTAAAATGAGACCAGATTGGTTTGTGAAATAAATGAGCATGGAAGGATTGGCTCTGCCAGAGTCTCTGCTCAGAGGCACTGATAACCAGGGGTTTGACGTTGAGTGTGTGAGCTCTTGACTTTGCAAATTCTCTTGTCTTTTAAAGCCAAAGCTTCATTTTGGGGAGAACAATCCAAAGAAGCTGCATGAAATCAAAGCTTCTGGGTACCCTGTAGAGTCTTAGTGCCCACCATATCACTGTGCTCCTCGATGTTTTGATAGCTGTTGACTTCCAGTCTGGAAGAAAATCTCAGTTCCATGTGTTCCTTACTCTGCATTCAAAAAAGAATTTTAAAGGCTGCAAAAGAATAAATCCTCCTCTTACAGAGGAAGGGCACCAAGAGGAAAATTTTTAAGCAAGAAAAACTCTAATAATTTAAGCCTTTCTATTGCTTCTTTCCTTCGCAATCATAATGAAGAAAGGAGAAAAGTCCAAGGGATATTTGTACATTCAGTTGAGGAACTTCATAAAATAGCTTAAATATATCGCTTGTTATCTTATTCTTCAGAAAAGTACTTTAATAATCAGGGTTGTCCTACCAAGAAGCTAAAAAAAGATTGTACGCGCCCAATAAAACAATTACGACTTTCTTCTCCAGAAATTTCTGCCTTCTTACCAGAACTTTCACTGGAAAACTCTTTTGTCTTCTCGGTAAGCATAACAAGAGCTTTGCATGCATGCTCCAGGAACCTCACACGAACCACTAGTAACCAGTCAGGGGACCTGGTTATGAGCTGGTTTTTCCTTTGGCTTGGTTATGATATAGTTCTCGTCAGTATTGTGGAAATATTTAGTTCTGCTTCCAAAACTGAGCCAGAGCTCTGTAGGATGGGCTGAACCTTTAACTTGGCAACCAAGCCTCATTTGCAGAATAAACTTTTAACTGTGATGGGACTGAGCTCCTACACTTTCTTGTGGTTTCAGTGTGGATGGGATCCAAGCGATGACAAAAATGAACGCTGTTGAAAAGTCCTGGGAGAGATGGTGTCTGAGAGAACTGTGTTGGGAAGCTGTGGAAGTCCTCAGATGGGAAGAAAAGGGCTGAGAATGGGTCAGATGCTGTCAACCAGGTTGACCCCTGAGGTCAAGATGGTTTCACATCTGCCTTTGGTCCCCAGGGACGTGTCCTCCAGCAGCACTGCATCTTACTCTGCATGCTGATACCCTCAAAAGCATAGAGGTTTTGATGAAGTGTCATTGTTCGGATCTGATCCTGGGAGGTGTCACAGTCAGCAAGTGCGATCCCTGATCTTCTGGATCAGGGATCGCAGCCTTTTTTGCTTCTCTGGTGCATGCCAGCAGTGCTGCAGGGGTGAGGGGCTCTGGCAGCTTCGTACAAGCAAAGGGAAGGCTCTACAAGGCAGGCGTAGAAACTGCAAGGAAGCTATCCAGCTTCATCAACTCATTTGCTATTTTTTGGGGTGATATTTGAAGAAAACAAGGTAGCAGTACTCTTTTCCGCTATTTAAAGCTATCCAAATCTCTAGAGCAATGAAGTCGACAGGAATTTTATCACTGCCATTTTTCCTGCGCAGCAACACTGAAAACAGCTGCAGCGAGCGAATGCTTGTGAGATGGCTGTGTTAAGTTTTCACCTGGGAGCCAGCTGCTTAACCGAATGTGTTGAAAATATCACCCCTCTCTGACCAAAGAATGAGACTCTGGGTGAGCGAAGGCATCCAGCTGTGAAAAATGAACGCTGAAAACAATGAAGTTGTCAGTTCTCTCACCAAGATGCAAATAAATACCCGGGCTGTCAAGCCGGCGTTTCTGCTGGACCATTAGTTTAGCACAAAGACATTCCGCAGGACAGGGGATGACAGCTGATCCATCACCCCAGCAATCCTTTGATAAAAAACTCTTCAGAATGTGCTATGATAGATATTTTTAAGCCATGCTATTTAGCGTCAGGCGTGGTTAATATACAGACTTAGGTGCCCTTCTGATGTGAAAAGTGTGTCATCGGAAGCCAGGTTCAAACTGATTTCCTTGGCGCTGGGTTGTGTCTCAGGTTTGCTCTGTGCGATGCCTCCTTTGGTACTTCCTGATGGAATTTTATGGACTTCTCTCGTTGCAGCCTGCAAGGGAGACAGTTATGGGCCAGGCTGCAGCCACACTTGTCACTGTCACAACGGAGCGCCCTGTCATCCCGTAACGGGGATATGCCTTTGTAACCCTGGGTGGAAAGGAGCCACCTGCCAAGAAGGTACAGTTGGGAATTCTGGCCCCTGCAGAATGATTATAGGAGGAAAAAATGAAACTTCTACTCAGGGGGGCTTCTTTGGTATTCTAATTGTCAGTTCATTGCCCTGTGGTGTCATTGGTTTTATATCCGCACAATAGCAGGGCTCGGTCTATTAAATAAATGTGACGCTGCATTGCAGGGAGCTCGATGTATGCAGGGCAGAGTGGGCTGAAACAGAGTCATAAACTGGAAAGAGAGCTGGTTTTGAAGCCTATCTGATTATGGTCCATAAAACTCCCATTTATGACACTGAAACAAACCCATTTATTTTCTGTGGCCTGCTTTACCGTCCCATCCCCATGCTCCTGACTGATCCACATCGTTACCATACGCTGTTCCAGACACAGGCTAAATCCAGAACACGTGAAAGGCATTGGGACTTCCAGCCTTGGTAATTAGACCGATTCGTGCGACTCAAACACAAGCCCAACTCCAAGAAGTCTTAAGGAAAGAGGCTGGCAAAAAAGGCTGCACTGAGGCTTCCGTTACACATCCTAATCCCCTGCATCCAAGCCATTAGAAAAACTCTGTCCATCCCCGTTGCGGAAGGCTCCTTTTTTTTGTGCCTTCCCCATAAGGCTCAGTGCCGTGGAGGTGGGGTTGCGGGGCTGTGGGGCGCTTGCTGCTGCGGATGCTTCTGGGATTTGGAGTCAGCACCTCCACGGGAGCAGCGACTGCCCTTCAGCGTACCGGTTAGGGAATGGGGGTGAAAGCTGGTGAGGGTGGAGGACCATACGAATGAGGTGAGTGCCCCTTTAAGCCCTAATACAATGAAGGAATAAAAAATTGAGAGACACCAAACCGTTTTTCATTATAACACGAATGACATGACCTAAAATTTTCTGGTTTGCATAAAGACCTCAAATACAAAACCAAAGTTAAAAAAATCTGCTGTTAAGTGTGAAGACATTGCCAAACATACCCTTTTTGTTTAATGGTACATTTAGGGGTTTCTTTTTTGGAAGTAAGGAGGTAGGATAAGTGTCCAAGGCTGGGTGAGCCATCCTCTGGTGACAGTGCTTTTCCAGAGTGAGAACTTGCTCCTGTTACCATCTTAAAAAGGTGCCACTGACATGAGAGGTGTGCATTTTTTTAATGTCAAAAAATGAAGTTTTGTCCATCTTTCTCCTGCACTTCTTAATGGCAGGCTTTTGTCCTGCTTCCTCTTTGCAGCCTGTCCTCCTGGATGGTATGGAGCAAACTGTCTACAGCGCTGCGTCTGCCACGGCCAGGCGACATGTGACCCTGTGACGGGCGAGTGCCGGTGTCCCCAGGGTTGGACGGGGACAGCGTGTGAGCTGGGTGAGTCTCATCGTGTCCTCCATCCCTCCAGCGCCTCATTTCAGTCACTCTGCAAGGAAATACACTTCTGGTGAGGTCTCGTATGAGACGGTCCAGGAAAAAAAAGAGAGAGGAGGGGCAGAGGGCTGGAGAGCACCAGGTGTGGAGAGGTTCAAACGTTGGGGTTGTTTAGTGAGAGATAAGACTGAGGGGAGATATGGTGTTGGCACTTGAACTCACCGTAGTGCTATAAACTTACTGGACAGTGGAGAGGAATAAGCTATTCTCTGTCCCCTGGGGATGGAGAAGATAAGTAATGAACTTGATTTGAGGAGGAAAATCTCCCAGAGGAAAACAATGTATTTTTAGTTTTGCCAAGGGAGGCTTCCAAATCTCCCTCACTGAAGGTTTTTAGAACCAGCTTAGATGTCTCTGTATTTCAGACGTGTAAGTGTGTTTGCCCTGGGGCACCTCCAACCTGGCCCCTCATCTGTGCCCACCGTCTCATTTCAGAGTGTGGGGACGGGAGGTACGGAGAGGGTTGTGAGCAGAACTGTAGCTGCCGCCATGGGATTTGTGACCAGCACTCGGGGAAATGCATCTGCCACGCTGGCTGGATTGGGGACCGCTGTGATGTTGGTAAGGGCAGTTCCTTCTGTGGATGCTTTCTTTTAACACTCTCTTCTGCGGTCAGCCGTTTCTGCCTCCACAATATGAAGTCTGTTTCTATTTTGTATCTTAATTTTCCAGTATTCTGTAGGCCAATAAGAAATAACATTGATGTGAGCGCTCACCATGTGTCTGGGGAGCCCCTCAGGCAGGTCTCAGCCCAAACACACATTTGTGCCCTTGTCAAAATCATTTTATCTCCTCCTACTTCTTTTCCCTGCCTGCTAAAAAAAAGGAAGGTATTTCTCTACCTTATGAGTAGATGGAAGAACATATGAAAGGGAGTGAGTTGTAAGGAGAGTTTGCCAGATATCAGCCATGTGATGCTGCGTCTCTGAAAGTCATCGAGGGGAGCTCTGCAAATTGGCCTGTGGTGGTTCAGGTTGCCCCTGCCTTGCATGTAATCCAGACTGCTCAGGTTTGACGTAGCTGTCTGGCATGTTTAGCGCCATGTAAATCTCTGAAATAGAAATCTCATAAGCAGTAGGTATCAGATGACTTGAAATGTGCCTTCAGCTCTGCCAGTGATATGATGTGACTTTTACAAGCCACGAGCAATTTTCTGATGTCTCCTGAGGTGCTGAGGACTCGCAAAGCCTCAGCCCCCAATACGGCCTGTAAAGCCTTCGCAGTCCCCACCTTCCTTTTCCTCAGGCTTCGCTTTCTCTTTGATCGCTTTGCAGAGACCTGTGAGGTGGAAGGCAGTACGTGGACACAGTGCATTTTCGCTGTTCAAACAGCTGTCCCTTTGTCTGTGCATAACTGTGTAAAAGTGAATGGCATTGCCATCTCCACAGACACCATCTGGATTTGTACTCCAGACTATGGCTGAGTCTTTGCAAACTTTCATGTGCAGACTCATTAATAGACAACATGAAATGCTTTTAATATTTTTCATATATTCTCTTTCAATTATATTTTCTGGACATGCAGTCTTTTAAATAGACATTGCCATGTGCAATAGGAGCACTATTGGCTCATTTGCCCATGACGGATGCTTGCCGTGCAGCAGGAAGAATCGTTGCTCTCTCTGCTTCTCCTCCCAGTCTGCCCCCCAGGATTTTTTGGCAAGCGGTGTGAGGAACAATGTGACTGCATGCACGGATTGTCCTGCCACCATCAAACTGGAGTGTGTCGCTGTGCAAAGGGATGGCGAGGGAGGCACTGTGACAAACGTGAGTGTCCGCTGGGCATTTAAGGAGGAAAGTTCAGGTTGGTGTGTACGTTCCTCCTGGACCTAGAGCTGGTGACAGGATCCTTTTACTCCTGTGTTGCTTCACGGGATCAGTCTGGAAGTGTTCACAGGGGATGGTTGCAGTAGATCTGTTGGAGGGGGGTAGTATTGCACCGTCCTGCCTGGCCCCTGCCCCGTGCCCTAACGACGATCGGTTGCACCGTTGCAGCTTGCTTGCCCGGCCGCTACGGCACAGGCTGTGCCCGACGGTGCTGGTGTCCTGTGGGTACCCCCTGCCATCACCTGACGGGCGAGTGCGGCTGTCCTCCGGGGTTCACCGGCTACGGCTGTGAGAAAAGTAAGTTTGTTTTAAGAATGCAAATACTTTCCTTGTAAATTAATGAAGAAATTAATTGCTTAAATAAAAACCTGATGATGTAATCAGTACCTGAAGAGGGAGGAGGCAACAACCTCACAGCAGTGAAGATGGGCGAGGGCTGCGTGTTAATCACCCAGATGGTTTGGTGGGGTCTGACCTCTGTGCCTGGCGAGGTTTGCCCTCTCTAGGTATGCAGCTCTCAGATTGACGGGGGGCAGCCGGGGACTGAACTGGATCAAAATAGGCTGAGGAGGTGCCAGGTGAGCCCGACTCCGGCGCGTGGCCATCGCTATGTTGTGGGTAAAACAGTAGCTCTGCTCTCTGTTGGCCTTGTCCTTGTGAAAGTCTGTTTCTGCTGTCAGAGCTCATGGAAATGTCACTGTTTTTTCTTTGATGCTGAGTTTGGCCATCTGGAGCTGTCTTTGAAAGCAGGCTCATTCTGTGGCCCCGGCTGCATGGTTTTGACTTAGTTCTTGCTTGCAGCATTTTGCCTGAGCACTGCTTTAGCAAAAAGAAAAACAAGAAAAGAAAATTAAAAGAACTGGCATTGGTATCCCATACCCTCTACTAAAGGACTCTAAATCCTGACCCACAGCAAGGGCAACTTAATGGAAGTGAGATGTAAGAACTAGACACGGGAAGTCAAAAATCTGTAGGCAATGTGGCCAGCAACAGGGAAAATGAAACTTGTAAAAGTGATGGTGCTTACAGCAGCTTTGCAAGTTTAAACTCCCTGCAAAAGGTAGAATGTCTTTATCCATCTGCCTGGTCCGCCGTGAATTATACTGTTATTTTAGTCAATTTTACCTGACATTTCCCTATGATTTTCTCTAGTGACAAGAAAATTGTACCTGGCCCTTGACAGTTGGGCACAAATTGACTGAACGAAACAAAATCAAGCAGTGAAGTAACCCCCAAGTAAATGTAATAAATCCGAAGTCCTGCAGGAGAGCATCGTTCTGTAGACAGGGATTTTATTCAATAAATTTGAGCTCGCTCTTTGAGTGCTATATTTGCCAAGACAAATTTAATTTATTGGTTTACGTTTCCTCTTCCCTAAGCTTGTCCACCGGGCACGTATGGTAAGAACTGTAATCGCCCATGTCAGTGCTCAGAGAATGAGGAATGTCACCCAGTGACTGGCAAGTGTGCGTGCCGCCCGGGCTACCACGGGACCCGCTGCGACCTCCGTGAGTATCTTTGTGGGCTGCCCACTTTCTGAGTGAGGACAGAGTTATGCAGAAGCGTGCGCTGGCACTTGAGTTCATCTCTGTCAGTACCTTCAGCATTGACTGAGATAGCATCAGCACAGGTTGGGTTAATTTACAATAATAAAAATACCTGTATATATCATTCTCTGCATTTACAACTCTCATCTTCAGCTACACCTGGATATTGTGTAGCTCTTTCGTTTCCAAATACCTAGGCTAAAATACTTCCCAAAATCTCTGCATAAGGACAAATGGTTATTAGAAAACAAGGAGCTGCAATTGACAGTAAATCTGATTCATAGAATCAGTTAAGCTGTAGGGCCTTCTGAGGAACAATCAAATTAAACAAATTGTTACTCTCAGTTGAGAAATGGTGACTAGCGTAGAGGAGAAAATGCCAGTTGGCTGAACGCTCCGTCATAAAAAATATTCCCAGATACACGTCTCATGTTGGTATTTAAGGACATCTGTTAAGCTGTTCCTGGTGGAATGTGGCAACTGATAAGAAACATACCAAAGTATCCAAAAAAGGAGACAATTCATTAGCTTTTTATTTACAACTTTAATTTTATTTTTACTCCATGGCTTGTAATAGTGTCATTAAAAAAAAAAAAAAACCAAAAAAAAAAACCAAAAAAAACCACCCACAAAAAAAAAAAAACCCAAACAAACAAAAAAAAAGCTTTCTCTGTGGTGAATGCTGATTTTCCTTTCCTAGAAATGCAGTGTGGCCCTGTTTGGTGTGCTTGCTTTTTTGGGGGACAGTTTGGATACAAAGGCCAGCCGCAATTAATGCGGCTCTAGTAGGGGTTAAACCTGTGCTTTATTCCTTGAGTAGAAACAGGAAAGAGGCTCATTTTAGAGATGGGCGTTTGTATTTCCATCCTGTCATCATAAGTTCTTCTTTAAAATACAGATGTAGATGTAAGGATTGTACAAAGGAGACCAGAATCGTCACTTTTCACTGTAAGTAAGATCGAAATCCAGCCTTCAAAATCTAGGCTAGAGCCATCTGGATCCATTATACATTAGATTATAATAAATGTTACAGTAGAGCAGTAGTGGAGATGAAGTATTTAACAGTATCATTTTAAAGGACTTAATCATGCTTAGCCTCTTACTTTTATGTGGTAATATTTCAGTTGTCATTACCTCTGCGTGTAGTACTAAATATCTATAAATTATAGCAAATGTCCTCCAGCTTGCTTAGATCCTTAAGATTTTACTTCAGAATTTTAAAATTTAAAACATTACTAATTACACCAAAGTTCTGATATAAAAGAAATGACTTACAAATTGAAACCTGTGTTTCATTGCCTTCGGAAGGGATTTTGCCATGGGCTCCTGTGTAGTCAGGGTGAAACCTATAGCGTGTGAGACATGATCATTCATGGCGCCGTGTTCTCTCAGATTCTAAAAATATGTCTTCCACAGCAAATTCTCGCGTAATAGTTATTATTTTGTTAAGGCGTTTACTGGGGAGTTAATGGAATGGTAGAGCTTCACAGAGAGAGAATTTGTCTTGCATCTACATAGGGGTGGGGTTTTTTTTGTTCGGTTTTTTTTTTTATTCTTTCCTATGGCACTCTGACTAATGCATAGGCAAACACAAAAATGGAAGGAAAACAGTTTAAATTAGAGTTATTTTTAGGTTCAGGTCAGTGGATCATGAACCTTAATTCTGAACCGACTGACTGGTAACCAAGGATAGCTAGCGTGACCTTGGTGGGAATACTCCGTGTTCCCACCATCCTCACTACAGAGAGAACTAGGGCTGCTCCAGGATGAAGAAGCTTTCGATGTAATATTAAAAACAGCATAGGGAGCTGCTCCCAAAGACGTGAAATGGGCTTCAGTCCAGTCAACATGTGGTTGGATGCTGCTGGAAATGGTTTCTGGCAACTATTGCTATATTTATAGTACTGTGAAAAAAGGTTCAAGAAAGTATCTATAAAAGGTGTAGTTGGCTGGGAAGCCATATTTCCAGGAGCCAAGAGCAACGAGGCTTTCATGTTCTCAAATTTTGGAGTGAAGAGCTGAAATAGTCTCTTGGCAGGATGCAGAGGAAGCAGACAAACTAGCAATAAGGTTCCCATCAGTTGTCCATAACGCGGTGGATGGGCACATCTACTTGAGTGAAGTTATGAATAAAAAGCAGTAAGCGGTGTTGTAATGGATAAAAAAAACCCTCATGCTATGTCTCTGTGACATTTACTGGCCTGGGTGAACCCTGAGCCAGAAAGACCTCACCAGCTTCACCTTCAAGCTGTAGGTAACAGGATGCTTCAGAAGTGACTTTTTGACAATGCAATTAATAACACGGGTAGGAAAAGCCCTAGTGTATGTAGCTGGTATGAAAAGATTTAGGAGCTCTTGGTCATGGCAAACCCACCCAAACCAGAAGGAAAAAAATCAGGAAATTAGTTAGAAATCTGGCTGCTTCTCCTGCCGTTCTCAGAAAAAAAAACCAACATAAGTCAGATTCAAAGGAAACTGTTAAATTAGAAAATGTTTTTGAGATAACTGGTGGTTAGAGGCTAACCCTCTTTATAAAGGCAGAGCCTACTTAAATGGCAGGACGCTGTGTAAATTGCCCGAGCTATCTGCATAGAGGCTCTTCTGCAGAGTACCAGCAGATGAGACAGCTTTGTTAATAATCACGTGAATGTTGCAGCAGATGTGTTTGCCCTGCTTGTGCTGCTCCCTGTTGAACTGAAATAAATAAAATGCTGCAAGGGTAAATAAATTGGTAAGGGGGGAATTACTGCATCCCTTTCAGTAATGGAGCAGCTCTTACTGGTCTTGAGCTGGGGAACAGCTCTGAAAGCTTTGCCAGGGAGAAGCAATGTGTTTGGGAGCGTGGGAAACAATTTAAAAAAGAGAAAAGCCAAGCGATGACCAAAAGGAAAGGGAGGAGGAAAAGAGAAACTCACTTAAAGTCCAATTAAATAATTTAATCTGGGTGTGTCCTTAACTCCATGTCTTGATGGAAATGAAATAGATGTTGCAGGGCTCACTCCTTGATGCCAGGGTTTGCACATGAAACGCATTTTCTGTACTGACAGATGGAAGCACTAATGACGAAGTATTCCTTGAGAAGAAGCCATGGTTGAGGAGGACTGGGGAGAGTATCTGCATGTTGTAAAAGTGTGTATCTGTTTAGCCCTGATGATCTGCTATCTTGATTGAGCAGAAGCCAATTTTCAGTTTTATTTTAAAAGGCATACCTTCAAAGCTTCACCATAAGCTCTCCTTCTCTATCAAACAGCTCAAAAAAATCTAGGGATTTCTCTAGCTATTCAGACCGTGCTTTCATGCCTTCAGAAAAAAAAGAGAAAACATGTAAAGTTATTTATGCACAGACTGAGAGAGATCTGTTGCTTAGAGACGTGCAAATATATATTCAACCAGATTTCCAAAGTAGCCATAGGCTTTCTTTCTGCCAGGGGAAGAGAAGGAAGGAAGGAGCAAAAAAATGGCGTGTAGAGGTAGTAACACTAGTGTAACTACCATGATGATCACATTGCTCTAAAAGCACCAGCTTCTCCCTCTTCCAGTACGCTGGAGAGTTAGGAGAATAACCTGCATCTCCAGAGGTTGGTGGTGGCACGCTGGAGGCAACCCTGACAGACCGGGGCACGTGCCTAGCAGCTCTGCCCAGCTCTTTTCTTCAGTTCCAGCCTCCGTCATTCTAAAGAGTATCTTGAAGACATGAGCTAAGCGTGGCAGATGCATTAATGTCTTTCTGATCTTGTATTCAGTGCTCCTTCAACATTAGCTGTCCAAAAAGAAACCAGAAATACTCACTGCCACCTGGAAAACCTCTTCATGGACAGCTCATTTCCATGTAACACTGGCTCAGCAACCCATGCAGGTCTAATATTTCTTCTGGTTATTACAAAATAAAAATGGGGGTTTTTTCTTTTTTTTTCTTTTTTTCCTTTTTGCTTTTCCCCTCAGAGAATTTTCTGGCTGTGCATTTAAGCGTCTCTCTTCTACATCTATCTCCTGAGAAGGTGTCTCCTGAAATTTCCTGTTATTGTATGTCTTCCACCCACAGCCCACTAGGTTTGTCAGAGCAATCTAAACTCCAGTTTGAAGTAGATAATAGAGGAAACAAACTTTCTTCAACTTAAACATTTTTAAAAGAAGAGACCTGCCCCGCTACCTGTAACTGGTCAGTTAAAACAACCGCTAAAAGGGGCAGAGATAGTTAACAGCTTTTCGCCATCGTGCTCGAACCAGGCTGTTGCTGCCCAAAGGAAGAGGGACCAATGCCCCATCTCTATCTCTGCCGTGGGAGGGAAAAGGGGGTACAGGCTGATTTGGAATAGAAATCCAGGAAGAAAACCTCTGAAGAACTGGGCTTGCTTTTCTTGGTACCTTCATGTGCAAGGAATGGGAGGAGCTGGCAGAGCCAGGAGCAGTCGGACCAGGCTTGGCAGCAGCAGTCAGTCCAGCTCTCCAGGGGTCTGATATTGCGAATCAGCACTGCCTTGCTGCCCGAGGCAACCATCTGCTTGTCAATACCTACTCCTGGTCTGCTAGAAGTGAATAAAGTTAGAAAATGAAAATCTAATTTTGGCTGAAAGCAACAAAGTGCTTATGACTTGAAATGCAGTGGCCCAGTAGCAAGGTAGCGTGATTGCTATTTTGTTCCTTTAAAACAGGGTGTCCGAAAGGTACTTATGGTTTGAGCTGCCAGAACCCCTGTAAATGCATGAATGGAGGCCATTGCGACCCCGCATCGGGAACTTGTGATTGCGCGCCTGGTTTCATTGGAGCCGACTGTAGTAAAAGTAAGCCAACGTTTGTGTTCTGCTTCTTTCAAAAAAACCAGCAGAGAGAATAATCTGCATAAGAGCTTGTTGGTAGAAAAACAGACAGATCCCAGCTACCTCCTCCTTGAATTGTAAATCAGGATTCCAGCTTTGTAAAAAAATCTCTTGCAAAATATTTTCCCTCTCTTCTGCGTGTGTAGAAGCAAGGACACTCATCCCAGGATTACAACCTGCTTGCCCAAATTTATTTCTAGAGCCAGCTCAGCATGAATTGCTCAAGTTCCTTCTTCCTGTCCAAAATTTCGAGGTTGAGAAATTATCTCAATATTTTGCTTCACACTATGGTGCCATTAGTTTCAATAAATGGGAAAAAGATCAAGTTTTGTCATGGCAAAACTGGTAAAGACTCCTTGGTAACCCTACTCTAACTTCTCTGTTTTTGAGCTAAATTGTGTGGCTGAATTTCTGTGCTGTTTCCAAAGCTGTGAGCTCTATGAAGTTCTCTTCAGCTTATTCACAGAAAGGCAAGGCTTTCATGTTTAGTACCCTGTAGCTTTGCTTTTCAGCCTAGGTCAGCATCAATATTAAGGAAGGAAAGATGTTTTTAGCTGGAAGGATGAGCAGCTGATGAGTTGTACATTCGTCTTTTTGGTAGGAAACCTCCTAAATGTTCAGTGTGAAACTGCAGATTGTATTTATAACCTCATGTAAAGTTTCAGAGGATGAAGCAGTCATGTCTTTGGATGTGTTTTGGTTCCATAGTTGTTTTGAAGCACATTAGCTGGAATAAAAATGAAGCCAACTCTACCTATGTTCAAAATGAGAACTGGCATTGGATACTGAGAGTGTTTAACAAAAGGCTGCTTTTCCTTCAGCGTGCCCTGAAAATCGATACGGGAAGGACTGCGCCCTGTTCTGTGCGTGCGGTAAAGGTCAGTGTGACCCACGGACTGGCAAGTGTACCTGTCCTCCCGGCCAAATGGGACCCGGCTGTCAGCAAGGTAACAAAGCGGGACTCAAGGTCATCTCTTCAGTTGGGCACGTACTTAAAACACCCAGCAAATAAAACTCGGCGCCAAACATTGTTTATAGCTGTGTTTCCCCACACCTTTGCTTGATAACATGGCAATTTGCTGTGTACTCAGCCTCTGTCCCTCTCTGCTCCATCACTCTGCCTTTATACTACGCCAGCCTCCTGCCCGCATCTCACTGCTTTGCTCCAACACGCTTGGTGCCGTTGCACTGGTTTCTCCACAAAGCTGAAGTCACTGTTTTCAGAGACTTCAGTCCAAACAACACAAAGATAAAGATAGGGAAAGAGTTCGTACCACACAACATGAGCAGTGTGAGATGGGTGGAAATAAATTTAGAAACAGATTGATTGAGCTGAAAAAGAGAAGAGAGAGGATTTGCTGAAGAGGAGTGGAGAGATGAGAGCAGGAGGATCAAGTGTGGAGTGGAGCCAAGTGAGGAGACACAATGAGACAGGGAGTGTTTGGATGAAACTGCTAAAAACCATGGAGTAGAGTTCCTACAGCCCTTGGGAGGCACTGGGCCCTTGGGATACCCTGTGGGGAGCATGTGTTTGTATTTATTCCCTGTCACCTTCATTCTTTTGGGGGATGCTAATTTATTTATTTTTCAAACTGTGTTAATTCTCTGTAGTGTGTCCCCAGGGACAATATGGCCCCAACTGCCACCTGACGTGTACCTGTCAGAACGGTGGTATCTGCGACCACGTGGATGGCAACTGCACTTGTGGGCTCGGCTGGACGGGAAGATCGTGTGAGAAAGGTGATTTTCGGCTTTGATGGTAGTGGATGTGTACATTAAGCAGTGTCGACAGACCCACAAGAGGGGACAGTTTTTGCTTAGGTAGACTCCCTCCCAACTGCATTTGTCTCTCTAGCTTTTCTCAGGCAGAACTGCCCCCTAGTTAGACCTTTTAGGTCTTTTTTCAGAAACCATGTCCTCGTAAGTCCTGCTCTGCAGCTCTCATAAATTATTTTGCACAGACTCGTATTTCTTCACCTGTCCAACTTTTGTGTTGTTCTGTTCATGGGACTGTTGTTCTGTATCTTCTTTCATGTGCTTCTCTGAGGTCAGCAGAAGCCCACATCTCCCTCCTCTCTTATGTTCTCTCTTGTTACTCCCTTCCCTTTGACACTGGACTGCAGTTGAACTTCCCATATATTGATTTCCCTGCCAGTATGGCTCTGACATCTGTCCAAAGCAATTGAGATTGTTCTGCTTTCTTGCCCTTGTTCTCCATGACAGCTCTCCCATACTCAAGACAAAGCGGAATATGATCAGTTTTCCCTCCGGAAACCCTCCTTCCAGCCCAGAGCAGAGTTTTTCTGCGTCTTTCTGTCCATCTCCCAAAAGTCATTCTGCATTTCTGTTCCAATTTATCTCTCCAGAGAAGAGATGTCTGTACAGTTATGGACTTAAATGTTCAGGAAACAATGAGTTTACTGGTATGATGTCAAATAAATTGTTAGTTCCCGGTTCACATTCAAGACAATGTCACCGTTATATTGTAACTGCCTGTGTGCAGAGAAGGAGCGGGGAGAACAGGAAAGATGCTAACTACATGGAGCCACTCACAATCTGAATATCGCTATGGACAGGCACTAAAAACGTGCAATTTACCAATTACCAGCTAACTTCATGTTGCCTAGGCCACCAGTGTCCATCTCTGTTTGTCTGTTCTTTGAAATCTCTGTGACCACCCATAGACCCCATTTGGGTTGCAGAGTCCCAGTAGGGTCATGGAGGTCTCACCAGGTGGAGAAGTGCATCATGGGTGTCTCTCATAGATGTGCTTAGGTAAAACATCTCTGATGTCAAGCACAGAGGGCAGACGCGCACATCGTATGAGGGACTGTGTGTTAGATGACAAGAGCGAGCTTCACTGGTTTCTTTTGACAGAGATAGCTAAGTTACTGGAAATTTGACTCTTGATTTCCACAGCAGTGTGGTTTTAAGTGTGTTTTGACTTGAAATCAAAGACAGCTAATCAGGCATGCTTTTTCTAGTGATTAGATACAATGTTCTTGAAAGATTTTGTCTGACATTTGCGGAGTTACGAGTCTGATTATTTGGACGGCCACACTTGTTTAAGTGGTCTGCGCAGATTCAAGTTATGACAGCAGCGGGAGGTGAACTTACGCAGAAGTGATGCCTGGGTTAATTGTATTGGCACCGTCACTTTTGCATGACTTGGCTTTCGGTAATTTGAGGCATGTTTAGTTCTGTAAAAGCAGATGTCTCATTATACATGGAAAGTCTGTTGCTATGTGTGAAAAAGATCCTCCCGGTTTTATTAGGGATTGGAATAGTGCGAACTCCAATGATAACACAGAGGAGGAAAAACTTCATGTTTTCTTTCACACTTTCTGAGTGCCTAAAAGAAAATATTGCTGTAGATATAGAAAAAAAAAATAGACGATACCATTTATACCATTTACTATGTGGCTTTACAACACATGGTGTGGGTTTGACATTGACCACATGAAGAGACAAATTTAAAAAGGTAGACTATAAAAAATACAAGGAAATTGCTGTTCTAACACCTGTATAAAATAAAATGCTTCTCATCAAAGTAGGTAAATACATCATAGTTGTGCAGAAATGCTGTGTCTTCATAACAAACTCCTTGGCTTCTGGCAGTTATTGTATGGGCATCGTATCTCAGCTATACCAGCTATAATGTAAGAGCTTTTGTACGTTAGATCAGTGATTTTAATTTTTTTTTGTCTATTTTTCTGTCCATGTCCTGCCAGCAGAATGTCTCCCAGGGAAGTATGGCTCTGGCTGTGGCTTGGACTGCTCGTGCCAGCACAACGGCACCTGCGACAGGTTCACGGGCTGCTGCCGATGCCCCGAGGGTTACTACGGCCACTCCTGTGAGCACAGTAAGTGGAGGCACCCTGGGCAGCCTTTTCCAGCAGTGATGGGATGTGAGGCTTCAGAGTAGTCACGTAAACACCTAGCCAGTTCACCTGAAATTTTTACGGTGTCCCAGATCACCCAGCTGCTTCCAGATCTCTCTGGAATTGCATACCTCTGATGCTGGGTAATACAAGTTTAAAAGCATGTGATGTTATTCGAGTTAATGGTAAATATAATTTTAGTTGGTTCCCAGGGAATGTAGCTGAGAATATAGAGGATTTTAAAGAGCTGAATGTTTTTCTTCATCAACATTCCTCATTTGATCCTTTCATTTTTCAGGATGCCCCCAGGGGTTTTATGGACTAGGCTGTCTTCATGCATGTGCCTGTAAAAATGGAGCAAGCTGTGATGGAGTGACGGGACAGTGTGTTTGTCCTTTGGGTTATCAAGGTGTCCACTGCGAAAAAGGTATTTATACCTCTCTGATGTAAAAGAGAGAGAAAAAGAAAAGAAAAAAAAAAAACCACACAAAACCCCCGAACAACCAAAAAACCAAAATAAAACCCAAAAAAACCCATGTCATTACTCTAATGTTTGTTGAGAGTAATGTATTCCGTATTTTGAGCTTTATTAATATCCTGAAACACTAGATTTGGGATTGTTTACCTGTTATTATAGCTGGGTGTTCTCATTTCCTTGTAAATTAACTAATCTGGTTCCGATTAATACGCTGAAAGTCCTGGTCTCCATGATGTCTTGCAGCAATGAGTTCCACATGTTGTTTATTAAAAATAAGTTCCTTTTACTGATTTTAAATTTGCTTCTAAAACTCCAAATAAGATTATTAAATAGGTGCATGTCAGACCTGTTGAGTGTTATGGAATGGTCTTCTAGAGAGTTCTAATTAAAACTGAAAATAAGTGCCAGTTATGTTTCTGGGACAGATTTACAGATACCTTTGGTAGGTTAGATGAGATGAACTCAACATAAAGAGAGTTCATATAAATATTATACCTCTTCCACTATGTTCAGTTCTTCATTAAACTTGGTGTTTACACTAGCTTCAGTGGAGAGTTTATGAGCTTTCCTCTGAGACATCCTGGAAAAACTCCTCTCACTTAATGTACATCTTGCCATTCAAATGTGCGTCTAAAAAAGCGCTCTTGCCATCAGGCTGCGACAGGGGCTGGTTTGGAGAGCGGTGCCAGCGTCGATGTGACTGCGGAGGTGCTCCTTGTGATCCAGAGACTGGGAAGTGCCTTTGCCCACCTGGGAAGACTGGAGACAAATGTGACATTGGTAAGGGTAATATTTTCTAAGGGCTGGATTCTATAGTCAGACCAATATGACCTGTTGGTTGAAGCATAACTGTGAAAGGACATTTGCTGGTATTCAAGAACCCATTGTTTGTAGCAAATTACTCTTACAGGTTATCAACAGCTTTATCAACAGGCTGTACCTCTTGATTTAATCAATATTTAAATTGATACACTGATAGGAAAACTGCTTATGGGTCAGCTGTAAAATGTCATTTGTTCTGAGTTTCAGAGAACACGCGCTGGTAAAGAATATACTGAGAAGCCTGCAGTCTTGCAGACGTAGTGGGGAAGACTCAAGAGGGTGCAGATGGGCATGAAAGGATCTGATTGTCCATGTGGGAGGGAAAAGGGACATTTGTGACACTTTTCAGACCAATGCAAAAGTATGTCCAGCTCCGGGTTTGCAGCAGCTATGCCTCCCTCAGGGGTTCAGCGTAGACCAGGAACATTTAATCCAAATAAAATTCCCTCATTGGAAGCCCAGGCACTTAGGCTGTGTGTTTAGGAAGTGGCTGGCCCATGAAAGCAGAATTATTTTGTAACAAGAGTTTAAAAGTAGATGAGAAAATTCTCTTGTAGGGAAAACCGCTCCTACCGCTGTACCCTGATGAGGTGGTTGCAGGGTTGAGAGGCATCAATGGCAGGCAAGATTCTTGAGCCAGACTCCGATCACAGTTGTGACACAGTAAATTTAGGGTGATCACTGGAATAAAAGCAGTTGCAGCAGTTTAAGCAAATGTAAGTGGAGATTTGTGATCCTAATGCTATGGCAAACAAGGTAAAATGAGTGAACCTCTGTGTGCTACTATCGGAGGTTCACACCAGGAACCACAATCCTCCTGAGCCCCAGAACAACCGTGGAGGAATATTATTTCTCTTTTTGTTCTAGAATAGGGCAGGAAACAACTTTAAACAGCCTGTTATTAAGGCAAAGCAATTGCAGGGAGCTTTGAGTGCTAGTGCAACCTGCAAAACAAAAATGCAAAATGATTTGCTTCCCTCTCCGCACTGTCTTGTGGTCAGAAATCAAAGCCACCCAGTGTGCAGGCACTGGTCTGACGGGGGACATCAGCCACCCCCGCAGCCAGCACGGCACTCGGCATCCAGAGGCCTTTCCAGCAAAATTTTAGGCAGAAGTGAAACGCAAGGGGGAAGCTGAACACCAAAAATGTGAACTGAGTTTTTGCTTCTTGCAAACTCTAGGAGTCATTTTTATTTTTCTTAAATCAGCTAGGGTAGCCCCCGTCCATGAAAAGCTGTTATGGGGTAGGTTTTATTTGCATTTTTATTTTCAATTAGGCTCAGTTCATCTGTGATATAACTGTGAGCAGCTGTGACTGGGCAGCAGCCATAAAGATAAAAGGCCTGATTTTAATTTGAACTCTGGTAAAGCACCCATTAAACAGGCAAAATGTTAATTAAAAAAAAAAAAGAGAGAGAGAATATAACAGACTTTTATGGGCGCTGTTTTTTTGTAGTAAATTAACATTGCAGACTTTCAAACAGATGTCTTAAATACACATTGTTATTAACATGAAAATGTGGTATTATATAAATTAAAATCAGGTCCAGAGGTGTTCGGGGAGACCTTTTCTCATAACATTTCCTAATTGAAAAGGCCAAGCTCTGAGCGCACGGGGAGAGTTCTCCCACGTGTTGGGGCTGCAGCTGATGCAGGGCTCAGCCGCGCTTTTATTTACCTAAGAGTGCCTGTGTGAGAAAGTGAGCGCCTTGGTTATTTACGGGATTTTCTAGCAAGGTGAGGGAGAGAGGGCTGTTGTTTACAGTGTACTTAGCACCCTGCCTTGTGACCTGCTGCTAACTTTTCCTTCGTGCCTGTGCTCTGACTGCATTAAAAAAAAAATTGCAATGAGAATTTATCAGCCTAGGTATAAAATGTATTTGTATTTGGGAGTTTAATTTGCCAGGAGGCAGCAGAATTGTGCAACAGGAGTAAGACATAAGAGTGTATGTAAAATGGATTAATTTCAATTTCACATTCTTTGAGTGAAGGCTCTTTGCTGGCACACACTGACAGCCAAGCAGCGCAGTGGAGAGATGCAGGATGCTGACAGTAACTTTCCTGAGCAGATCCCAAGACCTTTTCTGTTGGGCTGTCAACCCCTGTTACACCAGTAATGATTTCCATTCTGGGAACTTCTTTAGGACAGCTGGGCTACAGTTTGGGCAGACCATGCGGTAGATGAAACTTGAAGACTGCAAGGCTTTCCAAAATGTCCCGTTTTAGTGTTAACAGATGTAGGTGCATAAGTAGCTTCCTGATCCTGGAGAACAGGGAGACTGGCAGGGGACATTTACCCTCTTTCAAACACTTCTGTCCTTCCAGATTGCAGGTCAGATCAGTACGGCCCCGACTGCTCCCTGCGATGCCAGTGTGCAAGCAAATCCCAGTGCAATCCATACAACGGGAACTGTGTGTGCCCAGCCACGTGGATGGGGCCAACCTGCAAAGAAGGTAACACAAGCTGGACATGTGCAGCCTTTCTTAGTAGAGGAAATCATGCATTGACCGTGGTGGTGGTCAGTGGACCGTTTGGACAGGAGTATCAACCCCCTGTGCAAACACGGTGCTCAGCAGCCGCCACCACAGCTTCTGTGTGAGGCTGTGAGGCAGAAGCCGTTCTGCATTTCAATCTCTGGTGAAAAACTCAAAGGCTGTGATAGCAGCAACTTTGCTTGCAGGGTTGTGTTGATGTGTGCTGGCCTCCTAAGGGCCCGCCAGCCTGATGTTGCAAATGCCAGGGGACACTGCAAATGCCAGGAGTTGTTCCAGGTGGCTGTAAGGTCTTGGCCAAGCTGAACTTATTCAGTGCAGTGGTTTCCCCTCAGCGCAGGCTGTGAAGTGGAGATCTTGCACAGCCTGCTCAGGGATTCCCATGCTGCCTCAGCACAGCTGTGCTGGAGAGCTGTATGCTCTTCTGTGCCTGCCAGTATGAAACCTTGCCCTGAAACAGTTGATGTCCACAGCCTCTGTAAGATCAATAAGGAGGCTTACTTGCTATGCATGCCATCGCATTCGCTTACTTTTTGTAGAGGTGTCAGATTTTGAAGAGCATGATGAGTTGTGATCAGCTAAGAGAGTAGATAAGACATTGGAAAATAGTTTCAGACTGCTCTGTGAGGTTACAAAAGAGCTCGTTGCTCTATCACAAAAGGGTTTTGTTGTTTTTTTTTTTAATTTAGATAATTTATTTTCTTAATAAGATATTGTATTGTGTGAAAGTTTCCTCCCACTTACAGTCTAATCACAGCTGGCTTGATGGTGATACCATGAAATTCTGCATTTAGTTTAGGAAACGCTTGGAAAACCTTCCATTTGAGAGATATCTTATTGTTTTGTTTGCTCTCTGCTTCTATGAGGAGGCCAGTGTAACTCAGTCCTCTACCTTCTTTTGAAGAGTACCATTTGTTGAATTATTTAAGTGTAAATTGTATAATCCATACAATATTTCAGTGTTATGTTATATAGACCTGAAACCGTGTTTCTACTTAATTCTCTAGGTGGCCCTCCAAAGCTTCCTTTTTATGAAGAGCAAACTCAAGAAAAAGGGAATATTTTTCCAAGAGCTCTACAACAGTAACATTTGGACTAATAAATGAACTGTTTTATATGCACAGACGGTATTTGAATTTGGATATGAAAACAGTTATTCAATTCAGCTTGAATTGTACTGAAGTATTCACACTTCTTATGGAAGACTACAGAGGCCATTTAGTAGCTGGATCCTTTTAAAAAGTTGAATCTGTTTCATGTATTTATTCCTAGCCTCTTACCGCTCCGTTAATCTGCTCTGGACATTCTTTCTGATATATAATATAATTCATTGTTTGAAAGATTGGACATGTTTTTAATAAGAGCAGCTCTGAAGAGTATCAGGATAAGCAGCATATCAATGTTCAGTGAGCCACACCGTGTATAAGTGCCTTTCTAAACCCACTTGACAACTGGCATGAAGTTTAATGAGTGGTTCATGGATTATGAAGCCAATACGGAGCCACTGCAAAATCACGTTGCATAGAAACTAGTGGGATTCACCAAGTTAATTCCTCTTTGAATAGCGTTGTGTGTTGTAGAAAAACATCCAATCTAATTTTAAACTTGCAACTGAAGAAGAATCCACCACAGTACTCTAAGTTGTTCATTAGTTTAAGAATATGTACCACATTTCTAGTGTGGATTGACTGATTGGAAGCTCTCCATCTGTTTCTTGCTTACATCTGAGTCTGTCTTCCAAAGAGCATGGTGTTGTCTGTCGGGCTCTTCTGGCTTTCTGCATTCTCCCATCTTGTCAGTTGGGTTTCTCATAGGTTTGTCAAGTCGAACTGTGCAGCAGTTCCTGTAAAACAATACCTTCTAATGCAGAAAGGAGTTTAATCTTGGGTGGAGAAAACAGATAGTAAGCAAGGGTGAGATAATCTGTGTTCTTTATATAAGGGATTATAATGTGTTTTTACTGCACAATAGCTTAAGTTAGCTTTAAAAAGTCCTGACAGCATTCAACAGCTGCTGTTGGTCACTTAATAGAACAAAGACATTTTGGTGCTATTTTTTCTGGTTAGACAGGTTGTTCTTTAATATAGGACTCAGTTGTTATAAAGAAATAATGTTCTCTAGTTTAATATTCTGCTTAACCAGGACAGCATATTTCAGAGTGCCTCTTTATACCTCTCTTTAGGTTCAGAGTTACAAAAGCTGTGTGGTAACCTCTTGAGTCTGACTGTATCAAAAGTGCACTTACTAAGGGGCGTCAGGACCATGGCTCAGCAGACGTGGTAGTACGTGCCGTTCCAGGTCTTGCGTTCAGCTGCCGTTCTCACACCTTAACAAATTGCAACTCTGCAAGAGAAGATTTTTTTTCCCTTAGAAGGGACAAAGTGACAATAATTGATGCTACCTTGTGATTTTTAAAGATGCTGTTTGTTATTGCATTTGGATAAAGAGTAGATGCAGTAGCAGTTTTAACCCATGGTTCACCTCAGGTCTTAAACATATCTGCAGTCACTAACTGTCCAGTGCAAAGCAAGCGACGGTTGCTCACCTGGGACTGTAACTCAAACTGTGAAAAGTATTGCTTCTATTGGAAGCAGTACAGGTTTGGTAGGTATTTTTCAGCTTCATGGAAGTCTTATTTTTGTTATACGTCACTTCATAGGTACTGAAAGTCATCCTAAACACACTGAAGGTCTTTCTGAATATTTCAAGGCCAGGTTGGACGGGGCTTTGAGCGACCTGGTCTGGTGGAAGGTGTACCTGCCCAGGGCAGGGGGCTTGGAACTAGATGGTCTTTAAGGTCCCTTCCAACCCAAACCATTCTATGATTTTATGAAGGTCTCAAAATTAATTAACCAACTGTGCTTTCAGGCAGAAAATTGCAGAGGCTGATGCTGATCCCTTGTCATTTCTGCTTTACAGCTCTGTGAAGGTATTCAATGTAAATACGACAAAATTGTTGTCCCAAAACTAGTCAGAATTGTGTCGCTCTCAGCAGGGCTTTACTATCAGCTGTGACATTTTAAATGTTCTTTTGGAAATGTCCTGGCCTGAGTCTGATCCTACAATTATGTGAATTTGGGGCAATTTCATTGAATTGGAACTGATAAGGTAAATCTCGAGGGAGACAATTAGATATAATCTTAGCAACTGCTGGAGAAGAATGACCCCAGTCAAGCGATTGTCATCTTTTTGATCTTAACTGTGTGTTTACTGCAGAGCTAAACTACAATAGAAATGCAAGCATTGCATTATATTCAAGGTTTTTCATAGAATCGTAGAGTAAGTTAAGTTGTAAGAGACCTCTGGAGGTCCAGGCTGCTCTTCCAAGCCTGGTCAACTTCAAGTTAAATGGGGTTGTTCAGAGATTAATCCAGCTGAGTTCTGAATATCTGCAAGGATGGAGATCCCACAACCTTTTTGAGCCCGCGTCTTAGTTAAAACGTCATGCTCGTAATGTTTTTTCCCTAGTTTCTAATCAGAATTTCCTGAGTTTCAACTCCTGTCTGCCGCTTCTCATCCTTTCAGTGTGCATCTCTGAGAAGTGTTTGCCTTCATCTCATCTACAGCCCCCATGGGGCAGAGAAGACCTCCCCTAGGTCTTCTCTTCTGCAGACTGAGCAAACCCTACTCCCTCAGACCCTCCTGTATCAGCCTCGGTTACCTCAGTGACCCTCCACTGGCCCCATTCCAATACATTGGACGTCTGAGTTGAGGGAAAGATGCCTGATGTCTGGTGTGGTCACTCAGCAGCTAAGGGACAAAATCCAAGAACTTACATTTTGCTGTTTGACAGCAGTTTGTAAAATGTACTGGTGCTTTCTTACCGATGTATACTGCCATGCGATGAGAACAGCTAGTCGAAGAGGGGACCTTTCTCGAGCCATATCCTTTACACCTGTGTATACTTGTTTACATTGTCCGCAGTACCTTGATATTAGAACTGTAAATATGTAGTATAAAGGAAATAAAAGATTTTTGAATTAAGTATTTTTAAAGAATGTCACAATTTTAGGTACATGATGAAACACGTATTTTAAGTGACTGATACTGAGCCTGTACCAACGAATTAGAGGCCCAAGTAGATCTACCTGGGAAAGACTTCAGCAAACTTCTTTGAAATCAGAAAATGCCAATTCATACAAAACCATTCACATGCAATAGTCTTCTTTTGTTCATCCTTCCTTCAAAATACTTATTAGCTTGTTTGTGTTATTGCCTTGGGGAAAGCAGTTCACTTCAGTGCCATTAAACAGATCATTCTGATTTGGGGCTCAATATGATTTTTGTTTTGAAACAAAGTGCAATCATAGAAAGGTAAAAATCAAAATTATATATTTAAAAAATATTTTAAAAATGAATTTTGATTGGGGTAGTTTTGAATGTCTTGTCTTGGTTCTCTATTTGTGAAGATTTTCACTTTTTTCACAAGGCAGGGGAAATGTTTACAGGATGTTGTTTTCTACAAGTGCCAAAACTTTACATCATTAGCTGTTAATTAAGGAAATGTACTTGCTTATGATGTCATTAATATGTCTTGCTTCTGCTCCTTGCTGCAGATTTACAAATTCGCCTAAGTCTGTGCCTACAAAATAGTCTTTACTAGACAATGTGGACTTTTTAAATGGGAAAAACTACGAAATCAGCTTTTCCCTAGATGAAGTGGCAAGTGAGTGTAATTGCTATTAAAAGAATATAACTCTGCTTACTTGCTTCATCAGATTCCAGTGAAACACTGTCGGGCTGATGCTGTCCTGAACATAGCACTGGAGCTTGTTGAAAATGAAAGTGAAAACTTCACTAGAAATGTTTTTTATGTTTAAATTTATATCCATCTTCCACTTGGTAAATGCCTTTCTTGGCTCTCCGTTTCCCAGAGGGCTGAAGTTAATTATGCTTTCTTGAAAAGAGCGCGCTGTGTATTCCATGGTAGCACACTTGCATGCACAGATAACTCCTTTCAGACAGACATTTAAATTATTTCGACCATGCAGTTTCGGTGCCAAGTCCCCTCTCTTACCTTCTTGTGTATTCCAGATCACTTCAGTTTGGGAAGGGCGGAAGTGGGTTGAGTGTAACTCAGCGGGCCCAGCAGAACCTTAGTCAATGTGAATGCCTGAAACCAGCACAACATGTTTTCAGTTAGACTTCAGTATTTATAACACTATCCTCATAGGAAAACAATCAGAATTTTAAAAATTCCCCGCTTCTCCTGCCAAAAATTATTATTCTACTTTTATCCTTTTTATGTTGAAGAACCGTAGCTATTAAAGTTTGCCCAGATTTCTTGCCAACCATATTATTTTGATTGGCTGCAGATTTCTGTTTTTGTAAGTAATAACCATCATAGCATCAGGAGTTGCCAACGGGACAAACATGGAAATTATACCTTTATGTCCTTCCCAGAAGAGCCAAAGACACATTTCGGAGCCATCGTGGCTTCGTACTGTTGATCTAACAGTGACAAATAACGTTTCTGTTAGAGCTTAGCTTCTTATCAGAGCAAAGAAAAGCTTAGGAAGAGCCCTTGGGAGAACTGGTGGACCAAGAAACCTCCATCCTTCCATCCCCACGTTAATGTTTTTAATAGTTAGGCCAGAAACCTTCTCAGAACCCAGTTCTTGAAGGACTTTTCCTACACCATGACCTGTGGCTGACTGCAGCAGCTCCGTGCACGAGCTGTGACTGTGCCTGGTAGTTCTTTTGCAGGGTCAAAGCTTTAAATTCAAACACTGTGCAAAGCAATTTCCAGCGGTAGGCAGCAATTCTCAGACTTGTAGAGCATAAATTGTTTATTCTGTCCTTTTTATTGCTTTTAATAAGCACTTGCATAGCAATATTATGTCTTTTGTGAATTTGTAACCCCTTTCAAAGAATATGTGGGATGTATCTCAAAAGTACTGTATGTTGTGTTGTACACGTATCGTAGTGGAAGGATGCTAGATTTTTTTATATAAACATGCCTTTAAAACTTGTTCTTGTTTTCTCCTTATTGAGAGTCTCAGTAGGCTTATGCTGTGGCTTACGTTGTGTATGAAACTTTGCTCTGTTAAACTAATTCACATTCAGAGAGAACACTGAAATCACACCTGCTTTTAGTAGTTTGTATAGAATAAATAATGGCCTCTACATAAATGGGTTTATGTACAATTCCTGACCAGAGCAGCTTATCCAGTGACCGTGCCTGATAAATAGAGGTTTCTGGCACTCGGACTCCAGAGTATTAGAAATATTCAAAACACAGCGTAAATCTTGCTGGAAGAGGATGGTTATGAAGTGTAACATTTCTGGAAGACTTGGGCATGAAGCACTTTGAAGGCATTTGAAGCTGCACACCTGCGGGCTTCCATCAGCCTTCTTGGACGCTTCCCAGAGCCCAGTACTCTCCGAACAAATAGCCCAGTTCACCTTAGGGGTATTGTCTTCTCATGTTGGCAGGAGCTGAAGGAACACATGTGCCTGTTTAATGCCAAATAATGCAGTAAGTGTGTGCTGGTTAATTGGAAGTAGCATGCTAAATTGAATTCAAAATGTGTAACAAAGCGGGGACAGTATATCAAGCTGTCAGAGAAAACTGGACAGACATGGCTAGCTGGCTTCTGGGAGAACAGCTCTGCAGGCTTGGACTGACTTTTAAATTTTGGAGCAAACATTTTAAATTGAGCTCTGTAGTACTGCACGAGTTTGTCATATGTGATTTACTTCATTGTTCGTACAGTTTTCAACAAGGATTAGAATAATTAAATTCATTTGGTTTGTCATCTTTTTAACATACGTTATCAGATAGCTCTATAATCACTGCAACTTACTCAATAATTCCTTTATTAGAAGCAATATTTAACCTATTCAACTAAATTGTTGCCGTTGTTGCACTAACCTTTCGGTCCCAATGGTTGCCATTAAGAGCTGATCAAAAAGTAGACGTGGTGGGTTAATATTCCCAACCTGTGCTGAGTTACACTGGTCTATGTCTTAAACCTTTAAAAAAGGTCTTTGTCTCTTTGTAGCACTTAACAGTTTACATGTGCCTGCGATGGGTACCTGGCACTGGACTTGAGGGTGATCCTGGCCACGATCCAGAAAGCATTGCTCCATGGTATGGTCCTTCAGCATCTTCAGACACTGTTGAACCAGTTTGTAGCCAGCACTGCTTGTCTCTTACTTCAGCCAGCACTTAGAGGTTCACCGGGTGCTAACAGAGTATTCTGTATGCACACAGGGGAAAAAAAAAAAAAGTCCATAAAGCCCATAAATGATTTTAAAATGACTTAAAAGTTCTGTATGACAAGGCACTGCTTTGTTGATTTCTTCAGGCATGGCAGTTAAACTACAACTCAGTTGTGTTGTTTTATATATGAATAAAGATGTCAGCAACTAGTCATCTAACTGTCCATGCCATTTGGCAGAGTCTAGCTTCCTTTTCAGTAATAGCCCAATAAATCTTTATCTTTTAGTAAGCTGATGACAGCAAAACATCTTGAGAAGCTGCATGTGGTGTAGATATTATAGTTAATGTTTAAAATGCTTCGTGCCATCGTCTACTGGGTGTTTTCTCCAGTCCAGATGTAACATCTTGGCCTAAGGCCTGTGCTCACATCTCCCTCTAGTGACTCCAAGAGCCTAATGATAATTAAGCTAATTAATTATTTTAAGGTCTGTGATTTCTTGGTGGAAGAGATCAAAGAGTTAGGCTTGCTGCTTCTCAGAGCCCAAGTCTTGGCTAATTAATGAAAATAGTGAAGTACGGCCTGCTAGCATGAGTCATAGACCGTGGCCCATCTGAGCAAAGGTGGCACAAACGCAGCAAGATGGTGGTCCCACCCTGAGCCCCCATGTTTGTACACAGCAGCTGAGATCCATCTCTGCTCACGTGCCCTTAGCGCTTGCACAGACAGCTTACCAGAAGTAATACAAAATCGGCAGCTTTCCAATTTGCGGAAGTTTTTGTACTTGGCATCGAAGTTTTCTTTCCACCTGTAAGTCCTTAATTCATCCAGAAACACGAAGGAAACCTGTTGTGAAAATCAAAGGTTGTCTCGTCTCTGTCCCCTGCTCTGAAGATGGCGTGTAGGCTTTCTGGCGTGGGGACACCGGAGTTAGCCAAGCAGGCGTCGCCTGGCTAAGCGAAGCCATATTTGGGGTGGAAATGCTCCATATCCCCTCCGATTCTGCTTTGTTGTGCCAGTTCTCATTAACAAGAAACTGGCCTGTCATTTCTTTGTTATTTTGTAAGTTTTAGCGTGCTATAAATTACCTAGAAAGTGACTTAATGAAAGTTCTCTAGTTTTTGCAGCTGGATTTTTTTTTGTTGTTTTTTTGTTTTTTTTTTTTCACCCAGAAATCCAGTTTTAGGTGATTTATGTGCCCTGTAAGATACGCAGCAGGTTTCTTTGCTGTGTGGCATCAGCAAATAATAAGATTGGTGCGAGCAGAGGCTGTGGGGCTAATTCCTGCCCTGTCGATTTGCTTTTTTTTCCCTTTTTTCTATTTGACATTTACTTTGTGGTAGCCATTGTGGATCTTGGCCTTGCACTGCTAGGCACATGAGAAGCCTGCTCTTAATTATTACTTTAACCTTGAGGGTATATATGGAGTACAGAATAGCAAGCGTAATAGCGTTACATTAAATTCCGGCTGTGGTCCTGGGTAACGAGGGACGGGAGAGCTGCAGGAGCAGCTTCACAACAAGCGGCTCTGGCCAGGGCGCTGCTCCGCTCGAGGGTTTTTGGGGAGCCCTTCTCCACCCTCTCAAAAGCAAGAGGTTTGAACAGGCACCTTGAAGGGCTGTGAGATCTGTTCACAGTCACATTTAGCATGGTAAAATTTTTACAAGAGCTAGCAAATTTGATCAGAAAATAGTTATTTTTGGCTGCCAATGTGACAAAACCACTTAAAATACAAACTCAAAAATGTGTTGAAAGGAGCTGGTTTGCCAGCACAGCTATTGTTGTAGCAAAGTCTCCCCTCTGATCCGATGGGAATCTTCTCTCCAAGGTAGGATACTTAAAAAGTTAAGGTGGAAGTCAAACACCTGGAAAATTTTACGTATTCGAAAAGAAGATTGATGGGGTTTGGTTTGGTTTGTTTTCTTGTTGTGAGCCCTTGGCTGTGGAGTGGTACCTGGAGTCTTCCTTCCCTTGGGAAGCTTTGCAGATTAATTTGGCAGTCCGGTGGCACTGGTTTCATACTGTGCTATCTACGAGGGATAACGGAGAAGCGAGACTTGGGGCAGTGCATCCAGCCCTTTAAGTCTAGGTTTTTTACCCTAAAGTAAAGTATAGTGTCATGGTGAATTTGTAGTGAATTTTAATTATGATTTCTAGCTCAAAAAAAAAAAAGCCTTAGCTTTTTTCCTTCTTTTTCTTTTTTCTTTTGTTTTTTCTTCTTTTTCTTTTTTCTTTTTCTTGTTTTCTTTTTTTTTTCAATTCCTTTTTTTTTTTTTTTTCTTTTTTTTTTTTTTTCTAAAAAGTGCTACTCCCAGGGCTCCAGCCCATGCCACTGCCACACAGGGTCCTCCATAGAGCCAGGGCTGCCTTCCCCGGGAAAACTAAAAAAAAAAAAAAAAAAAAAAAAAAAAAAAAAAAATTAGGTCTCTAAGTGACAGAATGATTTGAATGATTTCACATAAACATGGCAGCAGTAAAAATCCATTTTAATACATATCTCAGTGAGTGCTTATGCAAGCAAAAACCGGCCCCTAACACTTCAGGAGCTGAAAAAGGGGCGAATCCACAGCGCCTGTTATCTTGAGTACATAACTGGTGCTTCAGTGCCCCGCGCTACGGCTCCCACGCGATACGTGTGCGCCAGGTCACGGGAGATGTGAAAAACATTACGGCCGGTAAATGAATGTTGTATTTTGAGTAGGCATGGAGGAGGATGTTGAAAACAAGTTTTCTTCCTGACTCTGCTGCCAGGAATACAAAGCGCCACACAAGAGACTTTGAAGGTCCCTCTGGGAAAAATGCCATTACCGACTCAACTATAGCGTGTTGTCCAAGTTGCCCTGAAGGAATCTCTGCCAGAAACACCTGTTAACAATAAGGACTTGTTAATGTTTCACAATTATTTTCCCAAGTATGTTATTGCTACACCAGCCCCTGACACAAGAAATATTGGCAAACATTAAATACACATGATACCTGTGAAAAGCTCTGGTCTGGCTGCATCCACAAAGACCAAGATAAAGCTGCATCTGTGGGTCTGGTGAGGACTCAGTGGGGAGGGGTTAGTGGGGTGTGTTGGGCACACGCTTGGAATCCTTTGGAAACCGGCACTAGGGAAGAGAAGGTGATCCATAAATGAAAAATAACCCGTTCTAGTGCCTCCTTGCCATAGTTTTAAACATCTTACTTGTCGTTATTTGTTTGCCCAGTCTTGTGATTCTTAGTTTTCAATCGATCCTTCTTCAGTCCCGAAGCCAATCCTTTTCATCAGAAATGAAAAATCTCAGACTTTTGCTTTTCCCCTGACATGGGGCACGCCTGACATGAGGTAGCATCTCTCCCCTGCTTTGTGTGCAATCAGGAAGAATAAAAAGCTGTGGCTCTGCCAGTCATGTCTACAACTTTTTCAAAGAAAATCAACACGAGCATCTCCTCTTTTGTGGAAGAAAGTTAAGCAACAAACCATGTGTGGCACATCCTAACTTTTCAGTACTGAGACTACGGAAGGGAAAGGAGGAGAGCTGCACTGGTGGCCGCTTAGGGAGATTTCTTGTATTTGCTTCATCACTGGCTTCAGTTCAGACCAGCCGCAAACTCATGATTTATCAGAGGTGTGAGCATCCTGCTTCACGGTGTATCACAGAGCTTTAGTAGGCACAGCAGACTTCTCCTTGTGAAAGTCAAGGCTGACCAGGCTGTGTACATTTGCCACTTAAAAAAAACCTGTGAATGGCAGCTTCTCTGCCTGATATCAAGGCAACATCGGAGTTTATTTTCATAGTTTGTCCTCCTTAAGTGAGGAAACAATAGCACTAGCAAAACATTTTCAATGCACCTCTTAAGGACAGGATCATACCTTGATGAACACCAAAAAGGGATGTTGGAGTTTGAAAAGTTGTACAGAGAGCCTGTCTTCATTCTTGAGCCTTCAAGGATGTTCAAATATCATCTTCAGGCTTCATGAACCCTTTTCAATGGGGTTTCAGATTTAGGTATCTGTTAAATTCCATCTGTTTGATACAGTCTATACGAGATATTTAACAGCATGCATTTCCAATTAGTAACAGATTGCTACATGACATAGGTCCTGAGGAACGGTTGGTGTTGATGGTGCAACGCTTCTAGATTCTCATGCGTTGAGTGTCGCATCCATTGCTTGCAAAAGATATTCACGGACTGCGAGGATGGAGACTGATTCATTTTGCTTGGTTTTCTCAGAGGAATATGTGAAATCAAACCCACTGAGAAATGAGGGAGCTTGAGCTGGGATCTCCTACATCCTGGTAAGTGCTCTAGTCACCGAGCGATTTGATAAGGAAAACACTATCTATGGCTATCTTCCCACAGGCTTATAAATATAGCTTTAACCTCTGTTTATTTTTAACTGGAACAAGCATTTTGGTCATTTGCACGATTTTTTGGCCTCCAAAAATGTCTGAGTGACTCAGTAGGTGGCACCCTTTCTATTCCTTTATTTTCCACCAAATGTCAAAAATAAGTCAGAGCTGGCGTTTCTGTGTACACAAAGCAAGTTCAGTAAAAATGTAAATGCATATTTGTCTCCTTAATTGAATATTGTATATTGTGAAATCATTACTGTCAGGGCACACTTGGGTTTATACAAACGCTTAAGTAAAGAAAATATATAAACCTAGATTGACTTGAACAATTTGAACGTGATAGCGGACATCTGTGTCCAATAACGTTACTTTGGTAAGCGGTGTTTAATATTTCACGTCAGAGCAAGGAGAGTAATAGAACGGGGTATTTTCTGAATTCTTAGATTGCTACAGTTTATGGCACAGCGTAATATATAATCCATCCTTTGTCAGGCTCACCAGAAAGAGCCCTACTGCAGCTGAAGATGTAAAGTGCTCGAAAATATATGTTTCTAGACCTCTCCCTGCTTGAGGAATTAATCTTGGAAGGTGCTGAGTGCCCTGAAGTGCCAGTGAAGTCAGTGGGATTTGAAGTTTCTTGCAGCTCGGTGGACGGGGATCCTTACAGGGGCTAATTACCCTCCTCGGTCCCCGGCCAGGAAAACCCTTAAGCACTGCTTAACTTTTAGTATGTGAGGAGTCCTCATGAAACCGGTGTTATTAACGCTGCTGAGAGCGTGTCCAGAGGTCCAGCTCATGCCTCCATCGTCTCAGAAAACAAGAGCTGCTCCCTGACCTCGGGAATTTAAAATCTGGATGTGAAGAGGTGAAAAAGTGGGAGAAAGCTCCTCACCCAGGGGCAGATCTGCGACCAAGGGCTGAGCCCAGAGCGCCCCAGAATGGGCCGGCACCTTGTCTGCTGGGCTTTGGGTGCTGGAGTGGGAGGCAAAGGGCACCCCTTCGCTCCAAGTGGAGCACAAGTGCAGTGCCAGCTCGAGGACTCTGCCTTCAGAAAGTTCAAAGGAAGAGAAACATTGCTAAGTATCTTCCAAGTCTATTATTAATGAACAATCACATTGATGTTTTTGGATGGATCTGCACAGAGTAATTCATCTACAAACAAATCTTTCTTTTGTATTTTTTTTTTCCCCCAACCCCAATCTTTTGTATTTCATTTTTAGGTGAAATTCTGTAGTGCAAGTGGCCAAAAGAAACATGCTTTCCCAAGCCTCATGCTGAATGTCTGTCTGGATATTTTCATTTTAACTGCAGCTTGGGAAAAAAAAATGTAAACATGGTGCTGGTATCATTTTTAAGCTGAAATTGTTCTTTCCCCCATGTTCAAATAGCATTATAAATGTTTGCTCAAAAGAGGCATATTTATTCATCTAGCCTCTGAGAGAGCACTGTGTGTGTAGGTAGTAATAAAAATGTATTAAGGAGTGAGAGAGATTCCCCTGGTAAATGGCTTTTTTCTTGACCTCCTCTTAAGCATCTTAGCGGGGCTCTGCTGCTGCCTTTCTGAGGAAGTGTGTTTGCACTGGGGAGGAAGAATTTTTAAAGTTGTAGAGTGTTACAAACAGTAAGCAAGTAAGTGGGGGTTGGTTTTTTATGTATCTATATATATTTTTTTTAAAAATGCTGGAAAAAAAGTCTTGGGAAAAAGGTGTGGCGTGCAAAGCAGTCACGCACAGTGAGTGTTGGTTCTAACTATGCTATACAATTTATTACAAAGAGGATGATCTATGTAATTGTTATTTTATAACATTATTATTTTTCTCATTCATTTCTCAACCAATAGGTGTTTTTTGGCATGACTGTTCTCTACTCCTGTGTTTGATTCTCAGGTGTTGATCAGGTACCCAACATCTGACCACGCAGCTTATCTGGCACAGGACATTATTGTCCCCTGATTGCCAGCACAAGTATTTGTGTGTGCAAAAATAATTTCCAATAACTCCTTTGCATGAGGCCACGGAATTGCTTTTCCATTAACTCGGTTCACTCAACTGTTTGTGGAAAGGAAACGCAAAACAGGAGGGGTTGTAGCAGAAAGAAATTAATCAGGCTATGCGTATGAGTAAGGGCAGGACTTCCCCACTTTGCTCACCCAACTAGCTCTCCTGTCCAATTAGATATGCACTTGGCAGCCATCAAACTGGAAGACTCACTTCACCATAGAAGCTGGAGATGGAAAACACCTGCTCAGATCATCTTCCCTCCAGTGCAGAGCCATTTCCCTGCAGGACGTAGGTCGTCCCTAAATTCTGCAGCTGATACGCTATATACAGCCCCAACTGGCAACATCCTGTCCAGCGCTGCACTTCATAAATCAGCGTCAGGCCCAGTAAATCGGCAAGGAGGAGCAGTTACCAACGGCATATCTCTCTTCCCAATGGCTTTCTTATGTTTCAAGGAATCAGTGGCATGTCAGAAATGATACTCTTACTCAAACACTAAATAGTATCTTGATAGTGCCGTATCTTGCCAAGCAAGAACATAAGCAAACACTCAGGTCTTCACTGGGGACTTGAGCAATCGCCATCCACAGCCAACATTCCTTCCAGCTGTTTACGCGTCCATCGTAGGGTTCGTTGCTGTTGTTATCGATAGCTGATGTTATTACTGCTATATTACTATGTCTTTTTATCATTCCTGGGTGGGAGGATGAGTTAAACGATGAATCTGTGCATATTTGTCACGATGGGAGCCTCCAGATCTCCGTGTTTCTGTGGAAACCTGGCCCTGGTTTAGCTGAACTGGCTTTAAAATCTGGCCCTATCGTGGGTGCTGAGCACTCAGAAAAGGAAAAAAAAAAGCTGGCGCTGAGCTCCTCTTGGAAATCTGCTCCCAGATGTATGGATATTTGTTTATTTTTACATTTAAGAGAGCTAGAAAACTGCAGCAAGATGCAAAATAGCACAACAAAAATAGTCTTTGCAAATGCTAATCTTCACCGTGTGGCATAAAATGCATATATATATTCTTTCCATAAATTTTGGGGTAGGCTTAAGTTACAAGAGGCCAAAAAGGAAAGATCACAAAAAAAGCCTAAAAGCCTATCTCAGCCAAGATCATTAATTTAGAATATATGTAGTGCCAAAACAATACAAGTTGCTCAATTTCACCACACATACCCATTTCTTAACCCATTCTGGCTTGGTCAAAACTCAACAGAAGTCGATGGCTCCAGTAGACTGCAGCGGACTTTACACGGGGCTGTGGCAGCTGTTGTCCTATTCCTGGTTGTGGTCCATTGGCCTGTTGAACTCAACACAGGTAATATTGGACAATGTAGAGTTATTTTTGCCTTACCTGGTGAAGCAGTGAGTATTTTGAGCAGAAGTCCCTTGGGTACTAATCAGAAATGAGGCATGCTCCCCTCCATTAGACACAGGTTGGAAGCAAGCTCTGATGAAGTGCTGCTGCTTCACTTTCTGAAAAGTGAAGAGCTTCGTTACTGTGTGTTTCATGGGCCTTGAGATGAAGTTTTTGAAAGTGCTCTTGTGATACCTGTAACATTTGGTGACATTTTCAAATATTCACCGTTCTGGAGATTCTGTGCTCTACTGTAGGCAACCGCCACGCTGCAGTGACACTGGGGAAACAGCAAAAGTCTGGCTTGCAGAGCACAGATTAAATAATATTGTCCCAATTTTAACAAGGTTATCACAGTGGGGAAAACTTCAGCCATGTGGTTCTCTAAAGGAAAGACTTTGAGGTATTGTTAATTAAATGACTGCTGTGTTTTTACCTCCCATAAAAAAACTCTACCTCCCATAAAAGCTTTTTAGCTTGATAGTGCATTAGGCAGAAATCCTGCCCAGTGTCTGCCTGCTCTTGAGCAAATGCCTTATGTTGCTCTTGGGGCTGCGCTAGCAGATGTAGATTCAGTACCAGCGCCCCAACCCAACCTGTGTCTGGCTGGAAGAGCCCCAAAATCCCTCCACCACCCGCTGCTTGTCACCGCGCATTTGGTCGTGAGTGAGACGATGACAGTAACCTCCTCACCGATGAACATAGCTGGGCAAGATAGGAAGGGCATGGAAATGTTCAGATTGCCATGAGTGAGAAGCAACACAACATCCATATTGCCTCTCTTGTTCTTGGCATTGCAACAATGCATAGTTTTCTGTTGTCTCTGGAACCACTCAGGCCTGTAATGAATGGAGTACCAGTGATTGGAAACGTTCCTTTAAAGCGGATGTTTCCATTACTTTGTTTTCCTCCTTAAGCCTTGTAATGGTTTTTTCAAGTGTCAGCAGAAGGGCTGAAGCATCTCTTGATCTTGCAGATTGCATGTCCGTGTGGACCAGTCCAGGCACTATGTGGAATTTTTCAACACAATATTCACTTGTTCTCCAAACTCTCAATGTTTTGATTATTTCATTTCACTGGTACTAAGAAGGGAAGCCTTCCAAGATCTACATCTTTAGAAGTGATCGCAGACAGTAATTCTGTTCACAAACATGATACATAAAGCTGATTTTCTGAAAAGCTGAAGTCACCTTCTTCTCCATGACTCCAGGCAGTTATGGGAGTTTAGTATCGCTGAAGAACTGAAAAAAGAAATAGTGGCCACTCTTTAAAATATTAGTTGAATATTTAGAGTTGGTTAGGAACCTTCAATTAAAGTAGAATTTTAGAAACTTAATTTGTCAACACCAAAGCTCTGTGGAGGAACAGATGAACTTAGACCGTACCTTCCACTGTCTCCACTTCTCAGTCTGTCATTTACCCAAATCACAAGAATGCTGCTGCTTTCAATAGCCCAGTGGTCAGGATAGCTCACATGTTGTGGCAACGGGGACTACAAGCCTCAGCTGAATGCATCTGAGGAGAGATTTGGTCTTGAATTTCCCACACTCAAAGATTTTAAGTTCAGGAAACCAGCAAGATAGAAACAGTTGTCAGGCATCTATCTTGTTCTACTGGAGAGAAAAAAAAAAAAAAAAAAGAGAAAGGGAGAGAAAAAGAACTTGGCTTTATCCCAGCGTGGAAACCTTTTCCCATCTCGATTTAGCTGAAAAAAGAGCCAAGACTAGCAGCCAATGTCTTAGTAACATAGGGACCCTATTCAGAAAACTGTTTAATCCCATACTTAAGTGTACCTATGGATACGGTTTGTGTTCAAACTTACATGTTTTGCTGGATTAGGATGAATTTAGATGGAAACTTGAAGATCTGGAGAAGCAGGTCTGTATTTCTGATCCTTCGGTCTTTTTTCAGGCAGATTGTTTACTGGTCAATAAAAACTCAGGTAAGTACTGAAGGTGGAGACCAGTTCCACCCTAGCAGTGATAACTGGTAAAGATTTGAGCTCAGTATCTGCCCAGCCATTTTTCCTTATGTCTGTAAGATGCAATACCAATTGGGTCGCAGTACTTCAGTCTCTGAACACCTCACATCGGGCTTTGGGAGGTTGCATAGCCAAGCTGCTGCGCTGATGCCAAGACCATCCCTGACATGTGTTTGCCTGCACAGTTATTGGAAACCTCTTCTCAAGGGACTCACTAACTTCATTCTTTTCATTAAGTACGTGCTCCAACCTTTGCAGTTGGGAAGCTTTGCCTAACATCCAACCACATCACCTCTGCTGCAAACGCAGGCGTTTTCTTTCCCCATGGGATACAGAGTTGTTCATTACCCTGTTCATAACCACACTTTGTGCATTGGGAGATAGCTAGCACATCTTCCATGTCAAAACAAGCACCTTTTCAATTCTTCTCAAGCTTAACATATATAGAGTCACAGAATCATAGAACGGTTAGAGTTGGAAGGGACCTTCAAAGGCCATCCAGTCCCACCCCCCTGCAAGGAGCAGGGACATCTCCAACCAGATCAGGTTGCTCAGAGCCCCGTCCAACCTGGCCTTGAATGTTTCCAGGGATGGGGCATCCACCACCTCTCTGGGCAACCTGGGCCAGTGTTTTACCACCCTCACTCTAAAAAAGTTTTTCCTAATATCTAATCTAAATCTGCTTGCCTCTATTTTGAAACCATTACCCCTTGTCCTGTACAGGCCCTACTGAAGAGTTTCACCCTCATGGCTATACATCAAATGACCCCATGATCCTTCCCTTGGATCGTTTTTCTAGGCTTTGTCAGACCGAGTTGAATGGAGACTCTCAAAGTCCTCCCCAGATCCCCTGGGTCCAACGTCAGGAGGTGCTGGAAGACCTGCAAATCCCGGCGGCCACGTGGGGTGACCCATTATCTAGCAGTCCCTGCGCTGATATAATGGCATCATTGTTCGTAAAAGAAATATTTTGGCGTTCAGGCGTGACTCTGCCCCACAGGATCATAGAAGTGATTTAATATTTTAAACTATGAAACATGGCTTTTAACAGTTTCTGCAGGGTGCAAGGGCACTTACAAGATAGCACTGTATTAGTCACTACCATGGCCCACCTTCTGAATATTATAAACCTTAATTTACTTTTTTTTATAATCTGAATGGACTTTTTAAGTATATCTAAGGGAATTGGAGTGAGGAGAAACATTGCTTAATTCAGCCATTGCATCCTTAAAGCCAGATTGGAAACATGGAAACCATATGTGAGCTTTTAGCTAATAAAATAAAATGCCAAAATGTGGCGACTGAAGCTATTGCACCCAAAATATAATTGCACATATGCTCATTTACTCACTTATAATCAAAACATTAAAAATAAAGGAAAAAAAAATCTTTGATACTCAGACTAGGTGTAACTGTTGGACTAAGTTATTTTAGAAAATTATTTTACATGGAAAGAATGTGCACAGGGTTTTCTAATGGCAATATGAAAAGCAAACTGTATAAATACAGCCACACACAGCACATTGATAATGTTTCACCTGAACACAAAAGAGTCCTTAAAATCTTTTAGCAGGACAGATTTATATTCATTTTGCTATAAAGTTATCTTACTTTTAGATGTCTCTAGACTGCATATTAATGATAAATACGATTTTTATGCTGAGCATTGGTTTCCTTAGCGGTAGATTCATTTTTTCATTATTACGAGTGCTGAAGAGATATTTAGCCCTGCCAAAGGTGCCAGAACTGAAATAATCTCTTTACTTAAACACTTCATCCCTCATGTCCTGACTGTCTCTAAAACATTAGTCTTAGCTGATTTTAGTCTCTCTTCAATCCAAGTCTTACTGTCCCAGGACTGATTGGAAGCTTCACGGAGACGTTGAAAATGAGCTGCTCAAAAACCAGTCAGAGCCAACCCTGCTCCTTGTGCCGAGGTCAAAGACCACAAAGTCCTTTTTCTCCTCTCTTTCCTTGTGATATCAGTTGCACAAACTCAAGGAATCGTGGCTCAGCTTGGGCAGCTGAAAAAGGTTTTGCGGCACGTGGTCCCTTGGGAGATGTTTGCTGACAGCCATGCAGGGGTGGCGCAAAGAACATTTATCGCATCAATATTGAAAGCTGAGGTCCAGCACAAGGCTGGGCTGCTGATGGGGCCACAATAAATTCACTTTTCCTCTGGATTAGCTGTCCAGAGTGGGAAGCGAGAGGGGCAACATTGCGCTCTCTGACCAATAGGCTACACCAAAACTCCTCTGAGTGTAAACCTCAGCCTAATGTGCAACAAGATGCTGTTGCCTAGCTGGAAATAATGGGAATAGCTCCTTTACTTTGGAGGCATTGACCTTCCTGGTCCTGCCCCAGGGTGCCCTCGCCATGAGCAGCTCCTGCCTCTACTCCAAAGCATCACACCCAAAGCCAATGCAAAGTTCCTTGAAATTAGCCAAAGTGACTCAAAAACTTGTAATGTACATGAAGAATTAGATTTTTTTTTTCAATTGCCAGTACTTTATTTTTTTTAGAAATATGAGAGAAGAGAGTAAAAATTATGTCTTCTAAAAGGATGAGAAAGGAAAATTAATTAATAGGGAAGCAATTGGATGGGAACACGGGTTAAGTGCCTGGCTCTGCCACTGGCGTCTTTCGCAACCATGGCCACCATCCAGGGTCCTTCCTCTCTCCAACCTTCGCGTCTCTCCTGCCCCCCGTACACCATCTGTAAAGCAGCTCCCATCTGTAAAGTGTTTCCATTGTTTGTCTCCAGAGCTTGATGGCTTTTGACTATGTGCAGCGCGTTGCACAATGGCCTCTGGATGCTATTTTATAAACAGCAAATATAAATAGAAGACATTTAGGGAGACTAATAAAAAAAAAAACTTTAGGAATAATCTGTTTAAAGTTAATTTGAAAGTGAAAAGCTGATGTGCAGATGCAGTGCGGGGATATCTTTAAGGCGGGCTAGCCAAGAAATCGGCCCTTGTTTATTTTCTTATGTGATAAGTTAGATAGGGAAAATGTTTTTATAATTTTTTTTTCAAAAATTAAAAAATCAGATGAAGCAGCCAAAGGAATGAGTGAAGTCAGATCAAAGATGATAAATGGAGTCTGATGAGATGAAGAGTTTACCTATTTCAAATACTCAATTGAAAAAGTCCAATTTTACAGAAAATTCTTTCTTTCAAAAAAAAAAAAGTTGAGAGGAAGAAAAAAAAAAACCAACACAAGAGAAATGAAAAGAAAAACATGCCATAGCCAATAAGTTGTGAAAAACTGTGGAGACTGGCACTTTCAAATGCTTGGCAGGTTATTAAGCCAATTTTTATTTAGTCCACTATAACTGTTGGAGGGTCTGTGATTCCCAACTGTTTCACATCAGAGAATGAAAACAACTATAGCCCAGCCAAGACCACATTGGTGACTGCCAGCCCCTTTATGTGCCAAACATGAAAGCAACAAGTCCAGATGCTTTGATCCCAGCATTTTTGGATTTAGCCCAGAATGTTTTTAACTCATGTTAGGACAACATACATTATAACTGGAAATCAATCAATAGCACTGTGACCTTCAAACGCAGTAAATGTTTGGAGTTAGTTTCTGAGCATGTAATCTAAATTGGGGATTGGAAGTTGGAAGCGATCCTAACCTAACAGAAAAAAAAAAAAAAAGAAGTATAGTTTTAAAATCTGGAGTTGAAAGGAAGCAACAAATGAAGGTTTAATTGTCTGGGGAAAGAGTATCAGGCATTGGAGATGCATCTGATATGGAGGCCTCCAAAAGCCCAAGGAGCAAAGTGAGGCCATCGAGCCATCCACCCCGGCATAACAGGAAAACGATAACTGGGACAATATGGGAGAAGTATATAGGGACCAGCTCTCTCCCACTCTGGGCTGAGCATCATGAGTCTGTTTCAGGGGCGAAACGGTCCCTGGGTCAGTGTCACGGTGAATGGCCACAAATGCCTCCTACCAGTCACTGGTGGCAGCCCGTCGGCATCTGCCTTCAGCAAAGCCATTGTTGGCCTTCGCTCCACGCTGCGGATCTGCAGAGCAAGGTGGCACATGCGGGCGAGGAGATGCCCATGAGGAGCAGGCAGGGAAACTGCATCCGTGCATCCCAGGAAGGTTTATGCCCGATGTCTGCATCCCAGGCATTTCACATGAGGTCCTGAGTCACCACCCCGTGCTGTAGGACTCTTTTGGCAAAGTCTGTAGCAAGATAAAAACCCAAACAAACAAAAAAAGATCTAGTTTATTGCAAATACAGCTGTACTATAAGCCAGGTTTTAGTTAGTCTTACAGCCCAACACCGTGATCCCATTAACCTTCAAACTGCTGCTACGGCCGTGGAGTGACACCTGATGGGCACCCGTTTAAATCAGATCAAGGTCTGATCTCCACAGCGGAGAAGTGGCTTCAAAAGGTAATTAAAATAATTTAATCTCCTTTTCTTTATTTTTCAGTATGATTTAATTGTATTGCCACTAAATACCAGTCTAGACAAGGTCTTGTTAAAAGCTTTAAAATCCCAGGGTAGTTTTACCTATTAGCGATCGTGAATGGCCGTTGGCACACTGCGGACTGGGCTCACACAAACGCTCTCTTACAGTAATGCTGCTAAAGTTATGAACCCCTATCACAAGGAATAAAAAACAAATAAAAAAAATTTTAAAACTCTTCTCCGGCTAGAAAAGCAAGTCCTTTTCAGCAAATACGCGATGCATATTGACACAACTCGCAAACTGGCAAATCGCTGTATCAATACGATATCGACTCCACGCCCAACCTGGTCGTCACCTGGAGGGACACAGTGGCAGCGGCAATGCCAAAATGGTGGTGGTGGCCCACAGCTGTGGCTCAGTCGGACCTGAAGACAAGGCTCAGTGGTCACGGTTAGTCATATCGCAAATAAAATCCCTTGAGGTGCTGTGACGCGGGGAAGGGAGAGCGCCACATGGGTGATGGGAGGGGGCATCAGGTAAATGGAAACCATTGAGAGAGGAGACACGGCCCCCAGCCCAGAGTACCAGTCACTGGTGGGAAAACCTCTGTCACGGTGAATACGATGCGCAGGAGCAGTATTGGGGAGCAGAGGAGCCTCTAAGTCCTGCTTGGATGCAAGCTGAGGCAGCATCCCCCCAGGCAGAGCTGGGGTGAGGGTACACGAGCGCCAAGCCCCCGTGAGCCAGGACTGACTGCAGAGGGATGCGTTTCTCACGTTTATGGTTGTACCCACTGCCCAGGAGCAGCCTGCATGGTCTCTCCTTTTCCAGTGCACCGTATTCTTAGCGCCCTGTTTTTAAGAAGGAAGATGCACCAAATGTCGTAGGGAACCCAAAACTGTTTGCGTGAGCCTCCAGCCCTTCACAGTCAGAAAAAGTGCATTTTATCCATGCTAAGAGAAAATAACACAGCGCTAGATAATTGCCGTCGTTTGTCTGTCTGAGCCGATGACTTTCCCGTTTCATTTCCTCCTGTGTAGTGTTACAGGGGACATATATGAGATATTCAATGAGGATTGAAGCAGGGAAGTCTGCAGGAGTGTTTAGTGGGAGGTCAGGAATTTTTAAGAGGTATTATTACAAGGCAGTGTGGTTTGGGTCATGTTTCTTGTAGACATCTTGTCAGGAAACTTTTTAAATAATAAATTATAATGTCTTTATGTATCGTACAAGGTTATTAAACTCAATCTTTAAACATAAAACTGAATTTTGAAACATCATCAGAGAAGCTCAGAAGCTTAAAAAAAAAAAGACAAAAAAGAAGAGAAATAAAACATATGCTAGCCAGAGTTTTAAAGACGGTAGCCACAGCACACCAGATTTTAATTAGCAGCTACCTGCAGTGGCAGGGGCCTGGGATGAAATGTTTTGATGTGTGTAAATGTTTCTGTAAAACAGTTGAAGCTTTCTTAGATCCTGTATCACTTTTTTTTTCCCCTGCGTATCACGGTTTTCCAGTATGGACATTTCACAGACTGGGATCTTGTTAAGATCTAAAGCCTTTCCTCTCTGTCTCTGTTTCTCTGATAGTGACATGAGGATACTTATATTTATTTACTATGAAAGGCTCTTAGCTCTTCCAAAAAAAACCCCAGTATTTAATGGCTGAGTAGAACTAGCAGTTGTGGTAGCAATAGTTGAAGGCATAAGCTCACCGTAAATCCTGCTAACACTCGGACTGTGACGCCATATGTAGTGATCCAGATTTCCTCTTTGAAATATTTCTGCTGTGCCATCTTTTGTCAAAAATATCCTTGAGTCTAACCAGCACAGCCCTTTTTCAGAAACGCAGAGCAAACAATTTATGTTCTTTCTCCCAAACGCCTCCCACAAATGTCTGTGAACTGCAGAGCCTCTGCTGAGTTAACCAAGGCACTTCACAAACAAAACCCTTGAGGGTGACCCAAGCACCATCTCTGCTAGGAATCCCCCACAGCAGTGGCTTAGCTCTGAATTGAACGTTGGGGTCTTTGCTTAGGCATCCCCCTTTCCCATCTGGATGGGTCAGGACTGCACAAAATCATGGCAAAAACCAGTGATGGAGTTGCTGACATCACCTTGTGCCCCAGAAAGATGTAGGATGATGAGGTGAGAGCTTTTGGAGCAGGAAGGGGATGCCCAGCACCATGCTCATCTCTTGTTCACCCATTGGGACTGACCTTGTGGGAGAGAAAGCTATGGAAAGGCAGGACAAACCCAGTCTGTGGGTCATTTACAGAGCTTCTTGGTAAGGACTGAAAATGTCTGGAGAAAATCCATCTTCCTGAGCACAGCCTGACTTTATGGACTTGGAGGAAAGGATGAGGTGCGTTTGCTGTCTTCTAAATAAATCCTGCCCCAAGTCAGGCTGCAGCTTCCACTTAGAGGAGTTCTTACAAATTACCAGGATATCCCTTAATTCGTATGCACTGTTGATCTGGATGGGACTGGGGACATTCAAGGCCAGGCTGGACGGGGCTCTGAGCAACGTGATCTGGTTGGAGATGTACCTGCTCATTGCAGAAAGGTTGGACTGGATGGCCTTTAAAGGTCCCTTTCAACCCAAACCATTCTATGATTCTATGTGTCCCACCTTGTCTGCCCATGATGCTCGTTTCTGGGCTCATATTTCTGCCTCAAATTTCCTGGAGCCCAAAATGAAGGATCTTGTGTTACAGCCTACACATCCACCCACATCACCAGGGACGACTCCCAGGGAAGTCACCCCATCACGCCACACTGTCCCATAGGGACCTACCCTTCAAGCAGACTCATCAGCCTCAGACGCAGAGGACGCACCGTATCCTGTCATAATTTCCACCCTACACAGTCCAGCCTGGCCCAGCATTGGCAGCTGGCACCTGGTGAGGAGATAATATTTATAGAGATATAAATCAGAGAACCCTTTTCCAACGTAAATAGTACCAAAGCGATTTGACCCTAGGTACTAATTTCCTTTCTTAATCCGTAGCCTAATAGAGTGTTCTTGTAAAGTACAGATTTTCCTCAAAGGTGCTTTTTATCAAACGCTTAGTGGAGGTCGGTGGAATGATTGGTCGTGAATCACTGGCCTCACAGTAAGGGTAAATGTGATTAACGTAATTAAGTTGTAGGCACTGTTACATATTAGAGATAGCGATAGATTTTTTATTATCTGTTGTGTCAGGTTTAATTGGTAGCTATTAGTGTCCCATCAGATCTGAAGATACACAAAGCTTTTTAATGGGAAATCTGATTGCACCTGGGGGCATTTTCGCTCCGCAGTTAAGATTGCTTTTCTTCTCTTTCTCAGAGAATACTTGTATTCATTGGTACTGCAGCAGCTCTTGGTCAAAAAAAAAAAAAAACAACCTTCAGTGGTCATTAGAAGGCATTAGAAGGCCTAGGATGGACAGCATGGACAGGACAATATTTGGGGTATCAAGGAACTAAGGGTTTATTCTCTGCATTGCTAATTACCTGTGTTTGAACTTTTGGTCATTTCTGCCTATTTTGACTGTAAATTCTTCAAGGCAAAAAAGAATTAGACTGTATTTGTCTAGACCTGAGCATATTTGTACTGCTCTTGTTTTTGGACCAGTTGGTCTTCCTATAAGGCAAATAATAACTATGGAATACTACCAGACCCTGGGGATTTTTTTATTTTATATAAAAGTGAGGTCCAGATGCAAACTTAGAACAAGAATTTCTGGCCCAGTCACGGTTTAGAGAATGGGAAAGGAAATAATCAGATAATCAGTTAATTAATCATAAACTGGGGAAGATACATTGACTAATGATTACACCTTTGCTTTCAAAACATGTTGAGAAGCTGCTCCACCCAGCGACACGCTGCATGGGTACCGTCTATGAACCTAGAGGGAGTGTCCCTACCGCTGAACCACACAGCTCATCAGCTTCAAATAACATGCGAGATTTATCCTCTGCAAATTCTCATCCACATGTATAGATTCCGTCCCGTGTTGTTAAGCTTGTGAAATTTGATGGGCTCACAGCACGAGGTAGTTTAGCTGCTGCTATGCGAGATTCCCATCTATGTTCGGGTTTATTGAAAACGTTATGTCCCATCTGTTTCTAGATGCTCCTTTCATGTTCCTCATCTCTTTAGGCTCTCTTTTCCAAAGAGTCCGCTTGATCCATGTGGAGTTAATAAGCGATTTTGGTGTGTGAGTGTATGTGTAAGGACCAAGATGTCTTGTTTCATAAAAGTCTGTCGTTGATTTATTCCTCCTTCTGCTGCCTTGCTTCCTGCTCATTTCTCCTCGCACTTTCAGAGCAAGGGACGCTGTTTACATTAAGGATGTTTCTTGTGTTTACAGATGGGGCAGCATTTGTAAATGATTCTGAAGAGTTGTTGTTTCCAAGGAGCCTCTCCAGGCTTTTGAGAAGGAGTCTCACCACGTTAGTGCTTCGTGCTCACTCTTTGTTTTAAGCTTATTTTTTATGTCCTAAAAACGTGCCAGTGGGACCAGACAGCTCCTGATGCTACTAAATCTCCCCACTGTTCTCTGATGGCTGGGCAGCCGGGGCGCATGCGGATGTCAGCTCTGGTGGCATTTGTCTGTATGTGCAGTTCAACTCGCTTCTCCTTGTGTGTAATCGAGCATGACATGCAACCATGTGGTTTTATTCCCGAAAGTCATCTTCTACCTCCTCTTTCCCCTCCATATGTGATGGGTCCCTGTATCATTACTAGGAACACTGTAGTTTTGTAACACTGGAGTCTTTTAATAACATCAGTTTTGTGCTTTATCATTATGTGTGCTTTGTCTTTTGAGACCTAATTTAAAGACACATCTGTTGTTTTGGACATTTTCAGGATGATTAAAAAAATAGTTGAGAAATAGAATAGATCAGCCAGAGGCATGGCTCCCCATGGAAGTCCTTCCACCACTCATGGTGGATTTTGTGCCTCTTTTGATGGCTGAGCTATAGAGGAACACTGGAGATAAATACATTTATCAGCTAGATGTGCACACACTTGTCATGGAAGAGTGGACACCAATTTGAGTTGACTACCATCCTTTTTATCCTGGGATATGGGGGGATATGTTTTCCCTGGCATCATGACATAGTTTTTGCATAGCCTGAAATAAAAAGCACATGTTGCATAAAGGCAAAGCGCACCGCTATCTAAGCTATCAAAGAGGAAGGGTGACCAAGCCAAATATCTTTGGCTAAATGAGGCAGGAGTTCAAAGCGGAGTACGGCGTATGAATAAAATGCCAAAATCATTGTCATTGCCTGCAGAAGTATTTTTATAAAAGCGGGTCGTCGTAGGCTGATCTCAGTGGGCAAACCCAACCTGGAGGTTTGCTGAGCCAGCGAGACTGGCAAACGCGCATGGCAGCCGGCAGAAAGGAGCTGATGGCTTTTGGAAAACCTTGCCTAAGCGGAAGCATTTCTCTGTCTTCTGAGACAGGTTTAAAGGGTGGCTACAAGTCAAGTGTTCAGCTCCTAGTTGTTGAATGTCTTTATTTAAATTACACTGGATGTAATTTCTTGGATGAGATGGGAAAACTGAGGTCTTAACCTGCTGGTTTAGGGATTATTATTTTTTTTAATCCAATTTTGCGTTTCATGATGTCCCAATGTGCTTGCTAAATTGTTGCCAATAATACTCAGTCAAAATCCTGGGGGAGGTTTTTTTAACTAGTTCTTCTCCAAAGTCAATTGAACTTAGTAAAAAATATTTGTCTGAGCAAGCATATTGGGAGAAGGTTTAAAACACATACTGCACTTGTTGGAGCTTCTCAGGCTTGTGAGAGTTGTGGAAAGTAACTAAAATCACCAAACAGATATTTGGAACCTCACTTTTGGCAAAAAGCACCCAATCCTGTAAGTGGAGGTATGTATGGATAAACTGTCACAACCTGAAACATGGAGAAGTTACAAGGTTTCTGTTTAGAAAATAATTTTGAATTATATACAGAAACTTTCATACTGTATGGGTTTACTATGTGTAATTCCAATTTTAAACATAATCTGTGAGCCAAGTTATAGGTAGAGCTGCTGGTGCTGAAATGTTACACAGAGAATGGTCTGAAAGAAGCTGATACTTCTGCGATAATGCAGCTCTGGATACTTGAGTATTGCTTTCATTTCTGTTTTTACTATGCTCCATTACCAGCAAAATATGCAAGTGTCATTCCAGCTTTACAGTTCTTAAAGTACTACTTGAGCATTGTAGGAATCTTTTAGCAGGAAAAATGTATCTTTCACAGGAAATTCTATAACTATCAAGATAAGTTTTATAAATATTTTCTTTTTCAAAGAAATGTGAATCACATACTACTCTGCAAACTGACACTCTCAGATGAAGCAATGAGCCCGAGCCGCCTGAAAGCAAAGGGAAGGGACTACAGCTCCTTCAGTTTTCTGTTATCTGAGTGCCTTTCCAAAAGGTATTTTAATTTGTATTTGTATTCCTGGAAATACCATTTTCTGGCTCAACACTGTAGGCTGATGCTGCCAAAAAGCCCCTCATCCTTCTGGGGCAAGGGGCAGTTCTGGTGTGGAGATGTGCCTGACCGATACGAGCAGTTGTCCCTTCTTCGCTCCGACAGCAGCTACCTGGAAGTAACCAACATTTAGTATTCAGTTACTGCCGCAATGCGTTTGACCAGGCAGTCCTTAGAGACTCAGTGTCTGAACCCTTCAACCATCCATGCCTTGAGTTTTAATGTTATTCCTACAAGCACCTCCGATGTACAGAGAAAGTTGGGTTCTCTCTTGGCCTTTATGGGAAATACTATCTTTCAAAGGAAGGGCAGCATTTGCGTCTTAAAAAAAAAAAATAATTCAAGATCAGAAGCAATGACTTCCAATACTATTTTTCTTTCAAGGTTTCAGTATCCTGAACCATCTGATCTCACCTAATAACGCTGCAGCATGTCAACCGATCAGTCTTCTCTTCTTTGTTCCTAGGTAGCCTCCACCGAGACGTTAAGCTATATTTGCTTTGGGTAAAGTACCATGCTATGCCAATATTGTTTTGTGGGGGACAATTTTCTGATGTTTGATTGCCTTGGGTAAGATATTTTTGGTGAATCATTATACCGAAATGCAAAGAAGGTAACTTGAGAAAGATGCTTATGTTTCTGTAGCACTTTGCAGCAGATGTCTCCTATTTACTGCTTTATTTTATTGCTTAATGACTGGATCTTGAGTAATTGAACAATTTGACAGATATTTATTTGTAAAATGTGATTCATTTAGTCAGACATTGTGAAACAGTTTCATGCCAGTTTTAAAAATTTTGGTAGAACTTTCTAAAGATGCAAGCATTCAAGTAAATTGCTCATGTCAATAGCACATCCACTTTTTACTGTTCTTTACTGCACGCAAATATTTGAGTTGACAAAAAAGCGCTGGTGAACAGACTACAGGGACTTCTGAACTTTAATCAACCACAAGCACTGGCAGGGTTCAGAAGTAATTTCCTAACTATGAATCACCTGCAGACAATGAATCACATACTGGAGAAGACTGCCAAATAAAACAAGCCATCATGTATAGCTTGCATTGACTGGACTATGGAAAGGCCTTTGATTCACCTAGCTGAAAGAGAAGCTGTGATGAAAGCACTGAAATAAAGGCATAAAAGAATGTAGGAATCCCAAACCACATCTGCTAGCAGTGAATGGTGACATTTAAGTTCGACAAGGAAGATAAAAGAAAGCGAGACTAAGCAAAATAGCAGGCGAGGAGACACTATCTTACTGGAAAAGACTTGCCTGGAGAAGAACTTCACAAAGCATTTCTGGGAAGAAGACCTTAGCTTAACTTCAACCATATGTGTGAGCTCAGATTTCGACTGCGATGGAGCAGTTGTCTTTTCTGAAGTGGCCAATGATCGCCGGGTGATTTTTAGGGGAACTGAAACGTGGGGATAGCAGGGAAGACAAATGGTAGGGGAAGGCTGAGAAGGGAAGGCACTGTCCCGTCGGTTGGTCTGCTGCTTGCTGAGGTGAACAGAAAGCTTCTCTAGTGATTACACAGACCAAACTCCTTCAGCTGAAGAAGAGGTGTTAGGTTTCTAACTCTAACAAAAAGGGGCCAAGACTTTGGGTGCTAACAAAAAAAAAAAGACGGGATCTTGTACAACACTTTTCAGAGACAACGCTTAATAAAAGGATACTGAAATAGGAGAAGAAACAGAAATGTCCTGGAGACTGTAAAGAATCACACATAAAAGTCCTACCACAAGGAAAAGACATAGAAGAAGGAAGAAAATTTACTTTTTTAATATTTTATTTCTTATGAGAGGTATTTGGCTGTGCTTTCCCAAGGAGCGAGACAATAGCTGGTAAAGCAATGACAGTGGAAGCACAAAAAGCCCTGCAATTATCTAGACTTTGATGATTCCCTCTGTTTGCGCCAGTATGCAATAAACCCTCAAATTGCATGCTAGCAGGAGAGTGAATTTACTGCAGCCAAAATCATATGAGTGCAATGAATCAAGACAGCCTTTCCGCGCTGCTCAGGTCTGGCTCATGTATAACGATCTGCGCACTAACGTAGACTCCGTTTCTTAGACTTGGCGTAACTGGAAAAAAAAAAAGGTAAAGCAGAATGCCAAAATCACTGTAGTAGCTACCAGCTAATGGAGAGAAGCTTGCTGCTGGCACAAGGATGTCGTCACTGGTACGTCTGCCCAGCAAGACCTGGTTTAGCTCCTGCGTGTTTCTTGGCTACTCAAACAGGCAATAATTCAGTAAAAAAATCAGATTTTGCTCCCCATCACCAGCCCAGCAAGGAGCTGCAGTAGCCCAGCGCTTGGGTACTGGGCTGTAAAGGGTCCTCTTACTGGGGACTTTACAGTCATCCAGAGTTACTTCCAGTTGGCAAGGGGCCCTTTTCTTTAATTTGTTTTGAAGAAAGTCTGGCCTGAGCTGGAGCAGGGACCGTGAGCACTTCCCCGAGCAGCCACGAGAGAGCAGCCGGCAATTAGGCCTGGGAAGGCTTCGCGCTGCTCGGTGAAGGAAAAATAAATCACCCACAATGTTAAGAGAAATCCTTCACAGGATTCCCTGCTTGCCTGACACTCTTTAAACAAAATCGCAGTCGGGAATGCAAGCCAGCGTTAACGAAACCCTCACTACTTGTTTGGAGGCGCGCATTGCCGCGAGGTTCAGCCGTGGATTGGTGCATCGGGGCGGTTGCTGTGAAATATTGCCCTGCTGCAGGGGAAGGGAAGGTTTGTTCCCCGGATTACGATATTCTTGTCCAAAGCCAAAGGCTGCCTAATGACTGCTGGCAACGTCGACAGCCGTTTAGCGGCGGCTAGCTCTTTACCTAAGTTGTCCATTTCCCTGCGTGCTGAATAATATTCAGGCATCGGCTGATCAAAGAGCCTGCCCATGAAACGCAGCTGAAATAAGTTTTCCACACATTATTTCTCACATGTTAGATACATTGATACAGACAAGAAATGCTGTGCATACAAGCAGGCGCGGGTTGGGGGGTTGCGGGGAGGCAGGGGCGGCCTGTCCGTCGCCCGCCGCCGGCCCTGGCACTGCACCAGTTTTGATGCTTCTGCTGAGGATTGTGGCACCTCCAGCAGACATGAAAACCTCAGTTAAGGTTTTAGCTTTGTTTTCAAAGACCGTTACAGTAAGGTTTGGGATGAGCTATTAAAAGAAGACATAAATGTGATAAGTAAAGGAAAATCATTTGCATAAAGGCTTTGTGTTCCTGGAGAGTGCTTTCAAATATGCTGGCTAGTATTAAAAAAAAAAAAAAAAAAAGCAGAAATCCCTGCTCCTAAAACCTCAGATCACATATGAATCATGTCGTTCACGAGGCACATGTTTACTTGTGTGGTCACTGGGGTACATATTTTCACAGGCCTGTAAGAGCAGCTCTGGGGCTGCCACACAGGTCCAAGGCAGCGTGCCCGGCAGAGAGCCGTGATCGCTGAGGCTTGATCCCATCCCACTGCCAGAGCTGCTGGTGACTGACACACCTCTGGAAGCGTGCCCCGGTGAGTCGGTGTCCTCCTCGGTGGGCAGGGGTACGGGTGATCCCCTGCGTGGCACGGTAAATACCCCTGGCAAAAATGCTTTGGCTGTTCAGTGTCAGCTGCATGGTGTCTCTGAGTCAGGGCTCCATCCCTTGGGGGAGAGAGTTTTTGCTCCCAGGGCTGGGTTTGGGAAAGCTTTCTGTGGGAAGGAAGAGGAGGAGGAGGAGGGAGAGAGTGCCTAAGGCCGAAGGGTTTGTAAAGGGAATTCTGTGCCCCACGGCCTCAAAGGGATTGAGCTCCCAGTGAGGAGCTTCTGGCAACATCAGCTCCAGTGCTGCTGAGCTGGAGCCTTTCAATAGGGACAAAAAAAAAAAAAAGAAACCAAAAAACACCCCACCATTTTTTAAAAACAACAAAGTAATTAAGCATCGATAAAGCCCTGTGTGTTTTTCTGTATTTGGCTGCCCCTTGCAGAGACGCGCTGGCTCCAGCCATTCAAGTGGTTTCCTATGACTTGACTTCAAAACCAAGCAACAACAACACCACCCACCAGCTCTGCCACGCGTTGGCCTGTGCTGACCCCGGTGTGGACGCACGCACCCCACTCGGGCACAGGCACGTGGACCCCCACACCTTTCACCCAGAGGTAATTTGAAGGCACCTCCTTATTCTCAGGGTTAATCACAGCCATTGCAGTTGCCGCCATCCCTGGTGAGCAGCAAATGCTGTCTCTGAATTGTGTAAGTATACATGCAATGATATGCAATAGTTATATTTAAGTATTGTAAGTGTATAAAATCAAGGTGGAGTGGAAAGCATCAAAATGTGCAAAGCTGTGTTTGAAACCACGTCAAGTCCAGGATTATTTCCAGTCCTGCATTTTGAAGCCTCAGCCCCTAGTTTAGCTGATGCTTCATTCAGGCTACCATGTGGAGTAACACAGCTAATTAAGTCTATAATTAAATAATAAAGAAAGGATAAGAAAACAAAATATTTCATAATGCTTAATAAAATCTTAGTATTTAATACTAAAGGTTTCCATAAAAGGTTTATGGAAATATATTCAACCGGCAGTGATCAGATGGTTGGTTCAATACCAGGTGCCACAAAGTGCACCAGAGGGTGCTTTGAAAGATTCCCATAGTGTTTAGTAGGGAAGTGAAAAAAAATCTCCAAAAGTGAAGTACATAATGGATCCATTACTCTAAATAAATTTGGATTTATTGATGGACAATAACAAACACTGTGTAGTGGTGCCGCAGGGAAAGCCGTGCCAAGTGGCCAGTACTCAAGTCAGATTTTCACAATGTTTTCTCGCTCCGTTCATTTGATCATCCTAAAATGTTTTCAGAAGTTAAAATGATTCCTTCTGATATATCTTGTACCCAGTAAATTCTGTTTATATTGATGGCAAACAAATCTTAACTGAATCTATACAACTAATGTCTAAGTTCAGGGAACAAAAATAATCATTCCAAAAAGTGTTTAAGGTGAAATCAAGCTAGGATTGCAAAGGGCTGGTGGGAAATACATTTTGATGGTGTGGGCTGACAGTCAGGCTGCTAAAGACACCTTCTGGATCTGTTTTAGGAATTGCTTATTAACCACTTCAATAATAAACAGAGAGATTAAAAGCATGTAATAAAAGAAAATCCAGTGGATATTTCACTCTATATCCTCCAGCCCGACGCATTTGTTTCATTCAAAAATTCTCTGTTGTTGACTCTGTAACGTGATTCAGTGTTTATGTCAGTTAATGATTTTTAGGGAATCTTTCATTGGCCTTTTAATGCTATAAACGCCGTGAAGATTTGCGTGACATAGAAGGCTTTGGTTTGCTTTTGAAATGCAAAGAATATCAAAGGATTTAATCTTCACCGATGAGTTTCTGGATGGCCACACACACCGAAAGCGTTGTACAATAACATAGTAATGAAACGTAGCTACGGGCCTGACGCTGCAAAGCAGGTGAAGGATTTTACTCCTGTGTGCGGTTTCATTTACGTGCTTCGGTGTTTGCTGGAACGGCCCCAAAGGTGGGTGCTGCTCTTGGAAGGTGCAGAGACACGGGTTACTTTCAGGGCTCTTCTGTAGTAGACACCAACTACTACGCGGTTGCTAGCTCAGCCTCCAAAGGGTGAGTTTAGCAGTAAGTATGCCTATTTCAACTTTCCTTCTGAGGGAAACGTCATGGCATGCTTACTGGTCACTTCAATTGCATTTTAACCCTTTCTTAAAGTCATGTTAAGCTGGGGACTCTGGCTGCTGGGGAGAGGTTAACTGGGAAAGTGCTCACGTGTGGTTGGAGAACTCACCCAACCCTGCAGAGACCAGAGGCTTAACAAGAAACAGTTGATCCTTAAAAAGGTTCTCGTTTCTGCTCTGAGACAGAGATTACTTCTCACAACTGAATTTTGAAGTGAGTGAATAAAATGCAAGGGTAGTTAGTTCTTTCTTCAGTCTTAAGAAAATAAGTTAAAGTAGGTCTTGCATTTTGCAGATACTTTGTGCTACCGGGATTGTTTTAAGGTACAATTGTTAGACACGTTTAAAAAAAACAACAAAAAAAAGGTCTTTAAAGAGCTTATTTCCCGGAACATTACCAACCAAGAGCCCTAATGGGCTCACACCACACAGCAATTGTTGACTAATATTATGTGCTTTGCGGGGAGAAAAAAAAAAAAAAAAAAAAAAGAAGAAACAAACTGTTATATGTTTTTTTGTTGAGATATATTTAGAGAGCTTTCTTATTGTTAAGAGCTTTAGGAACAATAATCAGTGGTATGTCATTCTGGTATTGTTAGCAAAGTCCTTTCTATTGAATTTTCAAGATGTTGTAAAGTGAGATTATGTGAGTAGCACCTCTGGACACTTTTTCCCATCATTGTGTTGGTATCAATCGCTGACTTCCACTGTTTCTCCTGGTATTAAATGAAAATGTTGTTTCCCACTGCGCTGATTGGAGGCTGTATAATGCATGACATAACTGATAACCCTACTGAGATTACGCATTGTAGGATTCGAACTGCACGAGACATTTGGACAACAAAGTAGGTGGCCACTTGAACTGGGAGACAAAGTTTAAAAGTACCAGGATCATTGTTCCAGCTGAAATGAAGAAACATTATAAATGGATAATTTATGGGGCTGGTTCCTCAGGTTTGCGGGGGGAAAAAAAATGCTTTTTTTTTTTTTCTTTTAAACTGTTTTTCTGTGGGGAGAGTAGCCAGAATATATTTTCCCAGGGCAAATTCTTGCCCTGAGACACCCCAGCCTCCCTCATCCCCGGCAGAGCTGTGTTAGAGCAGAGACCCACACCCTGCCGAGACTCCTGACATTTTCCAAAGAGGAAATATTAAAAATTCAGTGGCAGAGTGGAGGAGGAGGAAGTTATGCTTTGGAACTAGCGGTGAGCTGAGAAAGCCAGATTTTTCAACTCTATAATTAAAAAAAAAAAAAAAAAAAGTGAAAATAATGAGAGGCTTTGAGCTAGCTTCTGTATTACACACCCCACCAGTATCTGAGCAACGTAAAGAGCGGCATAGGGAGTTCCCTTATAGAAGTTCTTGGCCGGTGCTGTTTCCATTACACCATGTCAGGTTGTTTTGGTTTTGCACTCATGCTTCAGAGGGATTTTTTTTTTGGAGGAGTGACTGAGCTGGTCCAATGCTTCTGTGCCATCCTGCTGATTACCCATGTACGCTTCTTCTCCCCCAGCACCGTGCCAAATTTAGGCTGGTTCAAGATTTTTGTTGGATGTTTCAGGGGATGGATTTACCTCAGTCTCTCTTCCTGCTCTCCTTAGTTCCTCACACAGTGAGTCTCCTTCCAACTTTGCTCCTTCCTAACCTAACAGAGGGTGGCATGTGCAGAGCTTGGCTTATGACCGACACAAGAGGAATGGAGAGGTCACTGTGGCTTTCCTTGTAAGCAGTGAAGTATGGGAAAAATCCCATTAGAAGTCATACTCCTGCCCTTCAGCATCTCTCAGCATGGTCCGTACACTCAGCCTGGACAGGGACAAATTCAGATTTGACTACGATGTTCCTCAGCTGATGGGGTGTTAGGTCCAAAAAGCAGTTCTTGATCTCCCATTCAAAATTTTTCATGGACGAGTGTAAAGCTGGAGTGAGTTCCTCCATGCAGCGGTTAAGGTTTTAATAGCTTTTAAGTAATAAAACAGCAGAACTGCTTCCAAAAAGAGTACCAGGGAATCAAGTCTAAATGTAATAAAGGTCTTTACTTCATTACAGTGGATTGCAAAGTGTTTTGTGGCTTGCGGTTACATAGAGCATGGGGTCTGTGGATCCTTCAGAACTAAATTTTTATTACACAGATGTGATTGCAGCTGACTGGACTTCACATCTCTGGGAGTCCCCTCCTGAGAAAGGGTAGGCATATGTCAGCATGCAGGAACTTCATGTTGGTCCTAGGGTAGCAAATATTATCTTCCTTTTAGAGATGAGCCAGGAGAGGCTGGGTGCTAGAAGAGATCCTTGGCCCCGCTCAGACTACAGATAAACTGAAGAGCTGACAGACCAGATGGGTGCCCAACAGAACTATCAGCAACAGAAGAAAGAGGACAGATGTTTTATCAGGACCTGTTGCGATAGAACAAGGGGTAATGGTTTTAAAATAGAGGGGGGGTAGATTTAGATTAGATTTAAGCCACATTTTTTTTTTACACTGAGGGTGGTGGAGCACTGGCACAAGTTGCCCAGAGAGGTGGTGGATGCCCCATCCCTGGAAACATTCAAGGCTAGGTTGGATGGGGCTCTGAGCAACCTGATCTGGTTGGAGATGTCCCTGCTCCTAGCAGGGGGGTTGGTCTGGATGGCCTTGAAAGGTCCCTTCCAACCCAAACCCTTCCGTGATTCTATGAAAGAGTTGGGTGCAATACAGCATCTGGTTCTGTAATTAGGAAAATGTAAATCATTAAAATGTTTGTAAAAATCAGTTTTGAATTAAGACCACTAGTCTCTGTCTTCCAATGTTTCACTTTCATTTGGATCACAGGTGACCTGAAACTGAGTCCGTTGCTGGGATTTTCACACAAACCCCACTGAAATTCAAGAGGAGCTGAACACTTAAATTAATCTCCACATCTCAGCCCATGCCTTCATTTTTTTTCTCAATTTCAGTATATTAGCACTTCAGATGTAAGAAAAATAAACCAAACCTCTTTATGTTGGGAGTGAAGGAGGACCTGTGGATGAGACGAGAGCACCCTTGGAGGATGCTGATGCCGTGGCTTGTGTTACATGGGTGGAGGATGCAGCTCATCATTTTTGCCTCCTATGATGGTAGAGGCCATGTAGTGAGTTGCTGACTTGGCACCCCAAGCTGTCATATCCATTGCTACTAAAAAAAAATCTCATTCCATTTGTTAACTTTTTCCAGGTGATTTTCTAGCAGGAGTTTCTCTGCCAGCCGCTCTCAGGAAGAGGGACCTGCCGGTGTGAGGGCGGGCACTACCCTGGACAAAGGAGCTGCTTTGCTAAGTGACCATGTTACACCGCTGCATACCTCAACCCAATTAGCACAAAGCTTCCTGGACCTTAATTGGGCCTGACACGCGCCTGCTGAAAGAGATTCCCCGGGAATTAAAGCGCTACTTCTCTAGTTTGAGTTGGCTGGTGATGCGAAACATGACACGATTTTTGAGAATTTTCTGTGCTTACCATGAAACAAATATGCCACAGGTATCAAGCAGGCTTTGTTTGGGGGCTATAATCATATTACAAATTGAACACTTCCACATGTGCATGCTGGCACATCTACCCTTGGCTATCTCACATGTATCTGCCCCAAGGTACAGAGGCTGAGGTCTTGACATAGCATAATAAAGATCTAAATATATTTTCCAGATTGCCTTAGCACATGCTAATGAAAATGAGGAGTAAAGGCCTGAAAGAAGCAGCTGTTTAAAATTTTCCTCAATCCCAGAAAATCAACTTCTTAATTACTGATAATTTAAGCATCAAAATGACCACTAACCCTCTTCTCCCACTAGACCCTCCCAAGCTGGGAGGCCTGCTTTAAGAAACTCAGGCAAAACTTTTTCTTAGAAGTGTAGCATTTCATCACATTTCTTTAGCCTTTCTGGAATTAATTAGTATTAAAATAAAGCAGGAAAAAGGAGGGTGCTTTCTGCCTTCTTCAGACTCTCTGCTCAGACAGCCAGAGCAGATGCTGCTGAAGCTCCTCCTCAGCAAGATATACGAGATTATTTTCATATTTCCACAGCACTTTTCACAATATAATGTTCCCCAAATGGATTTATACATATAAATAGCATTAATTGCCATTTAATATGGATGCTCCTGGATTAAAAAAAAAAAAAAAAAAAAAAAAGAGTCTCCTCTTCCGGCACACAGTGGCAAAGGGATCTGTGTTCCCTCTGGTTTATGGTCGGACCCAGGAGCTAATGTGTCCGGAGCAAAATTTGGGAGGTAGTTTTGGGAAAAAAGCTTCAGTCTTGCAAGATGTACCATGAGTTGTTGAATCGCTGTGTGGCAGTGGGGCCTTCTTTCAGAGGTTATTTCAGTGTTAGTCTGATTCAAATCTCAATTCTGGGAAAATAGGAAACTTTTTGCTGAAAATTGTTTTCCTCTAGCAACAAATGAATCTGAGTCAGGGAAAAATAAAGCAAAAGGAAAGGAATACAGTACTTTTTTTAAAAAAAAAAATTTTTTTGTTTGATGTTCTCCCCTTCAGCCTCTTCGCAGACTTCATTAAGTGACTCTGAATTGGAAATCTGAGCCTTTCCTAAAGCTGGCATCATTTTCTGTGTTGAAACAAAAGAGGAATTAATTGGGCTATTGTAAGCCGCAGACCAGGTATACTTACAAACATACACAGCCTTTCGATGGGATGGGAAAGAGGATGGTTTTGGCCAGGCTGGAGAATACATTTTAATTGTAACTGGAGTCCTGAAATGGTAGGGTCTGGTAGGTCTTCAACATGGAGAAAGGGTCTTCTGTTTGGTGCTGGATGCTTTTGTTTTGTTTAAACCAGTACCAGAAGCATCTTTAAAAGGAACTAGCTTTTCCATGCCTCTATGTGACTGACCAGCAAAACCACAAATGAGACTTAACAGAGCTGGAAGGCAGCAGAGTGTGGTGAAAAAATGAGGAGTGTGCAGCAATTCTCTGTATGTCTGAGCAAGAGGGACCTGACAGAAAGTTTTAAAGTTCAAGACACGCATGGTGCAATGGGCCAAACTCAAATCGTTGAGCAAAAGCAGCCTCACAAATGTTTTTATAATAACTTCCCCTCCCATTACCCCGCAAATGCGGCTATTAACACCGTAAAGCAGCAGGGCTGACACGGGAACAGCAACTCAGGCACGCAGTGTTATGGAGGATCTGGGCCAGGGTGAAATATTGATTAATCATCTTGTCATGCTGCTGCTTTGTTAGATTCTGTAGATAGGAATTGAGGCAGTAATATGCAGCTCCTCGGTCTAGTAAGGCTGCTGTATCACATGGGAACGATTTGTTGACTTATGGAAAACTACTACAGTGGGGTGAACAGTAGGATGATGCTGAAATAAGCTGAAGTGTTTCTTTAAAAAAAAGTATTGAAATTATTTTTTTTTTCTAAAAATACCACGATCACTATAGCAGAAAGCCAGAAACATTGGTCCTGACTTAGCAATCTGTTTGCATCTGGACAAGTACAGCTGTGTGGTCCATCAGGGAAGGTATGACACAAGCACAAAAATTATCCAGTTTTCTTTGTTTATTTGGTGGACGAGATGGCTAATTAAATCTGGATTTTCTTTTCAGCTGTTCCTCTGAATGAATAACTCTGCCATTGAGAAAAGACAACCAATATCAAGGTCATGGAAAGGAATCTACATGGAGTTGAAGGACCACTTAGGATATGTTTTGCCCCCTCTGCTCATTGCAACCCATAGTGCTCCTGCGTGGGATGCTTTGACATGAAAATACAAAGCTCAAGGCTCTCAACGGGAACATCAGTCTGGGGAGTCAATGACGCCATGGCAGCCGCTCCCTGATGGTCAATAGAGCTGCTTACGCGCAGGTTGAACTAACCCTACGGCTCAGCTCAAGGAGTACTTTTCCTGACAGTTATATGATGGGTGTGCGCTACCATAACCCAGAACATTAAACTCAGGAGAAACTGTCCCACCCTTTCTCTACCTCCAAAAAACTCCTTTCATCTAGGGCAGGTGAGGGCAGAGCTGATAAGAACTGTCACTGCATCAAATTAAAGGGGAAAACGATCTGGAAAGTTGTTTGCAGATAAAACTTGACTTGATTAATCTATTTGTTCTCTTTATTTGGCAGAAACCTAAAACCAGGTTTCACGGTGACTTTAACTGCACTAAAAATAATAGCCTATTTATGCAATTATCTGCATGTACTTGACCATTGGCTCAGGCCGGTGAAGTGAGTACAAGGACATGCACACAGGCTTTTTTAATTATTATTTTTTTTTTCCAGGTGTGGTTTAGGTTTCCTGCACCAAACCCACCATCCTATAGGTCTCAACTTGCCGTCAACCTCTGCACAAGGCTCAGGTGCTGTAAGTGCAAACTCAAGGCAGCCCGCGCCTGCTCTCGCTGGGTTTTAATTCAGCCCTGCCATTGACCCTGTTGCCATGTGATGGTCATAAAACCAGTTGAAGCATACTTGGGCTGAAAACAAGAATGACACACATAGGGTATTCTGAAATGTAAGTATCTGGTGAGCTACGAGAGGCCTTTGTGTACTGAAACAGTTATCTCAGTCCTTCTCTCTCTGCTGATGGGAAGAGTGGGAAAATGTGCATTTCCTGGGCTATTGTTGGCTTTTCCTGGACATCCCACTTCCTGTTACTCTGCAGCTCATCCAGAAGAAGCAGGGCCTTGGACCTGATTTCAAAGGGAACGCTCAAACATTCTAATTTTTTAAGATATTTTTTTTCCCTTTTAGACCCTAAAGGCTCATTTCATGCAGTTGAAGGCCAAATTAGCCTCTCAATTTTGGATTTTTATCATTCTAGCGAGTCAATATTTTGCCATTAGCCCGCCAAGCCGCCACTTCTCCATGTTGTCCCCGTGAGCAGCAGGTGGGTGCATCACCAGCCTGAGCACAAGGCTCCGTAAGAGCGTTCAAAGGTGACCTTGCACCAGTCCCTCCTGTAAAATTTATCTTTTCCAAGATAGTGTTTTGAAGATTAAAGGACTGATCTAAAACCCTCCAATGGTGTCTTGAGAGACTCTGGACTGGGTCCCAAATTGCACGAGTAAGTCCAAGACGCTTTGCGGTGCCCCACTCTCTGGTTCCCCTTGTCCTCATGACCCCACAGACACAGCCTTTGCCCCCGGACTGCAGATGAAATGTGACATTTTTGCCCTGACCCAGACAAAAACAAGACAATAAGGAAAAAGATCCCTTCAGTTTTGTATTCCTTTATTTTTTTTTAAGTTGATCCTCCCATAGTAATGTACTGAAATGCGTAACAGTTACATTGTACAAAGCATTTAAAGAAAGTACCTCAACTTGCTGATTATTTCAAAATGAGATTATAAACAAAAAGGAAAAAATAAATCTGGTCCCTCACTAAAGGCCAAAAAAACCCCCAAAAAAATAACTGAATACCTTCCATTATTTATTTATTTTTTTAAAACATAAATTTGGAACACTTCATCTTACAAATAGGATTAACATGAACATAACATCACACAAGCTCGCAGACAACCAGCATAAAATATTGGGTACAGTTTTTTAATCAGAAGAATCATGCTTTCATGAGGAAATTATAACTGTTTATACAATTGAATCAATTTACTGTATTACAAAAAAAAAACCAAAACCTAAGTCGCATCTATTAGTTATTTAGTTCATTAAAAGGCAAAAATAAAATAAAAGAGGAATGTAAGAAAATTTCAAACACTGTTTTGCACTCCCATATACACAGATCAGTTCACCTCACTTTTTTTTTTTAAGTACATGGGTGCCTTACATCGTAACGCAGTGGGGGACTGGAGCAGTGCTGTTTGTTACAGGAACAGTGCTATTTCAATCAACAAACAATCGTTTGCCAACAAATAAATACATGGTACACACAACACAAAGAAGAAATTAGAGGGTGGGGGGAAAAGGAAACAATACAACAAAACAGTGACATGATTGTCGAAAATCAAAATCTCCTTACAATGATTTGAACTAGTGGTGCTGTCGATGAACGCGGTGCTTTCACGGAATTATCTGGATGATTTAGCTTCTTGGAGTAGTGAACATTCATAGTTTACAATATACACAAGCCTCTTATGTATTGTTTCTCAGAGTTCTTTTTTTTTTCTCTTTCTTTCTTTTTTTTCTTGTTTTTCCTTTTTTTTTAACAATGCAGTTGAGAAGGCAAAAGAATTATGGAGAGAACAAAATATTCCCTGTTACTTCTTTCTACATTTACGATGGATAGTGTGCATTTGATAGAACTATTTTCTTTCTTTGAAGGGCTAAAATGCATAAAGCTTTAATGAAGAGATTTGTACATAAAAGCAACTGTTCCCAATCCTGTGTCAAACTATCTTATACAAAAAGAAAATCAATTCAGTTCCTACTTTAAAGGAGTGCCCATGTGTGTATCAATGCAGTCTTAACCCTTTTGCCCCTGCCCCTCAAAGCCGGGTGAACTGGAAGACACTTTTTCCCGGCCCTGGTTTACATAATCCACTGAAACTTTTTTTTTTTTTTAAGTCGCATTGATCCTCCAGAAGTCAGCAGCTGCCTTTGCTGTGCAAAACAAAATATTGAGAATAAATAGTTTCTTTTTAAAATTATTCAGTTTAAGGTCACCGGACTTTAAATGAGTGACCCTGCAGATTTATAAGGCATTCTGCTCAGCAGTCTTTTAAATAGTCATATATGAAAGAGCCATGCTACTGGTTTGGACTTGGTCCCATTCTCGGTAAGACTTCACAATGTCATACGTGACTGATGGATTGAATGGCGCTGGATTCTGCGGCGGCTCTCGCCATACTGTGCCACATGTTGGGAGAACTGTGGGATGCGGAATGAAGGGAGTCCTTGTCGGAGAGAGAGAGCATCATCGCATACGCCTGGACGGGGAAAGAAGGAGGACAAAGAGGTCACGATCCTGCGGCGTGGATCTGAGCTTGGACCCGTGCCACACCTACTTGGCTAGGGCATCACTTAGGCTGCAACTGCTGTTCTCAACTTATTTGAAAAATATCAAAGCATGTTAGGTAAAACCACTGTCAACCTTTTCACTGACACTTTTGACTCACTAATAGTAATAATAATTTCTGCTTTCATCTGGCTTCACAAAGCTCTCAGAAACCTTTCATAGCAGACAAGGTCCCAGAGTCTCCTTTGCCTTCAGATTCTTAGCACAGGAGGCTCTTTTCAAGAGCCTGAGGAATCACATTATCCCTTGGCTGGTCCTGTGTTTCACCAAATACCACAGTCTCCTCTGCTGACCTTTTCTACAGGCATACTCTGCAGATTTTTAAAAGGGCTAAAAAGACCCATTTTAATTAATGTTTAAAAAAATTTCAAGAAATAGCACTAAGATATCAATCTAGTTATTGCTGTTTTAAAAACATGCTGAGGACCTAGAGGTGGTAACATCCAACAGACTATTAAAAAAAATACCAAAAAGCCAAGGCAGCCAGAGATCAAGTCACATCCCTGCAAGGCTGCAGCCAAACTCCCGGCATCAGGGTGATCATGGCAGCTGTCTGAAAGCAGACTCAGACTCTTTCTTATCATGGCATTTCTGTGGGTGGCAGACAGGAATGAAAATAGCCAAAAAAGTAAGAAAATCCTCCGTCATCAGGGACCAGAGCACCCCGCCATGTCCCCCGGGAGCGGTGGGAGCACAGCGGGAGGCCGGGGCAGGCTGAGGTTTGTGGACATGGAGCACAGCCCCGTCTGATGAAGCTGAAATGATCTTGCCTGCCACACACTAACAGTTTAATCCTTCGGGTATTTAGCGACAATAATATTTTAACTGAGTTAAGCTTTTACCTGGGATTTGGATTTCCTGTACAACGGTTGTTTTAGGTCCTCTGGCAGCTGGGAAGTATTGAAAGCTGCCAATTCAGCTTCACTATATTGATTTTCTTCCATTTTCCTCATTTTGAGGCTATCTGTGAAGTGCCTTATGTGGTCCAAAGCCGAAAGTCCAGTCTTATTATACTCCTCATCTTTATACCTACAAAAACACCACAGAGGTTTTAAGGCCAATTAAACGATCCTTTCTGCGTTCCCTCCTCCTCTCAGATTTACACATCTGAGCAATTTCCCCTTCTTTACACTCAGAAACCACCTTGCCCTGTGGAACCATGATCCCAAAATAAAAGAATTTCCCCTTTCTTTTCTGAAGAGGAGAGGTCGGGCAGCGGGAGCAGGGGAGGGAGAGGTTGTCTCTCTCCTGGTGTCTCCACAGCCTTTCACAAGACCATTCCAGGAGGTCCAAGTCGGTTTACGGAGCAGATAACGTCTCTCCCATGAACGTTTCCTGTCTCACCCAGAACACGACAATAGCTCCCCAAGCACAGTTATTTTTCCTCTTAAGGGCTACAGATTGCATGAAGAGACTGAAAACAGGGCTGGTATTGACCCAAACACAGATGCATGTTGCTATCGTAACTGGGAAGCTGGCTGCTTCTAACTGGTTCCCACGGCACACAGTTTGGTGCTGGCACTCTTGTATGGTTTATTGTTTTTATTCCGCATATCGGGCACACCAATACTCGGAAGGAACCAACCTGCCAGGGGAAGCTTTGCAGTTCATGTCCAAAGTACTCGTTTCCTCATAATCCTCCTCTGGGGTCCCTTCGTGCATGTCACTCGTAACGGGCTCTTTGACTGCTTTCCCTGCAAGTTCACTCTCCTCATCTTCTTCGTCCATCATTACTTCATCTTCTGCCTCTTCATCATCCAGCAAATCTGAGTTCTGGCTGGATACCATGGCTTTTTCGTCCTTAAAGTGGCTGCCATTCATTCTGAAAGTACCAAAACAAACCCAACCAATAATCACAAATCAGTTATGAAAGCTCCTCACCAGCAGATTGTCAGAAGCAGACCTAAAAAGGATCTGTCCCAGCAGAATAAAGTGATTTCTGCATTTTACATCTTGTTTAGTTTCAGACATTTATGCAGCATCGGAGAAAATTCCACTCAAAAATCAGTGGGATATTACAGTACCACCAGCATGGGATTTTCCCGTTATCCTCCTAAAACTACTGTTCAAGCAGAGATATGTTGAGATATCCATTCCAAATTTTCGCATGCATTATTTCATCTCATGTTTCCAATCATATATGCAGTCTGTACAAAACAACTCATTGCCTTTTAACAGAAGCTGTAGAGGCCAAGAAACTCTGAAAATCAGATCTGGCATTTTCAAAAATGACATCCAATACTGCACTCAGAGTTTTAAAGTCAAAATTACATGCATAACTAATTTTGCACACTACCACCCATTTGGAAGCCATACTACTTCACTGAATGTATGGATTACGTATGGGAACATAGGGGACTTCAGCTGACGACCTGAAGAGTGGTCTGCAATATTGCCTCCACGCTGAACTACATTATCGACTGATTTGAAGGGTAAGAAGAAATGAAAAGAAGGGTCGGATAGCATTTTGGGTACATTTATTCTTATTAAATGAGTAATTATAGCAATATGCACATGGAAAAACATACAATCTACCCCCTGTTATTGGGCTGTCCTTTGCTTTCAGACAATGACTTTCCTTAACTACTTCCTACAGGATTTTATCAAGGACATAATACCCACGCTGAAGTAGGGGCTCGTTTGCTAAAGGCCTCAACCCTGCAGGATTCTGAGCATCCGCAGCTGCGTCGTGTCCACTGCACTAAACAAGAACTAAAGAAATTCGGCACCGCCATGTCGACAAATGCATGGCCATGGGTTCTGGAGGTGTAAAAGGGCTGAACAAATTCACGCTACCGGCGTATCTGCTCTGCTGCGTTACGTAGCACAGAGGCCTTGATTCATCTATTGTTCTCATTGTGCAAAAGGTCCTTACTCTTCCAGGAATACAGTTACAAAAATGGAAACTTTATTGTCCGCCCGCAGTTTGCTTTAGACTCCCAGTGCTTCAAACTGTGTGGGACAATATGGAATACACCAAAAGTCTGGGCAAGATAAGTACGAGCCCTAGCAGCGCATTCGGTATTTAACGTTTGACTTGCTGTTGTAACCGATATACTTTCTTAGGGAGCGTACACAAGTGAAAGCTAGTTTCTTAGACAACAATAGCATCATTTTCCTAAACATAATAGAGTTTCGTCTATTTTCTGAGCAAATTCCAGCTGATTGTCATGAGTTTAGCATTGCATTGACAAAAAGAAACTAGGGAATGGTCTGTTTATATCACAGTATCAAAAAATCTGAGGCTGTGCAGAGTTGGGAGAGCTGAAGCAGCCACCCCCCTCTAAGATAATCAGAGCAATATCTCTTTATCATCTTTTATTTAAATAGGCAGAAATAAAAAATTGTTGAGCACAGTTTGGGCTGCCAACTTACTTGTTATGCTCAATTGAGGCTGCTAGAAATGAAAGGGAGATGGACTACAACCAAAGTAACAAAAGCCATGTGATTAAGAAAACAGATTCTCTAATTATGCTTTCAAATGCAGCAATTTGCCAGGGATAAAATATCCATCAAGAGCAGTCTGAAGTGCCAAATTTAGAAAGGAAACACTGTACAACCCAGCAACCTTTTCACTTTGCTGACTTCCTGTCAGAGGACATGTTGAGACCAGATGTGCAAGGAAAAAATCCCAAGCCCTCATTGCCAATCAAGATGGAATGAAATTTGAATATGCATGTAATCACTTAATCCAATACTTTCGTGGAAATTGTGTTATGTCCACCATTTTTACCCCTTCACAAAGGCATCTGGAAAGTGAGAAGACAGCGAAGTTTCTCACCAACAGCAAGAAATTTTTGATGCTGATAATGTAATGCCAATTCAAAAGCACAAATGATGCATAATGCAACACCAATCTCAAAGAAATATGTATAGCTGATGTGCAAACCCATGCTACAGCCTTTTCTGCTTAGCTGTATTTTTATTAGCTGAAAAGATTTAGAAGTGGTCTCTCTTCTGTTAGTTCAGAAGAATTGAAACACTCGTATACTTAATAAATCTCTGTAGGAAAAAGTCTCTCACGTGCTAGAGCACTGTGGACTACCAATGCCTACCCACAGCCTCGCGGACTTTTTGCTAGTCAGCATCTTTCTTGGGATTGAGTTACTTCCAGGAAAGGACTTTCAGTTATAATATTTAATTTGATCCAAGAATTCAGCTTAGTCTACTTTATTAATTACATATTTAATTTGCATTTAAATAATAAGGCTTTCTACGTTTAGCCACAGGATGTAAATTCATTTGTTCTGCTGTGAATGTAAAATGAGGGAATTTTTCAACAGACTTAAATCAACAATGGGAACTTGAAACTGAGAGTTTCTGATACAAGCACAAATGCGTCCATAGATGTACCCTTCTGCCCAGCATCTGCCACCAGGAACGTGTTCATGCATGGTGGGGAGGGAATCAACATATTTCTCTTCACTATACACTGAGGCAATGAGATACCAAAGCAACCAGATTGCTAAAATAACCCTGGCTCCAGACATCATCAAAAGTGAAAAATCAGGTTTAATCTGGAAGAGTGGCACCTTTTGAAGGCAGGTCAGTCAAAACTCACCTCTCTTCTGAGTTTCGGGGGGACTGATTGTTGTGGTTGCTGTTTCCAATAAAATTCCTAATTTCAGTGAAGTAAGAGTCTTCCTTGTCGTCTAGGATTGCCCCTGTGCTTTCCAATTCTGAGTGAGGTGAAGATGTTGCAGTACCTTAAAGCAAAATAGAGGACTTCTGTTTTTGCTCCTTTATGCTTTCTATGTTTAACCATTTAAATAAAATCGAAATTGAAATGATGGTTAAAAATGGGTGAGACCCAGAAAAGTTGGTCATAGTGATCCATCAGCTTTTGGCCATAAAACCAGCAATTAGAAAGGAAGTATTATCCCTGGGCAAAGGTGGTTTCCAGCCAAAATGACTGCTTGCATGCTGGATGCCATTTATACGGTTTATAATTGCTTTTGCCAAGTATCTATTTCAACATTTCCCTCCTGTTCCCTTGTGACTCCAAGACTGTCAGTCAATAACTGTGCTAGACCAATGGCTGAACTGAGCAAATGGAACTTCATTTTAGCTACTAATTATGTAGATTTGCTTAAAATATGGAGCAAGCATTGACATAATCACCCAGGTTCATTAGCACTGAGAGATCAGTGACAGACCCCTCTGTGCATTGGGGAAAAGACAGCTCTGCATTCACTACATGTACCTGGTTATTCCCAGTGGACTAAAATGTAGACTGTAAAGACTGCAGACAGGGTTTTTATTAAACCCTGCAGATACCTAAACCAGACCGACGATATCTGCTACTTGCTGCTGCCTTTGCTGCTGCTCTGTGGTGACCAATTTGCTTTGGGGCTTGGGTGGCACCATTACCTCCATAATAGCTAGTGCTTTTCAGCTCCTGACAGTGGGAATATTTCAGAAGGTGCCAAGAAAATCTTTCAGAGTGCCTCCTGAGACTCTAAATCTAGGACTCCTGTCGAGAGCCAAGTGATTGTGGAGATGGGATTAAACCAATTTTCCCAGTCTGTTCTCAAAATGCTACGGTTGGCTTAATTAAAACCAAAAGAAAAGACATCATCCAGTGGTATTAAGTTATACAAGTGTAGAGTTTACGCTGGGATTTTCAAAGCACTTTAAATGTCAGCAGAGCTTAGGCACTTACATATTTTCCAAAAACCCACTCATCGGAGCAGACGGCGCAGAGCAACGTGTGCCTATTGACACTCAGTAGTATTGAAAGTGAACATGAGGTCCCTGTATGCGAATGCTGGTGGCATGTAGGGCATGCCGGGGAGGAAAAAGGCATACATACCAGACATGTTCCCATTCTCGTGCTTTTTTAGATGTCTGTCAAGATTGGTTTGTTGACCAAAACACCTGTCACACAAGTGACACTTGAATGGCTTCTCTTTATTGTGGATGTTACGGACATGTCTCTGCAGGTTAGAAGATATGCTAAAGGATCTGTCACAGTATTTGCATCTAAAAAAAAAAAACCAAAAAAAAAGTAGGTAGAAAAGGGTTTGTCAGTAGCTGGAAATGTAAGATTTGTCCTAAGAGACATGATGCACTTCTGGGCTCAGCCTCAGTACCCAATTGCAGTTCCTTTGTCCCTATTGGGGCAAAACCCTCCCTGAAATGAAGACAAGTTTTGGCTGAATAACTGGAGCACTGTTCTCTTGGAATGGAGACGTCACTTCTACGGTGGGTTTTTAGCTTTCATTCACATTAGGCTTTATATTTAAATACTGCCTTTAGGAATAAGCATAATATTTCAGAGTTAATGGCATCAAATTAGCCAGGATAATTGATTCCCATGTTTTTAAAACTGTTGCATGCAAAGTTGGGAAGTTTGAAAACAGTAGAGCAATAACTTTATTGTTTCATGTGCTGCCAATACAATACAATTAAACATTTCTGGAAAAAACATGAAACAGATCTCTTCTAACGCTCAAATAAGGTAAAAAGGGCTATTTCTTTTCCTATTCTAAATTATACTGTGTGATTAAATCTTTTCTTGAGGAATTAGCTTGCTCGATTGCTAATCCCAGAGGAAATTTGGTTATCTTGCAAAAACCAGCAATAAACAATCCCAACCTTTAATACTGTGCCAATGTGAGTAGTTTAGTCTATCACTCTGGTACCAGAGGCATCAATTTTCATACTCTGTAGCGATTTGGAGTCCCTAAAGCCTTTACTGTATTGCTCTTTAAGCCATTACTAAGTCATACTATAACTATTTCAAATTCTCTGCCTGGCAACTGGCCAACAGTCTTCACCACTTTAGTTTTTCAATCTTTTACTTCTCCCATGCTTCGCTTGTCAATTATGTCAATTTTTTTTTTTTTTAGTGCTGAAATCGTCCATTATGCTACTAATTGCTCATGGCTTTTATGTAGTGGATGAGCACAACATACATCAAGACCTTTCCACAATAAAATTAGATGTGAATCTCATTTCCCAAAGGGAGTAGAGGCAAAAAACATATTGTTTCCTCACAAACAATGAGCTTACTCTGCTCTTTACAGCTCATAAAACGCAGAAATTGGTGCGTTTGTTTTACTGGAACATGAACTGGCTTCTTTCCAGTTGATTTAAATAAGTCTTTCATTTTCAATAAGGTGAAGCTTCTATAGACATTTCAGCATGTGACTGTCCTGGATACAATATCACATACATATTTTTATCAACAAGAGAGTACACCCACGTGGTTTTTGGAAAAGCAGACCTCAGAGAGGATCGAGATTTGCAGGAAGCAAACAAATACGAACGTCTTTGCAATCAGGACCTTTCAGAAATCAGATGATTGACCAAACACCCAACTTTAGGCTGCAAATAACACCGCAGAGCTCTTATTAAAAAAAGAAAAAAAAACCCAAACTTTTTTCCAAGGGAAAATGTGGCCATGAGCCCTACTGAAAATCACTTCAGCCACATGGGTTGAAAAGTGTCAGCTGTCCCACGAGGCAAAGGCAGGGCTTGCAGATGGTGCCTGGGCTAACAGGGACCAAAACCTTTCCCCACCTCTGCAGCTCCAACACTGAATATCAGCATCAAATGCAAAAAGCCCTGTTTGAGACCAAAACACAATGGTGGGTTATCAATGCTAAGGAGCGAACGCTGGAGCTGGCCAAGCAAGGCTGTTGAACACTCATTCCCTTTAGAAGAGAAGGCTCTGGGGAGACCTTATAGCAGCCTCCCAGTTCCTAAGGGGGCCCTACAAGAATGCTGGACAAGGACTTTCAAAAAGGGTATGTACTGATAGGACAAGGGGTAACGGCTTCAAACTGGAAGAGGCTAGATTTAGATTGGATATAAAGAAGCAATTCTTTACTGTGAGGGCGGTGAGGCACTGGCACAGGTTGCCCAGAGAAGCTGTGGATGCCCCATCCCTGGAAGTGTTCAAGGCCGGGTTGGACGGGGCTGTGAGCGACCTGGTCTGGTGGAAGGTGTCCCTGACCAGGGCAGGGAGGTGGAACTGGATAATCTTTAAGGTCCCTTCCAACTCAAACTATTCTATGATTCAATTGACCACACCACAGACATGGGTAAGGGGTCAAGGTACCTATAGGGCTGCTCTCCAGTGTGCGTCCTCAGGTGACGTGTTAGGTTTGCAGATCTTGGGAAAATCTTGCCACAGTATCTGTGATAAAAAAAGGTTTGATAAGACAATGCAACCTTCAATGGCTTCATCCCAACTTGAGCTGCACTGGATGCACAGCCCAAATTGAATCATTCATATATGGTTCTATTGGCATTGCTTTGGGGTAACGACATTTTGATAAAAACGTTCAGCAAATGTAAGTGATTCAGACACACACACAGAAGAACGAAACTAGAATTGCTGGCACCAACCAGCATAAACAAGAGATACAGGAAAATATACCAGTTTTAAAGATCACCTAAAAATTTCAAAGCTCACTAAGTTATTATCTGTCACATTCAGATTCAGAATTAAGAGAATCTGTTATGAAAGTCTTGGATTTCTGCCTCCATGTAAGCAAATTTCAAACCTTACAACCAATTCTACGTGTCAGCAAACGTGACATCATTCAGCACATTGAATAGGATCAGAGCAGACAAGACTCAAAGACCTAATCCATCAAGGTATGTTTCTATAACATCATGTCTTGAAAGAAGGTGATGTGTTTTCAAAAAGATCAGATAAACTGATATGCCAGTGTCAAATGCCTGCGCATTCTGGAGATGATACAGAGACCTAAATGACGCAATTTAAAAACCAGTCTCCAAACTTGATAATATGTCACAGGAACAATAATGGCAAAAAAAAAAATTATCGTGAGCCCTCCCTCCTCATTTGAGTAACATGTTAATATTCAGTTTATAATTGGCCCAATTCATGACATTCAGTCCATTTTTGCATGGGGACAGAGCATGCACACAGTGCTCTCTTAAGTGAATGAGGGTGGCGGTTGCTTCCTGTGACAACTTTGAAGATTGCATCCCTCCACTTTTAATATTCCATTTATTTTTTCACACTATGATGTATAAGCCTTCAAAATTCCCACGCAGCTAATTCTACTCTCTTTGACAAAGCTCCTATTCATTTTGGCTGCACGTACAATGACCATCTTCACTGTATTTTTTTTTTTAAGTCTGTACACGTAAGTCCTAATAAGTCATGTATTTTACCATGGATCCCTTTGGATATTAAAACCAGAAGCCTGAGAAAAAAAAACACGTCTGCAGTTTACGATCAAAAAAATCAATAATGAAAGCGCACTTGTGCATATGAAAGTGATGAGAAAATTTGGAAAAAAAGCATTGTTTATATAATAGTTTCCACCTCATTTATCAAACCAGTATGATACACGGCAAACTCTTTGTTTCATAACACCAGTAATTTAATAAATAAGAACCCCAAAGTGAACCACTTTCCATGTTTCATTGGAAATTGTCCGAGTAGAGGGGATTTTGGGAACCCGGCAGGGCAGCGTGGGGTGGTTTTGGGGTTACCTGCAGGTGTAGCGCTCCTTGCCCTTCCGCAGCAGGCTGTCAGGCAGGGTGCTCGGCGGCGCGCGGAAGTTGAACATGGACGGCACTGACTGGATCAGCTCGTTGGCCTCCGGTTTCAGGGCGCTAAAGCTCTCCAGCTTTTCGGCCATGTTTTCTATAGCTGACATCTGCAACAGAAGATCACACAGAACCCGTCACGGTGAATACCGCTTTGGGTTTCTGCCCTCACTGGAAACCCGAAATACAAACAACATACACTGCCAAGGGAAAATTTAAGAGGAAAAAGAAAAAAAAAAAAGGCAAATATAAGAGTTGTAGTCACAAAAATTACAGGGCACATTATGCAAGGTGGTGGCCACGATGTTGTCCCACTTGGAATAATGCCCATAACAGCTATAGTGGGGTGCTGTTTCTCTGCAAGGTCACCATACAGCAGAACTCCTGTCCTGATTGCTGTAATGGAAATGGATCGCTTCCATTCAAAATCTAAATTGGTGTTCATTTCTTCTTAGGTTTAAGCCTCAGCTTCTATAAAATTCCAGTTTATGCAGTCGTGCTCTGTGGGTGTGTGCCTATGAGGCTATGCATTCCACCTACTGAAACCATTGACCATTTCTGACCAAATCAATAGGAAAAAAAAAGAGATCCCAACAATATCTGAATTCCTACAGGGTTTTAGGTTATTTTTTTAAGGATTTGCAGAGGACAAATATTGCAGAGGACACTTTATGAACACTCTAGATCAACCAAGGGCTGCAACAAGTCAGATCCAGAGAGGTTCTGTTAATGTCCCAGACATGTCCACCCATTCAGCCCAGTCTTTCTGCCCATCACAGTCAAAGACCGTGAGACAAATCCATAAGAAATGAAGCTTTGCTGGGTTTGTTGCTATGTGTTTACATTACCTGCTAGATGTCTGTCCTGTTTTTCTACAACTTCTTAATACTCCTGCTCTACCTTTTGTTGCTTGTAAACCCTGTGCGCTTTGAGATGCCCCCACTCTTGGTTAGTTCTCTTAAAGTGCTTTAATTTTCAAAGAGTGGGCATTAAATAATTTCTGGAGAATGATTTCCTTTAAGGTGTCTGGAGCTGACCATGAAAAACTGCTCCAAAACCTTAAACATTGTCACTTGGAGAGTTTAAGACTGATGCTGAGCCTACTGACAGATGAGAGTAACCATCTGCCTCCTCGTAACACCACAAACAAATGGAAAAAAAAAGAAACCAAAGATCTCACCTACAGAGCATAAAACTCACCGCGTAAGCCCTGGGCAATACCCTGCTTGTAATGAAGGAGGAAATTCTATGAAAGACAAGATGCTGAACGCTCCTCAGCTGAGCACACCTTTCCAGCCCGTTCTTCAAAATCCATAAAACACTGCTCCAATTGTTGGGATTTTAAAATTTTATTTTAATGGGAAGAACCCCCAACATTTGTTGGTTTTTTTTTATTTTATTTTATTTTAATGAGCAGAATTGCACATTTGTCTCCTGAAAGGACCATTCATGTGCTGGTTAGCCCTGGCTTTGGATCGTTTTTTTTTTCCTTTTAGCCTGCAGCCTGCCCTCTCATTTCATGCTCAGATTCCTAATGCCGAGTACAAATTGCAATGTACAGGGTACCACTGCCAATTTGCCAAATGTCTTTCATCAAACACCGTGCAAAAAAAAAAAGAAAAAAAAAATCTCAGAGGGAAGTCAAGATACATTTACTTGTCAGGGCAACAAATGTGAAAGCATTGCAAGGCAGTAGGGGCTGTAAGCTCTGGGGTTTGATTCATAATCACTCAGCTGCTAAAACATTCTCCACAGATGCAAGTGGACAGCACATTTGTCAATATGAAGGATTTTGACACGTACTGATCACAGGCGTGAGATATGTAATGATGATGCTGCTGGGAGAGGAGGTAATTCTATCCCGGCACTGAGATGTCATTATCAACCCATACAACTCAACATTACCATATATCTCTTTTTACACGACTTCATCTTTTTCTTTAGTCGGAATCGATTCTTAAAGCTTTTACAATAGTCTTTCCACTGCCTTTAATTCCTTCTAATTGTTCCCCGCAAGAATTCATTCGTCTGTTTTGCAATTGCGGAAAATAAACGGTTTGAATGAAAAATGACCTTTGGCCTCGGGGCTGATTAGCAGCGACAAGACAGTGCACGGGTTATGATAGCACATATTTATGGTGAAGAATAATAAGGGCACTGAGAAGTATAATAAATGTTTTATTTATATATATTTAATATTCAAGTCAGTTTCATTATCTAGTGGTTTTAAATCATTTTTGGATCACCATTTCTCATGTACACAGTCCCCTACAGTAATATATTAAAGCACCTATTTTCCCCTTTACATTTAAAATGGCTTAGTCATGTTTTGTTTTTTTTTTTCCAGTTCTTATTTCCAGGATTATGCAGAGGAGAAATTGAGACCTGTTCTCTAACGTACGGCGATGCACATCAGCACTACCTCCAACACTGTCTCCAGGATTACATCAGTCCCAAAATAGGTATGAAATCAGCATCTAATCTTAAATCCCTCATTCACAGGAAACACAAGCGCTGCCAATTATTTTAAAGTATCAGTCGCTTTCCAAAAATATGTTTCTCACCGTAAGAATGACTGTTGTGTTTGTAGTTGTCTTTTTATTTAAAGCCTGATCTATGTGATTACCTGGTATGATTTATATTTTTCAAGAAATGCACCAGCAACAACGGGAAGTGCTTGGCCCCAAGCCCTTGCTGATACAAGGCGGTGGCACTCCTCTGCTGTCCGGATAATTACAGCAGTTACCATCTGCTGGAGATAGGGCTCACAAGAACCAAAATCAGGACATTTTCTTAAGAAGTCCTGGAGTGTGGTGGTGATGAGCAACTGGGCTCATGGGCTCGTTACAGCCCATAAAATCCTGCAAGCCCAGACTCACAACAAGCTCTCAGTTACTTTCTATACGCAGGTGGACAGCCCCAGCTCATAGTCTACTTGCAAAATATTAACTGAATAATATGAAATCCGAGGTATGTCATGCTGAGGACTAACTAACTCAGGGACCAAAACCAAGCAGGAATTGTAAACCTGCAACACACGCTTTTGGGAAGGCAGCACGCTGGTTTCAACCAGCGGCCCCAGGGGATGTGCAAGAGGGCGGGCACGGGACAGACCCTCTCCCCGGTGTCTTCTGTCACGCACCAGCAAAGCGAGGTGCAAGAGCTTTAATTGGGGGTTGCATCCCGAATTACAGTCTTGAACAGCCATCGGTGGCTGCCGCTCCCATTCATTTGGCTAAACCTTTTTTGAATCCATTTATATTTTTGTCAAGGAGAGTTTGCCAATTTAATTAGGTGCATATGAAAAGGTACTGGCTTTTGTTCCTTCTAAGCCTTTTGCCTGATAATTCAGCTGGGTGCCCCTCATTTTTTTGTATTGTTAAAACTAATGAATAACCATTTCTCATTCAGGTTCTGCTCACCATTCACGGTCTCATAGAGCTGGGGCACAGCTCCCTCGGGCATTTCTTTTCCAAGCTGAAAAAATCAAAATCTCCTTAGTGTCTTTTTGTGTGGAAGCTGTTGCCTACCTCTGATCATCATTGTTGCACTTTTCTGTGTCTTTTCTAATTCTACTACGTCCTTTTTGAGAGGGGCTTCAGCTGTATTCAAGACTTGAAGGCAGTATAACATAACGATGTTTTCAATTCCTTTCTGCTAAGCACTCAGATGGTATTTTCATAAAACTATCGACTTCAAGATCTTTTCCTGAATGACATGAGTTAAGAGTCACACTTACCCCTAAGTATCACTGACTACGTACTGACATTGAGTTTTATTGCTGTTTTAATCCCTGGTGACTCAGCTTTCTGTGAATCATAGAATCTTCTGCAAAATCTTCATAGTCAGCTTTGGATTTAGCTATTCTCAACAAACAGTCGCAAACTTTGCTCTTTGCCTGGTCATCCTCCTTCCTATGTCATCTACAGACATGTGCCACAGTTCAGATTGCAGTGATGTCCCTAAGTGGACTCACCGATAATCTTCAATGATTGTAAAAATCACTAATTTGTTCTTATCCCTTTTGTCCAAGGTTTGGGGTTTTTTGGACTAATTATTAACCCAGGGGATGACTTTCTCTCTTCCACAATGAAACTCCCTCTATCAGTTGAAACACAACCAAAGTGGCTCTTACTCCTTCAAAAGACCAAAGCAAAGCAAGACTTGCTTCCACAGGAGCTGTGTTGACCATGGAGATGCTACCTGTCAGCAATCCACCAAACTCCTGGAGCAAGCTGTTAGTGATAACATCTGTCCTAGGAGGTCAGGTGGGTGCTTGTGGCTGCCTCATCTGTCCAGGGAGGGTCCATGGGGACCACCAGGGAGGCAGGCATGTGGCTTGAGCTGCCAGGCAGTGCTTTGAGGAGGGGTCTGCACCCCAGCTGAGTGCCCAAGGGCTGTGGCGATCCCCAAACAGGGCACAGGGAGGAAAGCACAGCTTGACCCTAAGGATGGGATTAGTGTAATTGCCTTGTCCACAGAGAAAGCTCTCCGTGGAGGTAGGAGAGCGAGAAGATCCTATTACATATTTTACATATAGCTATTGCCTTATGGACAAGTCATGTCTGCTCCTAATCTGAGATCAGTGAATAGACAGTATTTTATATAGAACAGTAACTTTAGATTTACATACATAAGAGTTGTTGATTCTATCTGTGTCCAGATGTCTGGAAAAGGAAGCAGCTTTCCCCCACCTCCCTCCCGCTCCCTGAGAGGCTATTAACCTCCTACTGACGCAAACTAATATGCAGGCGCAATTCCCCAGCTCCGACTCAAAAATGCAGACATTACCATAATTGGCTAAAACAAGTATTTATAAACATTTCAATGGGCAAGATACCATCAGCAGGGGCCTTAAATATTTGTTTTAAAATTTATTAACCAACAGAAGAAAAAGTGGCATAAATAAAGCAAAGGTTTGTTGTTGGTGCTTTTTAAGAAGAACCTGATGATATGAAATAATCTAGCAGACAATGTCATGAATTACATGACCTCATGTTTTACAAACGTGACTCCTTCATTACTATTATCGCAAAAACAACTGACTTTATGGTTGTAACTCATGGGAAAAAAAAAATTGTTCAAATGTTTGCTTTCTATTTTTACTAGCGTTATTTAGAGAAATCTTGAAAACTCAACTACTAATGCTCAAGATTTCTTCCTTTCCAGTTCAAGTTATCATGCTTTCTCTAACAACTATGACTTGTGAATTTGTTGTCTTGAATCTGTGTGTATTGGGAACGTCCAGCCATGGAACCTGGCTGATGTTCACATTCAGGGGACCTATCACACGTGGCTGAGTTTTATGAAGCAGTAGCGAGAAACTCCTGCTGATCTGCAGTACAGGTCCAGAAAAACTCTATTTGCATTAATGCAGTTGGTGAGGACTTAGTTGACCTAACAGAATGGATCGTGTTCTAAAATACGTCCAGTAGAATAAAAGCTTTGTTAACGCACTCACCCAATTTCATGTATTTATAACATTATTTTAATTATTTACAACGATTCTCCGTAAAGCTATTGCAAAAAAAATCTGAACCTCTTCATAGCAACCTTCTCTTGATGGGACCAGAAGGGCATGAAAGAGTCTACAGACTAAATAAATCGTGATCCATTCAAGAGAGGGTGTTGCCCATTGATTTGCACTATAGGGTTCCTGCCAAACAATGAAAAACAATCTGAAATAATCTTGAAATATATGGCACATGCAACTGTGAATTGAGATAGAAAGGCTCATGTGACGCACTCAAGTCTCTCAAGATGAAGATTCATCCATGAATCAGCATCCTGCTCTAGGCACTTTATGTTTTAAATACCTATTTCTGCGGCAGCTGCTCAAAGCTCTACATGGCCAGGAGACATATGCCCCCCAAAAAAAGCAGGAAGATGGAAATTTGAGGACCAAGCCAATGTCAAGGAAAGTAGACAGAAGAAACAGACTGCACTGGATTTTTCAGCTTCCCAAATACGCCCAAACAGAGCCACTTTTCTGAGAGCAGAGGATTCAGGGTGCCTGGCCAAATGACAAATCCTATCACCGCCCCTTCACATGCTACACTAAATTCCCTCTACTGCAAAGAAAATGTTTGGGAATCACCTCTTGTGCTCACCAAGTCTGGCATCTAACCCTACCTCCTATCTGCTGAGCTCACTCAGCATCTACGGGTGCTCGCAGGAGTCCTTTGGTGCCTGCTTAGCTCCTTTCATCTCAGGATCCTACTGCATCTTTCGCAGCTGCATAAACCACCACTTTACAGGAAGAAAATGGGATTAAAAGCCACGTGTAGGCAAAGCAAAGGTTCACTGCTGCTTTTGAAGCGTGCCATGGATGGTGCGCAGAGGCAGTAGGGCTCAGCGCAAATCTGCAGGGGCAGAACCTTTGAGGGCTCCTGCACGAGCCCTGTACAGAGACGCACGTGGGAAAGAGGATATGAAGATCTCAGATCTCATTTTTGTGAAATTCTGGCTTGGTCTTGTGAAATTAGTCCACGTCTCACCGCGAGCGATGAGTGAGAGTGAGTCAGGAGCCGAGCCACAGCCGCCTGGCTCCGGCTCTTCCCTCCGAAGCCCAAAAGTTGGGAAAAACCTGGGACAAGTATTTATGGGTTCAGCGCTGCAGCTGAGGAGCCAGCAATGCGAGACCAAAACACGGCGTCATTTGAGTTGCATCTGCAAAAGCAGTTGCTGTGGCTCTTTTTTTTCATGAACAGTTTAGAGATACTAAAACCTACGTTTTATAAAAATAGAAGAGCAAGCTCAAATTTATCCCATAGTACTAAAAGCACAACTCTTGTTCACACAGGGAATGATGTAAGTATACTTACAGGACAAATTTGACCCAAACACAGCAAATAAATGGGTGGGTTTTTTCTGCTTTAAGTATAGCAATGAGCAATTAAGCTGAAACTTCAAAGCTATTAAAGGGGCTAACTCCCACTGAAGTCAATGCGAGATAGACACGTGAAATCCTCTGAGGCTCTGTATTTTAGTGTCTCAAATGCAGATTAAATATTTATAACTATTGCAACCTAACAAGATTTCAGCCTGAAAATTTCTTTGCAATCTCTGAAGGAAACAGCTTGGAACAATTTCTGTTAAATACGAAAAAAGACTGCATTTTGAAACCCTCACTCAGGTAAAGCTCCCATTGCCTTCTCCAGATAAAAACAGTAGGATTAGGCAGGTAAAAATAAAGCAAATTTGACATAAGAGAATATTTATCTGCTACAGCTACAACACTCTGTAGGAAAGCGTGGCATGCTCCGTAATTGAGTAGTAAGTTATCTTTCATATTATATTTTTCTTATGCAATTTATTTCACAATGATTAAATCAAAAATATAAGCAATGAACTTACCCAAATTCTTTGATCAGGCAATTGGAACTGGGAGCAAAATTGAAACAAAAACAACACATTATTCTTGCCTTGGAACCCTCATTGCAATCAATCTACTAATTAAGATTTTATTTAAAGATACTAATTAAAATGTTATTCTGAATGATTTGTTGCATCGGGGTATTCTCTCCCTAAAAATGCAACCCTTGTAATGGCAAATTATTGTGAAATACCACTAAACGATCTAATTTTCATAGCATCCGGGCCACTGCTGCTGGGTGGAATTTTGCCCAGGCAGGGACAGGGTAAGGACTGCAGGGTTTACGTCTCTTATCTCTACTCCAGAAATCTATTTTAGAGATCCTTCTGTTAGCTGTCATATTATCCAGGTAAAAAAAAACATAAATTCTTGCATCATCGGATGGCAAGTTTCTGAAACAAATTCACCTACAGAAACACATGTAGGACAAAACCAATGATTTTGTTCATATTTTACATAGATAAATCCTGCCAGCAGAAAATGAAAACTTGCGGTGCACTCCACACCCGTACTTTTACAGGTGTATAAAGGAAAAACAGCTTTTCTGCAAGCCGCAACCTGGTCGCCCATAAACACTGAGCCAAATTCTGCCTTTGCAAACAGGAGACTCTGTTCTATTAAAGTCAGCAAGAAAGCAGATTTTGGCATTTACTTTTTTGACAGGACATGTGATGGTGGTTTAGATTTTTTTTTACAATGTATTAAGAGTGCACGTTACACTCATGACCTTTGTCTCCATCCATCTGACATCAAGCTAAAGACGTTATCCCTAGCAGCTAGGTAAGTGATAAAGCAAAAGTCAGTTTTTACCACGGATGTTTTTTTTTTTCTATTGCACAATAAGAAATGTGGAGGAATGGGCAAAAAGGTGTAACAGGCATATTTGTGCACTCCTGTGTATGTGTTCAGCAATGCGGGTGCACAGCTAACACTCCCTCCTGCCAGAGGGTGCTGGCTTTGCCCCACCTCAGTAGGGAGGTGGCATCCGACACCTCCTGCTCACACTGACAGACTTGGTGACCTTCCTCGAGCTCCAACCAACCCTCCGTGAAAAAAGATGAAATCCTGGCATCCTGCCCGCTAATGGCCAAACACCCAATGTCTCCATTTCACCTGCACGCCTACACCATCCTCGCCTAACTCCCATTAACCCTCCTCCAGCTCCCCACATAACTCAGAGTCATACAACGCTACGCAGAAGAGTATCCAACTCCTTCCCCACCCACCACAGCCAAACTCCTAACAGCGCATTGTACCCAAACAGCCTCCTTTCCTACTTGTTGACCACACTACTAACCGCCTTCATCAAACCAACCTGCAGCAAAACCTTCAGAGCCCCTTGAATCCAACTTCAGTAAATGATATTGATTTACTCCTTCTGAAAAGCTAGCTAAGGCTAACCAAAATAATGTTTTTCCTTCCACCGATATAATACCTAAAATGCTTTCATTTAAATAATTTACTATTAATTTACAGCCCCTTAGCTGCTCTAACAGAATCACTCACTTGATGGAGAGGAACCAGCCTGGTTTTACACCAGGGACACAAAGAGGACTGAGGTCCTGCTTGTGTACTTGTGCATTAGTACTCTCTGCTCTGAAATGGTAATTCTCACTCGTTAGGTAATTCAGCAAGAGGTGCTGAGCTGCTATTAAATCTTGTACACACATTCTCAGTAATTTTAATACTTAATTGATCTGTTATTTCCTTCAGGCACTGGAATGGGGTGTTATTTTGCGCTGTCCACCCATGCAATAGCATTATGTTTGTGCATCTGCAACTATGTACCATCCCCAGTTCTCCAAAAGTCCCATATTTCAGAATTTATTCCATACAACTTAGGGCATAACAACTGTTGACTTCCTTTGGGAAAAAAAAAAAAAAAGCAAGTGGTGGCATATTATTGGCATGTTTTCCCAGGAATTCAGAGGAAGCTGAACCAGAGACAGCAGCTCCCGGTTGTATGCTCAAAATACAAGACACATATTAGGATGAAACAGCTTGTAGTGAGCAAGGTGTTCAAATTTGCAAATACCACAGAGCATTTCATTTCAGGCATGAGATTTAACCCAAATGTTTAGCCAAATCTTATTGAGCAAGGAGGAAGAAGACAAAATGAGAGTGCAGTGCTGTTGAAAAAAAAGCAACATACAGTTTGCATATAGGTCCTCTTTTCTGTACTACATACACATTGCAGTGTTTACATCTCTGAAATTTTTGTTATTCAGCAAATAAGCAGCAGGATTATAGCCCACGAACAAGACAGAATCCCTCTCATGTAGCATGTCTTCAGGCATGGAGGAGCAGGGATCCTACAAAGTCATTGCACACGCTATAACCCACAATGGCTACCTAAAAAAGACGGAGCATTTCATTATGAGACTGGAAAGTACTGGGTGGAAGGTTTTATCTCTTTTCTGGGAGTCCTTAAATACTGACAACTGGGATGCTCAGCTTTGTTGGCCCCACTTTGAATCTACATAGCCTCCCTGTAGTCAATATTGACTCCACCTCAATGGCCCAAAGCACGGGACAGTGCTCAAGGAGACATGGGTAGCTGCAAGTGTTGGTAGCTACGCTACAGTTTTGGAGGAACACGGTTCTAAAACATACATGTAGTTTGAATCTGGCTTCCTCTATAATCAAAACACGTTGTTTCATCTGCAAAACATCAAGAAGCTCAGAACAATGCTTACGCTTTTCCACCACAATGGTACAGCAAAAACTGTGTGGTTTAGGAAATCCAAAAATGACTAAGACGCCATTCATTTCTCTGCACCTGCTTTGAAGCATCAACAGGCTTGTTTACAACATCAAAATTCCCAAAATACTTACTTGTGGATGAAACAAGAATCCCGGGGAAGGTCTCAAGTATTTCTCTTTTAAAGCTTCCAGTGGGTCAGTTAACTTTCTTTTTTCTACTCTGTAAATGTTAAAATTAGATTTGCTTGTGATGAATCAGTCTCAGATATTAATAATTATACAGCTACTCATGTTTAAAATAGTCAGTTGTACACCAAGTAATTTGTTTCTCAGAGATAACGGTAAAAGATAAGGAAGTACAGTCAACTCTCGATTCCCGCATACAACCCTTTACTGCAGGCGGGGGCTGTGAATCGCCATTAAAGGGAATTTACACCATTTACATGGGAAATAATCCCGTTTGAGGACTGTTAATAATTATAATAGGAACCAATGACTAACTGCCGAGCACTTTTATGAAGAAGTAAGGCAACCGAGCGTGCTCTCCACTCAGAGGAGAGGAATTCAAGGCAACAGGAGCCTCGAGCAATGGCTCCCATCTCGCCTGCCCGTGCGAGACATCGCGGCCACCATCCTGGAACTCTCTGCCATGCACAAGCAGGCTGAGAAAGGCGGGCTTGTAGGAACTCACTGAATCTGACAGGCCAGCAACAAAGACTGGGCATTTAGGCAGCGAAACACAATGTGGATAATTCAGAGGTAGTGTGGCAATTTGAGATTTTTGCTTTTTACGCTACTGATGTGTATGGTTTAAGGAACAGATCGCGTTGCCCGTATGTTGATGTAACTCACGGCAAAGGAAGGCTGGTAACAACTTGCCTCATACTACGCTGGCAGAATTTGTACAAATTTCATTCGTTTGTAATGCAGGACCATAAAACACAGATCATTATTTCCACTGCTTCAGGCATTTAAAAATTAATATGACACAAAGAAAACCTGTGGTTTAATACAGATATCAATCTGGCATGAATAAAAGCATCTCCAAAAACAGCATCATATCCTGTTTCTTCGTAATGCATATCTGTTGTCTTGTGCAAGAGCCTTCTCCAAAAACTTTGCCAATAGCATTTCTCTTTCAGATAAAGTAATAAATTAACATCATTTACATGGCAGGAACTTATTTTTTAACAATAGGCTGTAAAATCAGCCATTTATATTACAGACAAATATTTTTATGGCTAATATTTCTCTAAACTAATTTAGATGCATGACTTTGGGTGGCTACAGATACATGAGCAGAAAGGCAAAGGGCAAAGAGGGGCTGACGTACACAGGAACCAGGTGAAATCCAGATCCCAGTCAGATCCATCTTGGCACTACTGGGAAACACTGAGGGGTCAGGGTTTCACCACTGGCTTTTAAACCTCAGCTCACTGACAGCGTCTGCTTGTGCACCCAAGGCTTTGTACATACAAGGACACAACATCTTCAATTATATTAATACAATGCCCAGATAAATCAACCCCTTGCTCAAACCAATGCAAAAAAGGTGGAAATCATTCTCAATTTCCATACATTTTACACATTTTAGGGCAATTTGCTTCTTTGTTGTACATATGAGATACTCCTATTTAATTCAGGAAGAACTGAAAAGGTGTGTATAACTGGCATCCTGGAGAGATGCTCTCTAACGTCAGGGGAAGGCAAAGGGCAGTCAAGGCAAGTGGGCAGCATTTGGGTAGAAAAGGAATTTGGGGCAAACCAGTGATGTCAAATGCACAGTAAATAACCAAATATTCTATATTGATGCCAATTCATTTCTGGGTAAGAGAATATGTCCAATTTCTGCATGCCAAGCTGTGCATGTTGAACTAATGACCCACTGCAACGAGGGCAGTCATGAAGACTTGCTAATTGCAGCATTACCGGACCTGGGGCAGGTTCTAATCAGCTCAGATTTGAGGTGGGGTGCACAGGTCAGCATGCAGCCACCTCACACATGGTGGTGGGATGATGCCTCCAGGAACGGTGGGAGAGGGACAGGGACATCTGCGGGTGGGTGGCCCAGGCCCCTGGCCTGTACCAAAGGATGCCAAAAGGCAGCAGACAGTCTGTTACCTGTAAATGGGATCCATAAAGAACGGGGTAGGCCTGGCGTGCTGCAAGGAGGACTCCGAAGCTTTCCTTTGCTCGAGGTCACCACCTTTCTTTTCTCCAAAGACGTGGTTTTTCCGAGGCTCGGCTTGTTTTGTGCTGCTGGCTCGACTTCTGCTGCCCATGCTGAGATCTAGAGGCTGGTCCTGGCTTGCCGCAGAGGGGGCTGCTGGCTTTGAGGGAATGGGAGTAAGTGGCTTCTCCTCCTTACGCTTTATGGTGAGGTCAAAGGGAGACTCAGAGCTTCCCTTTGGGATCTTCTTTATTTCACTGGGTGATTGGGGTTCCACTTTCAGGGGTAACGGTCTCAAGTCTCTATCAGGAAATGGATACATTGATTGAGAGAATGCTGGAAAAAACGGGAGGGGAAACATGGAAGGGTAAGGTAAGGCTCCGACTTTTTTGTCTTGCAGCCCCACAAGTCCTGTTGAACCAAAGTACTTTTCAGCAATAGAAGCAATAGCCTTTATAGAATCATTCACCGCTCCTGACACCGCAGTCTGCTCCTCTAAGGATGGTGAGAAAATGGAATGATTGCTGTGGTCTTTCTTATTATTTATTGAAGCCAGGCTCTGCAGAGAGCTTACTTTGTCTTTGAACATTTTACCATTTTCTTTAAATTTCTCTTTCTCACTTTCAATGTCACTTTCCAGATCAGAGCCCGAGGTGGTTTCCAGGTCACTGCCACTGGGGGTACTGACATCGTCAAGGTCAAGGTCACTACTCTCTGACTGGTCACTGAGTTTCTCATGCGGCCTCTCTTCAGAGGACCTCTCTGGTTGAAGCTCCACTGGCTTATTCTCCCCTACTGATGGTTGCTTATTTAGTGCCTTCAAAATATCCTGGGTGGCTGGCAGTATCTGAGGATTTGTCATGAGGGGACTTTGGCTTTTGTTTGTCTGATCTGCGCTCGGTAGTCCTTTAACAGGAGAACTAGTAGGTAGCAAAGGTGGCCTGTGGTACAAGCCTGAAGGAAACAGACCGGGGAAGCTAAAAGAAAATCCAGGAGCTGTTGGAAAGGTAAGACCAGCAGGATGCCTATTGGCTCCAAAATAGTCAGCAAGGCCCGGATTTGCATGATTCATATTAACCATGGACGTTTTATCCATAGCTGGGGTTCCAGGAAGTGAAATGCCTTGGCCAAAAAATCCTCCTGCTGCAAAATGGTTCTTGCCCTCACAAAATCTCCTGTGTTTATTTAAGGAAGACGTAGTGCTGAACATTTGTCCACAGTCTTTGCACTTGATTTGGGTTCTGCAATCAGCATGCATGCGCTTATGACGACAAAGGTTTGAAAACTGAGTATAGGATTTATGGCAGACCTCACCTGTATGTAAACAACAACAACAACACATCTCAGGCTTTATGATAATTGCCCCCACCCTCAAAATTTTGCACATAACACCATTTTTTACCCGCCAAACGTCAATTAGGAATCTGTAAGGAGAAGTCTAGGTGCACAAGTGTACAAAAACCTACTGTACTCTTCCAAAGCAAGGCATCCAAGCAGACAAATGTCTAAAGACAGCACCAAAACCCGCTCCAACAAACCAGACAAGGTCTGAAATCACTAAAAGATAAAGTTTTCTTGTTCGCTCTTTGCATTGCACAGTGTTGCATATTTGGTGCCATTATTCCATACTGGTTTAGCACGCAGAGCCCCGCCAAGAGCTGCAGCTTGACACTGTTACACCGTACGAACCCACAGTGCTCTTGTGCAAGTGAGCACTTGTGTCTTCAAATGACATCCATTTATGTCAGTAGTTACACATGGAAAGTTAGTCATTAAATATTTGCAGGATCAGACAGGAGAGACAGAGCTGCCTCACAGAGTTTTCAGTCTGCAAGACCATGAGGACACGAAAGAGGAGAAGGAGAAGACAACCAGGTATTTCCAAGTGCATAACCTTATTTACAAACAACATTGTTTTCCACTTAAAATTAAGAATTTAATCTCATGAAAGTCCAGGCCAGAGCCTGAGTAACCTCGGTTTAGCACTCTCATATGTCCAAATGATATTTCTATTCATATTATGCACACCGTCCCTCCAGGTCCCTGGGATGCTGTAACTCTAAATTCCACATCTTAATAACTTTACTAGACTTAATATTACTTATTTGTCTCTTGCACATGAAAAAATACACTGTATTTCAACAACGATTTCCTTTGCAAGCGCAGCTGTATTTATTTGCGTGTCTGATGCCCAAAGAAGCTAGATGGATTTCCTTTCAGACTCCCCTGCGATGAGAACTGCTTTACCTCCACAAAAGCAGCACTTGGAGAAAGCCTGAAACCGCAGAGGGGAGGAGATCTACCTTGAGCTCACTGGCCTGATCTAGCCTGTGACACTGGGCAGGCGGGAGCGCGGCTTCCAGTCACCATTTTCAGTAGCAGGAGGCTGAAAGTGGTCCCGGAGGTGCAGAGCGAGACGCTACAAGGAGTGAATCACATCACTGCGCAAACAGGATTTTGCAAGCCCCTGATTTTCTGGCCGCTAGAAACCTTAGGGAGCAATTTGGGGCAGCAACCAATTACAGGTCCATGAGTTAAAATGTGGTTTGGGAGAGGATAACGCTTAGCTCCCCAGTGTCTTTTTATGTCCCCTTTTGGCATCCTTCGGACGGGCAGGGGCACCGGGTGAGTCCCAAGGCTGTGCTATGTCTTGTGCTCTTCATTATTCTGCACTGCTCTGCCTCTAGCAGCATCAGCTCCAGCCTTGTTTAAAAACAAGGCAGCAGAATTATCAGTAAGCAGTGTTATCCCTCTGTAATAAATCCTTTTTTTTTTTTTTACTTCCAGGCAGGAAAAAGCATGTGGCCACTTTATTTTTATTTAATTTGTGTTATATCATAAGCTCTCATCTTTCACACATCAAAGCCACACAACAATACACATTGTGTATTCTGAGGCCTTTTTAACAATCATTTTCATGATTTGAGACAGTCTGACATAATTTACAATGGCTCTATTTTAAGCCTGCAAAGGAAACTGAATTGAATGTATCCCATCCTGCACCCTTGGTTCCCATGAACTGCAATCACATCCTCTAACTTCCACTTGCACCGGGGCCCGCGCTAACCTTCCTGCTCCTCTAAATCTCTGCCCTTGAGAAACTTGACCACTTGTTGTCATCTCTTAACTGTTTACCTCTTCAGCAGGCTGCTTCATATCTCAGCAACAATGCTCCTATTGTTCCAGGGCCTGATCCTGCCTGATCCACCCATTTTCCCCTCTTCACATCCCGTTGACATCCCTGGGACAATTCGTGGGGTAAAGAGTGCAGAATTGGGCCCACACACAGGAAATTTGCAATGTGGTAATTCAGGAAGAATGTTTGTGGCTGTATATCAGTTACTGTTCCTGCTGGAAATCTTCATTCACAAGGAAAGACAAGAAAGAAAAGAGAGAATATTTTTTAAAAAACTAAAAACAAAGAAGGAAAAAGATGGAAGATAAAGGAAAAAGAGAGACAAGAAGAGAGACAAAAAGGGAGAAGAGAAGAGAAGAGAAGAGAAGAGAAGAGAAGAGAAGAGAAGAGAAGAGAAGAGAAGAGAAGAGAAGAGAAGAGAAGAGAAGAGAAGAGAAGAGAAGAGAAATTATTCTAGTTCCTTGAAAATGCTTGATTTTTTTCTGGATAAGTGCTTTCTTTTTTAAAAAAAAAAAATTTATTTTCCTATTTAACATAAAACTATTTTTATTTAATATAGCACTATTTGTTATTTATTTGTTGCAGTATGAGGGATTTTTCTGATTTTTCTGCTATTTTCTCCTATTTTTAGCCTAATTGCAGGCATAAGGTTTCTGCTCCCACAAACGAAATTCACCTCCACACTTCACGGTAGAGAATCAGCCCCTTACCTTCACTGTTGAGGTCTTACACAAAAAACTCCCCCTGTTCCCAGATCACAGAAACCAAAATCAAGCTGACCAAAATGGTACTCAAGTGACATAGCCATAGGTTTGCACAAGCTTCACCTCAGATATTATGGGACAACTCCTCTCCTTGAGTAAAGCAGGATAACTCTTATCAACGCTGATAGAGCTATGCCTAACATACAGCAGCACAGCATCAGACCATATACATTTTTCCCCCAAAAAAATCTCCAATGCATACATTGGCTGGCTAATGTATACTTAAAATCAAATAATGTTTTGTCAACCTTTTGATCTTCTACCAGGTTGTGTTGAGGGCCTGCTTCTTATTTACATGACCGCATTACATACAATGCTTCACTCAGGTAGGCTAGAGTGGTAAGCGGGTGAGAAGGGACGTATTGGCACAGATTTGAGAACTTATCCCTTAAAGAACATTGATACATTATTAAATTATTATTCTCCATTAACATGCTCAAAAGTCAACAGAACTGAGAAGTATTCTGCTCCAGAGAAAAGCAAAAATGCACACTTTACAATTGAGAGATATCCTTACAAACTGTTAAGGGAGATGCAAATTAATAATTTGACTAAATATATTTTATCTCAGATTTAAAACTAAATTAAACCAATAATGGCAATACCATTCAAAATACATAAATATTTGTTACTATAATCTCAATCAAACAATTAACAGTTGTACTGATGACTTTACCTTTTTGAGTGTAAATGTTATTTAAAACTATTTAATGAGGTGCTGCTTGTTCACGGTGCCTCTCGCATTTAATAGGCAGTCTATTCAACCCATGGGGCTCCTCAAGGCTGGCAAAGAAATTTTGGGCCCGGGTCTGAAGCCCTTACTCCCCAGAGCAGTCTTACTCCTGGGGACCGTCGCCTGAAGCCCGGGTGTAACATGGCATTAGTGAAGTGCACACCCAATGCACACCTGATTTTGGAGGACACCCTGTGTCTAAATCGATTCTGCTACCTCGATCTCCATGGATATTCCCAGGAGCCAGGACTCCTCGGATAAATCTGTGTTACAAGATATACCTCTTTTTCAACACATTACTTTTATTTCCAAGTAAAGCTTTGCTTAAACTTTAGTAGATGGGGGATGGTTATCAACTTTAATTGCTTCCACGTATCAAAGCAACAGAAGCTGGGCTTGATTTCTCCCGTTACACCTTACTACACCCTTTAAATCTCAGCCTCATACTTTTAAGCAACTAACTCGTAAGGGAAGCTTCCCTCCTTGCAGCTTTTATTGCTCTACACACAAGCTCCCAATCTGGCTCCCAAATTGCAAGAATTCATCTCATGCTACATCCTCTGTGCCGTGATTGTCTCTGGACCCCAAATTAGCCAGCACTTAAGCTTGCATATTTTCTGCTTATTAAAAAAATTACTCTAAGTACTATTTTGAATATGTTCAGTCTATTATGGCATGTGGTTTCTATTTGGAGAGGCTGGAGATTTTGCGAAGGCAGTGAGTAATTACCATAGTGTTGGTGAGTTTTCACTCAAGCTTGGGCGGTGTACTGTAATAAGAGACAGTTGCCATAAACAGACTGGTACAAGTAAATCATGGTGTGTGGCCTTCTGGTGGAAAACAGATAGCTGCTTTAGGTGACCCTACCTCCCTCCCATCACTCAGCAAAGCCTACTGAACATGTGGTCTCCAAACCCTTTTGTTCTGCAATTACATGGCTGTTATTTGTAGGTTGCTCAATGGGTTTTCATCCCTCACACTGTACGTATGAAGAATATGTGTTGCTGTTTTGATTTATCAGAATAAGTAGTAACAAAGAGCATTTGAGAGATTATTTGAGGTGCCACTTACAGACTTTTATGCAGGGCATTGACTGCCAGAGGACCGTGTGAAGACTCCCTACCTACCCAGAAGTTACTGATTTCCAATAGTTATAACCTTTAAGTGTAATTACTTAACCTATAATCAGGTTTTAAAATTATTAATGATATTTATTATTGGATTATATATTTTCTCATTGAAGAAGCCCAAACCAAAGTCTTATCTAACCCAATGGCAGACATACGGACTTCACACAAATTAGTCTTTCAAGCCAATAATCTTCCCACTGAGGCATTATCTTAGTGCTGCTTTGCTCAGGTGTAGTACTGATATTTTCATAAATTATTGTTGAGAGTAGCAAAAGATCAAGAAGTTTAGCGGACAAGTAGAGGAGGTGGTCACGAGGTGCCTTTCAAGCCATAACAGGTGCCTGAAAAGACTGCAGTGCAGATTAGCGCTACCAAGAACGATATTCTGAAATATTTTCTACCTCTGCCCTGCGCCAAGGGGCCAGAACCAGCCCAGGGCACGGCGTGGGAGAGAGGAGCAGGAAGGAGAGCTGCCAGCTCGGCGCGGGGCAAAGCAGCGAGGCCGCGGCCGCCATGACTGGAACAGCTCCTTCTCGCTAAATCCCACTCCCCATTGCTCTTTGCATCTGTGCGTGGAAAAATATCCCGGGGACAAGAGGTACAGCACAGAGTGTCTGCCTGAAAAGGAAAATTGTATGAAAACAGTGCTTTGCACTGGACTATGAATTACACAGTGCTCATTTAATAACTCACAGCCCCTGTGAAGCCAGCGGGAAATTCAAAGGGAGCACAACACAACCTCCTCTTTCCAGGTTACGCTGCTTTCCGACAAAAGAAATAACACTTAGCCAAAGACGTTTAGTTGAAGACTTACATATAAAAGGTTTGACACTGCTGTGGATGTGTTTATGCTGTTTGAGGCCTGAAGAAGTGGCAAAGGTTTTGCCACACTCTGGACAAGCGTGAGCACGAGCCCCAACATGCTGGGAACGAATGTGCCTCTGAAGGTTGCTGGGGTCCGTGAAAACCTGCTAGGAAATGAGTACTGATTAACCAAGAAACTTAACTGTGGAAGAAGCCATTTATTACAAGAGTCTCTTAAAATTCAAACCTTGGAGCTATTTGGGAGTATTTAAGATTAAAAACCGTGGCCGCATCGCAGCCTCGCTAATGGGCATCAAGGGGAGCTGTGCCTGCAGGACAGGGGCTCAGTTTCCCAGGATCAGCTGAGTATTTGGTGGACCTGTTAACCCCTCTGCCACTGCTGCAGCACATGCATGTGCCCCTGCCATCAGAAATTGGGCTTCTGAGGTTAAGGACTTCACAGAAAACGAGTCAAAATGCAGCTGCTTGAAACCCCTAGGTATTACTGCAATAGAAATACTTTATAGCGACAACTGAGTGCGTGACAGTGAGAAATCCTGTAGGCGACACAGTCCTAGCACCCAGGGCTTGGCTGCATCTTACGAGTGTCAGTTCAATATAAAATTCACATTCTTGCAGCAAATCTACTTAAAACCAAGAAAGTCCTTGTGCAAAAGGTCCAAGCTTTGGGAATCTGGAAAAAGCAATGCAGAGCACCACATCCTACACAAATAATCTACACAGCAAGCCCCGTGCTGGGAAGGGATGGAGATGCTCTAGAGATTAAATAGTTGTGCTGACTTAGCGCAACTAGGGCCAGTCCCTGTTTTTTGTTTTGATTTCTATTGCAGTAATGTCCTGAAGTTTCTGGTCCCAATGGCTGGCACACACCCTGAGGACCCAACAACCCTGCATCTCCCTGTGGTTTCTTGCCCCTCAGCAGTCCTCTTCCACCCCATCAGTCCTCACAAGGTGCCAAGCCCTGAGCTCGGGGATGCTCAGCATTCTGCATCAGCGCTCAGTTCAGACCCCACAGCCATTTTCAAACCAAAGTGGGTAGAAAAATAATATCTTTATAAAGCAGAAGTGTAAATCCATGGGAAACCATCTGGAGCATGGCGGAAGCCTTACACCCGCCTGCATCCCAGCCCTGGGCAGCATCCCTACTTCCATGCTCTCGCGCATCCAGCGGCACAAGAAACACCAGGCAGCCTACAAATTCACTGTACCTTGGCACAGTTTTCACACTCATAGTGCTTCCCGCTGTCGTGCGACATTTGGTGACGTATCAAGTTGGACTTCCAGTTAAAAGCTTTGGGGCACTGGTCGCACTTGTACTCCCTCTCCTCACTGTGCGACAGCATGTGCTTCTCCAGGCTGTGGAAATAGGAACAGGGCTCAGTGAGATCTCATTCACACACATGAGGATTTCAGTGGTTTGCGGGAAAAAGAGACAGCAGAGCACATAATTACAGCAATTTTTTTTTTTTTTTCAGAGGGAGTCCAATTCTGACAGACCCAAGTCCTTTGAGTACCAGGCTCACCCCAGCTGGAAGGCAGAACATCCTCCTCCCTACCAGAATAACACATCTTCTAATGTTTTGCCAGGCCACTTGCAAATGCTCCAGGAGATGCTGCTGCCATCGCTCCCTAAGGAGATTATTTCATACACCCTCCAATATTTCACCCTGCTAATTCTTCCCTGCAGTGTGAATTATTTCTACCTTAGGACTTTCCCTCTAAACGCACCTTGGATCCTACCACCTGATGTAACTCTGCTCCTTTGACAAGAGTCAAATTTTCTTACAGCAGAAATGGATCGGGAATAACTCCACTGGAGCAGGAGGACAGAATGAGCATAAGAAGCCTCTAAATATGGTATATACTACAATTGGAGTTATACTTGATTATTATTAAACATAATAAATTGTGTAGCTGTTTATTCATTAATTTCTTAGTAGTTTATTCAGTCTACTAATAGGATATTTAATCCTCCACCCAATTTCTATTGCACATCTTTGAATTAATTTTCATCTGTGAATTTTCTGAATTCCTGTTTAATTACTCATTTGTAGCAAATACATAATTTTACACACCTGTATTGCTTTGTCACATGCAAAGTCGTAACTCCCTCTATTGCCCAAGGAAAGATGGCTACACAATGTAAGAGTGGATTCACGTAGTGTAAAGCCACTGGAAACTGGGATCTTTAGCCTGAGATGCCAAACGGGATCACTCCTTCCTCAGAGGAGCTCCCATGATCTCTGCTGAACCAGTGGACAAAACCTGCTGGGTTTGCAGTCTGGTTTGGGTTTCGCAGCCCAAACAGCAGCCTTCGTTCTCAGCCACAGGTAATAGAAATGCTTTCACCCCGTGGATGCTCTTTACTTCTGCCCCTCTCAGATTCCTTCCTTCAGGGGAAAAAAAAATAATTCTAACTTCCCCTCCTAATACTTCTGTAACAATTAACTCTCCATCATGTGCCGCTAAACAAATTTGCCGTGAGACCTAGAGAGACCCTTGTCCTGGCTCTGGCACCAGCTCCCGGACGCCTACAACGGCTACGTGACCTGCCACCAGCACTGGGCAGTCCTGGCCCCCAGATCGCCATCTTCCTGCTCCGCTCTCTCCATTTAATTATGCACACCCTCAAGCACGGCTCTTTCGGGCCTTTGTTTTCTATAATCTGGATATAGCACACTTTGCTACTTTTTTGCTGTGAACTGTCTTTGTGCTGTATTAGCCTTTCAATAATTCAGGAGTTCGGAGAATGACTGCATTCTCTCTCATTTTTCACTCTTTCTCACAGTACTGCCCATCTATTTATGATGACTCGTTCTTTGTTTTCTGCCCTTTTCTTCAATATTTAATATTTTAAGCTAAATTTACATTTCCTCAATGATTCCCACATGTTAGATACCATCCTCTGGTTCATAGGCACAAAAGAACTTTAACACCAAATAACTCATGACATGGAAAAACATTACAGCCCAGGCTCCTGCCTCACCCAGACTGCTGCAACCCTTTTGACTTGACCTACCCATATCAGCCCCTTCGAATCAATCACTCAGATGGAAAATTAGACACATGGAGCTGCATACTGCTCGACATCGGCTGGTGAATCAGACCTTGCGCCCGCACAAATTCCGACTCAGTGGGGTTGACCTAGTATGTGGGGAGCAATGTTTGGCACATCATGTTTTAATTTTGGTGTCATTAATTCTGCAGAAGTGTTAAGGGTCGGGTCATATGACATGCTGATCTGAGACTCTCTGCGTGATGCCGAGCAACCTCCGCTCCATCAATAGGAGCTAAGGAGCATCTGTGTTTTGGGAAAGGAGGCTCCATCTTCCTGAACCAGCACCTGGAGCATCCAGGAGCAGTTTTCCAAAGGGGCTAACCCTGGGCATGCACAGCCCCGTGGTTACCTCTGACAGACACCACAACATCCTGAATCGTGGACTAGTAAAGATTTCTGTGAAAAAACAGAAAATACTCTAAATTGGCAAGTCAGTATTTAAGGGGCACAACATTATTAAGCAATGCAAATAAATGCACTGCTGTACCTAAAAGGGCAGTTCATCGTTACTTAGGTTGTGCCCACACAATGTGGAAAGGAAAGAAAACATGGGAGTGTGGGAACTGTGCTCCAGGCTGTGGCTGAAACAAAGAGATACCAGCCCAGATCTGCTGCTGCTATAAATCAGCTTCCTAAGAAATGCACTGCCTCATCACGGTGGAGGATCTGGCCCAGGATTTTCCTACTGAGATATCTCAGTATTACTATCAAACATTGACTGAGGTCAACCTTCCCCCGTCCTGAAAGCATTAAGATGTGAATCTGCAAGGTATGTGCTGCAGAAGCTCCTGCGCACTCTCAGTATCTTTCAGTAATTCACAAAATTTGCCATAACACTGCAATATGGTATTTTCAGAAGCCACGAAAACTATAGTGACAGCAAATATGTAAATGATCTTCAGCATATAAAAGTTGTACTTTCTATTGACATTCTATGCACATTTCAGAGACATATGCATAAAGATCTATAAAGGTCAGATATATATATATAAAAAAGAGATAAACTCCAGTGTTTCAAGACAGTATGGCTATAAATATATATTAACAGATAGACATAAATATATTAACATCTAGAACCTACCCCTAACTAGCACGGCTTGCTTGCAAAGATGAAATTGGTAACATCAGCGGACATCACTCAGAGATGTTAAAAGTTATTTATAACTAAAAATAAGGAGCCTGGACCTTAGCTGATCTGAAGTATAATCACACCTCTGGTTTCACTGCAACCAGCCCAATTCTTGCCAGCTAAAGATCTGATTGTCAGAAGATCCAGTTCTTCATTTAATGTCCTCACTAAGGACTTCAGCACAAGGACCAAATCTCTGATTTATTGAGACTCCATTGCTTTCTACGCTGTAAAATACCAACTGGCACAGAAGTCTTATTCATCCTCATCTTTGGTTTGTATAGAAGATGAAGGTGTCAAACTCTGCCCTAGTGATGCCCTGCATGACCTGACTGAAGCCATTACAGAATTTGCCTCATTCAATCATGTTTTAAGCATCTACTCCTACCTTTGTAAGTCTGGGAAGACTTGATCACACTCTTTACACTCCTGGATTTCATGCACGTCCTGAAGGTCATTCTCATTCTCAAGCTTTTTCTGGAAGTCCTCCTCCACCATGGAGAAGGCGGAGTGAGGTGTGCTGCAGGGGAACTTCTGGTGGTCTACAAGCTCAGCCTTGGACTCAAAGAGCTGATCACAGTCCTCACAGCGATACTGGCGCTCCTCTGGAAGACAAAGGGGTTGGGCACAGGGAGACCACATCAGTTTTCAGTCACTTTTAACTACCATCCCACCAGGAGTTTGATAACAGTGTGGTTAAATAAATGGCTATTCAGTGAAAAGGAGAAGAACCTCAAAAGAAATAAGGATGCCTTAGGAATGCTTTATAATAATGCTTTAATTCTAGAAGAGATGACAGTGCAGTACTACCCATTCGTTGTCTGGGTGACATGCAATACGGATCCCCAGCACTGACTTAGGACAAAAGTCGGTGTGTTTATACACTGTCCTAAATGGGGATAGACAGGGTCTAAGGTGGATATCCAGTGGAGGTTGCCAGTCTCTGCCTTTCTGAATGAAGGAGTCTGACTTCAACACGAACACTAGCACCTAAAATAGCCAGAAGGCTGTTTATAGAGTTTTTAAAAGACTTTTAATTTCCATTAGAGTTATTTTGCAGCACCCAACCCTGTTCAAAGTAAGCCAGAGACACCTGAAGTTGGGGTAATGAAGACAGAGGGCCTTGCTTTAAATTCCATAAAATTGGTCACAATGTTTTTCTTATTGAAAAAAGAGTGCAGGAGATCACTAGAGTGTCACTTTGGAGTGAATACTGCATTGTGTTCCATTAATTAGTAATTCCTGCAAAAGAATAGACTAGCCGAAGAAAATCCCAAAAAGCAAACTTGGAGAAGAGCATCCCATGATATTTTTTTCTGCTGAATTTTCTACTGATGGTCCATACGAGGAGCCAGACACGTTGATTTGGTTTCAGTGTTATCTGCCCTGCAGATATAAATTCTCAGAGGCTCTGAGTCAAAAAGGCACGGAGGAGTCTGGCTGAAATCTCAAATGTGTGCAGTTGGTTGCTACCTGACAGTTGAGTTGATCCAGAGAAAGCATCGTAGGGGCTCTGTTATCCACTGTCTATGAACAGTACTTTGGCTCATTCTGCTTCTAAATTAGCCCTGTGGGACATATTCCTGCGTGTGACTGCAGAGATTTCCTCTGGTGTCATTTATACAATAGCTACTTGACCACAGGGACCAGGCATGGAAAACACCATGCTTGAAAAGGGGAACATCTTTAGCAATAACTAAACAAAGTTACCGCTATGGGAAAAAAAAAAGCAAACACAAAACCAAAGGACAATGAATGAACAACCCCCATCTTAGTCTTGAAAGAACAAAAGGTACAGGCAGTTATAAAAAAAGCACAGAGATGGGAAAATTCCTGCACACAGTCCCTGAATCCTTGAGAATTTGTAAAATGTCCACATTGGCATAAACTGCAGCCTAATGAGCACCAAGCAGATGTCCTACACATAGTCCTGATGAATAACCCACTGCCCAATGGGCAGCAGAGCAAAAGGAGCTTTTGAGGTGGAGGATGGATCTGAGGCCACCCAGTCTGCAAGGGATGGGCAACAGCTCAGGAGTTTCAGACCCAGAATCTGTGTCAGCTGAGTAATGACTGAGCACAAGGAGGAAGAATGACTCAAAAGCCCTCACAAGTGATAGCAACATTAACAACCTGAGATTTTCTCTTTTCAAGAGGACAGGATAACAGTTGTTTGTGAGTGGCAAAAAATAACCTGTAATCAGGGTCCATACATCATTGTCCTGCAGGAGCAGCACAGCCTAGAGATAAGGACTTGGACTCTTGTTCTTCTTTTGCAACACCCACAGAATGATCGAGTTTCAACCTTGAAGCCTTACTACTGCCCTCGGTTACATCTGCAAATCTCTGTTTCTACCAGGGAGGTTTGAGTAAGTGACGGTAAAACTTGAGTGACATTAGGAGTTGCAGGGATGCAACGCTGAGAAATACTGAGTGTGCAAACTAGAGCTCACCAGATTAGCAGGTAGAAAATGCAACATTGGAAGAAGCAACATTCAGTTATATTCAAATGTAACACTGAATGGAGATACATTCCTGGTTGGACCAGGTTGGATTGATGGAATGATGAAGAAAATAAATGGAGAACTCCCAAAGCCACAACTGAAGTAGTTGTGATAATACTAGACTACTTTATTCACTGAACAGCTTTCAGAGAAGCAGAAGATAGACAAACACAGCTGTGGCCCAGCTCTTCTCCCTGGCTAAAGTGAAGCCATCCTGGATTTCAAGAGGATTCCAACAGAGGAGAATTCTCCCTATTTTTTTTTGCTTAAATTCAACGATAATTTCTATCAGATTAGACAGTAAGGAGGAGCTAACCGTGAATGTCCGGAGCCATTGTTTCATGTGAATAATCTTCACTCTTCATGAACAGTAGGAGCTCCTCTCCTGGTTCAATATCTGCTACCACTCTGTAGAATATCTGGGGGGGGGGAAAAAAAAAAAAGAGAGAGAAAGCAAGGTGACTACCACAACAGTCAAAGAGGCATAAACCACCACCAGTGAGTATTACAGGATCGAAACCGTGTGGCCAGACCCTGCCCTGGCGTGGGTGCTGGCTGCTGGAGAGATGCCGACTTTGACTATGGCAGGTCCGCTCCTTCCAGCCCCAAAGCTGTTGGTGCTTTGGGCTCTGCGAGGATAAAAAGGACGATTGCTTTCAACAGCCTCTGCTGCAAAATGAGCTGCGGGATGATTGCAAATATCACCGGCAATTTGCATGCTTAGTTATACCAAACCCCTGTACGAAGTACCAGAAAATGCATCCCTGAGTGACCCATGTAGGTGAAATAACGCTTGTTGCACTAGGAAAAGGTACTAAAGCAGACCTGAGAAGATGTTGCTGATTAAACCATAGGCATCCAACCCCCCCAGTTTCAATCATCTACGCAGTCCAGAAAGCTGTGAGGTGAGAGGCTTACACAAACCAGTGTCCCAGGTTATTCCTCAGCTTTAAACCAGAATCAAAGGAAAAGTCAGTCCCGGATAAAGAAACACTGCAAGCACCCAAAGCTGCTGGTGGTGACCCTGGCTGGTGGCACCTGGTCCCCCTGCAGAGGTGACATCAGGCTCTGGGAAGGAGCCCATCAGGGATGCAGGAGGCTGCAGATGGGTGAAGGGACCACGCTCCCCTGGGTCCGCGCACCCAGAGCAAGCACACACCAGCACCATGAGGCTCTGCAGAAAGGACATTCCCAAAATCCACCTGGCTTCTTTCTGTCTCAGCAGGAAATGTGAAGAGCACTAAAAAGCTCCATGAAGCTGCTCAGATAAAGATTAGTAACTTCCTCAGGCCTTGTTAAAAAAAATCATGACAGCTATGTTTCCTACGCTAAAAAAATGATGCCTTTGTGTTTTTTTCAGACTAATGTATTTTTAAAAGCTTTGCTCTCAAACTCCTAACTCTCAACACTTATTTCAGGGCATTGGGAGAAAGGCAGAAAATCACCTTCACTGTTTGAAGTCAGATGCATTTTGTCACAAGGCAGGCATGGGCATCTAGAGATGCCTGTAGATGATCTTTAAGGTCCCTTCCAACCCAAACCATCCTATGATTCTATGATTTTCGTCGCACAAGAACCATCACCCATCGGGTGGCCCCGGCAGGCGAGCACATACCAATGTCCTCCAGGAGGTGGCCGTACAGCCTAATCCGTTCCTTCTGCACGAGCCGCCTTTGCCCACAGATACCGGCTAAATACCTAAAGATAACGAAATAAGATGCATCTCCTCGGATTTGGGTTTTTTTTTCTTCTCCTTGTCCCAAAAACTGTTCTGGAGGAGGCACCCAGGGGAGCGGTGGGGAAGGCGGCTGGGGCCAGCTCATCCCACCACGCCGGCACTCGCCCCTCTCCAGGTGCCAGAAGTGCTGAGAAAACACATCGGGCACAAGGTATCCGTGCCACAATATCTTGCTTATGGCAAATTTTCTCCATAAAAGCCAGGAAAACGATTTTATGGGCAGTCTGATCTACCCAGGTTGCACCTCCCTTCTCTTCCACACTGTCCTGGTCAGCTTGGACTTGCCATTTTCACTCCTTGTTGAGGGAATTTTGAACTCCAGAGTATTTTGGAGGGCACAAGGGGCCAAAAGAGCCATGGCAGAGTCTCATGCATCTCTCTTCATCCAGCTGGGCGAATGCCTGGTACTGCAATCCTCTCCGGAGCCAACGCTAGCACTGGCGCTGAAGGATGCGGGGCTGCTGCGTGGGCTTCAGCACGCTAGGGATGAGGCTGGGGCAACAAAATTCATTTGATCAAAGGCCGAAACGCATTTAAGTGAAGTCAGCTTTTAATTCCTGCAAATAAATCCGATGTCAGCGCTGCATCCAGTGAATGTTTGCTTTAAGTGATGCTTGTTTTTCCATTTATTAAGATAAATGTATTGAAAACTGGCTTTTTCTTCCAGAAGTGTAACGGCCTCCACACATCTGAAAGGGAAGCTGCAGTCTGATCTGTAGAAGATAAGCCTGGTTGCCAGCTGGCTTTGGGTGGAAATAAAACATGTATGGCATCGCACCCTGAACAGAGAGATTTCTGCAGACCTCCTTCCTGCAACAGCACCCACCTCCTGCTTGGGGTGGGAACAGGATCAGGCCCACCCCGTGGCCAGGTGGAACCTCCACCGTCTCAGAGGGACCACGCCAAAGCTCCTGCTCTGCCCGGGACAGCTCTTCCCAGGACTTGCCTCAGCGCTCCCAGGGTTTGCATCGCAGTCGGATAAACTCAGCTGTTCTGAGGTCAGCAGTGCCTCCGCACCAAGGAGCGAACAAAAATCACAGCGAAGTCTTCTCCGGTGTTCATCCTGTCCCATCAGAGGTATTTTGATAGACCTTTTCACCTCTCATCGCAAAGTGAGGACACATGGACCGTCCAGGGGCATAAAGAGGGTCTTGTTCACGAACCGCTGTGCTGGGGTGCATCGCTTCTCTTTGGGAAGCAGTTGTGGGACAAATCTCTAACTGGGGTGTAAATTCTGCAGCCAATTGTCCTGATTGCACTGGTATTTGAAAATATCAGAGATGATTAAGCCATACACCAGAAACTACCTGGCCAGCCCCTCTGTACCTCAGCAGGGAGGAGAGAGGGAGTACATCAAAAAACTCCATTTTTGGTTGAGTGACATTTCTCTATTTTGCTTCTCAGAAATAGCACTCCCCCCCAAAACAAGTGACAGATTTCCAGCTCTGGTGTTTTCATATTATTATTATTAGAATATTAACTTTAATTGTTATTTAAAATATTTTTTATATTTCTGTATGTGCAAAAAATCCTATCTGCATTAACAGTTTGTATACCAGATTATGTTCCAGTGAGGATCTAAAACAAAAGATATTGAACTTTAAACCAAAACGATCATGGAGGTAAATTTAATCTGATTTTAAGACCTGTCCTTATTCCTTCACGGGAAAAGCTTTTTTCTCACTCTTCCCACCTAAAACCTCCTGCAATTATCCTGTCTGTGAAAAAGCGAGACGCTAACTGTGGAAATGAACCTTGTTGGCCAAGTTTTTAGCAGCAGCAGCTTGCTGAGGACAGGCGGCGCGGGGGTCCTGCCAGCCCCCAGGTGGGAAAGCTCATAAATCGCCCCCGAGCCCCGCGGGTCCCCTCCTCGCTGCCCCCGCTTTGCGACGACAGCAACCTCTGCCGCAGGCAGTGGGGTTTGTACGGGGAAACGCTGATGCGGAATAAACGGAATTTTCAGTTGCAAAGCTTGAAAATTTCTTGGACGCAGTTCTGAGCCTACTGTAATTAAAGAAAGGTTTTAATTCTCTGACTATCACGTCTTCAGGCCACCAAGGCCGTTTCGTTACCTGATTTTCTCAGGTTAACCTGCGCTCGCGACACGCTAGCGTGCACCAGTCTGCCTCGAGAAGTACAGGAAGAGCTGCTGCACAGTAGAGGAATGACCAGGAGGGGGGAGGAAAAAAAAAAAAAAAAAAAAAAGCGAAGTCCAGATGCGCATTTCACATGCCCTGGGATCAGTGGTGTGTGACTGCAGTTTATATAGGAAGAGCAAAATCGGATCCAGATCTGGAAACACTTTCAAAGTTCAGGGGGTCTGAGGTGGGGAGAAGATGGGGGAGGCCTAACTCATCAGCCCTCTGTGCCTGCCTACACCGCAGGTCATATATTTGTGCTACCGAGCAGAAATAAAAGCTCCCAAACTGCAAAGCCATAAAGGAAAAGGGGAGGGGGGGGAAAAAAAAAAAAAAAAGGAACACACACAATTTACTTTTAAATGGATGAATAAGGCCTCATTGTTATGAATCCCAGTTTACTTTTCCTGGTCAGGCACTTGAAATTTTATTTATGCTTAATAGACTGCATTTGGCATGTGTAAAGATGACAGAAGCGTGAATTATGAACGACCTTCAACCTAGTCAGGAAGTTGTAATAATTGAAATAATAGCGAAAACGCACTCCCTGCGAGCCCGGGCCGGGGCCATGCGCTCGGCCTCCACCGCCCGCGTGCTTTGAAGTGCCCCGGCCATCCCGCCTGCCCAGGCCAGACCCACACCGCTCTGTCCGAACCCCCCCTCCGCTCCTGTCCAGCATGACCCCCAGCCCCAGGAAGGTTTAACCAAAGAATACCAGTTTGGGGGGGGAAAAAGTGAGACTTTAGCTGCTGCGTGCGAGCAAAGGCACAAGCTGCTACGCATGCTAAGCCCTGAAGAGTTGGATTCTGTCGCATCCAACTAAACCCTGTACTCCTGTGTACACCAGCGCTTTGGAAAACATTGCACGTGCCCCAGTGCTGTCTGGGAAATTCAGATTTTAGGGCAGGGGAGAGGTGCTGCTCACAGTTGGTGTTGTTCATACTTTAACCCCCCAGCTGATGCATTGAACTTCCATCTAACACCATCAGGGAAGGCACACACTAGTGCAAGTGGGAGGACTGAGCAGAGGACTCGGTCAGGATGGGGTGATGGCAAGGAAGAGAAGACGCTGATGGCAAAACGCACCCCAGCCAAAGCCTGGTGAAGTCCACCAGCACCCAAGGAGTCCTGTGCTGCTGCTCCTGCACCAACATCCAACGCCTGATGTGCTCCAAACATCCACCACATCCCATGAGTACATGTACCCCAAAAAAACAAGGCACCAGCCCTGGCTCCTGGCCACTTTTGGGGGCTGGGGTGTACTGGAGGGGAGCGTGCCCCAAGCCAGGGCACGAAAACCAGCACCCGGAGAGGCGGCACGCACACTGCCAACCGGCATTTGCCTCTGCGCTGCTTTGGAGCAAGAGGGTAACTTGCCTGAAAAAGCAAAACAAATTAAAAGTCCAAAACTAATAAGAAGCATTATGTTCAAGGAGCTTGAACAAAATCAGGATTTATGCCCGCCAGAAAAATGAGAAGGACGAACGGATACATAAACTTACAACGAGCCGTAATTAAGCATTTGAGGGGAAAAAAAGGAAAGAAAAAGGTCCAAACAGCAAAGCTTCAATTTTAGCTCCTGTGATGAACAACTTCTGCAGCTGGAGAACTGTGTGATGAAACCCGAGCCAGGTTCTTCTTGCCATGCTCAGGCAAATGATAAATTGAAATGAACTGGAGTTTTTTCAAGGGCTAAAGTAGAAGAGTTCTTCCCAAGCCCTGTATAGGGCCCAAAGAAAACTTCAGCAAAAATCCACAGGCGAAGCTCAGCAAGTGCCTGCATGCGAGCGACCGCGGGGGCACGGGTGGGAGCCAGGCAGGGAGGAGGGGGCCCTCCTCTTCACCCTGCCACGATGGTGGGAGAGCACCGCAGCACCTTGGCACCAGCACCACGAACCCTTTCCTTCCTCTTTTCCAAAATGCCCCAAAACTGCCAAAGTGGATCAAGCAGGAGGGGCTGGAGCGAGGACGGTCTCCTGAAACAGCACTAGGAATCCCCATTTTTCCACATTCTGAGGTAAAAAGATGCCTCCTGCTCCTCCAAAATGGGAAGGCAGCTGCAGGATGTCCCTCCGCAGGGCATCCTCTTTGGCATCTCAGGGGCTGCGGGCCACCTCCCTGGTGATACTCATGTCTTCTTCCATCATAGGTGAATTTTAGCCTCTGCGAAAGCCCTGGGGTCCAGGTGAGGGGCTGCCCCACCAAACTGAGCTGCTCCAGCCCTGCAAAATCTCCTACTCGGGGGTTGCGGACCACTGACACCAGGCCATGACTTCCATGTGCCTACCCGTTCTTCTGAGGCGGCCTCACCATGCAGTTGTCTTCCAAGATCCCACCTTCATTCATGGACCACACCAAGTGTCAAGTGAGTTGCAGCCTTGTGGACATCTATAATCCTCTTTCCAGCAAGCATACGAGTATGACTTGACGGCTCCCATCACAAAAAAAAAGGCATTTTGCTTAGAGACAACATGCCTTACTGCTCTTATTAGACATGAATGGTCAATAGAAAGCTTATCACTTTGCAAAAATGGCAACAACAAGCTGCCAGTTTTGCTTCTAAACCATTTCTTTCAGGTCACGTCAGGACAGGCTGACACGGAAAGCGGTGCCACCGCCAGTGCATTAAGCTCCAGATTACGCAGGCGGATGTAAAGACCGGGCAGGAATTTCACCCGCAGCCTGAGCTCTAACTGCAGTAAGTGGAAAATCACCGCTGATGAACTCCACGTTCCACCAGCTCTAGGCTAACGCGACCCTGCTCCACTGGAGACAGATTTTCAGTGGGAGCTGGATTAAGCTTTATTTGCTTAATAAACTAATAACTCATAGGAAGAATCACGGCAGAACAGGGCCCTGTATGAGCTCAGCGTGCGTGTGCCCTCCTGACCCACAACAGTCAAAACCTTAATTTCACTCTCTGACGACAAAGCCTCAAAACTATTCCTTAAATACACAACTTTTGCAGGTGGCCGCGTGTCTGGGGCTGCTGGAAGGAGTCTCCACCGTTTTCTGCCCGCGAGCCGCCTGCTGCGGAGGGGGGCAAGCGGCAGTAAAAGCTGAAACACGAAGCTGTGTCTGTAGATTAAAAAAAAAGTTTGTAAAAATGCGTTAAGATGCGACCAGATTTGGTGAAACCTACAGCAGTAGGTTCACTTGTGTAAGTTTATATCGCTGACATCGGGCACGTTGCTAAGAGTGCAATACTACTGTTTTTTCTCCCATTGCACTGTACTTGAATAATAAAGAAACAAAAATAAAACACACAGAGAAAAACCCCAAAAATCTATTTCAGCACACACAGCAATCCAAAACCTCAGTAAACTGATCTTGAGGCACTTTTGAGTTTTCTGTGGATAAACCAAGGGAATCTTCAAGAGCTGCTCTGTCGGGGGGAAGAGACCGGGAAGCTCAGAACAGCTTCACAGCGTTACGTGGCCGTATTGCTGTCAGGGCTCTGTGAGCCGTAGGCAAGATAAAAACAATATCCAGGAGTTTTTACTTAAACTGCTACCAATCTCTTAAAAGGAAAAAAAAAAAGTGAAAAAAATATATTTTTTTTATAGCTTGAAGGTGACCGTGATCCCAGCCTGAAAATGTGCCTGGGACGTGTGACAGCCCCTGACATGCCATCGCTACAGTCACTGCTGTACTTGCAACTGCGCTTTCATTAACATATATATTTAAAATAATGCTTTTGCTGGGATGACAGCACTGCCAGAGAGCCTAACAGGGCTAATCATTCTGAAGTCATTAAAAAGTTGAACTATTAGACGTTTAACGATAACAGAGGGGAGTATTGAATCCTGACTGACTCCGAGCTGAAAAAACACATTCCAGGGCAACAGCAGTGACAAGACTCTCTGCAGCTCCGCACATGCTGTAGTCTCCTTGGGGAAAGGGAAAAAAAATGAGAGTGCCCTGGTTGTGGAATTTTATTATTCATATACATCTTGAATTACATAGTTCAGATTGGGTATGACAGGAGATAATAGAAAGACAGCAAAGAGAAATCCTAGATAACCTCGTTTGAAATAAAACATTAAATAAATAAAAACGCAGCTTTTAAATCCTACTCCACCTCCAATCAAAGAGGAATTGCATCCAGTGTGCGTGTTTTGACTGCATCCCGCCATTAGCAAGCTGTTCATCTCAGCAAAGCCCATTTATACAGCCCTACGAAAGAGCCCGGGCCTTTGTAAAGTTGATCCTGAGTGATGAAACCTAACCTCAACCCTGAGTCGAGGGGTGGGGTGGTATGTCTCTGCAAAAAGGCCAGTAGAATAAAAAGACAAAAAAAAAAAAAAAAAATGTTTTGCTTTCACTCTTTTTGTTAAATACAGAGCTTAGCAGAGCGACTAGGTTACACATCACCCTGAGATTCATCTAAATCCTGCCTCAAGCAGTCTGGGAACCATACCTGTCTGTCAGCCAGGCTGGAATTTAGCAGCAGAAACTTGCGGGCAGCGTGAGGCTGGGAGCGCTGGCAGGATCTTGTACCTTTTCAGGTACAACCCAATGTTTGCTTGGGAATTTTACAGATGAGTTGAAGCAATTAGAGGTGAACAATTACTGCCGGTCGAGTGTCTGCGCCTCGGGAGCGAGCAGTGGGGATGCTCCCTGTGCCACCAGGGCTGCTGAGGTACCTCTTATTCCTGGAGCAAACTGGGGGGAACTGGGGCATCCCCCACTCCTGCACCCAGCACTGGCTGTGGCTCCAGCTGGACTGGGGCCTCGTGTCCCCACTGCACTGCATCGCCCCTGCCCTCCAGCTCTAGCTGCAACCACCAACACGCGCCCTCGGGCTTCACCTTCTTTTTTTTTTTTTCCCTTCTTTTTTTCCCCTTTATTTCTCTTTTTTTTTTCCCCTGACCCAAAGTCAGCCCCACGCCATCCCCACGCAGGCACATACGCATGCCGAGTCCTGACTCGCATTTGTCACTCCTTGTACGCGCACACGTTTGGCCATGTAATGTCCATTTCCCAGCTTGCCTTCCCATTATATTTTATATTACCTCTGGCGAGCTTGTGCCAGAAGAAAGCAGAAGGAGGAGCTGTTAGAAAGGCTTTTTCACTTTAAGATTCAAGAGCACATTTTTAGCATTAACTTTTTAGGCTCTGGTCATAAAACGTTGGAGTACGCGTACAATTTTGCGAGGAAGCGTGCAGCGTTTCCAGAGGGCCAAATGAACAACAATCTCTTGCTGACAGCGCCCGGCTCGCAACACGCTACTTGAAAGACAACCAGTTCTTAATTTGCAAATCTCAGCAACAATAAGCTATAAAAATATGGAATTATGAACAGCACGATAGTGTGCAAAATAAATAACAAGTCTCCAGTGAATGAAAGAAATTATTGGCAGCAGTACAGCCACCAGTACCAAATCTCTGAAATGTAAACACTAAAAAAAAGAGAAAGTTACAAGCACCATAACTTTCCTTCCAAAAACGTCAAAGCGCGGGTGCGTGTCTGCGTCGCAGAGGTGGATGCTGGCGTTCCAGCCCGCGCTTTCAGCTGCGGATCACCAATACCGATGCAAAGACAGCCAGTCGCTTTGACCAACGCACGTGATTCCACTTCTAATCTTTCCTGTCTACGCCAGCTCTTATTAAACGCAAAACATTGGAATTCGCTGCTTCGATTAATCTACAGAGTTTCCTTCTCGTATCACTGTTTCATAAATGCTCTGCATCGAGAGAATTTATCATTTTTCAGTGTAAAGCATATTTCAACTTAGAAAATGTATTTTGCATTTACTAATAATCTTTATGGTTTCTTTAGCTAAACCAGCTGCCATATAAAAAAGAAATTATACCTCAGTCGGCTGGCTCGTTCTATGTTACATGTGCTCAGGGCTGAACTGTAGAAGTGGACAATTTAAAAAAAAAAAAAAATTTCTCTCACAGTTTCTGACGAAGTTATTTAAATCAGTTTTAATCACCTATTTCTCATGAGCGAAATACGTAACGCTGTGCTAGAAATAGCAGGCTGTCTCACATTAATTTCCTATATGTAAGGAATTTGATTAGAAAGAACGATTTCTAATTGAAGCTTTGTGTCTGGTTGCGATTCTCCTTTCAATACTGTCAAGGCAATTAAATCAGCTAAAGATAATCTTTAACATTCACCTGATGCAGTTAATTAAGCGGTGAAAAATGAAACACTGATTAAATGACTCAAATCCTGTGCTGCAGGTAGCGAAGTTTAAATTAGAAACAAGAATTCACAATCAGTCATTGCTTTGCTATTTTAAGTATTTTACTTTAAAGAATCATAGCTTTCTTAACCAAACTTTACCCATTAAAATATTCCACAGTGGGACGTATTATCCGCAGACTGCAGCAAACCTTGATTTAAGAAACACCTAATAACTCATCAGCATAATTGAAAACAAAATGCTTCACTGCATCCTTCCTCTGCCTGTCCCAACCTTTTTTCCAACACGGAAGGATAAATAACGTTTCAGCCCAACAAAGAGCAGATTTAAGTATAACAAATGGAAAGAAAAAGAAAACCACTGAAGCTCCTGGTTCAGCATACGAGTCTGATGAGTTCCAGCAAAGCGTAGGGGAAGGCATTATAATATTCACACACGTGTGCACTCAAATCCAAAGCCCCACAGACACAACTACGCTGGCAGCGTTATCAGTTTTGCGTCTTCCCCTCTGCTCTGGCCATTCATTTCACGTTACGGCTTCAGATCAACTCAACGGTTTCACGCAGCAATCCGAGCGGAGCAGAAGCCAGAAAACGCTGCTAAATCAAAATCAGCAAATACTGGCTTCGTGCTCCTAAGAAAGCAGTCCCAATTTTCACCAGAGATAAGATTTTAAAACCTCAGAAATTATTACTTATGAATTGAACAACAATATGGAAAAATAGAAAATTAATATTGTCTGTAGCCCATAATTGAAATTATTCTATTCTGCATTTCATATCTGTGCCTTATCTTTTGCCATAACAGCAAACAAGCCAAAATCTGTTGTCAATTGCTGTTTGTTTTGGTTTTGTTTTTTTTTCCACTGACACCTTAAAGTTCCTTAAAAAAAATAATAAGTCCAGAAAGTGAACACCACATACCTGATCACTTATCTGACACGCAACAAGGTTGTGCTGATTGTAGCATCCAGCAAACTTGATATATTTGAGCCAGTTTCCTACATCTGGTTGACTGGCATCTATGCAGAACTTCACGTTGCAAAACTCATCCAAGATCTAAAAGGAAGAAAATGAAAAAGTAAATCTTTCTTGTTGCTGTCTGGGCGTACTAATCAAAACATAAATCACAGGTTTCCAGATAAACAAATGGATAATAATAATAATATTATAGGCATGTTTATTCAGAAATACACTCCTCTGGTGAGATTTCTTTTTAGGAACAGTCAGAATACTTACACATGAATAAAAGGAAAATAAATGTACTGAAAAATGTCTTGACAAATGTTTACATGTAACCAAGATGTTGTCTAATTACTGCTAAGAAACACTGCTAATTTAAGAGGGATCTGATTTTCTATGCATTCATCAGTGACCATGTTTGAAAATACAATTTTAATTAAATATGACTTGCTCAGGGAATATAATAAAAATTCTTAAAATGGGTGATGTTGGCTTCATTTAAGGTTTCTGTTTTGTTTCAGGATTTACGTTGTTTGCAGCACCTATTTAGCCTTTCCCTATTTGTTCCTCTGAACCAAACTTTATTTGGAAGGCAGAATTATTTATCTTGTTTTAATATTATGCTTCCTGAACAGCCCTTCTGTGCAACACTTAAATCACTCCCCTTAATTGAAGCAAATAATAGAACTGTCTACGCCAAACTAAAGAAAATAAATGAAAAACAATGTAAACACTCATGCAAAACGTGGCAGCATTCGATACATACCAATAAATGGTTCCAATTATGCAGACAATAAACAAATATAATGAGATTGCTCGTGGACAAGCTAAGGAGGATGTTCTATTCTAATATTATGACAAATTACTAATCGTTACATGCAACTGAATACCATTATTTATTCGCCAGCTTTGCCACCGGCCTATCCCAAACTTTCCCCAGCATCCCACTGGGCTCGCTGCTACATTTGTAACTTCGGCTGGGCACTGGCAGCAAATCACCCGATTTTATCCGGAAAAAAAAAAATAAAAAAAAATCCCAAACACCCAACAAACCAACCCACTTCGGGCCTCCGAGCCGAAGGGCCGGGACCCCCGGCACTGCGTGTCCCTTCGTTCACGGGCACCCAGGCAAGTGTCTCCCCCCCCCGAGGGCTCGCCGCGCCCCCCGAGCCCGCTCCCCCTCCTCAGCGACCCCAGCCCCGCCGGGGCGGCCGGGCCCAGCCCCGGTACTGCGGGGCCACCGCCCCCCCGGGGGCAGGATCGGGCCCCTCCGTGAAGCGGGACTGTGGGGGGGGGGCGGTGCGAGCGCATTGCCCCGGGCTGGCCGGGTTTCTCCTCTCCTTCCGAGCAGCCTTTACCACCCCCACCCCAAAAAGAAAGGGGGAAAACCCTAACCCCAAACCCCCGCGGGGCCCAGCGGAGCCGGCCCCCGCTGCCCGCACCCTCAATGATTTTTTGGAAAGGGGACGCAGGGGGGGGAATTAATTTTCCCTTTCAAAGCTCTCTGCTCTGAGAAGGGAGGAAAGGAGGGGGCGCACCCCCCACCCCCCGGGGGCCGGCGGGCACCGTCGGGGCAGGGCGGCCGCGTCCCGCGGGGCCGTGGGCTGAGCCGCCGCCGCGCTCGCCGCTCTTACCTTGTGTCGCCGGGAGCCTGCGGGGACGGGGAGGGGGGGAAGGGGGGGGGGAGGGTGAGGGAAAAAAAAAATATCCTTCAGGCGGCTGGAAGCAACATCTTGGCGTCAAACGCGAATGGAGGCCGCGGCCGTCGAGGTGCGGGGCTGCGCGGGAGCGGTGCGCTCCGGCATTTGGCGAGGGAGGGCGGGAGGGGGCGGCCGGCCGCGGAGGGGCTCAGCGGCGGCGGGGCTCGGCGGATTGCTGCCGGTTGGCCATCACCTTCCCGTTTCGGCCCCTGCGGATCTTATCGGCTGGCTCGGTGCGTGTGTGAGAAGAAAGTTATCGGAGGGAAAAAAAAAAAAAGAAAAAAAAAAGAAAAAAAAAAAAACCCAAACAAAAAATCAACCAACCCAAAAAACCACACAGCCCTCTTTAAGGGGAAAAAAAAAATTAAAAAAAAAAGAGAAACAACAACAAAAAAAAACCACCGCGCACCGCTCAACAAAACAAACTTCTTTCACTTCTCCGCCGGGGATAAGAGAAAAGTGTGCGTGGGCGGGCGGGCGGGCGGCTCTCCCCCTCCTCTCTCCCTCCCCTCCCCGCAGCGCTTCTTCCCCGCCGCACCCCCGGGGCAGCGCCCGGCCCCCCCCCCCCCCTCCCCAGCCCTCCCCTCCCTCCCCGCCCACCCCGTCGGGTCCCGCCAGCCCGCCGCTCCCCTTTGGGGCACTGTCTCTTTAAAGCGGGACAGCCCCGGCCGCCCCGTCCCCCCCCCCCGTCCCGGGCGGCGGGGGCGCTCCCGGCGCGCTTAAAGGGACAGCGGCCCCGCGGCCGGGGGTCACCGCCGGGTCGCGGAGGAGCGGCCCAGCCGCGGGGGCTCACCGACAGCCCCCCCCACACACACACACTCCCCGGGGCCTCGCCGCTCGCCTCTTTTTATACCCCGGCCCGGCTGCTTGCCCCCCGCGCCCGGGAGCGCCGTCGGGGCGGCCCCGCAGCGGGATTTTGGCGGGGGGGGGGGGAGCCGGGCCGCGCTCGCCCCGACGGCTTCTGCGGGAGCCAGCGCGCCCGGCTCCTCATCCCCATCACTGCGCTTATTAATAATAATTTTTAATGAAAAGCAACTTTTTTTTTTTTTCTCTCAGTTAATTTCCCCGTTTGGTACCGCGGAACCACCGCCCCGTTTTGCGGCGCTTCCTAAACGATTTTTATATATTTTTTTTTTCTCTTTATTTATTTGGTAACGAATCCCATGAATGGAGGCGGCGGGAGGCCGGGCTCTGCCTGCTGGGGGGGGCTGCGCCGGCGGCCGGACCCACTCCCACCCCCACGGCTCCGGGGATCCCCCGGCTTCCCCAAACGGCCCCGCAACCCCACCCGCGACGCCAAGCCGCAAAGTTTGGCACCGTGCGGGCTTACGACGGCGAGACGCACGTATATATGTGTGTTTTGGGGAAGAGGGCAGGAGGGAAAAAAAAAAAAAAAAAAAAAAAAGAAGGAGGACTGAACTCTATCTTTTATTGCACCATCCAGAAGTGCCACCCACTTTTTTTTTTTTTTTAAGTGCAAATATATTTCTCAGACTAAAAGTCGATTTTTCTTTCCCGGGGGGCCGGGGAGGGGGCCGGGGAAGGAGGGCAAGGGGAGGGCGAGAAGCCGGGTGACAAGAGATGATGATTAATTCGTCTCAGCGGCCTGTTATCTGTGACATTGAACTGTTATTTCAGATAATAGCTATTGTTCGAGGCGGGGAGGGGAGAGAGAAAGGGGGGAAAAAAAAATAAAAACCCAACCCGCACGCAGTGGTGGTAGGTAGGACAGGAAAAAAAAAAAAAAATTAAAAAATTTTCCTTTGTCAATAACCTCAAAAAACCTGGTGGGAGATTCCCATAGCGCCCGGGCCTGAGAACCGCGCCGCCCGCCCGCTTTGCCGGACCATTGATTTCCTGCCCGCCCCGCGCCCATTGTTGGAGCTTTTTTTTTTTTCCTTATTATTATTTTTTTTTCCTCTCTCTCTTCTTTTTTTTTTTTTTTTTAATTTAGCCATAAATTGGACCGGCTCGAGCTATGAGCTGTTCTATTTTCTTCCTGTCAGGATGAGGGATTTGTTTTATGATGCATTGTGTATTAAATACAAGTAATCTGGGAAACTGATTGCTCCAGCCCATAGGCCTGATCGGGGGCCCCGATAGCAGCCGGAGGCCCCCCCCCCAACCCTCCCAGCTTTGCCACAAAAGGAGGAAACGCCGGTGGATAAACAAAAAAAAAAAAAATTAATAATAATAAATAAATAAAGGGTCTGCCGGTACCGGGCGAAGCGGGGCTGGACGGCACCGGGGATGGGCCGCCGTCCGCCGCCGCTAGGTGGCGCTGGGCGCCGGGAGACGGGACCGGGCCGCCGCGGGACGGGATGGAGCGGGGACGGGGATGGAGCGGGGACGGGGATGGAGGGGGGACGGGGATGGAGCGGGGACGGGGATGGAGGGGGGACGGGGATGGAGCGGGACGGGAGCGGGGACGGGGATGGAGGGGGGACGGAGCAAAGGCAGGCGGTGCGGAGCCGCGAACCCGCCGCTACCCGTTTTATTTTTTTTTGAGGTGGGGGGGAAACTCCGTATATTTTGGTGTCATCCCGCTTTCACGCACCGCTCCCGGCGGCTCAGCTGTACCCCAGGCGGACGGGGGAGCAGCCCGAGGAGGAGGAGGAGGAGGAAGGCAGATGCCGCCGAGCATCGTGGCGACAAGCTGGGGAGGCGAGCCCAGCCTCACCTGGTCACGCAAGGGCACACCGGCGCTACGCACACACGTATATTTCTCCTCTTTCAAGCAAGAACCTTTTAAACTCATCTAGAGCCTTTCCTCTCTCCCCTCAGACGGTTTGGTACGCGCTTCGAGAGGCCCAAATATTTCCACAGGGTCCCTTTTGCAATTGTTTATTTAAAAGAAGTCGCTATATTAGTGGAGGCAGTAAGGAGTTCCTACTCGAGTCTGCTAGTAATTCCCACCAGGCTGTAAGCTGATGCCTCTTTTAAGCCTTTAACTTCATGGTCGTCCCAGAAGTAAAAGTTCTCATAATGGAGACCCTATGGGCATCGTGCATTCCAGCACATCATTAAAGCAAAGCAAAGCAGCTCAGCCAAAGCCAGATGAAATAACTGCACTGTCCACTTTTAATGGGCTTCCCGTGGACAAACACTGCTGAGGACAATGGTGAAAAATCAGGCAAGTGGCCGGCGATTTTTTAAAATGCCGTACGATATTAGGCGTCGTATTATCCTTATGTTTATGGAGCAAGCCACTTCATAGCCGCATTTTTAAGTGGGATTTAATGTTATATTTCTCAAGGTGACTAAACACAACATCGAGCATCCTGACTAACACTGCGGTGAGTGTTTAAAACACTGGGCGAGTGTCTCGAGCCGGGAGGGAGAAAGAAAAAGCGAAGCAAAACAAACGCGCAGAAAACAACTGCCCTCCGACGTACCCAAATGCTCCGGGAGAGACCCGGGGAAACGCTGAGGAACAGGAAAGGCAATGCAATTTCTGCATGTTAATGCCTCTTGCTCTGCGTTGCGGATATTGACTTAAAAAAAAAAAAAACCACAACAAAAACCCTAAAAATTAAGCAAAAATGCAAGTGTTGCTGCTTATTTCAGGGGGAAGACCAAACCTCTTCCAGCCCTCACGCGAAGGGGCAGCAACGGGCATCGCGCTGCTGCCATGGCGCCCGCGCACCCGTGCCCCGTCCCGGCCACCCCTCCTGCTCTCACACGCTGCCAGGCTCTTCCCTCCTGGCCAAAAGGCAGTTTTTGGAGTGAGGGAGAGGAGGAGGAAATTAAAGGTAAAAAAATGTAAATAAAAAATTTCCCTTGGTCTGGAAATGGGCCCAACTGAAAGCATGTTAATCTCCACCTCAGTAATTTGGTTCTTCTGGAGAAGACAGAAGCCCTGCTGCTGTGCCCTGCACTTCATAAATCACGTCTTTATGTGGACAAGGTCAGGGCACCTAACAGCTCAGACATGGGCCTTTGCAGTGGCTCGGAGGGCTCCGGCATGTTTATTCTCTCGCACAGATCTCCGAGGAGCAGTCCAGCACGCTTCTAATTACTTTTGATTATTTTCATTTGCTCGGGTCAGGCTGGCTTTGCCAGCACTGCTGGAGGGTGGGTTTCCTCCCTCCCCCCGCCCCCAGCCCGGCTGCGGGATGCAGGGGGATCAGGGCTCTGCTGCACCCTGCACCCCCTTCCCCAGGGCAGCGTGGGGCTCTGGGGGCCGCCGGGGTTCACCATGCCAGTGGAGGGGGGTCCCCTTTTGGCAACTGCGGGGTGTGAAGCCCGAAGTCTCCAGCTGTGGTGGGGGTCACTGCTGTCCCCCCCATGGCCAAGCAGTGAGGGGCATTTACTGGTCTGAAATGAAGAGTATGCAGAAAAAACACACACACCCCCTGCCGAAAATACCAACTGCCTTGGGGAAAAAAAATAAACAACCCCATATCCTTGCAAAAAAAATTAGAGCGGTGCGTGTGCAGGCGATAAAAAAGTTGAAGGACCTCTGCGACTCCTGCGGGGATGGGGCTGCGCTCGGGGAGCCGCAGAGCACACACAGTCCCCAGCTGCGCACAGAGGCAGCGCGTGGTTGCGATCGCTCTCATCCCGCTCCTGTGCGAAACCCCCTGGCACGGCGCTTTATGCCTGGGATAAATCAACACGTACAGCGAATGTGCGGCACCTACGCGGAGCAGATGCGCGACAGGCACACACGTATGGTGCCGCAGCGCTGGTAGGGTCTAGGTGTGGGTGAAGCTGTCCCCATGCTCCCTTGGGTGCTGCTCCCCGCTCATATGGGCTTGGAGCTGCCGTGGTGCTGCTACGGGTAGGGACCAACCACCCAAGTACTGAGTGGAAAGGCTCCACTTTTTCTCTCCTATTAAAATCCATGCTCTAAAATAGCACGTTCCTTCTTCCCCCAATCTGAACTTGACAGCCCAACCCCACTTTCTCGTCTCCCATCACCCTGGCGTGAGCGGGGTCCCAGCAGACCCACCACCCTCAGGTCTTGCCCCACTCACACACACATAAACACACCGGCGAGCTGAGCACCGAGGTGGACACCACTGCATCCGGGCACCCACGTGTGCGGGCAGCTCCACTGTATCCCATGGGCCAGATCTCCCTGCAGGTGTGGGTACTGTCACGGCTGATGGATGAGGGGAAACTTCCTGAGCCGGGGCTGCCTGCTGAGAGGGAGTTTTGTGGCAGGCACCGAGCTGTGCCACCGGATTTGAGCCTGAATCCTTTTGGATCTCGGGTGTTAACTGCGGAAGGGAGATGGCAGCAGATCTACCTTCTCTGTCAGTAAGGAAGATGTCAAAACAAGACAGTGACTAGCATGCAGCTGCCTGGGTGAATTTGCTCCTGCCTTGGGGAGCAAAGCTTGGAAACCCTGCAGAAACTGCTCTTCCTCGTGGCAGAAAGCAATGTTATAACACCTTATTGCAAACAAACCATGGCCCTCGCAACCAACTCCAACATTTGACTCTGAGGGATGCAGTGCTCCTTGTCCAAACTGTAAGCACGCTCCTTGCAATGGGAGAAAAATCTCCTTATTTTCCTCCTCCAACTCTTCCCCCAGGTTTCCCTGCCAAGGCGCGTGCTCTGGCACTGGACACTGAGGACTATTGCTGTTTTCCTTCATGATGTTCATTGCTTCCATTACAGGAAAGCCTGAAAGCCTCCAAATCCAGCCCGGGCCCTTCTCACGCTCGGGGTTACTGCACCCGCAGGCGAGACGGTCCCCCCTGGGTGAGTTTGGCACGAGTATGTACTAAAAGAAAAGCCAGAGGAGAAACCCGCGTTAGCTACCTTGTTTTAACACCTACTACAGACAGGGCAATTTCAGGCAGCGGCCGATTGATGTGGGTGCTGGCCTCCTGTCCACCCAGAAGCTGTGTGTTTTCCTGTGTTTTACCTTTCCTGTGTTCTGAAAGCAAGCCAAAATTCTGGAGAATCTGGGAAACTCCATCGGCGATGCCCTTACTCCGCAGCTCTCCCCTCGTGCTGGGCAGCCTCGAAGAGGTCTTTTCTCTCTTAACCACCCAAAGAGTGAAACACCCTGAGCACGGCCCTCTAAAACCTACCAATATGTCCAAAAAAAAGCCTGATTTGGGTTTTTTTTTAGCACTATCATTCATTCTTGCTGAAATACAACTGAGTAAATCTACACCAGGTTTGTGCCCACTCCTGCTCCCACAATTTGCTCATCCAGAGATGGAGCAGCAGAAACCCTGTAGATGGAAGTTGCACGTGGGGTGGCCGGAGGCTCCCACCTGATGTAACCACTGTTTCTCCATCTGGAAACTTGACTTTTTGCAGGAGCTGCTCTAAAAATGGAAGAACCCTAAAAAATGCTCCCTGAGAAGGCACCATACCCAGTATGGTAAAAGGATTTTGCAGATTTCCTTTGTATGCCTGTGCATAAGAATTCAACAGGGATCCATTAACTCTTCACTTCTTCCAAATTTTTAATTTTCAAGCCTTTTCGTGTGCCAAGTGGTCTGAGGGCCTGCGTTGGAAGACCTTTTCCAGCCCCAGAGGCCGTCATGGCATCGGGAAGAGCCACGCAGGAAGGTTGGTGGCAGCGAGCCCTGGGGCACCAGCCGGGTCTCAGCACTAGCCGGCGTCTGGCAACAGAATTTGCAAAGCAAAAGGGTGGAAAAGAAAACACCAAAGCAGGGAAAGTGCCAGGCCAAAAGGGACTGGAAGAGTTAAACAACAGGACTTTACACTACAAGAATTAATGTGATGCATAACAGGTAATTCTATTTTAATAATCAGTTTTAGGAGTGACTGGCTATTTTCAAAGCATTCCTATTGTAGCCACAGTTTTAACTAGGCGTACAAGAGTGGACATAAACACCTGCGGACTTTATAAGAGCAAGAAGCAATTTATCACCCAATAAAAAGTCAAACACTCATTTTAAAATTTTCAGGTTTGCATTTGCTATTTTAAATGTACATGTGTGGACGGTTCCAGCGGAGGTTCAGAAGCGGCAGATGCATATCGTACACGCAGAAACACACGTGCACGCAGCCAACACGTAACCAGCTCCCGCAGCGGGGAAGAAAAATCTGCCTGAAAGCATCGGTGCTACTGTTTCATTCCACCTGCGTTTTGTTTTAAACCCGTTGTGATCATCGACCGGAGTTGTCTAAAACCTGAACTAAACAGGCATTAAGTCAGCTGGCATCTGAAGCTACTGCAATTCGATTTTCAGATAAACCACAAAACTTGATGAACTAACATTGTTCCAGCTGAATTAACTCATCATCCCTGGGAAGAGAAGGTTGCAGGGGAAAGCAAGGGCTCTAATAGCAGCGATTAATCCTCCTCCTATTGCAAAGCGCTTGCGTACGGGTGAAGAGAGATCCTGCTAAAGGCAAGGCTAAGGATTCACGCTGCCTCGGAAACATCACTGGCTGCTAAGCCCCGACAGTAGCATTAGATACTATTTACATGTGGGTAGGAGAGGGAGAATTCTTTGTTACGGGCTTGTTGTGAAGCTATAAATAGGTGAAAATCAACAGTTTGAGTCGTGCTTGGTAGATAAATCCCAGGGCTGAAATTCAGGAATGTTAATTTATTCAGCCAGCGGAGGAACATGCAAGGTCGATCCTTATCCTGCGCTCGGGCCATTTTCCCGGGATGAAGTCGTAAAATACCCGGACCGCAGGTGCCATGTGAGCGAGTCAGGTTTCCCCCCCATCGGCGGGCAGAGCTGTTTGCGCGCATCCACCCTGGGTGCTCAAACTGGGGTCCTGACCAGTAAATGCTTAACTCGCCCTGTGCGTGCACAGCAGCCTGCCTGGGTGTGCATTCGGAGTGCTGCTCCACATAAATTGGTCACACACGAGTAAAGGTGCCTGATTAATTTTGAAAAAAAAAAAAAAAAAAATCCCTCTGCAAGATCTACCTGGTTTGCACTAAAGAGATTTTGCACAAGGAGATTTTGCTCACCAGGAAAATCTCTAGGGGAGGGGAGATGCAGAACGTGTTTGATACAGGTGTCAAAATAAACCTGTCCTATAACCAAGAAAAGGTGTGCTGATCACAATGGGTTCCTAATGAAATAGCTGTGAACATCAGCATATCCTTGTGGCAGATTTCTTTCATAAATGAGTTGAACATTTTCCAATTTCAAGAAAGTGCTGCTACCTATAAACTTCAAAATTAAGGGCTTTTCCCCCTAAGACTCAGATCCCTTGAGGCACTTGTGTTCTGGCATGCATCCCTTATTTGCTGAAGAAATTTCAAACTTGGTCATTTGGCACCATATTGATAAAACAAAGAGGGCGGGGTGGGGGGGGGGAAGCAGTTGGGCATGTGTGCATGTGAAGGGGATAAGCGGCACAGCTTCAGGCATTTTTTTTCCTGTGGCTTTTTTATCCACAAGCCATGCTGCAGATTTTGTGTACGATTCATAGAGAAAACATTCCCAAGGAGATGCATATCAATCCACGAACTGAGTTTCACAGATGCAAAATATGACCTGCAGAATTTGAAGGAGGCTGGAGACTGTTTTATGACCATTTTTCCATATAACTTATTTAAACCTAAGGTGTTGGGCTAAATTTGCCATTAGCTTAATCATGAGGATTGGTATTATTAGCATTACAGCAGCACCTACAGGGCCCAGTTGAAACTGGGACCCTTTGTGGGTAGAAAAATAAAAAACATGAGTCTCTGCCCTGCAAAGCTTACAGTTGGCATGGAGGGTATGAAAAGTGTGCCGGATGGGAAGATTATAATTTTGTTTTGACGGATGGAATATGGAGATTTGCTCATGGAGAAAACCAGTGGTGGGATGGCAAGGGATCTCGTGCAATATTTTCCCCTAACTTTCATTCACCGAGAAAGTTGCTTTTTCTTCTTTCCTTTAACTGCAGTGAACAGAAACTCCTGCCTGCGCGCTGGTGTTCACGGCTTCTCATGGATAAACGGGGAGTCTGCTTGGTCTCTGCCAGTTCAAACAACTCTGCATGCTTCCATATGGCTCATCTGTAGCAGAAATTGTACTTTATCGCCCTTTTTTAGCTAGGAAAATATTTTCCCTTTGGAAATGAACAGTCGATGCTTTGGAACAGATCTTTAAACATAAGCACGTTGCGCTGATTGGTACCGTAGATGAAAGCTCCTCCTATAGAAGCAGTTTTGGGGAGGATACATAAAACTCTGCCTTTGACTTTTGCGGGAGAAATGTGAAACGGAGTTCATGATGTCAAGTCTTGTTGCTAGGAGTCACCCAGTGATTGTACGAGCACAGAACGTAAGATGGATCACGGTCCCTACCAGGCAGAGCCGCGGGGAGGCTGCCCCAGCCGCAGCACCGGCCGCTGCTGTACCTCACTAAGTCGTGGCAAAACACAGCAGAATGTGGGCACGTGCTCGAGATAGGTTGCAATTTTCTGGGTCCGTAGAAGCAAAATGAGGCAATGTGTTAGGAACAGAAATTTTGCCCCAGGAAGAATTTCAGAGACTGTATGATCTGTATTGCTGAGAATCCGGTATAGTAAATATGGCACTTAAGATCATTTTTTTCCCTTTACAAAACTCCTCCCTGTGCATCCTTCAGGTCAGATCCTCACATGGGGCAAAGCAAAAGATTCGCCGAGGTGAGCAGAGCTATCATAAGACGTACTGGCTGAAGAAGGTGGTCATGTCTGTTGGCTTTTCAAGGGGTTATGGTGAGATCAGGGTCTGAGAAGGTGGTCATATATTGAGCAGGGGAGAACCAGCAGCTCAGAATGTGGAAGGCAACACTAGTATAAGACAGCTGGCTACCTCGGAGTTGAACTGGTGGCCAAAAGTACTGTTGAAGCCTTGACAGAGTGCAATTCCCACCCAAAATTACTGCATAGTCCCAGGATGGGACAGGATGCTCAGACCTGGGCCGCCCCAGGAACTGCTCCGTCTCTGGATGAAAGCCAGTCCTGGATCCCCCCACTAGCTTCATGGTGCTGGCACTTGGCATGCTGGAGCACACCAGGGCTGCAGCCCTCGGACAAGGTCTCCGAACCAAAGGATGGTGCTTCTGCAGGAATTCCAGAATATGCCAGATATTTGTGCATCCTGTCATTTTGATGTAATATTTGTGACACCTCCAGAAATAAACCAAAGATAGAAGCTTTCCCACCAGGCACTGTGAACAGAAGCTCAAGCCAGCCATGTATTGCATGAAGGAAATCTGTCAGCTTGGGCGATAAAGTACGACTATAAGTCACAATATGAATGACCACAATCTTCCCTGGTGCTTGTGGTATATTTAACAACACTATAAAAGATGAAAGTGAGAGTTATGAGAGCTCATTAGCACTTCAGAATTACTTATTTTCTTATTTAATTCTCTAAGTTAATGCATTAATTTTGTCTTAAGCAGAAAACAGTAGGTTTAGATTGAGGTGGTGTAGTGTGAAGTAATTCTGTGACAGTTTCAGACTATGCTTGCCCATGTATGACGAGTGACCAGTCTGAAGCCTTTTCACAAATCTGTTACATTTTTTTTAACCTGGGTTTAGCAGGCAAAATGTGGGGACAAGGAACACTGTGATAAACTTGAAGAAAGCGATAACAATAACAACTACTAGCCATATTGACAGCTAAGCACATCCTTCCTCCATTAACAGGTCTACTGATGGGAAAGAGGGAGGAAGGTCAATGCCAGAAGCAAGACTCACCAAAAATCCTAAAACTCCAGTAAACCCTCATTCCTTTAGACACATTACAGCTCCACCAGTTTAAGTGGTATGAAAAGAATAAGATGTAAATGAAATATAACAAAGACTTTGTTGTCCTGATTTCCAAGCAGCCACACAAAGGGTTTGGTGACCATGGACTATGTTGTTCCACGTGATCCATCACAACTCCTGTCAGTAGCCAAGTGGCCAGCAGACACATCTGAGGTGCAGTGACCTTGGCTTGTGTGAGTGAGGCCAGTAGTTAAAACAAATGGAAGTTAAAATAAAAAGTGTATATTTTTAGAAGAATTTGTAGTGTTTGGACTCCAGCTTTGGATGGCTCAAGAGTATTTCATAAGCCAAAAATCTGTTCTTCTGTTTTGGTTTGTTGATTAAATATACTTGTTACCAAGAACTTCAAGCAGGAAAAAAATTTAAAAAGGACTTCAACTGAGATATTATCAGCCTTAGCTGCAGGACTGAACAACTAAAATGTAATAGCTCTTCAGATCTCAAGTTATTTCTCCTGACTGCCGTATAATCAGCATGTTAAATCTGGGCACCTCTTCAGGCACAGTTATTTGTGTGATATATACAGATCAATACCTATTGATTTTATAATTTTGATTCATCTCTGTGCAGTGATTCAGTTCCACATCATCTTATTTATCAGGCTCTTCTCTGCACCTTTGCTTCCAAGTTTCCTGGCACTTCCAGGCCACTCCAGCATGGTCACACCACAACCACCCCATTTGGCCCCTGCGTACAATAACAGCAGGCACATTCCTGGTCGCATCCCAAGGAGTTTTGTGTCCCTGCTGAGTCTGGAGCCAACCCCCAACTTTCCAAGGTGGCTTTGCCACCCCAAGAGACAGAGCCCAGGCAGCGCAGCCAGGTATTTCTCACCCATTGGCCATGCCTTCAAACCTTCCTCTGCCACCTTATGAAGATACAGGGTGCACAAAATTTCACACTGAATATTAAAAGTCATTCTTTTCATCCCTGGAGCTTCCTGGGACCTGTGCTAGCACCCAAAGTCCTTCCCCGCTGCAGCTGCTCCCACTCGCAGCGGCAGTACGAGCAGGGGAGCTGGCACGAGAAGCCCGACGGTGACTGATTAACAGCGACCTGCTTGACATATTAGAGGAAACCAATGCCATTGCTACTGCTGGCAAGCGCGTCAGGGAAATCCTGTTAACTTCTCTGGATTGCATATATGCAAATGATAGGAGAGCATTAGCGAAGGCGCCGTTCCCACTGAGCTCACACCAGCCTGCGTCAGAATAAATTGTCTCTGGACGCACTAGAGATGCTCCAGATAGACCAAGTCATGGTTTAGCAATTCAGTTCTGCCTAAAGCTCCAGCTAAACAGGGCAAATTCGATCTCTGCCCGTGTGTCGGCCGCTGGCAGGCTGCGTTCCTGCTGACAGCCCTTACGCAGCACCGCCGTGGCCCACGGTAACAGGATGTGGAGCAAAAGTGGTTAAAAACCATCAGCTGAAATTCCTGTGATGAATGAATTTAAGGCAAACAGGAAAACTTTATGTTGAAAATGCCCAACAAAAAGAACTGAACTCGGTTCCAATGCAACGATGGCAAAATGTTTTTGCAGAAGGTGCCGAAGGGAGCTAAGATGTACTGCATCCATGAAGGTGTTAGGGTGAATGTTGTCTGGAAGGAAAACAAAAAGGGTTGACGAAGACTAAACAACATTTTGGGGGACTCGTGCACCACAGCCAGATAGAAAGCATGGGCTTAATTACAAAATAAGACCTATCACCATGCAAAAATAAATGACTTCAGAAATAGCTTTAGATATCATGTTAAAAGCACCTTTGGGAACAAAAAGATGCTATGCTAAAAACAAGAGATCTAAAGAGCTGTTATTACACATCCATTACATTTTCTGAGCTGTCTCACTTACTTTTTGAAGTTCCGTACACATGATACAGCAAGGCAAAACATTTTATGTACCGTAAGAAATTTGAAACAATGCTTAATGTTCAGAAGATAAAGTTAACAAAACTACACCTCAGTGGCTTTTTTATTTCTCTATTTTATGACCTTTCAAGAACTTAAAGAGTAAAAGGAGACAAGAAGGAAGGATAAGCAACCATATGCTCCTGCTTGCTTTTTCCTGCGTTGCTGATCTGAGCCCAAGGCAGAAATCATAATAAAAAAATGTCTTATTTTTAGTGTCTCAACAGGAGCTGCTGAAATGCTGGTGGTACAATGCGTTTTGGGATGGAAAGCACTTGTTCCTCCTGCAGTTATCAGCAGTCATATGTTACTTGATTTCCCGATTCTTCTCTCTGAAATTACAGAAGCCCATCAGGTCTTCACAACCGTGTGGAACAGTTTCTCTGCTGTTTCTGCTTTTCCTAAAACCAAAAGCAGCTACAGCTCTGACTCCCGAGAACTGTTTCTACAGGCATCAGGCAATTCAGATTTTCTCCCCGTTCCTTCGTAATATCTTTGGTTGCATCATTACAGACCTCTTGAAGACATGGATAGCAATAATTACTGAACGTGTTGGGCAGCGACCCCACAAGCTTCCATCCTGCGGGATGCCAGAATGCTCGTGATGCAGCAGCTATGGGGCATCGATGCTACAGTGCACACACCCACACAAAATTCACTTTCCAACCTGAATGTCCACTTCAAATTCAAACAGGAGCTATGGATCGATTCACATGCGGAACAGAAAAAAAGGAATGTATGTGTGAGGAGTTGCTCATTTCCCTTGGAAGGAGAAGGCAATCACAAAAAAAAAAAAAGAGTAAATGTGATGGGAGATTGATGGGAATTTTAGAGCATGGCGTAGTTGGCTAATATATTGGCCTAATAAAGAAAAAATTGAGTGGCATAAGCTACATTAAAGCGAGCATCTTGCCAAATCTGCATTAGATGGAAACAGGTGCTTAGTTTAAACCGTCAAATTGCTACTGTAAAAATCTTGCACAGTTGTACATCTATGCTACTGGTGAATACAGGGCCTGGTTGAAAGTAAGCAACTAATTCTGCTGATTTCAGGAAGAAGATGCAAGAGAAATGGCAAGAATATAAGCAAAGTTGTATAGAATGTACAAATCTGAAGGGATTTTAGGTGATAGAGTATGTATCTGCAATCCAAGTTCACGTGGTCAAATTCATTCCTAGTATAGCTTCACTGAACATTTCAGTGTTTTTCTACTTGGGAAGAATTTGCACCTGGATGGATTTATTCCTGATATGAATTTCAAAGTCAGAATAAAAATCAGATACAGCTCCTCAAAGGGACATTCCTTGACTAAAATAAAAGATAGGCTGTTCAGTAGGGCCTGTTGCGATAGGACAAGGGGTAATGGTTTTAAAATAGAGGGGGGTAGATTTAGATTGGATATTAGGAAAAATTTTTTTACAATGAGGGTTGTAGAACACTGGCCCAGGTTGCCCAGAGAAGTAGTGGAAGCCCCATCCCTGGAAACATTCAAGGCCAGGTTGGATGAGGCTCCGAGCAACCTGATCTGGTTGGAGATGTCCCTGCTCCTTGCAGGGGGGTTGGACTAGATGACTTTTGAAGGTCCCTTCCAACTCTAACCATTCTATGATTCTATGTGGAGAAAAAAGATAGGTGAATGGCTGGTGAGTAGCCTGGTGGAGTGCTGAAGGGTGATATTCATGGAAGATAGATCTATGGCATCTCCTTAGCTAATATTACGGCTTGCTACATTAAAGGAAAGCGTACAATACGCTTCGTCGGGAGATACCTATAGCAGGGCAGCAAGATGCAGCTCCCCTCTCCTATGTCTAAAGTGAAGGGTGTGATGGCAAAAGCAGTGACAGAGAAAAAAAAGCCTGCTTCTTCAGGAGCTAATTCATGACCCTCAAGTCATCGTCCACTCACTTCATTGAAAAAAGATTCCGAACACTTTCGACATTAAACTCTACAGGGAGCTCACATCCTTCATGACTGAACAAGCAAACAGCCTGAGGATGGAGCAGGGAGCCAGAGAAATTAGTACCACCACCTCCGGCTGGGAGCTCGTTGGCCGTGTAACATAGTTGGTTATTGCATTAGCATTTCAGGTGAACGTGGAGTTAAAATCTGAGCCTTTCAGAAAAGATTTTTAATGATCCACCAGCCCTCTGGAATTTCCCAGATCTGAAAGAACACCACCATACATGTAACCGTTAGGTGGGTTCAACACCAACCCAGGGAAAGTGTCACCTCCTGAATCACAAGGGATGCTTCCAGTAACATCAATATTTTCCTGGGAGGTCCCCCAGCCAAAGCCTGCCTTGGCTCAGCCCTGCTTGGAAGATCTTCTAGAGCTGTAGCACAAGGTGGTATGGCTGGAGACCAAGTCAAGGCATTATTTTATTTTGTTTTGGTTAGCAGAGTTGATATTTGGTCAAAGGCTCCTAGCTGTGAAATGATGAGGAGCTGCCAATTTCTAAGCTAAATGTTGTACATTCATATCCTGCTACCACTAACTCCATTGTGATTAGTCAGGAGTGAACTTAGAAGGTTCAGAAATAAGGTTTGGATAAACACCCCCAAATTTTGGATGCTTATCTGAGCCTGACCCAAACCCCTTGAGTATGCAGAATTGAGCTGGAAATCTGGCGAGAATGTTAATTTCCACACTTTTCATTTCTCTCTTGAAGGCTATATTTGCAGTTTAAGAAATTTCCTCTAATTGGAATTAGCATAATACATTATTTCCCTGTGGTGAGAACAGCTTTTCTGTAGTTACTCTGCCTGTTTGGACTTTGTCCAAGGAAATACAAAAGGGGATGAAAGTGAACACAGAAATCCAAAGTAAATAAGTGAACCAAACTCTTTAAACCCATAAATGGGTAGATTCTGTTTAAGACTTCCCCCAAAATGAATGACTTGGTCCAATCCTAAAACGATGCCCTTCGGTTTTAATGGTGCCTCTGTCTGAATGCTAGCCGTACATGTGGTAATAATTAACTCTTTGGGGCATTTTGTGCCTCTTCTTTTCTGGGGTGTATCACTGCTTCAGATAGCATCTTATTAATTTAATTTCATTCATTATCAACCCCTACAAAAATACTGTGCCAAGATATGTCAAATCTTTGGGGAGCTTGGATTTGACTGTACAAAATGTAAGGGTTATGAGGCGCCGACTCCATTCATATACAAGATTCTGTGACATTTGCTGTGAAAATGCAGTATTTAAACAACCAATGGAGCCTTTAGATGAGGGAAACTTTATGCCCAGCTTGCACAGAGGCCCAGCCTGCCATTGAAAAGACCCAGCCTACACAGGTGGTGTAAATCCAGCTGCTAGACCTGACCTTGCTGCAGACTTGTGATTCAGCTGGGGTGAAGACTATAAAATGAAAACCTTGCAAACACCCAAAGTGATATTCTTTCCAAATCAACCTCTTTGCAAATCAGCTGGCGATATGAGGTGCGTAGGAAGGAGCTAAGTGACCTCAAACCCTTTCCAGACCTGGAGCTGGGAAGGTCGTGTTAGCGCCCGGCTGCTCGCCCGTCCTCCTGCCTCTCTTCTCAAGAACTCCCAGCTCTCAAGTAGTGAACTAATTACAGCGGCGGTCCGTGCGTGCGTTTGTAGGTATAAGCACAGCACATGTATATATCCACGCACATCCACGAACCCGAATGTTTGCTCACATTTAATAACAAGTAAAATAAATAAAAATGAGTATTGACAGAAATACCTGTTACCCAACACTCCCAGGGAAGAAAAGCAAAGCAAAGCCAAGTGCTATTCCATAAACAGTACAGTCGGTACTCAAAATTAATCCCTTTTAAGCTTGAATCCAGAACATCGCACCTACACCGCCAGCTTGGGCACTGAAAGAGAAAACCAGTCCAGAGTTTCCCAGCTCCCTGCTCCTTATCAGGGGGAGATCTGGGCAAGGTGCCGGGCAGCGGCAGAGGGCCGTGCCGCTCCTCCCTGCCAGCCGGGACAGGGCCGTTCTGCCTGCCGCTTGGGAATGAAGAAAATGTCATCCAACTCGAACACAAAGGGCAAGATGGTATCTCGCTGCTGGCACAGTGAAGTCATACACTAGGAAAAATATATTTAGCTGTTTCTGGGCAGAGTCCTCAGGAGGCTGCAGAGTTGGTCTGATACCAACATTGCCTTGTTCACCTGCCCCAAAGCACCGTGTGAGACCTTCCTGGCCACATCCCGAAGAGGCTCGGAGCAGGCTTGGCCTCCCATGTTCAGGGAAGGGGGCAGGAGTGGGAAGGGGGCAAATCCCACCACAGGGGCCTGGAGATCAGCCCCAGGATGAGAGCACTGCGTGGTCCTATGTTTACGACGTTCCCTGGGGCCTCCTTCAGATCTACTTTTCTCTCCTTCATTTTTTACTTATACATTGTTATATACTGGGAGAAAGGGGTTTTGCTAGCTTCTCATTTAGGAAATAATTTTTAAAAAGAAGTGCTCTAAGGACAGCTTAAGCATTAGAGTCAAATCTACTTCTCTGAAGCCTCTCAGATTCAGGTGTAGGATTGGGTTTGCTGTTGGCTGATGCCATTTCACTGCAGTCAGCGAAGCAATGCTAATGTACACCCAGTGTGGCCAAGGTCATCAACTCCACATGGAGCTGGCATCCTATTCTCTAGGAGTCCAGCCTTAGAAGCATAAACTACCATAATTATATTTTATTTTGAAAGATTTGTGTTGAAACATCTTTTCGGAGCACCTCTCAAGAGAAAGCCAGACAATTAATTGAAAATTGTACTTTTCTGGATGCTTCATATTTTAATGTGTAGTTGGAAGAAGAGGACACAAAGCATAAGTCCATACTTAGGGCTTAGTTGAGTGCACACGTTCACTGTGGGGCCCATTGGCTATTCATTGGAGGACTTAGTTCCTTGAGGTCAGCAGGACCTCTTTCATCACTTCAGGGAAGGGAATTCCTTGACATATTTTTTCCCGTAAAGCTGTGTCACAGAGACAAGCACACTAATAGATATGAAACAGAAAGAGAGACACCTGGAAGAAGGTTTGCAGCACAGAGACAATGCAGAAGGAAAGGTGAAGGCTGTTTTTTGAAAGTAAATTCCCAAAGGGAAACTGAAAGCTGATGTGTGGAATATGGCACTTTTAAGAGAGAGAAAAAGAAGGGCAGCTCAGAACAATGCAATATAAAAATTAAGGTTTTGAACCTTGATAATTTTTCATTCTGAGATGTGTTTACCCAAAATTGAAGGCAGCCAGCAGTGATAAGAATAAACCACTAAGGAATATGTCTGGTAGATCTCTGGAGGTAGAGGAGGTACCTCTAGCATATAGGAGATGTCAGAGTTTTACCGAAGAAAACCAGGATCATACAGACAGGGAGATCCACCGTAAGGTCACCAGAAACAAATCCTCAAAGCGTAGAGCAGAGGCGTAAAATATCCCCATCATGAAATTCAACCCATTGAGGACAACAGAAAAACCCTGATTGCCTTTAGACAGAGAGGGCAACAACTCAAGTGTTTGTTTAGCAGTTGAAGAAGGAACATTACCTGGTGCACAGCCCATGCTGCTTTGTGATAAACATGTTATAAAACAGATATTTGCACAGAACTCCTATTGCTTACAATGGGAAAATCATGGGGCAAGGTGGGGTTTTTTATTTGCCACAGAAGACCACAGGCTGGAGAATGGTGGCAGCTCTGCTCTCCTGACTCAGTATCCTGAATTTTGCTGTTTCTTCTGCTGTTTATTCTCTCATGTTACCATGATTTTACAGTTGAACTCACCAGTTGGCATTAGCCAGCATCACCCTATTTAATAGCACCGTAAAACAAACAGCCCAGAAGTTTGTCACCGCAGCCATGTACTTTGTAAGGCACAAGTCTGAATAAATACGCAACTGTTCACACCCTTTCAAAAGTGCTGGAATGGGAACACACTGAAACAAAAGCACTGATTTATATCTAAAGTGAAAATGTAGGTTAGATAGACAGTGCGTGCTACAAGGAGTTGTTGCTCTGTCATTTTACACCTTGGAGTGCTGTGTGGAGCAGGCGAGAGCAGAGAGCAAGACAAGATAGAAAACAGCCTCCTTGAACACGTGGACTGGAAAAAAAAGGACAGTCACAGCTCATCCTACCCGACTGAAAATACTGCTTCAAATCTTAATTTGCAATATGAGTCAGATAAAGGTGGACTCCTGCAAGCATCTCTCTGCTTTCTTCCAAAAATACATCATGGAGCACCAGTTCTGCGTGCAACGCCTGGACGGCTACGTGGGACTCTGTGGTTACTTTCAATGCATGAAAGAAATCAGCTGAGAGAACCCATTGAATTTAGTTATGTTAATAAAAAGAAAGTTATGCATCCACACTGACCACAGGGAAATGTCAGCAAATGGTTTGAGATTCTATCTTCTGGATTTCTCCTGCATAGCCTGGGAGAGCAGAGGGGATCACTTCTGGGCAGCCCTATTGGGTCCACCATGCTGACTCTTAATAAACGAGCAAATTAACAGGTTGTCCACGTAATTTTTGTTCATATTCAGAAGTAACAGTATCTGTAGATACACTGTGATTTCCTTTCTGCAATTCATGTGAAAAAAAAATAATTAGACATTGCACTATAAACCTTAATTTCTCAATGCTAAGCACCAAATTGAAGCTTTGTTTCTTAATATCAAAATGCTGAAAAAAAGAGAGGTGATTTCAGTAGGGAATTATTATGGTCAGGTTGTGTGAGATTCACTCTGATGTAGTCTAAACGATGTGTTAAATGATGATTTCCAACACAAGCCTGTAGCAGAGAGTTTGTTTGGAATGACGTTTGTTGTGGCACCAGTGGCCACTACGAAGATGAATTCATATATACACTTAGAGCACCTGCCCATGGAGGTGTTGCAGATAAGTTCTGCATGAGCAGATGACAACAGCAATTTTGCAAGCAGTCACAAGCTGAATTTAAGCTCCAAAACAGCAATGAAAAAGTTGTCTGCAGCACTTTCTCCACTGCTTTCATGAAACGTATGCAGCCAAACTGTCAGCTGCTGTTATTAAACATTACATGGTGATTTCTTCAGCAAATAACCAGCCTTTAGCAAACCAGCCCGCATTGCTGTGGTTGCTTGCAACTCATTCAGCTTTTAGTCGTGCAGGTTTTGCAGAACTACTTCTCTTTGCTACGTGATTGTGAACGGTGACATTTATAAATGAATATAATGTTTGAAATTGCATTCTGACCTATTTAAACACCAACATCTACACAAACAAAGCTCCGATACCCAGAGATTAGCAGAATACTGATAGAAAGATAACCTACATGAAGGCTGAGGAAGGAACAATGATGGATTTACCCACTATTCTTCTGGCTTTGTTAAGGAGGCCTTCCCAGTGAAGTCACTTCTTTACCCTGCAAACATTTGGCTCCGGTTTTACAGCTGTGATTTTACATAAATACGACAACAGTGTCCTCATCAGTCCTGGAGACCAATGCCACCTCCCTTGAGGACAGTGTCAATGTTGGGGTTCCTCTCCTGGGGCACCCTCTGTTGCTTTGCCACCAGGTCTCAGGATCAGGACCTTTGTTTTTTGTGGGGGTTTGTCCTTCTCTGGGCTACTCTATCGGGGTACACTGCCCTGGGAAGCCAGCTCGGGAAGCTAATTTGGCAGGAAACTATTGACTTTTTAAAGGGTTTTTTTTTTTGGAGAGAGAGTTCCTCTGCCCAAGTCAGCTTCTTGTCTGGTGAGGCAAGGGGCTGCACAAGGGCAAGCTGTGCTCGGGGAGCAGGAGGGGAACATGGCAGCACCTTCCCTTATGAACCCATCCACTCACTCATCTCATTTGGCCATATCACACAGCTGCCTGGCCTGCCACCCCCTCCTTGCCCAGCCCTGAACACCTTTCTAAGCCTGCTCACAGGAGTTTGGGCCCTTGCGGTTCCAAATCCGGCTTGGTGCAAACTGCCTTTGCAGGTTAGGGAGAGAAGAGGTCAAATCTCCCAATGGACGTGGTCCTGGCATTGCCCCTTGAAAGGATTGAACCTCTGCCAAAAGAGTAGCTCGTCTTCTGCCGTGCTTTTTCTTCCCTCTCACACATCCCAGAATGCACCTGACACCCTCCTGCCTAAATCGCCTGGGGAGTTTTCCAGCCTGTCATAATGACCAGGACACCAGCAGGATGCTTTCCAACACACTCTTCACCACTTTCTAGACCCTGAGAATTGGAAGAGAACATTTTGCTTTCACACTTAGACAGTTGTCCTAAAATGCCAACGTTGGCTGCCAGCCTTGGTGATTCTGGTAGGGTTTGTAGGGTGAGAGCAGCTTCCACCAGTGCACAACATCAAGTGGTTTCACAAACACACCCAGCAGTGGCCTTTATGCTAAGACCAGTTGTGTCTGAGAGCCTGTTGAGTTCAGTTGATATACAAGCCAAAAAAGCAAGCAAGTCTAACTGCCCAAGTGCTTGCTTTGCTTTGCTTTCAGATGCTTTTTTCTTTTTCTTTACTGGTTTTCCATTGTCTGGCATTTACAATATACCCACAGAGGTAGAAAGGCGTATATTTATTTCTCTTTCCTATCAAAGCTACTTTAAACGTAAGGTGCAGTGCTGTTTCCATTTGGAAATTTTTTCATACAAGCCATTTACAAGGCCTTTACAAGCTGTGGTATGCCAAGACCTCTCCAATTTCCAATTACTGCAACGGAGTCTAGCTGGCACGGGGAAGGGAGGAGCTCGGCCATCCCACCCAAACACCAGCTGAAGGATACAGACACCGCTACGGACAGCAGAGCTGCAGACAGGCAGAGGGAAATCCCAGGAGGTGGTGGAGGCAGTGAATCAGTCTGCAAAGAGGACCAAAAGAAAAAAAATGTTTGCTACACTCCAGAAGTTGTCTTGTTGGTGCACACGGACAGCCTGGCTTCCGCCGAGGCACGTTGTGAGCTACTGACAATTTCTTCAAACTGGATGGGAGAATGAACAAGTATAATCATCAAGTCCTAAATACATCTGAAAAGATATATATTTTTAAAAATATGTAAATAAATAATAGCATAAATCTCTTCAAAGTTTGGTACAATTTATTTCTTAGCTTGCTACCGCTTCAGTGCTACTGATCCCATCATCTGACACCTAAATGACCTTCTACTGTAGCGCTGGTCTGGGGCGGTTCAGTGCCAGCTTTGTAGCAAGAAATTATCATCAAATGGCCTCAACGGGGGCTGAAAGACAGAACGTGCTCCCGTCTACTGTTGCCCTGTGAGCATCCCACCCCGTCAAGCAGAGGCAGCATCAAGCACACAGGTGTTTGTTGGGAGACTGGAGATGATTCGGGTACTCAGGTTCAGCTGGTTCTTTGAAAATGAAAGAATTAATATAGCTTGGAAAGAATTTAAACTAGAACAATGCCACATGGGGCAGAATGGAAGAGGAGCAGGAGGTGGTAGGGCATTAGGAGCAGCAGGAGAAAGGCCAAGAGGGCACGTAGAGAGCGCAAACAGGGCTTCCCCAGGTCCAGGACAGGCTCGGGGCCACTCCTGGCTGCACTCGATGACTTCACAAACACCTTGGTGCAATACATGAGTGTAATATAAACCTCAAGTCCTCGAGATTAGCAATGGCTGGGAAATAATGTTATCGCTTCCCATCACACTTCAGGAGCCCTTCAGGAAAAGTCCCCAGAATTCCCACAGGCTTTAAATGAGGGTGAGATTTTCCTTGGTCCGTCCTCCTTTCCTAGGAAATCTTGCGTCCTGCACTCATTGCATCTTCTTAGTCCTTGCCCAACCATGCAAGAGCTCAATCTCTTGCTCAGTAGTTTCATTCTCTATGGAGATGCTTCTCCTTTTTCTCTGCCTCTTGCTCTCTCCTCTGCTGAAATCAGCAGATCTGGGATTTTCCTGCTGGGTCAAAATCCAATCTCCTTCCTCACAGTGGGTCACTATAACTACACATCACCGTGCCAGACGGTGACTGTTAGTACCACCCAGTTTCATTAGTTATCAAGGGCTAAAGTCGCACTTCGAACATTCATCAATCAGTAGGAAAAAATACGCATCAAATTAAAACTCCCAGCAAACTCCAACACCTTAGGGCTTTTTCCTTTTACAAGTGACATTTTCTTCCACTGAAAACAGAACTACTTGTGCAGGTGGTTTTTAAACACAAACAGCTGCTCAGTGGAAATGCAGTCAGGAAAAAAATTTCAGAAAAAAAAAAAAAGCCAAAGACAAAGCCATGGGTGTGGAGCAAAAATCTATATTGCCCTGATTCCCAGGGAAATATAGGAGGTGAAGAGAAACCTCAGATATAAACAGTAAGTGGAATTTCCATTGCACTGCTCCCAATAAACACATTGGTTTTAAGGAAAGAAAAATGGGATCAAGGCACCAGAGCGAGCCAGTCGGTATTGCGAGGGAAAGCATGGCTGAGGGGTACGGCTTGTAAAAAGCCGCTTCATCTTTCAGTGTCAGAACAATGCCTGGGTGTGTGTTAAGCTGTGTTATCAGTGAGGGAAGCAGAGCAAAGCTGGGATAAACAGCACCAGATAATCAGGATTTTGTGGTCACAATTTACTCCTGTCTAACTTAAAGGAGGATAGTTCCTCTTTTCTTCTCTCTTTGTTTCAATCTGTCCATCTTTTAAAAGGTCCTATAGGAAGTAGCTGCTTTTAGCACTACCATTATCATTTTAATGGCTGATAAAACATTCTTTGGCTACACAGTATTAAAAAAACCCTCTAGGTAGTTCTATTGTGGCCAGTCCATGAGGTGAACTGCCCAAGATCACAAACATTGCTGCTCCTTCCTTATTCCCGCCGCTTTGCCCTGCGACATCTCTAAATCCCTCCATTGCCTCTCTCTTCCATGCATTCTGTCAAGCAAAAACTGCCATCTTCAATTTCAGGGCACTTTGTTCTGTACCTACCCCATGGTGTGTGTGCCATCACCATGTAGAAGCACAATGTCAACTCCCCTTCCAATAACAAACTGCAGAGGTAACTCTTGAAATGCTGCGTTTTCTCCAGCCCTGCCCTCCAGATGGAGAAGGGTTTCGCTGCGAACACCTCCAAGGCTATTTCACTGGGCTCCCAACTCTCCTTCAAATTCCTCTTTGAATTCATAAGGTTCATAATCCACGTATGCTACAGCTGCTGTCAACATGGCAAGTCTTGGTTTCCTCCTCTCGTGTATGTATCCATTAATGCTCTCTTCACCTGTAAGTTTCTAAAGCAAGAGCCATCTCTTTGCCCTTTATTCCCCACCCATTGCATAGGTCTCCTGGCTTCTGCTGTCCTAGTGATGAAGCCCTCAAACCATCTTGAGTAAAGACTGAAAAAAAACATTGCATTAACCATTTACACACACAGGAGCGTTATGGTCTCAGCTGATACAAGTGGGTCCAGTGCCACCTTTGTATCTGTGCAAGTGCAATGCTACCAGAATAACAACCCCAGAGTGTTACCCGTTACTTTTCCCGGTGCCAACAGTGTATAAAGTACTTCATAGATAGAAATGAAGATGAAGTCCCTACCTTGGGAGCTGCATTCCTAGAGAATGACACGGGCAGAGAAGAGGTGCAATGAAAGCCAATCTGATGCTGGTGAAGGCACACATGTAACCTGTTAGTTCCATCATTATTTTTCCCTTTCTCTGTACTCCTATTGTGTGAATGCTCTTTGGAGACAAGGACTTTGCAACAGGATGAGCCCTTTTATCAAACCAAATCAGACCAGTAGTATCCCAATCTGGGAAGGACTGAGGGACAGATAGCCCTGTAAGGTATGCAGTCCTTATAGCAGACAAACCAATAGCAAAACCTTAAACATTCAGAATAATCAATTGCAATATTAATGTGCTGGTAAAATGATTAAAGTTTGGCGTTACACATATTTTCAAATGTTCTGACACTTCATTCTCATAAAGGCCAGCTCAGTTATGTTTGATTTGTATTCATATCCTATAATGTGAATATATTTGCTCAAAATTGCTTAGCAGTAAATCACCATCACAGAAATAAGTTTGTATTTATTTTTAGTATTCATGAATTGCATGGTATTAGACCACCATATATTTAACACCTCTGAAGAAATCCAACCGTAACTTTTGAATGCAACACCTTTATATATCATTATGGACATTGTTTCCTTAACAGTTAATCACACACTGTCTAATCATGTGACTATTACCTTAAGAGAGAAAAATGAATTACTCTTTAGCTTGAAATGAAAAGCCCTCTACTTGACCTTTCAATGTGAAAAACCACATTGGGCCAGGTCCTGAGGGTGCTGAGCACTCTTGGCCGTGCACTGAGGACCCTTGGCTTCCACTGAAGCCAACAAAAGTTGAAGGCGTTCAACAACTTGCCAGATCAAGCCTATAATCACCAAAAGCTCTCTCTAGAGCGATACAAACGTGGACAGTCACTTCACAGATTTAGGCCAGCATTAAGGTTACTTTAAAACCAAAGCTGTCGGAGAAAATGTTGGATCTATGATATGACTTTGAACCCAGGTCACTAAAATCTTTCCCGAAGCAGCATCTTCTTTGGGATTCTTAAGAAAGCTAAACCTGCAAAGACAAATATTATGGCAACAAAAATAAATGCGTGCGTTTTTAACCTTTTCAGGGAAAGTAATTCCTTTATTGGCTGCAGCTAAAACTTCCTACCTTTCTTTCCCTTTTTGTAGTATCTGTGAGTAATTTCTTCAGTCACATTGTTTATAAGAAGTGAAGTTATTCGTAATCATGCCTTAAGAGTATGTACACAAACTGGACATCCTAATAGAGCACTATGTATTAAATTCCTGATTGTTTGACATAAATTCTCTCTCTTTCTTTTACTCAGACAGGAAGCTTCCCATTTATTTACGAATAGGTTAAGACCCTAGTCATGTTCCTAACCATGTTCCTAAGTGCTAACATATATTAAGTAAATTTAGAGCCTCTTCTGCATAGGAAACAAATTAAACTGGTTAAACATGGAGAAAGACTAAATGTAATCTATCTTTTGTCATGTTTATGATATCGGAACGCATCTTATATGAATGTTCCAATTTGGCTGTTACAGCAGATGGGTTGCTTATGATAAACCACAACTACAGACAGAGAATGTGATAATATAAATCATAAAGAAGATAAATAACGAAATTCTTTGAAATAACATTGGTTAAATATTTAGACATTTGGTTTCTAAGCTTGCTTGCTCATATGAAATAGTATTCTCTACTGATGGAAAGAACTGCTCTCGACAATAATCATATTGGGCCAACAAAGTCTATGGGACTTATTTGTGTTTAACAGATCTCTTTGGATTTACATAAAATTTGTGTACACAGGGAAGCTACTTGCTTTCATGGTAATAGTCCAGTATGGAAACCTGCATAAAAAAGCAAGGACAATTCGTGACTGACCTATTCTTCCTTAGGTCAGGGCATGCTGCGGCGTTGTTGTTTTCTCCTCTGTGCTTCTTTGTGTAAAGTACACAAGTCTGGGGAAAAAGTGAAGTCTTGACTTTATCCTCCCTGATTTATAGTTGGCCTAGCTGAGGTAGGTACCAAATCTCAAAATTATTACCAGGCAGAACTTCAACTTTCCAATTCACAAAAGTCCTAGAAATCTGATTTCTACCAATAACTTAAGGAACATTAGTGTGCAAATCCGATGAGGCAGACACGCAACCAAGCTTATGCCTTTACCAAAGAAAGCAATCCACTTCTCACGGATTTTATTTTACTGGAAGCTTTACACATTTCAAAGGTAGGTGTGGAGTCCAAGCTCCCCTTAGAGAGCGATTAGACTTGAATGCAACCCCCATCATCCTCACCTAGGTGTTTATAGGAAAATGGGTGAATTGCCCCGAAGAGGTGCCTCTCTTTTTAAACTGATGATCAATTTAACTTGCTGAACAACAGAAGGCTAATGTAGGCTAGACGTCTAAGGATGGTGTTGTACATGGCTAAAGATAGGGATGTTTAATGACAATCTTGGTGTTTCACTTTCAAATGTGTATTTTCCTTGACAAGGGCCCAAAAGAACAAAGCTTGAGCACTCAGCAGTTAAATAAAAAAATATTTATGTACTGGGCTAGAAACTGGACCTAAACCTGTGCCCCCAGAAATACAAAGGATACCTGCCCCAACTTTATTCAGAGTAGGACTCAGACTTGTCTTTTTATGAATTTTCCATTGAATACACATCATTTTACATGAGTCTTGATTAGTTCAATTTAATCTCTACAGCAGTGAAAGCAACTGAAGTATTAATTAAACAAAGATATTGGTATATTCACAACATCATCATTCCTCTGTCCAGATCCTTGAATCCTGGAGACCAAAGGCCTGTGAGGGCAACCCACAGCCAAATGCACAAACTGGTATTCCCCTCCCAGGAACTGATGCACGACTAAATGCACAGAAACTGGAGCACATGCAGTGCCCCTTCCTTCTAAATTAAGGATCTTGCCCTTTTAAATGAAGTGAATATGATGAGGGCAGTGGGATTAAGAGAGGACTGGGGCCTTTTGTGCAGGAGGTTTCCCTAGTAGAAGAGTTTCTAGCAAGAGAGTGCTATATATTCTTCAGGCTCAAAGCTAAACTTCTATTAAAACCAATTAATTCATTGAACAGGCTTGTATCGCTTTACAGTGCCCAGGCGTCTGCTTAAAAGAAATCAATTGTATGAGTACAGCTGAGAAATAACCACTATAATAGATGTTTTAGCTCTTGCTTTTACTTTTCTCTGATAGCCCTTAAGGTGGTCAGAGGTAAAAGCTAAAGATGCATTGTAGCCTAAGGGATGATTGAATGAAAAAATGGGGGATGGGAGCAGAGCTATGCTGATAGACCAATTTCCCACCACTGCAAGCCAGCGCAATTGATTGATGAATCCTTGCTCTGTCAAGAGGCAGCCCTTCAGATTTGATCACATAAATACTCATTCAACTCAAATTCTGCTTGACAAGCCTCAGACAGCTTTGTTCTGTCACAGATATCATTGGAGGGAAAATGCTCCATTAATCATCCTTAATTAACTTTACCATAGTCTGCTGGAACCAATATGTTCCCTGGCTAAATCCCTGAGACTTAGCTAGATTTCTGTAGTTATCAAATAGAGAGTTGTTTTTAAAGTTCCTCTCCCTTATTGCTGTTAACTACAGGAAATCTTTCCCTGCCTGGTTTCTAGGAAGTCGGTTCCATTGATCAGGATGTGGCTTAATCCTTTAACAGTTAAGCTCCTTTGCCAGACACACACTTGTCCCTGTTTCTGATCCACAATAAGTGCTGAGGTGTTTTCCTTTCAAAACTCCTAGTTGTCTTTCGGCTGCAAGAAAGCTTTGCAAACATAACTAAAAAAAAAATTAAAACTTATAAAAATGGAATAAAAAGAAATACAATGGTCTAGTTGGATTTGGGGCACAACTAGAAGCAATAGATAATATTTCAGGTGCAAAGTGGGTGGAAAGTGTGAAGATATGCTCGTTAGCCTGGGACGTCACTATCTTTTCCCACTCTGCAGTTCTGCCAAAGAGCTGGAGGAAGCCCTGGGACCATCATGTGAACATTTTACCACCAAAAGAAAGGATCCTCAGAGGGCTTCTGCTTTTGATGGGCATCATCCATTCACAGCGATGCTCCTGAAGCACACAAATGCATTTACTCAACAGAGTTCCTCCCATCCTAGTAGATTGTTGCACTGATAAAATTTCTTTCTTTCTAACACGTTTCTGATGTTTTCTTCTAACATGGTGGAAAGTCTATATTCCTCAAGTATTTTACATGGGGCTTGAGGGGTCTAACGTCTTGCTGGATGGGGCCTTGCTGCTCTAGGTGCTACAGAGAGGCAATGGGAGCGACAGGGGATGCACATAAATTCCTTACTCTTTCGCTCCCATTGACCAGGATACGTCCCTGTGAAAGGGATCGCTAAGATGAGGAAAGAAAATATCATGGAAGCTATTTGATTAAATAAAAACAAGTGTGAAAACCATTTATTTAGTGAAAAAGAAAGCCTTATATTTGTTAATCTTACAAAACCTTACTCACATGAGCATTCGTTGTTCCTGAAAACTGAATTACTGAAAGGTTAGGAGAACAGGGGCTATCTATACTGCTAAACACGTATGTGTGAAGCTGGGTACAAGCAGTGAAATCAAACCTAAATTGGTGAGCAAATTCAATGGTAAAAGCTAATGCTTCTTTCTGTAGATCCTATTAAGGAAACACAGTATTTTAATGTAAACACTGCAGCACAGGGGGGAAAAAAGATCATACTCTATCCCCGTGTATGTCAGAAATCTTCTAGTCGTTCTGGGGAGAAGTCACTTTGTGTTATGCTCTCTACCAACCTTGGACTGTGGTCAATTTAATCAACGCCCCTCCTGACGGCAGCGCTGCTCAGTCGAAAATGGAAGTGACCATTTCAAGCTGCGCACTCCGGGAAGCCAGCTGGCCTGCTTTAAAGTCCCTGGAAACTTGACATAGTAATGTTTTCTTTACTGCACTGTATGTTATAAAGGCATCACTAGTTATAAAGGCATCTTCTCAGGTTATATGACAGAAAAAGGTGGATACTTATATCAGGGCTACCAAGCCTTTGCACACCAAACCAGAGAAGTATTGGCTGGCAGCAAGATGACAATGAATTGGGTCCAGAAAGGAACGATATCTAGATAAAAAAATGGAAACCACTTCTGTTTTCTTGTCCTGTCCTTGGGAAGGGCTGGAGCCTGAAGGAATAGTCAAAGCTGACATAAAACTTTCTGTAGGGTTGGATCTGCTTTGCCATCAATGACTCTTTCCCTTTCCTTTCTCTCTTGGTTCCTTCTTTTCCACACCCTTGTCTCCACCACTTGCTCTCTTTCCTGCTTTATATTCTCCCTCTTTAACCAATATTTTGCAGAAATTTCCATCGCCACTGAACAGGGAACTAATCCGCCATTAGTTAGCCTCCCCTAGCTTGCAGGGTTGCGGGTTAGGTTTCTCCCCCCACCTCAACACAGAGGAGCTCAGGGAGAGGAGAAGGGCATGTTAATCAAGGTCTCAGGAGGAAGGAGTCTTCCAACCATAGCACCTGCCTAATTCTGCCTGGAAAACAATGATAACGCAGGTTTATCAGCACTAACCTGGGCTTAGCTCTTAAAGTGGGTTGCAGGGAGGTGGGAGCTCTAGTGATCCTGCTCCTTCCAGCATCGGGATCCGTGATTGTCTTTGTCTTTCTTATTTGATCTTACCTCAAAATACAGACAGGATATAAACTGATGGACAAAATACATAACTGAAAGAATACGTCAATGCAGGAAACTAAAAAAATAAAATTATGTTCCCTAGACCTCTATAAGAGAGCCTACTCCATCTTTAAATCACAAAATGAAATAAACAGGATCAGATGTATAGTGAAAAACCTGTTAATGTCCTTTCTTATTACGGAGGTCAAAGAATACATTAGTTATTTTTAACTAATGTCTTATTCGACCCCATGCAAACTTAAATCAGTTTGGGTCTGACTGATTCAAAGCTGTTCTCTGGTTCCCTGCTCTGCTGTAATAATTGACTAGGCTAGACTTTAGAAAGGTCAAAAAAGCGGCCCCACTTCATATTATTTCAGCTAATAACTCAGTTCTTAAATCAAAATTTAAGAAGTAATCTCTCAAAGCACTATTTCCTCCCCCTCCATTAAATCCATATGTAATTTCAAATTAAGTGATAGATGTTGAAAATTGTTACTTTTTGCTTAATTACTTTTAAGTTACTGGGGGACACAGCATGAGGGTTTGTTAGAAGATCTAGGATTCTCCAAAAAAAAATCGGAATTAAGAAAATCTAAGAAAATCTCAGAAAATGCAGCAGCGACTAAAGTACCTCAGGAAAAAACAGCAGGCTACAGACAATCTAAAGGAAAAAAGCAGGCGGACACATTGCAGCCTCTAACGCCCTCTCAGCAATGGCTGGGAAGCAGATCTGTAGGGTAGGTGCGGTAGGGCTGATAGGAAGCTTGACAGCAGAGATGAGATGCGTTAGACACGACAAACATGCTGAGGGCTTCCTTCGAGTAACAGACAACAAAGGCTTCAAAATTAAGCTATCATTGCTCTCTTCCTTAAATGTACACAATCCAGGAGGACACCAGCATACGGCTTATTAAGTGCAAATCTAAAGATTGAGTCACGTCAACTGTTTAACATAAAAGTTAACTTGTGAACAACTCATTTTTACAAAAGTTTCTGATATTAATTCATAAAAACAAAAAAAAACCAAGTGGTTTTATTTCATTACATTAGTTTGCAATGTTGTCTTCACTCACACAAAACTTACTCTGCCTTCAGCATATTCTTATTTCATCCTGCTGTCCTTATGTGACTCCCTTCAACAGAAAATTGGCCTCAATCCCATTGTAGGAATGCAAGATGAAGATCATCAGGAAGCATGGCAGTGCTAACAAGGGCTGTCATTCCTCCAAGGTCATAATGGTCATATTTAAGAAAAAAAGAGAGAAAAAAGTAGCTCCACTTGCAACGTGCAAAAAGGGGATCCACTTTGGCCCATTCACCAGTAAGCCTCCTCTGATTCCCAAAGGTGAGGATGGGAGGACATTTGTCCAGGCACATTTGCACATACATCTGGAGGACTCTTTAGTACATGTGTGGTTGCCACATGCATTTTCTTTTACCTCAGCATCATGAAAACAGAGATTTCAAATCGAGCATAGCACAATTAGATATCTGCTGTAGTCAACCAGTTGACATAGCGGTGCTTTCTCTCCCTCCAGCCCTCCCCTTATCTCCCCTCAAACGCCTTTCCTTTTTCCACTTTCAAAGAGATATTTCTTTTTAAGACGTCAGACTCTGGGCTTTGACTGCTGTTTATGGGATACTTATTTGGGGCTGCAATAAACTGCGAGTGGTTTGAGGTTGGCTCTTCAGGCTGTAACCGCTGTTGAGTTTTGTGTTGTTTTTTCTGCTGAGGGAGCTTTTTCTTTCCCGCTTCCCCGCGGTCGCTCTGCGCTGGGCTTTTGTTTAGCCTCTCGGCACAGCATTGTTTATTTGCACTAACAGCGCCGGCCGTGCTCCCCGTGGACTGTTTGTCCAGTGGCCTGTGGAGCCTCCATGACTTTATTGTTGACAAGTGGTAGGTGGGATCCAAGTTTTTGTGGTTAAATTGTTTATTGATAATTACCTGTTAATTACTGCTGCTGCCAGCTTCCTATAATTTATGATAATCACTGGTTTTTTCTTGCTCTTAGAAATACATGTGAAAGAGGAGGGATAACAAAGAGGGCAAAAGAAGCAAGAAGGCTCAATTGTGATCTCTCCTTCTTGAGTTTTAAAGTTGCATGATTTGATTAATTTAACGTGGGAGCAGAGCCTGGCCAGCTCTCATCGGTGAAACTGCTTGGTATGACAAGGGCATCCCCTCCCCAAAAGCTGCCAGGCAGGGACTGCTCTTCTCCTGCGCTCATATGGAGGATGCATTTTGTGTAAGAGCTCAACTCAAGCACGCTCTCCCCTGAGCTGTGGAAAAATGTAAGCACTTCAGAAAGTCATTCTTTTTTTGCTTATGAAGGGTACAAAGTTCTTCCCTGCTGCGTCTGAAGAAGGAACATTTTTTAGAGGGGGGGCTCTTTTGGTGCATTGTTTGGAAGTTGACTTTGTGCATCAAGATGTCACCATGGGACATCTGCAAAAAGACCAAGTGCACCTCCATTGTGCCACTCCAAGTGTATTACTCCAAACCAGAACAAGCCAGGGAGCCAGAATCCCTGTTTGTGGGATGGCTGCCCAGTGAATCAGAGAGGGAAAAAGCCTGCCTGGGAAGAGACCTGCTTCTTGAGCACAGACTGCCCCAGCCACCAGTTCTGCCTCCCATGGCCAGTGAGGCTGGAGGCAGTTGGCTCTTCAGAGGGCTTCTAGTGGCCACAGGATTTGTCTTTAAAGATTGAAACTAAAACTAAACCCATGAATTTATCTCTTTAAGTGCATTTCCATACCTATAAACTCTGACATGTCTTGGCTAAATCTTTAATGCCACAGCATTTGGTGCAAGTGCATTTTTAAGGGGTCACAGTGATAACGCAATATCCCTTCTGAGATGCTGCCCAACTATCAAATCAAGCTTGTATGATAATACAGAGCATGGAAACTAGCACCATCGGCCTCCTGGAAGGGGCATAGAAAACGAAAAACAGCCCAATGCCAAGGGGTACCTACAGAAACGTTTTCATGAACACGCTACTGCAAACCATTCAGCATTGCTGTAGATACAAAACAAACGATCGTGTTTCCATGTTTTGACAAGTTCACCCAGTCGCCCCTTTTAGAAGCATAACAGCTGGGAAGGAACTATATCTTCATTTTGATACATTTATAGAATTTTTATTCTAGGTACCTATTTACACACTTCCTGGCCTAAACAATAGCCCCCAGCCCCCTCATGCCATGTGTGCATCGGTCACTGCCCAGCACCATCCCTCCACATGACTCAGGCTGTGTACAATCGTCCGGGCAACTCACAATAGTTTATCATCATTGTTTGGTATAATTGGAAGCAAAAGTATTTATACGCACCCGTGTACCCTACAAGTAAATTTATAAAGGCAACTGTCTGTTTTAATCTATAGCATGCCCAGTGTAAACAGTAATTTGAAGGAATATTCAGATTTATTACTTTACTCACTTAAAGATCAATGTTCAAAATGGATATATATTGCTTAATCCAAACACACAACAAATCATAAAGCTATTTACACAATAAATTTACAATTCCCGCAGACACTTTAATCCTGTTTCTGCTTCCAAGCAGCATTCTTGTTCGCACACTCATACATCCATCCGCAAACAAACTCACACGCTCACAAAGTACTATTGTAATGTTAATTAACCTAATTTATAAACCGCCAACTGGACCCGTAACCTCAGCACAATATACATTTAACTATAAAGATGTGAATTAAAGTCACATTAAGGGAAACAGACAAAAGCAAAGAAATTCAGCATCAGGGCTGACGCACGATCCCGACCTCAGCCCCGTGACACCTCGGGTGTCACCCCCTCCGTGAGTCAACAGCATCGAAGCCCGTCGGGCAACGACGGGCTTCAATCCCGTTCGTCTCACCTTCCTATGGCTAAGTCATACCCCAAGTTATTTAAACTTCATTTCTGTGGTTTAAAATAATATCCCATTGACGTGGGATCCAAAACTCCTTCAGAGCTAATAAAATGTCACCCTGCCAAACGGAGACGATACGTGCCAACCTTTAGCCTAGTGTGAAATTTTATAACTGAGTTATAAACCCCTCAAAAAAAACCAGGGCTTATAATGGAAAGGCTGACAGATTCTTAACTATACAGTTTCCAGTGGGCTTCTGCTTCATATACTGTATTTCTTCTCCTTGAAGATATTAATTTACTTTTTGAAATGTTCATTGCTAAGATTAAGCGTAGGGTTTTGAAATGTGTTCACAGGCAATTTATGCAGGCACACAAATATACTCTTCTCCAGATGTACGGAATACTAATCTGAAAATGATTTATACGCCGTGCCGTACCGTACATCCATCCCCTGCTCAAAAGGTTTTCGTCTGACACAACGCTGGGATCATCTCATATATTAAACCTCCAATAGCATTAGAAATTTGTTGAAAAATTGATGAGGATTTTGGTCGATGGCATGGGCTGGAATGAATTTTGTGGATTTCAGCAAAATTGCCAAGAAGAGCAGAATAGACACAGAATAGACTCGTCAACAAGTAAATACACTGGAAAATAAAGGTCTATATATATAAAATAAACACTGCTGTGGGAGGACAAGCAGAAGGGAGGTTCAGAAAGACTGAAAAGATAGCAAAGTTACTAAATCCTTAGAATAACCAGTCCTTAACTCAATGACTTCGTATTTGGCTGTGTAAGCGCACCATGCTGACCACCGTATTTCCACGGCAGCCCCTGGCTGCTGACTGCACAGAAGGATGAAAGGATTCAGCCAAAATGTAGTAACAGGCCTCACAGCTGACATTAAAATGAGCTTTTTACAGATTTACACATCACTCAGCATGGGGATATTTAGCAACAAATATCCCTTCAGCAATTAAAAATATTTTTAGACTACATTTCCACTGTTACACGTCCATCAGGTCCTCACTTTTCCTTTCCTCACTTGTTCCCCAGCTCCTCCACACGTAGATGTTTCGTCTTGCTTGGATGCGTGCTATGTACACGGCAACGGTTTGCCTGGCCAGTATGACCGAAAAAAGGCGTTTGCTTGAAAACAAGCTATCTCAACCTTTTCAAAGGAAAAATCTTTTCTTTGAAGCTACATGAATTTCTATATTCACTATAAATACAGGAGTATAAAATGCATCAGTGAAGAGAAAACACACTTGCCTTTGAAGGGTGAAGGCATGGGAGAGGTGAGCAGGATTTTCTTTATTTTTGACCGTAGTAAAATTTTCCGAGCTTTGCAGCCCCCGCTCAATCTCATGTGGCCTCTTGGAGCACCATGAGAGAAATAGCACCGGACACCTGAAGGCTCATTCAACACTCACAGTAGATGAGAGAGAATTTATAGATACAGTGGGTGAGATTTCTCATAGCCTGCTTCATCTCTACCTCAATTTTATCAAAAATATACTGACAGTCAAGGTGAGTGGTTCCCACATGAGGCAGAGAAAGCCAAATATGCGTACCATAAACACACAACCTTCAACTGCCTTGAAGTAAAAGGGGTAGAGGAAAGCTAAAGCTCTGAACTCCCCAGGAATCCTTCTGTTGTTTAAATTGCACATTATGCCACAGACCTTAATAAAATTAGTCACATGCTATGGACACCAAGGCTAAACCAAGCAATTAATTTGGGAAATTTGCTCATCAGTGTTCCCTCCCAGAGGGCTGCTGGAAGTGATGCTTTTGTTAACGATGCAAGGGGAGCAGCCCCCGTTATTTTGCAGGGCGCGTACTAAAATACCCCTCTGAAATCAGTGTCTCGGGGAGCCCAGAGAGGTGGTATCAACCATGCCAGACCCATGTAGCCAGCAGCTCCCACAGGTATCCCACAGACCTTGCCCCACAGTGGGTCCCATGGTCCCTGTGCCAAGGCCACGCGGACCTGGATGCTCTTGGGGCTGGAAACCACTCTGCAGTCATGAATGACAAAATCCAAAGCTTTTCAGCTGCCCACAAGACCATTAATAGTTTCTATTTAATATATTTGATTTTAGGGAATATCTTTAATTTTTTTTAAAGTATTTTAATGTTTTTTTTTTCTCTTTTATGTATCATCTTTGTTATTATTTAATTCCAGCTTGGCTGCTACCTGTACAGTTGGTGGAGCATAGACATACGAGCTTTTTCCCTGAGATTATTTAAACCAGATTGGACTGATCCTGGAATAGGTTCTACACAGGATTTTTAAAATTACTTCTTATTTAATAAAGCTGGCCTGGGTTTCAGTGGACGGTAGTAAAGAATAAACAGTGAGCCTGGCTCTGCTCCCACTGAGCTCAAACAAGTTTTGCTACACTGATGAAGCCTCATCCTGTGTCAGTGACTATAGCTCCACTGAGGCCATGAAGATCATTATTAAATCAATGAGGTAACTGGTAAAGGTCTGATTCCCAGTATTTAATAGTAGCTGGGTCACAAGCTACCTTTATCTTTCACCATGAAGATTTTTAGGCATCGCTAAACAACTTACCTCAAACACAGAATTAGGTATTTTTGCCAAAGAGTTGAATGTAATTATGATTTTAGAAAATATACTTAATATATCCAATGGAGGAAATTTGGTAGTTTGTTCTGTCAACTGGGAGAAAAAACTTCAGTAGAAAACTATTTCATCTGCCCCTGCTTGAGATGATATATTTTATTTGAAATAATTTCCTCAGCCTGTGTCTGGAGGGGGAAAGCTGACTTGTTCTTATTTATCTTTCTTTTGGGGCTGCATGAATTTCAGACTTGTGAAAGCGAGGGACTGATAGCAGTTAAGCTAGGCAGAGCACTGGCAGGTGAGTTCAGAGCTTCCACTCTGCTGCCAATGTCTCTCTGCTGCAGCCCCAAATACCTCTATATTCTAGGGAATAGCCAGCCTTTAACAGGCACTGCCACTTTTAAAATACCAATAACCATGATCTATGACTTGGATTTCCTATGGAATGGCAACTAGATTGGTTTCAAAACTATTTCTCCCTTACCCGTATTAAGGGTTTGTCGAACACCCTTTGCTGCAATATCCAAATGCTAATTCAGACCATTAATCCCCAAGCATGGTCACCGAAAGGCTGGGCGCCTGCATGGTGGTAGGGGTCCGAGGGATGGGGGGGGGGGGGTCAGAGATGTGCCTTGATTTAAACGGCAGTGGGGAGCAAGGAAGCGCCCCCAAACCAGAGCAGCAACCACCAGTGGAGGAATGACTCCTTTAAGCTGACAAATTGCTCATTTCTTAGCTTAATGAGAAACCAAATATGCCTAAAACGGGGATGGAAACATGACTTTCTCCAAAACTACCTCTTGTGGTGTGGTACAGATGTAGTACATCTGTAGGCACAATTAAGTATTTTGGCTTAACTCTACCCTATAGTTTCTCCAGGAAGTGCTAGAGAAAAGGTTGACCTTGGTTTTGTGCTGAGGTGGCTGAGCCCAGCCTCACAGGTGCTTCTGAGATGTGATGTTGGGACTATATTCCGGTAACCACTGGATTTGGCCTTACATGGTGTGCTATAGCTGAAACAAAACATTACAGTACAGTTACAAATCTACAAATATTTCAATTGCACTGGAAACACCAATGTGATTTTCTAGCATCATCCTGGAGACACCACTACAGCTTGTGGTCATGAAACACAGCCACACGTTACAGAGATTTGAACATCATCTGTTTCCGGTGGCTCTGGTTTTGGAGGTTTAGGTTCTCACTACATTGAATATTCATGCCGTGCTGTTCCTCATAAGCCAGATTCTCAAAGAACACGGAAGAAATAAGACAATGTGTATTCCCTATGAATCATAAAGTCTTAATTTTCAGTGCAACCAATGGCCTTTCATCCACTCTTTCCTAAGAAGAGTTTTTGTATTGTACGTGAAACCAAAGGTGGTTACGAAGCATAAAGCAGAGATGAATCAGTTAGGAAGAACCCATTAAACATGAATCCATGGAAATCCTCCTTTTTTGTTGTTAAATATTCCTACAATAAATGCTACAGTGTGACTTGCAATTTCCTCAAGTTCCTTTTCTCAGAACAATGATGGTTGGCAGCCGCTCAAACTGCTTCAGTAAACTTTGCAAGATAGAAAGCAATTTAGTTTCCCTTTAAGACTTCATTGCTAAAGTTATGCTCATTGATTTCCAGCCTCATAATTAAAATTCCTCATTAAACATGCTTGACAGCTGAATGTGATGCCTTTTACCTGCTACTGCTACCTTTTCTTTTTGCCTTATGATACCATTTCATTACAAAAGAACAATAGATTTCCTTTCAGGGTAATATAAGGGCACAGTGAGTAATGTACTTTCTATTCTACAGAAGGCCTAATATTGTTAATTTGCTAAATCAATTAAAAGAAACCACTTTGGAGAAAGACGCAAGCCTTGCATATGGATCACATCAGCTACAATGTGCAGGAGTTCAAAGGCTGGCATTTCGCCCCAGTTGGCACCTAAGAGTTTACGCCGATCCAGGGAATTTGGCTCTTGATTTCAAACAAATGCATCCTGAAGGCTTAAGGCCAGGAGTAGCTCCGTGTGATTTATGTTTCATACTTTCTCATAACACAAAACCTAAAGAGCTGAAAAAAAAAAAAAAGTTGTTATTATGGGGCATCTGCTGCAACATATATGTAAATACACAATTACTCAGTTGCCCCGTGCACCCTGTGTTGTTTAACATGAGCTTTTCCTCTGTGTGGTGGTTTGATTCCCTAAAATTACTCCTCCTCCTGCCAGTTCTGACAATACAAGGTGGCAATGACCTTTATCTGTAAATGGCTTTGCTTTCCAGGCCAGGCTTACACCTGAACACAATAACCACCTTTCCCAGCAGGAGATATTTGCCCCAAAATATACAGCCAGGAGAAGGTACCGGCTGCACTGGAGACATCTCGCAGAGCCCCAGCTGTGGAAACAGCCACAGGACTGGAGGAACCTCACATCCCAGCATCAACCCCATCTTCTGCTGACCATGGCGGGACAGGGGAAGGCTGTTGGTGAATGGGTGGATTGCCCCAAGAGCTGGTATTTATGGAGTTAGTGGACCTAACCTTGGCAGAGGCTGACTTCAAGTGCCTTCAGAGCACCCCGGGATTTCTTAGGCTCAATTACTTCGCAAAGAAGTGGAAACTTCCTTCCCAGCCATAAAATTAGCAATGGCAGAATTTTAAAATGACAGATTTAAATTCATAGGCATTGTTAAAACATTAAGTACTGCCTAATATACCAAGTTCCTGGTGCAAAACACATCGCCAGATTTAGAAGTGAAAGTGAGGAACAGATCACAATTAATTGTTCTGCAGTTTAAGAGAGCAACTAAATCACATCTATGGCTTTCCAAATTCCAGCTTACCAATGTAGGCATAGAGCAAGGCAGTTACCATACCAGTGGAGCACCAGCTAATTAGCAACATATTGCAATGCAATGCTGCAATCCAGTGTCTTTTCATGAAAAAAAAATATTTTAAGTTAGGCTAAGATTAAATTTGGTAAATTTGGTAAATTAAATTTTACAGGCTGTGAATGTGAAAGTGAAGGATATTCATTCTGAAACAGATTGCAGAAATAAAAGCTTAAAAAGAAAACAGCAAATGAGCATTTAAATATGCCAATTTTATGACGAATATTGCTAATTTTTTCAGGTCACAGATGTGGACTGTGACTACTGCTGCCACTTGCCCTTTCCTGCCCAATAAAAAGATTTCAGGAATGTCTAAGTGAAGAGGTACCATTGCTCTCACTACTGGAGAAGTACAGACATCGGGTACTAGATAGAAAAAATATCTGAAGGATTTCTAGCATAAATACTATCAAAATTCTGGTTGACTTCAGTGAGGCTGTGACTACACTCAGGGATCAAGATTTAAGGATTACGCACCATGAAAGCCAGACAGAACTCAGCGCTGGCAGCATTTGCACTGCAGACCCACTAGAGCAATACAGTGCATGACTCTCCAGGACCAGCTGTGGTAGGATCAAGGTAAAAGAGCGCGATGGCCTGGACCTCTCCCTGGGGCATTCGTTTCCAGTGCACATACTGTAACACTTGGACCTTCTGGAGGCAGAGGCAGCAGACTCCAGACAGGTGATGAGCAGTGAACGTGAAAAGCAAACATGAGGAATTGCATGGGAGTTGTCGGGACAGCAGAGGCGAAGGGATGGGATTGCTACGGTGATGTCAAACCGGAACCGGCGCAGAGGCTGCCAGAGAAGGGAGTGTTGTCCCTTCTTCCACAACAACCAAGAGACCATCAGGTCTCTTATTTTGGAGTGCACGTGTTGTGCCGAAGAGCTATTTAGCTATGTCTATCATGGGTGATTGTGCAGTATATCAGGGAAGACATGGGACATATCCCATGTCTCCGCTCTTTGTTTTCTTCTGGAAAGGAAATCCGGCTGCCTGGGCCCCTGGGAGCCACGGGACACTCCACCAGAGACCCGATAACCGTGGGATGAGGACCTTTGCCATTCATTGATGCTGGCTGAAAGTAAAGACATCTTTACAGGAGGCACCTTAAGCTGCATGAGTAACAAGACATCTATTGTGACTTTCGTGACAGATGAACTCACCAGCAGACCTAGCACATGCTGGTGGAACCAGCCTGGGTTTGTCCCCCTTTAGGGACACAGAAGTTTGCAAGTGACTAATAGAAGGGTTGGCATGTTGGAAACAAATCGCCTCTTCTAAGAAGTATGTTTGCTAAATAATCACCCAAATAGGCACAGCTTTTTGGGAAAGGTGATGCAGAAGCCATCAGGTTTGAGATCTGGTGTCAGCCCTCCTTTAGACCTGCAGCGCATCAGTTGTGCACCCACCAACACAAATAGGGAACAACAGAGAGTGAAGTAAAAGTGGGAATGCTCAGAGGGCCTCAGAAACCATCCCACTCCCCAGGCTCCAAACTCTTCAGGTGGTTTTTTTTTTTCCTATAGAAAAACGTATTTTAGAAGAACAAATGCAATGTGGAGAAGGAGAAGCAAAGGAATGAAGGAGATGGGTGAATCTTTCCAGGCTCATCTCTAACCATTTCTGAGCATTATTCATTTCCTGGAGCTGCATCCGTGGGAAATTATACAGTCACTGCTCTTCGAAATATCCAAATGTATAACGCATGAGGGAGTTCTCTCTGTTATGACATCGTTCGCATTTTTGAACTCTATATCATCCTTATGCTTTAGGAGACTCTCCTCGCAAAGTAAACAAATTTTGGTGGGGCTCAGTGGAAATCTTTTGCGGCAGACAGCATGATTTTTAAAAAATGGCCATTTGGGAAGAAACACCCATCGTTTGGAACAGGATCGCGTCAATCGAATGAACATAATTTAAAATGTCTGTGATCTCAATATCTTGTCATTGGCAGGAGGGAAACATAACTTTTGAAGGTAAGCCTTGGCACCCAAATCCTTCATTAAAGCATGTCTGTTCTTGAAAACATCTGGATGTATTTTATGCAACTGAACCATGCACATGAGAGCAAATCTGGATCTGCATTTATCTGCATCAAATCAGGTCTCATGGCAGTTCCCAGCAGGTTCTTCAGAACTTCTCTCTCCCCATGGGACGCTCTGACTGCCTCTATTCCTACAGGATGCTCTCAGTACCCTCTAGTTGCCATTTTGTATTTGTTTCCCACCTATGCACCTATCTGTTTCATTTCCCTCTTCCCTTCAGAGCCCGCGTACATCCCAGAAGACCTTAAATGCCTCTACCAGTACAACTAGGAACCATCGAGGCTTTTAAAGGGTGTTACCGTAGTAGCACATGGGATGTACACTGGTCTGGGGGCAGAAAATAGAGAACAAGGAGCATGGAAAACCTCTGTGCTGGGACAGACAGGGGAATACACTGACTTTGGGAAAATTGTCCTTTTCTGATCCGTTTCTGCACCTCGAGCTCATAGTCCTGAGGCATAAATAAATTAAACAGCACAGATTATCTCTAGAGAGAATCAAAGGTGAATTTGATACACAAGCATTTACTAAGGAAAATCTGAGAGAGGTGTCAAACACAACCATAGGCAAAGATTTAAATTAATTTCCAAGCTCTGTCCTAGAGAGTAATTGAAAACATATCCAGCTCTTACAGCCATATAGGAGCCTTGCCATTCCTACATGAGACGATCCCAAAACACTCCATATGGGATCCTGACCAGTCACATGACTTTTAATACCCACATGATGGCATTAAAATGGCCTATTAGATTTACAGTGTCATTAACCTTCCAAAATAAAATGAGAGTCTGCTTTGGTGGAAAAAAAAAGGAAGGAAAAAAAGAAAAAGAAAAAAAAAAAAAGAAAAATGGAAAAAAAAAAGAAAAAAAAAGAAAAGAAAAGGGAAAAGGGAAAAAAAAAAGAAGAAGAAAGAAAAAGGGGGGAAAGGAAAAAAAAGAAGAAAAAAAAAAAGAAGAAAAAAAAGAAGTAGTCTAACTGCCTCTGGGTTTCGGGTAACCAGTCCGTGAGGAAATGCTGACAGGGGTCACTGTGGCATAATCTTTCATTCAGCCCCAAAGCTGTCACATCCTCCCCAGATGTCTGAAACATAGAAATAAATTTTCATTATCCAGCAGAATAGGGGCAGAGGTACACAAAATGATTTTTTTACCAATCAAATTATAGCTCATTGCCAGATTATGTGTAAACACTAATTTTGTGAAGTTTTCATGTGGTCATTTATCTACACCTACATTTAGTAGCACCGCTGAAGCTGGAAAAAAAAGAAGGTTTTTCAAATCAAATTATTGTCTTCATAATCAAATTGAGGACACATAAAAACTGAATAAAAAATTGACGCTGTTATGGAGGAACTGTCTCTTACCCAACTAAACAGTGAGAGGCAACACCTTTTTAATAAAAGCAGAAAGGATGCACCCTACCAAGAGGATCAGAAAAACATTTTTGGTGTTGTATATAACTAATCTGAGGTCTTTCACCGAATTGTTTAAAATCTCAGTATCCTTCCCAGGTGGACTGTTTAATTTCCAGCACAGGGTCACGCTGGGGTGCAGCTGAGCAGGAGCGCTGCAGCATTTGCATGGTGGTGACCCAGCCTGGGTACCACCAGCCAGGGGCTCCAGTGGTCAGCCCAAGCCTCGCCAAGAGCAAAATGAGACGTCTGCTACCTGAACCAAGGCAAACAAACAGTTTACAAGGAAAGACAGAAATTTATTTGTTATGGAAAGAAAGCTGGGTTGCGTCATGATATTTTATGATGCTTCAAAGCAAATTCAACTCATATTAGAAATATCCAGCTCTCCTAAATCCTAGGTGGTTAAGACCGCCATTCTGCTTTATGACTACCCCTGGTGACAATAACCACTGGCTAACTTGATAGTCTAAAGAGGTAAAATATTCCCTCAGAAACACACACTTTGCTCTCCGGTCTTACTCTCTGTTCAAGAGCAACAACCAGTTTGGCTGTGGACATCTGCCCTCCACCGCAGGCAGGAAAGCTCTTGCATTCACCCCTCAGACTAGGCAAAAGAGAGTCTTTACTTTTCTGCTTTGTCTTCCAAACCAGGCAATGCTGGAAAAGCCTTTCCAGTGTATTTTTCTCATCACGTAGCGAGCAATCATTTGTGCAATGGTAACAGCAAAAGCTGAAGAAACAGTTCTGCCAGTGGCTTAATGCACAAACTGAGGGAAGTCACAAAAATGTCCTGTTTCCTCTTTCCTTGTATGCAAAACAATGATATTCATATTTCTTCATGCAAGACAATGACACTAATATTTCTTTATGTCACATGGAAGTTGTGAGGCAGGATCCCTGAAACGTTTTTGTAAAAGGCTGATATGCTCAGAAATGCAAAGCCTACAGCATTATCTTGTTTATTATCTTGCTTTGGGACTGAACCAAATGCTCTGCAAGTCTGGATCACTGTCACCCTGTTACGATGAAAGAAGTGCCTTCGGTTATGAACTGCTCCGGAGACACCAGATTAGAGTTCAAAGGCTATTTCTTGCATTAGCAGTAAATGGAGGAATTCTGAAGCAAAGTGATATACTCAGTGTGAGCTCTTGCATATCACTCTGCTATTTCACTCCACAACCATTTTGCAGTAGTTGGAGCTACTGTTTGAACCCGAGCTCTCTCTGAGTTGAAAGTTTGGGGCATGTTTATTGGATAACCCAAATTCTTTTCTATTAACCATCAGCAAACACTTTGTATATGTCACAAGCCTCCCACTCCTTTCCAAGAGACTGAGATTTGATGGAAGGAGGCAGAAAAACACAACTATTATAGATTTAATACATCCCCTGGAAGAAGCAAAGCCTGCCCAACTCCGATTTCAAACAAGGGATACTGAGAAAACTCAATATTCTCATTTAATCTGGGAAATTCCACTTGGAGAGAGAGTTTTATGGATGTCAAGAGCCAGATTTCCCCGTTATAACACTCTGGCAGTGGATTTCTCCTATCTTGGACTCAGGCAAAGCTGACAGAGCCAGCTTGGCCACCTCCCTAAATGGTACTCCCCACTGTCCCACAAGAAAGTACCACATCAAAAGCTGCCCCAGCCGGAGAACATCAGGAAATGCGTTTGGGCAAGAGGCGTCTAAGCAACCCCACCCCCAGATCACACTCCCCGTGTCCAGGGATTTCTGTCTCGGGCCTACGATTTTATTAAAAAATCCCACAACAAATTCCTGTCTTTGGTACTACGCAACCGGCACACAAAATGATGCAGGGTCTGCTTTAAATTAAAAAAAAAAAAAAGTCATAGCAGATAGGATCTCTGATACATATTGGGTTGCTTTTCTCATCTGAGATTCTTCCTCAAACAGCTAAAAACAATTAGGATAAATGAGTAGATACAAAGGTCAGCAGTACAAACAATTCTGGGAAAACCAGATAGCTCACTGGATAGTTCCTTTACTTCCGTCACCGCAGAATGAATAGATACAAGTCCAAACGCACTCCCAACAATCTGATTAGAAAGATATTCAGAGCTCCCAAACAGCTTTTGTGGTTTTATCTTTTTTTCTTTCCCCTAGCTGGATTGCCTCTGTGCTGCTGATCCGCCATGAATTTGGCGAGGCAGAGGATTTGTTGTAGTAGAAATGCCGCGGGTGTTTTTGCCATCTTACGGCAGACAGTGCCAGAGCCTGTACGGGAACACTGACATGTGGCATTCTGGCACGTGAATGTGATTCCTTAGGACTGTTAGTCATCCACGAAATGTCTAATGACATCACTCTGGAAGGAAATAGAACAAGAGAAAAATCAATGGACAGCAGATACCTACCTATTATGAACTATAATTGTGCATTTACCATCCTGCCAAGCCATCAGTCTAGTAGTTTAAAACCCATTTTAGCATACATTCATATATGTTAGGAGGCTATTAACACAGGGGTGAATTATAGCACACAGGATTCTAAGCAGAGTCAGGATATGTATTTTTTAAAATAATTATAGCATTCAACACTGTAGTTAAGACTCAGAAGGGTTTTGTTTTCCACCAGCTTTTATCCCTAACCAATCACAATGGCAATGAATAAATCATCTCAGATTGCAACTTTCCATCCCTGAACACGTTCTTCGTCGCATGTATTGACCACGGGAGGCAATCTGCAAGGCTCTCGCTTGGCAAAACCAGGAAATAATTATGGCATAGGGTTAGGGCCAGACTCAGTTCTCACTGAAATGAGTGCAAGCCCTTTCACTGCTTTTACTTTCTGTTGGATTAAGCCACTTAAAATTCTCAACTCCAAAGCAGAGAGGTTAGAAAAGCCTGAATTAGGACTCCAGAGATGTTTGGAAGAGTGTTTGCCTTGGCCAACAGGCAGTGTTAATAACTCAGTCTCGGGGAGGAAAGAACCGCTGCGAATGGCAGATTGCACACCAACAGATTATTAACAATTGTGCAAATACTTCTGCTGTGGTAGCTCACAGAAGAGAACCCTTCTTCTCATAGCAGTACTCTGTCATGCAAGGAATCCTTAGTAGGTTTTGTATGAGCAAATAATAATTATTTTTGGTCAAAACAAAATCAGTTTCAAAAATACTCATTATGATGAGGAATTCATGGGAAATGGGTTTTAAAACAGCAGAAAGACTTACTAATGATAGAGAACAGATACCCATGGAAATTAGTACATGGTCACAATACCAACCAGAAAATAAAAAGTAGTAGTAGTGCAGGAAAACTCAACTTTAAATTTAGTATTGTATCACTCATTCACCCAGTTGAGTCTACCATGAATACCAAAGAGCTTTGGACAGCATATAGAGTCCCGCTTATGTGCACGGCTCTCGGTTATTATTGTACTGGTTGATTTGGGTTCAGCCCTAACACTTCCATAAAACACAAGCTGCAACCCCTAACTACGCTGGTATTGATACACATGAGGAAATATAAAACTATCCTCTTCCATTTTCCTCAGACTGCAGCCTATAGTCGCCATCTTTAAAATCCCTTCAACAATAAATGCATACTCTATACAGTCTACTGCCAAAATGGCTTTTTTTTTTTTATAAAATAATAAATTGCTTTAACTCAGAACAAAGGTAATTTAGCGCTTCAGGGATATGGTTTTGGCTTCTGCAAAACCGTAACCTCTGATTGAATCAATTTTGAGTCAAATTCCTAAAAATTACAAAGAAACTCAAGAAGTTCAAGGTGATTTTAGTACAATTCATTCAATTTTTTTTTTTTTTAAATCTGCACTCATTTATTTTGCCAGTGGTATCAGTTCTTCCAGCTGCTCATGCAAAGGTGGCAATCAACTGTCTCACAGTTGGATGAAATTACTTCAAAAACTCTGTTCCGCTTTTAAAGACATCTATGATAACACATACCTGAAGCTTATCAATTAATGACAGAACTAAAATAATATCTCGTAAGTATGTGAATAATGAGGGAAAAGGTGGTGAGGAAATAACTGAAGTTTTAGTAGATGTTGCTCTGGTCCTTCAGAGGAAGATGTACTAAATAAAGTCTTAGGGTGGATGCCATGAAAGCAAATATTTGTACCAAAAAATATTTATCTCTATTGTAGCATTCCTTTCATGCAGGGTAGAAAAAGAAGAGAAAACTTACTATAAATTTAACTGCTGCTGGAGGTAAGTGCCTTGTTTTTCGTGACACCCACTCTATTTTTCTGTTATTACAAGATCTTCCCCTTCACACCACGGGATCGAGCGCACAGCCTCCCCGCACACCCAGCCTCTTCCTCCCAAATGCTTATCACAGATTAATGATGTGGTGCACGGCCTATGGCTGACAACATGTGCATGAACTCAGTTTCCACATGGTTAGCCAGAATATGAATGCTTGCTTTTGGGGCCAACCATTTAATGGCAATAAATATTTACTTGCAGTATGTGAATTCCTAGGGTCGTTTTGCAGATCTTGTAGTTGCACTGCTGAGTAAGTCTTTCTCTTACAGATGCTTCTTTGTGAAAGATATCATCCAGTTTTTAAGTCTTACTTTTTCATTAAAATGTAACGGGAAGAGTTCTTAATTGGGCATGTTGATCCACAGTGCCAGCATTTTTTAAAATCAGACCAAAATTATCCAGAACCCTATATATATATATGGGTGTAGAGGCTTAACTTTAAGTATCCATTTTTAAAAGTTTTGGTGTGTTTCATAACGGTTCTCATTGCCTTTTTCCCAAAAGCAAATCCCACCCTCAGCCTTTTCATAGGTTTTCAATTCCTGCCTCAAGCATTAAATTCTCCAGAATTACTCCAGCATCTGCTCGTATCAGCAACCATCTCTGCATCCTAGCAAGGTGGTACCTCTTCTATCACGCCATGTCAAGACCATTTCACAGCTGTGAGATATTTAGAAAGTATAACTGATATTTTTGTAATACACCAGGCTCCAGTCCTGAAGTCTGCTATTTGCTGTCTTTCCAAAGTGTGCTACGAGCAGATCACAACAAGCATTTTCTTGGGAGCCAGTTTTAGCAGCTGGGAGACTGGATCTGCAGGACTGGAGACAACGGACAACCTAAACACTGTAGGGTGGAGCAAAATGCCAAAAGTGGAGCTGGACCTGGAAGGAGAAATATGTTTTGTAAACAGGCAGTAGAAAGGACTTACGAAAACCTTGGCTTGTGCTCTCCCACTATTGAACTGCTCCTGACAGAAGAGTTTTATAATTATGTAAACACAGAACTGACGAGTTTGATCCAAATCCCTCTGAAAGACTCCTGTTGACTCCGGTGGCCCTTAGATCAATCCCAAAAACTAAGAGATGGCAAATTCTTGGGATACGAGCAGCATCACCTCCAGTACGCAGGCATTCCCAGTTTGTGGGATACTACTGCCATTTCTGCATTACTGAAATTAGAAAATAAAATACCAAAGTGATATTCTAGTATTTCCAGTAGATAAAAAGTACAAATTCCAGCTTACTCCAGTCTTTTCCAATTGCCAAGATAGGAAACAGTTTTATATTTTCTTCTAACTCCCCCAAAACTGATGCCAATCCTTTCTAGATTTTGTATGAAGTCCTTAAGCGCAGGTCAATTTTGAACAAGCTCTCAACCTTCTGGCACCTCCTGTTGCTTTTCTGATCATTTTGATATTTTAGCTGTTTCCTGGTCTGCTTTCAGTAGTGGTGTGCAGGTTTTCCTATTCATATAAATAATTACACTCCACGGTCCCAGATTTGTCTTCCACATTCCAGTGGAGATGAGATGGGCCAAATAATTTCCTGTTTTCTAAATACAAATGATAAATGCCCATATTTGACATAGCCTTCTGTAGTTTTCATGCTGGAAACTTTCCTGATGCTTCTCTTAGTGCATGATATATAAGGTGCTGCATTTCATTGTGTGAATATCTCAATGTTCTGCTTCAACAGACAGCATCTTTTTTTTTAATTTTTTTTTTTTTAATTCCAGAGAGTCAGAACAGTTTGCCAGTTGGAGGATTTAATATCCTAACAGAGGGCAGGAAGCAAGTAAAGCTATGTGACAGAGCAGACAGTGCTCGCAGTCTAAGCGTGGTGAAGGACAATAATTATCACTCCACAGGGAGTGATTAGGCCCACTGAAGCTTGAGTGATTACCCTTTCCTTTGCTGACCCTATAATCAGACCTGGATCTCTAAAGTTATGTGCACTTTTTAGAAGACAAAATCTTAAGGAAAGCACCAGTATTTTTCAAATACTGTACGCATGACCAGACAATTCCAGAGGCAAAAGCAGGAAGAGCAGATATCTGCTTATAGACGCTTCTTTAGATTATGAGGATATCGTTCAATCACTACTATCTGTGCAATAACCTCTAATTAATTAGTAGGAGGAAAAGAAAGAGAGTAATGCGATAGGACAAAGCAGCAGTCAATACTAATAAAAAGCAATTATTTACCAGCAATGACACAGGTTGCACGGGTTTTTCTCACGAGGCACGTGCAAAAGAAGAAACTGGCACTATCTTAGGCAGTGGTCTTGCCAAAATATTTAACAAAATATAAAAGTTTTTTCACTAGAAATCAATGGAATGAAAAGGCCAAAGCATACTGGTAAGAATAAGAAAAGCAATCAAAATAGCATTTCAGCTTACAAGACAAGCCAGTTTGTTTTCAGGATCTTTTGTTCCTATAATATCAATTATTTATTCAATGACTTAAGATAAGAATTGAGAACACAATTATTCAGGGGAAGTAGAAATGTTCCCATTTACCAATTTCTTCAGTCAACGTACTGAGGGAAAAGCGTAGCCCACATCACAGATAAACCACATTGCATTTGTCACTTGCCCTTACCTCACTTCCTTCTGACAACAAATCTAGGGAGAGCAGATAAGATTATAACCCATCTGCTCCATTTTAGAGTGACAGGTGTATACCTTTCCAAAGCCAAAACGCAAAAGCTCTCACTCAGCTCAAAGGCTGGTGGGGCCTATGTTTATGATAACTTCCCCTTTTACACCCCAAGGATACAGAGAACATTTTAGCTGCCCTGTAGACTCCTCAGTTTTAACCCTAAAAGAGCATAATGAGATAAAGATGAAAGCGTCCGAGGCCTTGAATGCACTTGGGAGACAAGTCAGTCGATTATCTGTAACATCAGAACGGGCTCTACACAGCCCAGAAGTCTTTTGGTACCTGCTTGAGAAATACGGTGAAATCATGATTGTAGAGCCCACTAGTCTCCAAGTCCGGGCTCAAATACCCCTCTGCCAAGATTAGAAGAGTTGGTAGGGAACATAGTATTTGGCCCATTTAAAACACTTGACAAGTTAGACCTGGGCAGGGGGACGTTCAGGTTGGGATGCAGTTGCCAGTATTTCTGCTGACTCTGGAAAGATGCAGATCGTAGCTTTCAACCTCCATTTCTGAGAGATCCTCTGGCAAATAATCACATTCTCTAGTGTCAGTCAAATACGTGTAGGAAGGGAGATAAGAAGCATTTGTCTGATGTTTTGACTCAGGTCCTTAGCAATAGCCAGAGAGAACGAGAAAAAAAATCTGGATGAAAAAATCTTAGAGAAAGAAAATCTGTTTGGATGAAAAAAAGCCTTAGCTCTGTTTAGGTGAGGAACAAATTGTGCTACTGTTTCATTCTTCTTTTGCCATTAACTCTGTTATCATACTGCTGGCAGTATTTCTCTTTTCAACCTGCTCGCCATATGTGCATACGCTTTTTGTGCTACTAATTGCTTCTTTTTGACAATATCATCTATACGTACACACCATATTGCCATTTTTATCACTCTAAACCTATTAATGGCCAGACTTATAGTTCCCAAAGGAATTAATATTAACCAGCTCTCTAAATATTGTTCATGCCTTTCAAAAACTCCTGTCTTTTAGAGCCTGACTCTGGCTGTGTGTAATTGGGCTGCTGTATTTCATCCTCTGGGGCCCGGAGTCTTAACTTTTGAAAGTGTAGCTCAACAAAATTTATGAGAGTAATATTAATACCCAGGAAAGGCAAAAACTTAGGAAAAGTAAACAACTCTTTGGCCGTAGCTGTTTGCTTACCTAGGGTCAAAATCTGCCCTCAGATATACATGTGCAAGTTCAGCGAGTCCCATACATACAGATTTCTGTGGAAAGAATTTGGCCTTAGATGACTTCAGAGGTTTCTTTGTCAGTCCCATTTCCCAGAGAACACTGAACACTCCTACGTGTACACACCGAGTTATACTTTTCTGCTAGAAAGAAAACAGTTGTAAGGAGATACTCATTTACCAGTGCTCAGAGAACGTGACAGAATTTTGACTAGGAATTTTATACCCCTAGTTAGGCTTAAAAAAATAAATGGTATTAACATGGCACTCAACAAACTGTCCCCACACTGCTGGGAACCATGCGAGGCAGATAACAAATGTGCAGCAAACGAGAACAGTGATGTGATTCACTGTAATTCCTAACAAGACAACCGCTCTTAAGAACAAATAACACTCCGTGTAATTTGGAGAGGGAGAATAACAGCCACTAGATGACTGTGTTCCCCACGGAAAGAAAACATGAAATTAATGTAATCAAAGTGTTTTAAACCAATTTCATCCTATATCTCTGTATTGGGAGACAGGAAAGAGGTTTAAGACGTCGTACATGTCATCATGGCCCCTGAAGGTGAATGTAGATGGGTTTAGCAGGTTGGCTTTGCAAACCCCAAGTTGGGGTGCCTAGGAGAGTCTGGAGGAGGCAGGACACTTTGCTCAAAGGAGCAGATTACTGCTCAAAGGAGTAGATTACTCCTACATAGCTACAGGAAAGCTATTGCTGGAGCCAGATGCTTAATGATTAGATGTTGAAGACCTGTGCGGTGCAGCACCTGAATCCTTCTGTGGATCTGGGTTTAAATCAAAGACCTGTTGGTGGCTTTTTACAATTTTCAACCTCTTTTGCATAGAATTATAGAATGGTTTGGTTGGAAGAGACCTTTAACGATCATCTAGTCCAACCCCTCTGCAATTGCTCTTATTAAGCATAAATGTCAATTTTCTAGGAAGCCTGTGAGTAGACATGGGTTGGCATCAAGATTTTGATCTCTCTCATCAAGCACACAATGTTTCACTCCACATCTGACCTTTTCTGGGGAGGTTCAAGTTTAATCTAGAGAGGATGCAAGTGGTGTAGGCAAGATAAAACATTCTGAGGACTACCAGCTCGAGGAACTAAAGCACTGATTTGCTCTCCCCTACTGTCCCAATTAACGGTTGTTTTTCCTCTCCTTTTCCGACTAGGAGGTGAATCTCCTTCTCAGGAACCTAACTCAACAGAAGACAACTGGAAGACAAATTCCAGGAGTCACATCATCGGAGACTGAGGCTTGTCATGACAGCAAGGAAGCGGTTTAGGAAGGGAAAGAAGGCCTTTAATTTTCTTATTATGGAGCCTAATTATTGTAATGATCCTCTACACCATTACAAGGTGTGCCAATACTAATTTTGTTATGTTAATTGGTTAACAACCTGCATTGAAAAAACAGACTTCACTGTCTTATCTGAAGTCTTTCTGAAGAAAGGGATAACTGGCAGAAAGGAAAGGTGACATCATTTTTCCTTGTATTTTTTCTTTCTCTCAACTCATGAGGATATTAGAAATTTCTTCACTCTCTGAAACACAAACAGGACAAAAGTAATCTCAAAACAGTGGCAAGTCTAAAAGCAGCTATTTTAGATAAACTGATGTCTTGACCAGTATTAAATTTTGTTCTATTTTTTTAATTTAAAAAAAATAAAACCAGGAAAGCTTTGCACATACAATTACAGATCCCTAAGGGACAAACCAGCAGCCTGAAGTGAGTGTGTGCCCTGCTGGCTCGAGCTGCTGTTAGCAAAGCAAAATGAAATGAGAACCAAATGGAAATTATTGTTCTCTGATGCAACAGTGTTCAAACATGGAACAGTCATCTTGATTGATCTGGTTTACATGTATACAAGAATGATTTTGCATGTAAATACAGCAGAAGAAGCGGAAGAGGTGAGAAACACAAACTGACACTGACATACTAGAGAAATAAAACTAGAACTACCAGCAAGAGGAGAGGATCTGACTCTGACTTGTCACAGCCTGATGGAAATTTTGTAAGAAAAGCTCAAAATGTACCACTGTCAATACTTATTCAAGCCCAAGATTGAATCAACCTCAATTAACCTCAAACTGCACCACCACAGTCAGCGCTGGAGCCTGATCTGAGTGATGCCTGCTCAGCTCATCTCCTCTCCCGGGTCTATGCCAGGGAATGAAATTTCAGCCACATTTTGATGCTGAGGACATTGGTATGGGCCAGCTTGGGTGTGTGGTCTGGCCGGCATGCAGGCTGCTCACTTTCATCCACGCTGAACCTTTCACTTGACTTTTGACCTTTCACTTGGCACTGTCCTGTCATTTCCTTGGTTTCACAAATTTTAGCCTCTCACTTGACCTGTGAACTGTGACCTTTCACTTGACCTCTGATCTCATAAATTCTGGAAGCTCATACACGTAATCGTGGAACAAATAAACAAAGCGGCCGCGAGACACTGCTGCTGAATGAAGCCCAAGGGGCCGGGGAGCAGGAGCACAGCCTCAGCATCTCGACTCACTGCGTGGACACGTCCTTTTGTTCCAGCCAGGACCGGTGTCTAATCAGCGCGAAGCGCATTGTGCTCCGCCGTGAACATACATCAGCACTGACGTGTTGCGTTGTGGCAGTGGAAAGGGGTCCACAGCCTCCAACTTTGCTATGAACGAAGAATAGAACTCAGCAGATCCTCATCCACAAATGCATGCAAATTAATCGTGACCTCTGAAGTCCTGGGAGGGTCTTATTAAATAAAATCACCAGAACGAGAAGTCTATCACCGTACACGTTAGATCCGCACCACGAGAGGAATCAAACCAACCTCCCCTGAGCCCATTTCCCCCTCCTTGTCAATGCTAATCCTAAAGGCTTCAAACACAAAGCAATGTTCAGCCTTCAATGCAGCGTGACAGTGCCTGATAAGGAAACTCATGGTAAGTCAGCTGGGTGAGATAATGTTCTCAGCTGTGAACAGGTCTGTCTTTACTGAATCCATAGCAAAGTTTGCACAATAGGTGGCAGAAACAGTGGCAAAGATTACAGTCAAAGGAAGTTCACAACTTTTTGCAAAATAAATGAATTTCATAGAAGAAGTCATAGAAAAGGTGAAATCTCACAGCTAGATAGTTTTACATAAGAGTAAGGTCTTCAGAGAAACTTCAAGCACATCCATCTTCATGTATAATAACCTAAAATCGTGCATATATTTTAATAGTATAGCAATTTGTTTTGTCTTACACTCTCGATTCTTTTCAGCAATCCTTAGGTGAGAAATGCAGACACTGGATGCACAACTCATAACACAGTTAACCCAGAGCAAACCCCAAATTACTTATTTTCTCCTCATTTTCTTGGTAGAGGGAAAGACAGAGACCAGAAGAAAGCTGTAAAAGAGCTCCAAGGACGCATCTGTAGCTAATGCCTTGAAAGCAAAGCAGCTTCTCTTTGGTAATTGCAGGGACCTAAACCAGAGCAAGTGGCAAAAGCAGCTCGTATGTAGAGTGTAATTGTACATGAGTAGGAAGCAAGGTGACATGGGAGATAGACAGAAGTGGTGCCAATCTGCCAAGCCATCGCAGAGGAGATCTCTAACAAAAGGGAGCTGGAAGACCACTGATTTACTCTGACATATAATGTAATGAACCAGTGCATGCTGTCACTTTACTTGAACTCAATGTGATTTTACATTTTGGAAGCCAACTACTTTAAATTCATGGGAAGAAGGACTAAGCAGAGAAAGCTACCAGATAGAGAGGACGGTCAAATCTTTGTACTCGTGCAGTTATAGTAAAAGATATCAAAGTTCAGGCTGAAATTCCACATGTCATGTGGAACAAAGCTCTCGTTGCACAAAAGGAGAAATGCTCCTCACTTGCAGGTGAACAGTTTCTGTGTGACTTTCTAATACAAAATCACTTTGCAAAGTAATAAAGTATATATGCTGCATTTACAGCAGTGCAGTCTTTTCTTCATTAGCCTCTTCAGGGAAACTTCAAGGCTTTTTTGTTTGTTTGGGAAGATTGTCAGATCCGGTGGGGCTCTTCTCACTTGTAAAAGCTTGCAGTATAAACTTACTGCACACTTGGCTCTGCAAATTGATGCTGAAGACTACACAATTTATTCCAGGTCTTCTCTTACATGATTTTCAGTTATCTTCCAGCTTGTCTGGAAACATCAAGATGAAGTTGGCAGGAAAAGGTGAACGGCATGGGTTGAATGAAGATGATTAACGGACTTTTCCATAGGGCAGTCTTCCCACTGTGCTTGTTAAATGCTTTCATTAGTGATTTTATCACAGAAAGTAGGGATGTGTAAACAAAAAGGGTAGACTTTTTTTGACATTTAATAATGCAAATAGCAAGTTATCTGCTACAAACCCGAAACTCGTCCTTCACCCTTTAGGATTGAGAAAGGTCCATGGAGCGGTGATTAGGGATGACTACACGGTATCAGTGAGGCATACCTTGATAAGGGCCAAAGGGTATCTCGGATGAATTAAGCCAAGAGATTATTCACTCTATTACACAACACACTACTGGGACCTCAGGGACCCTACGCGCAACTGAGTCACCCACGTTGAATAAAATTCCGATTGGAACAGGTTCACAATAGGGTTACTTGGACAGACCGCCTATAAGAGGGAACCAAAGGAGTCTGGATTGTTTAGTTTAAGAAAACAGAAGAACCTGGCAATTCTTACCCAGCTCTGCTTCCCACCAGCCTCAGTGGGAATAAAGGCTGTTGGTTTCCTGACATTACTGGAGGTTTTGTCCTGGAATACAATGGGCGCAGAATTAGATCTTGAAGAAGAAAAACAGAACTGGACCCAGAGGAGTCAGGACTGGGAAAGCCCCAGCACGTTCTGGTTTGAATTGAACAGGGCTGTAAAAGGCCAATAAAATTCATATTGAAATATGAGCTAAAAGAAGCACATATCACTGAATTAGGTTGGTCCAGGCAATTAATTAAGTGCTGGCTATATATATATAGTTTTAATTCAAATAAATCTATGTTGTTTTCTCATTATTAAACCTGATTGTTAAAAATCATCTTGCCTATACAAATGGAGTAATAAAGACCTGAAGTAACTTTTTCCCACGCTTTGAAATCAGAAGTTCTTTCACTGCGGTCTCAAAAGACCAGAATCCTGTTTCCTGTCCCTAATCTCAATGACCACCTTCAGTGTTTTACTGTCAGTATATTTATCAAGCAGAAAGTAAATTATTTTGTTAGACACATCATTCTATTTCCAAGATAAATCTCAGGAGTTAACTTTTTTGGAAACCAAAAGGAGAGTCCAAGGAGGCCCATTTAAAGCCTGTAAGCACCTGAGTCCTGTTTGCCTTTTTAAAACTTCCTGAACATGCTCAAAATCCACTTTCATCCAGACACAAATAAAACACCATTGGCTGGTCCTCCTGTCCTCAGGGCAATTAGAATCTAACAGCTATGATACACATCTGAATTCCTCTTGCTCCCAGTACTTAAAAGAAAGCATACACCTCTCACAGCTCAACTATGAAGATGTCACATTCAGGTCCTCTGCAGCAGTATTTCACATAGAATGGACAGTTACAGCTTTTAGACACAGTACACAAAGTGACAGTCTGGATGAACACTGGGAAACCAGACACCAAAACCCAACAGGAATGTTGGTTGGCAAAAAGCGTCCATGAGATTTAACAAATACATTGATTCGCTCACATCCCACTGAGGGACCGTGGCTGTCCTTAAGAGGGAGGTGGACACTAATCGCGTGGCTATCGGCAGGAGGCGGCAGACGACTTCCTGAGGCATGAATGGTGGCAGGAGCAGGCCAGAGGTCTGGGCACCCAGGGAGCAGCCAAAACACAGATAACATGTTCTTGATTCACTTTAAGCAGCAATACCTGACATTGAAAACAGCGAGCATCTCTTTGATAGCCAGCAGGAGCACAGAGTGATTCAACTCGGGAAGTTAAATCGTTCAAGGATATCTCCCGGGACAATCTGAGTACACAGACACCTAACAGTTTTCTCTTCTATCATCTGCTGTGCTTCTACCTCCACTTGCCCCTCCACATAGAGCTCCACCTGTAGGCAGAGCCATGCCAGGAGGCAGGGAGGTCCTGCGGGTGGGTGCGCAGATGCGGTGAAGCATCCACACTACAGGGACCAGCTCGGATGCTCTGACCAGGCATGTGCATGGACCCCACTTGTGGCACGTAGATCACACAAGCGATCAGTCGCTCATGGCATGTGGCATTTGGAGTCGTCCATGCATCCTCCGCACAGTCACAGCGGATCGTTCATCAAATCCCATCCATCGTACACCCACTCTACTCCCAGGCCCCCTCCGCAAGCCTGGTCCCCGCAAGCCCAGCCTGACATAAAGTACAAATAAGTTAATGAAATGGCAGTATTTTTTTTCTGTGTAGACCTGGACTATTTCAGTCACGAGCAACGTGAGCAGCCACAGGTGTTGCACTAAATAAAGCAATAGAAAGTGTCTCCATTGTAACAGTGGAAGCCCTGTTTCAAAACCCCTCTCTGCTTTTTATTAATAGTCAGATTCCTTTGTATCAGCAGTCACAACTGCGTTTACCTTCTTTTTCAGCAAAAATATTTTGCTAAGAAAAGTTCTACTAAAAATTACTACTGCTTTTTAGTCAGTTTGTGCTTGAGCAAGCTTTCAATCTTTTCACGGAAGGGGAGAACATAAACTTGTGATTCAGAAAAGAGAGGAAACCAGGGGTTACAAAGGTTGAGAGGCCAAGTAGTATGAAACAGACCCCCTCCGTCAAGTAAAAAACTTGGCAGGATAACTAGAAACAGACCAACCCTAAATCCAAGGGTTCATGAGCAGTAACATAATTAGCTGGAATAAAACTAATATTCTAGTGTTAAATTTCACCTCAACACAGAGCAGCAGTTATTAGGGAGAGACTGGTGAGAATGAGGAAAGATGTGTTTCATTTAAGAAATTTACACCGAGCGGGAAAGCACATGCGGGGTTTATTTCCTAAAAAGCCCGTTTGGATGCTCCGAGCGAGCGCGGTTGCATCAGCTGCCCCGCTCCGAGATGGATGCGTTTATCGGTGTTGCCTGAAGTGTCTCGTAAAGCCCAGTCCACCGAAATTCTGAAACATTTGTTCCTGGGAAAAGAACCACAAATACATTGGAAAAAATGTTGAACAGGAAATGTTTGACCACTGCTACATCACAAGATATCAAAAGAATTTTGCATTGGCTACTTCCTTCGCTGGGGGAGGCAGGGCATGCTTGGATCAAAAATAAAATGGCCTCAGAGGCCCTACAAAGCGCCCCCCCAAAAGCTGAGGTTTTAGCAACCGTAAACACACTTTCTGTTTTCCTTAATTAGTGACATAGGAGCAAAACCCTCGATGACAACGCACATACGGGGAATATCTGCACTGAGAGAGGAGATAAACAACGTTAGCGATCTGCGGATAGCGTGCAGGAAATTCCATCCATCTGATGAGCTGTTGGCTTAATGAGCAGCCTTTCACATGTCAGCGGCCAGTGAAAGCCCATTTTCTCTTTCCCAGATTTCCTGGAAAGGCAGGAGGAAAGGCAAGGCAGGGGCAAAGGAAAAGCAAGGCGTTGGGCAAGGCGAGGCCGGGAAGGTGAGGCTGCCCTCGGGCCCGGCGGAAGACAGCTCGGCGCAGAAGCGACAAACCTGTTGCTGTCTCGAGACAGACGGGTGCATGTCTGCCTCTCAAGACAAAAAACATTACAAATTCCTGGCTGCTTGCAGCCTTGTCACGGCCTCACCTCGGGCAAGCCACGTATGGTTTTCTTTTTGAACAAGCTATCTTTTAACACTCGCAACCGGGACGATTTACCAGAAAAAGAGCGTCTCAATTTTTTGCGAGCGACGTCCCCCCCTAGACTCTACCCAAACAAAGCTACTAATGTGTGGTCATTTTCTTGGCAGCGCGGCTGCGTGCTGATAACACTGCTGCCTGCTATTCTCCCAGGAGCCGGGCTGCTGGAAGACTGCTCCCTACCTCATCCCCTGATGCTTCTGATGCGGGTGATCCTCCGACTGCACGGCGCCAACCACAACATGCTACCCACCGTGAGAGAGCAGGACACAGGCTGCTCTAGTCAGGAGTTATCGTCTATCATACTGATTGACGAAACCAAGAGTGAGCAGAAAAAATAAACATGAACAGAGGCTGCAGTGTATGGGGCAGTCAGCTGGGAGTTTTAGTATTTGGCCTTGGTGATCCTACTCTCATGGTAGGTTATCTTTTCCTTGTGCTATCATTTATCATAACTTTGAGGGCCAGGGGGAGAAACAAACCTACAATTTTTCTATTGGTTACATTCATTAGACCCTTCTTTTTTTAGCACTACTTCCTTTGCCCCTAATAACAATCCCACCCCCTCAATCTGTATTCCCTAAAGAACAGTGAAATCAAATCTAAGTACAGTCCTCCCCTTTTTACTCCTATTACAGCAATAGACCATTGCAAGCAATTAACCTCTGTTATTCCATCAGACCCGCGACTCAGCCGCACGTTTGCCCGGCAGTGCCTTGCCGCAGCCCGCATTAACTCCTGGCTCGGCTCCCTCCATCCTGGCCCCTAACGTTATTTGGGCATAGATGTTGTCACTGTCATCTCCCTTTTTAAATAACGCCAGTTGACTTTTGCAGGCACGGCCCAAGCCCTGCATTGGGCTTGACAGCCACCGTAAAGCACTCCCCGAAGTGTCGGTAACAAAGATGATTTGTATGGGGCTCGCAGTCGTCCCCTCTTCTAATAGCTTTCTCATTCCAAACCAGAAACACCGAGTAGAGAGCAGCTGCTTAAAGCTGATACAAGCATTTCTTCTCTCAGCAGGCCATTCTTGCATAACCATTTATTTTGCAGAGTTTTAAAGTGCCTGAAGGATTTAATTATGTACATAGACAACCCCCATAAACTCTATTCTAGGCTTTTTATTGACTTTTGTACCAGGCAGCTCTTAGGCCTTTCAATTAAGTGTTTTTATAAGAAAAGCAACAATATAGTAAAAGAAATATATTCTTTATAGATAGTTCCAAACAGTTTGTGCCGATCGAATAAAGTTTATTTAATTGACGAGGATTTAGAACATCTTATGCTGCAGCTTGGAATGTGCATCCATTTGGACCGTGGATCTGTTTAAAGGGGCCTGCCAGGACCGCTTAGGTACCAGGGGAAAACAGTTTGGATCTGATTACTTAATCCCAATAATGTGTTGTGAAACTTTAGGAGACTACCTGTCATTTAGCAGCATGGTCAAAACTGAAGTGGTAAATAGCTGAGAGTTGAAGTTTGGCTTTGTCTCCGTCAGGGCTTTAGGGCGCTCAGAGTAGGATAGGAGAAATGTTCCTAAATTTTCTGGAAAGGCCAACGTTGCCTCTTTCTAAACTATTTACAAGGCTTCTGCAAACTTGCCTTCATTATGGCCTAGGATATTTCAGTCCCAGCAGGTGGCCGACAGAAGAGCAGGCCTGTTTGCAAAATATGTAATACTCTTTTCATACACTTTAACCAGAAATGTGCACCTCAACAGCCCTCCTAACCCTTCTAATTTCCCTTTCTCCTCTTAATCTGCTCTACAAGCCATGAGCATGCATTAAAATCTCCCTAAAACATTTCACCCAGAGGCAATGTAATTCCGCAACAAGCAACCAACATTTCACAGCTCTGGAGTAATAGATTAATTTGAACCTAATGTTGCCCGTCGTTTACTGCTCCAAATGTTCTGGTGTAGACATAGCCCCGAGGCGCAGCGCTGTGGCATGCGCGGCTCCTGGAACCAAAGCTACAGTTGGCTTCACATCTGTGCATCACATTTGCCATGTGCCTCATTATCCCGCGCCCCACTGTGCCTACCTGTCCCAATCAGCTTCTCAGCCACAGGCTATCCAATTTTTTTTTTCCCCCAACTAAGGATCTTTGTTCTCCTTCTCACTTACTAAATTTTTGCGAGACCTCTGTACCCAAGCAGTAGGGATTCTGCGCACGTGAACCTCCGAGCTTCTCTAGGTTCTTAATTCTCCATTAGGCACAGGAAAATTACAACATTAAGTCTCTGACATGTCACTGCATAAATTGTACCATTTGCAGAATCTAATATAAAGTCGGTGACTAAGCACATAAGCATGTAATAAAGAACCGAGTTGTTTGTTTTGACTTTAACAAGTTCGGTCTGCATCAATTATCTGTAAGTAAAGAAAGAGTAATTTCCAATTCCAGATAAAAACCCTTGTCACAGAAAGAAAAGATTATTACATCCAAAATCAAAACCAACTGTTCCCAAAAGTTTAAAGAGCCAGCCTTTTAAAATTCATTGATACAAGAACAAAAATACATATATTTGTGTGTTCGTATGAAAATAAAATCAACTTTTAACAGCAAAGTGTGGCTGTTTCAGCATTTAAAGCTCTGTGTTTAATTCGCTATTTATAGCAACACGTGCAAAAAAAGGCACAGTGCCTTTATCTAAAGCTACTACAGCGCAGGGAAGAGAAAGTAAAATGTGCTCTCGAGCAGGAGCAGGGAATTATCTCAAACCAAACATATCAGTCTCTGAAACCCAACAGCTCATCGCTGCATTAAAAGGTTGCATTGTTTTTGCTTCAGCATATGAAGTGCTTGAGTTTGCTCTAAGTTTATATCCTTTGGACTTATTCCAGCGAGGAGAAAGGAAGAATGCTTTTGGTCTAACAACACAGCGTTCGCCCTCTTCAGAAGATGCAGAGGGAACTGGAGCCTAATGGGCATTATGGTTCGTTTCCTTCCAGCAGCATGAAGAGGCCTCGATACAGGTAAAAAACCACATTTCTACCTACTTACAGCCCCTTCGCGCTGGAAGGGGACCTGACATGACTGAAAGCCCTGCATCCAAGCACTATTAAACAGAATAAACACTTGTAGCATGACTGAGTTTCTCTTCCTACAAGATCCCCAAGTTCTTGCTGCAAACTTCTCCTAGTATCATTTTGAACACCAATTTTTAGCTACCCTTCCCTGAATACCTATCAATTCTGCCACCAGTCTTACCTGCTGCAGTTCACAAACTATATTAGATTTCTACACGTAATTCCAACACACGCACGGCCCCCTCCTAGCACATTTCATTACATGCTTGAATTAATTTATTCTATATGGGATTTGTTACCTTTACAATAAAAAAAAAAAGTAACTATTCATTATTGAGAGCAGACAGATGGAACATGTTCAATTTAAGACATCAATAAGAAGGGAGGAGGGGGGGAAATCTTATAATCCGTGTGGCACAACCTATTCCATCTGGTACTTCCAACTTGTCTGCCAAGACTTTTTTCCTATATAAAAGTGAACGTTTCTCTTTAGACTTAACGGAACATTCTTGGGCATTAAGACTCTGCATCTGATTTATAGGTAACAAGCAACAACACACACTTAACATACAATATTTTGAAAGCGTAATCTGTTTCATAAGGTAAAGGTTCTGGGCTTGACCTAGGAGAAAACAAAACAAAAAACCACAAAAAAAAAAGCACAAACTCCAGGAAATTGTGTTTATCTGAAAATGTTATCTAGGCAGTCAGAACAGAAGCTGCAGCTTTTGCTTTAATGAACCATGAAAGTGATTCAGCAAACTGTTTTGGTCTCTTAAAAACAAATATTAAGCAACATCAATACTAAATTATACAACAAAAAAAAAAACATTAGCGAACTCTCAATAGGAAGGAAAGATCTTTTTAGCACAGAAGATAATGCCAAAACGGCAAGGTTTTGACATGTGTCAAAATCAATTTTAACTGCTGGTTTAAAGGCTACTCAATTAATTGCACTTTATTTCCAATAAACATTAAGATAGTGGAGCTACAGTAATCATTTTTTTGGTAATACATCCACATTACATTCCAGAAGCATTTAATCAAATAGGTGGGCTTTTTTTCCTAGTGTCTTTTTGACAGAGCACTAAACACACATTTTTCCATACGCTTTATTTCCATTCTTGAAACGTGTCCCCTAATTCCTGTAGTGCTTTGCATTAAGCTGTCTCATTATCCCAAAGACATTATGTCACTTCTCTGTTTATGAGCACGCTGGCCCTCAGCCCCAGCAATAACACCCGGCCGCAAACACCCACTTCTGGCAACCAGCCTAATGACAAAAAAGATTGTTTCAAACCAAAAACGAAGAGGAATTCAATTATCCACCTAAACCTTACAGGCAAGGAGAAACAAGTTGATTTGGTATAATGATGTACCAAGGGTTTGCATTTATCATCTAAATCTTAGGGAGAGATTACGGGGGTTCAGCTTGGCGGCCACGGAAATGACTGATCACGTTGGAGGGCTGCCGGGTCTCACGTGGTTGCACTCTGTATAGAAAAGTAAAACAACGAGCATCTGCCTCGCGTATCCAATGACTCCCTATCACCTCCCGTATCTCTAGCACAGAAAGAAAAGTGTTTTCGTTGCTAATTTTATGGGATTTGGTTGCAAATGAGTAATATTTGCTTTCTTTGAATCTCACCGACTGTTCTTGTGTTTTAAGAAGAAAACAATCTGCAGAGCAGCGCCTTCCTCTGCACACGGATCACACGGGGACATGGTCTGTGCTGGCCCTGGGACCTCCGACCCCACCACAATCAGAGGGCTGAACCACTCCTATCCATATAGAACCGGACTAGCCATAATTATTTCAGTGGAGATATTCAGGATTTATGTCCAGCATCATGGGGGTTGCACGGAGGGTCAGTGGGAGAAGCAATCCCACCTAGGTGGTGGGGTGTGGTGCCTGGGCATGAGGGTCCTCACCCTGGGCCATGCCAGCCCCACACTGGCACCCCGGGGAGGTGAGTGGGAAGAATGCACGGGCAGAGGAGAAAGAGGCCAAGGAAAAATTGTTTAAAAATTAATAATATATTTATTTTTTCCTTTGGTCATAGCTTTTTTTTTTTTTCTTCTGACTTTTGGTCAGAGTTTACTTTAAGGCCAAAAGCATCGCGGGATTTTTTTTTTTCCCCTCACTAAAATTATTGCATGCGGCAAGACGTTTCATTCCTCCCGACATACGCAACCTGCAGATGATTAAAGCTGAGCTGGGGCAGAATTAACTGTTCCGCTAACAAAACCCTATCTGTTATGGGGGGTGCGGGACCGGGAGCGCGTGGAGGGGCAGGAGGGCCGCGGCCCCGCAGCCTGCTCCCCTGGGTCAGGGCGTGCTGGGAGGGGAAATAAGCTACAGAGCAGACAATTTTCAGCTTGACTGGTTTTACTTTCTCTACCAGGCCTCACGAAAACAAACTGACAAAACAAAGGACACAAAATTAATGACCCGTGCCTTCTGTCAATTGACTCTTAGTAACAGTGGCTAGTTCACCTTAATTTTTTTTAATTTTTTTTTTTCACTTTCAGCAAGTCGCCGTAGGCAGCAGTTAAAGTTAATTTTAAAATTCTTCAAAGGCATCACTTGGTTTTCATTAATTTGTTAACTGTAGTTTCTGCTGCTGACTAAAAAACAATACACAAGAGTTTATTCAAATTAAAAACAAAAAAAAACCCAACCCCCTCTTAGTCCCTGCAAGTGTTTTTCCGGTAATGTTCATAAATAATGGCATATCTATATTCCAGGGAAAGACACGCTACTCAGAGTTTCTCCATCTCCTCAAAACATTTTACCCTTTTGATTTCCTTTTGAAATGCCATTATTCATAAGGCTGAAGTTTAACCTGACAGCTCACCAGAAAGTGAAGTTACAACAACTCTTTTATTTTTTAGCAATTACATTATTTCTGAGCTCATTTTACTCGCATTTTCAGCAGAGGTGTATTTTATACCCTAATAAATACCACTTAAAAAAAAATGCTGATATCTAGATCCCTCTCGCACGGCCCCGTGTTTCCCAAATCTCACTGCAGTCACACGATTTCCCTTTTATCCCCCCTGGGGAAAAGGTGTCTGCCGCTCCAGCCAGCAGCATTCATGTCCTTTAGCCCTGCATAACTCAAGCACTGCACAACTTTTTAAATATTTACCCCATTATATAAATGTCCATTGAAGGGCACTTACATAAACGATAAGCGCTTACGGCAAACACTTTTAGAGAGCAGGGTCTGTGGTATGCAGAAGAGATAAGGTCATTTCCTGCAAATCCTTATTCACAGAATTAGTCCTTAATCAGGCAAACAGGGTCCCCCCATGACAATGGGATTTCTCACGTGAGCAAGGGTGGCAGGATGGGGCTCTTTAATGGGGCATTTTAAAAATTGTGTCATGGAAGCAAAAGCATCCCACTGCGCATATCCTAATCAGCGATGCCCATGTTGTACATCCCAGTATCCTCCTCTCTAAATATTTAGGTCCAAGTGTATGTGCATTAGCCCCATTACTCACCCAGAGACTCTTCTTGGTTTATAAAATGCTGTGCTCAGTGGCAATCCGTATACAAAATAATTAACAGGCGTATCACATGGTAAAATATGTCTGACATAAAAGAGAGTATCCAATCAAGGAAAATAAAGAGAATGAAGACACTTCTTGCCATGGAAGGAAAGCTCATGAAAAAAAAAATATTAAATAACATCATCAGAAAATTTTAGATGCCTAGTGTAAAAGTTAAAATGCTATGGTAGCCCTGTTCAGCTTTTCAATAAACTGACAAAAGACACAGAAATATTAACCTGATTTTATAGGTCAGGGGAGTGAGCCGGAGCAACTGCGCCAGCCGGAGCAGGACCACCGCGCCTGCTCCCACCTTTGAACTTGAAATTGTACACACGCACCAAAGGGAGACGAGAACCAGGATTGCTAAAAGTCTATTTCCAGCCAGCCCAACTCACTACCTGCTCTCTATAAACTTCCTAGAAAGTTGCAAAATATTATAGTGCCGCTCATTTAGTGCCACTTTTGGTGCCGTTTGTCAGCTTTTCCATTACAAACCTTTTTAAAGGGTTTATAATTCAGCCACAAAAAAAAAACCACTTCAGACCAAAAGCTGGCATTCAGCTTCCCAATCTGGGAGTGGGTGACTTGGTCAAACCGAACAAAACGTGGGTTTTCTCCCTTTATGTTCTAGCAAAGGAAAGAGCTTGGGAGGTTTGCAAATGAGCAGGAGTTTCTGCTTACGTAGAGCTGTACGTCCTCTCCTGTTTTCTGTAGCCTTAACATAGAAGTTATAAATTACTGAAGAAATCCTTTTTTTTTTTTTTTTTTTATTTCAATTAGAAACACACACAACTGTGATCCTCCTCTGGCTATTTTGGATGAATCGGGGAAGTTTTGCAAACCTCCCTCAGTCAGGGACTCAGCTGTTGGTGAAAATTACAGGAGGAAAAACAGCCAGAAAAGTCTTCTTTTTTTATAGTTTATCTGTTTCAGCCAAGTTCTATGAATCACAGGGTGTTGGTAGCCAAGTATTCACCAATCAGTTCAATAAACAATAACACACGGTAGCTTCCTTTCATCTCTAAGTCCCAAAGCACTTGAAAAAGGGCCACGTCTACAAGTAACTTTATTTTACAAGAAGATGGAGGTTCCTTGGGGCCGCTTTACCCTCCACGTGGTAGGATGAGAGGAGGTTTGGAGGAAGGGGATAAGCACTGGTGCTGCTCACTGCTCCGGCACAGCGATGGACCCAGCACTGCTCACACCAAACACGTCAGGATCCGCAATTGCAGCTATGGTGTGCGGCAGGGCACCATGTTCATTTTCAGCAGAAATCAGTATAGACACACAATTACACAAGTTAATGGATGCAAAGACCGCCAAGGGCTGAAATTAAAGATACCACCTCTGTCTTGGATCACTGGAAACCGAAACAGTATCTCAGACGAAGGGTCGCTCCATCCTCACCCTTTTCCTATGCCGTTTTCTGCTACTGGTCGCCACTTAAGTTACAGGAATGGCTGGTCTTTTGGTTGGACATGGGTTGAGCCTTTTCTTATATCTTTCAGCTGGTGCTGATGAGCAGACCCATGTGCAGGGGCTCCACGGCCACTCGGGGCTGCAAAAGGGGCTATGGGAGCACAGCAGAAATGAGGGAGAAAAAGGAAGCCATCAGGAAGGAAAAGCTACATTTATCTGTTAAAAAAATCCACAGGTCATCAAAAAATAAGACTCAAGAACTGCCCTGGCAAACTGAAATCCCCACAGGTGCCTGCAGCCCCCAGGCAGGTGGAGGGGCTCGGCTTTGTGCGGAGGCAGAGGTGGCCATCAGGGTTTTCTTCTCCTGTTTTTCCAGTTGGAAAGTCACCTGCGTCAGCTAGAGTTGTCAGTAAACCACACACCGTGAGACATCCGCGGGGCTAACAAATAGTTTCTTCCCCAGCGAGACGGGTTTTTTATTAAACAGAACAGAGCAGGAGCCCAGATGCTGCGTGTGGGGATGCAGAGGCCATGCGGAATAAGATAGATGAGAAAAACTGGAAAAAGATACTAGGATATTACCACTATAGAAGAAAATATTTTGATGCTGCCTGTCCATTTAAAAATGGCTTGAGCAGAATACTTAAAATTCAAGGAGTTTTGCATACAAAGGGCTCCCTGTCAACAGAGCACTGATACATCTGCTCCTTTTTTCCATCTATCTTCAGTACTCGTACGACAAACGGACACACACAGCAGCCGCCGAAATAATGCGATATTGGTTTAAATGATCACTGGATTAGGCCTTATGGTCTCCATTCAGCAAAGCATTTAAGCATATGTTTAAGGTTAAATACATACTTTTCATGCTTAACTCTACAGGGATAAGCTTAAGCATATGCATCAATTTAAGCAGATACTTAAGAGCTCTGCAAAATCGGGATGGACATGCTCAGACATGTGTTAAGCGCGCGGTGTTATTTAACTGTTGCCTCATGTAAAATCTCTGGAGAATATACTGAATAATGAAAAGTGCCCACCATCCCGTGCACAAACTCCAGACTGGGCAGATTTTGGCTGACACCCGCGGGTGCAGGCAGGTGGGTCCCCTGGGAGCACAGAGCCTTACGTCCACACTACGCGTGGGCAATACAATCAGAAGCTAAGAAGTTGCAGCTCAAACACTGGGTGGTCTCTAGTCATGCTGGAGAGGTGGTTATTTAATGTCATTTGTAACGGTTACTGGGGGCAGGTCGTCGCTTGCCCAAGACGGGCTGTAGCACAAATGTTGCTGTACATTATGCCGGCGACACAGATGCACCCAGTGTGGGATTAGCAATGATTTGGTATCAGAGAGGAACTGCCCCTTCCAATCCTCTTGGAAAACGAATTTTGCCTTAAACTTTAGGTCATGTAATTTTTAACGACGCACAAGGCTGTAAAAGCAATTAGCAGTTATGTTACACAAAGAGGTTTTTTGGGTTTTTTAATCTGTTGTGTCTGAGGTATAAGGAGGGAATTTTTGACAGTAAAATTCAGCAAATCCCAAATATTTAGTCTGAAGTATTTCTAGAGTTGGATGAAATAATTTTTTTGCAAAATGCTGAGCCTTATCTAGTTTCACCAGATTATTTTAAAGCTCAAATCAAACCAATATAAATAATGGGTAGAATTACTAACCTGCAGGGAATGTCATCACAAATTTCCTGGAGTTTTCCATGTAACTATAAGCATGACTGGTCTATTTATGGAAACTAGTATATACTGTATAATGTTCACTGAAAACTCATGTAACTACTGCAATACGATAACCACTAGGGTGCTACTGTGACGTAAAGGATATATTACAATTTTATCCAATTCAAACAGGGAAAAAATGGTTTTAATCGTCCTGCCCTCTAAACAAATACTTTGTCTGTTCTACTGAACTTGAAATTCAAGGTTATGTATAAGTCATCCCACAATAAAAATAATGTTATGGAATAAACAAGACTGCACTGCAATGTGATTTGAGTCTTCAATCACTGAATTTTTGGAAATATTTATATGAAGTGAATGTATTATGTGTGCCAGGATTTTTTATGATTCTTATAACGCAGTTGCAATGCATCGTATTGTTATATGCAAGAGCTCTGGTGACAGGCACATAGATTCAAAGTGCCAGGGCTGGCTTTGGCAGGGGGAGATGTTTCATCAAGACGATAGGTTTAGGTTTGCAGAGAGCAGCCTAGCTCTCTGCACAGCATGGGGATGCTGGTGGAGGCGTCTCCCACCCATCCATAGAGGGGAGGACTGAGCCGTCCGTTCTTCTCCTGCACACATGGGATAAGCTTAGCTGGGGATGATGGTTGCTTGTGCAAAAATGCCACGACAAAAGTGGAACATGCAGTAAAAGCAAAAGCCTTTCCCTGCTGACGCACTGCAAAATTTGCAGAGGTCGTCTGTCCTGCAAAGGTGGAATCTTGCTTTGCTTTGCATTGGGCTTTGACATGATTAAAAGGGCACCATGTGGAGGGTATGGCATTCCCAGAGCTAGGCTAGTCTTGGAGGAGGATTATGTTCCACATTAAGTGCCTTTAATAATAACAATAAAATAAGTAAGATGAGAGCCAGAAGTTTGCATTCAGCTTTCCCCTCTAACATTGCACCCTCTTTCCAGACAGAGTCCACTTTGACATGGCCACCTCCAGCAAAGGGGACAGCCATCCTGCGTCTGCAAGCTACCCTTTCCCAGGAGTTTTGGCAGTGCTGCCCTCCCAGGGCAGTCACTGCAAGGGAAGGGTTTTGTTCCCTCACAGATTCCTGCCCGGGACAGTCCTCTGCATTTACAATCACTTTAAGCCTTTTGGATCATGCACGAAGACAAAGAGGAACCTGAGGTTTAGACAGGGAAAACTGATACCTCCACCAATTTATTTTTTAATGGAGTCTCCCATTTCATTTTTAGGTCCCCCTGCCAACTGAGGGTCACCCCATTTTCTGTTCACAAAATTTTTTAAGCATGTGATATGGTTTAGTAAGTCCCTTATTGTTGGTGAGAGGCAGCACCCTCTTGGCACCCCTGGCACCTTCCTTCACTGAGGGTTTGCGAGTTGACCTGTACCAAAATGCCAACGAAGCCAAAGTGTTCTGCAGGAAAAGCTCCTTTTCACTCAAAATTTTGGGAGCCTGGGAGGACTTGGATCATTAGTGGGAACTGCTACCATCACCCCGCTGAGAAACACATCTGTGGCCAGGGAGGTGCTCACAATGGCCATTTTCTTACTTTCCACAAAGGTTTGTGAAGAAAAACAGAAAAGTGGCTTGTTAAAGGGGCACCTGTGAGCAGATGTACGACCCCTCCATATAGCAACATGCTGACAGGCATCAGGTAAAAAGAAAAAAAAAAAGAGCCAACCCCTGCTCTGCCCCCAGCCCTCACTGTCTCCTCTTCCCCCATCCCTCCACAAGACCCCGGAGCACACTTTCTCCTCAAGTCTTACCACAGCACACAAAGAAACAAGCCAAGCCAAAACCTTAAGATTTACTACCAGAAGCCCTCATCAGAATACAACTGTGTATCTCATAAAATAAACATGGTAATGAAAACCGTTTTTACCGAAGCCCTCAAACCTACGAGCATTAGCAGCTGCTTTCCGTAAAGCCGGCGTTGATATCAGGAGGAGATAGGCATCAGCCTGGGAGATGCCGTGCTCAGCTCTTGCAGAGCTAACCCACCTCGACTGGAACTCAGCCCTGCTTTGTAACCCCGTGCCCATAACAAGTGTGTACATACAAGTCAAAAGCTCTAAATAACTAACTTTGAAACCCAAATCTGGGTTTTAATTTGATGCCTTGTTTTCATAAACAAAATTAGACTGTCTTCTGCTTGCTTTAGAAATTTGACTAATCTTCGACAGGTTGTTCTCATTTTCCAATTACCAACCAGGGAACGCGAACTGGCACTCTGGCAAATAATTTTTGGCTGTGCCCCTTGGTTGCAAATAGTGTCATTGTTCTTGGTTAAATCTGTGAAAATTATACCTCCGCTCCTCTCGTTGCTGGCCGCCTGCTAGAGCATCCTGCGTGGCTTGGAGACCGATTTCTTATCAGGCTCCATATGCTTCCATAGCCACAGGCTATACGCAGGGCAGAAATCTGCTGTTTAAGGAGCTGCCGACCATCCACGCTGAAAGCCCTGACCAGAAGCTGCTTTTTGAGTTCCCCTGAATCTCCGTGAACAGATTTGCCCATAAAACCAGCCGTGTGCATCTGCGCTGCTGCCACAGGCAGTGGCCGGGTGAATCCGCAGCTGCAGACAGGTCTTGGCACACGTTTTTGGCTGTTATTTGCCCAGTTGTACCTGGCTGGTTTGGAACAGGTGAGATGTCTTACACTGCAGATGGAGGCTGATGCATGAGAAGACAAAACCACAAGAGCCTGGGAGCAGGGCTGGAAACTTTTCCCCTACTCCGTGTTCAAATTTAGGCATCAGAGGACAGGTGAAGTGGTGCTTTTTCACCACGACTTCATTCTCTTTTCCCATAGTACGCCTTTCCCGAGGATAAAGTCAATAATATTCTGGAAAGAAATCTTTTAAACTTACTTTAAACAGAGACATGATATAATTGGTGAACTCTAACGGGAAGAAAGGTCTTGGATTTTGTACAGTAACCAACAAGCTGAGCCTTCATGTCTGCAGATGCTTCCACCACACAAGGAGCAACCAGCAACGACACAAACACGAGCTGCTGGTGCTAGCACCTAGCTTGAACTTGGCACAACCAAGCCCTGCTCTCCCCCAGGCAGTATCCTAAGGCCCCAGAGACAAGGGGGCAATATTAGCAATATTAGTCACAGCTGAAATAAAATGACATTTATGGATTGGCGTAATCTACTCATTGGTTCTGGATTCCACAACATCAGAGGTTTGTTGTAAGTTCACACAATGCTCCTGAGCACTAGATTTTGTATTTAGGGATAAGCTGAGCTGAAAAAAAGAAAGGAGGGGAAAATAAAAAAAGATAAATAAATCCTGAACACAAAGTGGAAAAGCAACTTCCTATTGGCTAAATATCTGAAGCAATTACAGGTGTGCATTCTGCATTTAAATACCAAAATATGTTCAAAATCCATTTGTTTCAATATCATCTAACACCAAATTAACTACTCAAAGCTCAAGGAAAAGGCTGCTGGGAGCTGTAGTCACACTGGGAAATCAATGCTCACCAATGCACCAGTGGTCCCAGAGATCAACAAGCAGAGAAAGGATGTGAAAAGCATCACTGTGAAGGGTGCAGCAGGAAGGGCATGGCTGCATCATCCACCCCCTGCTGCTTTTGTTGTTTTCTATTATTATAATGCATCATGTCCCTGGTGCCTGGCAAGAGGCACATCACTGCCTCTAGCTACCTTCTGGGGAGGTCCACAGGGAACCAGGATGCTCCTCTGAGCTGCCCAGCAATGGGCAAGAGGCCACAGACACAGGTTGCCTCACCAGCAATTAGACATTTGGAGAAACGTTTCCCAGACAAAGGGTGGTCAGACCCTGTGGCAACCCTCAGAACTTGGAGACACTCCAACCTCAGCCAGGCAAGGCCAAGAGCAACCCAATCTGTGTTGCACCTGCTTCGAGCAAGGGTTGTCCCAAAGGGCTCCAGAGGTCCGTTAGGCCTCAGCTACACGGTGATGCCACGGCTCTGCCACATGGCATTTCTGGTACCAGGAGCGGTGATGTCATGCTCTTCATGGGACATAAAAATCTGAGTGTTTAGATATTACTTTCCTGAGCATCCTAGATGGAGAATTATACCTAAAGAAAGAACAGGAATGCTATCAAAGCCTTACTGTAATGCCTGTTTATGCAAAAAAAAAAAAAAAAACCAACCCTAACAAACCTCTACCTTGACTTGAAATGGTCTAGATTAGACAACATATGCTAATATTTATCAAGCCAAAAGCAATAAATAAAAATAGTAAATGGATTTAAAGTAAAAAAATAAAACCTTAATGCACTTTATTGCCACAGACACCCCAAGCCACAGGTGTCTCTATAGATAAATAGACGCACATAGGCACACGTGTACACGCATTTATAACACTGGGGTCCCTCTGACCTGCCAAAGAATCTTATGGGGTTTTCTTCAGTCAAAATGAATTAGAGGAATTAGTTGAACAAATCAAACTAAACTTAGTCACAGCAGCGCTCATTGCCTAGAGAGCCTCATAAATCTAATGAATGATGGGATGATGGCAAATACATCCTCATTACCATGCTAAACTCAGTTTGCTAAATAAATTAGTCATGTCATCAATGTCATCACTGCATTCCTCTGCCACAGCCGCCGTTGCTCTCCCTTTTGCTCCCCCAATAATACCTGCCAACTTCAAAAGGGGCTCTCAGGGGAATTAATGACTCAATGTTTGCAAAGCACCTTGAGATCCCCCAGATGAAAGGTGTTTTATTATCCCCTCTTAGCTTGCCCAGCCTGTGTCAACCAAGAAGTGTGAGAAGCCAGCGGTGCTGGACCTGGAGGGGGTTTCTCATGGCCTGAGCTCTTCAGAGGTGCCCGCATAGCACGTGCTGGCACGTCAGCGGTGTGGGACAACCCTGCACTCGCTGATGGGAGCTGGGGTCAAACATTAACCGGGCTGCAGGATGCTGGCACACCTGTGCTGGCCCACCGCACTGCGAGTCTGCTTTGCCACCGCGAATACACACAGCAAAGTCTTTAAGAGCCTCGTGGGCTTGGTGGAGGACACCACAAATGAGATCCTTGGCAGCACCTGCAGATCTGGCCCATGCTGTCTCTGAGCCCAACTCTCCTTCCTCCCCTTGCCTTTTCCCTCAAGGATACACAGGTTTCTCTAAAACCGTAGAAGAAAATTTTGTTGGTTTTCACACAAGAAATACTAGATTTTTTCCCTTTGCTTTCTCTGCTTAGGGATTTTTCTTTTCCATTTCTGGAGAACAGAGAGACACAAGGCAGTAATGTTCCCTGTTGCTGAGTGTTTTCACCCTCCAGCCGAGCATCCTGTTCCGTTCCCGGTAGGGACAGGCAGACGCAGCTTGTGTCACGATCCTGCACGTCTCCCCACTGCTAGTCATGTCCTCCAGAGATCCTGCCAATGCCTCTGAGCAACAAGTGACAGTGATGCCCTGATGTTTCAAAAGCTTTAAAAGACAACTAATGGGAAAATAATTCAAAGCAGCTATTGGTATTAACGTCCTTCATTCTGAAGTAACTGCCAAATTTCAAACCAATAGTTGGAGTTTCCTCTCGTAGTTTGGGAAAGGAAAAAAAAAAAAAAAGAAAAGCTTAATTATTTTTAAGTGACTTTGAATAGAACAAGCTAGGCCATCTTTGGTCCTTGCTCTGGCAAAAATCCCAGGTAATATTCCAGGAAGCCGCCTTTATAAGCAAAAAAAAAAAAAAAAAAAAAAACCACCGAAAACCAACAACCAAACACGTAAGCAACTATCTCAGCTCATCATGTGTGTGTATATCCCATGGACTTCAGGGGAAGTTGCACACATGCATTTGCAACTAAACTTCTCTTCTAGGTGCAGATTGAACACAAACATCCCTGAGGAACCTCCCTATAAGCATCGGGATTTACCTTTGCGCTTGGCCACATTTGTATTCCTCGGTGCAATTTTCAGCTGTACATTGCAGGAGGGAAGGTATTACTCAGCCTGCTTTATTTTCATATGAATGAGGGTTACTGCAAGAGGGAACATTGTTTTTAATATTGGCCCTGAAAAGTACAAGCCAGCAGATGGCAGTTTAAACCACATTCAGTCAAAACAACACAATATTTTAGCCAGGGCCATTATTGTCGGATCATTTCAACACACATATTTGACTGTGGGGATGGTAAGGAGACTAAAAAGACTGCCTCGGGTTGCCAGTGGGATTGCTGTACTCCTCAGTAAGAAGTTTGCATGCAGGCTGTTCCCACCAGTAAGCACTGCAAGGCTGCGGGCTCAGCCTCAGGTTTGGGTGAGCAGCGGTAATGCCAGAGGTGCACGATTTTATTTGTGTGCACGTGTGAATGCAGGTGTGTGCTGGCCATGCCTCTTCCTTTTCGTGCTACCATGTGCAGCCTCTGTATTTGTGGCTGGACTGTCAGCATCATGCCTGGACACGCGTGTGTCTGCCCATGCCTAGAGTAGAGTCTGCTGAGCCATTTCCAGGCTGTAGGGTGCTTTGTGAATGTTCATTTTTTTTTCCTTCTTTACAGGAAAGAAAGTTTTATCCTATAAATGGGGTTTGCAGAAGGCCCTAAAAATGGCCAGACTTTTGTCTAGTCTCCTTTTCCCTGATGCATCCGCGAATCTCCCTCAACGAAGACCACCACCAGTGCTTGAGCAGCTTCACTGGGTCCAGGCAGTTAGCTAACCGCCATTGACCGATTTTCCTAATTCCTACTATTTAACTATGGATAGAAAACTAGGAAGAAAGGGATTTAAAAACACAACCCAAAGCATCTGTCCTCTTCACTGGGTTTCAGTGAGTGAGCACCTTGCAGCCTCTTTGCACGGATGGGCACGCAGCTCCCCGCGCATTCCAGGATGATAAACCTTTGATATGCCTTACACTTCACTGCCCTGAAAATGCAACTTTCCACATTTATGAATACAAACAACGCTATTATCTCTACCTTTCTAATATTTAACCAATCTAAACACTCAGGTAAAATGTTATCTGAAATGGTACTTCTATAAATGCATTAACTTTGTCTTCCTTTGACTTTTAAGATATCTTTCCTTACTAATACAGCTGAAAAGATTGTTTGGAAAGCCTTCGTAAAGTGGCAGAGCAAACAGATGAAGGGCGTTCTTTAGCAGTCCTTTATTATTAGCTTTCCAATGATACTATCTTCTTGTACTTTTCTTAACGAGAAAATAAATAGAATTTGTCTCACACACAGCTGTGTTTTTCTTTAGCTAAGGAATGCACAAAAGGAAATTTTAAAATCATGCATTATCAGTGAACAAGCTAGTTAAAGTAAATAGATTCCAGTCAACTTGCTTCTAAAAGATTAAAGGTTAATGATGGAACTTACCTTGCTCAACAGATTTATGAATTATCAAAGTCTAGAAAAGGTACATCCAATTTTCAGACATTATGTACACCAAGCAAACATCGAGAGCAGACACACGTCCTCTCTCAACTGAGAAGCTACGTCTTCAATCACATCATTTAGTGCTGTTTACTGATTAATTGGCATTTTGAAAACATTTATTAAAATACTTAATTGACCCCAGCTAATTCTTTTAAGAAATTCAATGACTGACATACAGTCTTAGTTTAAACAAACAGCGTGATGTCAAAGATCCTCCTTAGTATATCAAAGATTATGTAGTAAAGTAGTGAACTGTGGACAGGCACAGAACGCTGGTACCTTCTCAGTAGTACTCACTTATCGCTGTATTTATGCTAAATAAATATATCTGGATTTGCTAAGTAACCCATAAAACAATTACCTAGCTCTGAATTATGTGTGAAGAACTCTAAGAGAGCATATCAGAAATAGCATGAGCTTTCTAAAGTTAGCTTGCAATCCTCCCCTGGGACAAACAGTACCAAGGTAAAGCAGTATCTTTTGAAGTGTTTGGAAGGTTTGCTACAATCAACCCCGTAAAACCATGGGCAAACACACCGGCACAGGCTGCTTCCCGCTGTCGGGAGCTGGGGCAGTTGGAGATCCACAGTAGCTGGCCCACTGCAGGAAAGATAAAGCAGTTGTGCTTTAGTCTGGCATTTATTTCTTACATTCCTACTTATTCAAAACCTAAACTTTGAAAAAAGTGCTTGCTCCAACTCAGCTTCTGCCGGAGCATGAACCTCTTTCAGGATACGTATTTCTAATGGAGAACAGTTTAATCAAGTCTGGACACGTTAGCGTGGAGACATTACTGAGATTATTTATTTGTTTATTTATCAAATCTATTTTAATCCCTGTTTCTCTGTTGAGATGCCTAAAGCCATCAAAGGCTTAATGTCTTTGTGTGCCATTCCATAGGCAAATGAATATTTTAAGTCAGCTCTTTAATGATCTTTATAGATTTTTTAAAGCCTGGCCCATATATCCTAGCTGTCCCTTTGAATGTATGTTTTAATGACATCAGTGAGAGTTGTAAGCAAATGAAAGTGGAATGGGATCCTTCATGAATTAATCTATTCTGAAGATGGAATGATGCCATCAGGTCAGAGAAGTATTTTCACCATTTGGAAATTCAGCTCACCTGAATCTTCAACATCTCTCTCTCTGTTCCCTCCTCTGCTCCCTAACCAGATAAAAACCATTTCCACCTCTCCACCCTTCCGCCCCAACGATAAAGTAAATAGCATGATATAGAACATCGATTTGTTTCAACGCAGAAGTATATGACTCACTTGTTTACCTCTGCACTAAAACCAGTGCCACAAAACGCCATAAAACCTTTGAAAATGTCTCAAAGACATAACCCAAGGCCACCAGCATCCAAACTTTCAGCCAAACTCTAAAGAAATAGAGAAGACTGGGAAGGGAGGCAGGTAAGAGCCTGAGGATTTAGTGTGCCTGCTGGTGGGCTGCAGCTATTTGATAGAGTATCTTAGTTAACTGGTAAATTCCAACAGACATTAATATTTATGGAGCCAAAAGCAAAGAAATTTCCAGTTATTTTTTATCACATATTCCTCTTTCAGGCCAATATGAAGGGAAAAAAAAAAGAAAAATCCATTAAAGCATTAATTTTCTGCTGTTTACAGACTACATGACTAAACAGTACTGGCAATTATAATAGTAATTATGGCATAAACACCATTTAAAAAATTTTATAATTTAGTTGCAGTTATATGAGATGTATGGCCCTTTCACGGACTGTATCATCCCAGGATATAACACCAGCCCTGGATATCACCCTGGCTTTGGGGCTGAGGACCCGCAGTGTGAGAGAACATCAAGCCTGCTGTCACACAACATTGCTCTAGTGAAATTTGCCCTCCAGCCACTTCAAAACTTTGTCCTTGTATAAACTGTGCTGGTGTCGATTTGCAAGAGCCCATGGAAAAAAAAAAAAAAAAAAAATCAGCATTGTGTCACAGAAGGTTTGATTGCCTCAGCTCAGGGAGCGAAACCCTTGAGAGGCCACTGAATCTCACCTGCAATCACATGAAATCCCACCTGGCGCTGATTTAAAATGATAAATCAGGTCAAGTATTACTGGAAACTGAGCCTCAATGGGGGTTGGACTAGATGACCTTTGAAGGTCCCTTCCAACCCAAACCGTTTTGTGATTCTGTGAATTTGTGTAAAAAGTTTGCAAACCTCAGCCTAGGCAGCTGCCTTCAATGGGTAGCACTTTCCATGTGACTTCAGGTTTCCTGGCAAATATTTTGCAGGGCTCTGGTTTCTCATTCCTTTTGCTACCGGCCTTCTCTGTTATGGAGTTACACATCATGATGAGACAAAGTAGAAACCTTGAGAAGTTCTTATTCTCTTTCAAATATTGTTGAAAGTGGCTTGTTTTATGTCAGATTGTGCCATATCTATTCCTCTTGAGTGAAATCTTATGCAATAAATTGTTTAATAAGCTTCAAAGAAGGTGCCTGCAAAATAGGTGACTGCAGAAAGAGGTGGCCAAAGGAACATTTAATTTCTTCTTTGGTAAGAAACAGTCAAAACTGAAACATATTATGCATAAAAGTAAGAAATACCAAGCTATTTATTTTTTGCAGTACTTAGACATGCTGCAGTGAAGGAGAATCCACACCTCCTAGGTATGAACCAGAAATTTTTATTCCCCACATGAAGCTTTATTCACCTAGGGATCCTGCAGGCAGGATCCCAGGTAACTGTAGATTTCCAAAATGCAACAGGAGACTGGAGAGACTGAATGACCTCTTCATTCCAGGTTACAAACATTGATCTTCTCTTATTTTACCCAATTTGCACTTAACCTTTTTCTGTTAGTCCTTTGATTTTGTAGCTTTACAACGTTAAGCTCTGAGGTTGCAGCACAAGCCCATGTTATTAGATATAGCCTCTGGAAATCCCTCATCTCCGTTCATCTTCAGCTTCCTCCCCCCAAAATTACACCTTTAACAAAGACACTTGAAAGTAGAGTTAGCAACTTTCAGTGTTTTATCTTAAATTTCAAAACATTTGGTATTTTGCTTGCTGTTGAGGAGCAGCTTGTCAATGAGTCTAGAGATCAAACTAGACAGAAAAATTAGTAATTTTGAATGCTATGATTTGAAGGGGGTAGGGGGCAGATGGAGGCCTTTCTCTGATAACAGTAGTGAAAAAGCAACAGTGAGCTGATTGAGCTGAATGCTGCCTTTAAAAGAACGAAAGCATCTATTCAACAAGAAAATAAGACTATTCCATAAACGAGATGGGAATCAATTACAGCCTTTCATGAATACAAGGCAAGAGCACTAGTTAAAGCAACAGCTCTTGACCCACGAGTATAACCTATTTCTGAAACACAGATCACTTCATAAGAAAACATGTCAAAACACACATCTGAAATGCTGAAGCTCCTTTCTTCATCAGGATTGAAAAAAAAAACAAGTCAATACAAGAATAAAAATTACTTTGTGCAAAAATAAGCGTTATCAGTACAGATTAGAGTTGCCCAATGGAAAAAGTGTGTGGTACACATAATATTAATCACCTTTGCCCTGTGAAGCAAGGGTATAGCTGGAATACAACTACTAGGCTAGAAGCAAAACAACTGGAAAAATTAAACCAAACTCAAAAAAAAAAAAAGTCATTGGGTCAGAAGCAAAGGAGATAACTTAAGATCTGATCTGGTAAATTGAGATGACATTGTAAAAGAAGTGGTTTTAAGAAAAATCTAGGATTTGAGAACCCATCAGTCGAGCCAAATTCACACAGATGTTTCTTCATAAGCAATGGGTTTTGTTCCATTTAATTTCATTTGGATCAATTTACCATTAGCCAATTCCAAGCACAGACTTGAGTAAATCAAGCTGAGGGAGAGGACATTAAAACTAATAGAAAAGGAATTATAACACATGGAGGAGGAGGCGGTCAGGCTTACTAGCAACACAGACATTGCTTCAAAATCTAATGCACAAATCGCTGCTGTGTTCAGTAAAGACAGTGATTCGGTTTGTATTCACTTAAACTAAAAAGCAGGGATTTGGAAATTACTGAAGTTGTTATTATAACTCTTTACTTTGTATAAGCAAATAGTGGGTTAAGTCTTTACAAGAGTAGCTCCTAGGAATCATCAAACAACTTACAGATCTGAGAAAAAAAAATGCATCAATACAGGATTTGAAACCCTTCTTGAGAGATTGATCAAATATGAGATCAGTCCTAGAGGGTACACTTAAGTACAATGCCTGAACTCTTAGCTAATCCCCACATGTCAAGATTGCCTTTTTCCCTCCTCAAGGGGAAGAAGAGAAGTAGTGAAGAAGCGAACCCTAAAGGGCTAAATCTTGCACACTGAATGTGCCAAAAATTCTGCAAACCAGATGTCTAAGAAGGTGGGACACCCTTCAGCAGGCTCAATGGCTTGCACTGCAAGTCCTCTACTGGCACTAAGTTCATTGCTCTTCCTTTTAATAATTGAATTACTAGTAATAATCACAGTAAGCAATCTAATGATTACAAAATTAATTCATTAAAATGACTACATACCCCTTATAATACTTAATACACCCTTCGGCCACATTAAAATCTATTCCACCCGCTGTGAGTTTGGAAGGAGTTTGAACCACGTTCTTTTTGGGAGTCAGCGCCGTTCTTTGATCCCCAAAACTCATCAGTCACACTGAGAAACTGGGAAAGACAGGAATCGCAGCATGAGCTTTTTGGCTTTGATTTGAGCTGGCTGAACACCTATGGTCCTGAAGACGACTGAGGTGACAAGGTCAGAAGTATATTTGCACAGTAGAAGGAATTACACACCTGAGATCCAAGAGGAATAATTTTCAGAATTTGAAGAGAAATCTGCCGCAAATTTCTACCTCCTGGATCTTTCATGGGGTACTTCACCCATAATTAACACCAATGTTAATCACAAGAACAACTTAATTATTTCCTCCTGAAATACAAAACTGAAGTTACCAATAGTTTCTGAAGTCTTAATTCCTTTACTATTAGTTTTCACTACTCACAGCTTGCAATTAAATAAAATGAGAAGCTATTAAAATTTGGTGTCAGTTGTCGGCAGAGTCATCTACCAGTGGCAAAAAGAGCACCAGGAAAAAAATAAACCAATCTCTGGCTATAGCAAAAGGCTGTCAGCACAGCTGCTTCTGTGTGCACATCGCTAGGGACCACGTCCAGCTCCAGCTGAAGGGCGATAGGTGGGTCACTTTCTAGTAAATCCGCAGGAATGGGCTATGAAAATAATTGTGCTGTTTGCACATAGTATTTTTTTGAAAACAAAGAACAAAACCACAAATCAAAATGCTTACACCTGATGGAGTGATTTCTTGTGCTGACAATTAAGTCTATTTTGCGTATTGCAAAATCACACCAACTGTCACTGTAAATTTTCTCCCATTATTGACAAACTGCTTGCAGATCCAGAGAAGAGTGGACCTTTTTCTAAATCCATGATTATATATATATATATATATATCACCTACATCACTGACATCATCCAATAAACTTAATTGACGGTGGTTTGTCTTAACTAACCTATGTTTTCAAGGTGTTGTCAAACAGAATGAAATGTATGTGCATTTAAAATCTGCACCCCCTGGGATAGCTGGCGTACGTACAAATTCTCAGTTATAAAGTTGAGTTATAACATAACCCTCCCAAGAAACGCTGATGACATTGGTGGTGTGATTTCTGATAAGATCCCCAAGCCTTCCTTCCCTTCATCCTACCTCCGAACCAGCATGCGCAGGTTTCCCAGCCACCTCCAGTGATGGTTAATCACAGAGAAGCCAGTGAAGCATTTCCATCCCTAGGCATGCAGACCAGTCTTGCAGGCACTGTAGGCATAATGGTCCCTTGGAACACCGTATCCCTCTGCAGTTTCACCACATGAACTTTATTTTCCATGGGATCGTCTCATGAAAAACATTGAACAAATTTCTCATGTTCCACAGACAGGGACACATCACGACAAGACTCATACCAGACTCATGTTATGATTCAAACAAAACGTACAGCTCTGCCTCACCAGAAACCACTTGGAACAGGCGTCGTTGCTTTGGACGCAAACAGGCCAGTCGTGGAACAAATGAGCATGCCAAAAAACAGCGAAGCTTAAGACACTTTTGAGTTTTTACTGTGTTATTAGAGATGAGCAAACGCGTACAAGAACAAAATGCACAATAAGCTGATCTTATTTCAGACTCTTTCGAAATCTGTGCAGTGAAGTATCTCTTCCCCTCCTTCCCACTGAACCCCAAAAGACACATTATCTTTGAAAATATACTGCAAAATTCACAGGGTCAGCAGGTCTGGCATTGTCTGCTGGGCTGGCTGCAGACTTCAAATCCCGTGCTCGCTGGGGCTTCCTCAGGGGAAGCGGCGCTCGCTGCATTCCACTTTCTTAATGGGGTGTAATCGGGAACACGTTTGCTTCAAACCTATTAGCAAACTTCCCGTTTCTAACCCAAACTCTTTTTTAAAGTAATTTGTATTAAACTTAAATATCAAATACACTTTGCTTTCCTAGCAACAGTACCTGGCATTCTTTCTGGTGAGATTTTAGCCCAGTGTTATGTGACAGACCGCGTGTCTCTGTTGTCTACAAGAGAAAGGAAACAAGGAGGCATGCTACCTTCTCATTCCCATTCACTACTACTTCTTTTTTTTTCTTTTTAAATCTGTGCAAAATAATGTGATGGTACGTTTGTCTGATACTAAATCTGAAACAGAGTGATAAGTCAGAGCTGGAAAAGTCTGTTTTAATTTTTGGCTAAAAAAGCTATATTTGTTTTTGGATCACTCCATAAGTGGGTTAAGATTAATATCTCCTTGGTCTGAAAAAAACCACCATACAAATTTACCTGATTTAAATGCTAAACCTGCGAGTTGTCAGTGCAAAGCAGTAGTATGTTTATTTCTCTTTGCCATCATCCAAAAGAAAAACAAATGAGAGATCCTCTCTCCCCATTACATTTTAAAGGGCTATCATTAAAAAAATCACAGTGTTTGTAACTGCACCCGTATGTTTTGTCCAAGTATCAAAATCGCTCAGTTTTAATACTGGGGCATTCCCATCAGACAGAGATGCTGACAACCAGCCCAGCTTAAAAACTACTATTGGATAAAGAAACATGTAACTGAAATAACTGCCTACGCTAAATCAGATTTGTTATTACATTCACAACACAAAAGGGCAGAAGCAGCTCTCCAGTTTGAGTGCATCACTCAGGCTATTGCATTTTACCCAGACACCCTTGAAAGCAGCTGAAAAACTTGGATTTGGCTCAAACATGCCCAAAAACCACCCCAAATCCACCCTGCAATGCCTTTCATGTTTCCCCTTTAGCTTGGTCGAGCATTTGAGCTCTCGCCTGCTCCGACTTTGAAGGACTTGGAAAAAGTCCTCCAGTTTTGGCCGTCCTCGGCACGGAGTTCCTTCCTGGATCGCATCCAGCGAGCGTGGGTTTCCCATCGCAACCTCCCAGCCTGAAGCACGACTGAAAAAAAAAGCTTAATAGAGTCCACCCGCGTCAGGCTGGCAGGGAGCACAACTCAGAATTTATGTTTTATTAAAGCAACGTCAGTAACACTTTTCAGTGTGCATGAGTGTCTATCCTTACACTCAGTAAAAGCTTTCATCCAGCTCTTGGCACTTATCTTTGTTCACAAAGAGAAAAAATGTTAAAATCCCTCTGTTTAAGATACTGGACTGAGATCGATAATAAACTTAGATTCAGTTCTCAACTACATCACAATATTTCTGCGCATCTCAGCTCCCTGTGCAACCATTTCATACCCTGGAAATCCTGGTTTATAGAATTGCCAGAGCTGCCTAGAAATGGGAAATTTTCAGAAAATTCTGAAACATCAGTGGGGAAAAAAAATAATCTAAATCAGAACTGAAACCTAAAAGGCCAATGCTACCCTTGAAACAAATACTCAGGAAAAAAAAGTCTGAGATTCAGAGTCACTTAAACACATAAGCCAATATTTCATTTAATATTTAAACTTGCTTAGACTAATTCCATTCATTTTTATTTTGTGGTTTAAAGCCTGAAAAATGTTAAGGGAAAATATGTTGTATTACAAACTTGCATTTAGGATAAACTGTAATTCAAATATATATATGTTTATCTCTTAAAACAAGAAGTATGCTGACACTGGAGAAACCAAATGGGAAAGCTGAAAACAAACAATAAATTTTAAATATGCCACTCCAACTTTTCCCATAAAAAGTATGGAAATAGAGACACTTTCCCCCAAAATATGGATGCCGTGATAGGAACACCTCAATGCTTTTCCCAACAGCTAAACAAAGTCATTGTCAGGTGTCGTATGGATGAAGAAATCAGATGTTCTTTGGCATCTGCATATTCACCTTCTTTTAGAAGACAACTTGTAAATAGCACACTGCTACATATTTTGTTTCTTGTGAACTGAAAGGCCTGCAAGGTGGGTGAAACCACCTTGTCCTTCTGTGTCTTCAGTGACAGGTGGCTGTGAAGACACATGTTGCAAAGGGAAAGCTGCCATGCTCGGTTTCTTGTGTATCAATTTTTGAAATTTCTTACTGTTCCTGATTCCTCTTCCAAATGAGACCAAGATCACAAGGACAGACTCAGCGTCTTCAGATGGTCAGGACATATCTTGGGATGTGCAAGAGCCTGGTTTAACTCCCTGCTCTGGATCAAACACTTGACCAAGTTTAAGTTGATGCCTTTCTTTTAATACCAGCTTGGCTGGGGTCTGGCACGCTGCAGACATGCTCACCGCTCAAGTGTAGACACTTTTTCTGTGCCCATATCCACCACACCCAACCTTGAGAAATATTTCCAAAGGGAAGCCTCAATGCAGGTGGAAGGCTCTCACAAAAACCTCTTGGTTTTAATGAATACAGATTTTCTGATAGAAAACCATTTCATTTTTTCGAGTAGGAGTGTCGCCAACAGCTCCAGGCTGGACACTGGTTTTGTGTAGAGTTCTGATCCCCTGGCTTAGGAATCAGCTGTTTATCAGCTGCTCCCAGTGCCCTGGGCTGACCATCCCACCACTGGGACCACTCTGCCCATACTCCCCCGGCCCTGCACCTCGCCTGCTGCATGGGACAGCATCCTGCTTCTGGAAAAAAATGTTCTCCCTCACCTGTGGTGCTTTACAGGCTCCTGGAGGATTGATTTTAAGCACAGCTGATGGCACATGTGGAGACACTCACCCAAGCCCTCCCCAGAGATGTGGGAGTTTAAAGAGTTTACGGCCAAGCTTCAGCAGAGCCACTCTGGCTCCCGGGGAGAAATGCTCACACGGCGCTTCTGTTTCTCCTCACTCATTCAGGCCCCATATAAAAACCAGGGTGTAAAAAAACAGAGCCTGATTTAAATATTGTATGGCCAAGCCCAGCAGCTAAGCCATCATTAGGTGTTGACTTGACAAATTTTCTGGGGTCAATACCTGCGTAGTCTTTCATATAAAGCAAGCCAGCTTGTTTCTTTCTTCTTGCTGTTGCAGGCCAATTTTAAACCTCCCTGAAGACTTTATTTGTAGGATGTGCTTTTGCTTATGGAAAAGTAACATGTGCAGATAAAATAACTGGTTTTCAGATTTGATACTGAAGTCCAGCTGAAACTAATCAAAAGTCTGAGATCTTTGGACTCTGGAAGGGCAAAACTCCTAATGAAGATGGATGTAGGACAGCAGAGGGAATGCAAGAAGGAAGATGATGTCTCATCTGCTCCACAGGGTAGATTTCTACCCAAGAGAATAAGAATGATTGAGTTGTGTCCTTTGTAAATATTATCCTTCTACCTCTTCCGCTTGTCATCTCCTCACCCATGTGCTTTTTCCTGCTTCTTTCAAGCCCCACAAAAGATTATTTTCCTTGTTTGCTTCAAGAGCTATACTGGGAAATCAACCACTTAGTCTCTCTTCCTGCACAAAACCAGTTCTTTTTTGTTAGCCACCTTTAAAGATTTACCTTTGATGACTTGGCTAACTGAGCTAAGTCCCACCTATGGACCCATCTACATGTCTGCATAGACAAGCTCAGCTCCCACTCAAGTACCTAAAGGAAAATCATAATTTCTCTGCAGCGACAAGCACCTGCCGGTTTTTGTTGTGGAAAATGCGTTAAAATGAAAAAAAACAGCTGAGTGCTGAAAATAACATATCATGGGGCTGCCTAAGTGGGACCAGAGTCCTTTCTGAATATTGCATGTATCATTAAATCTAGCGTCCCATATCTGGCCTAGCTAATGATTTAGAAAAAGCTTGTGTGCCATGAGATGTGGGCATGGCAGTGAGCTCTCCTTTTCCACCTTAACTCTTGAATCTGCTCATGCCCTGAAACAGGTCATTTCATTACACTTCTCATTATCTCAGCTTTTATTGCTACACATTTTATTAGCCATGAAATTATCCAGCCCTTTGTTTAAAAAAAAAAAGTGCAAACCATGAAATTTGTCTCAATCTCTTAAGGATACCTAGGTATTTTGTGAATTTTACCAGCAAAACTTTCATAAAACTTCTCCCTGCCCTGCCTTGCCATCTGTAATCTCCCAGTTTCCTCAATGCTTAATCTTCAGTCGCTGTGAAACCAGATGGTTAAACAATTAGATAAATCGTGGGCATTGCTTACTTTGTCCATTCTGTAAGCACTAAACAATAAATCTCACAACTTTCTTGCTGCGAGTGCAATGGTGAATGCCAAATCCCAGTTCAGCGGCCAGACTCCTATTTCCTGGGCTCACAGAAGACAGAAAATATCACATTTCTACCTCATTCGACCCCTTTCAATATCCCCGTCATGCTTCATCGCTTTACAAGGCACCATTTCACTGTTGCAACAAAGATTACAGGGAATCTAACAGGTAAGGCCCCAAGCAAACACGGAGCGGAGCGGACCCGAGCAGGAGGCACAAGGACTTCATGTCTTATCTGCTCCCCATCTCGGCGTTTCTAACCGCAAGGACTGCCCCGCTGACAGCCCTGCCTGTCCTCGGGCAATGAATCTGTAATAAGATATACACACACAACAAATAATAGAGGTGGTTTGTTGTGTTTGGGGCTTGTTTTTCTTTTTTTTTTTTCTTTGCTGAAAAAATGTATACCAAGGTAATTAAATTGCTAACATGATGGATGGCCTCATTTTATATTTGAATTCAAAGTGACTTTCTATAGCATATAAAAAAATGACTTACTACAAAAAAGGATAATGCTATAACTTGCACTGAAAGAGAAATATGGGTATTTACCTTGAATTCTGAAGTATCAAGCTTTATTGCTCTTTTAATGACAAAGTGTAGTATTTGGATGTTTCACCAAAAATCCTAAAATATTTTGGAGGCATTAAATAATCCAAAGTCAAATTCATCTCCTGTACATAAGAGGTAGATAAACAGAGGCACTGTGAGGTTGCAATGTATTTTGGATAACTTGGGGGGGGGGACACACCTTTACAAGCCCTGTACAGTAATATATTGTATAGGGCATTGGCAGCATCACCTGTGGTCAAGGTTGTACCAACTCCTATTTACAGATCCTGTTTTCAGCTGTATCGACCCAAAACCTCCTTAAGAATATCGTATCGATGCCACTGTCACATGGTTGCAATACATTGCAATACATTGATTTCCTCCTCCAGTGGAGCAGTGATTAACCATTCAAGATATCTCAGAACACCTTCAGGACTTCCATGGAGCCATTAAACAAACTAAGGATTTGACGCCATCTTTGAAGGCCTAAGTCTATGTGAAGTTTGGGTTGTAATTTAGGAGATCTAGTTTTGCATTCATTCTCTTTCTACGAGAAATTTGTGATCCATACCGCAAGCTGCGGAAGCTATTGGCCAGCAGCCATAAAAGTATTAAATATAAATGCCTTGTTACATCGGCAGTTATTTGCTGGGCAGAAATGCTGTTTTTAAAAATCCACTCAAAACTTCTATAAATCCTCGTACGTATTTTCATGCTTTTGCCTGACACTCATAGAGTTAACAGGCAAAACATTTCAATAAAACCTCCACACAAAAGAGCTGAGAAGTTAAAACCTCACTGTTAACATCTGTTCATCATTTCATCCCGCGGCCACACGTTAGATAAACGTGCTTACTCACAGGAGCACAATACCCAACTGTGACCTCAGCTGTGACATCAAACAAGCACACGGGGGAATTATTCCACGCTTTCGGCATCGGCGCGGTTGGGCTTTCACAAAACAGGGGGAATCGGAAAACCGTGCCCGATGAGTGGTGAAACTGCAGGATTAACAACTAACTTTTATCAGTCCTTTGCTATTGGTTTCTTTACAATAGGAAAATGTGTGAGTGCAAATAGGTCCATCTCTCAAAATTAAGCAAATATCATAACAGGTCAGTTAACTAACCTGTAATTACACTGTCACTTGTATTAACTCCATCACCCACTAATAGAGTAAGCTACAGTGGAAGCAGCCAATGTTGTTAGGAAGGTTATTTATTTTATGCCTTAATTAATCAGTACTGACACTGAACCACATCCTTCCTCCTTCCTCATTATTTAAATCACCTATTTATATGGATGAGCCTCTTTGCTTTGTGCATTTCATTAATGCCTTAACATGCTCCCAACAAGGAGAACGGCGGGCGCTGTTCCGGCGAGGGGGGTAACAAAATGCCAGGAGGCTGCTCCTGCTCTCCCAACCTTTTTTCTTTGGGAAGGGCAGTGGGGAGGTCAATGTGATTGAGTCCTTGGGTTCTCAGGGATCTGGTCCTCCACAGTGCCAGGGAAGAAGCAATTTCCCTGGGTCAGCCCAATTTCAAGCATTAGATACTTGAGGAGACTGAGGAGAACACCTCTTTTTGAGAGGGCACTGCTGCACAAGGAAACAGTTGCTTCAAGTCAGGCACATGCTTAAGCAATTTCCCAAATCTGGGTCCTAACCCTAAAATTTGAAGCGACAGGTAGAAGTTCCCTTACCCTCTGATTACCCTTCCTGAGGCTGCAAGTGAAATGGAGACATAAAACTACTTGGTCTGCAGAATGAAGATCAAAGAGTGGTGAGTTTAAATTGAATATGAGGCAATTTGGGAAACTGAAACTCAGAATATCTCATGCAGGGCTTTACATAGGGTTTACCTCTGCAGTATTTCATAACAGAGCAAGGCAAATAAAGTCTAAATCAAAGTATTCTTGATGAAATATTTTAAAGATGACTTTTTTTTAATCCTTTCTTTTACATTCCTATCTTTCTAAGTTTTTTTCTGAACACACACACACACATATCCCAGGTAAGCACTTGCTCCTGCACAAGTGTAGGCTCTGCAGAGCAGCCTGAAGAAGCCAGTAGAGTTTTTTTGAGTGGCTACTAACTTGTTTAAACGAAGTGCACAGACAGGCTCATGTTAACGACTCTTATTTGACGCAAGAAACATCCCTACAGTTTTCCCGGAGGGTCAGCACAGGGATAGGGATGCCTGGCTGAGCCCAGCTCCCTGGAGACACCCGCTCACGCTTTCCATGCTGCGCTGCATCCCAGTTAAAGAAGTTTAACATTAAGAAAACCCCACCCCAAACCCCTTTAAGTTGTTATGCTGCTTCCTGCCTTCAACACAGGCAGCTCCTGCCACAGTTCAGTCACCTCCGCAGTTGGGCTGAGCTCTGAAAATTCAAAACTCATAGGGGATGGGGAGGAGGATGCACAGCCAGGACTGGGAAAGCTTTAAGGGTGGAACAAAGGAGCACACCTGCCTTGCCCAAAACCAGCTTAGCAGGAGGATAGGGAAGGCACAGTAGGTCTTGTACCTCATGCATGCCCACCCCACAGGACCAAAATCTGAAACCAGCCCATTCAGGACTCCTCATGTCTCCTTTAGGTTGTCCAAGAGTCTCTGTTACCTCTCTACATCCCTGCCAGGCTGCCCAGGGCTGGTACACACATTTGTGGGTCAAACTGGTTATTGACAGACTCTTTGGAAGCTGCTTTTTGTAAAGGAAGACAAATAGCATCAGGGCGTACATACTTTACTCAAGTAAAGCTCAAACACAGCCTTGGTGAGCTTTCGGAGGGCAAAAAACAGTTGAACAATTTAATCAAAAGCTTGCAAACGTGATCCTATCAGGCAACTCACAATAGATACAAAGGGATTTTCTAAAACTTCAGGAATTTTTAACCTGGAGTAAGCAGAGATGCTCTAGTTAAATAAAATAATTTTAGAGATTTTAAACTATAGTATTAATTTGAATAAGATTCTTATTTTAGAGGAAACATGTACAATTTTACCAGTATAGCTTTCAGGCAGCAACTCCCATGCCAATGTAGATAGCTGCAAATCAATGCAACTGTCAAAAACGAGGAAACAATATCCAGTGCTACATTTTGAAACCAAAGGCCATGTGCAGCTCCATTAATTTGTGGTTCAAGGCCAATAATTAAACCATCCAGGTTCCATCCAAACATTTTTCTGACTCCCCAAACATTTTGCCAAGCCATGAACTAATTTTCACCACGAAGGCTCTCTCATATTTAGCACATTTTTGGAGACAGTTGCTCACTCGGCAGAGCTCCAGGGGCACTTGAAACCTCGCGGTGCAAGCCGGTCAAAAGTTGCCAAGCGCATATTGTCCAACGAAACCTGGTGTGTCAGAAACCATATCAACCAAACCAAAGCTGTACAACTTTTCCATGGACTTCATACCCAAAGCCATGCGAGGGTGTGGTTTGGGCCAGTTGCCCGCATCATGAAGCGTTCCTCAGTTTGCAGCTACAGGAGATTGTAGATTTTGACCAACCTTCTGCGTTACCTTTTGTGTGTGAAAGGGGCCTTGCCCAGGATGTTTCTCTTTGTTGTTGAGAAAGCTCCCAGCCATTTCATGTTTATTAAAAAGGCAATGAGCCCTTAGTGAGCGTTATGATGTTGATCCTTCCTGGCCAAAGCCCAAGGGTTTGTTTTCAAGTGTGCTACCACACTACTTGTTTAAATGCCCTTCTAGTCAAATTACTCTGAGGAATGGAGGTATATTGCTGTTACAACACATCAAATCTGAATACGTGAATGTCCACTTAAACTAGTTGACAAGGAAAGGTTTTAAGGTCCGAGCAAAAGTCAAAACCTCTCGGACCAACCAAGTGCCCTGTCCTATCTCCATTTAAGTCAACAACAAAGCACTGGTCCCCATGGCTCAGCGCTGACAAGTATGAGAATGGCTGAAGAAATGCACATTAATTATCATTACTATGTCTGTTATTGTATAACTGACTGTGATTCTGTACTTTATCTCCTGGACCATTATCTCCTGCCATGTGATCTAAGTGTTGATACTGCTAATGTAAAGGAACACAGAACAGTAGTCATTTATCCTGCAAAAGACCTCGTGCTTTTCTTGTTCTATCAATCATTAAACAAGTAATGTCTTTTGTGTTATTGCCTTGACATTCATTAACACTCACGTCACAGGAAATCTTTGCAATTAAAAACCGTATTGACGATCTGTGGTTGTTTTTCATTGGCGTGTAACAAGCAAGATAATAAAAAATGAAAACAATAGTGTTATCATAGATAACCGAGAAGGTTTTTCCTTTTACTTTTTGTACCTCAACTATTTTAATGTTGCTGGTCTCTATTTGTTTTTAACTTGAACATGGACTTGAGGGCTCTGAATGCTGGCAAGCCACTTTTTATCAGCCCTGAACATCTGAACACCCCTTTGACATTAATCCTGTATGACTGGCTTTAGTGGAAACACTCAGTCTTGGAAAAGTCAGGCTATATGAGGACAAGACAAATGCTTCTCTCTCTGTGCTATTCTGCCCCTCGGAGATGTACAACAACCATGTGTGCAAACCAGCAACACAAGAACACTGTGCTTTGTCTGCTGTCCAAAACACGCATTGGACTGGCTTCCATGGGACATGGAGGGAGGTTTGCAGGGAAGCTGAAGCCCTGGGAGGAGGCACACAGAGCTGGGATGGAGGGGGACACTGCAGCTGACCAGCAGCTTGGGTCTGGTGGGAAGCAAAGCAGTGGGGAACCGCTTGAACATGGCTTATGGCCAGGCAGTTTACCCATGCTTTGCGCTATGTCCGAAATCACTGTCTCTTCTTACAGTTACACAGAGTCTCACAAATTTAGGCTGGTTAATATGGATGCCACCTTCTGTTGGGACAAAGGGCCAAAAGTGTCTAACTTAAGGGCTGACTAGTGTATTCTTCCTTCTTGCAGAAAAGGCTGAATTTTGCATGTGTTGTAAGCATGATCTGTGTCGCCTTTCACTGTGGGACAGAGCACATCACCATTAAAGTGCTCCCTTTAAAGTGCTGGTCTCTGACTGCGGCTCTGGAATTGAGTCCGTGCTTCTTGCAAATCCAGACTCCTGTCTGACTCTGGCCTCGCTGTCTGAGAGGTGCCTTCTGGAAGATAATAAGCACAACCTCAATTCCCACAGACATTGACATAATTGAAAAATTAGACCATTAGGCTCTTACGTTCTTACAGGCTGTTTTAATTGCAGTCCGTATATCTTAAGCATATTTACTGGCCGCTCCATGTATACAGAGATAGCTGAGAAGTGAGTGCAACTCTGCAACCTTGCTACAGAATTGAGATGGGGGAAAAAAATTAAATCAGATTCATCCTTGCCTTACTTATTTTCTTATATTACAGCACTGGAATTCTTAAATGCAGAGATGTCAAGGCCAGAAGGGACCATTATAACAATTTCACCTGACATTCTGCTTAACATCATACAATTTTTGCATTTCGGCTGAGCGACGATACCTCAAATTTACACCATCATAAGAGAAAGAACCAGAGCTCTTCACTTCAGAAGCACTACACCCATGAAGCACATTTGGAATAAGCCCCTGTGTAGATCCATCCCTCTTGATAATTAGTAAAAGTGGAAGTGAAACTCTGAAAACAGCCATGGTACATTGTATATTTTCAGTTCTCAGATATGGTGGCCTTTTTTTCAAGCCTAAAACTGCATCTATGATCAGCCAGAGCACCAAAGAGTACACAGAGTATTCAATGTAGTAGCAGACTGACATTTATTGTGCACCACAGTAGTTAAATAAATTCCTATCTTTTCCTTTTTCTGGTAATTTAAGCATTAGTAGTATTGATACCCAATCTGGACTGCCTATGGCTTTTCTTTTGACATCAACAGTAATGATCTTAGAAGGAATCACATTTATAAAATCATCCAACAAAAAAAGAATGTAACAAAACATGACAAGTATATTTCTCTGAAATGTCAGTAGAAAAAAAATATTGATTTAATATGTTACAGGTATTTACATTATTCATTTTTTATGCCACTGATTGAATTTTTTCTCACATCCTATAACTAATACAATCAAGTGATAAAATTAACAACATTTTCACATTAAAAATAAGCTATTTCTACCTTTGGTATTCACAGCCTTGCTAATCCAGCCTAATATGAGAATAGATTTTGCAGAACTGAGACTAACACAAACGTTCAGTCAATTCATCCGACAGCAAACTCTGCTCCCCTTGGTTCCTCCAGAGTTTACTAGACTACTGTGCAGACCAGAACACTCCCATTTTTAACACAATCTTTCAAGGCCATCTAAACTTTTTCAAGGCAAAACAGCATTATACTATTGAAATCTAAAACAAGTCTCGGGAGATAGTCTTATCACAAAAAAAAAAAATCTACTTTAGGAATCCTATATGAGATAAAAAGTAGAACTTCGTACAGAAAAAATGTTCACCAGCTGCCACTGCCAGTGAGGGGCTGGGTTTATATTCAAAACACAGCTGCTGCAGGGAGGCTTCTGGGCATCTTCTGAGGAATGAGTCTTCTCCATCAGTCCAAAGACATCAACTTTTTTAATGATGAAGAAATACCTTCAACTGCACAGATATTATAGGGCTATTGCTTCTACCTTCCGTCTCCTCCTTCATTTTGGTGACAGTGACTCCCCAGCGTACAGGTGTACCCATACAGCTTACCTGACCTTGGTTTTGTACCCACATACAAGAGTAGCACCAGTATGAAACCACCTTGCGAGAGCTCCAGGAATCCTCCTGGGACACTTTCTACATAGAGTAGAAATTGTTTTATCTTAAAACACTGTAAATTTATGGATGTGGCAAACTCATACCACAAAACAAATCATTCCCTTTGTGCAATTTCACTGAAAGGGAGAGTTTTGAGTGTTAAACCCAGGTTAAACCACAGAGATGGGGCTCAAACAGCCTATTTTCTCATCTGGCGGTGCCACAGATCCATGCACCAACTACAGCAAAGTCTTTTTATCTCCCTGCTCATCAGGTCATCATGAGTAATGCGACGAGCACGTTGGACAGAAATAAGAGACCTCAGGTATTTGGGCACTAAATGGATGAGCGTTGTGGAAAAGTGTATTGCGAGGGGAATGTATAACGCAAACAGGGATGAGATAAGAGATATCTGATTCACAAAGATTATGTCTTTTGTACCCAGTATATGGGTGGCTAGCAGGTCACTGTGCAGGAATTACAAGTAATACAAGCGGGCACAAGGAAGCAATACTTTAACTTGAAAGGACTTGTAGAAGGATGAGAGAGAATTTGCATAAAATCAATACAGAGCAGATGGGAATGGACAAGCCTGCTGGTATCAAACACACGCCAAAGGAAAATTACAGAAGAACAAGGAAGTTATTGTAGACAGCACTTCGATATCCTAACCATACATGAAACCAAGAAAACCTCTAAATCCACCAGAACAATCACCTAAAGGGTTTAGCAAAAGGGCTCAGTTTCTGCTAGAAAAAATATCACATCACTGGTGACAAAAAGCCTGATCATGTTTTCCCACCTTTAATTGCTTTAGTAGGTAAAATATCTATGTACGAAAAAGAAGAAAAAAGAGGTTAAATGCAAAGGCTACTCCTGTATTAATGTTTATTGTCTACTCTCTAGCTTTTCAAACATGGTTTTGAGAACATGAAAAAAGGCGGGCAATGCCAGAAGTGTCTTTTCTGGCAGTAAATAATTTAGGGAAGTTTATTGTCTTTAGCCATACAGGAAAGAAGGGGAAGGAAGGAAGGAAAGAAGGGGAAGGAAGGAAGGAAAGAAGGGGAAGGAAGGAAGGAAAGAAGGGGAAGGAAGGAAGGAAAGAAGGGGAAGGAAGGAAGGAAAGAAGGGGAAGGAAGGAAGGAAAGAAGGGGAAGGAAGGAAGGAAAGAAGGGGAAGGAAGGAAGGAAAGAAGGGGAAGGAAGGAAGGAAAGAAGGGGAAGGAAGGAAGGAAAGAAGGGGAAGGAAGGAAGGAAAGAAGGGGAAGGAAGGAAGGAAAGAAGGGGAAGGAAGGAAGGAAAGAAGGGGAAGGAAGGAAGGAAAGAAGGGGAAGGAAGGAAGGAAAGAAGGGGAAGGAAGGAAGGAAAGAAGGGGAAGGAAGGAAAGAAAGAAGGGGAAGGAAGGAAAGAAGGGGAAAGAAAATTGGCTCGGGATTCAAAAAAGACTGCAGAAAATATCAATATTCTAGAAGTACAATAAGTTCAAGACGTTTTCAGAAGCATGTGTCAGAGTTGCTGGTAAAAGGCAGAGAAATATGTAAGCAGAAGTGTGAAAGAAGTCTAGGCGGAGGTGTGAAAATAGTTTATAGTTCATTAAAAAGGGGCAAGAATGCAGAAACTTTCCCAAGTTGCAGCTGCTCAACTCTGCACTCACTTTGAGCAAGATCTTCTGCCGAGGTCGTTCTGGGAAGGTAAAGCCCCTCAAGTGGCATAGTCCCCTCTGTGGGACCCGCGGGTAGGAGGGATGGAGATGCGTCGATTTATTAAAAGTACTGTGTGTGGAGGAGAAATGTGCAAGTCACTCCCTCTTCTGCAATGGCAGACTAATTTTATTCTGTCTGTACTCTGGAGGAATCAAATGCTTGATGGATGGAGCCTAAGAAATCCCAGTTCAGGTGGAGAATTGTAACACAATATCCCACGAGTGATTTGTTACAGAGTGACCGAGCGCCAGAAAGTGCTCGGGGGAGAGAAGGAAGTAAAAGTCAGCAACGGGCTAAAAGACAGGCCAAGCTCCTGCAAGCGCCGAGGAGCAGGTTTGACCATATCCATTTGACAATGCCGCATTGACAGACCTCTTCTCCTGTTGTACCCATGAAGGAAGAGAGAGGTCTGCGAAGCCCTAGGAATTGTGACATTCATGTTATTTTTCCAGTAATCCAGAACTATGAAATAAAACTTCAAACAAACGAAGAAGAGAGCAGATTTCTGAGGAACATTCCTCCATCCTTCCTTCCCCTCTCACACAACATGATTATACACATAAATTAGAGTGAAACCAAAACCTTTTAACGTGAACGTGGTAAGCTGAGACACCACTTGACAGTGCTAAGTCTCAGCCTGGCCAGACACAAAGGATGAACATACCTCTGCGACTCAGAACCCGAAATCCAGAATTACATTTCTCCTGGATGACACTTCAGTGGTGACACGCATTCATAGCCCCATTAAGCACAGATAACACAATGCCACTTAGGTGTCTCACTACGAGCCCTTGCCGGTAATGAGCTTTAAAGAAACAATGACTCACGGTAATACGAACTGTCACAAGATCTGGCAGAAAAGGATATGAGATAGCTCAAAGACGGTGGCACACAGTCTGTCCCTGCGCTCTGCAGCACACCTCTTCCCACGGCCAGATGAAGGCACAGATAATACGACCAGATGAATAGACAATTGCGTTTAAGTCCTATGAATCACAGGAATCTTTTCATCTCCCTTCCTAAACAACCCTGCTTCACTATCAATAAAGTTTCAACTGGTTTTCGGTCCTGCCTCTCCTTCCAGCAACTGCCCTCCTGAATTTCTTCTCTGCTTCCTCCTGGCTGCTGCAGTGAGACCTGACCGTATGCCTACAAGACCCTCGCCATCAGCCACAAATCACCAGTGGGATCTGATTTTCCAAGGTGGGAACTAATGGAAGATAAAAGCTGTCCTAAAAATCAAACCACTAAGGGGCAGGTTTTTTGCAGTCTATAAAAATGGCCTTCAGAAAGCCCTTTTCCCACACACTTCCAAGTATTTCTGCCAAAAATGGTGAATTTTTTAACTAAAATCAGGCATTTTCTTACCTGCAGCACTGAACAGCTCGGATCTGGAAACTCAACTTGTTGTTGTGCAATCAGGGCTTAAGCCATCGCATCCACGTGCAGAGCAGAGAGCAGGGCAGATTCCAGCTCTGTGCATTGGCTCCACCATGCAAACAGGTGAAAAAAAACTCAAATCCTTGCAAAGGCAGAAAGTACCAGCAGCTTTTCTAAGGCGTATTGTAAAGGACCTTGCTGGGTGAACAGCAGCTTGAGAGCAATGTTTATGGCAGAGCTATAAACTCATGAACAAATTAAAAGGATTTACAAGAGTAATTCAAGTCTCAAGCCAAACCTACTGAATGGCAGGAGATGATTCTCCCAGGGTCAGGAAGAAATAATTAGCACTGTACTTGTGGAAGAGGGTTTAGTATCATTTCTTACCCTACCTATTAAAGAAAGAAGAAAGGTTATCCTTTCAGTTATGGCAGTAAGCGCACAGGAAGATCATTCCTTATCTCTTCAGCGCTCACCTGGCTCTTTTTATAGACCCTTTGTTCTTGTTTCAACTCACCTGTTACAAGAGGGCTTTTTTCCCCCCTCGATTTTAATGACCAAACGCTTTAGACTCCGGATTTTAACTCTATCTCAGACATCTGAATTCAAAGCCTCCAGCCAAACAGTTTAAAGCTCAGTGGGCTTGCATACATATTTTAAGCTAGAGTTGGCTTTTTTTTTCATACCCCTGAGGTTCCCTGTCCGCGTTATCCCACTTGTTTCATCACTGGTGAACATGGATGAAAACTTCAACTAACCCAAGGTCTGCAAAGATCTGCATTTGAGTGTTTGGCTTTTATATGGGTGCTCAAACACCTGCTGATAGCAGGTCTGACCTCTGCACATAACTGAAGAATAGCTTTATTTGCGGAGACGCTCAGTGCTATGCTATTAAGTGGTGATAAGTGAGAGCTTGTAACCATGAGAAAGTTTTTATTACAATGTGCAAATTAAGAAAATATTAAAGGTAAGATGCAGTGAGGTACAGAGATGTGTGTGAATGCACTGCTGAAGGCGGTGGCATCAGTGTCCACCGGTATAAGCCAAAGTGCCCTGAGGATGTTGCATTCCCTCCCCAGCACCAGAGGTAAGCGAATGGAAAAGTTCTCCACAATTCAACAGTAATGAAACCAGGAAAAATGAGTTACATAGCAGAGGTCCATTAAAAATGTTTGGAGCCTCTAAATTTACAAAATATAATACAGGACAATATAAATACAACAAATATCCTTTCTATTAATTTTTAAACTCTCTTGTAGGTATTATATTGGTCCCAATTAAATTCCAGAGGATCACTCAAAGCCCCTTTCAAAACATGCAGTATCATGGCACCATCATGTGATATTAAAATCACAAGGGCTTTTGTCTGGATGTATACAGAGAGCCAACGTACACACTAGAGCTACTGTGAGCACACAAACTACGCAAGGCTTGCTTCCTACAAACCAAGAAGAAAGGTACCAACACACAGAGAATGTCCACATTATCATTTTCACAGGATCTCTTCTCTGAAAAGCCCTGCAGTCCCTTTCCACTAATCCAGGCTGGCTGGTATATGGAGAAAGATCCCTCCAGACACTTTCCCTTTAGATCACAAAAGGAAATATTAATCAAGCAAAAGATGGGAAATTATGACACCTAGCTGCTAAAGTTCAGCCCCAGTGGCCAAGCCGGAGTTGATCAGAGGGCACAGGTGACTATCCATCAAATGACCTATCATAACACCCATTAAAACGTCTGGGTTAATCAGGACAGTAGCCAAGAACAATATTTTTCTGCAGACTTTCATAACAGCAGGTACAAAAGCAACCCCCTTGAAGCATTGGACTGCAAACATTCAAGACAGAATTTGATTAACTAAACAAAATTCCAAAGATCGTTTAAACCAAATTATACCAGCGCCTCACTGCACACCAAATACACGACCAAGGATGTTTTAGACAAAGCAAGGAGGGTATTAAATCTGTAGAGTTTTAGGTGTGAGCTGGAAAACGCATTGAAACCTGAGCTTAACTTCTGTGCTGCTACCTGTAATCCCATTAAATACAGAAAGTGAGATTGAAGTTTGCTCTATCACCACCTGATAGCAAAGTGGGATCGGTTGCGAGTATCATTGCGATCACTCTGCAAAATACTTTAATGTGGAGGAGGAAGAATACCTTTATGAGGTTATTACAAATTGCACCACATAGTCATTAGAAAAATACCAGCATGACTTTGTGCTCTGCCTATTCAAGCTCGGCATGAGAAAACGATAAACCGGTTTTATTGTTACCAGTAAAGACACTTCGCATCTGTGAGATTACTTCCTCCTGAGGATCTCCAAGCCATTTCTCCAAGCCGTGGTGATTAGAGAGCTGCTCACCGGGGCAGGCGTTTATCCTCAGTGCCACAAGCGCAGAGCCGAGGCACGACGGAGCCTGCGTGACTCAGGCACGCACAGGATGTCATTAATCAGGGGCAGATTAATCAGGTCCCAGCCCTGGCTGTTAATCAGAGCTCTGCACTCGCCCTGGTTTCTCCCCAACCCTGGACCAGGGACTCCTCCTCACTGTCACACCCAGAAATATTAACCAGGACCGGGTTCCCATCATGCATCGAGTGGACTTGCGTCTGTCAACAGACAGCTTCCAGAGGAAAAAGAATTCAGGATTTTTTTCATGAATTAGTTTGCAGGTGAGTGGGCAGCAATGCTATGGAGGAGGGAGACCAGACTGGTGTCACCAGCTCACAAGCAACTCACGGGCACTGTCCCAGAGCTGCCACTGTCAGGCCGGCTCAGCACCCAGTGTAGTCGTAAAGGAAGGGATTTTATTAATATTTATTTGTCTGGAGGGAAGCTGTGCCTGTGGCAGTGCAAGTCAATGGCCTGGGATCAGCACTGAACTCAGTGACTGGAGCAGGTTGTTAAGGCATGTGCTCAGTGCATCAGCAAGCTTTGGCAGAGGGACATTGCATTTAGTTATATTAGCTAGTACAAGCAAGTTTCCCAGCTTTGCCTCAGGAAAGTAAAAAGAGAAAAATAAAATAAAATAAAATAAAATTTTTTTCAGGCAAATGATGGATGTTTATAACATTATACAATGAAAGAAGAGCTCAGGATATATATACAGTGGCTTCAGTTCAAAAGAGTCTGCAGCAACAAGCTCAACAATGGAACTTTTAAGTTAAATATATGTAAACCAAATGGAAAGCTGAGAAACCTTCTGTCTTAGATGGATAAACTGTTTACCTAGACAGAAACACACACCATTAATTCTCACAAATGACAATGCAAAGATGCACAGACTGATAAACCAGGCCAAAAGCACGTGCTAGTGTAGCCCCTGTGCCCTAGACTTGACTCGCGCAGCCCAGAGCGAGCAGCTCGGGCTGGCTCCTGCTCTTTCCAAGCCCAGCTATAATAGCTGAAAGGCAGACTAATTTCCATGTTTGTGATTTCCGTTCACAGTAACAGGATATAGGTATGATTCATAATGAGATGTCCAAAGCGATTTTAGAAGATGCTCCAGATGGCACGGGCTGGGGCTGAGACCGCGGGGCCGTCCAAGCAGGGAGAACCGCAGGAGGGAAACATGACACATGCAACCCCAGACACATCCCTGTGCCAGCTCACCCCACGGCAGGGCTGAAGCCTGTCCCCAAGCTCCGCGTTGGAGCCACGCATCCGTGACCCAGTGCTCCCCAAGGTCACCGGCAGCCCCGCTCCCAAATGTGTAATTCTGCTCACACCAGGGGCTGGGAGGGAAGAAACTGTGTCCTGCGGTTAACTAGGAGGAGTGAGGAGATCCGTGGTTTTCTTCCCTGATCCTCCAAAAGTGTCTGTATGGCATTAAGTAAGTTCATTTCTGTAGAGTAATTTTCCCATCTGAAAAACGGGAAGGGGAGATGAGACTTAGCTCTGCGAGAGTGTTAGAAAACACAGCACTTTAATGGGTATCCAGTAACTTGAGATCCCGGGGAAACAGTGCAGAGAGTTGTTATTATTAGGACAGAAGGCATTTTTACTTCTAATGCATAAAGAAAACAAATAGCCAGAAAGTGAGGTTTTAAAAAAATCTAACATTAATTTTATTTTTATTTTTGAACTTTCTAATTTTTCAATAATTGAGACCACAGATGTTCAGTTCCATATGTGGAACAACCCTTTCTGAAAACTGGTTGCCAGCTATGGAGGCAAGCAATAATATACTAAGCAAAAACAAAGAAACAAAATATTTAAATAAAAAAAAAATGTTGATACTTCTGTAATTCTCAATGATTTTCTCTAACCAGCCAGAATCTGGAGAAGCATTTGACAGTGTCTGGGCTTGGAGCCATGGACAGTATCCACTGCTTAGTGTTGTATAATTTACAAACCCCTGTTCTTTCAACAACTACTCAGAAAATGAAATTGTTAAGTAAATATATAGCAGAAAAACAACTCACAAGAACAGATCAGCTCCTTTATACCATTCAAAAGGTGATGGCCTCTATGAAAAAAAAAACAATTTTCTGCAGTCTGCCAGAGCTTGAAGAACATCAGACAAACCAAAAAACATGAAAGCTATAAAAAAATAGCACGCCTGTTTTCACAGTAACCTCCTCTGCAGTGGTATGCAACGCAGAGATAGGTCCTTACATGCATCTGCCATCCAGAGAAATAGTTTTCATGTGACTCTGCTGGGGTCTGATAACATGAGATTACAAAGGTAACAGTTGTTGAGAAACACCTTGGAGAAAATATGTCTACATTGCTGAAGCTACTCGTACTATGGGGCTACTGCTTGCTTCTTACTTTGGAGACTCTTTGTTCATCGGTCCCCAGAGAAAGGAAGGCACTCCCAAATTAGCAGTCCAGGGAGAAGATCTGGGACCTGGTTTCCAAGGTCCCTTGGGCCGACAGTGGTTGCATCATGCCATGCCCAGGGGCCACTGTCAGTCTGGAGCAGAGCAATGGGACGAGTGCGTTACTTCTCCCATAGCTGGGTCAGGAAACTTAAGAAATTGCTCCTTCATTAAACATATTAGAGACTCAGCCTTGTTTGCCTACTGATATCCTTGAAGGAAGGGAATACAAAGATGAGGGTGTGAATGCTATCTGCTGTATCACCACTTTCAGGCTGCTAGGACAGTTTTATTTGCTTTATAGTAATTCATTGCCAACTTCACACATAAAAGTTAAACACGCTTTTTAAATGATAACACTCAAAAGACAGTTTTCAGAAGGAAAAAAAAAAAAAAAAAAAAAAAAACCACCAGAACGCAGATCTCTACTTAAAAGGGGTTAGGTGGAGGTTACCGAAAAGCGTTCCCAGGTTTGTTTCCAGTAAACGTGGTGACCCCGGCCACCCGAGGGACGTAATGACCTGCACGGCTTCACCTTAGCAAAGCCTGGGGTGGGATAAGCACCCAAAGGCACGTGCCCCACGTGGGAGCTCAATCTCCCCCTCCCCGTGAGGTGACTGTGTCCCTCATGTACTGGGAGTCATTCCTGTGCTCATCCTGACCTCCTCGTGCTCCTCCCTGCTGCCCACTTCACCCCACCCAAGCACATGGCGAGACTCTCAATGTCAGTGGGCTTTGGACCACCATTAAAGGCTCTGTTTTCTCTAATGGTGGCAAGAAGAGCTTAAGAAAGCTTTGCTTAAACGGAGTTATGAAAATATCAGCCACTGATCCAGAAGTTCTCAACAATTCAGTGATGCAAGGTCACTCCTAATTGCCTCCATCTTTCCTATTCTCTCTCCAGAGAATAATTACTTCAAGAAACAAAGTCCTGGTTTATTTTACTAAGATCCAGAAATTCCCTGCTTTTATAACAACAAGCAACTCCCCTCTTCTTCCGCTTTGGACTAAAGAGAATATTACCACTGTCAGTTATATGCTGGGGAACTGTTAACCCTTAACATCCATGTGGTGAAAAAATAAACTGCAGAAATAATCGCCTTATGTGTTTAGAATTACTCAATACGGTTGAAAAGACCATTCATTTTGCTTGTTTGTAAATGGGAAGAAGACAACCATGCTTCAAAAGCACTTATTCTGTACATTACCCAGAATAAAAATTCACCTGGAATTGCAGTATTAGAGCAAGGCACAGCATTTCAAAACTTCCCTTTTGATTTTTCAAATTCAAAAGCAAAGGGATTATGTTAAAGCAGCCTGAACACTCAGGTCTAGACAGCAGAGCTGTGCAATTCAATCACTGCACTTGGCTCATAAAAAAAAGCCAAGTCAGGGTGGTAATTGCAAGTGAAAAGTGGAATTTCAGAGTTGGTCCTACAGTAGCTGTTACCTATTGGAGGAAAACAGAGTGGGCTGCCCAACTGACTTCTCGCTGTTGTTATTACAGTATCTCTATTGCTATTGTACTGCAGTACTATAGTATTGACTATTCAACTACACTTTTTATATTAGGCAAAAACAACCCTACATAACCTTTTTAAGAACAACTTGGGAATGACCTGCAAAGACTGCTCCCAGCAGATGATGGAGTCCACCCTGCACCCTCTTCTTTAAAGCCTTCTAAGGAGGCTGAAACCTTCTCAGTCATGTCTGTTGTGCAGTATTTCCTCACAGTCATTTTCTGCAGGTACTCTGAGGTCCATAGATCTGCCATTGACACTTTGGTGAAATCATCCAATATTCTGAATTTGAACTGTTTACATTCTCCCTGGCAGGATGCTGGAAGCAGTGTGGGTGCACAGTACAAGCAACACTCCAGAGTGCACCTACTCAGAATCCAGCTTCAGTAACATTTTGCAAAACTACAGAAAAAATAATCCTGACCAGGCTGTGCCAGGTCCCAGAGAGGCTGCCTGAAGTGAGAAATGCTCTCTTAAAACCGTCAACCTTCAGCAGCTTTTTGATCCATTGAACCTTGGTTCTGTGTCGTTCTAGCCATTGGAGTAAGTGGCTTTGCACCTCCAGCTCCAGCCTGGATTTGGACAGAAAGTGCCAGAAAGCTATTAAAAAGTTTTATAAGCGTTTCTGACAGGGCCAGGAAGTTCAAAATCTCATGAGAAAGCCTATTGCTTGTCTTTTTCTTTCGCTTCAGGACAGTGCTGAACCAGGATCTAACATACAGGTAACCAAGAAATGCTGAAATACTGGGGAAATCAAAGGGAGGGGCTTAACTAAGGGAGAATGATCTTGTTCCTTTGAATAGACTCAGTTGCAAATACATTTATTAAATTCTCTCTCTAAACTACTCAATTTACAATGCAATTTTGCCAATTTGGGAAGTTATTGCAGGGTAGGCCATCATACTCTCAGTGGTCTGACAGAAGAGAACCAAAACTGAATCTCTGTAAGATTATTCGTCACCTAGACAAGTTTCGTGTTTATAAAAATCCCGTGAGAGGTTTCAGAAATGAGAATGTGAAGGAAAGGGATGTATTCCAATCAAACCACAAGGATCTTGAGGAAATCTTATAAAAATAAGTAAAGTTACAATAAAAATCAAAGATTAAATTTCTCAAGCATAAATTTAAAAAACCTGTTGTACTCTAGTTTTAAATTAAAGTATATATTAACCAATAGACTATCTGCTTCTCATCTTAACACGTGTTGAGACAAATTTTGTTTCGCAAGAGGAAAGGTAACAGTTGCTTTAAGAAAAAAGGATGAAGCAGCACAAACCCCTCTCTCCGGCATTCAACGCCTTTTTGATCAGTGCGCTTCTCCTTTCTTAAGTGGAATTAACAGACTGGAAAAACAAATGTCTACCTTGAACATTCAGTGCTACTTGGAAGACTCTGTAAACCAAACACCGGTCTTATTTCCACGTGAAGCTCTCATTTGACATTACAAACCTTTCTTCTGCTGGAGGCAGCTATCTGGTTTCTGGATTATAATGTTTTCTTGCATTCTTTCCTCAATCCACTTAGTATCATCCCATCTCTAAATCCACTTGGCAAGTCTGAATCATAATTGCTGTGGTATAAAAATACTTTTAAGGGCAAGTCCTCTATCACCTCTCATCAGAACAGGTGATATTCTGTTTAAGGCCTAAACGCTGCCCAACTGCCTCTGCGCTGGGCCGCTCTCCAGGGCCATCACAGCTCCTGAGATAATGAGTACAACACAGAAGCACCCATATCACAAATTAGCTTTTCCCTGGGTGAGGAAGAAGAGAGGTGTTTATTATGTTGGTCATCAACCACGGTAGCCAGCATTTCATGACAGCTTTTATTAAGAGTAGCCTTCTATATTCTCTTGCTTATGACTTTCTGACAATGCCTCTTTCCAGGATAACACCTTCCATGTGTAGCCTGAAGCTAGAGAAATATTTTTCCAAATAAATTTGATAACAAATCTCATCAACTGATTTTCAGGTTGGGCAAGTATTTTAAAAACCCTGTACATCATATGTCTGGAAGAAATGATCTAAGGTTAAGGTTTGGAAGGTGAGATTGTGTACATGTCTACAACAGGAGATTAGAAAAACTAAGATTTTGCACAAGTGAGACAATGAACATGAAAATTTCAGAGCTCTGTAGAGCTGATTTTAGCAATGCAGCATCTAGTAAGACAAGTAAGAATTATGATCCTCCTTTAGACTGGGAGAAAACACACACTGGGAGCACACACACACAGAAAATCCAACGAGTACAGGAACCTGCAGGAAGGAGGGAATCAACATCCTTTTCCATCCTCAAAAGGCCCTGAAAGTCCGCAATGATGAATCCCTCCAAAACCAAATCAAGAGGACAGGCTGGAAAAACAGTAAGTTTTTCAACAATTAATAGAATCTAACCTTGTACAAATGGATGCGTGTAGGGTCTCCATGGAGCAACCCACACAGATACCTCCTCCCTCTGAGCCCCTACTAACTTTTAACTCTGTAGACAGCTTAACAGCACAGATCAAGGCAAATAACTATTCTCATTCCTATTGACTTCTCACTAATAAAGCCTCACCTGGAGCTGCAAGTCAGCCACACTGAATTTCTGCTACTGGGCTTTATCCTTTCCAAAATTCCCCATCTGCTGCATCTCTGCCTTCACTTCACCGCCATGAAGCTGTCAATCAGCTCACACCCAATGTTCTAATGGCTTTTCTGATCCTACAAACTCATGAAGAAAAAAAAAATACAGAAAAGGCTCAAAATGGAAAAGAAAAAAACCCAAGAGTTTGATAAAAATATCAGTCTATTTAGAAAATTTTTAATGCATTATAAATGTGCCACAACTCCAGGAGTGTCCCTGACTCAGCTACATCTCCTTACACAAGATTAGCAGGGGAACGAATTATCAGTCTTGACCTACTGAACTGGCTGCAGTATTTTCTATAAATCTCATGCTCTTTTTTGATAATTGGTGTTTTTTCTTCCTTCACTTGGATGTACCTGTCTTTTTGCTATAATTGAGAAAATTTCTACTGCCTGCATTAGAAGCAAGACACCTTTGTTGGTAGAAAATGCCTCGTGCACTTTAACCACCTCTCTTCTCCACGTCCAACAGCAGATTTTCAAAGGCAGATATGGGTGGTGACAACCCATTTGTTTTGCAGAGTAGGGTACCCGTGTCTGTAAACATGCTGTGAAATTACTATGCACAGAAAGCTCCATATGGCTGGGTTGGTCTCGCATATGTAGCAACACCACAAACACGATTACTTGCAGAGAATATATTTTCCTAAGTACCAGAGCAAGATTATGACCCAAGATGACTCAGCATATGGAAGCCTGCATACAGAGGCTCCCAAGGACGCCCCAGAGTCAAAGCAAAGGTTAATGGAACATTTTCATCTGAAACAAAGGTTTTTATCTGTGTAAACAACGTGTTATTACCCCACATCAACAGCATCACCACTTGAGTTGGAAAACATTGTGTACCATCTACAGATAAACCAAACAATGGCCTGCCTTTCCCAGGAACATCACCTTCCTGGAGGTGACTCGGCATTTTCTGCACCAGAAGAGCAAATTCACTGTGCATGCTGCACGGCTGATTGCCTCCATGCAAATAATCCTGAAGAAGTTTTGTCCAATTTGCCTTTGAAAATTATTTTATTATTACCAAACACGCAGGTCAAAAAGTTTGTTTAGACAAGTATGCCTCTCTGGGTAGTCAATCTTCAAGCCAGGAAACACCATCACTGGTGTAATGGTCTTTTATGATTTCCTGTAAGACAGTGTTATCACAGTTATAGTTTGTGAAAGACAGTGGACTTTCTCCCTTCTGATATAAAAAGGATAATGTATACCCAGTGCAAACTTCAGCCTGTTTAGACTAAGTAAAAGTAGCACATCATCTGTTCATCTACTTTTTTTTCCCCTATCATTTGAATTTTGGAAGCATATATCAAGTTTTCTCAATCAATACAAGAAAGTTTCTGCACTTTGTTTGACCCTGCTGAACTTTGCAATGCTGACTTCTCAACACCCCTGCTGAAAAAAAGCCACTAAATCTTACAAACTATCTCTTTGTTGTCTCTTGCTTTTTTCCCAGCCCCTCCTTCCAATCTTACCAAGCCAGTTGAGCTGCACTTTTCACCTCCTTTGTTGACATGAAATGAAGTAATCACATTTATTTGAATATTCACTACAGATCTTGTCATCATCTCGGTTTATTAGCCAAGAAGATAGTGTTTCAAGAGCAAGTCTTAAAACTTTACAGCATGGATCCACTCACTCGCTAAAAGCAAAATAAGTGAATTAAAACCTCAATTCATAAAGCAAATAAATGTCATGTAGACACACCACTGAAATCCAGCCGTGAAAGCTGATGAGCCTGCAGAACAGAAGCATAGAGCCTGAAAATGGCTCTTCCAAAAACCTCAGGTAACTGTTAGGATTCTGCCACAACCTGTTCCCCTGCAGAGCAGAGGCTCTGATTCACTCATTCCCCACAGGGAAACAAGGGAGAAATCCACAGGCACGAGCGAGAGCTCTTCCAGCCACGCACAAACGGGTTTGTGAAATACATACTACCTGTGTGTTTAAGTACGCACGCATGGATAAAGACAAACACAAGGGAAGACACAGCTATGACCTTCGGGATGCAGGGAATGCTTGTGTCTGCCGTGTGATGGTTTACAGCTTTTTTTAACCATTGCCCCTGCCATATTACTATGTAAAAATCACTATACCTGCCTAAATACACAAAAAGAGAGACAGCTACAGAACATTAATGTTTCCCTTGTCCTACAGGCGAAATGCATAATACGTGCAGTACAGATAGTATATTCGGAAACTGTGGACTTTAATTTCTGGGAATTTAATTCGTAGCCTGTATGGGGAATAATGGTTCTTATCTTTGGGTGAAATGCTGCTGATTTTCTCTGCTAGTCCCGTTTAGTGTATCTCAGTAGCATATCTGCACCAAACAAAGACTATCCCTTCTTAGAGCAAGCGAAAGGAAACCAAATTTTAAGCACCTTTGGAAGAGCCCAAGAGAAAGGGCATGACCTTGATTTGTATCTATTCCAAGGACAGGGGATTCAGTCTTTAAGTGTCACTAAAGCACTTTCCCCAATTTCTAAATTTACTGGGGCGTTGTTAAGATAAGGACAGAGAACATGATGAGAGACAGGGCTTTATCCCCTAATAAAAGAAGTGAAAGTATCTTTCCAGCTGCTCTCTCTTTAATATTATACAGAAGACCTGGGCAGAATTTGTATCTACAAACCATTTCTGGAGTTCCCAAGGGGTTTTGAGGCCAAAACATCTCTTCTGAGGAGAGACTGTTGGAATTAAACCTCCAGGACCCAGTCACTAGTGGAGCTCAAGGATGCTGTGCATCTTCCTAGAAGGAGGATAAAAGGTTAAAAACCTGTGGACAGATGAGTTTGGGAAGAAGTGATTGTTTGCATCCTAGAAGCATGGCATTAAGAACAGGTTTTTTTTAAAAAAAATTTGGACTGCAGTAGCCTGTTGAGGTCTACAGTCGACGATAAAACTCCCATTCTCTCCTATTATGCTGAAAATCTGCTCTAACAAGGCTGGTCTGAAAATGCAGATGATGGACCACATAAATTGTTTGTCTCCTATAAAAACTCAAAAGGCTTTCCAGTTTCATCTTTTTGAGTTTTAATCTTTTAAAAGCATGTTCAGATTATATTCATTTGCTTTTAGTGAGATTGTGCTCTAAAGTAAACGGCCTGTATGCACACACACTAACACATGTGGAATTCCTTTTCAGTAATCCTCAAAGAGGCTTTTGATTTTACTTCTGATTCACCAAAAAAAAGCACCAGTGAGCAAGTGAGATGTGCACCGGGATTTAGATGGCTCCAAGGTCACCACATACATTTACATAGGAAACATGTGGCGATGGGAAAACTTTCCACTTGGCTGTAAATGGGTTCTTGAAGTGTTTTCACAGAATCTGATTCTCGGATGGATAAAAATCCCACAAATCAAAGGCCAACTGGGGGCAATGGTATCTGAGTTAATAAGGCAGCCAATCAGCAGCTTAGCTACATCATCCCAGAGGCAGATCCAAAGCCCATAGCTGTGGGGACTGATCCCACCAGAGTCAGTGTGGGCTTTGTGGCACCCAGGAGAAAAATCCTTATCCACCTTCCCACACCGTGTTCATCCTTGAGGATGAAAATGAGGCCAAATGTGTTGCACGAGTAGCAGCCACCAAGTTGTAGGTCAGGTCTGTGTCTTCTTTCAACAGGGGAAGCCTTTAGCAGATGCAAAGGGCAGGCAGGTAGGGGAGGAGCTGGAGGAGACCTTTCTGTTCCTGCAGGAGGCTCAGTCTCACCAGGCTCCATGAGAAGGACTACACGCTGAACATGGGGCCAAGAACACCTCTCATTCCATGGGACTGGGAAAGCAGGACATCTCCTGTGCCCCATTGCAGAGCTGCACTCTACCCAGCACTGCCATTCAGCCTCTCAAGAATAAGGGGAAATCTCCGGCTATTGTCCAGGTCCTGAAAGTCTATTATTAGAGAAGAATAAGCCTGAAATGCAACAGCTTTTTGGTGAAGGAAGCTTCACGTAACTCATCCATCACAAGCTTTATTATTGCTTCAGACCCTACTGCAGGTTTACAACCAGATGTTTTAGGGACCTTGCATTTTCCCTGTGAAATATTCCCTCCACCGTGTTTAAAGCTGACAGGCAGGTAGTTGTAAAGGCAACCATAACAGTCAAAGCTGGCAAGTTTCGCCTCAACACAGTAAAAAAGTCTGTTATTAGTACTTTGTGATTAATGATTGTATATTACAAATGTACATTAATAAGTATAATATACTCTCAAGTATTTTATAGCTGCTTTTATGATATGACAGGCAAACCTATGAAAGCGTATTTAATGTATTCTCATGACCATATTGTGTGTGTAATTTACGCAAACTGTAGAGATGTTTAAAACTAATCCAAAAAGGACACAATCAAGGTTGGTAGGAATCCAGCTTAACCCATGTTTTTATTATGGTCCTATCTCCTATGGGAAGATTTTTTCATTCTTCCTAATCTCTAAATTCTAAACTTCTGGAATTTAAGGCAAATGAAGGAGAGATGATTTTGGGGGGGGAATCAGTGTTGAAAGTGAGAAACTCCCCAAACGTGAAGAGGTTACTGCAGTCTGAGGTAGGGGCGAAAGGGTGAGGAAAATGCTGTAAGGGAGCAATATTGTGTCTAGTCCCCAAGAGTAGAACAAGCAGAATTCAAAAATCTCTTCAAGTTTGTTTAAGCGCTGTTGTTTTGCAGAGCTCAGACACTCAGTCTTTGGCAACCTGCGCTTGCTTGACCAGCCACCACTTGCAACCAAAGCTTGCAGAGAGAGTAAAGCAGCAAAAAGAGGTATATTGCATCAACCAAAACCTTCATATTAATTATCATCTTCACTGTTCCTAAGCTGGGTTTCCAGCAGCCACAGCAGCTCCTGCAGAAGGGAAGATGCTCTGATGACCTGATGGTCTCCAGAGGTGGCAGCACAGAGGAGTGCTCTGCAAGCCAGCTCCTTCTGCCTTCACACATTCTCATTTTCAGAGCAAGGACCGGCTCCAAACCAGGCTCCTCCAAACATTTTTTTCCAGCATTTACCTATTACTGCTTTATCCAGGTACAAAATCAGCCGTCAGCATTTTCAGCAGGCACTGTTCAGGTCTTTGTAATTTCTTTTCCCCTTTCTCACATGAGAACAAAAGTCCAAAGAATTTGGATTTTGGCCTCAGCTTCATGCCTAACTTCTTCCTGCCCTGTTTATGTCGTCATCATCCCTTGAGTGCAGTGTGGGCTGAGCTGTGCTGTTGAGAGAGTACTGCAGATCTTCTGTACATCCAGAACCAGAGAGCAAACGCACAGTGAGCCGTGGGAAATAAGGAGAACGATCCCAGGCTCAAGTTCAGCGGTAGCTGGCTGACAACAAAAATCCTGAAGGCAGCAGGTGGGTTTTTTTCCTCCCTTTTTCATATAAGAAACAATTCCCCTTTCCCGGTATGTCAAAATACATCATAATAATCATTGACACGCTGTTAAAAGAAAAATGTGTTTCAAACATCTGGATAAATGCGTATGTGTGCGCGAAGGGGCACCCCAGGCAACCGCGTTTGTTAGCACCAATTTGCCGGAGCAAATTCCTAACTGTAGGAGCAGCAGATATGAATAGACATGTCCACAGATACGTAAGCTTCTGGGTCAAATACACTGAGCGGCAGAAATCTTTGTTCTCAGTTTATCTGTGTCCTATTGAGGATCCTCCTAATCAAAGATACATGTAGTTAAGAAAGCAAGAGAACAAAAGAAACCTCAGGGCAAACAGAACTGAATAAAAAAAAAGAAGAGAGGGTCTCATGGAGCCACTTACTTGGACTGGGGTTAAGTAATTTAGAGAGATCTTACCCAAGAGGAAAGATGGATGTGGGCTCAACAGAAGCCACAATCTATGTGTTACAATAAAACAATGTGGCCTACTAATAAATGCCAACAAAGGCAACTTTTTTCCCCAATGTTGAGTCTCAGGACTTTGCTGTCTTGTAATGGCACTGTTATTCCATGGAGGAGCGGAGCAGTTAACACACGCCCAGATCCAGAGCCTGCCGATGCTGGGCAAGATGTGTCCTGGGCTCAGCAGGGCTCACGCCAGCAGCAGCTCCCGAGCTGAGCCCTAGCACAGTAAACTCACCTTCGCTGGAAATTTGGGGCATGCCAAATGATGAAAAAAGCATTTATTTCAACTGAAATTATCTCAAAGACATTTGTCTTCAAAGGGAGGAACGGATCCTGTTCTTCCAAGGCATGTTCTCTCTAAGAATTTCATTTTAAATCCATTTCTACACTATTAATTTGGTCAATCACAGAAACGCCCCAAGCACCCGATACATCCCTTGATTACAGATGAAAAAAACATACGTGCATAAGCCACACTTTTAGAATTATCTTCATTTTGTAGGCTTTCTGCCTCTAGTCAGCACGAGCTCACTTTGCCAGTGACCTGACCCCAGCAGCTCTTGGTTACAGTCCCTGCAGGAGTCGGATGCTCGGCTCCGCTAGGAAATCAAGTGAAAAACTTGGTGGCAGTCTCTGAAAACTTGAACTCAAGGGACTCGTGCATGCAAAAGAGCCAGGGGATAGGGCGTTTTACTCTTAAAAACTGTTATAAAATCCATTTATAACCTCACAGGAGCATTGATTTGCAGGTGATTATCCAGGCCAAGGGAGGATTTCAGTGTTCAGCTAATAAGGATGAGCTTGCATAAACTATACTCAATTTTGATGCAAATCCAAATAAAGTTTTAGGCTTTGAGGTTTTTTCCTTTAACTTTTAGGTAGTTCATCTCTACTCCAATTCACTTGGAATAACAAGACTGGAGGAATTTTCTACCAATTTGGGTTGTATTCAACAGGATTGCCTTGTTAGTGATTAGAGAAAAATCCAATTAATGATTAAATAACAAGTAGTACATCTTGGATGTAAGAGTAAAGTCTTCGGGACTGGGACTCTTTACTGTTTGGTTTGGCCATGTCCTTGCACACCAGTGCTCTGCAGATGCTGACCAACAGGACTGTGGTCCATGGAACCAACAGCAGCCTCTGGATGGAGGTGCACGCCCGGGTTTCTTTCTGACACAATCAGCACACATCTAACATGATAAAATCCCAAATAACAACAACGAGCAGCCTCTTTCTTCATCCAGTTCACCTCAGAGACATGTCGGGTTCAAAGCACAGATGGGTCATTAACATATGACTGTCGTTGGGCATAAATAACCTAAAAAATACCTAACACAGCTGGAGTCGAGCACATTCTGAAACACTGAAAACAAAAGAGGCAAACTTATCCACCCCATAATTTCTGCAGTCAATGGAGGCTGCTGAGCAGCACTGAGAATTGAGCTGCCTGCTTAGACACAGAAAAATAGAGTGTATAAGCCTAACCTTTATGTAGTGAGTTTGAAAATGGTCATTTTAAACCTCCCTGTGCTTCTGTTTCTCTTCCTGTAAAAGACCAACTTATCTACATGGTTAAACACAGCGAATCCTAGCGCACAGCATTGTGACACTGAGAAATGTAATATCTATAAAGTGCCTTGGAAACACCAGCTCAAAGATGCTGGAAGAGAGAAAGCTCTGCCCTCATTTTCCAAGGAGAAAATTCCCAATTCTAGGCAACTTGCCCAGTCACGACATTCTACGCAAATGGTCACTGGAAAACATTTTGTGCCATCCCAAATCACTTCTCCCTGTGTTGTTTTAACACAACACCAGCTGTAAGCTACCATGAAGTGAAGGCTTGTCTTGTTTCCTACATAATGTTTGTGATCCACCCAGTTGTCCTGCATTATTTTAGTATTTTGCTGGTACCCTGTGGATGACAATTACCAGCTATAAGGGAACAGCCGTGCCACCCAGCCTCCCTGGCTGTTGGAAGGGCGGCCGAAATCCCTGCTTTCGGCTAGGCACAGGAACCCATCCTTTCACAAAACACAACAAAGTCTTGTAATAACATTTCCTGAGTACAACCTGGGGACCGTTTGGGAAGAACAGTGTGAAGTCATAGAGGTAGTATTACCTATAAAATGTGTGAAATATTAATGAGGGCAATATTTCTTCATTACATAAAAAAAAAAAACCAAACCACTAAGAGGTACATCACTATTTAACTGGATAACCACATTCCTAGGTACAAAGTGTAAATCTGAGAAAAACCCAAATCGACACAGATGCTGTGGTGCAAAACTAACTTTGTTGAAATCTACTGGTTTCTCCAGATTGGAGACACATCACGTATATAACATCACACATCAATTTGTCATGGCTTAGAAGAAACTTCATCAAACATACATTTTTTCATCAGCAGTTTGTTAGCGTTGACTATTTCTGTCTCAACAAAATGACTGACCAGACGGTTTTGCCGTATAGAAGGGCAGTGGATGAGAATGAACTCTGACCCATTTAAATTAAGTCTAATATTTATTGTTCCAGGCCAACAATGGTCTTGGGAAGCACTGCCTTTGACCTGCTGTGTACATACAATCACTTCAATAAAGGAACTACACAAAATAGAGCCCGGATTGTTTAAAAGATAAGCCAGTTCCTCTGAGGATGGGGAGTCATATTGCAGAAGATGAAATACAGATATACTTACTGAAGAATTCTGTAAATTAGCCAGGATTAGGATAATTATGATACTACATGCATTTTCTGTCAGTTGTTCAGTAGAGAAAATTAACTTAAGAAACAAATAACAGTCAGTATTAGCCTGCCAATCACTCTGATTTTGCTAATGAGTGGACAAAAACGGTGGCCTAAAAAATTCAGTATATTTTCAATAGTCAGTTTATGGCCTATGTGGACACTACAGAAAAAATATTTCAGTCATTCTCCCTCTCCTCCCTTACGTTGCTTTTTATTTTTTTGTGATTCACATGACTTTGTATAAAGTTTCTGTGTATTATCAGGTTTAGTTTCCAGTTTCCAGAGCCGGTTTCTGTAGTGTCTGGAGTTAGCAATTCCAATTGACTGACCATTGCAGGGAACGTTACACTCCTAAATATCCATTTTCACATCTTTTCCATTTAATGGAGACAACCTGGTCAACATTTTGGTTTGCACAAATCTTATGTTACAAAAATGGAATGAAACATTCATTTGCCCTATAAACCACCTAATAAAAAGTAAAACACACCAAAAAAAAAAAAAAAAAAAAAAGACCTTAAGGAAGCAATAGGCTAATGTGATCCTTGGTATAAAGAGGACACTATCCTTCTGTATTTCTTCTGTGGGGTTTTTCTGCTAGTTTTTTACCAACATATTGTCTTAAAATGTTATTAAAAAAACTTGTACAAAATTAGCAACCAAAATATCAGTTAATTTGTAGTTCTATGGAAGTAACGTAAACAACCACCTTAATTTCCACACCTGCTCTGTGGCTGGGCCAAGTCCAACGCTGTGGGCAGTGTGGTGTCACCCAACCTTGCTTGGGTCATCCCTGTCCATCTGGGAAACCTCTTCCACCTCTCCTCATCCGACTCCTCTTGCATGTGTCTACCCGGGGCCTGCTCATGCCCACAGAGAGGAAAGCACCATCCCCGTGAGGACAGCCCGTGGCACTGGAGGAGGCAGCAACAAGAAGCCATGATCTCACCTTCATTCTACCTTCATCTCCCACCAAGAGCATATATAAGAAAAGAACGGTTTCTTGCTTTTTTTTTGTTAAACTGTCTACAGAAGTTGCATTTGCATGCACAAAGGACCAGTCTTCGCTGGCTGCTAAAAACCCTCTTTATTGTTGAATGCAAATACTTAATGTTGGACACACACGTATCCCGCACAACAGATTCCCAAGTCTGATACTGGTCTGAAAGGGCTTTTTTCTTCTCTTCTTTGACCTGCACCAATGAGCTGCAAGCCATAAGGCTTGCTGCAGAGAACCTGCAACATTATATTAAATATTTGCTACACTGCATTTCTCATGGTCACAATAAGTCTGATGAAATTAGAAAATAAATCGGACTATAGTACATGTTCACCACCAAAGTACATAAAATGGCTTTACTGTACCTTGGTAATAAAAATATTAAATAAATTCTGCTGACCTAATTTTTTTAATGTTCTCATAGTTGGCATTATATATGTATATGTACACAGGCACATTTTTCATATATTTAACCAGTAATAACTTTTATCACCACAATTTTGCTATTGATTGCTTCTTTAACAGCAAAATGCATCACAAACAGAAATGAATGAAGCTGTCTGGAAGAAAGTTCTATAGTAGCTTTACTGTCAATTCCCATCATAAATAACCATGACATCATATGAGTCTTATCTACGGGTTGCTGTTACTGATCAATGGCATCACTCTAGTAGTGTAAATAGCTTCTAATGTCCCATCTTCCACCTTCAAATAGGTTCTGATTATTTATGATAGCTGTTAGGTTACAAGTCTGAGCTGCAGTTTGGATTTATTTTCTACTTACAGCGGCTGTGGATTTCAAGTTAGATAGGATTATTTTTTAGTTAAGATGATGAAATGGGATAGAACTGTCATGGAGCCTAGAAAAATCTTCATCTCATTTACTTTCTGTAGCAATTTGACTGTGAATCCAAAGAACTTAAAGGCTTTTCATTAAATAATTCAAAATGTTAAAACAGAGAGTCCTGATTACTTGCGCTAGTTCAGCACAGCCTAATCAATTTACAGTTAAAAAGAAAAGGAAGAATATTTTTCCTTGTTACTAAACTACAAGGGAGTTTCATTATATGCCAAACCATATAACACAGCCTTACAAAATTGCCACGACAATATACCAGCCAACAGAAAAATCTACTTGTCAGCTTTTCCCATGGTGATCATGAAAAAACTAATGATGTTTTACTCACTCACTCAAACAAAAACTATTCAGCCCCAGGCTAGTCGATATTTGGAAGGATGATATAATCTCTATATTTCTTATGATAATGAAAGGTATGTCTGCCTGACTACAGAGCTCCAGACATTATTTTTTTTTTAATATCTATTGTATTCTCATACCCCAAAATGGTTCTTATAATTGAGAACTGGGGTAGTGGACATATGGAATGACAGCACATTGGGAAACAAATGCACATAGATTTCCACTTACCACAGCAGAATAGAGGAGTCAATGGCACGTTAACTAATTCATTATTTAAATTTCCAGTTAGGTTCTCCTCTTGCATTACATTTAGCAAGTGCACTAAAGTTGAGGGGTATTCTGGAGGAACAGGTCATTTTTCCCAGCATCAACAATAATTAATAAATGGTTAGTGTTCTCTGGCTCATTTGTCTAAAGGAAACACCCTAATGACACTGAGAGGAAAATCAATAAGGATAAAAACGCAGCGGTGATAAATATTCTGCTACTTTTATCCTTTGGTGACCTTCTGAGGGATTTCAGATTTACAGACTCATCCCACTACAGTCTTTTACTCCTCTCTTTACCATAATTCATCAGTTAATATATAACTCCGAGCTGATTACAACTTATCTATAAACGTCTTTTATGCAGCAGCAATGCACAAGCCTCTCGGTGGAACAAACCTGGTGCATTTTTTTAGCTTTCTTTATGGCAACTTAGCTGTGAATGATAAAACATTCACGATGGTATTTAGTGTGATAGCTTGACAATGCAAAGATCTTTGGGTTTGGCCTGAAAGAATCCAAAACACGCTCCAATCTTTGTATCTGGGTGACAAGCACTTATTTTTCCATCCACTATTTCCTCCTTAAGATTTTTCTGTTTGGTGAAGAGCTGTTGTGCTTATAACACTGCGCACCTCCTAGTACTGCCTGGCCTCGGTTAAAGAGTAACCACGGCACCAGGGGTCACCTGGAAATGGAAAGTCTTAAAAACATGCAAACAAAATCACTGTCTGGGCTGGAGGGTTTCAAAAGACATGTTAGTAATTACCAATAAAAACCTGATGGCACTTCTCCAGTCGCTACTATTGTTTGGACTTTTAAAAGTACGTGATGATAGCATCGTTCTCCCACGTCTCTTCTCCTACCAATGGTAGATTTCCCTTTTTTTTTTTTTTTTTCTTTCCCAGTGCTATAATCTGTGCTTCTTATGCCTTAGGTAAACTTAAAACCTCGGTGGGGAGAAGGAGGGAATGTGGCTGCTGGGCGCTGACAATAGCTGTTTTGTCACCACCAGGCACTGGTGGCCATCAGGAAGTGGGGACTAGTCCAGCCACTTGATGCCAAGGGTGGATGATTTATTGCCTAGTGTCTTCGGTGGCAATTGGACCCCTTCCCGCTGTCACTCACGCCTTGCAAAGATTCGGTCCTAAAGAAGAGGTTCCCCCCTGGTCTAAAGAGATTACAATGCTTGTCATAAAGTGTCTTTTAGTGGAGGGAAATGGGTATGAAAATGGGTAAAGAAAGGAAACAATCAGAAGAGGAGAGAAGATGGATGTTCTGTAACCTTTTCTCAGAGACCCATTTCTTCTACTTTTTCTCCTGTCTTTAGCAGGTTTTTGTTTTGGCTGATGACAATGCGTAATAGCCTGATAAATTGATTTTGTGAGTCCCCTTTCTCATCTCTTGAGAAGACACTAACTCGTTGGGACTTCAGAGGGCTCTCAGAGGCAGGAGACAACAATTAGTTTGTTGGGGATGTCAGACAGGAGCTTCAAAGTTTTGCCAGGAAAAATCCTTTCTGACAGATCAGTGCTGACAACGTTGGCAGCTGCTAGGAAAAGTGGAGCTGGAAACTCGCTCCGACTCTCAGGAGCAGGGAAAGATTGCAGGACATTAACTCTGTACAGCGGGTCAGGTACTGGTGCTGTTGCTTTTCACTGAAGTGTATACAGCAGTGACTAAAGCCTTCCGCAAGATGAAAGAAGAGTAAGAAACATTTAAAAATCAAAAGTTTTCAAGTTTTTTTATCAAACCTTATTACACGAACTTTAAAAATTTCCATGAAATCAAGAACGGACATCATAGCAAGATTTACTTCTCCAGAATTAGAACAGGTAGCCTTGATACTTCTTTTAAGAACTCATCATAAGAATATGTTTTTTGTGTTTTAGCAGCAAAAACCAATTATTACTCTTTTCCTTTTTTTTTGTTTTTCCTAAAAACCAGGGGAATCCTTCACGACTTTCTGACAGCAGCTACATGTCAAAAACAACCGCATAGGGGTATGTTTGTGTGCATCCCGTTACAGGAAGTCATGTGGAAGAGCTCTGTATATAAAACCTCCCTGTTTTAAGAAAATCTGTCTTAATTTCCTTAATCTGAAAATAAAAAAGATCGCCCAATTCCTTAGAGTAAAAGCACTGGTCAGTCCAGGCTTGCTGAAAATAAGCAGCTGGTGCCATTTTGTTCACAGATCCAAAGAGAAGCTGTGTTTTCCTGTAAACACAGGTTTTCAGGAGGAGGATCTGACAACGAAGCCTGGCAAAGGCTTTGTGAACTTCCAGAGAAGAATCTAAGGACAATTAATCTCTGTTAAACTGATAGGTAGATGTTACACAATACAACTGCATTTCTGTAGAAGTGCAGTGCGTGTGTTGACAGAGATTCTGGCACAATTGTTGGTTTCTTCATATATATATATGATGAAACACAGAGATAAACAGGCTTCATTTTACTGTAGTTAATATGCATTTTTGTTGTGCTTAATATTGTACTTATTGGCAAATAGTAACATATATACACACGCAGTCTCCAGACTCTTCTGTTCTATGGAGATCTCGGAGGAATAGAAGTAGCTTTTACCTAAAAATTTCCACAAGAGATAAACTCTCCACACCAATATTCCCATGGGATAATATCATAAATCAAAAGAAGTCTATTTAGAAAACTTCAGAAATCTTTTAACTTCATTATCATTCCCTAATATGCATACGTGACACAGAATGGTACCTACACACGTTATTGCTTCCTCTGTTTATTTCTTTGATAAACTGCAGTGAGCTTCAACTAAATCATGTCGTGTTGCTACTAATTCTGCACAAAGAAATCTTCCTCTCTACAGCAGTTATTGTAAGAGGAATAGAAGGGATGTAGTGTATCAATAAGGAACAAAACCAGACCTTTTAAACTCGGGGAGAAAGGGAAGCGTACATTCAGGAGTCACAGCTGATTTCACAAGAGTGTAAATTAATTGCCTTGCCAAAAAATCTCTTCAGAGGCATCAATGCTGGGGTTAGGGCACAGACCGGAGCAATAATTGCACAGTCGTTTGCTGCTTTTAAAATCTCATCAGTCCAAATAACACCAGTCTGAGCGATATCCTACTAGAAGCAGCCCGTTAATACCGCACACAGCAAACATACAGCAGATCCTGAATAAATCTCAGATTATTGTGAAGGTGAGACAGATCTGGTATGTAAAACTCAGCTTGAGAGCTGCAGACTCAAAGTTAGGCTCAGCAGACGTCTCCCAGTCCGTTGGCCGTTTCGAGTTGCTGTTACTGAGTGGGAGAGGAGGATCGGTGTATGCAGGGAAAAAATGCTGTTCGAGTAGGAGAGAAAATATGTCTTTTTTTTCTTTCAAAGATACACTAGGACTCAATCAGGCTATTAATTAAATAGATAAAACTGGCACTTCAGTCCCTGCCGCTAACAGAGCTCCGTGCAGTAACAAAACCTTCTCCGCACACCAGGAGACTCTTAAAATTCAAGCACTCTCAAACTTCGCAGCACCCCTGAGAGCCACAAATTGAGAGAAATTAATTCTGTGCCCCTGCACCCCTCATTACCAGTAGAGCTGAAGTAGGTCAAATGCAAGTTAATCTCTTAAATTCCACTCTTGTACATGCGTGTTAAAGCAGCCATTACTCTGGCACTAGCAAATATCTCCAGGCTAAAGTGCAGAACTTTAATAAACCATAACAGGCTGGTATTGAATATAATTCCAGCTAAATACTTGAAACTTTTTTTTTTTTTAATTTTAGCATCGTCCTCTGAAATGACCACCTCACGCATCACTACAACAAGTGTCTGAAGAGTTTAAGCTGCACCTAAATAACTATTTGTAATAAATACCTTATTATTTTGGAATTTTTTTGTGGTTGACTTTTCTACATAAAGTAGTAATTTCACGAAAAAGAATATACGTCCGTCCTAAACATAGCAGATTTATGTTTAAAACCTAGGAGAAAGTCACATAACTTCAGGTCAAAACCACACCTTGGTATGAGCTTGCCACTACACATTTCTCCCTGCTCCTAATACATCTTCAGAAAACACATGGTTTGTCAGAAATTCCAGCTAACGATCTCTATTTCCAGCATTACTCTAGGTTCAGTAGCTATCTACAGATGGTATAACACCTACAAGGAAAATAATCACCCAGAAAACTTCTTTAAAAATATTTGTTTTGAGGAAAAGAAACAAGTCCAATGCTAGCGAAAAAAAACCCAATGAAATAAAAGTAAACTGCAAAAGAGAATTTTTATATTGCAACAAATACTGGTTGTTTTTTAAAACATTGTTTAGAAGACTGTAATAGTATAATGCTAAAACTTTGCTTCTACATGTATAGCCTGCACACGCACAGGTAGCGGTGGATTTATTGCTATGATCATGTGTTAGACAGTTGTGTTGATTCTTCTGTATATTTAGAAGCAAGTAATAATGACAATTTTTGGAGGTAGTAAAATTTCACGTGTCTCTCGTATTAATGTGTTTCTATCACTAGCTTCTTAGACGCATTTGGAAACAATCAAGTTCTTATTTTAAGGAGCCTTAAGATAAGGTATCTGTGAGCTCTACACTTGGGGTAATTGATCACATTTGTTTCCTGTACGTAGGTTCGACTCCTCTTTCCCTTAAACTTGGCATGTTTCTCATTACCCTATGCCTTGTTAGACTAGTAGAAATGTTCTACCGTGGTGAGTGAAAACAGGACGATACTGTTACAAACCACGTCTAATCGGGGATGGCAGCCCTTCATCTCCAGGAGCTTTAGCACCCGTAATGTCTTTCTGCGGAGCCCTCCTAGGGATGGAGGCATGCACTGCTCTTCTACAATTGCTTCACACCAGCACTTCTCGCCTCCAGGCCATACAAAGTGGTTCTGCTTCAGGATGGGATCACAAGAACCAGAGAAAAATATGAAGTGTACTGTGTTTGGGTTTTTTTCCGATGATGGGAAAGCATTAGCTCTTTTAGGTAGATTAAGGAAGCATCTTTTGCCCTGTTTGTTAAATACCACATGGTAGCATTTGTCTTCCAAGGGTTTTTTAACTTCAGAATACAACAGTATTTACATAAAAACAGTTTCGTTATTCATAGTGTTAAAAAAAAAAAAGCCATAAAACTTTCTCATAGAAAAAGAAAGATTAGGCTCATTCATGATCTGTCTCCACACTGGGTTTACAATGGTTAGAGTGGATCATGCTCTGCTTATGTTAAAGGAAAAGTCATGGTGCTACATCCATTTTTCATCAGCAGAGAATTTGTCTTCATTTATTTTCATTGAAAAACTGCTGTTAGATTGTAAATGAAGTGATTGTATTGCATGAAAAATACACAGTGATGTATTTTTAATTTCCTCTTCTTTCTTCTTCACATTCCTTCTCCCCCTTTCCTACCAACAGTCAGAACAAAAAAACTTGAGCATTTACCAGAAAGACAGAGAAACAACTCTACCTCCAAATTCAAACCCATGCTTGCACGTGAAGCAGCAGGGAGGATTTTAATCAGGCCTTGCTGGCTCCGAGAAATCACCGACGTACGGCACAAAACTGCTACAGGAGGAGAGGCTGGGAGGAGGCAGGCTTTAGGGGTATTTCATTTGACTTTCTATAGACTCGTTTCTTGTAATATCTCATTTCAAGAGCCAGGAAGCTTTTACCTACTGAGAAAATAGTCTATAACAGCCTTTAAAAGTCTTGCAGCTGGCCAGGTTTGGTATTCCAAGGTAAAAGTGTCTTACCACTAAGGGATCCGCAACGCTTTCGCTAAGTGCTGCAGAACGTGTTTCTTATATTCAAAACCTGATGTTGAAGCTATTATTAGCAGCGCTATCTTCATGTCGCTGAAGCCAACATTCAGAATTGGCTACCGCTGAAATATTTAAGTTGTGCAGAAAGCAAATACTTCATTAGGGAAATGTTATACCCAGTGAAGGATCATTATTAAGTCTAATTAATAGTAACAAAAATAAAATTACTAAATGAGAAAGAAAATCCTGTACTTGTACTGAAAAGAGATCTCATCAAATAATGAAACTACTCTGAATTCCTCTCTTTTCTAAATACGCTTTTCATGCTGCATTTATGCAGTTCACTGTAATCTACCTAATTTGTTCCCATGCTCTTCCTGGGCTGTCTTTCCTCTCTGACCATCTAGAGAACTTCACACATTGTCAACCTATCATAGGTGAAAGCTTTTGAAGATCTACTACTTTTCTCCTAGCCTAATAAGGTCAGTGACCTTTCAAGCTCTACTATTTCCTTTTCTATCATTAGCCTGATACGTACATCAGCTACCTCTCAATTTTCTTCATCTCTTCAATGCCTCACTTCTTCCTTTGGACACTGTCTAATTAGGAACTTAATTTCCTCTTCCCTGATGGAGTTTTTGATAATAGCAAGATCCTATTCACCCCTGAATCACAGAGCAGCACTATGATTTCCTGCCCAGGGGTATCTTCAGGTATGTTAATTAATTTTCATGGTGGCGGCTCTGCCACAAAACCACAATAGACTGACAAGCTTATCTCTCCTGTAGAAAATCTACCCAAGGGGAACAGTCCTGCCCAAATTCAATCAGGTTAACTTTGGAGTGAAGGAGGACCTCAGTCGTGGAAGTAGCTAAGGATGAGGTTTTGATGCCCTGCAGAGCCCATGCTACCTTAAAATCTTTCCTGGAGCCAGCACTGGCTTCTCTGCTGAAAAGGCATCAGCTTTTGGGAGACTTTGCCACATCCCCATTCCTGAAACCCCCAGTGCTCCAAGGAGAGGAGCTGCCTCTGCCCCAGGGCCATGTGCCATGGTCATGCCCTCTTCGCTTTTCCTACACACAAGCAAGTGAGAACCTCAGTTGCACGGGCTAAAAGAGAGTGGGAAGGACCCAATTTCTTTCAGGACTGAGATTTTAAAAGTAATTCTAGAAAGAGTCCCCCCCCCCCCCTTTTTTTTTTTTTAGCAATTGCAGACATGGGAAATGCATTTTGTGGGAAAACTTTAATATTAAAGACAAAATGCTGTCCAAATAAAGTTTATTTTATGTTTTGCTATGTTGTTAAGGAAATTTATTATTTGCTCATTTTTCTTTACCACTTTTACTGCATTTTTCTTTCAACAGTCACTGGCTGCTCTGCAACAAGCCATGCCCTTCCTCCCCAGCAAGGAGGTGTGCCAGGGCTGCTCTGCCATTTCTAAGGTGCTGACAAATTTTTTAGCAGAAGCCAAATAATTCCTCCTTTGTCTATGCCCATCTCCACTGGCTTGCATAGCAAGTGCTGGAAGCAGACTTGTGCATGCTGTAACATCACTGGGGGTGCTGGCGTTACGTCAGGAAGCAATTTGGCAGAATCTATCGTGTCTGTCTGGGAAATCTGGGCTCTTGCTGCTCAGTTCCTGATGGAAGAGGTGCCAGGGCTGCCCTAGGGATGCAAGGCTGGCAGAGGCAATGACACATCCCAGGGCAGATGCTCCTACCCTGGGACAAGGTGACAAGAGACAGGAGACATCACCAGGAGTCCCCTACCCCTCTTCCCCATCAGCATCTCTTTTCTCAGGTTTTTGTGATTGGTGGCAAACAAACTCACCTACTAAAAACAAAAACAAACCAGCAAAGCCTACAGTCTTCTTGTCTTGTATCAGGGACAGTTCTGAAACCAAACTGGGCCATACTGGAGCAGAAGACAAACACGAGGTTTCTATTTCCCTAGCACTCCTCCTCTTTGTCTTTCTTGAGCAATTTTCTGAGATAACCCAGGATAAGACCCAAAATCTCCAGCAGAAAGCATCACCTCCTGGTGTTAGTACAGGCCCTCCACGTCATGAGGAAGGGGCTACCACTGGGTTTGGGCGCTGGAGTGGGACTGGGGCAGCCCGGGCTCCCTGCCTCACTTGCCCAAGGATTTCCTGGGCTACTTGGGGCTGGGCAGACTCCCTCTGACTCAATTTATGTTGGTGCCTTGGTGAAAAGCTTGCTAAAGAGTGCCACTGGCACACACAGAGAGGATTTGTTATCCAAAGAATGCATTTTCTTGGTTTTCGTTAGTCTCTTGAAAGCCTCAAAAATGTAAAGGCCGGCCTCCCTCAAAGCCCTCACCAACACCATGGCATCCATTTCCCTCTTGCACACTTGTATCTCAAAATGACCAAGCTTTTTTTAAATTTTAAAAACAATCTGCAAAGTTTCTTATTAGTCTTTCCCCACTGAACTACAGCATTTCCTTCCCCAAACAGCGTCAAAAGGGAAACAACTTTGAGACCAAGCGGTGCACCTAGAGACCGTGTATTTTCCCTTTTTTTCTTAAACCAGGGTTTGAGATTTCAGTTATTCCACAAACAAGACCCAAGAGAGACACAATTACAGTCCCCTGGAGACTGACCCCTTATAGTGCCCACCTGTAGCTGGACCCAGATAGCATCCCAGTGCAATGAATTAGCACTCTAAGCTGATTAGAGCAGCTCTGCACAACTCTATTTTATTGACACAATGAAGAGAGGACAGAAAAGGGCCTGAAATGAGAAAATCATTTCCATGCTGACTGAATTAAAAGAACAAAAGAGCTCCTTGCAGTTGCAGCATTCAATTTGTCGCAAAAAAAGGAAGCCACTTAATGGATCACAATAGATCTGAGCAGACAGATGAAATTTAAAACTTCAGTATGAGTGCGATTACCAGCTAAACATATTCTCAATCATTTCCTCCATATGCATAATTTAGTTGGATTGTTTACTTTGGGTTTGATTTTTTTTTTTTTTTTTTTTTTTTTTTTGCAAAAACACTGTGCAAGATGTTATCTCCTAAGCGTCTTTGCATCCGATTTTTCAGAATCAGGAAAGCTTGCTGCCTTGTCTGGTAATACATTTTGTTATAACACAAATTACGCTAAATTGTGGCTGGGTCTATTTCCCTTTCTCCCCTGCTTCTAGAAGTAAATTAATATTTTCAGTATATGGAAACAAATAATGCAAGATCATCTTATTCAAGAGGAGACCTAAATTGATTATAAATCACATAAATTATTCTGCTCTGCTCAGAAGAGAATGAACGCACTGCAACTTGTATTCTAGAAAAATATATTAGTTTGTGCCACTATAAACTGCCTTTTCATTAAATTTAGGTTTAACCTAACAGTAATAAGAACAGAGACTATCAAAGGGGTTCCCGTGAACGATACACAAAATTACTTACAAAACAGATATACAATTTACTTTGGCATTTTCAAATCAAAACCCACTTGCCTGTATAAGAAAATATACCTTCAAAATAATTCTGTGAAATAAATTGAAAACATCAGTATTTTAGGCTCCCTGTCCTCTAATTACATAAAAGCTTGAATCTGACAGTCCTAATTCAAAAGTGAAAATCAGTTGCATGTGTAAAAATATTTGAGTTTTGCAGTATATACTTATATTTTCTTAACAACGAAGTATTAAAACATGAAAATACCGAGCACAGTCCCGGAAGCGTGTTGGTATATAACTAACACCACTTCCCTGCAGATTCCTTGAGTGTTAAGTATTTAAGATTATGCAGAATGGGGCCCCTCTTTTTCTACTCAAAATTTTTAAAGCTTATATCTTGTTACAATATTTACAAATCAAATATCTCTTGCAGACCCAAAATTCAAAGCAAAAGTCATCTTCTGAGCCTCACTATGACTTCAGAGCAGCTGAATTCAGCTCATTTGCATTGGTTTGTCCTGACATATACTTTTATTTTCTGAGCATGTTTTAACCAGTTCACTTAATGTGCTTTTTGCCATTCAGTTTGAAATTTTACCAGCTCATTTGCATCTATTTCTGAAGGGGAAAAAAAAAAAAAAAAAAAAAAAACACACAACAACAGTAATTACAAATACTTATTATAAACTTATAAACTATCTATTTTGAAGCTGGTACTCCGCTAAAGAGAAAGCCAGGCTGGGCACTGGTAGGATTCACTTCTGCTGGCCGCTATTACCGATTTGACTAAACGTTTCACAGGGGTAAATACCCAAATCTTTCAGGGAACGACTGACACACTATGACATGTGGTCAGCAGCCTTACCATGCCTGCACTTTGCTTTCAGAAATTTTACTGATGCCAACGCAACCTTCCAAATATTTCAGATTATCATTTCCCCCTACTCTTTAAAAAAAAAAAAACTTTTACAGCCGTGTCTGAACCATTCAAAGGACTCCCAACTGGAAAGGTTACTGTAATCATTTTTTTTCCCCCCAATTGATTGAGCTAAGAGTTCTCCACGTATATATAGATACAAAAAAAAAAAAAAAAAGCCACATATAAAGCTTTGGAATATTTTAGCAAACTCAACGTAGTGTAACTTTGCTGACAGCTTGTCACATTTCACTGACTGTCTGTCTGGGATCCTGCGATAACATCTGCATTCACTCAGAGCGAGAGCTTACCCTAAGACAAAAAAGTGGGTCCTGCCACATAATGCTCCATCATTCTGTCAGTTCTGACATGGCATCTGAATTTTTTTGAATCACTAAACACTTTTGGGACTCTGGTCCTTATTATCTTTCCTTAGTTTCTATACTCTCTCGGCAATGCTGAAAAATGTAAAATGTGCAAACAAGGTAGTGGACGGCCCAGGCTTTTTGTCGTCTAATCCTCAGCCCCTCATTCATGCTCACTGTTAATCTCTTAAGACATTATAAAACTGTTAGACAAAGAAATGTGAATACCTCTGCTTCTCAGTAGAATGGGAGGAAACCAAGGAAAATCTGGATCATGCTAAGCTTTTCTTTTCACCACAAAAATGGTAACTTAAACCTGTTGCATCAAATTATTTATAATTCCCAACACTGATTTTTTTTTTTTGTCCCTTTCTTCAGCGCTATAGAGCAACCCTGGCAATATCGCAGGAGGGGGAATGCTACTATCAAATTTTCCAAACACATCAAACGTATCTGTTGAACAACAACAAAAAAAAAAAATATATATATATATATATATAACTGGGCAAACTGGGTTTTAATTCCTTCGCTATTTCAAGTCCGGCATGTCACGCAGCTCATCGTCCCGTCAGGGCTGCTGGAGACCCACTTTGGGGAATTTCTCTGCTGCAGAAGGACTGGGGAGCTCAGTAGCAGTGGGTTTGGCGGGGAGGGCTTGGGACAGTTGTCCCAGACAGGGTACAGCACTGGTGTCCCAGGCCGGCTGAAGGCTTCCTGGCTGGATGGGCCCAGGGCCCCATTTCACATTAATCCAGCTCTGTTTGGAGCCGTCTGTTATTTCAGGTCATCATTTCACTCCTCCTGACTCCCACTGCTGCGGGGGCATTAGCATGGGGACAAAAGCACTCAAGTACCTATTCTAAACCCATTCAAACTGAAACCCACTAAAAATCACGCCCAAAATGATACTGTTGCAATCAGCTAAATTTTATTCAGGAATGCTGGGGCTGAAAACCAGAATTTTCATCTTCTGCTTGTGCATTGTTGTCATGGGCGGTGGGAGCAGATAGTCAAGTCTTAAAAATGCTCCAGAAGCACAAAAGTATTTGAATGCAAATGCCAAACAAGTCACACATACCGAGCTGAATCCCTACCACGAGGGTTTCTTTACACACACAGCAGCTTCTGTTGAAGTTGTAATTTTCAGATAATTATTTAAACTAGTGTGAAAACAGGGCACCATTATTTCTGCCTGAAACACATATTTCATTCGGCTTCGCTTGCATCAGTGGGAAGAAACAGGCTTTGAAGACAGAAGCTGATATATTGCCTTTTCCACAGCAATGCTGGCCATCATATTTGGGAGATGATTTGAGAAAATCAGCTTTTGTAAGGATATTGTGGGGCCCCGTACTGATAGGGGTTGAGCTGCTTTGCCAAGGGCGACAGTGGCAATGTTTCAAGCGGAGGGAAGAGTAGGTAGGAAGGTATGGACAGACTGCATGCCCAAGAACGGTGAAGCACTGAGCCTGGATGGACTGAGGAACACTGAAATGTTGACACAAGGAGAGCAGAGACAGGAAAGGATGCAGCAGAAAATTAAAATATATGCAGCCACTAAAAGGCAATCAAAGCCTGGTTAGCAGACTGCATACATGGTCAATGCCAAAGGCAAAGACGACAGTCCTAGCAGTGACCTGCTGAAAAATAAAGAGAGGAAGATGAGGGCCAGATATAAGAGGCAGAGCTGGAGTGGCAAAGGATGTGGTGACAGGAATGGCTTTGGAACAGGCTAGGTAGGTGGAAATTACAAGTTTTTTCTCCAGGTTGAAGAAGGATCCCAGCTTTCTGCAAGGCTTTGTGACAACATGGAGGACGGTAGCACTGGCTATGGGAGGAGGAGGGTGATGAAGGAAGAAGAGAGGTGGTACACTGCCTAGGGTCATCTAGTCAAGGGAAATGCACCTTGAAACAAGTAAGAAAAAAAAGGCCTCTTATAGTATTAATTGGGATTAAATTGTAAGATATTGTCCTCTGTGCAAAAAATAAGATGTATTTCCATGGGCACAGCAAAGCACTGCAGCACATGGCAGCTCCCCGTTTCCATACTGGGCATCAGCACCATCGTCTTCTGCAGACACACAGGGCTGGGTAGGATCCTTTCTGGTTTTGGAATTAAAGGAAGATAGAAAAAATGGTCTCTCTCCTCTTTGTTAACTGCTCATTTGGGTCTAGGTATTCTGAACAGGTAGATGCCCAGTTAACACATGAAAAATTACTTTTTCCATGTTCTGAGGTTATCACTAAATGGCTGCTTAAAATTTGGCTTTTAATAATATTTTCTGTAAATGCAGTAATGCTGAAGGCTTTCCCATACCCAGACTTCCATTTTCCCATCCCAGAGATATTTATGTTTTCACACAAAGTCAACATTGCTCCCATGGTTTTGAAATACCAGCTGCTGTAAGCAAAAGAAATACTGTAGCCACATATTTCTTAGAAAATATTAATATTCGGATTCAATTTTGAAGAAAATACATGTATAGTCATAGCTACACTTTTTTTTAAGCCAGTTTAGCACTTGAGGCCATTTTGAGAAGATAGGAGGACACTGAAAGTTGCTCTTAGAAGTCCTGAGAGGATGCACACCAGGTCTCCAACACAGCATGTAAAAACTCAGAGTCAACCCAAGCCCATTTTGTGCAAGTTGCCAATACATTTCATCAAGCTAAGACTAAGAACAACACTTTGGGAAACCCACTATACACAGGAGCCCCTTCACAGCATAAGCTTCACCTGATGAAATGTTATGCCTTTTGTGGGATCTTTTACATCTTTCCGCACTAAATACTAGGATTGTATTTTAAAAAGGACGGACTACTTAACATTTGTATTTTTTTTTTCCAAGTTAATGCTTATTCTATGTGCCAAAGTTAACGTGATCACATAAAATCAAGCTGGATTATGATAACCTATGTCTTCACTCCTGCGTGTGGCACCTACCATTCAGCCAGGAAACATGAGGGCTGTCATGTCAATAAAACGCCATATTAATACTCTCTAGGGTGGAAATACCTTATTAGTCAATTATTTTCTATTCCTTACTTCCAAATAAGCATATTTTTGTACTATTTTGATGAACACATCCTAATCTGCAGGCTCTAGCAAGCAGGAATTGGAGTTTTTTGTTTTGGGTTTTTTGTTTTTTTTGTTTTTTGTTTTTTTTTTTTGAAGTTTAGTGATGTCTTTATTATTAGACCAAATGCCCAAATTTCAAAGGCACTGTTAAATCATGCAGTGGTTTAAATGCCAAACCTCAGTGCTATATCCTCTGAAGTGCACGTGTTCATTTGGGTTAATAAGCATCTTGCTGTACGCTAACTCTGGTCTTCATTTGCTTCTGTTTAATGATGACGTTCTCCTCCTGCCCGCATGTATGCTCGTCTCTCCACTGCTTGTTGAGCCATCAAGACACACCTTTGTTTCATTTAGTATGTAATTTTCACCTCTGACCCAAGAAACTAGTCTTAGGCTTCCTGAACTTTATTGCCTGTTAATAGACTGCTGGCTCTCTTTTCAGCAGTCATAGAAATGGTGAAGAGACATTTAATTGAAAAGAGGGACAAAGCTAAAGCCTGAAAGGCAAAGTCAGTAGGGTTTAAAAAAAAAAAAATAAATCCAGAAATAATATGTTTGAGGAGCTTTGGATATTCTTTACAGGTTTGTGCCTCTTTACACAAATAAGAAAGACATCATTGACTTAATTATCTTCCCAGGGAACAATAGTATAATGCTCTGAATGGTGCTAAATGATTGATCTGGTAATTCATCTTCTGCTAACAACTATCTATGCATTTTGTTTCTCTCCAGTCCTCAGAGCGATGACATTAGCAGCAGTGTCACGGAGCAGTCCTGGGCTTTCATAAAACACCCACAGATGCTCTTTCCTGCCAGTGTTTGGGGACACATGGTTATAATTTTGTCTGTATTTCTTTGTCATAGATTACTTTCAACTACATCTGTTCAATTAAAATGAAAAAGACAGACACAGCGAGAGCCCATCAGCTTTACATCCAAAGTAGCCTTTTAATAAATAGGGAGATTTAATTTTCTAAGTGTTCTGATGAGTGAGAGATACCTTTCTGTTTTTCAGAAGTTCTCTGTTTGGTGACTAGTTAGGAAAGGACATTATTACAGCATAAGGATATTATTGTACGCGGAAAGGCGTTATTAAAAGTGATTTATTGTTCTGTGTTAGGAAACTTATAGGAAAAGTCTGATAATATATTAAACTTGTTTATTATGGACTTCATATAATTTTTGAATAATGCAGCTTTTTCTTTTGACAAGAGCAATAAACTCTGCCGGTATAGACATACGTTGATTATCCAAGTCAACCGTGTTCCTTAAAGAAACATGCCCAAACAATCAGCTTTTGACAACTGCATCTCTTGTTATTTACAATAGCCATCACAGTAATAACTCACCATTTCTATATTAATAAGGCAGTGAAATTTATTATGATGGTATTGAAAAGTTATTAAGTACTGCATCCCAAGTGACAAAGTGCCACAGCACTGTCACTATCCAAAAGCAGTTGCCCATCCATCACAAAGCTTTCCAGATGGTCCTGCATCTTTATCGCTCCCAGGTTGGTGACATCACCTGTTCACCCACTCAAAATTGATGATGAAAGCAAACAGATCTATCTTACTTACATTTACCAAATCAATTTAATTTTACAGGCCATGGCTTAGTGACATATTGACTGTTTTCCTTAATGGCATCTACTGTATTTAATGCAAAGAACTCATCTTTGAATCCTGGCTTGCATAATGTGGCATTTCATAATAAATTTCTTATAACATATTTATTTAATGGGAAGAATTATGATTGTTTTTCAGTTGTATTAGATGCAAGTATTATTCTCTTCAGTTCTTTTTTATTTTTCTTTCTGATGTTATCTCTCTTAATGGCTAAATTCAATTTACAGGTTTTGTCTTTTAAAGGGTCATCTGGCATATCTCACAATGATTTTTCTTCATATTTTTATAATATCACAGATCTACTCCAATGTCAGCTCTCCTCTCAGTTTATTTAGTGCTATTACTTGCTTGGACAAAGTGCCACTGAACTCAAACCTGATCTACCCAGGTCACTTTTGAGGAAATAACAACCATCTCATTTTGAAGAGGAATACAAATTCTGGAACATCCCCCCAGTTCTGCTCTGAAGAAGGTAACAAAACTTCCTTCTCCTAAGTCCACTTGACCCTCACGGTTTCACTCTGCTTCCCTCAGGAGTTAATGCTCCTCCTGACTAAATTAAAACCTCAGTGGCTTTGTGAGGAATACACACACAGACCTACAGAGGGGTTTCTGTGGCTTTAGACTGTGCCCTGAAATGGGCGATTTCCTGCCCCAAAGGTCAAGGACATGGTGGACCATCTATCATGGGTGGAGCAACAGTCAATTCTACACAAATCATTCCAGGTTTAATTGAGGTAAAGATGCTGCCTTGCCTTTTTTTTTTTTTACATGAGTTTTCACAGCCATGCCACACCAGCACTCACTCAGCCTCCTGCGCTGGCCAAAAAAATCTCTTCCTGATGCTGTTGCAATGTTGGCTTTGGGTTGGATCAGCACCTTATCAGCCCTGCGAACAGTAGCCCTTGTGCCAGAGCTGGCTCAGGACAGGGGTGAGCAGCACCTCCCTTCTGGCAGCCGCTAGAGCCTCTCAGCTACCTTGTGTGATATGGTTTTGAATATTTTCTGATAATAACTCCATAGTAGAGCCAAAGAAGCTTTGCAGATCTTGTTCCTGCTCCCCTTCCAGCAAGGAGCAGCTTTGCCTGAGCAAAAGAAGGTTATGTTCTTTGTCTAAAAATCAGGGCACCATGTCCCACCAACCTCATGATGCAAGACTCTGCTTAATTGTATTAAAGAATTAAGAAGTAGAATTGAAGAATGGAAGTAAGGAACACTAGAGAAAGACAACAGTAGACTACTCTGTGTGTTGTCCCCATGTCCTAACACTCTTCCATCTGCATGAAAGGACCCACAGGACCAATAGCTCCCTTTTGCTCTCAGTATATTTAGTTCAAACTGAATGACAACTCCACCTGCTCATATTTTCCTGTTTGAGGACCTGATGTTTGCTCATTTGTAGTTATAAACTGCCTGTCCTCTGAGCAGGGAGAAAGCTGGTGTTAACAGCCAGGTATACAGCTGGCTGGGTATGCAACGGAGGTGACCTCTTAGAGCAACACTTTGCTCATGAAGCATGAGTGTCCACCTCACTACAGGACTCCTATTGCTGTGGTGGTGTCTGGCTTAGTCACAGCCTCGCCACAAGACATAGACGCAAACAACAGAAGAATTCAGACTCGTAACATTAGCCGCACCATAAGTAATGTCTTTTTTGTACACAACTTTTGAGGGGCTGTCTTAAGCACCCTTATGCGTACTCACCTCAGGCAAGATATATGGTATGAACTCCATCCTATGTGGCACTGAACACTATGTCCCTAACAGAGAGCTTAACACAGCAGCTAAGCACATGCTTAACTCAAACACCTGGGTAATCCTGTTGATGATAAGACCATGCCTAAGTGCTTTATTGGATCTCAGCCAGAGTGCTCTATGCCTTGCAAAGCTGAGCTCCAAATGGGATAAAACATCACCCATGTATTGAAGAAAAGGTAAGGATGTCACCCCTACCCGCAGCTGCCAGAAGTGGATGGTCTATTGACCTGGGGGAGAACACACTATGTGCAAAACTGGGTTGGTCTTGTATTGATCAAAAAGCACTATAAACGAAATTACTCCTTTTTAATTTCAAATAACTGAATAACCCACATTCCTATTCCTGGTTTTGCTTCAATAATAATTTTGCAAAGGTTCCTGGAGTCCTTATGCTGCTGAAAATCAACACGCAAGGAGAAAATGTAGGCAAGGAGTCTTCCCACTTCCCAACCGCCTGGTCCAGTGTGGAGTTGCTTTGCATGTTAATGCTCTTAAAGACAATTCAAGAGAAGATTTGATCTGTAAGTCAGTGCAGTGGGAAAAGTGTCAGACAACAGTAGAAAATTAAGGGTTTTTTTTTTTTTCTTTTACACTGGGATAGAATCCATATCTCAAAGAAAAACATTCAGAAGGTATGAAGTCTTTGTTCCTTTCATTTTTCCTCTTTGCAAGAGACAATCTACTGCTCTCTCCCAGTGTGATTTCACTGACAAGGGAGTTATTTCCCTCAGCACCGGCATCGTTTATTAAGCATAGCTTAACACAAGTTTTAAGGTGTGTGAATCCCTTGCCCCATTATTTAAAAGATGCTACTTTTTGTTCTGCATTTATAAAGAGACAGATGCTGCTTTTCAACATTCTGATAATTGTTCTCCAAAGTAGAACCCAAAACCAGGGGATAACACAGTAGAATCACAGTAACTCCTGTTGATTACAATGGAAGTTTTTGGATGCTGAGAGCAAGACTACCAAGCTATCGGTTTAGACGTCACAAACTGGATTTGGGAGCATATACATTAGATTCTAACTCTAAAAGCATATACGTTTACATTTTCTTACTTATTCTTTAATTTTCATAAAGATAGATGGTACACCTAGAACACAGAGTCTCAAATAAACCTAAATTTACATTTTAAAAATGCAAAAAGAAAGCCAAAGAGCACAAAATTGAAACTTAAACTTACAATTATTCCAATCTCTACAGATCAGTGATAAGCCTTTACTCCAGAACAATTTTTAAGAAGTTGTCCAGCTTTCCTCAAAGATGCACATCAAAAGTGTTAGAGGAGAGGTAAACAAATAGGCAAACAGCCTCCTAATTTCCATTTAGAAGTAATAGCATCAGCTCACACATACTCCACCAAATCTGAGATGTTTTTCAGCCTCACTGCCATGACAGGAAAATATACTCTCCTCTATAAACAGATTATATGCTGTTTTATAAAGCCCTAAAATATTTTTTACTTCTGTGACAAGTTTGATTTATTAGAGTTTATTGCTCCCAGTTTTGCCTTCCTAGTAGAGAAATAAAAGTTGCGGGGAAAAAAAAAAAAAAAAAAAAAAATGCTGTGAAGAAATTGCAACTACGAATGAGACCGAGTTTGCTATGGCACTAAGGGACTTGAATTGGAATATTCAACATACTCTGGAGGATGCTGGTCAAAGATAGGTGCACGCGCTTCGGTGACCTGTTCAAAGGCTTGCTTTGAAATACTCTCCCCGGTTGTTTTTCATAGCAGGGCATGAACTATGATGAAATCACTAAATTTGTGCTCCTTTGCTTTTGTGGAAAAAAAAAAATTACTGCTATCCCTTAAAAGCTTGTTTTCTTTGTTGATTAAGACGCAGTCAATTTTCCCTTTTCAAACAACCACTGAGCAACAGCCTCCTGACCCCCTCGGATACTCAGGCTGCCGGCAAATACTAAAACCTCAGTGACAAACTGCAAAAAAGCTCGACCTTTCCCCTTGTCCGGTGACCCCCTGTTCGATTTGTACTTTAGCTAACCAATACCTGATTAGATAATGCTCGGCTCTAGACCCACAAAATGAGATAAAATTCAAATTTATGGCTTTTCATTTAAACTGGTCTACAGCACTCTAATCATGACCCAAGCGCAACTATATCACAACAAATTCTCTTTGTTCCAGAGTATGTTTTATGGCTGAAGTATATAAGTGGACACAATAGACATTGTTTTCTTGGACTCGCTCTGATAAAACTCTGCATCAGTGCCATAGGGAGTCTTGCTATAGGGGAATGTAGGAACGGGCTCCATGAAATCCCTAAGTCTTCTGCAGCAATTTTTTCTTTATCCTCAAATGCCTGACTGCAAAATTTAACAGCAGCAGTTCCTCCAACTTCCACTTCTCTCCAGACCGCTACAGGCTAATCCTAGTATCAGCTCAGATGGACATCAGTCACAAAAAAAAAAAAAAAAAAAAAAAAAAAAATGGAAGTCAGAAGTATCCCACAGCTGGAAATATCCAAGACCATGACAATCCTTTGCAAGGGAATTTAGCATAGTCTGTTATAAAAACATCCTTTCCAAAAACATAATTACAGTCCAAATTTGTGTGTAGCTATAAAATTCTCCCTGCAATGTGAATGTAGGGTTTTAGTTTGAAATTTTCTGGTTTAAGACTCTAGGTTACCTAGCAATCCTAAACAATTGCCAAAAAAAAAAAAGGAGCAAATCTTTCATAGCAAAATCAGTAATATAGGCAGCATTAGCAAACAGCTAACGAAGATGCTCAGCTTTCCTTCCAAAAGTATTTTAATATGTTTTTACTAATTATTTTCTTAAACAGAGATTCTTCCTTCATCTCTGAAAGTCAAATACCAGTGTATGCTCAATGTTTCACTTTAAACTCAGAAAAATGCAAATCAAATGGAAAGACTGATTTTCCAATCACTTAGCCATACTCACTGTAGCTGCAGGGGAGCCTGTTCAAGAGAATTTAACACACACACAAACATCAGCAATGTTGCAAGGCCACTCCGTGATTCTCTGAGCAACCCACACGTGAGGAGAGAAGAAAAAAAAAAAAAAAAACAAACAAAAAAAAAACCAAAAAAAACCAAAAAAAACAACCAACCACACAAGTAAGCCGGGACACAGCAAAAAGCTTGCTTTGGCCTGTGGGACCAGCAAGCAGACCGAGGGACCTCGCCTTTTGAAGCCACCAGGTATAGCTGACCTCTGTTCCAGCATGAACTATTTTAGGAATTACATATAATCAAACAAAATAATTTCTTGACAGCAGCTACATCAGTGTAATTCACTCAGTATACAAGTATCATTGTGGGGGGAAAAAAAAAAATTTAAAACCTCTCATACTACAAAGTCATTTAAATCCACAGTCAGTACCATACAGAAACTTTGGCTCCATCCTTCCTCTATTTAAAATACAGTAATGAAATTTCACCTTGATACCAGCAACAGTAGACAGAATTCTCCATTTGTTAACTGACTTTTTGGCACCCAGCAGGAGAAATGCCCTGTTTCACCAAAGTGCCCATTCAGCAGAAGTGACACCAGAAAAGCTCATCTTCCCAAGACCATACCTAAACCTCAATAATGACACCTTTCCCTCACCTCCCACCCTTCCTTTGACATTGCCTGAGCCCACACACCAATAACAGCTCCTTTCTCCGTTTTTTTTATCCCAAGGCAGTGGTTTCCACAGCAGTGTGATAACGATGATCTGGGCTGGGGTGGGCACCAGTAAGGTCTTCTCCAGCACTGTCAGATCCCCCACATCTGTCCTTCAGCCTTAACCTTCACTATGCGCCATTTTACTCAGTTTGTAAACTCCAGTAACCAGCATTTCTTTGTCTCCCTTCAATTACAATAAATGTGCTTAACCCACTTGTTAGAAAAATATTCTGTTTCAGGCTCCCTTGAGCACTGCAGAGTGCTTCTAGATGAGTGGCAAAGTCGCAGAGGGACCCAACTGTTGATTTTGTGTGATTTTGCTCCAGGGTTTTTCAATAGCTTTTGTCCAGCTGTCCCAAATACGTAACGTTGTTCAAATGGCATGAGTCTTGCACCTTGAAAGGGATTCAGGCTGCCAGCTGGGCTTCTAGCACTATCCAAATATGCATTTCTTGTGTAAATTTTGTAGATTTCTAAATATTTTAAACAGGAAAACCAGTCTCTAATATTGCAGTATATTATCAACATCTAAGGATGCAAAAATCAAAATAGATTTCCCTCAATATTGCTGGGGCTGTCCTCCACCACCTGTGGAATATCCTAAAAACACCCAAATTTTGGTTTATGTTAAACCTGCAAGTACAGCTGTGCCTCAGTAGTTTTGCTCCAATTTCTGTCACCAATATCTGAGCTTAATTGTAGCGTGGTTAAAAGTCAGATTTTATGGCTTTTTGGTGCCTTTTTCAAATAATAAAGATTTCTCATCAGCAATTACACTGCATCAGGGTCTGTCAACTCAATGGAGTGCTGACAAATTTATAATTTCTCCTGATGCTATTGTGCCATATTGACACAGGTCTCAGAGTTTAAACAACTGGATGGAAAGTTTGGAAGGAACTTAGCAAGTATTTATGGACAGTTAAAAGCAAATCAAATCTCTATTTTCCACCATATCTTCAAGGCTCTGCTCCATAGTGAAACTCCATTTTTCCTGGGAAAATGAACCTCCCAACCCTCCAGAGGTCAGTTGTGCCCCTGGAGAGCCATGCAAACTCTGCACTTCTCCCCTTATCAGAAACCAAAGAAAACATTTAAATGGAAAGCTGAGATCGCACTCTGTTTCTATAGTACATTGTTAAAACTATGAATAAAACCATGCAAGAACCTTTGTTACACCATAACACAACTGGCCACCTGCACCACTTGTTGTCTAAAGCCCTGACCTGACCATGGACATGCAACTCAGCCAGAAAGCCCTGAAAGGCCACAAAGTCGTCTTCGTGCACACAAATATTCCCTGGCTTCTGCAGGATAGGACTCAAATTCTGCAAATAGTTCTGTGTTTATAGACACGCAAGAGAGTTCAATAGACCAAAAGAATGTAAAGTGTCTTACCTCCCAACCATAACTGGGATCTTTAAGGTGTGGCCGCTGCTCTCCTACAAAAGGGCCAAACTTTTCCCCTGCTTCAATCTTCCTTTTTGTCCATATCCCTAATCCTGCTCCAGGAACGTTGGATTCTCGGAGCTCAAACTCTGAAGGAATGGGAATGTCATCAGGAATGTATATTGGAGCCTTGTAAGGAGAGCTCTCCTTTGGCGTGAAAGCTTCACTGGAGGTTGCTGGAGAATTCGGCTCTTGAATGCTGACGGATGCTGGGCACTGGACGTTTGCAGCCTCTCCATCAGCTTCTGGTGCTTCCTCCAAAGGAAGTTCTGGAAAGCTTTCATACAAACATTCGTCACCTGGAAAATAAAGCCAAACAGTAAGGTTTGAAATATCTTGACAGATTTTGCATACGAAACCCTTCCAGCCTGCATGCGAAGTGGAGAGGACAGTTTGGCAGGCGGGCGGCACCTTCATCCATCACTAGTCCTGCAGCAGAGCCTCACCCTGGAAGGAGCTGAGCCTTTCCCCTGTTGTAGGCCTAGGGGCGCACAGTGTTTCTCAATATTCCTGACATCAAAAGTGGTTTACATCATGGAACACAAGCGAGGGAATTGCATACAGATGTATATGCAGGCACACCCTATTGTCCAATCTGGTCCGGATATGGCGCTTTGCATTGCATACTCTTTGAAATTACAATTGAAAGCCAGCATTATACGTTACAACTGAAATCTAAGTGAAGTGAAAAGCAGGAAAGCTTTACCGGTCTTTCAGAGAGACAGATTGAACCTGAAGTAGCCAAAATTGAGTTTGATGGCCTCCAATTAGTCTTTGGAGGAAAGGATCCAGCCTACCACACAACTCTTGGCAAGAACTTCAGTTGATGTAAATCACTGTCTTACCATTGACCTCCAAGAAACGCAATGGTCTAAAATAAGTTCAGGATCCAAACAGCACCTTATAGAGAACATGAACCTTCTCTTCTCACAGTTGCCAAAAAAAAAAAAACACCCCACCAAAAAAAAAAAAAAAAAAAAAAACACCACACACACACACACCTGGGGCAGATCCAAAACACATTAAAAAAAACCCAAACCTTCATCTCTGGGGCTTACCCAGCAAACAAAAAGACAAGAAAAAAAGAAAAGCTCACTATTTTTGACAGTTCAAAACATAAGGCCGATTGTAAATTCCTTTCAGTCAAAAAACTGAGTGACTTCAGCAGGGGCTTTAGCTGCACCAGCAATACAGTACAGAACCCCATAATACATGCAGAAGGAGAAAAAAAACAAAAAACAAAACACAAAAAAAACCACAAAAAAAAACCCCACACCACTTCTTAATTGTTTACATTAATTTAACTTTATTAATGCTACTGTAATTTTTCTACATACCAGAACTCATTCCACTTAATTCTAAGCTAAATAGGAGACAAGAATACTGTTCTTCAAGGAATGATTTCGAGAGATCGGGTATTTAAGATCTGAGCGTGCGGATATTTGCATAACATGGCTGGCCCAGAAATTAAAGCGTTACGCTGGGCTTGGCATTCAGAATGACTCCGTTTCAGTGAAGAAACAGGAAACTTTAAAATGTTCTTTCAATTTCTTGCTCATTTAAGAAACTATCCATGGTAGATTAACACCGTATGCCTTTTCCACTGGAAACTGGTCATAGCCCATTATCTCTCACATCTTTGTTACATATTATCTCACAGTTTTATATCTGTACTTTCATGCTTCTGGTACTGCCTAAGACAAACACTGGGACATAACAAGTCATTTGAATAGATTGCTCCCATCACATGACTGGCAAACTGGATTCTTCATCTGTGAGCAATTTATTCACAGCCATGAACTGTTTTTCTTTCTTTCATGTGGCACTGGCTATGACCTCATACATGTCACAAGAAAGTTCAGCTACCCATTCCCTCGGCCCCTGGTTTGGCAGGCTTTCCTTGCCCTTTAACGACTGAACCCAATATTGATTAGTTTGTCACTTTTCTAATACCTGGCACCCTGAGAAGTAGAAAATCTTGATTGACTCTGCTGTTTAGCTGGGAAGGACGCACAGAGGGATTTTCCATCGCTTACACTTCAGAAATCCCGCCTGTCATAGCTTAGTGGTGCCAAGTTTGGCAAAGATGCTCAAGGGCTTGGGAAAGCACTGCTGCAGAGAGCTTCCTCTGTGCCTAGCACCTACGAGCCCGTGCCTGTACTTTCCTGCCCAGGGCTGACCCGCAACAAAACTCAACCTGGACTCCAAGGAACAGGAAAGAAGATATGAAAAGTGTAGGACCACAGCTCCACCTGGATGTCACCATTCGTTTCACCCCGCACTGAAACAACCATGTTAGCAGCTGCTGCCCCCAAACACGGCTGTGCCCCAGTACAGTGGGATGTGTGATAGTGGTTGTTCCATGCCTCCCAAGCATCCCCAAAGCTCCGATGCACTTCCTGCCTTCATGGACCAGCAGCAATGCCGCATCCACCCAGGGCAGGCTCGCTCCCATTCACATGTCTTCCCCTCAACTGTTTAGATTGCAGTTCTGCCTAAAACACTTCAGCTGGTTTTGAGACAGGGGAAAGAAAAAAAAAAAAAAACAAAAAAAAAACCAAAAAACCTAACCCATGTATACACATGGAGTGCAGGAAGAGAAATCACACAAGGAAAGTGATCTGGATGATGATAAGCACATGGCTCACTGGAAGGGGGGCTTTAAAAACTTCAGGCATCTAAATCCTATTGATTTTCCATAACAGCTCAGTGCCTGACACTCAAACTCCTTAAAAAGCCCACTTCATGTGCTCACTGCTGTTGTCCCCATCCCACCAAGCAGCGCCCCATAAAACCAAGGCTCTCCTTGTGCCCCATGGCCAGGCTCAACTCTCCTCCAGTGAGCAACGAAGCAGCTCAGCCAAATTGTCTATGGCACAGCAAGCAATGACCTGCTCTGTGCCTTTCCCCAAAGGGCCACCTTCCTCAGCCTCACTTGCCAGAATCGCCTGTCCACGAGCCGGCGCAAGCTGAGCCTTAAACATTTAGCAAGCACGGCTTTGCAGATGTTTCTTCTCCCCCAGGGACAGTCCGGTTTAATAATTTCTCTCTCCCAGACTCAAAGGCCTCAGTTATACTTATCTCAGTCATTCTGTCTACACTCGTTTTTAGCCATATAGGGTCAAACCTGCAGCTGATAAATTGGCCTCTGGAAGCCTGGCAGGGAGACAAGTCCGTTTGCCGAGTCTATTGTGCCTCCTTTGATTTCCAGAAGCCACACCCAATGTCGTCGTTAAACACGGGCTTTCAGTTTGAAAGCTCTGGAAAAATATAATACGCCTATATGCCCCGAAGTCCTTAACAGCGTGGGTAAAATTAATTACTGAAATATTATTCTGCCTGAAATAGCAACGTATTCTAACAAAAATATATATTAAAACCTCAAAATAAACAGGAAGTTGAATTACAACTGACCAAGAGACTGGAAGATCATTAAGACATATCTGTGAAATTAATGATAGAAGGAGCTGTATTAAAATCAGCGTCCATCATCCAGGATCTGGACTCCATTTTTCAAAGGGTGTGGGACTACCCCCTTAACATTTACACCCACATGGATCAGAGGGACTCCCAGCAAAACCACAAGATATTGACTGGTACAAATCCTTTGTGAGGTTAGAATTAGACCCAGGGACCGTGCTGGTAAGCATCATTTTTCCCAATGAACTGCAAATCATTCACACAGATAGCACTGCAGTTTTGAAATTCAAGATGGCTTCTTTAAAGTCCAGTAATTATCCCCACTACAAATGGGATGAAATAAATTTGAGGCCGCTGATAAGGGAACAGATGAGATTAGGTAATGTGGAAGCTTAGATATTAGCCTCCATAAAATTCCTCACTGCTATTTTACAATAAAAACATGAGCAAGCTTCAAAGGAAACCCAGGAGGAAAGGTTAATTGCTACTAAAAGACCAGGGTGGACACCTGTGTTTGCACTTTTGACACCACCTCTCATGCCAGCAGGAAAAAGTCCACATGGCTGTGCACTGGAGATGTGCCTGATGAGGACAGGAGAGCGACGTGCCAAAGCTACTGCCGTACCTCCAGGGCCTGGGGTCATTTTGAGACCAAGAGGGCTTCTGTGCATGGCTGGGAGGAGAGGACTTCCTTCCATTTGGATGTTTCTTAGTAGTTCAGCACACTCTTCCTCTCCAAGAGCAGTTAGGTAGGAGGCACTGACCGCAACCCAAACTGCTTTCCATTGGCTGCGACTGCTAGAGCAGCACAGGCGTGTTGTTTTCAAAAGCAAATTGGGCTCCATGTTCAAGGAAACCAGGCCATTCTGCAGCTGAAAGGCCGCATAACAGCATTTCACATCAAGGGGACATGCTAGCCTGTTACACATATCAGCGTTTCCGGCTGTTCTTCAATGCAGAGTTCGCACAAAGTCCTCCAAGAATCAAGTCTGCATCCAGATCGCCAGACTGAAAGCCACCCCTAACAAACAGGAACATAGCCATACAGACTATCTTCTCCCATTCTTCAGGAAATTTGTGCCTGAGGATGTACATTCCCAAAGTGACTGTTGATTGATAAACTCTAGCACATGAATACAGTTCTCTGTACTTGCAGCCATGCACGTAGCCACCAGTGACTTAATCATAAGCTGGATGGCTCGTTGCTCCAGATAAAAGAGGTAGGCTGGAAGCAAAAGCATCTAGAGAGCCTACTTCAGAAGCGTTCATGCTGCCATCTTCTTCTGAGCAGGATAAAGTGAGAGCTAAGTGCGGAAGGGGCTCTTTGCAATGAAAAGATGCACACGGGTTCACTCCTACAACTTCTAAAAGATAAGAAAAATGGTCCCTAGCCCCAAAGACTAGATGTAGGAAGGACCTGTCTTCGTTCAACGGGAGAAGTCCATCACACGTCTGGAGCTTTGAGCTCTGCTCTGTTGCACATGCCTGATACAAGGCCTTAGGTGAGGATGCATTAATGAAGGCTTTAGGGGAACACTGTAGGATCAGGTGAATTAGTCCCTTCTCCTGTGTAAAGCAAGGGTGGACCTGAATGTACTACAAAGCCCTCAATTGGATCCTTGAAAAAGGCCAGAGAGCATTCATATTTGTTTGACCTAGCATTTCTATTCAGTGCTGAGGAAGTCAGCACAGAGTATGTGCAGGGATATCTGAAAAGGAGGCAGGCATTTCCTCTTACATACAAATGGGACACCTTTATCTGAACTTCTGTTTGAACAAGTATTAAAAAAAAAAAAAAAAAGAAATCAATCAGTCCCTGCCTGTAACAGTTTACCAAATATATCCACATCAGTCTAGAACACAGGAGGTCAAGAAAAGCAGAGACTTAAGAGAAGGAAACTCATTAGCTTCAAAAGGAGCATATGGCCAATGGTGAACTACATGGGAGTCCCACACCAGGTATGCGTGGCTCAGAGGGGGCCACTTTTACATCCTCTAGAGAAGCAGCAGTGAAGGTTCCTCAGGATTAGAAACATGCAATGGTTGGGTTACTATCTCCAGGCACAGAAGGGACTCTAGCCAAGGGCTACATTACTCTACTTAAACACTTTATCAGTTAACGTACCTGAAACTGGTTTGTGCCACTCCCTGTTCAGAGAACTGTTCTCTGGAGCTGGACCTAATGATTATTTCTTATTATTTGTATTGGAATGCAGTTTGGGGGCCCCATTGTGAAAAGCATCAGACAGACTTAATCAAATGAGATTAGATTCTAAACAGAATAGAGCTAGTTAGGTAAAAATCACAAAACTAACAGGGAAGAGAAAAAAACTGTTTCCCAAACAGAAAGTTTGGTTGTACAAGAAAAGGTATTACAAGCAAGCTTAGAGATAAACACAGCGCTTGAAGCAGTTTTGAATCGTTACTTCAATCACCAAGGAAACACACTTTCACAAACACCTTCAAATGCATGGGTGTTTTGCATACTTGTGTTACTTGACTCTAACACAAGCACAAGAAAACCAGAGCTGTCCCAAACACATCCATCCCTGAAAATCAAGCTCATGAACCATGCAATGAGAGCAACGGGGACCAAAGCACCTATGCAGCAGCCCCAAAGGCCAGATTCTGATTTCTTTTACGCGACTGTTAAATCCAAAGTAATTACTTTAGACTTCCACCAAGGAATAAATGAGATCAGCGTCTCTCTTGGAGTTAGCCAAAGTTGCTCAAATTTCTTCGGATTGACACTAATGTAACAAAATGAGAGGAAGCGCGGTGCCCAGATTCCAGCTTTCCCTTTGCGCTTGTGACACGGCAGATTGCAGAAGGCATTCGCACGGCGTGCTTGGCAAAGCCTCCCAGCACCGAGCGAACCCTTCTGCAGCGCCGGCAGAAGAGGGAGTTGTAGGAAAAGCTGCGCAGACAAAGGCAGGAGAAAGAGACAGCCTGAGCACAGCGCGCTTTGGGGCTGAAGTACGGAAATCGCCAACTTCTCTCGCTGCGGCAGCGGGGACTGCAGCGTCTACGGGAAATGGAAAGGGGGCTCAGTTTGGATCGCCGCTGAAAAACTCCGTGCAAAGGGCTTAGGGCTGCTGGTAGCTTCTGTCTGTGCCTCAGAGTAAGATGCACATCAGTAACAGCAGCACAAATAATTTACAAGAAAAATTAAAAAGCCTCCTTGCATGGGAAGTAGCTTTTGCTTCTTAAATTATTGTCTCTGCAGAAAATAACCCTGAAACAAGATGCTTGTACTGGGAGAAGCGAGCTGCTGAAGGTAGGATGAGCAACAAGCACTTGGGAGAAATCCGTCCGCAGGCGAGCGAGAAGCAAAGTTACACGTGCTGAGGAGCATCAGGGCTTTGAGAGAGAATAATTTCAGCATTGCCAAGTGTTGGTACTAGACCAGCAAAGTCGTAATATAGCAACTGCAGAGGGACCTGCCCATGGTCTCTGGCAATTCTCACTCAGCCCCTACAATAACTGGTAGCGTTTAGGTGCTCTGTCTAGTGTCATTCATGTATAATTGAGTAACACAGTCAAAAGCATCTGATGTGGACCAGACGCTGGCTTTTAATTAGGGTCCAGCACTGAGAGACCACGGGTCAGATTCTACTTCCATTTGCACAGGAGCCGCTCTCGATGTTGGGGGAAGTTGCACCTGCATAACTGAAAAGCAAAATTTGGCTGCTTGTGTTCCTGTGCACTTTCCATATAAATTACTGTATTACACAGAGCAACAAAGAATTATAAATGTTGGCTGGCATGCACTGCATTTATTTACAAGTTAAGTCTAATTTTATTTATAGTTCCAGCACAATCATCTCTGGTAGAAATATTTATGTTATCTGTACTTCTGGTCTGTTAGAGTCTAACGCAATCATAAACACCGCTGAAAAATTATTCGCAGTTAGCAGGGTTTAAACTACCCATTATATCACTAGCTAGTGCCAATAAACTTTGGTGCTGCTTGATAAAGTTTCCTCAATGGAATAAATATATATTTGACTTTCAAAATCTTCTCTGGGTTACACGGAGCGGGCGGTAAGAGAAGAGGGAGATGCTGGCTGTAGGGTTTGATATACTGAGCTAGGATATCCTGAGCTAGCAAGAGATCCACATTGGCTGGGAGGCAGCCCAAAGCATGCTGAAACTTTAACTAACAACTTAAATTTGTACCTTAGTAAAATACTTCAGCCAAGTGGAACTGCAGCAGCTAACGCATACTCACTAATGCCCTTTGTGACTCTCTATATGGAGTAAACCCAAGGGGAAAAAAGAAGAAAGAAAAAAAAAAAAGAAAAAAAGCAGCCTTGAAATTTTGAGCCCTGAGTACTGGTCACTGCTAATGGAGGAAAATGGATTAGAGGAACCAGGTTTTGTTCATTGTTCAATTGCCATAATGGTAAACACGACATACATTCTCACACTGACATGGCACGAGAAGCCAATGTGCTTAGGAGAAAACTAAGGACGGGAAGGTTAAATGTGAATTAGTGAGATCAGCCACTTACATATAGAAAGCACTAATCAGGAACAAAATTTAACTAAATCTCTAACAGCTAGGGTAAGACAGAAACGGTAATGCACTTTAACAGTCCCTGACACGGTGAAAAACTATTGCTGCAAAAATAATATTTTTAAATAAAAAAAATTACTTAAACCTACAGTATTATAATCAATGTAAATTAAATTATCTCAATGTAATAAGTTGGTGTAACCGAACTTCTTTTTGCTCATTAATAGATCTTTACTGTTTTAAACTGAGATGTGTCACAAAGTAGCACTGGAAATCACATGCCTCTTTCTAACAGAAAGCAGTAATAAAAGACGACCATTCCACCAAATTATAATTAAGACAGATAACAGAGTGAATTATAAAACAAAGGTTATAGGTAGAGACTGAGCCTTGTAGAGGTAATGACTTTTAATTGGATTGAGTTTATCATATTTTCAGAGGTACAGCACAACCAGAAGAAAGGATTAGAATTATTTCCACATTTCATTATTTGGCATAATGAGAAAACAGAGGGAGGTCCACATCCCTGATGTGTTTGGTAAGCCACAGGAGATGTTGAACATGTCAGTATCTGGTAGGGTACGGTCCTGAGACACAAATGCATTTGCTCCTTTATAATGCAGCAAAGTGCAATCACTTGGGGGGGGGAAGCCAGGTCATGAAGTTTTGTTTCAAAAGCACATTACAAAGAAAAAAGAAAAGGAATTTAACCCCTTCCTTCCTGCAGCCACTTCAGCCCAAGCCTACAAACCCCCTTTACATCTGCTTTGGGAAGCTGAGAAATTCTCACTGTAAGCACCAAAAGGTTTAAAAAAAAAAAAAAAAAAAAAAATTGAATTGGTGAAGGCTCAGACACCCTATCCCCTCTCGTGCCTGTGTGCTCTCACTGCCACCACAAAAACGCCTTTAGGAAACCGTCAGGGAGGGGACTTGCCCTGCCTGAATGCCAAAGGGACGCCCTGCTTGCACTCCACTTGGGAAGAGTACAGGACATGGAGCAGTGGGGAGAAGACAGCTGGGGACAAAGGAGCAGAGTTGAGGGATTACCAGAGAAGGCCCATTGACACGGCAGGGTACCAGTGATGTACCCCTTCGTATGCTATACCCAAGTTTTTCAGGGAGGACTGTAGTTTTGGGGAGTTGCCTCTGGAAAACCAAGCTGCCATAGAGCAGAGACAGAAGGTTTTGTACCAGCAGCCAGACAGCTTTTTAATTATGCAATTACAGTGAGAGAGTCTTAATTACATTTGAGTGACTCTGATACACTGCAGTCAAGTCCTTGAAACATTAACAGAAGTACTTATAACAAATACACTAATCAGGAAAAGTATGAAATAATTAATCCTACAATACTGTCCACTTCAACAACTCAAGGTCTGGCAAGACTGGTTTCCAGCATTTGTTTCCCAGGAGATATAAGACCACAATTTTTCCTACAAGTGACTTCTCAGCAGCATGCACTGTGGTTATATCTCCACAAGGTCATCCAGTAACAAGCAGGACTTACTTAGCTGATTGGAAAATCATGAATCTTAAGAGCAACTATACTTCATGTCACATGTGAGGGTGGATTCTGCATCATTCTGTAGGCTATCAGTGTAAGTTTATGTCTAACCTGTTTGGATGAGCAAAGTCTTTTTTTTTTTTTTTTTTTTCACAAGAAAACCCTTTTGAACAGTTTTATTTCATCATATGGAGGAACACTTTTACTCCTGCATGACAGCATTGTTTTGGGTGGGATGACTCCATGACATGGACAACAATTTGTTCCTATTTGTCTCTGTGAAACCTAGGACCTAGGCTGGCACGCATCACTTTGACAGGTTCTTCTCATCAATATCTCAGTTAACACAACATACATATGTTTTCAGCATGCAAGAATCATTTTTGTTCCATTTTTCCACCAAAAAAAAAAAAAAAGCATTCTGAACCAATTTATCTACATTATCTCCAGTGATCCCACTTTCCCTTTGCTCCAGACACTGTCCATTCCTCTAAACGCTTCCACAGCTTGTTCTGACAAACCAAATTCTACCTGTCCCAGTCATATGTTTTAAGTAAACACTTATTAATACCAGCAAAATAAAATACATTTGTGTTTCCTAGCACATTTTGGAAGAAGGGTCTGTCCCAGCAAACTTGGGATTTATAGGGTATCTTAAAGTCCGGGGAACTTTTACCAGTGACTTTAATGAAGTGATAGCTTCGGTAGTGATGCTGGTAAGGTCTGGCCATTAAACGGATAGCATTTGTTGCAGGCACCCAAGCACAAACTGGAAAAAGCTGCTTGCTGCCCTACAGCAAGCCCCAGAGTCCATGACGCTGTGACGTTAAGGACAGAGGCAAAAGAAAACTACACCCATTAAGTGTACTTACAATTCTCTGTTGCCTTTCTAAGATAGTTTATTTTTTCTAGAAAACATGGCATACATGAGCACATGATGAGCTACAAGGATGTGTATCCATTATTTTTCTTGACCTTTGTGTAAGAGGATGGGCCAACCCCCAGGCTTTTTGCAACCACATTGCCCATACAGATATGTATGCTTGTTCAGCCCAGCTGAAGGATGCTGCATCACCTCACTCCCAGTGACCACAGGTCCCTCCCCGTGCCCTGTCTGCATCCTCTGCTATGAGAAGGTGTTCGAAAAACAGAGGTTAGCTTTTTCTCCTGAAAACTGTTTTCTCTCTACTCTCCCCTATTTCTTTCTCTTCCCACTTTTCTCAGAACTGCCTTCATTTTCTTCTCCATGGTGTTACCAAAAAAATAGTGGAAAAGGAAACCATTCAGAGAATTAAAAAAAAAAAAAAAAAAAAAATCCAAACCCCAAATATTACAGCTTTGAGAGTTTTGCTGAGCAATCAGAAGACTTATTTTAAAAGGAAAAGTGTTTGCAGAAATTAGGCAAATCCAGGATGTTGTCACCTCTTCCCTATAAAATTGTTCCTCATGCAATTTAGAAACTTCTCTGAGAGTGTTTGTCTGGCCATATTTTTACCTAGCACGTCTCTGAATGGTAAAGCTCTCTGTGGGTCGACTGCTTTGAGGTTTTCAACACTATCAGAGTTTTCCACTCTTGCTTCTCTCCCTTGTTGGTGGTCTACACCCGACACTGGGAGGTGCCTGCTCCTTCTTTAACAAGTATTTGCAACCTCAGCCAAAAAATACCCTCTGCTACACCGTTCACTTGGACACAGCGTAACACCTCACACTGTTCATCCTTTTTTCCTCTCTCTTTGAAGGAAAAAAACCAAGTAAAATTGGTTACATCCATCTGCCTTGCTGTTCTCATGGGGAAAACCTTTCCCCTGCAGTTCTTGGGGACAGGGAGCCCAACTGCCAATGGTGCCCTTGTCTCATGTGTTTGGAGACCTCCATACAAGCCAAAAGCTTCACAAACAGAAATATTACAGACACAGAAACCATTGGAGAGATTTTGACTTTCGACCAGCAAAAAGACCAAAGTTTTTCAAGACTACCTAGTTTAAAAAAAAAAAAAAAAAAAAAAAAAATCAAGATATTTCAGCATACACAGGGCTAAAAGGAAAGACCTGCTGGGCTCCCTCACCTCCCTGGTCTATCAAACCAGGGAGCCTTTGCTTACACTGGGAACAAGTAGCTCTGACACTGCACACTCAATTGCTTCAGCAAAAATATCCAGTAACAAATTCTCATATTCCCTCTTGGGTTTCCTGTTTCTTCCACGAGATCATATTATCTCATTTGCCTCAGATGAGCCCCACAGCAAACAGTTCATCTCTCCCTAGTGCTTTGAAGATGCAAAGCAGGACAGTATGAAATGCTAAGTGTTCTCCTAGCACCAGTAGCCTGTTGTAATGCGGAAGGAGTGACAGTCCTTATTCTGATCACATCCCCCCTCCAAAATCAACAGTGACACCAGTGTGAAACCAGAATGAGACCCCTGCTGTGAAACAGTTAACATCAGTTAGATCTATTTTGACTTTTTTTTTTTTTTTAAATGAAAGTAGGACTACAGTTTATTTTACATGGCTTCCTGGTCAAGGCCTCAAACATTTTGTAGATATTTATTGATATATATATATTAACTGTAAAAAAAGTTAACTGCTCGTGCAATTTATTCCATTCTTTGTTCCATACACCTTGTATCACTTTCTATGAAGCTGTTGATCTTGGAGAAGTAGCGGGGTCCTGGTGAGCCACTAGCAGAGAGCAATAAATCAGCACTCTGAAAGCTTCTGGTTCATCCCAATAACTTGGAAGCAAATTTGAAAAATAATCTTTTTTTTTTTCCTCCTTTCTTTTCAAACTGGCAATCTTCACAAGTTCTATTGTTTTCATGTGCCGGCTGATATATGACAGCTTAAATAAATACATAGCACTTAATGGAGCAAATTCAGCCCTAGTGTAACTGGATGCCATGCCATTAGAGACCCTGGCCCAGGCGGTGCTCTCCATCCCAGAATATCACAGGGGACCCTACAATCTCAAACTAATATGCAGTTGTTACATACTTCAATTCTACTTATTATGTCACTATGGACTAATCTTCTGTTATAAAGAGTACTTAACTATACATCTATTTATGTTTACGGACATGGATTTAAGTACTGTTTATAATGACAGGAATGTATATATACAAAATGTATATGTAATATAGTATTATATATATACACACAGAGACACATCCTAAATCACAGAAGTCATGGAGTCCTTGAGCAAAAGTGGCTTGTGGAGTATTTTTTTTTTCTAATGTGAGGAAAATAATGCGACTTTTCCTGACATTGTTTGGAGAATTACTTGAATTCCCTTGTTCCAAAAGAAAGGAAAAAATGCTCAGAAATTTTCAAGCTAGACTGTTATGCTTCACAAAGTCATAAGCGGCCATAAAGGAGATTTTTTTTATCAGATATCCTTCACCACAGCATCAGTGTCTGTACCAGGAGAGCAGAGCACAGCAGGAGCAGCATGGGCTGCACTTGCTGCTCATGAAAGGGACTTTTCCAAGTGAGGAAGTGGAAGCAACAAATTGCATTTTAAACTTTCCCCGGTAAGCTCATTAGAAGCTGAAGTCAAATAAAAGCAACTCTTCCTGCAGCACTTGTCAAAGCAGGCATCAAAAACTGGTATTCAGCTGACCTTCTCCACACTTCCATGAACTTCAATTCAGCGAGTTCGGTAAGGCCATGCATAACTCCATGCACATCAGAGGCAAAAAAAAATAAGTGTTAGCACGAGGACGTGTTGCAAGAGCGGTCAGCACACAACCGTGCCTCCGTCTCACCTGTGGATAGCCCACAGCCACGTGGGTGAACACAACTGACCCCCCATCACAGACCAAATTGGCAGCAAGTTTAGAGAATAAGGAAGTTGTCTGGACATGGTATCTCTCAGAGCTTCCCCACAAAGTCTGGCTGCTCTGCAGAGAGTTAGTTGGCGATTTGCATACAGAACACAGGCCACATGGGAAAAGCTGGAGATCAGCAAAAAGAGCCTTTGAAGAGCTCTAAAGCACAGACTGGAATTTGGCGAGCCTTGCACCAAAGCCTATGCTGGGTACAGGGAGAAGCTGCATTTTCATGAGGGCTCTGGACAGGGGCTATGGAAAGGTCAGCTGGAGAAAGGGGATTAGGGGCCAAGCACCGAGCAGAGCCTGGCTACAGGATTCCTCTCCAGATACCATGCTTGGAGCTGGCTGTGCCCCTCCTCACACCACACCATCCCACTTTCCCCCCTGGACCCATGGCCTCTCCTGGCCAAGATTAGTGGGAGCACCAGGATGTCATATGCCTTGACAGAGAACGACTGATAGCCCAAAGCTTCAGCAACTCCCCAAAATAAAAAAAAAACAACCTGAACCAAGTGCTGCAGTAAGAAAGGAGCTTTGGTCTATTAGAAAGTATCTAGTAAAAGCATATCTCCAGGGCCGAGACCGCCAGCGATGCTGCCCAGTTCCCAGACTGGGCTGGCAGACTAGCATGGGAGAGCCCATTTTCGTTCACTGATGCTCACCAGGAACTTCATCTTGGGTTTAACCTTGTGTCCTCTCAACAGAGGCTGAATCCCCAGTACTTCTACATCCACAGGGAATTTTGCAGGAGAAAGATCTCAACATCAGTTTTGTCCAGGTATTTTAGCTGAACAGGATAGACCAAATAAATACCATTTGTTGTTTAAAGTGCAAATCCCAGCAACTTCTTTGAACAGGAGCATTTGGTAGTTGACACATCTACGGATGTTTTAAATCATAAGGGCATCCACTCCATTTTGGTTTTAATGTGTTTGTGTGTGAAGTTCTTTGTCATTCCAGCCCACCTGTCTCAGAGCACAGAAATCAAAACCAGGAGTAACTCTCGAATTTCACCTCAATTTAATCCATCACAGAAAGTGGGCTGTTTTTGTACTGTATATAAAAAAAAACCTACCAGGACATTTAAACAAAGTGACACAGATCATCAGCAGATCAACTGAAAATGACAGCTCAATCAAACAAATGTATGTTGAGAATTTCCACAGGGCAGCTCGAGCTGCAGCCAAACCAAATTTGTTTAGTATACATAAGTTAGCTGCTTAGAAACATTCAGCATGCTGCTAGCCAGATGATGACTTTCCCAGATAAACATCTATTTAACCAAATATCCCCCCATCCATGAAACTGCTAGCAGAGTTTTGATGTATTCTCCTAATCTCTTAAAAAGCTGACTTTGCTCCAGTGGCAGGCTGGTAGCGACCCACCCATATGGCACCTAAGTAAAAATAACTAAACACTCTTTAAAAAATAAAAAATAAAAAAAAAATTTAAAAAAATGAAAATGTTATAACCACCAAAAGGTAGGCAAAACTCAATAATCCTGATGTAGTGTTTCTGGCTGCCAATAAATTCACAAAGTGGCGTTAAGGTGAAATACAAATTATGAACTTGGGAAGCACCAGAGAAAACTGTGTATCCTGTGCCGTATATCAAATATATAGAGAGGAGGGGATTTGTCTGATCTTTCCTTTAAAGTGCAGCATTCCTACTGAAATCAGTGACAAATCTATTGATTCCAGAGGCATCATATAAAGCTTTCACTGAGGAAATATATTGATAACAGCTCCCCTCTGTGATTCTTCCTTGCTTGAGAGCAGCTTTCCTGCGGCGTTATTTACTAGCAGTAGAAGTGGCAAAAACAGTTTTGAAGATTAGGAAGTAGTGTGCCAAATTTAGTTTGGAGGTCATTAAAATATACATGAAGTTTCAGCCAAAATCAGATGCCCAGTTAAGAGAGGCTTCTGTTCAGACAACGGCAGAGCTCCCTGAGCTTGGCAAAAACCAAGGGGACTCCAGACTTGAGCCAAACTAGAAGGACTTCTTTACTTCCAATTTGTTAAAATAAATAGATACAAAAAATAAAAGCTACTAGGCAATACGTATCCACTCTTCAAAGCTCTGTCAAACAAAGGAGTGCCTGTACATTTTCTGATGGACATCTGCTTACTATTTAATATCCACAAAGAGAAAATTTACCAAAAAATTCAAGTGCAACAAATTAGGAGGCCTGTGATGCCGGCGCATCCTGGGAGCGATGTTTACACAACAATCAGAGCGACGCATGATGGAGAGAATAGATGCTTACAGATTTGTCATAACTTATTTTCTGAGGAAAAAAAAAAAAAAAAAAAAAAAGAAAATGCACCAAAAAGTGTATTGTGAGCAGTCTGACAGCCCTAAATAACTAGTACACAACACAAAGTCAAAACCAGCTACATTGCACCAGCAGTAAGAGATAAATGTATTTTTCTAGCCTCTCATGGCAGAAGAGGAGGCCACCCACGTTCAAACACAGAAACCCCAATGTCCTGTTCTCATCACCAGTGACAGAGATCCACAAGACCTCATGAGAGGAATAAAATGAAGAAGATGGGCCCTAAAGTGCAGAGTCTGATGGAAGAGGGGAGGAAAATAAATAAATAAATGAAAATTAAAAGGAGAAAAATCCCCCAAGGGCTGCTTTGCCAGCCTCCTATGAGGTGTTCCTGTACACAAAGACATGCTGTTGAATACCATGGGATTTCCTTAACAAGTCTCCGTTTTGAGGTAGTTTAACTCAAGAGTTCTGAGTGCATAACTGCACTTTTGGCAGAGTTTGCAAGTTGACATATTGCTGGGGAAGAAAAACACGAGAAAGCAGGGAGAAAGAATGGCAAAATTCAAAGTATCAGCCCCACGGAAGGTTCATACTGGATATTGGCTTTTGGAAAGTCGTGTTTCACCCAGCGCAAAAGAGCCACCTGACGATACAGAGCAGACATCACAATGCTCAAAGCTGATATTATTCTCAATGACACAGGGTTATTTTTTCCTCTTTTCCCCTTCTACTTCCCCTGAAAATAACATGCAGAAAAACAAGCTAAAGACACGTGTACAACAGGGAAATTTAAACGAGATCTAATCTTGCAAATTAACGCTTAGAAGAGGAGAAGAGCAACCATAAAATAAGTAGGAAAGGGAGCTTGGTCAAATTAATTTGGACAACCCAGAAAAAAAATGCAAACAGAAGCAGAAAAATTATTTGGTAAAATAGAGAATTTGGTAAATTTTTTTTTATTTTAGCAGTATGACTGTTTTCAAATTGTACATGCGGAGATGAAAATCAGCTCAGACAACATCCTAAGTATTACTGTCCTCTTGCTCTAAGTAGAGAGACTACAAGTTACGCATAAAATAAGATTCCCAACTAATTGGGCTGTAGTATGAACTCTGCACTGAGGAGGGCAATGCACATTATAATTATTAATTTCACATTTTACAAAGAAATCAAAGATCAGATTGTAAAATCTTCATGCTCATTGATGGGTGGTTTGTCACTTAAATCCCATCTTAGTTGTGCAAGTAAAGCAATTTTATTCTGAGTTAAACACACCAGTGCAAAGAACCAAGTAGGGCATATAACTAGCAGATACCCTTGTCCTACCATTTGCTGAAGAAACTATACCAAGGACACACTGTGTATATATAGGTAGAAATCATTTATTTCATTTTTTACCAATGACCTTGCTCCTTAAGGTGCTGAGCATCTATCCCACCCGTGGTAGGAGTCCAGAAAACCACACAGCTCCTTCAAACTGGACAACTAAACCAGCAATCTTATTGTAGTTTTCCTAGTTTCATTAGGAACTGTCAGTAACACTGCTCATTACATTTATAGCCCTGATTCTAGGATAATTTAGCCTGTTCCAGACTAGAACTGAATCAGCTCGTAGTGGGTATTGATGAGTCTGCTAAGAATAAAAAAATAAAAATGATTGTAGGAGCAAGAAGCAAAAAACTCTGCTTCTTAACCAGGACCAATACAGGGAGATCTGCAGAAATCAAAGCACAGGATGCACTATGATTTCCACTGCATTCCTCAGGCTCAGAGATCTGCCAATATTTTGCACGTAAGCACGCAGACCTTCAAAAGAGCCGATTTTGTCCCAAGAAAGTACAAAACAATCACTACAAAGGAAAGTAATGAAAAATCCTCCTCCTGAACAAACATGCCATAAAAATAAAGCATAAATCATAAAACTCAAATGAAAACAACCACTCCTCCCCCAAAATTGCCCAAATAATGGGATGAGGAAATTTTCACTGATTAGATTAAATACTGCGAAGCACTTTCAAACTCCACTAACAGTCTACTTCACTTTAAAAGCAATGACAGAAAGCAACGCATGACACGAAGCAATTCAGTGGTACACGGAGGCAAAATGAGGCCTGATACAGAGCCCTTGGGCACGGAAAAGACTTCTCAAAAGTGAGCCATGTTGGAGAACTCTGCTCTCAGAGCTCTACTGCTCAGGTCAATGGAAGAAAAACGAGGCTAACTAATGTTTTTGAAAATGCCAGTTCTTGAAAGCAAAATTATTGCGCTGAGAACCAAGCACCACCAAGCACAAAATTCTGGCATCGCAGCTTGAGACAAAATGCCAGACCCTCACAAAAAGCACCTCTCTCAGATTATTTCCCCAACTCAGCAGAGGATATAGCAAAATAGGTTGTACATCGCAGGAGTAAGACAATGTGATGCTCAGGAACTAAATGCCTTGAGGCAACAGGTCAAACATCTCAATCTTACAGGAGGTCAGCTTCCTACCCCTCTATCTGCCACGTTCAACCTGGGATCCAAAAATTCCAGCAGTGACAGAAAGGAGAAGGAAGGTGCTAAAGTTAGTTTCCTCACTGTCTTTTGCCTTGAGATATTTTAATCCTTTTCGGTGTTCCCTTTCAAGCACACAAAACTAAAACAGGATTCCTCTGAGCCACAGCAAAAGGTGTTGCAAACATGGGTGCAACACCAGAAAAGCTGTGCCTGTTATTATGCATCCACCAAAAGCGCTGATCTCCCGGTGGCCTGGTCCACCAGGATGCTGGAGCACAGAGTGTTTGGAGGAACCTTTCACACAGCTCCACCAGCAGTTGGTCTTTGCTCCATCACTCCTACAGAGAAGGTGGTTCTCTGTTGGCCCTCTTGTTGCTAGAAAGCTCATTTCCAGCCTCAGAATATTCATGGGCACTTTATTGCCCATTTGTATTTGTTCCAGCACTGTCCTTTAGCTTAAATGGTTTGCTGGATGTGTTTATCACCCTCAGTATCAGTCATGACCTCTATCAGCCTTCATTTTCCTCAGCTAAACACGCCAAGCTTTTTAGCCTATTCTTGTATTCGATTATCAATCATCAGCTGTTCAATTAGAGACGGTGCAACGCTAACACCAAGCAGCCTCAGAATGAGAGACATCATCCAGCCACTGTGACAGAGACAACACAAAGTTGTGTCGAGAGCAAGTATACAATCAATCCATAAGTCAGGAGAGAAAGCAGGGGCAAGAGGAGAATTGAAAGCAGCGTCTCCCCTTTTAGTGGGCTAAACGCAACTTCCTCCCACTCTGCTGGAGAAATCATGTCCAGGACAAGTTGCTTTCAGGAAGCAATTACAGGGAAGCAGCAGTGCAGAAGATGGATCTGTTCCTCAGCTCTTCCACATGTCAGTTCTTGAGAAGGAGCTGGCCGTGTGGCTCACAACTTCAAATCTAAATATTTCCAAAGGAAAACATTCCTAAACATTAATATTATCTACTGGCCACACAAGATCTCAAATTATGGAAGACACTATGAAACATTTTATGGACCAATCCAAAATACATTGAATAAATTCTGATATCTCTTCTGTTAAAGGCAAACTACTGATGGATGACACGGGGCACAATGTCATCCATGCTCTCTGTTGCACTGTTATCAGGCTCTGTCATACAAATTTCGCATGTGCCATGGATGTGGGTGACAAGCAGCGTGAGAAGAAGCTGTGAAATGCAACTGTATGAGCTTGACCTCGTGTTTTCAATCATTTCTGTTTAACCTAAATGGGAAGATCTTTAGAAATGCATCATTGCTGAAGATATTTTCAGCCAGAAGATTTTTTTTTTTTTAATAGTTCTGAATAAAAGTGGACTGTATATATGTGTGTATGTATATGTCTCTGCAGCTCAGGACAGAGGGGAACCTTTCTTTACAAAGACCGTTCTTTGAAGAGACTTGATTTTACTGATATTGTTTAAATGTTATTTTGATATGGCTCCCTGTCATAAAAAAGTTTTTCAAGATATATCTTCATTCCAACGTGAAATAAAAATAAATTCTGAAATTTAACATCTTACAGGCAAGCTGCCGTGACCATGCATTTATTCTAGTGCATATTTAGCTTGACTTAAGAGTTAAAAATTCCTTTTCATTAAAACTCTCATCGGTATCATTTTACTTGTTGCAAGTATGACGACAGATGTGAATCTGCTGCAGGTGCACATGACTATTTCTAACACGAACTAAAGAACAGGTAAAACCACTTTGATTTGTTGTCATATTCCCACATCTCTCTGCTTCCCTTCTGGGTTTGTGTGTACTCAGACACCTCAGAGGGCAAATCCAAGCCTCACCTGCTAATAGACGTTGAGGTTAACATCAAGCGATTCAAAGCTGCTCATTAATTACTGCTTATTGTCACAGCAATCTCCTTTCTCCTGTTTTACATCATGACCAAATGATTTTTCATTGCAGAATAGGTAAGGAGAGAGATACCTTGGAAAACATAATTAGTTTCACTAATTAGTATGATCTGATTTGAATATTTGCTTCTGTAATTTAAAAAAAAAAACAAAACAACAACAACAAACCACACCACACAAAAAACCCCACACCACAAACCTCAAAGTCAATTCCACATCTTGAAAATTCAGTACATAAATTAAAATAACCAGCACTGCAAACACATATCTCCATTAAAAAAAATAAAGCCACCTCTGATGGCTGAACAGCCCCCAGGCAACATTGTCCAAAATTAAAGGGTTCCCTCTCTGGGGAGACAGAGCTGAGAGGACACTGTCATGTCAAACCTCCCACACCTCAAAGATGTTTGCAAGCACTAACAACCCCACCTTAGATATTTTAATGAAATAATTGTGTCTGCTCACTTTGCCTTTCATCATCAATTAGGTTGATCGGCATTGCTCTTCCCGAGTCACATCTTCGTATTTCACGCGCCCAGCAGTGGGTGCAGAATGCGGCCTCATTCAAAGCAGCACATAGTACTTTTTAGGGAGGGCGGAGGACTCATGCAGAATCCTAGAACAGTGCCAAAGCTTCTTTTAATTTTTTTAAATTAAGATACTGAGGAAATCCTTCAAATCCCTTCAACCCTCTAAGTTTGGCGGTTTAAACAGATTAACAGGATGGTTTTATCTCCTTGCACGTTTCTAGGAGGATATCTCCATTGAATCCTCCCAGGATGAATGATGAGTTTTCTTCTTGATGAGAAAAGTGAATGAAATATTCCTCTGTATGCAGAGCACGCTATGGTAGTGATTTTATTAGAGCTTTGGATTTGGCTGAAAATTCCAAGCAGTGAACCACCTACAACAATTTCCTTGGCTATTCTGAACCAAGCTAGAAGCTCAGAGCTGTTGGTGAGGTCTAAATAAAAACATATTCATTTATCCAACATCCCAGCTACTACTGGGGCTGATGTGCACTGGAGGTGGCCAAGCAGATGGGTTTACACCTCTGGGGCGTCACAAGCCTGTGGCGTTAGACTTGCAGGAGCTGGGTGAATAAACACAGGTAATGATTTTTTTCAGTGTGTTTGTGTCGCATAATAGCCTGAGCAGATTATTATATTCTTTTAGATATCCCCTATTCAAATATGCTTCTGGATATATTTAAAGTAACGACTGACTCAAAATATTTTAGACTTTAGCTGTTTTGTTTAGCAACAAGCAGTCAAATCTTGCTTCTAACCCCTCGACCCAATAAGCCCCCAAACATTTTCAGCACAAGTTCATGCAGATGTGAAATTAATGTTTGCCTTGTGCTGTTAACTTTTACCAGCAAAATAGTAAATTCAGTTAATAACAGAAAAGAGGTGCTTTCTTGACAGTGCTCATTCACCTCTGCACTTGTTACAGTAAAACAGAGTAGTTGATGCTGCTCACTTTTGGCAAAACTCCACCGTTCAGACACTGCTGCAGCCACAGGCTGGAACAGATCCGGGGCAGTAAAAAAACAACAGCATCTAATTGTAAAACACAAATGTTTTCCTGATGGAACAGGGGCTTTTTAGGAGGCTGCTAAACCATCTCCAGGTAGGATTTCACGCTGTAGAGGAGATGGCATTTCCGTACAATAGCAGCGGCCGCAGCCATTGTACGGCAACACCATCTCCTGCATGGCATGAAAGCCTTCAGTTGTTCTTCTGAGCAGGACACAATATGAAACGTGACCAGCAAGTTTTCTCCATAAACAAACCAAACCTTTCTCCCTTACAGAGCTGCCTTTCTTCTCCCAAAACCTACTAAAACCTTGGAGTCTCCTTGAATCTATTAGAAATCCTTCCCGGAGAGAGGAACCAGACATTGTAAATGAACCATGGCTTAGAAGCCCTCTTGTACCTGCAAATATCCCACAGATTCCAGAAGCATTTTATGTCTTGCCTATTTACCTGTCATGCTAGTTCTCACCCTATGATTCATTTATTTTAAATGCTTTCAGCAGTTTTTACTGATACTTTTCAAGGTGTTAGGGTGTCCCCTCTGTAGCGCTCTTGGATTTGCTTGCAGAACTAATACACTGTGGCAACATAAGAGAATATTGTTCAGATGCTTTGAGAAAAGTTTTTCTAAAAGTAGGATTTCCCCATTACCGACACACACATGCTCACACCTACAGGACTAATAACTCAAACCAGTCGTTAGGCTCTCCAAGAAGCCTAGCAAGCACAGCGGAAGGGCAAACCCAGAACCAGATCAGCCCGAGGGAACCTTGGCCATCAGTCTCTGGGCAAGGCAAAGATGGAGTCCCAGCCAGGCTGTTCACGGCATTGTCTGGGCGGTCTTCAAAGCCATCAAGGGTGGAGATTCCGCACCTCATTGGGTCCCAGTGCTTACTTATACCATGGGATACTTTTCTTCCTTACAGCCAGGTCCAGTTTTTTTAAAAAATCTTGCTTGCATTAGTGTGCAAAACTGGTATTTTGGGTGCAGATGGCAAGTACAGGGGGTAAAAACTCACTACTGTCCATGCTTCTGTTGATCCAGCCCTGGTCCCCACTGCCAAGGCTCCCACCAGGTTGAGTTGCTGCCCAGTTTGTCCTTTCCTAGTTCGTATCTCCAGGAAAACCCTATTATGCCATTATAGCAGAGCTTGTTCTTGAGTTATTTTATCAGGCTTTCATGCTCCACAAAAATGAATCTTTTTGAACAATTATAAAGATCTATGAGTAAAGAGAGAGACCTCCAAACAAAGTTACTGGAACTTGTCCTCACCTAAATTCAGATCCGACAATATTGTAGCTACTCTGCAGGGTTCAGTATGGCACAAAATTACCACAATATTTCCCAAAGTCCTGGGCAACTCTGGAGCTGCCTCTGAACTCTGCACTGCCAGGCTGGCTCCGTCAGCACGCTCCTTGGGGACACGGCATGGAGTTGCCTTGCCTGACTCCAGAGGAGCTGCTGTCACATCTTCTGGTTCCACTTTTGATACTGATAATTCAGTCGTAAGGGCAAAAATCCCTGCTAAGAAATCATTGAAAATACAACCCAATATTGAAACACCTGCACATTCTTAATTGTCTGAGCTGCCCCCTCCATCAAAAATATTCATTATTTGCCACATTTCCTAAATAATGGGAAAAAGTCACCACCGCATTTCCTAATAATGTATGCCCACAACTCTATTTTCCACATCTGCTATGCTTGCCTAAGACTGGTCATTTGTTACCTGCTAGTTCCAATTGATTTCCTTTTGCCTCTGCTTTCCTTTGCCACGAGTGCAGAGAACAAACAACACGATTTATACCAGCCATCTAGTACCAATCATTAGATAACAAGATCCTTTACTGAAAGCATTTAGAGTAAAACAATACTTTAAGTTTACCTTTGCTTTCATTTCCTTCTTTATTACTTCAGGTTCAAAATAAGGCCAAAGAAGTTCCACTTACACGGAAGATTAGACAGTCATCCAATATAAATCCCTCACATCCCATACAACATGTAATGCCCAGTTTCTAATGCAATTGTTTAAATTTCTTTTTTTTCAATTGGTTTAATGAAATTCTCAGCCTTCGTTCTCCTGTACCTATTTGCTACGTATTGACCTGAATGGGGAGAGACAACTGCTCTATTTGTGATGGGGTGGCTTTTATTCCACAGAAGCCCAAGCATGGATGGCCTTTGGGCTTCAGCTTATCAAGCCTGAAGGGAAATGGAAAGAGGGATGGATTGGGAAAGTCCTACTCGTGTTCCTCCTCAGCTTTTCACACCTCAAACCAATTAAGCAGCAAGAGAAGTTACTTTGCAGTGAGCCTGATTTAGTTTCTCCTATCATTTTCTCTGCAGCATTTCTTCTCCACTCGGGAAAGTGCTAGACTAGAAGAAACTGAATAGGAGAAATCAAGCCCAAGGATATAAAAATCACCAAGAAACTCAAAAATGCAAGCCTGCCAGGTGCGCTCTGAGACTCTCCTGGTTGTCCACAGGAAAGTCACACTCCATGGCTGGACCAAGTGTCATCCTAATGCACTGCTCTTCTCTGAGCAATAGTTAGGGTGTGCCTATTTACTTATGTATTAACATTCAACCTTTGAGAGAGTTAGAACTTTCCACCAGAACAATATCAAAACTTTCCTAAAGGTAGATTATGCTCCAGTAGAACTTTAGGAACATTATTCTGTCAACAACTGTTCTACCTGCTTCTAATTCAGTGTCAAGGAAAGTGGTTGACGTTCAACCACCTCAAGTGCCAGGAGAGGTTCAAATATTTTAAAAGGAGAGCAGCTTTCTGGAGGGACCTTTCCTGTGTGGATGCCATCCCCTCTCACCCCAACCACTACCAGAAGCATGAGCTCTCCAGGAAGAGGCGATGGAGAGCCAATAGCTATGCCATTCTGTAGACACACCTGAAACTGCAGAACTGACGACACCCAGAAAATTTAAGCTTTTTAGGTCAAGGCTGCTAAACAGACTGGTTCTTGCTGTGACACCAAATGGGCAGTCTCTGTTACCTAATTCTTCTGGAAGTTCAGGAAAAAGTCTCCCAGTGGAAACTCCTGAGCACTTTGACAAATCTGGATCTTATTTAGATGTCCAACTGGGGGCTGAGCAGTAGAGGACTAGCATGGTGATAATAAAAGAAAACATTGCAGCGATTTATCATTGGGGAGCAGTAAGAAATCCTTCCCAATTTTGTTGTTGTTGTTGTTGAACAAACTTTAATCAGTATATCCTGGTTTTTTTTGAAGTTAGACACAAGCTATGAAATACAGATTTTGATTTCTCCAAATACACCATGGTTACATCACCAGAAAAATATGGGAGAATCATCCTTAATTTTCCACAGAGTTATTCTGCCGGGACAAAATTGCCTCTGTCTCTAATATGGCAATGCATTTTTGAATGTTGCTTTGTCCATTTTAGTAGCAATATGTATTTTACGGTATAGCTATTCTTTTAATAATGTATTCATTATACAGATAAGAATACATTTTGCCATAGCATTTTTAGAAAACGGCCAAAAGCTTCTCCAGACAGAATTAAAAATCCTTTTCAGTGAACACTTAGATGTTCTACAGTGAATAAAAAAAAAGCAATTTTCACATAAAAATCTATTAATTAATGTCTTTTCAAATCCAAGCGCTTTGGTTTTTATGCAAGCACAAAACCTTTGTAAGGGACACATCCAAAGCCCAGTGAATCACTTTAAAATGCCCTCCAACCCCAAGGGGCTGAGCTCGGGCCCTGCAGCACTAGGCTGTCAAAAGGAGGACCTGGGTACATGCGCTCATGTGCTCATATTTGAAAGGTCAACTCCATACACCTTTCATTTTGCACGGGGCCGCACAGGCTGGGAATTTCATCTCCAGTTACCCACAATTCAAGCTGAGGTCCAAGATTGGCTCAGCTCTTCACAAAATGGAGAAAACTGGTGCAATTCAAAGAACAGCCATCGTGCTGAGGTTTAAAAACTATTCACATTCCAAATAAATTTGACTCCGAGGTTTTTTGCACAGGCTTCTATGAAGAAATACTGAAAGGTTCTTGTTGAGCTATACCATAAAACCCCTCTGATTGTAGCCAACTGTCCATCCTCCTTTCAGCAGGGGGGCTGCATGTAATTTTCTGCCTTCAATTAAGATTCACCACTGAATTCATCTTCTTTTAAAACCATATTATTGCACCCTATGGTATCACATGAAATGCACAGCAAAGGTTTGGGAATTCTTTTGGAGGATGATGGGGAGTGGAAGCCCATGTTAGAGGCACAATGGAAATAAATGCATAATTCAGTCCTTGCTTTTTTATTTGTCCTTGACATTAAGGAAGAGCAAATTAGCTACTCTCCTTGGGTGTCTACCAGAAATAATAACAACAACTAGAGCTCTTCCCCCCACTCAGTAATATGTTCCTTTGTAGATAAGCTCTGTGAAGAGGTAAAATTATGTCTTTTAAAAAGTTTACTGTTTTCATGTTCTAAGATGTAAATGATAGGGTTGGGACGGGGAAGTAATTCAGAAATATTTATTCCTCTGAGACAATAGCTTTTTGTCATCAGAAGAAAGAATTGGTGACTATCAAAATGAAGCAAAAAGACAACAGCGTTAACCAAGCCGTGTGCTCCATCCGTAAATAAGAAACACACCTTTCCAATGTCTCTGCATGCCTAAGCCGGAGCCTCAGGTGAGGGAAGGGATCATAACAGGAACAACTGCGCCATAAGGTGACCCGGCTGAGGGACAGACCATTTTTACTGCTATTCATACGCGTGCCATAAATATAATAAGATACTTGAAGCATTTTCTCCTCTTCCAGATGATTAATTTACAGGCTGTTTCATCAACATTTTACGGTGTGTAACAGGAACTCAAAAAAAAAATGTAAACATCTCTGCATCATTTTACAGTTACAATATCCTGACCAAGGCAGTCCTTGGTTGGAAGTAAGCATTCAGCCTGGAACTGCAATTTACTTATTCAGAGACTGCAAAGCATTGAAACCCATGGTATAACCATGGCAAAGCAAAATTATGGCTCTCAAGTGAAGACCAGCGCATGGGCACAATGGAAAGACAGATCTACCTGCAGTGCAATGCATTTGTATAATTAAATCAACCTGCCACTGTCTCATCTATTATGCAGAAATACTAATAATAATTATCCTCACATATCTAGAAAGACTGAATTAATGGTTCCAAGCAGCAAGAACTTGTTTGTGTTTGGATCTCTCTCAGAGCTTCTTTAACTAGCTCCTGGGTAGAATTCATTAATTTTTATTAACAGGGAAAACATTTGTCCCCGTGACAATATTTGCATTGCCTGAATGATTTTCACCTCTGCCACAAGGTGTACTATCGGCTCATACATCACACGATTACTTGGAGAGCAGAAAGACCCTCAGTCATTAGTGAGTGAATTAAAGATGATCTAAAGAGCTATTAATCACAGTGACAAAAGCCTTAATGTTGCTGTGACCCTAAAGGAGCCTGGGGACTAAAAGGGAAGCCGAGGGAGAGAAAATGGAAACATATGTTTTCTCCAAAATAACCTACCTTAGGAGAACTGTCAAAGATAGAGTCACATCAAACTGAGAAATTCTGCCGTAGCCGTGCTCCTAGATTTTACTAGGGCGGTTTCTGTAGTCAGCCTACTTTGTTATTATTTTTATTTATGATCAGTGTAAACAATTAAGCAATAAAAGATATAGTATACTCAGACTTTCCTTTTCTTTGTCAGGAGTTATTTAAAAGCAATATATTTAGAGCAAACTGATACTCGTAACATACTCCGGTATAAACAGAGATCACTTAGAGCACAACACAGAGCAGCTTAAAGATTTAGCATCCGCACCCCGTATGGAGAATACCAGGCAGTGAGCCCTATTGCTGCATTTTCAGTGAGACTATACTATTAAATAAATTCAAGAAAAAGTGAAGCCTTCGATTTGCTAACGCAAACGCTAACTCAGATTCAGCAAGATGAATCAGACACAAAGCTTAAATCACAAAAAAAAAATATTAATATATCTTTTTAATAATCACTTCAGGTATTCTCAGATACAAACCATTCTTATCAGCACTGGTTCAGTGAAGTGTGTCTGTAATAACTTTCTCTATTTTATGGGTAGTGAGATGCCTATACAAAAACTATACATATAGTTGTAGCTGAAAGTCTCAGAAATGTCACTTTGTATTGTATTTTTAATAGTTTTCTTTGAATATTAAGAATCTGTAGATATCAAACACATATAGATCAGGACATTGGAAAAAGTATATAAATGTTGCCTGAGTAAGCATTAGACATTTGGAGCTGGATTATGCAAGAGATTTTAAGGTGATGTTTATGATTCACAGGTTACCATTTTAAAATTAAGCAAAGAGTTTTATCGTCAAAGTCAAGTCAGACAAACTGGGTTGAGGCCACGTAGGAGCTTGCTCCCATCCTGGATATGGCTGCTCCCTCTATATCTTCCTATCACCCCCAAATTTTCCTATTCCTCCTCTGCTGGGAGAAGTGCTCATCCCGTCCTTTGCTCAGCCCATTTAACTCACTGATCCAGCAGAGCATCTTATCCCACTTCCTTTAATTTCTTCCTCCATCTGTATGCATTACAAAGAGATGTCTTGGAGCAGCTGAGCTCCTTGGTACCCTCTGCTCTGCTCACCTGTGCCTCATGGACAACCTGCAGTGACTTCTTTCCTACTGTATTCTTGTGCTGCTTCCAAGTCATGTTCCCTAAGGATCTGATCCACAGCTCCTGGAGGGTTCCTATTTGCTTTGTCAACTTTGACCAGATGCAGAAGTATAGGGAAACAACTCTAACGAGCACGGCAGCCAGATGTATTAAGTTATAAGGATGCACCTTCCACCTCCCTCTGCCCTCCTTTCCCTCCACCCTCTCGGTCTTCAAATTAGTCAATCAAGATCCAGATTCAGCCTCCCAAAATCCATGTGAGAGGGTCAGAAATCACTCTTCCCAGTCTCAGGCTCTAATCCCGTGCAGATCTCTGGGATATTACTGGGCTTCACAAAGATTAACTTGTTTCTAGACAGGATTGTTGCCTTACTTTTATAAAACTCTTAGTATTTAGTGATGTGATATCTGATCAGTCTAAAGTAAAACTTTCATCTCAATGAGAAAGGTCACTATATATTCATCTGATGTCAGACCTATACATAAACAAGTTTCCTTAAATGACAGATCAGAAGCAAGAAGTGGCCTCTTTTTTCTAATAGCATCAGCCCAGCTGCAGTTCTCAGTGGCGCTTATTCTCAGCTGGTCTGCTTTCAACTTTCACTTCCTATTTAGAAAGCTAAATTGGGAGTGCTTTAATCTTCTGGGTTCGTTTCCTTAATGAAAAGTGAAAGGTATAAGTGGCAGCAGGTAAAGAGATATTGAAAGCTGTGGCAGGCTAGCATTTCAATTTTCAGAAAAGTTAGATCAGAGCATTTTCTAACATTCCTTTCTTTCTTCTATGATAGTAAAAAACATTACAAACCAAATAAAATCCAAAGTTGTGGTTGCTGGGAAGATGACACATCAGCAGAAGGGCAAACTTTGAGTGGGGCAGAGAGGAGACTTTGTGGGTTCATCCTGGAGCCTGCTGAGTAGTTCTGCCCTGATTCAGCAAACCACTGAAAAGTGCTGATCAGAGCTTGCTTTTCTAAAACACCACAGTACCCAGCTTAAAAGTAAGCAGACAGCCTCGTTGCTGGTAGTGTCCTCAGCACCTCACAGGATGAGGTCTCATAGGAGCAGAAAACAGAAGACTGTAGACAAGAACTTCCATAAAATTTTCATCTTGACAGTCTTTGCTTCCAGTGAAAAATATCATGACTTGACTTGTACAGTTTCAGTTTCCAGATATTAAAAATATATAGAGATATACATTTATGTCCCTGCATCACTTGTTCCTCAAAAAAAATTCTAAGAAAATTAAGAGAAAATAAATCTGATGTAGGATCCACCCCATGAAGAAGCAGACGGGATGCCAGAACAAGCTTTGTTTCAAAGCCTCAGCCTAGTGGAAGAGCACATCTCATTTCATCCCTTTGCTTAACTGCTTCTCCTGCTAATCTCTGCTTAGGAAGAGAGAAATCCCTGTCCTTTTCGGTCACAAGTAAGATGTTTCACAGAAATCCAGGCCCTGGATTTCAACATTTGTGCCCACTTGAGGATATCACTTATGTCAACATTTCCAGAAGTTGCCACTGCATGGGACTCCCCTTCCACATGTGCAGTCTCAGCACCACTGGTCGGCTCCTCCCAGGGCCTCGGCACATCTGGATCCGCCCAGTTCTGCTCTATCAGTTAATTCCTTCTTATATTTCCATCAAATCACTATGCAAGAGATATAAAATAAGAGTTTCACTGGTTTTGTGTCTTCCCTTCCACTAAGTTACAGCTGAAATGACCTGGAGAAGAGTTGTCAGACAAAGCCCTACATCTCAGCAGCAGAAAGGAGCTATTTGGGCACTTTTTGAGCAGAAAAGTTGAATATTGCCACAAGCTCATGAGCCATCAGGCACTGCACTGTGTAGCACACCACTGGCGCTGCACTCCCATGGGGAGCAGTCTGGAAAAATAAGTTTATATCGTGCCAAGACACCTGCTAACATCCTTTGCTGTGGTCCCAGCTCTGTATCCAAATGCTTCATGGCTAATTAAGAGGTAACAGCACCTAATTTCCCACTGCACTTCGGTATTTGGAGGAGCACTTTATTGTGTTTCCTTGCCTTTCCCCTGGGTTTTGTTCCTACACATCCTATCCATGTGTTACTGACTTAGCTCATTAAATATAAATTGACATCTCTACCATACTGGACAGAGTATCCTCAAAATCCCTTAAATATCATGGTGCCTTACAACTAACACTGAGCAGGCTCAAATATCCCGTATGAGTGAAAGCAGGTCTGGGAAACAACACTAACAGAGGCTCATTCCCCTAATACATGGAAAAAAGGGGATCCAGTGCAAATGAAGCATAGGATGGTAAATAAGAACTGTGTTCGCTTGCAGTCATGCACTATAGCCATTAAGCCTTAAGGTCTTAAAGGTACCAAGCAATGTATATGATAAATTTCTCAAAAACATCCCAGCCATAACATAGTTCTTGCTGATTGCTCATTTACCCATAATGCATGCTGTCATAGCAAAGCCTGACAAATGACAGAGAAAGCTCAGGTTATTTTTTACGCTGACTGCCAAGCCCCTCACCTCAGATTATTCATTTATTAGGGCAATCACTGAGGTCTGGGTACTTAATATTGTTTTCACCAAATATGAAAATGATCTACTTGCCTATTCTTTAGTTCCTCTTAGGGCAAGCCATTTATCATCAGCCCTGGATAAATGACTGCTTCATTATAGTCATAATTTATGAGATGTTAGAACTAAAGAGCCACACCTAAAGACTTAAAGCTTTAATATGGATTAAAATAAGATAATCAATCAAGCATATACAAATTTTCTTTAGAATTATTTCTTGCTTCAAAATGGCTTCGCATTTTTAGAATGGAGGTAGTCTTAAATTTCTTGTTATCCAACCCCAGGCAAGCTTGTTTAAAAGTCCGTGAGGAAATCTAGATTATAACCACATTGGTCAGTCTTCGATATCACTTGGTAATCATCACATGATTCAATAAAATTTCCTTTTGGGCTAAGGGACTTTTTTGTGTTTTTGATGGCGTAGGTGTAACCCAGGCTGAGAATAGCTGCAAGCCTTTGGTCCAGAACAGGTGGGGAAAACACAAATTGGTGCCAGACTCCTGCATTCTCCATAGGTATGGCTATGCTTTTAATCTCCTTCCTTGGAAGTCTGCTCATCTGGTGTTAGAGAAGATGGAGTTAGATGGAGATACAGAAAATTAATGTTGTTATTTAAAAGTATTTCCGTTATGTTTAGGGTCTTTCTCTGCCTGAAACAGTGTTTCACAGCTCAGAGTTTAGAAGCAGCAGCTTCTCTCATCCAGCTGGGGAACGAAATAACCTTTCCTCCTAAAACAGCATTACAATTTGAAATAAAAAGTTTCTGGTTTGTCTCTTGATTGTATATTTGCTAGCACAGAGCCAATACAAATATTATTTCTCAAGTATGTGCCTTGCTTGAAACACTAGCCTAAACCTACTTAACCGCTTAATCCTGCATCTTTTGAATCGCTCATTGGAAATACATAGTTTGTTAGATTTTTGAGCACCTATCACTAAGACAAAGACACAGGCACTACTCTGGCCAACAGACCTGTGTTGGCCAGACATGGTGTGGGCACAAAGGTCTTGGGTAGTGCTGGAGCCCCAGGCCAGATGAAAGGGCTACCCTAGGAGCTCAACAAGCCCACAGCAGCAGGCAACACATGATATGACTAACTGGCTGCTGGGAGAGAATATTTATCTTCTCACACACCAAGAGCTCAGCACACAACCCAATGTGACTAACACCCATGCTAGGTGATGTGGACAACCTGAGCATCTCCTTTAAAATTCAAGCCTGGATAAATGCACCCAAAACAGATGGGGTTGCGATGCACCCAGAGACCCTGTAACTTGGAGCTGTGAAAACTGAACTTCCCCCACCAACAACAGCTTCACGCTGTCAGGATAAGTGCCCATGACATATGTTTAATTGAAGCATATTGTGGGGCTTATGATGAGAGAATATATTGCAACTTCATACAACACTTACAGTTGTAGCCAATGAGGCTTCTTCAGTAATGCTAACACTGCTTTAAATTTAATCCCAGCACCAGGCTTTCTTAGCTGAAGGACATTTTTCACTCTGAACTAAGCCCACCCTTTCATACAATTTGGTGTCAGCATTTCAGCAGGAATAAAACAATCCAAGCTCTGTGGTTTCTCTGTGTGAGAGTTATTTCATTCTATCTGTGCAGGGAAATACTTGATATGCACACATTACAAATGCAAGTCTGAAATATATCTACCTATGCACATATGAGATTATGAACACATACATGTGTAGGAATATGTTTGTTGGCACAGGTTTTTATGTATCTGTGAATAAATGGCTAAAATACAAAATTACAGGCATAGTCTCAAAAATGCTCAGGAACTGTTTGTACCTAGTAACCCAAAAAGTCAATTTCCCTAATTATTTGGGGAATTTTTCAGCAGAAGCTCAACAGAATTGAGCCACAATGCAATTCTTAACCTCAAATATTGAGATCTGGGCATTGAGACCGGTTTAGTAGGATTCACTTGCTGGCTGACCCATAAGCAGTCTTAGGCAACATGCAACAGAGACTGGCCTACTGTTCCTGTGAAGGAAGACCCACAGATCTCACTGGAGGCAGCAGGACATGAACCCAAGACACGCAGAACCACAAGGTGCTAAGAAAAATTCAGCTCCCCTACATAAGCCATTCCCCACCAGCCAGACCTTCAGACTTAACAGGGAAGTGATGCTTCACAGCAACGGGGAAGCACATGGACCACCTTCACCAGACCAGGACATCCCTTTCCCACCATGGTGCTGCTGGGCCGCAGGACAGAGCTCCCAGCCAGGATAAGCCAACCCCTCCCACCCGAGGAGGGGCGCATTTTCCTCAAGGACTCCAACCCTTCTCCAAGTCAAAATCCATCATCATCATCATCATCTCTTAGAACAAATTCTCTCTCAGAGTAAGAAGTTGTGTTCCACGTTCTTCGCCAAAATAAATGTAAGACCAAGTTAGAAACCCTCCAAAATAGGGTTGGTAACGCAAATATTGACACAGCAAAGAGGAGAGAGTGCAATAGCATGGCTGGACAGACAGTCTGAATATGAAATATTTCACAAAAAATGTCATCTTTATTTAGTGGGTGAAGAAATCAGTGATTATTTTAAAAGATTGATAGTTTTCGTAGCCCAGACATTTATGCCCCCAAGTCATATAATGGGAATGTGAAGGAAAGGCAGTTTTCACAAGTTATGTTTGGGATTAATTTTGTGAGCTCTCTGTATACAGGACTTCTGCTGATTTCCATGGAAGTTTCACAGGAGCAAAATTTCTAGGAACAGGTAACTACGCAATAGTCCCCTCCTTCATTTCTACAAAACAGTTTTGTACAGTTATGCAAGCTAATTCTTACGTGCACATTTAGTCACCACATTCTTGCTCAGCACAATCAGTCATCACAGCATCCAAGGCACATTTAGAGTGTACAATAAATGAGCATGTTAAGAAGAAACAAAGGAAAAAAAAAAAAAAAAAAGACACTTGTTTGCAGTGCTACAAAGTGGCACCTACAGCCTGGTGGAGCTCTTGGGCCAAATCACACAGCCTGCAAGCCCATGGCCCTCCTATTTGGTTCAGGAATTCTGCAGGAATTCTGCAGCCAAAGTGACCGCTCAAGTGTTGCGTTGCCTTGTTGGCTTCCACGTGGAATGCTGATCTAACCTATGTTGGCAAGTCCTGCCTCTCTTCTCCTTTCATGAGAAATAAATAGTGTCCAGAAGAAGGGCATCTAAATGGAAAGGGCCTGCTTCTCAACAGCTCCTTTCCCCAGGCAAACAGGATGCAAACCAGACTTGGTGGCATTTTACCAGTTGGGGTGACGCTCATTCTCCACAGCTCAACGATGAGCCAAGGTGTAGGGCTAAGGAGAATTAAGATCAAACCATAAAGACATTAGGGTTTTCAAAGACATCTCTAATTACTGCTCCTCAGCAGCTCTATCTTTGAGTGCTGGTAGCTCAAGAAGGCTGCTGTGGTGTCTCTGGGTGGTCAGCAGCTGCCAGCAGCTCTGCTTGGGCTGTCGGGGCATGATACAATATCGTCTGTATCCCATCTAATTGGCTTTCAGCCCTCAGAGAGCTTTGTATCTACACACCTGCCCTAACTCAACAATGCCAACAGTAAAGCTGGGTCTGAACCAAATCATTACGCCTTCCCTAAAGAGTTCAGATGTGGGCTTATTTCAATATTAATTTACACTACTAAAAATAGCCCATTTTATTTATATTTTTAAATGAACATGGCTGTTCTATTAAGTTGAAAAAGTTGATGTGAACTGAACAAGAAACAAATTCCATGCAAACTGCTAAGTTACCAATTAGCTCTTTAAAACAATTGAAAGTCACAGAGAGCCCTCAATGCACAGAGGCGGTTAATTAATTAACATTAGATGTGATTAATAATGAGTCTTGTTTAATAGTAAATATCTGCTTGCAACGCCTGCATGTCAGAACAAAAAACCTTCAGAGAGCAGGCAACTATATTTATCCTGATTGTGTTTGGGATTTTAACATGTTTTGTGCAGGCTGACAAATGGCCTATTAATTATCTAATGTTGTCTGACAACAACAGCTTGATAAAGATGTATGTTTTTGAATTGCTGGATGAAAACTGCTGGAGAAGAGCCCCACAGGGGCCTCGCTGTCCTAAAACTGGGCTCCAAGCCATGACAACAAGCAAGACAAAGCCCTATCTCCTGCCGCAGCCTTCGGAGATAAAATATGTCTTGGCATTAGGGACATTTTCAGAAAACTGCTCCTGCAATATCTGATTAGGAAAAGGAGGAGTATGTCTTTACTAAATTGGGGTTAAGGCATAATCAATATCATATATGGAGTGCCTGGCCTATTCTGCATAAACACAGGCACTTCATATTATTAAGGAGTCTATAATGCAGAGGAAGCATATGGCAGGACATTGCAGCTCTCTCTATTCTTTTTATTTAGAACTTTATCTTCCAACCTGTTTGACAGCTGCTCCTAAGTGGTTTCACAGTGCCAAATTATTTTTATGATTGTTTGATGTTTTATTCTCCCATTTCAGTTAATGAGATAGGATCCCACAATGGTCATAATTCAGAGCTGTCAGAACTAAAAAGCATGCTTGTGGCAAGATAGCCTGATGGTAAATAAGGCTAAAAGCTGCGGATAATAAAAACTCTCTTATCCGAGTCTCCTCTGCAATCAAAACTTGTTTTGGATCCTTCTTTCCTTTGTGCTCCCTCGTACTGCGACTTTTCCCTTTTGGACAGGTAAACCATCAATCTTGGGGTAACGTCACCCTTTTAATTCTGTTCAACCTTTCCATGTAATGAAATGTGTAGGATACATAGGAAACGTTGAAATGTCTAAAGATATTGAGTGCTATATTATAATTAAAGGGCTTGCGTCCTGTTTATTGTGCCAAGGGAATAATTTGTCATATATGCTTAGAAGAAACTGTTCAAGAAATGACCTTTAAGAGTCCCAGGAAATGCCTTCTATCTGGCATCCTCAGGGATTTTAATGAAAACTTTCACAGATTCCCTATTTTGAATCCTAACTTTCGGGAAGAGAACTATTGTCCCTCTTTTATTCTTATATACTTTATGCTGGCAGATAGTAATAAGTAGCCTTGGAGTTACACTACAAGATTGAAAATTGGGGCTTCTTTGTTCCCATCTCTGTCAAAGAATTTCTGCAGGACCTTGCCATCTCATTGCTCATTGCCTCAGTTTCTCTAATTAAAAAATAACCGTACAGTACATCGCCCATCTTAGACAAGTATTCTGCAAATTTTTTCAGGAACACACCAGGCAATTCCACTCTGCGTCTCAGATACTACGACACTTCCACTTCTGTCTGGCCAGTTAATATAAGCAGGAGCACTTTTGCCTTCAGAATCACCAAAAAAAAAAATTTGTGAAGTGTGGATTAGGAAAATATCTCTGAAGCATAAAACATTTGAAATTGCAGCATTTGCACTAGCCCAATTATGTGTTGTAAAATGCAGAGAAAATTTCTATTATTCGGAGAGCACAATGACAAACAAGGAATAGGAGAAGACCTTTCAAAATGAATAACTTTTGTCACCTGTTTGCATGCATTTCTGAATTCCTACTACACCTGTGGTTTTTTTTTAAGCAAGAAGTCATGGAAATGACTGTAAAGCAACCAAAATATAAGGTACAGCAATAACCAGTTAAACCCTGAAACAAAACCAACAGGAAATAAAGCAGGAGAACTTTCTTCCATTAAAACAACAGCCCAAAACCAGACACTGAACGAGCCCTAGGTACATCCATCAGCAGGCTGTACACCCATGTCTTAGCACTTGGGTTCCACAGGCAATACAAGACTCCAGATCCAAGTGCTGGATGACCCCATACCATCTCTGGCAATGGCCAGCATCAGCTCCTTCAAAGGGAGATGCAATGGTTTCAGAGGGAATTTGAAGTTATTCGACAAGAGTTCCCATTCAAACCCTAATGTGCAAGTCCATGTCTGAATAAGTCTGAGTTTGGGGTATTTTAAATGTATTTTAAGTAAGTGCTTTAGATTTTTTTAATATATGACTCATAATAAGTGAGACAACTGAATAAATTTAATCTCAGGCATTCCACTGAATAGATCTCAGCACAGGCCTCGCATGCAGTTAGTTTGTGGTTGCAGCACTGCAAATCAACATTGTTAAAATTTTAACATCTCCCATTTTGAAGGCTTAATGTGGAAAAAAGAGCATAATACTGTAGGAGCTGCATACATCAATCTGAACACAAGAAAGCTGAGTCAGCAATTGCCCTGGTAGGTTATACACAAAGGGTGTAAGAAATGTTTCCCTTCGCATCATTTGCCCAGACCACAGCTAATAAATGTTGTTATAACTGTCAGACCAGATCCTGGGGATCCACCAAAAGTCACGGGAGCAAGTCCAGAGGAGGAGCATGTAGGAGCAGATGAAAGACACTTGTGGTCCTGCTGTCCATGCCAGTTCTGGATTGCATTTGTGCCAAAGCACCGTTTCGAGCAGAGACACCTCAACCCCACCAATTGTGTCAGCCTCAGGGAAGGCGAACGGACAGGAGCGCAGCGCCGAGCCTCCACCACCCCAGCCTACCAGAGATAACCTCCACCACCAGAGATAACCAGCACCCGCAGCCCTGGGGCACTGTGGGGCTGGTAGAGCACCAGCAGATCCCTCCCAGTACCAGAAGGCCAAGAACATCACATTATTTTCACATTCCTGAGGTCACAGGCTTGTCATGCCAGACAATCATCACTATTCAGGTTTTGACATTTATTGAATGGCAAACCCCAGCAGTCCCTTGGCTACAGGGGTCTCACCTGGGGCTTGATCCAAAGGGTCTCAAGTCAACAAGACTCCTTCCACCTGGGTCAGCAGTGCTTTCCCTGACCGCTTTCACTTCCAGTTCAGTATGAAGGGTATTGATATTGATTTGGGATGTGGGGGGAAAGGAAGGGAAGAAGAGGGAAAACTCAGTGTGGATAGTGTGAGGAAATCTGATACAGCTTCGCAAAGTTCAGGTACTCCTTTTTTCAGTCACAAGGAAAGAAAATTGATGACGCCACAAGTTTAATGCTAATTGATTTATTACCTGCCTAAGCAAATCCTGGGCAATGCAATGGCAGGCTTAGACTTAAAGCAAATGATTTACAAGATAATGTTTGACTCTGGGAAAGGGTAATCAGATCCAGATACAATGGATGATAGGATAATTGAGAAGAAATAAAAGAGGATAAATTGCCATGTGCTAATGAGCTTACAGGCCCTAACGGGGAGGACATCAGTTTTAACACTTGGGTTATGAGCTAGGAGCAAGGGGTTTTTATTTTTTTTTTCTTCAACAGCTAAAGATGTAGTGCTGAAACAAACCAAGATTAATGGTGTCCCACTCACTTACTTAGCCATTCTTTACACCTTCGACAGCTTCCTGCATTAAATGTACGGTTGTTTTTTAACCAGGTTTATCCAAAGCAGCTCACCTCTGTTGGAAGCCATATTACCTATTTCTAGGTTAAGGCACATCTGTTGTTTGGGGATGAACGACTCAAACCAGCATTTCTCCTCCTCCTTGCAGCACTCATTGCCTGATGAGTTTGCAACGTCTTTGCGGGTCTCTTTAGGATCATAGGAATATTCTCAAGCCTTTATACAGTCTCACTGTGCTCGGGTTTTGAAGCAGTTGCCAGAGCAATGCTGTCTCACATCATGATTCATTTTTATATCTTTCTCTCCCTCCATCCCACATCACCACCTAGAACCAGGGACACTTTATTGGTATTTCTGATTACTGCTGTAGCAGTCTAAATTTTTCAGCAGGACGGGGGTCTCTCCAGCCCTGATGTAGAAATGCACTATATGAACGGTGCTAGCCACAGAGTAATAAAAAGACAGTGCTGTGTGCTGTTATTGGTAAGGAATACAGAAATGAAGCACTTCCTTAGAGACCAAGCCCATATTCCAGTGCAAGGCTTCCAACAAATGAAGTTTAATATGATGAATTGTGGTACAGTTCCAGAATGAATACAACTCTCAAAAATGCAGCTCCGCTGAAGCTTTTGAGTTATAATACACACATGGCCAATACTCAATTTTAAAGAGAAAGTTTCCTACTTAGTATGCACAAAAGTAGCTATGATCCTTCTGAGTTAAGATAAAAGAACCCTTTTCCTGAAAATAGCATACACTTTAGGCACGCAGACATGAATTAATTACAAATTCTGTGCAATCTCAGAGCAAGTAGCAGCTTCTTTCCTACAGATGGGAAGGATGGCAGCAAGGACACACGTGGTCCCCACTGGACCAGGACCCATGAGTTGGATCAAGGAGCAACACCCCGATGAGCAGCTTGTGGGCAGGGGGGGCAAAGAAGGACAGTCTGCCCGCAGTAGGAAAATATGTGCTCTGAAACCAGCTCCAAAGAGCAGCTCCAAGCTCGCTCATTAAATCAACGTGCATGTTTTCATTGTCCTGACCCAGATTTTAACATTCACTTTAGGATTAGAAATGCTGATCACAAAAGCAGAAACAGGTAAACACAGTAGTTTGATGCTTATGGAGGCAGGAAAGGAAAACACACTTCTTTTTTTCCTCCCCCTCCCCAAGTTAAATTGAAAGCCTGGGTCATAAAAGCTTTGAAATGTAGGTGCATCTGGCACTGGATGCAAGTGTAATGGTGCCTGTCTCTCTCTAAGGAGGGATGCACTAGCAAACTGTTTCAGGCACTTCAGCTGGAAACCAGGAATGGACTTGTATCAGAGATCATCCCTTTCTCCTCCCACCCTACCAAGTGTCCCCTGGAGCTAAGCTATTGCCACATTGAATACAGAATGATTTAATGTCAAAGTAAACAAGACTTTCCTAGTGTCTTCCACTGAAAAGTCTCTGGTCTACTTGCAAAACAAAAAAGAAACTAAAAAGAAAATATTTATTAAATGTATTAAATGTCCTAACATATTACAAGTTCTAACAGATTAGCATGTTCATTCAGGGAAACCAGCCCAGAGTGGTAAACTTGAAGTGGTTGCAATTAATACAAGAATTGTTCTACTTGAAGCAACTTGCCTTTTCTGTTTGAAAGGAACACACAATGCGAGCTCACCGTTCTGGTATCAGGCACTTACTGTACGAGCAAACAGAATATGATAGGTGTGACCCAAGTCATTGTCTCTATTCACTCTTACGGATAAAAAATGGGTTTAATATGCTGGGAAAAACGTGTTGACTGAATATTGAAGAGATTGCTTGTTTGTTCACAGGCACTGATGGTGGTTTTAATTTTATCTGCTGACTTTGGAGCTCTGAGACAGACCCACAGCAGGTCCAGCCCCCACTTTCACAGCTATGGGATTTTTTCCATTGACGTCAGCGGAAGTTGCACTCAATCCCAGCAACCTGTGTATGCAAGCTCTCTTCCCTCTGCTGAGCCTTCTAACTTTGATCCACCAACAAAAGTAATTCTAGGCACAAAATTAATATCTTTGCTCTTTTGAGCTGCTACCTTCAAGCCTCTGGTTGCCCATCATAGTGGTGTATGTGCTGATGCTCCACTTCCCACTTCAGCCCCTGCCCTCAAAGCCCTGTCCAGCATCAAACACATTTCCTCACTCAGCAGTTGGAGCATCCTGTACCGGCCACTCATGCCCACAGGGGACATCGCTTCTGCTTTCACTGTTGTCCACTACTGCCCTTAATACTTGTCCTTGCATCCTGCCCCACATGGAAGAGCAGCAGCTGGTTGGTTTAGCATGGCAGAGGTACAGAGCTGAATGTTGAAAACACATGGGCGATCTCTGTTAGAGATGCAGTATTTGTGCCTTGCATCACCTGACCGCACTTATATTCAATGCGAGGATGCAGACAGGGAGGTTTACAGGGAATTGCTGCGATTTGCACATAACTGCACAACCCTTTTTGAGCAGCAGACCAAAATGACGGCGCATCAGGAGGCTGGAAATACAACGAGACAAAGCTAAAATCACCTGCATCCTCGACGCTCGAGGGACAGAGGTGGAGAGGCACCTACAAAGCAGGAGCAAGAGCTGGGGCCCTCCTGCAACAACATGGCCAATACTGAAGACAAAACAGGTCCTTTCTAAGCACTGTCATATTGATGCTCTTGGTCTTGTATTTCATCTCACCTGTGTATTACATTATGTTTAGAGGTATTCTTTTCAATAAAGATTTTTGTTATTTTTCTAACTGTTCCTTACTGAAACCAATTCCTCAGCCTGCAGCCACCACTTTGGGGTTAAGGACACACATGTTCAGTAGGAAATCTGCAACATCATACTACTTGCCTGCAATGGAATTTTTTGCTGGAGGTGAAAACTTGTAAGAAAGATTGTGAATAAACACAAGTCCTTCAAAACCTCTATCTGCCTCCCTGGCACGTGCAGCACACCCATCCTGAGTCCCATCAGGCAGCAAGGGTGTATTCTGGGGGACTTGTGCTCTATCTCCCACGGCCACCACCACGTCCCATGGTAACTGATGGAAGTGTGGCTGCACAGCTTCTCCTCCCACAGCGGGCAGCATCCCCACTCACACCAACTGCAGGTCTCTGGAGAAAACTTCTCTGCTGTAAGAGCGCTGAAATACTTCACTGCCTGCAACAGTGCAGGGCAGCTGCCGTCCTTCCCACAGTGCTGTGCCAGGAAATATTTTATTCTCCCTCGGCTGTGCCAACATTTTCAGAGTGCCTTGGCTCTGCAAAGGCAGACTTCTTGACCCTGCACTTGGCACGTTCACAGGAGGAGGCAAATACAGGCTCGCACATAGGGTCAGCGCACCCACCTCAATCCTGATGTGACCAGCACATGCCCTGTGACCAACACATGGTTGTTGTACTGGTGTGGGTAAGCAGAAAAGCCACGAGAAAACCCACAGCACACAGAGACCAGTTACATGGATAAAACACATGAAGCTGTTCTCCCAGCTACAGCACAACACAGGTGTAGGCACCTGGGAAGGTACCGGCTCAAGTCCCCTCCAACAGGGCTCGGACATCAAGGACTAGAAGCCCAGAGGGATCCTTGGTCAATGCAATGAAAGATGAATCAGGAAACCTGGATTCATGTCTCTACTTCATCAGCTTTCCCACGGGAACAGGCAGTATCTATCTCGAGTGGTTTTGAAAACTGCCTCCTAACTGACTGCTGCCTCAATTTCCCATCTACATAAGGGGATAATGTTTATTGCCCTATTTTATCCCAGTTTATCCCTTCGGACCACGCACATTTTGAGACAACAACTCTTATGCACATGGACCAACTGACACAACTCATCCTGATCTCACTGCCATCATACAACAGCTGGCATACCAGAAGTGACAAAATTACCATCTTAACACCTTCCCCTCACTCCAGGTTGTTGGTTTGGTTTTTTGTTTTGTTTTTTTTTTTTTTTTCAAACAATCTTGCTAGCACTCCAAGTTTAGAATTAGCTACCAGAAAAGTAATTTACAACACAAACTTTAAATTCAGCTGAGTTTGCTTTGGACTTTTTAAAGTAAGCATCTAAACTAGAGCTATTAAATGTGATCCTAAAACTTTTTTGAGGGTAGAGAGCAGAGAACAATTTTCATTAGAGGTGTTGGCTCCTATGTCGGTGGTTTCAGTTTGATGCCACTAGAAATAACCGAGATGCAATGTTGTGAGGATCAGAATGGATAATGGAAACATCAGCTCAGCCTCAACCCTGGGTGCAGAGCCACCGCTGCTGGGCTACAGCCGGCAGGTAAACCTCAGGAAGGGGAAATCCACACAGGGAGAGGAAGGGAAAAAAAGAAAAAAAAATAGTAGTGTACAGCATGGATAAGCCATACACAGATATTGGTAATTTCAAATAGGTACTTCTCAGAGGAGCTGTACGGCACACCTTTGACCTTTCCCTGGAGTGCTCACACATTGCATGTAATGATGACTACCAATGAAAGTCCTGTGCCGTGCTTGGCTGCACTTTCTATATGAGTGCCAGCAGTAAGATAAATGATAAACTGGTTCACTGGAGTACTAGTGGTTTGGGGGCTATTGATTTTTGGTCCATTCTCTTTAAAAGTGAGATCTAAAAAGTTGACAGAGGGTCATTAATTTCATCATATACTTGTCGTCTCATCCATAACCAATCCAGGGGCTGAGTGCGCTTGTCACTCTCTGTTTGCACTTTATTTGTTTAGGTTTTCTTTGTGATTCTACATTTTCCCTCTTTATTTCAGCTTCGTGTTGGTTTTGCTGCTGCTATTTCTTTTTTTCCTCCAAACCAGCTCCTTGCTTTGGACTTCTACTGCAAAAGACTGAGTAAATATATATTTATAGTATAAAGTAAATTCGGTGGCTTCATTATCAAGTCTGTGCTAGGAAATGGACTCCTCCCTGTTTAGTGCTATTCATTTAAAAAGGAAAAGACTTCTATAAAATTCATCAATCTTAATTGTGCAATCTGAAGGATTTTTGATTGAATAAACGCTTGTCTGAAAGCTTCAGGGTCTTGTTTGAAAGAAACATTACAGAAAGAGTCAGAACTTTTCCCCTACGAAGTTCCATAGGTCCATGACAGTGTTCTCACGTGACAGAGGAGAGACTGAATTCAAATAAGTGTATGATCATAATTAGTAGAGTTCCCTTTCTTGTGGTTCTGATTAAGACCTTGGTGACTCCTTGCAATGAATTAAGAAAATCTTTTACCAGTGCTTATTAAAAAAACCCCACACTTATTTCACTGGTGTATGTCAGCATTCAGTAGAATGAGAATATACAGAGAATTCTCCATAATTACTAGTGTAATAACAACCAGATACAAGTATTTAAGGCCAAAAGAGTATTTTATACATCTAGTGGATAAATATGCCCAGGAGGAAGTTACTCACATACAAGAACTGCATACAGCAGGCAATTTTTACCAACTTAAGTTGGTTAAATGTATTTCTAGGTAATAATGTCATCCATCTCCCAGCACCAAGTTCATCTGCACTGTCTTTCATTGGGAAGCCAACAGAAAAGTGTGTGTAGAAAGTAAAAAAAAAAGCGTGATTAAGTGCTACAGATGATGGCAGAAAAATCCGGTATTAATAATATCACAACCTGCTAGTAAATCTCCTTTTTATAGGTAAAGAAATACATTTCTACTTTAAAGTGTGTTTTCATATACCCTTGAGTGCCCAACTAGCTAAACTACCAAGGGAGCTCTACATGATTTAGAAGTTAATCCTTCAAATGGCTAACAATTGAATGCCTCAGCTGTTTGTAGTTTCCTACAACTGGCTAATTTCATTTTTGTTTCATGTGCTCGGTGGCAAGCTTTCGTTGTTCAGAGCTCTGACTGAGGTTGTAAATGTAGTTAATTTAGTTAAAATGAGGCTGGGAACATTCATGCCATGTTCAACTAGACTTGGTAGAAGTTGAGGAAAATATGCCTGGCGAATAAGCAAGAGTAATTTTTTAAAAAGGGAAAAAAGAGAAAGAAAGCAGAATAAAGGAGATTATTCAAATTCACCAAACTCATGAGCATCAGGTAGCCTTTTTTTTTTTAAAAAAAAAAAAAAAGATTCAGAGAAGAGAAAAAACCCAACCATTTAAACTTACTGTTTTGAGGGCCAAAAAATCTGGATGTGTTGAATCATCAACTGTTTTAACAGAAGATTTGGCTTTCTGACCCTACCTTTATCAGTTCCTTCTCTTGTGCCAACAGCAAAAGCTCATCCATCCCCTCTCTTTTCCAAACCCCATTTTGTTGGTATGGCATTTACAGAAGTCAGAAGGCTCGTAAGTACTCAAAAGTATTATCTAGAGCAATTAATGCACAGTTCCTTACCAGGAGACACAGGCTGAGCTAAGATGTTCTTCAGTTGAATATTTTAAGCAAAAACCCAACACTACCACATGGGACTCACCTAAATGGCAGGAAACCCCCATAAAATCAAGACTTTTTGCTGACTTGGCACGAACAGCTGCATCTGTTCAGCTAGCAACTGCTTTTCCTATTTGCATCCTGGAATATACAATGCAACATAGGTTGAACCTCATCTTGACTGCAGTTGTGTCCCCTTGGCAGTCTGCTCTCCGAGGGATGCTGGGTGGCAGCACCCAGGCTTGTGCCCAGGCTGCAAACAGTGCCATGCGCTCAAAGCTCAGCGGCTCTGGCACTTCCTCCCTGCAGTTCCCAACTCAAGCAAGCAGCCTCTTAAAATCCTAATTATAATCTTGATTAATAGATATTATAACGCAGCTCCTGTTTGCCTGTAATTGCATTTGACACAGAGATACAAATCAGCAGTTTAACACACTGGAATTCATAGGATTTCATAGGATTATGGACATATACATTTTTATTAAAGCTCTATTGGTTTCTCTTTAGCATTCATCAAATCTGGCCCTTTATACAGAGATAAATATATCTTTTTTTTCAGAAAGTCATTAATTTTGGAGTTTGAGAAAAATGAAATAGACGAAGTGGGTAATTTTTCACACTTATAACAATTTCCCTATGATATTATGACTCTTTCTTGCACGGCTGTGGGAGATTAATATGGCTGTTATTTTCTCCACTAATTGGCTTTACAGATAGCCATGGGAGATAGCACCTAATAAAGCCAAACAAGAGAGAAAAATGTTAACAGCAGTAAGCTGTCCCATAACAAGGGGGTCTATTCATTAAGCAGCAATATTCTATTAGGGAAGATATTTTTATTTTTTTTAACTGAGTACACACTAAAAGTGGATTACACAGTTGTCCTATTCCCTAAAGCACACCAGCTCTTCACTTAAATGGTCCCCGGATGCTGCCCATGTGAACACTAGCCACCAGCACGAGAGAAATTACTATTTCCTTTCCAAGCCAAGTCGTCCTGCTCCATCACACTGCCCTCCATGCAAGGTTTTTTATATGCAAGCACAGGGCTGGGTTAATAACTTCTGATCACTCCCTTTTCATACTACAGCATAGTAGTGGAAGCTGTCTCAATACTCCAGTTTGAAAGCACATAGCACAGGGAGAAATTGCTATTGAGCACCCCAGACCTGAAGGATTGCTCAGCTTAGTACCGTGCACATATGGGTCCCCACTTGGACCCAGGCCTTTTTAGAAACTCTGATAGTAGGAAAACAGGATTACTCTTTTATGAATGACTGCAACATCTACTAATGAATAGCCTTGCCCAGAAAGGAGCAATCCTCACCTGCATAGGAACAACCTGTTCCCCCATCCATTGCTGGAACACAAATGTTCTCCATGTGATGCCCAGAGCGTGGCTTAATCTCCAGCCTCCACTTTGTAGGCATGAAGCAGCATCTGAACTTCTCTGGTATTTTAGAGAGTCACTTTACAGTGCTGCTAAACAAGGTTGAACAAATAATTTTTATCCCTAATGTGAAAAAGACTTTTGTCTTACTAAAGGATCTCTGAGACAAGTAGTGACACATAGTAGAGGCTATTTTTTTTCCTACATATTTTACTAATTATTGGACTACGTAGGTATATGTAAAAAGCTATCAATACTCCTGAAAACCTCCTTCCAACATTAGTATTTTATCCTTCTCACCAGAATTAGACTTTGCCAAATAGCAAATCTATCCAGGACCTTGCAGACAGTCTCCCACCAGAGGTGAAGTAATCCATCCACACAAACTGCAGTTTGGCTTCTTACCCCAGCAGACCAGCCCCAGAACAGAGACAGCAATCAGCAGCTTCCTAGCAATTAGCTTTTACAGACATCTCACATGAGTACTTGGTTCCTAAGAAGCTACTCTGTCCACCCTTTAATCTGAAATGATCCTAAAAAGTAATTTTAAAAAATCCAGTCAACATATATAACATGCAAATATGCCACTCACTCCTCTCAATCAAATTAATTCATTGCTAATTTTAAAAGTTTTGGCTGTTTTACAATGCAATCAGCATTAGAAACAGAGATTGGATAAATAACACATCCATTTAAACCCACAGAGGTGTCTAGTGGGCATGAACACACACATACATGTAAAGCGCAGACGGGACCCAGCCACAGTGCTTAAAATCTCTGCTGCCAGATCAGAGAGGGGCTTCTCATAAGTGAGCAGTGTCATGCTTATCATAAGCCCTTCCCTTGAATCCAATAGTTTATTTAAAACTGCAAAGTATGGAGAAAACAGACTACACCCAAACTCTTACTAAAACACAAGTCAGCAATGTGTATCTGCCGTTACAGATCAACAATTAAAAACATGACGCAGCAGTACCTTGATGACAACTCCCAAGCGTCATACTGGAGCACTACTTCATTAGCAGCCTGGGGAGAGAAACATCTCTTACTAAGCCCCTGCCACCACTAATTCCCACAGCACAGAGGTCTCTCCTCCTTGCGCCAACCAAGCTAAGACATGACTTGAGCAGATATCAGAAAGAAGGTTGTATGTCTCCACCTTGGTTCACCAGCAACTTTCTTTGGGGAATAGATGACCTCTCAGTGCCCACTAAGACTTACTCTGCATGACACCAGGCACCCACAAATACCTTGACACAGGATACTCCACTATGAAGCAGCACAGTTGGGACTTTGTCTAAATATTTTTCCAACCTAACACCATTGTGCTCAGTAGCCAACATGTTAAATCAGCAGTTTGAAAATAAAGTAACTCTGGGTCACTACCTAGGAGTGACTGCTTCCAATGTTCCTTACATCAAGGCAGGGAAGTCAAACCAATATATTTAGCTGAAAATCCTACACTAGATATAAATCCTCAGAGTGGTATTTAAGGGGGATATTAAAGGAACATTTCACTCCAGGTGAGTTTTATCTTGATGGAAGGTAAGATCTAATCAGATGAACTCTCAGCAGCTGGTATGTCATTTCACTCTAGCTCTTGCCTGACCTTCAGCTTCTCCACCACAAAGACTGCAAGCATAGGTACAAATAGCATCTTTGCAGATGCTGGTTTTGGGACACGCCAGTTACACGAGCCAAACTCCCATTCATCCTACTTAACATATTAATCATACCACTTCAGTAATGGTGAAGACCATTGGGTTTTCACCAAACCTGGAAACACAGCAGAAGCAACAGAGCAGTGCCCGTAGAGCTCTCTGTGAGTTTTTCCCCTCCCACTCCATCTTTCTTGAGTACATAACCCACTTAAAAATTCATCAGGCATGAGCTTAAGACATCAGATTTAAATATAGACTTTCCTCTACAGTCAGAGTCACTCAGGTTAAGAACTTGTATTTGGGCTCATTTTAAAAAGCACATTTAAAAAAATGAAAACAAATTTTTAAAAAGATACCTGAAGAAATTTAAATAAAAATTTGACATCAAAATTTCTACACGCCTGTTTTGCTAAGAACACAGATTTCAGAGCAGCACCTTACAGGCAGTAAACCACATACAGCTCAGGCCAGAAGAGGCCAGTTACAATTTCAACACTGAGAGAAAAATAGAAAGTTTTTTTTACAGAAACATAAAATGTAGATGGAGAAGCTGAAAGATTGTTACTCTATTAAAATTACAGAATTACATAAACCAAGATTAGAGGAAGTTTAAAACTTGTGTGCAAAAGCTTAGCTTAAATAGTTTGACAAAATAAAATTAGCAGAATGACCTACCTGTGCAAGAGGCAGAGAAAGAGCTTTAACCTCCCCCCAGCACTACAGACACTGGCCAAGAGCTCCTGAGCCCCCACAGCCAGTTTTATACCTGCTCTCCACAGCTGAACCTGGTGAACTTTTGTGATGGTCTAGGGTTTTGGACAGCTGTGTGACCCAAACACCTGCAAACTCCAACAGTAATGAGCAGGCTGAGCCTTTGGGCACCAGGCGGGTGATACAGCCTGGGCTGCACCAAGATTTAGTGCCCAGGCACTTAAACCCTATGTATATAAATTTATATACATATCATATGTACAAAAATTGTATAGTAACATTACCAGTACTCCAAAATAACCCAAATCAGAGCTCAGAAAAAGACCTAAAGAAACGTACACATGCAGCCCAAAATTTCTAAAATTTCACCAACCTGTGTCCTTCTGCAGGTGGTTGTGAGCAGGTCAATCAGTATTGCTCTGTGCACTACCCATCCCATCATGGGGTGATCGCAGCTACCTGATGCCCACCCAGGGAAGTGTCCCCTCCATTACAATATTGGCCAACAATCAAGGAATTGAAGGTTCCTCTTATCCAAATGAGAGTGGTGCCAGCCCCTGCACCGGTCACTCCTTCAGCTGTCAGAGCTGCTAATGCTAACGTTTTGGATGTCACTGGAAGTGACACTTCTGTCTGCTTCAAAGGAGCAGATAATTAACTTAATTTTTTAAGCTTACGGTGGAAAACAATTCCCATAAATTCAAGAAAGTGACTTTTTTTTTTTAGTATCAGGTGCTTCTCTCCTTGAAACAGCACCTGTTGTGTTTAGTGGGACCCATCATTTGTCTCCTGGAAATAACGAAGATTATTCTGATCTCTCACAGTGTTTACACCTCTGCTCTGCCATGAGCTTCAGCACATTTTTTTTTTCCTGCTGACACCAGCGGAATGAGGAAAGCAGCAGACCCCATGTTTCTACTTGGGATTTCAGCCATAACACAAACCAGTGGTAGCTGCTTTTCCAAACGGTAGGGAGCAATGATTTCCTAATTAGAAAAAAATCCTGCACTTTTTATTGCAAATGTGTATCTAGGAAGTCAAAATGTACAAATTAATATCACAGATATCAAAATACTGGACACAGAGGCATTGTTATTATACTTAAGGCTGTACCAATGTTTCTCTTTTGGTGGTTTATAACTTGGCTTAAAATTTTATTCCTGGCTGAAAACTGGCACAAAATTTGAAAATTTGAGAAAAACCAGTAGGCAACTACAAAACTATAAAAAGTAGGGAAATATTAAACATCCTTTTTACCGTAAAGATAATATTTTTATTTGGAAGATGAAAGGAATTTTTAAAAGATGTGGTATTCCAGCCAATACTCTTTTGTGGGGAAAAAAAATGTTCTTCTTTGCCCTGTCTTCCCACAAGATTGCTAAAAACTCAACACATTTTTAGCAGAAGGTTTTGAAGACAAAGGAGAAGATTGGGCCTAGTTTTCAAAATGGTGTGCCTTACTTTCTTGCGGATAGTAAAAGCAGCAGTATAAATATGTTCATGCCCAAATAATCATCTTTATGTATTATTCAGGCAACTACATGTTGATCAACTACACAATACTTTCTGGAGTTATGCTAACTAAAGCTACAGAAACAAATAGAAAAGGGACTAAAATGAAACCTGGAACTAACAGAAGTTAAATCCTGTGGGAGTAATGTATTTTTTTATTCTGGATAAGGCAAGGCAAAAAAAATAGACTTCAATAAAACACTTGATGCAATGATACATTTAAATTATTAGCTACAATGATAAAGATGGAGATTTGTGCAAAAAGAGTTTTTGGTGTAGTTAGAGCACTGGCTAGGAGGAGATGGCTATGAAAGGGGAAATATCACATTGCAGGTGGCAGTAGTGAATTTGGCAGGAAAAGCAGGAATCAGGCCAGTGACAGAAAAGAAAAAGGAGAGCATCATCACCGTTTGAGAA